>NC_071657.1:111510212-112760212 GCF_014839835.1 Dryobates pubescens | reverse complement strand
TGCAGCACACACACACACACACACGATAAACCACAAGATTACGCAGGCAGACAGTTAATAAAAGATTTAATAAGTTATAAGAAGGCAGGACAGAGTGTGACAATCAGGCACAGGGCTCAGTCAGACAAGTGTACTTGACTGGGCCTGTTTTACACAGGCACAGCCTCCTTTTTACTGCTTTGTGTTTATTTTCCTCTTTGTTCCTCCCTGCTCCCCTTCCCCTGCACACCCTTCCTGGGTTTGTATAGCAACACCTATTCCTGCACCACTCTGAGCCTGGAGTTCCCTGCTTTGTTTACATTCTCATCAGCTGCAAAGTCCAGGCTGATCCTCTGGAAGTGGTGTCGGTAGTTTCTTGGTAGCCCATCAGTTACTGAGTGGAATGGTTAGCTATTTCTTTTGTCAGGTCGGTGTTTCTAGACTTTGTTTCTGTTTCCTGTTTTTCCCTTAGTTTCCCAATTGACGAGGTCCCTAATTGGATAACCCTGCTGCAATCAACATTCTCACACTCCCACGTGCCCCTATCAATTAGTGCAACTGACTAGATTTGGCTCTCATCTCCACCTCCCTCATAACTTACTGGTCAGGTTTGTGTCCCCATATAGTTCCTGGTTTATGGCTTCCTCCCTTTCTTATTTTCCCTTGCTGCACTGAAAAAGGCCCTTGACCTTGCTCTGAAGGGACATGCTCCTCCCACGTACCCTTGTAACTTATATAAGCATTAAGAAAACTACCATATGCAAGCCCAAGCTAGTTAGAGTTCCCTAGAAATTGTGCTGTGATTGACATTAGAAAACTGCTTTCTGACAACCAAAACAGAAATTTAACTATTTCCCTTATATTTGCAAAGTCCACTTCACTGTAAGACAATTCTCTTTAAATGAAAAGTATTCATATTATGCTGGATATTTTGTTCTCTTGTGTTCTTTAATTTGCCTATGTCTGTCTGCTGTCTTTTGTTTCTTCTCTGAACTGCAGCTGTCTGGGGGACAGCTCATCTCATGCTCTCACACAGTGACTCCAGTTCCATGCCTGGAACTCGGATGCACTGCAATGAACAAAGAGTACCATTTTTGAAGGGCTTGAATAGCAGCCTAAAAATATCAGGATGGCACTTTTATTATTTGAAGTCATCAAGCTGGTACTTTAAATATGTGGTCTGTACATGTGTTTTTTAAGCAGGAACACCTGTGGACAGGCCAGCTGAATTAACGGTGACTCAGGAAGTGCCACACATATCTACGACTCTTGGAAAGAAGCACATTCATTAGTTGAATTCAGAAGTACTTGACACTAGTAATATACATGTTATCATAAGACACTTAATTTCTTTGTAATTTAGCATTTATTAAGATCTAATATTACTGCTAATAATATTGACAGTGTAAAGCTCTATATTGACAGTAGTTTGCATCAAGTAGTGACGAGCATATACAAGGCATGAAAAATGCTGTAAAGGCTACAAAAGAGCCCTTTGCAACAAGGGAGGGAAATAAATGGTGCTGAGATCAAAGACTACACTAAAGATTTAGAGCAAGGCTTTATGCTCAGCATGTTAATTTGTATGTGACACCTCATAACCGGCTGGGAAAATAACTTTTTTTCTTTTAGTAAATGACTGCCTTCAATTATAAAATGCTGCAGAGTCTGGTAAAAGAATGCTTGGAGTGCTGAACTGCAAGAAATAGCTTAATGTTGCCAGAAAACCAGAAAAGAGCCTTTGTGAACATTTTTATTGATCTTTAATATGCAGTAAGAGATGAAAGGCTCTGACTTTGGCTCTTTGACAATTAGACAACAGAGATGCAGACTTCTGCTATTTCTACATTATGTCAACAGTAATTCTTGCTATCATTTCCCCAAGGATTTGTAACCTGTGGTACATTTTTTTTCTCCTTTTCTGCCCTTTTAACTATCTAAAGGCATGTGTACATGTGATACCACATCAGCATTCAACTTTGCAAACTCTCTGTTGATACAGGAAGTTGCTAGGGAAGGAAATTCTGTTTTGTGCACAGGACTTGGAGGCAGCATACCCACAAGGAGTGGGGCTATCCATTTTTTTACTACAAAACCGGAAACTTTCTTCTGCCTTGAAGCTATCTTTCTAATGACAAAGCTGAAGCTTGGTGACATTAAAGAATTAAGAAAGGGTCATATTTCTGATCTTATGTGCTAGACATGATAGCGTTCTGCTTGCAAAAGCAACATAAAATTCTATTTTAGTAGCAGAATAAGATACACCCAAGAAATCTACTGCAGTGAAATTCAGAGATTAGAAATCAAATGATTCATTTTTTCCCCAATATGCTTCAAATCCACCCCTAGTGAGTTTCTCCTGAGGGCATAATATTTTAATTATTTTTTTTAACAGTTTGTGTTTCATCTTGTCCCAATTCTGCCCTGGTCAAGTTTTGCAGATGCTTAACCTATTTACTATTTCTCAGCAAATGGAGACTGTGTGAGGAGGTAGTCAGTGACAGTTCAGATTTTGATTGGACAAGGGTAGAACAGGATGAATTTTAGTACTCTGCTATGCCTCCATATTCAATGTATTTCTTGAGATCTCTTTTTGCCATCTGCACTGTGGCCTTATGCCTTGTCATATATTTCTTCCTTGTCATATATTTCTTCTTTCCCCTCCTCTCCCATTCTGACTGGGCTACTCAGAGCCCAGCTCTTCATTTTGTGGTTTCCAGTTTTGTAGGAAGAAAGGAAAACCTGAGGAACTGTCTGCCCCATAGCTTGAAGTTTTGTTCTGCCCATTTCTATACATCCCTAACAAAATTGCTTGCTTCCAAATTCTCTATTGAACTGTTAAAAATCTAATTTCAGGAAAAAAGTTTGAAGTTTCTGGAGTTATGGCTAAAGCTGACATCAAACCAAAATCCGTCCATCATGCCAAAGAATGGTCAGACGTTGTAGAGAACTTATACAGATTTCAGCAAGCTGGATACAGAGATGAGGTTGAATATAAACAAGTAAAACAAGTTGATACGGTAAGATTTAGTATTCTGCAAGGGACATTACTTTGAACTTCTATGTCATGCTAGTCAGTTAAATACAAATGGGGATGCTGCTTCATTCCTTTCATTTAGACTAATTTCTGATTATTCTTTTTTCTCCCAGTGCTGAGCTATTATTAACTGTGCAGGATAACACAGAAGTGAAACCGAAATGCTGCCCAGCCTGTTTTTGTTCCCCTGCACTTATGCCTTTAGAAGCAGTATAGATTTCTTTGAATAGATGTAGCTGCTATGTAAAAGAATAACTCTCCTTTGAGGAAAGGAGTGCATTAGAGGGGGTTTTCTCTGGTCTCCTCATTACTCTGCCAGTAGAGCTGATGGAAAACTGTCTGTTGTTCACAGTCAGTCCTGTGTCATTGCTGCCCACTTCAGCTGTACAGCTGAATTGCAGGGTAACGCGATCAGACTGTGTGCACCCACAAAACTTGGCTTCTCTTGAAGCTGTCCACAATAGAAATATTTGATGCCAGCTGTGGTAAAGGGGGTTGTGACACAGGCTTTGATTAACTCAGAACATCAAGGACTTGGTAATTTTCTTCCTGTAGTTGGTGGCAATATTCCCTAGCACATCAAATGAACTAATGACTAATGGCCAGATACTCAGTGGTTGCTTGAGAATCAGAATGGCAACATATTACCTTGAGTAGACTGCTGTAATTTATCTTCCAAAGAAGCATATTTAGTATGAAAAAATCTACTTTTAAAACATCTTAACCTCCTGTGCACATCAGAAACAGCAGAATGTTCCTAAGAAAGTCACTCCTCACCCACTGAAGTCAAAACACTGTTGTGGATAATAAGATGCATTTTTTTTTTGTTTTGTTGTGGACTGGGATACCACTGTAAAGCTGTGGTGTAAATTCATTGAACTGTGCAAAATAAGAAATCCTGTAATTAGTGTATTTGGAACAGTCTGTTTAAGATTTATGGCAGACCATAACCATAGGCAATTAAACAGTGATAAAAGTTAAAAGTACCCCACTTCCTCAGTGAGCATGCATTCTGTTTAAATTTGCCAGGATCTGGCAGTGATTCCCTTTCATCTGAGACATTTTGAAATGTCTTATTTACTCCCTAACAACAATGCAGTTGCTATTAATCAGGCAATTATAATGCAGATGGAATGAATATGAAGGCTGTTTGGACCAAAAAAATAACATAACTCAGCTGTATGCCCAAGCCAATAAGGTCAGTGATGAAACTGCCACTTCTGGGGTGCTCTGGAATGCTCTAGCTTGACATCCTGTTGTTGACCTTGTCTGGAAAAGAAATAAGGTCCTTATTAACTGTTTGGGGTTTTTTGTTTTGTTTAAGGTTCAGTTTGGTCAGAAATAGTCATAAATGTTCAAGCTGCAGACAGCTACTAAATCTACAAAGCTATTGAATGTAGGAGTGCTCAAGCCTTTAGCTTAAAGTTTCACATTATAGAATACTGAAGAAAACCAGGATGGTGCTTCAGCAAGACTAATTCTGCTGTCTTTGAGACTGACACATACAGCTCACTTTATTTTTATGAAATTGCAAATTAAAGGCATATTTTTAATGGTCAGAAACATCCAGAAGAAACCTTTAAGTGTATGTCAGTAATACAGAAGCAGACTCTTTGAGCCTCTCAGATTACTGAATAATTGAACAGCATGAATGTTTTATTCCTAAATGAAGAATTTTGAAAGCTTTGACTGACTTTTAAAATTACTCTACCAAATATTCTTACATCCCTATTTCTAGACTACCAGACTACAAAAGTGGTTTCTGACATCTTACTCTTAATTGTTTTGTTTTTAAAGTTAAGCAAATTTAGATGCAGATCAGGTTTTCCCATGGAAACACACCCTATGTTCTTTGCAGTATAATGCACAGGTGTTGTACAATGTGAGCACGTTCAGGTGAATGTATGTAACTTTTATTCTATTTGTAGGTAGAATGTTGGCCAGAAACTGGATTTGTAAAGAAACTTCAGAGAAGGGACAACACATTTTATTATTACAATAAGCAAAGAGAATGTGAAGAGAAAGAAGTCCATAAAGTGAAAATTTATGTGTATTAGTTTTGTTATTGTTTCAATTTGTGTTTTATTTGAAATCTGTTTGTTAGAACCTGTAAGTAAATGAGGCTGTGTAATCTAATTTACCTGTATTGATGTCATTCTTGGACAGGAGGGGGAATACTGGAAATTTAGAGATGCCTGGAACTAAAGATAGAGGAGTTTCACTTCTTTTGCCTGCTGTAACCAAAAGTCTGGTTATCCTTAATTTCCCTAGTTACAGATGTTTTGACCCAAAGATATAAAAGGTGGTAAATGGGCATCAGAGATTTGGTGTAAGTCTGTGTAAAGTCAGTTAGATCACAGGCATCAATCTTTACTCAAAACAATGGAATCTTGTTGACACTGGCCAATATCACCCACAGTCTCTTGGTTTGTGACTACAAAGGGCCAAAGTAAGGCTGAAATGGTATCTAAAACTGCCTTGGACAATAGCAAGAACAAGCAGCAAATCATATAGTGAAATACACTGAACAATTGAGTAGTAAGGACCATTGCTGGGCTGCAGATTTAAAAACCGGTTCTTGTCATAGAAACAATCACAAAAAGTGATTGCTCAGGCTTTCTGAGCAGTAGGTGAGGTATCCCCTAAGTATTTTTGTTAGGTGTAAGTATGAATTACTAGAGGAGGAAGTATTAATTGACTTGGTAGCAAATGCTTTCTTATGGAGGGGAAAGAAAAAGATTGTGGTTCTATACATGATGAGATCAGGGAGTATAAAATTGCAGGGAGAAGATAAAATCCATACTGTGTACTCTTTGAGGTTAGGTAACTTATGCAGATGATACATGGGATTTGCATCTCATCTAACTTCAAATGTCAACATCTACACCTGGTCCTGTCATTTGGGTACCTGTTGTTTCAAATGGAGAGAAATTGGCTCTTCTGGGCACAATTTGTTTCATTTAAATCTAGTTATGCAACATTTGCTTTCAACATGCTGCTGTGACATCAGCTCAGCACAAGCTGTCCAGATGTCTGCCACTCTGAGACACTTGGTAAATGCAAGGTACCATACATACCTTCACTCATTTGGGAATGCAACTAAGTGCCAAAACTGTAGAAAATTGACCAGTAGGACAGATTATTGTTATGTAAATTTGTAGATGTGTTCATGGTAGTTACACAAAAAATGTTATTAGTATCTCCTTCTCTGGACTGTAAACCAAGGAGTAGCTTAAGAAAGCTTCAGGCATGGTTTAGCAGTGTACAACTGACAGCCTGTTTTGTGGATACTATTCCTCTGTTTGAACCAAGGATGGTAACCAGCTTGGGGTGTGAAATGTAGGAGAAGGGCTGTTTTCAGATAGCTTTGGAAGGCTATGTTTAGTCTTTGACTTGGAAAAGAATGTAAACATCTTGTAACTGAAGGAGAAGCAATTGGGCAGAATTTGGTTGGATGTGTTAAATTATTGTTTTGTTATTTTAGCCTATTGTATGCCTTAATTGCACACATGCCAGTAGAAAGTAACCAGTTGAGATGTGACACATGTGACTTCTGATAGACTGTATAACCTTGCTGTGTAATGTAATAAATGTCTTTGCCTGCTTACATCTTGCCCTGGAAGCTGTGCTTAGGGTGGTCGAATACCTATACAACAACAGTGAAACAGAGAACTTGCAGCTTCAAGTCAAAATTAGTGTTCAGAATATCTCATTGATAATAGGTGCTGGTGATCTGGTCACCTTATTTAGACTGCCTGGAAGTTTTTTCCTTAAATTTGTGTGAGCTTTGTTAGAGAAATGACTGAAAGGTACACAGAGGCCACTGTGAAGGTTGTTGTTGTTCCAGGAAGGTTCTAATGGCATGAAAATAGCTGCTGCGATGACACACACAAAACACTGCCACAGGACATTTCACTTCAGATTTTAATTATGATTTCCTTTTTATTTGGATTGCTCTGGATGTACTTTTTAAGAGAGGGGGTTTTGCATTCTTTGCAATCACATGGGGGAACAGAACAATTATCAGGATAGCCTGTGTATTTTGTACCTTTAAAACAGTGGCTCTCACTTTAATTTCATAGATTCCTAGAAAAGAACTCTTCCAGTGAACGTGAAAAGAGCCTAAAAAATTCACTAAAGTAGAGGTGTGGCCATCTCGAATTTATTGACAGAATTGATTTGCGTCAGGATACACAAAGTAAGTGAGACTGCTTGGTACAGCTGTTTTCTCTGTTTCTAAAAGATACAGTTGGACACTCAGCAGGAATTAAAATGGCAGGTAACTTTTTAAACAACTTTTAAAGATTATTCTGGGCTTCCCCCATTTTACCTGACTCCACTCTTCAGTGTTTTTTGCAGTATGGCTGGATGCTTTCTCTCTTGTATTATGTTTTAAAACAATGTGTGTGTGTTTCATACAAGTCAATGGAGATTCTTTCCAACAAGTAGCATGGAAATTCCTGTTCCACTTCAGAAATGCTGATTTTGCATATATTGTCAGATTCTTTGCACTTGGAGAGAGTGAATTCCCTAGAATTTATTACTTCCATTTTCCAGCATTGTCAGTAAGGTTGACTCTCATTGTGATATTTTCAAGGCTAATGGGATAAAAAGGAAATCTAAAACATAATTGGTGCTGGAGGCCAGTTTACAGACACCCCAGTGATGATTTTCATAGTTTTCTCACTTCATTAGCAAAACAGCAGGTTTTGTAGTGGCAGTGACAGTTTCAGATATAATTGTCCTTTGACATCCAGTCTGTGTCCATATTTCATTCCTGTTCTTGCTAAACTCAAGGTTAATACCACTGTTTGTTTTTACAGACTGTAGCTGTGGCTGACCTTATCTATGAAGCTGAAGGGGTGCCTTTCTTTAAAAAGAAACAGCTACAGATTTCTTGCCTGAGTTCAGGTTTGCCTGTGATCACAACATAACATTAATCTAGTATGAGGCCATTTGCTTAGTTCTTAAAATTATAGAATGGTTTTGGTTGGAAGAGTCTTTAAAGATCATCTAGGTCCAACCTCTTGGCCATGGGCAGAGATAGCTTTCATTAGATCACGTTGCTCAAAGCCTCATCCAGCTTGGGACTAATTGCAAAGCTGCATTAAGAGGAAGTCTCTCTCTGTTTGTCCTTTAAGCATTGAAAGACTGCAATAAGGTATTCCTGGAGCCCTCTCTTCTATAGGTCAAAAACCCCAACTGTCTCAGCAGTTCCTTACAGGAGAGGTGTGCCAGCCCTCTGTTTTTGTGGCCTCCTCTGGAGCTTTTCCAACAGGTCCATGTCTGTCTCGTGTTGAGGACTCCAGAGCAGGCCACAGTACTTCAGGCGGGGTCTCACCAGAGCAGAGTGGCAGAATCACCTCCCTTGACCTGCTGGACACACTGCTTTTGATGCAGCCCAGGTTGTGGTTCACTTTCTGGGATGCAAGCACATAATTGTCAGGTTATGCCCAATTATTTGTCCATTATTTACCCCTCAATTTAAGGTTATCAAGTTGTGAAAAAGTATGGGAAGGAAGCAGTCTGGGGTCATTTCAGGGGTGACACAACAGTTCATACCAAGGTAAATAACTTATTTCCAAAGGCCATTACAAAAACTTTTTAGTGAAATTCAGTAACTTTAAAGAGAGATAAAATCACATCTTTCCATTTTACTGCTAAGAGATGGAAGTACCTGCTCTTTGGCTGATTAGTCTTGTAAATCTGTGAAAATACTTGCCAAGGTACTTTTCTTATCTGATGGTATTCCTCTTGTCATGGAACACTGTAATGCTTCCAGTGACTACTTGCAGCAGCTCCATAAATGGATGATGGCAAAGCTCCCTCTTAAGCAAGTGCTTACCAGCTGCCCAGGTCTGCTGGACTCAGCCAATTTCTAATTCACCTCATGGCTTTGTACAAGACAGGAATAAATGCTTCCTCTGCCTGCTGAAGCTCATATAAGGAGGTAAAAAAACATTTCCAAGACCTACTTTTCAGGCTTTGTGTTTGACAGCTAGAAGTGAAATGGCAAGGTGCAACCTCTCTGAATTCATCTAGTTACACTGGGGAAATAAAAGCTGTGTTTGTGTGTTGTAGGCTGGTTTTTCTCTGTTTTCAGCCTTAACTTGAACTTGTTACGGAATTGTGTTGTCTGAAAGTGGAACTATGATTGTTTGATTACTTTGCAGTCACAGCAGCTCAAAGCACCACAGAAAGATGGGAAAAGTGTTTTAATTTTCACTTTGGTACCCAAGTGGACAGTTATCTTGCCAGCTAAGTAGACAGCTGAACATGAACTTTGGATTTTCAAACATGGTTTACTCATTTCAAGGTCTTGAAAATAGTTGTCTGGCTTGAAACTGATTATAGATAATAGCACAGAGTGGCTCAGGTTGGAAAGGACCTTAGAGATCATTTACTCCAACCTCCCCACCATGTGCAGAGATGCCTCTCAACTAGACTCAGCTGCTCAAGGCCTCATCCAGCCTGGCCTTGAGTACACCCAGGAAGGAGGCAACCCCTGGCAACTTCCCTGGGCAACCTATTCCAGAGTCTCATCACCCTCATACTGAAGAACTTCTTCCTAAGTATGTCTAAACCTACTCTCCCTCAGCTTCAAACCATTCCCCCTTGTCCTATTGCTAGACACACTTATGAAAAGCCCCTCTCCAGCCTTCCTGTAGGATTTCTTCAGGTATTGGAAGGCAGATGTAAGTTTCCCCCGGAGTCTTCTCTTGGCTGAACAACCCCAGCTCCCTCAGCCTATCCTCACAGCAGAGGTGTTCCAGCCCTTGAGAAAATTTCTAACTCAAGAGCTGTTAATGCTGCTGTTCCTCACATTGTCTGATACAAATGAAGTCTGTCTGAAAGCAGATTGATTGGTGTGGCTTTATGGTCTTTGCAGGTTCTCTCCTGTTACCCAAGGTCCCCTGGATTCACATTTACTTGTAGCATTCTTAGTAGCCTGCCTGTGCAAAGCACCTCTTGGCAAGCTGCAATTACTTATAACCCCACATTTTCTCTCTTCTCGCAGTTGAGACTTTGCATTGGCTTCCAGTCTGAGGTGTAGCACACTTGCAAATAGTGTTTGGGAGGGTCCCTGGTGAATGTCTACTGCCAGGAGAGTTCCAGGTCAGCACCAAAAAACCTTGCAATGTAACTTTGAACAAACATCACATTTTTATAGATACTCTGTTCAACCAGTGCATTTACATGTCTCAGTGCTGGAACAGAGTATCTTTTCTGCTTGGTGCTTTTGAGGCACTCTTTTTCTTCAATATTCTTCCATATTTTCTGCCTCCACAGGCACCCCAGGACCATGAATCTCTTGAAAATCCTATCCAGCATCCTGTTCCCTGGCTCCCTTACCCACCCCTGGCTCAGACCTTGAGTCTTTCTTCCACTTCCCATATAGTGAGCTTGACATTTGCTAGAAAATTAAATGTACATGGGATGAAAATCACTATGGAAAACAGAAACAGCCAGGCTGCTGCAAGTGCTGGCACTTGCACACCTCCAGTGAGTGTATATAGCCTCATCCCTCTGGTGCTGGTGCTCAGATCTGTGGTTCCTGTCACTCCTAGCCCCTTTTTCAGGGGCTGGCACACAGGTTAGTGGGATGATGACATGGAAAAAGTAATTAAGAATGGGAATTAAGAAGAAGGCAGGCCAGACTGCAGGGATCAGTCACAGGATCCAGACAGGTCAATGTCCTGCCTTATAGCCTGCCTGCCCATGTCTGACCCCTCCCTCCTTGCCATCTTCCCATGTTTATTCCACCCTGATCTTTCCCTTCCTATGTCTCCTGTCCTTCCTTTAAACATCCCATAGTAAGTTCCATGCAGTATCCCAAGCTCTCTCAAAAATTCCTCAATATTCATACTATGTTTCTTCCTTTTTTGCAGTTACAAAATCAAGGCTGGAGTACTTCTTTTAATGGCCTCATGAGCTCTGACCTCATTTCCCTCTCACATCACCTGCTCATTAATGTCTGTGTGCTTAATTTGGTGTTTTCCTTGTTATTTGCTATTTCTTTGGTACAGAAGAGTCCTTACCCAATAACTTATGGAACCAGATGCTTTCGTATTTCACAGCTCCTTGTGCCAACTTTCCCAAGGCAGGCAGCTTAGCTGCAGTGTGACAGATGACGCTATGTAGAGGCACCTACACACAGAAGGACCTCTGTGGTGCTGCTGCTGCAGATATCCAGGCAGGTGGCAGTTCTCAGGACAAGGACACAAAATGAAGGGAATGCCTGAAAACAGGTGGAGGATGGGGAAGGCAGGGGGAAAAGAGCCTGAATTCAGGGAAGGACAAGGGTGTGTAAGGATTCAACCACACAGACACATCAGCATTTTGCCAGCGATCTTGTACCCGCAGAAACCTCCTCCCTTGCTGGCAGGGGAAGCAGGATGCAGTCCCAGCTCTTCACTGCAGATGTTCATTCTGCCTGGGCATGAGTGCCAGCATGCCTTAGCCAAGGGGAAGATGTCCTGCTTGGGTGGATACTCTTCTGGCAGCTGCTTGGTTTTGCAAGGGGGATGGAGCAAAAAGGAGGTAGACTGGACGTGTGGCAAGTTCTTCATTTTTGCCCAGGGTGCCTAGAGGATGTCAGCTGAGCTATGCAGGCCTGCAGAACATCCTTGTGCCAAATACAGAATGCTTTCAAGGAACAGCCAGTGCTGGGAAGAATCAGCAGGTGGGCTGTGGGTGCGACAAGATAGGTGCTGGAATGCTGTGCATGGAGAGAGCCAGGCAGGCTTGACAGAGGGGTGTGTTGGGCAGTATTTCTCCTGGAGGAAAGAGCATGATGGCCTCACAGATCTGCTTCTTTCCATATCTCTGGTCTCCTAAAGCTACAGACAGCAGAGCTCTTGCTCTGTAACCCTGTTCTATGGCTGCAGTGGGTAGAGCCTGCCAACTCCTTACCTCCCTGATGAACCTATTTTCATCTTGTTCAGAAGGAACTTGAGTCACAGCCCAGAGGAACCCTGCTTCTTTCCATCGACTCTTCAAAAAAGAGGAAGTCTATGTAGCAAGGGCTGAAAGACCACTGGTTTGAGGAGAAGCTCATTAAAAATAGGATTTTTTTTTTAATAGCCTATCACTTACAACTTTGGTCCCAACAAGTGAAAAACTGGAGTAATATTTTGTCAGACCAGTGCAATGTGTCAACAGGGAAGAGAGATTTATGTATGTGAAGGATGAGTTCACAAAAAGTGTTTAGAAGAGATACTCACTGCTAGTAGGCATATTGCAAGCAGATTGTTGACACTGCAAAAGAAGCAGAAGAAATATATTAGCTTAAGTATGCAACAGACAGAAGACATTAAAAGGTCATTGAGAATCTTAGTTTAGGAATAGCTTCTCTGTTATTTACAATTTTACCATTTGTATCCATCAGACAGGAAAAATACCACACCAAGTGTTCATAATTCTTGTTTTACTATAACAGGGCAAAGTAGTATGATTCATCTACATTAGATAGAATAGAATAGAATTTACCAGGTTGGAAGAGACCTTTAAGATTATCATGTCCAACCTATCATCCAACACTATCTAATCAACTAAACCATGGCACCAAGTGCCTCATTCAAGCTCTCAAACACCTCCAGTGACAGTGACTCCACCACCTTCCTGGGCAGCCCGTTCCAATGGCCAATAACTCTTTCTGTGAAGAACTTCTTCCTAATATCCAGCCTAAACCTCCCCTGGCACAGCTTGATGACATTATTTACCATCCATAACCAAGGAGGATGGGAAGCATCACTTGCTACACGTAAACAGTTCAGAAGTCTGGGTTCCTGGTCACTCTGAAACTTAAGACCAGTAGCTCAGGACTCTGTAATTCACTCATTTAACAAACTTTGGAGAGGTGCCAAAGGATTGATCAAGGGTCAACGTGCTGTGGTAATTAAGAGAGAATGACACCAGACTGGATAAATGGCTTCTAAGCAGGGAGATAAATTAAAAGGTTATGAAAAAGGAGTTGCAAAGTATTTTCCTCTCTGCTCAGCTGATCATATTTTAATAATTTTAATATTTTGGGGCACTTCAATACAGGAGAGACGTGGAGGTGCTGGAGCAAGTACAGAGGAGGGCAATGAAGCTGGTGAAAGGCCTGGAGAATAAATCTTATGAGCAGTGACTGAAGGAGCTGGGGCTGTTTAGTTTGAAAAAGAGGAGGGGAGACCTCATCACTCTCTACAGCTACCTGAAAGGACATTGTAGAGAGGCTGGTGCTGGTCTCTTCTCACAGGTAATTAATGGTACAACAAGAGGGAATGGCCTCAAGCTGTGACTGGGTAGGTTTACACTGGACATTAGGATAAAAATTTTCACAGAAAGAGTGGTCAGGCACTGGAATGTGCTGCCCAGGGAGCTGATTGAGCCACCAACCCTGGTGTGTTTAAAGGTCATTTGGATGTGGTGCTTAGGGATATGGTTCAGAGGTGAACTTTGCAGAACAGGGTTATCAGTTGGACTTGGTGATCCCGAGGGTCTTTCCAACTTGAATGTTTCTCTGAATATCAGTGACAAGCCACAGGAGAAATGAAGAGATAGATACTTTGGAGGTTGGTGTGTGCTGTTTTGTTTTGTTTTTCTTCTCTGAAACATCTCATTTCACTCCCTGAAGACTCTCACAGTTTCTAACCTCTATCATCAATCTCATCCTAGAGTTAGCTAAATAAAAGCAATGACTGGTGCTTTGTGAGCCCCTGAGATAAGAGGTCCAAACCTCTCATGTGGGATGGAGCTCTCTACCCTCAGACTCTGTGAAAATCATAAACTTAGGAAGATAACAGCTCTCCCAAGCAAACTGAATCTAAATTACTCATTTTTCAATTCAGAGGCTGTAGCTGCTGCAGGTTTTGAATTGCACAGCTCATGGAGAGGAAAAAGCTGGCAGTGAGAGCTGGAAACATTTCAGCACAGGAGGCAGCAGTCTGGATTTCAGGCAGGTGTGTCAGTCATGCTGTGGCTAACTGCCGTTTAATGGAGCATATGCCTCAGGGTCATTAAACTTGGGGAAGGAAACCTCCTCCTCCATGTGCTTGGCTGCCAAGTAGTCTTAGAGTGACTTGGGAAGATGCAGAAGTCATGCAGACCCTCGCTGCTGGTGTGATGACCTGTCCTGGCACAGTGAGGAAGACCTTTTGTCTCAGCCTGTCTGCAGAGAGCATCACAAACCGCTGCATTTGAAGGCTGTGGTGGTGCCAAGGGGACCATATGTGCATAATGAGGAAGAACAGAGACAGGGAGGTTTTTCTTTTTTGTTCACCCTGCTGTGGAAAGCTCAAATGACAAGACAGACCCTGCAAAATCAGGAGATGGTACTGTTGTTCTGTGTCCTTGAGATTTATTAAAAGTACCATTTTTGTCCCCTTGAAAAGACAGCAACAATCCCAATTCCCCAGTTTTGTTACTGCCACCCTCCCTGTGCTGACAAGCGACACTGCACAAGTGCAAAAGGCAGCAGATGAGAAGGCTGCTTTTGTTGTTAACCTTCACCAGTGTCCTCAGTTCAGCTGCTACACAGACTCCAAACACAGAAATGACTGATGTCAGATGGAGCTTCTTTCTCCTGCTCTTCAAAGAGATGTTTTGAAACGGGTTCACAGGTGCTGCTTCACTTTGAGTTTGCCACCAACCTGGATGTTGTTAAATTGCTTATACATGCAACAGAGGCTCAGAGGGGAAATTTCATTGGACATATACTTAATGAAGCAGTTATCTTTTTGAAGAGTTGTTTTTTTTCCTAAAAAACCAAAATCTTGAAGGTAATTTTTCTCAACATCTTCTGTCAAAGGTTGTGACTTCCAGCTGAGGTTTTGAGTATGAAGGAACAGATGGGAAAGCTTCTGTACTACATTAAATAAGATAAAAGAGGGAGAATCCACAATCCTCAGGAAACTCAAATTGTTGGAAAACCAAAAGGAGAGGGAAGATTATAATAAATAACTTGGATAACACATCCCCCAGCTCTTACTGTTTCAGTTTCTTGGTTTATCCAGCCTCCCATCTGATCTCCAAGAGCTAAACATAAATGTGGAAAAAGTGAAATGAAATAGTTTTGCAGTACCATTCAAAGCCTATTGCCTCTATGCAAGGTATGCTGCAGGGCTGAATTTGTGAGCTCATGCTTCCCCCTGCTGACTGCCTCCCCTAAGCCCCTCCTTGGTTGCAAAAACCAAAAGACCATGATTTTCCCCCCTTCTGTTGAGCTAACGTTGCTCCCTGTGTCCTAGGCAATGACTGCAATGTCCAGGGAGCTTGTGGATACAGGCTGCTTGCATCAGCTTCAGCCCTGCAGTGCCAGTGTTGGTTGCTCTAGCAGTGCCATGTTTCCCTGTGTGGTGTCTTCCCCCCTGGGTCCCACTGCCACTGGAGTTCTTCATCAGCACTAAAGAGAAGATCTCTGAAAGCTGTAAGGTAGAGGCTCAAATAAAGTTGCTAGACGATGAAAGAGACAAGAAAGGACCGTAGGCTAAATCACTAGAGTGCAGCTTGAGTGTGCTAGAAATACTCTTGCTGATTTTCCCCCCAGTTTGAATATGTCTGTAACACCAATTGGTATCAGTTTAAGAATCTCTTGGTCCTTACAGGCAGCTACTAAGTAAAGGTAACAATGGGAACAGCAAAACATGAAGGTGTTTTGTTTCTTTTTTCACAGGGAACCCTCAGAAACCCTGTGTCCTTGCAGCAGACACATGCCCTTAACACATGCAAAGGCAAGAACTGTGCAATCTCAGCACTGCAGGATTGAAAAAAAATATCATGCCCCTTGCTCTGGATTGGCTGAGCAATGGTGAAACTCCTCAGACTGGCTTTCCTCTTTGCCTGGCAGGGTTGGGTGGCTCTTTCCGTAGAGGGAGACAAACACAACTCTTCTGGGACAAGAGAGGGATCTCAGTGTTATAAGTGTCCATTTTACTTTGCCTTATAGAGCATTTCCTTGACTTAGAGGCTGTTGGACCATATTTAGGACACAGATGAGTTCAAAGTCCATTGTAATGAAGCAAGTTTGTTAATGGGTTCCCTTTGGGATTAAAAACACAGGTGAAAACAGTTCCTGAGTCCTCCAGGAATTTTGGGTTGTGGAAGTTTTGTTAGAAAGCGCCATTGTATCCTTTCAAAGTAAAGCATGCCAAATAAAATAGCCAAAGGGCCATGATGCTGGGAGCTGAAGGCTGATTTAATGGTGCAAAAACCAATTACCAGGCTGTAATCACTGAGGGCTGCATTGGGAAGCTGAAATTGCCATGGGGAAGGAAACAGGAGAGCAGTGGCTGCTGTTGCTGGAGCTGTGACTAAGATAAATTGCAGCAGAAAGCCAGTGTTAACAAAGAGTTATGGAATAAATGGATGCATTAGAAAACCCAGCACATTAGATCACTTAAAAGGACATGCAGAGCATCAGAGAGACGAGTTGGTGAAGAGCTAAAGACAGCATTGCCTCCACAGATGAGTTACTGACCTCCACCTCAGGACTTGAACAGCCAGCTGGTGAGTTACAGAGGCAGCAGCATCAATGACAGTGATGTATAATTAGCCTTGGGGATAGATTTTTAAATTTTCATCTAAATGCTGAATTAAATGTTTGCACAGAGTACAGGAAAAAGCACATGATGGCCTTTAGAATAAATAAAATATTAGGCAGGAAAGAGCATTTCTTTTTTTCACTTGTCTGCAGTTCTGATATTCTGAAGAGACCTCAAAGGTCTCTGCAATTTATGGGCCAAATCTATTTCTTGAAAGCCATGCCAGGACTATTTTTGAGAAAGGAGAGCTACAGCTCAACCTGTAAACCTTGGAACTGCTCTAACAGTTAGGCACAGCCAGCTGTGATAAATGTAAAGAACACCAAACAACAACATGGGTAGGCAAATTGTGTGCAACCTGAGTAGAACAAACTTTTGCAATGTTAAACCATCTGCGATTTCCTTTTGTATTATTTCTTGCATTGAAAAGCAGGTTGCCTTTTTCATTTCAGACCTGAAAAGCATCCATAATTTTCACTGAATATTGATATACTTTGAGAGGTGAGTCAGTGTTATGGGGCAGTCATGGATGCACTTGTTTTGAACTTGGTATTAGCAGCTTGCCTTTATTCTTAGACAATACAGCTTGATAGGGTTTTTGAAAACAAACAAACAAAACACACAAACCCAAAAAACTCCATAAAACTAGTCTGTGTGAGAAAATCTCCAGCCAGCTGGGGCAAGTTGGTTTACTATTTGTTCAATTCCACTGGGTAGTAAAAAGGGAACAGAGGATGGCAGAAAACCAACCGCTCTGTTGTGTCATCTGTCCTGTGAGCGAGAACCAGTGGATAACAGGCTTTGGACCCCCTGCACACCCACCTTGCAGCACTGCCCAGCCAAGGAGGATACAGAGTATCTGTGAAGAAGACTGAGAGCATTCTCATGTATTTTGAGGCACCTGTGTTTTGTTAAGGTAGGGAGGTCTATAACCATATGTATCAGGACTAGAGGCATGGTCTCATTTTCCAAGGGAGAAGTTTGATGATCTCTGAAATACAAACTGCATGGATCCTACATCCTGAGTCATGTGTATCAGTAGGGTTTGCTCCTGGAGCTCTGGGTACAGGAGAGGTCCACACCAAATACATCCTATTCCATGGATGGAGTAGATCTCCTGGCAAAATATTTTTTTTTTCCTGAGTTTGTGCTTGTATAAAGAGGACTTCATAGTGAAAATGATGTTTGGTTTCCAGTGCCAATCCCCTTCCCCCATTTTATAGTGTTTTTCACAATTCAATGTGACTCAATCTTTAATGGAATTACAGATTGGTAAAGTTTGTAAGGGATCTCTGGAGATGATCTAGTCCAACTCCCCAGTGTGATTTTTCTACTTCCCACAACTCTGCCTGAAAGATTGTCCTAGAGCTACTCTCTCCTTCAATTAATTGAAATCCCCTACTCTGAACACAACACTCCAGGTGCATTCTTCATGGCCATTGGGCCAGCAAAACCCATCAGCTTAAACATTTTATGTCACATTTCACTCCTCCTCATGCTGTGTATAAGAACCACAGTATCCATTCTAGACATCCATTTGGCAGGACTAACCAAGGCAAGCTTTTCAGTCTTCAGAAGACAGACCCCATTGTTGGGCTTCTCCTAATGCCTCTTTCTGAACAAAATAGGTTTTCCTGAGCTTGAGTGGCCAAAAGAATGAATACCATCCAGATGGGATCTCACTAGTACCCAGTACCATGGCAGAAATAACTCCTTTTTTCCTGTAGAAATTCCTCACCCAGGATCACGTCAATCTCCGACACTTCTATACCACATTGTTTCATGAATATTGTGTGACCCATACCAAAAGCTTTCTCCTCCTTTTCCATTTCTGATGGGGGGAAATCCTAGCTTAGAGTAGAAGTTCCCATTTCTCCTTAAGTGGCCTCTACTCTACTCTTGTGAGATCCCACCTTGAATACCTCCATCGTAAGGATACAGAGCTGTTGAAGCGAGTCCAGAGGCAGGCCACAAAGATTATCCAAGGGCTGAAATACCTCTGTTGTGAGGCTAGGCTGAGGGAGCTGGGGTTGGTCAGACAAGAGAAGTCTCCAGGGGGCACATTTTTGTGCCTTCCAATACATGAAGGGATCCTACAGGAAGGCTGGAGAGGGACTTTTGATACAAGTGTCTAGGTCAAGAGGAAATGGTTTGAAGCTGAGTAGGTTTGGATTTGATCTTACGAAGAAGTTCTTCTGTATGAGGGTAGTGGGGTTTTGGAATAGGCTGCCCAGGGAGGTTGTGGATGCCTCCTCTTCAGGACTGTTCAAGGTCAGGTTGGATAAGGACTTGAGCAGCCAAGTCTAGTTGAGAGGTGTCCCTGCCCATGGTGGGGAAGATGGAGTAGATGATCTCTAAAGTCCCTTCCAACCTGAGCCATTCTATGATTCTATGAACCTTGAGTCTTGATATATCCACACCCTTTTTGTTGCTGTTGTTCCTGTATAGCCATAACTCCAAGCATACATACAGTATGCAGGACTCTCACAGTTGTTCCCCTCCAGGAACCCAGTGCTTCCCAGGCCCCAACCATGTGCTACACAACCCTCAGTATTTAATCTGGGCAGAGCCAGAGACTGCTCAGGAATATAACACGTAAGTGCTGAAAAAGTGAGTGTAAAGCCCCTTATAAAGTTTTGGTAGGTCAAGAGCTCTTGTGTGTCAGGAAGTCACATCCTTCACCCCATGGGATTTTTTTTTTCTGAGTGACTTGAGATGAAGAGCCTCTCCACTCAGTCCTGGAGAGACTTCACTGAACAGCGAGTGTGGGAACAAATGCTGGAGGGTTGCAGGAGGTAATATGATTTTCCACCCAGTACTTCAGTTCAGGATGGAGTCAAGCTTGTTGAAAGCTTAATAATTTTCTGGCCTTGCATGAATTTAATAACTTTTGTCTTTGAAGTTATGGTGCTTCGGTCTTCAACAGGATGCTGAGAGGAAATCAAGTGCACCCAGAGCCCTGTGTACACAAAACTTACCCCAAGCAGCCTTGGCATCACTTTTCACCTAAAATAGCTGTAAGTCTTTCACAAGAAAAATGACTGGTTTCACTGGACTGTTGTTCAAGAGTTGGGGAGCTCCTGTGAGCTGCAACCGGGGGGATCTCAGATGACATGGGGTGAACAGGAATTGATCTTCAACCAAGGCACAGAAAATTAATATTTGCAGCTACTTTCCTTCTTTCTGGTCTTTTCACCTACACATTTGACCTTTAAATCTTTTCTATGCAGCAAGAAGGAAATTTCTACTAAATTCACTGCGTGGAATTTGTCTTTCAAGGCAAGAAGCCTCCAGTGAAGGTGTGTGGAGGGAAGAACAGTGTTGAGAGGAAACAGCAGAGCCAGTTTGAATGGACAAGTAAAATCTGTCCTTTAGTGGACATTAATTGGTTGGATTTTTTGGTTTATGTTTCTCCCTCTGGAAAACAAAGTTAGATCAAGAGAGGCATGATAAATGGAGATAAAGAAATGGTACTTTTGATAGTGCAACATTATCACTCCTAAATTAAGTAGCTGAAGGGTCTTGTACAAAAGACCAAGTATAGGGCATAGCAGGAGAAGCAGAGAGAACTGACTAAAACATTGTTAGTAACTATTGGAAATGAGAGCATATGGGGAAGGGTTGTACTATTGTACTAGCTGAAGATTCACCAGTATGTCTCTTGGGAAGAGGCTCTGGATGTGGAATAAAGTTTTACACCAGAAGGGACAGATTTGATTATCATGGTGGGTGAACAAGTGTAACAGAAGAGTAAGGAAGACGCAACCAGAAATGAATAGAAATCATCTCAGAATTAAAGGAAGTTCCAAAAGTATTGTGGATTCCCATGAGCATGGGTGTAGGGTTGTTGAAGTCAGCACACCACTTGCAGATAAAAACAAAGGAGGTTGTTCCACCAGCAGTATCCCATCCCATCCCAAATGAAGCATATCCTAATGTTCAAAAATAAATCCACGAGGTTTTGACAGAATGAGAATCGCTGTGTAATGCTCCCATGCTGCCAGTTACCAAACCCAGAACTGATGAAGAAGGTAATCAAGAGTCCAGAGTATAGAGCTGTACAGGATTTAGGGAAAATCAATGAGCATGTGATAGTGCCACACCCTTGGTACCAGATCCATCAACCTGTTTATTGCAGATTGTGCACCTGGGCAAGAATTTTCCCAGTTAATAGATTTAACTGCTGCATTTTCCACTGTAGTGGTCAAAGCTAGCTGTTATTTGCTTTCACTTGGGAAGGGAAATAGTTAACATGAATGAGGGTGCCTCAGGACTTGTGGGTTCACCAACTATTCTCATGAATATTGGAAACTGATTTGGAAGAGACAAAATTAGCCAGACACTCAGCATTGGTACAGTATATGGAAGGTTTGTTGTTAGTGAGTATTTGAAAGATAACTGTTTGGCACACACTGTATGCACATTTATATACATAACTGTTGGAAAAGGGATACTGTGCATCTCCATCTAAGTTAGAGCTGTGTAAGGAGTGAAATATTTGGGTTTATCTTAAAGGAAGGGCAGAGGTTAACAGATCCAGAGAGAACTGAAGCAATCATTAATTTACCCCAGCTTGTAACAAAAAAAAAACCCAAACAAACAAAACCCCAAACAAAAACCAACAGTTAAGAGGGATTTTAGGATGAGTGGGATTCTGCAGAGCATTGATTCTAGGAGAATTAATCAAGCCTCTTGCCAGGAGACAAGAGAAGTTAGAACCCCTGGTGTTGGGCCCAGAAAGAAGGTGGGCATTTGAAACTGTAAAGAGAGCTTTAATGACTGCTCCAGCATTAGGCTTACTGGATTATACTAAGCCTTTAAACTTGTATACTCATGAAAGAAAGGGAGTAGCCAGTGGAATGATTATGCAGAATCTGGGACCATGTCACTGGCCTGTAGCAAATTACTCAGCTAAATTAGATCCTGTTATAAATGATACTCCTCAACATCTTGGAGCACTAGTGGCAGCAGCCACAGTGGTAGAAAGAATTTGTCCTTTGATTTTGGGACATCAGTTAAATGTGGTTGTGCCACATGAGGTTGAAATATTATTAAAGCAATGTGCAACTCGGGCTCGATCACCACAATGAGCTCAAAGGTACAAACTTCTTTTATTAATAGTGGTCAATGTAATTTTAAAGCATTGCAATACCTTAAACCCTTCTGCACTTCTGCTGTTGCCAGAGGATGGTACCCCACACCATGACTGTGAGAAGGTTTATATGACTACTACTAGCTGCAAGAGGATTTAAAAGATGAACCCTGATTTAACTTTATATGTGGATGGATCCTCATATTACCAGCATGAGAAATGTGTGATTGGATATGCAGTGGCGGACAACAGAGTGTGATAATCAGGAGCTTTACCAGCAGTAATAAATACCTAAGGAATAGAACTGATAGCCTTAGCACAAGCAGCAAGTAAAATCAAGTGAGTAAATATTTATACCAACTCATGATATGCTTTTGGAGTGTGCCATGCCTGAAAGATGGTCCTGTCTCCCAAGGAAATGCCTTAGCTGGTGCCTCTGCACAAGTAGTAGCCAAACAGCAGGTCCTGTGTTTTCATGCTCATGATTCAAAATCCAGAGGGACTGAGCTTCTCATGTGTGACAGAAACATACAATGGGGTGAGGCCCGAAGAAAAAAATAATTGGAAAAAATGGGAAGTGACCAAAGACACAGACAGTGGGGGGAAGCCTGTCATATCAAGAAAACATGTATTGGTCATTGCTAGCTGGTTCCATGATAGATCTCATGGTGGAGCAGAAAACATCAGGAACCAAGTGCAGTGGATTTGGGCAGCACCTGGAATTTATGCTGCTGCAGAGGACTGCAAGTAAGACTTGTCAGCAGTTTGCCACTATCAAAGCCCCCAATCATCAAAAGTGACAGACTCATACAGGGCCTCACATTTTGGGGCAGCTCTACCTGTTCAAATGTCTAAGTCACCAGATCTTACAACAAATACATATCAGCCCAATCATCAGGAAAGTCAGACAGAATAAATAGGGCAATCAAAGTAAAATTAGTTGAAATATGCATGCACATGGTTTTAAAATCATCAGGAGCTGTGAATTCAGCTTTATGGGACATAAGAAATATGCCCAGGCATCCCCTGGGATTATCTCTGGCAGAAATATTATTTGCAGTCTTTTGGCAGTACCCAGAACCTATATTCTGGATAAAGGCCAAACTATAGTTGACTAACTATGAGTTGGCGGTGTGCCCAGGTGGTGAAGGTGGCCAATGGCATCCTGGCTTGTATTAAAAACACTGCGGCCAGCAGGAACAGGGAGGTGATCATCCCCTTGTGCTTGGCACTGGTGAGGCCACACCTCAAGTTCTGTCTTCTGTTCTGGGCCCCTCACTATAAGAAGGACTTCGAGGTGCTGGAGAGTGTCCAGAGAAGGGCAACAAAGGCTGGCAAAGAGCCTGGAGCACATGGCCTATGAGGAGTGTCTGAGGGAGCTGGGGTTGTTCGGCCTGAAGAAGAGGAGGCTGAGAGGAGACCTAATCACTCTCCACAACTACCTGAAAGGGAGGTTGGAGTGAGGAGGGGGCCAGCCTCTTCTCCTTGCTGTCAAGTGACAGGACCAGAGGAAATAGATACAAGCTGTGCCAGGGGAGGTTCAGGCTGGATGTTAAGAAATATTTCTTCACAGAGAAGGTTCTCAAACATTGGAATGGTCTGCCCAGGGCAGTGGTGGAGTCACCATCCCTGTGGGTGTTCAAGCGGTGTGTAGGCCTGGTGCTTAGGGCCTTGGTTTAGTATAGACCTTGTAATGCTGGGTTGAAGGTTGGACTGGATGATCTTGAAGGTCTTTTCCAACCAAATATATTCTGTGATTCTATAGGATGGAAAAGAGCGAGTAACCCAATATATACACCAATACATACTGTACGTGCAGTACACATCTCTCTATCTTGTTGAAGTTTATAGGCACCAAGCTCATTGGTATCAGGGAGTACTGCTCAAAATAAAGGGGTATGGCATTGAGCCTAGAGATTAAGTATGGGTAAAAATTATAATTTTTAATTTCTTTAAGGAAAAATAAATTTAAGCCAAAATGGGAAGGACTTTATACTGTATTATTGTGTACTTACTACTCAAAGTTAGATATCACAGAATCATAGAATTGTTTAGGTTGGAAAAGCCCTCCAGGATCATCAGGTCCAACCATTAACCCAGTGTCACCATGCCCACTAAATCATGTCCCAAAATGCCATTATCTACATGTTTTTTTAACACCTCCTGGGTAGGTGACTCCAACACCTTTCAGGGAAGCTCCTTCCAATGCCTGACCACTCTTTCAGTAAAGAATGTTTTTCCAACATCCAATCTAAATCTCTCCTTGCGTAATTTGAGGCCATGTCCTCTTGTCCTATCACTAGTTACTTGGGAGAAGTGGCTGATCATCACCTCATTACAATCTCCTTTCAGGTTATTGTAAACATCAAGAAGTTCTCCCATCAGCCTTCTCTTCTCCAAACTAAACAACCCCAGTTCCCTCAGCCACTCCTCCTAAGACTTAGTTCTCCCATCAGCCTTCTCTTCTCCAAACTAAACAACCCCAGTTCCCTCAGCCACTCCTCCTAAGACTTAGTTCTCCCATCAGCCTTCTCTTCTCCAAACTAAACAACCCCAGTTCCCTCAGCCACTCCTCCTAAGACTTGCTCTCCAGACCCTTCACCAGCTCTGTTGTCCTCTGGACCTGCTCAAGCACCTCAAGGTCTTTTTTGTAGTGAGGGGCCTAAAACTCAACACAGTATCCAAGGTGGAGAAAAGGATTCCTGGATGTATCATTCCCACATGAAGAAAGTGGAAGCAGTACTGGAATTCTGTCTGCAGTGGAATGGAAGTGGGGATAAATATAAAAGGGCATGATTATGGAAAACATCCATTGGACTTGTCAGTGACTGATTCTTATGGAAACCAAGTATTATTAGTCACATACAAGCACAGAGGCTGCAAAAATCACCCAGTGAATCAGAAGTCTGATTGGCAAGGATTTCAGAAATTGTAGTGGCAGGCTCAGTTTCATGCATTCACGGGAGAGAAAAGGGCAAAACGAGGAATACATTTGTTCCAAAACTCAGTGTGGGATATGAATTTGCATGTGTCAATGGTGGAATCATTAAAGCCGGAAACCTCTTGGACATGCATCCACATTCTGAACCCATGGTATTGGTTAGTTTATCAATTTTTGATAAAAGCAATGGCAAAAATATTGGGCTTGTTGAGTGACAGTGTTGGAGATAATAAACAGTGGGATATAATCAATCCAAACCAGGAAAAATCCTGTGCAAGATGTGTATGAACATGATAACTTCCCTCTCCAAAAGCAGTGCTATTATGCAAAAGTCACATCTTTGTAGGAACTCAGATGTACGTGGGTTATCACCAGCTTGGCTTGCTCCCTCTACACAGGGCAGCTATTGGCAATGTGGAGGTACAGCCGGTAAGGGGGTACGTCAGGTTATGGAGGCATTTGCAATGGACCCTGATGGCACAATAAAACCCAGTATGCTGAATCAAGGTTCATGCTTGAGAACCCTTTTAAACTACACAACAAGGGGAATGAATCCTCTAGTTCAACAGTCAAGAGGATTCTTCTCATTCCAGCGCTGAAGTTAGTGAATTAGGAAAGGCCAGGAATTATCAGTCTGGGAATTATCGCTTTGGGACATGGTTTACTGGCCATGGTGATGTAAGATTGATGGTTGGACTTGATGATGCTAGAGGTCTTTTCCACCTATGATTCTATGTAGATAACACATGGAGGTGACTGGGAAGATCATTGTAAGCCTATTTTTTCAGCTCTGACAGTCAGACATTTAAAAATTATATGAAATGAAATTGAATGAAATGGAATTAAATAAACCCAAAATGAAATGGAAGTAAAATAAAATGCATTAAGTGAAATAAAATTAAAAACAACGTGAAATAAAATGAAATAAAAAGGTTAATTTATCCAAATCACAACGGACTCTGCTTAAATAACGCGACTTTAAAGAATGATACCTGAGCACAGACAGTAACAGCCCGGTGACCTTAACTCCTCTCCACGCCACAGCAGAGGTTGGCGACTCGGCAGCTGCGGAGGTCCCGCAAAGCCGCCCCGCGCCCGCGTACGTCTGCGCAGGAGCGCAAGCCCGTGCGCCTACAGACCCGCGTACCTGCGCGCAGTTAGCGCAACCCGAGCGCCGCGGCAGGTGCGCGGCCCACAACCCTCCGCAGCCCTCCCACCGTCCACTCCCAGCTCCCCCGCGGGGCGGAGGCGGGGCGCGGGGGCGTGGCGGGGCGCGGAGCGGAGCGGAGCAGCGCGGGGTGGGGGGGGGCTGTGAAGGAACGCGGCGGGACGCGGCGCGGGGGCGCAGCATGAGGGCGCGACCCCCGCTGGCCGCCCCCCTTAGCGCCCCCGCGCCATGGAGGGCTTCGCCGCCCGCAGCTACGGCACCGGCGGGACGGACAACCGGCCGCTCTTCGGGGAGACCTCGGCCAGGGTAAGGGCGGCGGCGGGCGGGAGAGGCGGTGTGCGGCCCCGCTTCGCCGGAGGAAGGGTAAAACACTGCCCGGAACCCAAAAAGGAGGATCCCCTCTAAACAATCCCCCCTATCCTCCCCCCAACCCCTAGCAAAGAAAATGCAGCGCTAAGCTCCCCACCAGCGTAAGTCCTCCATAGTAATGAACCCCCTTCCTCAGCACCCCCCGCATTAGCGGCAGCCCTCCCCACCCCCCGGGCTCAGCAAACGCCAAGAGCGCCGCAGGCAGCCGGAGCAGCCAGCCTCAAACAGCGAGGAACCTGCCGAAATCCTGCAAACAAATTAAAAACCACCCAGAAAATAAGAGCAGCCTCAGCGCCCCCCCCGAAACCGGCCTCAGAAATCGGTAAAGCAACAACAGAGCTGCGCCCCAGTGGGAAAAGATAAGAAGCAGCCCTCCAAATTCCAAAAGGAAGAAATCCTTCAAATTGGCAAAATTATAAAAAAATAAATAAACCCAAACTAAAGCCTGCTGCTCAGTGTCCCGAAACAAAGCAAAAATCATCCATCAAAACTGCCCCAAACAAAAAGAAACAGCCACTCGAGTTTAAATAAAGCTCCCCAGCCTCACAACAGCCCCTCCCGAGTGAGAACTCCTCCTCAAATGAAGAAGATTTCCCCCGCCGCCTTCCAAATAATCGCTCCCAAACCAACCTCATGGTAGGGAGCAGGGGCTTGGGGTGGAGAGAGCTCCAGGGTCGCAGGGTCGGGGATCCCTCTGAGTGGGGCTCGGGAAAGGGCTTGGGCACAGGCAAGCAGTCACTCTAAACAGGGTGCAGATTGCCCCACAGACCCCCAAACAGGGCCCAGGGTTGCACCCTGCAACCCTCTGAGCTGCATCTGTCCTGATTCGGGGGGAGGGGAGGGAGGGTGGGCTCTTTGCTGGGAATGCGGGGCTGCTTTTGGTGCCCTTCTGGTAATCTTTTCCCTCGGTGGCAGACCTGCAATGTTGGTGACTCTTCAGGTGTCAATCCCGGTAAGCTGCTCAGCCAGCAGCTTCCACTGCTGCTGTGGGGGGCTGTGCTGGGGAGGGGGCTCTTTGGGGCACTGCCTGACATCTCCATCCCTCAGGAATTGCAGCACTTGGCAGTGCACACCTGTTTGCATCAGGGTGACAGCAGTTGGTGGCTTGGCATTTGTCTGCTGGTGACCCATTGTGGTGTGTGGGGGTTTGGAGGGGCACAGGTGGGAGCTGTGCTGAGTTGTTGACAGGTGTACAAAATGCATCATCTCTCCCCCAAAATACTTGGAAATACTTGCTGCTGAAATGATGATGTTTGATAAAAATATAAGTAAAGTGATACCAGCCAAATTTTGGGGGGAAACTGGGATGATGTGGGATTAGGAGGAGGACAGGCAGGACCCCTGAGAATGTCAGGGGGGACAGGTCTCCCCTGCCAGTGGTTGCTGGCACTGACTGGGAATACTTAGAAGTGATGGGACCTTCAACAATTGGTGCCCTGCACAGGTTTTGTTGGCTGGTCCTTGGTTGGGGATTTTGGGATGCTTCTATGGAGGGGGACTGGGATGTGCTGTGGTTGCTGGGTAGCAATCCTCATCCCTGGGGACTTCCCATCCTGAGTGAAGCCTTTGATCCCTGACCCCTCAATCTCTTTCTTGCTGCAGCTCTGCTCACAAAGGAGAGCAGCGAAGGATAATGACAGGATGCTAATTCTGGTTCCTGCGCTTGAATGGGGACCCAGTGTCCTGCACATCATCCCTGCCTATCTCCTGTGGCTGGTTTTGGAACCCAGCAGCAGCAGCTGATAGTGTTGCTGCTGTGCCCATGCCTGACGGACAAGGGATCCCTGTGCTGGCCTGGGGTGGTTTCCTCTGTGATTTGTTGGGGTTGCTTAGAGACAGACGCTGGTGAGGTCTGGAGCTGGAAATACTCTGTCTTGGAAATGGTGAAGCTAAACTTTGCCTTAAAATGGGAGCAGGTCTGCTGGGAGAAGCACATGTGTGCATGCTCTGACTCTGCTTTTGGGCCACTGCATGCAATGGCTGGTGCTGGCAAGCTGGGACCTTCTGGGTATGGGTATGGGGAAGGGCAGGGGCAGTGCTCATGCCTCGGGAAGCTTTGTGCCTACATCAGGGATCTTGTACCCTTGCTGGTGATTGGAGATGGATTTAGGGATGGGGATGCCCTTTTCTTGTTGCCTTATGCTCTCCTGGACTTTGAGCTGGTGGCTTTGGGGGTAAAGCCACCCCATGGGGATGAGAGGGCTGAGCAGCCGCACTGGTTTTCTTCCGCTACTGTGGCCCAGCTACTTCTGCCAAGCTTGCCCTCCCAAGTGCTGGCTGCCAAGCAGAGGTTAGGGTTGAGCTGGTACCACAGAAGTCTCTGTTAGGAAAAGACTGGTGTGTAGCAAGACAATGGTGATGAATGCCAAGCACTGTAGATTCATCTGTGGTTACTGGGGATGCAGCAGTGGCAGTGAGTGGATATGAGACGATACAAAGCAAAGGCATGAGTGGTAAAGTGGCAAAGAGGAGAGAGACTGAGCATAGCAGATGCAGGACTTCTTAAGTTGAAAGTAGAAGCTGCTTGGGTTCCTCTTGCGAGAGCATTTAAATTTAAGCATGTGGGTTTTAATTGCTGTATGCTGGAAGCTGAAGGCAATAGACGGATACCGAGCAGCTCAAGATGGGGAATGAAGAGCCACTGAGGATACAGCAGTGTTTCTGCATGTTGTGAAGAGGGAGAGTAGCCAGTGTGGCTCTGAGCATGGCTCTTCTCATGTGTAGCATATGCTGTCTGCTATTCCATGCCAGTTAACCTGGCACTAGATTAAGTGTTCCAAATGGCTGCAAAGGGCTGTGATTGCTGCTGGCCATCTGGACTTACTGATGTAAGGCATAAAAATGGCTTTACTGTCATGCCTGCAGAGATGGCACCAGGTTCCCACCCTCCAGGGTACCAGCCCATTCCCCCATTCTGGTCGAGCCTCTGCTGGGAGCTTGTTCCCCATGGGCTTCGCCCACAAACTGCTTTCTGGAGAATGCAAAGTGTAAAGTTGGAACAGAGTGAAGAGCTAAGATGTCACAACATCAGAGCCCATGCTGCGGGGACTGTGGTATGGATGCAACCTCAGCAAGTTCCCTTTTGCTCAGAAGAACCCTGACCCTGATCCCAAAGGAAGGATTGTGCCCTCCTGTGCTTACTGAACTTGTCTCTCTTGCCCAGAGGCAGTTGGAGGGAGTCCTCTGCACTGCAGCAGCTCCCTGGGACAGGCCTGGTGCCCCAACCCCTGCAATACCCTCCCTGGAGGAGGAGAGGGCAGAATTTCTCCTGTTTGGAAATGCAGCTTGTGCAATGCTGAAACACAGAAGTCATCATCTGTCTGGAAAACAGCTTGTGATGTCTTGGTTGCTGGTTGGCTGAGCAGAGACCCTCATCAGCACATGATGCACTGCTGGGCTGTGGAAAAAGTTTGTGTCTATGTGTGAGCACAGCAGCCCCCAGCAGCCTGTGTGCACACTGATTTGGTGTGCATGGTGCCTTTTGTCTTTTACTCTGGCAGCTATCATAATACAGAGTAATGCTGGAGAAAAGCCCTCCCTGAATCAGCTGTTCTGGTTGCAAGACTGTGCCAGCTGGATGACATGGTTTGTAGGACACACAGCTTGTCACAGCCCATTTCTCTGTGCCCAGTATCCACAGGTGTCAGCCCTGGCTGGGCTGTGCACTCGGACGCGGTGTGGAGGTGAAAGGCTCCGTCATCCCCAATCCCTTTAGCTGTCTCGGCCTCTGCTTGTGTATTTTTAACCTTTTTGCTGTGCTAAGCTGCCTGGGGCTGAAGTGTCAGCGGGCACTGGGGAATGCAGCCTCTGGCTGCTTTGCCAAGCCTGGGATTTCAGGATCAGTGGCTCTAATCCCCAGATCCTGAAATACCTTCCTCTGCCGGTGGTTCATTTGGAAAATTTCCGTGACCGTGGGTTTAAGCATAGGGAAGGGGATGCCCTGACCTGTGGGGACTGGCTGCCACGTGGCAAAGCTGCTCCACTGCTGGCATCCAGACTTGATACGGCTGTTGTCATAATGTCCATCCCTTAGTGGCCTCAGATGAGAGGTTCCTTGTGCCTGTAGGAAGCTCTCCTGCAGCCTGTGAAACAGGCAGTGAGAAATGCTCTGTGATCAGTGCTGAGTCCTACCCCTGCATTTTCTCCCAGCAAACCAGTCTCTGCCCTGGCAAGACAGGTGAATACTCACCATCTTAACACTGCCACCCTCCAGTCTCTAGGCAATTAGGAGAATCCTAATCATGGCTAATTGTGGGTGGTGTGTGCTGTCCATAGATATGTGACCGTGTGTCTGTCCCTGCAAGCCTTTCTGTGGAGTGCAGCTGTGACTGTGCTCACCAGGGTAGCTGTATGGGATAGCTCTCCAGCTGGCTCTTCCACTTTCCTTCCTTTTCCTCTGCAGTTCAAAACCCACCTTCCCCTAAGGAAGAGAGGATCTAGCTGCTTGCCTCCTGCAATCACTTTTGTCCCTGGGGATCTGAGCCCAAATGCAGATTTTGGTCCTTCTCCATGGGCCCTTGATGGGCTCAGCTGGGTCTGCAGGGCAAGGGCACAGCAAAACTCTCTCTGTGTGCTGTAGTCCATTCTCTTGGTTTAAACACAATCAGGGCACACATCTGCCTGTTACTGAATTGCAAGCTCTAGTACCCAGGCTCCACCGAGCTCAGGGCTGGTGGTCTCCTGCTTTGCTGATTTCTTCTCTTCTTTATTCTCTGCTTTCTTCTCCTGTCCTACTGCTGTTCCATGAGTTACTTCTTCATGACCTGGGGCTTCTTTCTCTGCATATGGTCTTCAGAAAATGTAATGCTAGGAGGGAAGAAGGTGTGCAAGACCAGCTGGAGGGAAACTTAGGTTGCCCTGTCTGTGGGCTGGGATGTTTTGGATGAGATGCTTTTACTGCTTGAACTCTTTTCTCAGTTTCCTTTAACTGTACCTGCTTAACAACTTTCAGAATAATTGGCTGAACTTCTGGGGGTTTTCTCTCTGCACATCTTTTCTGCTGCAGCTGTTCTGCTAGCATTTTATTTGGAGGGCAGCTGTCAAGGGTGTTACAGACTGTGTGCAATCCAGTCTGACTGATAAATAGTGATACTTGGAGCAGGACCATGAAGGAAGGCTATCCAGTAGGGATGGGAATGTTCTCCTTTTGCATCATATAATTTCTTACTTCATGAAGTATGGCATCCTGCCCTGGGCACTCCTCTGGCCCCACAGTCACCTTAGCCCCATGTGCCTTCCCTGATGCCATCTGGGTAGGCTTGCAATGCTGGCACCAAGGGAGACCTCTTCTCAAAAGCAAGAGTTGTCTCATCACAGCCAAGTGTTTTATACTGATGGGGAGTAGCAGAAAGAAGTGTGTGGGTATCTGTCTGTCCAAGCAGGGCTGCCCTGAGGCATGTTCAGGTCTGCTGGTGTTAGGGAGGAACACTGGGGCACAGGGAGCACATCACTTCTTTGCCAGCAGCCCACAAGCTCCCACCTAAGACACTATCAAGCTATTCATTCTCAGGCACTGAGGCTAAAATAATTTTTTTATGGCAAATTCTGTCTGTGCATCCTCAACATTTTCAAATAGGATTTGCACAACCATTAATTGATGCAGATGTGGCAAAGAAGCCAATTGCAGATGAGTGAACCTGCTGCATGGGGCCTTGACCAGTACAACTTCCTGAGGTCCACAGAGGTGGATGAAGGGGAACCTTCCTGCTTGGCAGAGCTGACCAGGGAGCCTCGATGGTGCTGCTGGTTGTGCTGGGGATAATATGGGTCTTGGTGTTTCTGGTCTGCTTTACATGGGGTTTTGGTTTGATTTTTGTTTTTGGCAAGCTGTGCATTTAACTGTGCTCTCTTTTCTTCAGGACAGAGTCATCAATCTAGTTGTTGGCAGCTTAACGTCCTTGCTGCTTGTAGTAAGTATCTGCCATCCCATCCTGTGTTTTGTGCCTCCTTCAGGTGGCGGGGTGAAAACCAGAGTTCCTTTCTAAAATGGGTGGTGAAACTTTATTGACCCACCAGGCTGCAGCTTGGGGCCCAGGTAGTCCCTTTGGGGCACATCTGTCTTTTGAAACTCTTGGACAACAGGAGAATACTTTTCTTTAAGCTGTATTTTAAGATCTGACTATGCAATAACAGGCCCCAAGTCCATGGGCAGATTGTCCATCCTGGCTGAATGTAAGGCAGAGTGAGATGACAAATGCTTATGACCCAGGAGAGCATGTTTGCTTCCCTTCATTTCCTTCAGTTTACCATTCATTTATCTCTATTTATGGTTTATAGGAGTTTTTCCATTGCTTGTTGCTTTGTTTTGAGCTGGGCTTTGCCCCAGCTTTAGAGACAAACCCAACACCATCGCAACTGAAGAGCATCAGTTCTCCAGTCCAAGGTGACCAAGGCTTGTTTGAAAGATGAGGTGTAGGGAGAGGAGGTAGGGAAAGCCACAGTGCCAGCTGGTGGAAAGCTTGGCTGAAGGGATGCTCCTGCATGGGCAGTGTGCACCCTTGTGTCTGCTGGCTTTATGGATGCTTGGAGGATGATTTCTGGCAACAAGCCAGAGCAGCAAAGCTTTATCTTTGTCCTTTTTTTTTAACTTTTCTCACCCCTCTCTCTATGGTTGTTTCAAAGTGATTTTCCTCCAGAACTGTACACTACCCTTCAGCTCTTCATGGGGTGGGAGTTGAAGAGCAGGGAGGGTTGTGCAGAACAGGATGAGTGCTGCACTGTGTCAGCTGTCAGGGTGAGCCTCTCCTTATGGTAGCTCTGATGGTGGGCAAGAGCAAAGTCTTCGTTTTCCTCCATACAGGTCACTCTGATCAGTGCGTTTGTCTTCCCGCAACTACCTCCAAAACCTGTGAATATATTTTTTGCTTTCTGCATCTCCTTGTGTTGCATTTCTGCTGGCATACTTGTAAGTACCATGCAAGCTTTTGAGTCTGTGACCGAGGAGGAGATCTGAACAGGATCTATTTTACATGCTGCCGCCTTGTTTTTGCACTCTTCTAGAAAAGCTTTCCTGCCTCCTTAAAAGAAGTTGGCAGTGGGAAAATAGTCACCAGTTCTGTATTTACTGCAGAGTAAGCATGTGGACTGAGCCAACTTCTGCAGGCCAGCTGTGATGCAAGACTTGTCACCTTTGTGACAGTGCCATCTGTAGCTGCCAGCAAAGTAGAAAACTAGGGAGCAGAGCAGTGATATGGGAGTGCAAAGGTGGATTGTGCTGCCAGAGACTAAAGGTAGAGCAAAACACTTGAACTCAGAAGTGGCGGGGCCAGCCAGATGCTTGCAGAAGTCCTTGGCCTTTCAGGCACAGGGTATGAGTTAGTGGCAAGAAGCTACAGCAGGTGGCATTTCAGTGGGGGAGTGGCAGAGGTTCTTCTGTTCAACAGTTGTGGCATCCCAAGAGAGCTGGCCCCAAGAACTGGCAAAGGGAACTGGCAGGTCAGAAATCATGGAATGGGTTGGGGTAGATGGGAGTTTTTAAGATCATCTAATCCAGCCACTCTGCTGTGTGTAGGGACATCAGTGACCCCTTCCTCTGCTGTAGCTTTCCATACTTGGAACATTCTCTTTCTTCCAGCTGTGACCTGGAACAGTCACAGCCTGATCCTGTCTCTCACCGCTGGGTAAGCTGGGAAGGTGCTGTGTCGCCTGGTCAGTACCAGTGTGGTTCTGTGGCTGGTAGCCATGACTCTGCCCAAGACACTCTGTAGTGCAAAACCTTGTCCCCATCAACCAGAGTGTAGCCAGTTCTGAGCATTAAAAAACCCTAACCACTCATCCGTCTTCTTCAACAATGCTCATTATACAACCCCTGTCTTCATAGCTAACCTAGCACCCTAGTTTCACAAACAAACAGCCTTATTCTGGGGAGAAACACCTTGCCAAATTCTTGTTTGTGTACTCCACAAGCATACTAAGAAAAAGGTGGCATTTCTTACTTGTTGAGAAAATGAGTGGGACTCTACCCCCAGTCTTCTCTAAGCAGCCGAAGCAGGGCTGTTTCACCAAAAGAAGTCTACAAGTTGCCAGGTCAGTTGCCATAAAGTTCCCTCAGAAGTACACAGCGTTATTAAAGTAATGCAAACTCCTTCTCTCTTCCAGATCTACTGGTATCGGCAAGGAGACCTGGAACCTAAATTTAGGAACTTAATTTACTACATATTATTTTCTATTGTCATGTTATGTATATGTGCCAACCTGTACTTCCATGAAGTGGGTAAATGATGGACATTGGGAATACCCAGCGACGATGCTACTGTGTCAGACTGCTTTTAGATCAGCTCTCGGCTCCAACAGAGGCATTTGAGTGAGGACCGTTTGGCCTGAGAGGACAGAAGTGGGTTGTGCAAGAATAAATCAGTACATGATTTTCATGTAAATGTATATGTAATGTCCCTCTTGTTGGGGAGAATTATTGCCATAAGAAGTGACATTCTGCTTTTTTTTGAAGAGCTACTGTTGCACTTAATGAACATTCCAGTTGTGCTGATGTTTTCAGAATGGCACAAGCTTTTTCATTTTGGAAAAAACCTGCATTTTTTAATTACTGTACCAATAAACTGCAGCATTGCAAGGGTCTGTAGCAGTATAAATAAATGGCATCTTACAGTTACGTAAGACAAATACTCTTTATTTTGTTTAAACTGAATATACAATGATTTCTGTTCCCTAGGCAACCATTTGAAACTACAACTTGTTTTTCACATTAACAAAACCACAGACTGAAAAAGACCAACTCTTGGTTATGAAGAGCTAATTACAGAAATAAATAAAATAATTTATACATGAGTCTTTAGTTTCTCTATAGCTTTTTCTCTTGATTCCTAGCTAACAGGCTGCTGCTCAGCATAGTGTCTGTTTCAAACCCTTTAATTAATGCAGGAATTAATTAGCTTCCTTTGCCTCTGGGCCCTATGCCCAATTTCTCACAGACTTACTTTTTCAAGACTTTGCCACCTCCACCTCAGCCACCAGTGACTAACTTGCTGCATAAATCACCTCTGGAGAGGTGGACGGTAGTGTCATGTAAACAACACAAGAGACAAAGGCTCCAGCCTACTCACAACAGTCTTCAAAGAAGGTAACAAGCTTGTGTAGAGGGAGGCTGGTGGGTCCCAGTACTTCCCTTTCTCATAGCCCTTCCCTTTTCATTCAGCTTGCTGTAGTGATGAAAAAAAAAAGAAAAAATCCAAACCCAACCAAACAAAAACCACCCAACCATAAAAACCAACCCAAAGTTTCCACAAGTGATCTTTCTGAGCTCTGTCCATTGCCAGCAATGGACTCCTCAGGAACCAGCGGACCAGGCAAGTCCCCTCCTCATCCATGTCGTCTTCCTATGCTGTAGATGTACTAATAAGCTATATGAGATGGGAATACATCCCATTTCTTCATGATGCTGCCCCTTCTCCCTGAAGTCTTTGATGGAAAACATTTCTTCCTGAAATGTAACAGTCTCTTACTCCATGTATTACAAGAGTCAGTAAGTGCAGAAATCCTCCCCCATTCGTCGTGAAACATGTGCAAACTAATCCTTGCTGTGGCACTAAGAGGCTACAGTCCACGATCCTTGACTTCAGTTCAGTTCTACAGATGTGCAGTTCAGCACACCAGTAACAAGTCAGATCAGAGCTGACCATGTGGATCCCAGCAGTGACCACTTTAGAACACTGGAACACCCTGGCTGAGACGCAGTACGTCAGGCTTCGGTTGGCTGCTCTGTCACCCTTGCAAATGAGGTAAAAAGGCTGAGCAGAGAAAGTGCACGGTAGTCACTGCAAACTGGAAGGGTCTGTGTAAAGACGGGGACCTACTGCTTCCTTTGGAAAGGTGGCACAGGGTTGTAACTAATTTCACAATGCAAACGTGGTCAATACAACATGGATGTTGGTTACTGCTTCTCAGTGACAGCTCACTAAATCTTCAACATCCTTCGAATCTTCTGAGTCAGGACTGCCCAGTGATGAGCCAATAATGTGTGACCCATCTCCATGATGCTGTAGGATAGGATCTGTCATGAGACATAGTTCATGAGAACTGTTATTTACTGTGCCATTGCAAGAACATACAAAACACACACTTAGGAGACAGGAAATGGTCTGGAATTTTAGCCACTTTTAAGCAATGTTGCTCAAACTGGGCGGTTCTCAATTGCTGGTTTCCAGGAAAGCTATGATTACTATGGATGCAACTGGTGTAACTCACATTTGAATTCATCAGGTATGACTATATCTGGCCTAGTACTGACACTGTGGTGGCTCTGCAAGGAGATCCTTCCCCTGGAAAGGAGTGTTTTTTAGGTGCTGCAGTGGGAGAGTATGTATCAGTGCTGCTTCCTTGTCTGAGATGACTCTTGGCAGCGGGAAGCATGGCAGAAGCCAGCATGCCTTTCCAAGTGAGCCTGTGCAAACCCTAAGCAGCCCAGCCCTTCACCATGAGAGGCATCAAGTGCATTTCTGATGCCTCTGGTCTTCTCTCAAATAAACATTTCATTCAAGCACCAGACATGAAGAAATGCACACTAGAGTTATTTACTAGGCTATGTGTGCTCATTCAAGGCTCAAGGGCAATGGAAACAGCTCAGCAAGTGATGAAGCAGCTGCTTGTTCCAATGCTTTTCCCACAAGGTTAAGTGGGACTTTCTTCTACCAATAACCAGTTGAGCAACCAACTTGCTTAAAGGTTCATAGCAATGACATGAGAAATTACTGAAGAGAAAGCAAGGATCTATAAAATGTTCTTTGCAGGAACTCCAAAGTGCCATAATGTTTGCATGAATCCTAACCCCAGCATCAACTGTACCAAGGGACTGCTGTACCTGTTAGTGTTGTCAGGGGCAAGACTGATTCGCTGTCGATATCATCTGCTGTCTGGATAAAACCATGGGAGGAAGGAACAATAAGCACAGTCTCATCATCTATTGTAGGCTGATCAACTTGTTCTTCTATTGTTGGAGAACCCAAGTCCTGCAGAACACAGAACAGGACATTAAGAGTGTATTCTTGGTAGCATAACCAAGGAAAACCTGCTTTGCTCAGTCATAGTCCACAGTAAGCAACAGATTCCCTGGATGAATTTTATCTCATTAAATCGAAATGTCAACATTTGAGCTAGTTCAGCATTTATAGTGCAGCCACAGAAAAACAAGATGAGAATAATCCTACCCTGTGAGCAGTATGAGGGTAGGGAGAGAGGAGAGACTGCAAAGTGGCTATAAAATGTTTTCTTTTTAAGTCAAATGTTTGGAATCATTTAGCTTTTCCACTACTTGCTAACTAGATACTCTGAGATACTGACACAGTACCTTTGCAGTACTTACCAGCTCCACAAATGCACTAGCATTACCTGAAGGTAACACATTCACAACTTCTGTGTCAAGTTCTAACTACTGAATACAGCTCAAAACACCCATTTTAATTCCTGTACCATGCCTGCCCTGTCACTTGCTGACTGTAGGTCGACTCCAAACTCTTTCAGCTGAGGCTCACTGTATAAAAAAGTTGACAACACACTGATTCCTCCCAAGTTGTCAGTGCCCCTGCCCTCTTCCAGTCCCCAGAGCTGCTGCTGCCTGCTGTAGTACGGTAATGGCAGAAATATACCTGGCTTACTCAGTCTCACAGCACACTCTGGTGACTCCTGGTTTTGCAAACACAAATATTTGTCTTTTGAAAGAGTGGTTACAGAGTTCTCTGTTCAAGAAAATCCTGTAGTTCCTCCACCTTTTTTTTTTTAAAGGAAAACCTGTTTCCCTGCATAGTTTCACAATGTTTTTGCAAAGGCAGCTGCCTGGAAACTCCCTCCCTGCTGCTGCTGAAGAGGAGTTGACTACCTATGCTGCAGCTCAGTGAATCAGTCTTGGTCTAAACGTGTACCCATTCATGCAAGGTGCAGTGTGCCTGACCTGCAGAAGCAGCTTCCTGCAGAGAGCCCAGCTGAACCTGCCTACGATGAGCAGCATAGTGCTAGGCTGGAAGCTGGGAAGAGGAGGCGTGAAAAACTAAAGAAGCCATTGTGGCAAATGGGCACCTTTCCCAGCTACACAGAATAAAACCCTGCAGCGTGACTGCCTGCTTCCCACTACTCACACCCACAGTGACAGTACAACACTGGCAATGATTTAAAGCAAGCAAAATGTAGGTATGTCACTCTAGAGTGACTTTTCACAGACAGTTCACTATTTCCTAGAATTTAAATACACGTCAAACTAAATTCTTACTAGAAGTGCAAGGCAAATTCGAATTACAAACTCAGTTTGGTTTTCTATATAGAAAAAAATGTTTAGTATCTCTTTGTATCCTGCCAGCTCTAAGTGATTTCTAAAAAGTTTAATTAGGAATGAGGTTTACAGAAAAGTTTTAGTAATTCTTCTCAAGAAACTGAAATTTTAAACTGAGAACAGAAAGTTGATGAGCTGCCTCAGCTGTTGAGAATCTTACCACAACTATGTCAACCATGAGACATGAAAGAGGAAAATGGAAAAAAAATCCCCCACTTTGAGTGTATTCAGGGTTCAAATGCTTCTGTTGTAGCAGACTGTTGAAACGCTGAAAGATTCCCCTCTTTGTAAAAGCATAATGGATAGGCAGTGGCTGTGATACACTTTTTGAAAGGCAAAGCCTGGCAAAGTCAAAGCATACCAACAGTAGGTTTTCAAGACTGGTGAAACAGAATTACAGCAACTGTAGAGAACAGTGCCTTGGAGAACACGGTGGAGTATTTGAATCTAACTCAATCTCTTCCAACAGTCTTTCACAGAAAGAGGTATTTTCTACCCACTAAAAAGAGTTCTCTTCTTTTTAGCATTTTTACTTTCCTTGACTGACTTATCACAGTTCCAGCAAGTGAAACCTGAGGGCATTCAGTATAAACAATCCAAATGCCCCAAATCATATAAACCAATGTCTGCATCTCAGGTGTCTGAGCTTAATAAAGCTGAGGCCAAAGAAACATTTTAAATGCTTTAGATTCCAGTTTAACAGATACTTAACTGGAGTAGCACATTTAATAGAAATCCTCGAAAATGGTAATTGTTGTGCACCTCAAAATACATTACTAGGATTCATAATGAAAAAACTAAGTAGTCTACCTCACCTCCCTTGCTCAGCAGTTTATCTATCTGCAAGGTGTGTGTGCTTGACAATTAAAAGTTCAGTTTAAAGGAAGAATGTCAGAGTAATCAGATGAAGGCAAGTGACAGTAATAGTCCCACTTTCTACAGTCATCATGCAATAGTACCCTGAGTAGTGAAGCAACCCCACAGCTAGTAAGGTATTCAATGCTCCAGGGAAAGTCAAATGTAAGCCTAAGTACCAAATTAAATGCTATCACTTTCACACCCATAACATATTAATAAAACTCAAGGATAGAGGCTCTGAACAAAATGCTCACAGAATTTTGATGTACATAAAATCACTGACATATTTCAGATGAATAGCTTAACATAAAAGTCAAAGATGCAGTTAAATCACTCTCCATGCAGAGACAGGGAAAATATCAAGTGTCACACACTCCCTTACCTCAGTAACATAAGTGCTGGGTAAATGAGAGTGAGAATCCTCTTCCTGTTTCAGACTGGCATCTGAAATCTCCTCCTCAGTTCTTACCATCACTCCATCCATCAGTTCACTGCTATTCCTGTTGCTGAATTTGGAGGCATCATCTTCATTGTAGGCTGACTGTTCTTCATCACTCAGCTTGGACTGATGGATATCATCTGAGAAAGTATTGGTTTCTAAGGTATCAGGAGGATCTGTCAGGTCAGCTGACTGAATATCTGAATCAACAGTAAGTTCTGCCTGAGTGACAGAGGAGGAGATATCTTCAGCAGCAACGGTGCGGATTATGACACTTGGTGTGTGGCACTGCACTGTGACATTGTCACTTGCATTTAACAAATGCTCTGGCTGTAAGCAGTATTTGCAAAAAGAGACACAAACAAAACCCAAAAAAAGTCAGAGACTTTCCTCCTTTCAAATCTTTCAGCTAATAAATGCAAAAAGATTCAAAGAATTCATTAGTAAGTGTAATCTAGAATTTTAATTATACAATATGTCAGTCCAGGTCATCTGTTGGCCTTTCCTGGCCTTAAATGATGAATACACAGACTGAATTTCATTTCAACTGTTCTTTAAGTCACTATAAAACAAACGGATTGTATGAAAAAGGCAACTGTTAGGTGAGGATCACTGTAGATTTAAAAGATCAGAGGTTTTTTTCCCCCTGAATAGTTTTGCATCCCATTTGCCAATCAGTCTGCAGTTTGTTCCCCGTCCCTCCCTCAAATAAAAAGGTAATACAGTCACTACCATGCAAGTTTTGTGAACACCAATATTAACTTGTGAGAGTAAGTGGAAATACCAGGAAAGAGGAGAATTTTGTTTTGCTGGGGGGAAAGCCACTAGATGGAGACATCACGCTCAGCTGTAGTAAGAACTTTGCAGAGCTTCGAAGCAACTTCAAGTTGCTTTTCAGAAACAATACAAAAATAAATTCTCACTTTTCATTATTTAAGCAAAGTAATACTGTTATGACTTAAGAAATGCCTGGGAAATGTAGCATGCACACAGAGGGGCATGCATTATTATGTTTCCCTCTCTCCCCTGCCCAAACTCCAGTCTTCTCACAGCTCAAACCACATACCGATAAAGCATGGACTATGATCTGTTCTGGGGAGGCTGGAGCAGCAGCAGCTGCTGTCAGGGTCATGGTAGGACTAGCTGTCAGTGTTAGAGGAAGGCCTTGGCTTGAGCTTGTCTGTAGTAAATATGTACCTGGTGTTCCAGTTGGCTGGAGGTGGAAAGACTACAAAAGAAAAAAAACAAGTTTAATATGGAAACATGCTACCTTCCTGGGTCACAGCAGCACTCAACACTGCTTATTTACATCAACAAGCCTAACTGTAACTCCTCTGGGAAACAAACAAATCCAATCCCTGCTGTACTGGTAAGAAGCAGAAAGAACTCACAGCCTTAGGCTACCAATATTAAGGCTAAGACCTGAGGAGGACTGTATTATGCTGTAGGTAAGGAGGAAATTCAGCTTACTCTTGAGGTGAATGTGAAACTGTGCTATGAATTACAGCACAATGCAACTGAGAGAATCTTTGCTTGCTGGGAGCTTCCTGTAGCTCTGTTAAGTCAGATTTCAACCAAGAAACCCAAGCACAAAGGAAAACTTCATAGCACTAAGGCATTAAGACAGATGTAAAACATTTAACATTCATGATTTACTCTACAGCTCTAATGAATTACACTTTTAGAAACACATTTTGCTTTGAATTTTCAAGTTTCTCTTAGCTTTCTCTTTGCACTTGAGAACTTGTTTTCTTTTGTTGTTTCTGTTTGGTTTTGTTCTTCTTTGTCTTTTTCTTTTTGAAAATGCACAGAAGCAGCTGTGCTTAAAAGAAAAAAAACCCACAGTAATAAATCTCAGTTCTACTTACTGGAAGGATCTCAAAGGTCTGCAGCGTTCCACTGTTTAGTGTTATTGTCTCAGAGTCAACAGTAGCAGCAGGGGAATCAGATGAAGCTGGAAAAGGAAGAAAAGGAAGAAAAAAGAAAATGTGTAAACCAAAATGCTTCAGCCCTGCAGAGAGCATAACACCCTATAATTACGGCATGGCAGGGTACTGTTAATTCCAGCAGTAAGAAAAGGAAAACTGGCTGCAATTCTAATGACAAGGTTCTCTAATTAGTACCCAAGCTACAACTTAAAGAGGCCATTCTGCAGTGCAAAAGAAAGGAAGTATGGTTTTAGTGCCCAGGGATAAAAGCAGACAAATAAAGTTATCTGATGTGAACTAATTGCTTTTTGTAATGAGATTTGTAAGCGGTTATGTTGTAAAGATATCCTTTGGATCATGTAGTGCTTGTTTTTAACTGGTGTCATGTTTCATAGTGCTGCTTCCCACAGACCTCTTGAGGACTTTTTTACTTTTAACCTTTTCTGCCCTCCACAGAATGTCCATCACTGATGAAATATCAGATGCTCCCCAAGATATTTGCCTACGCTGCATGTTATGACTGCAGTGTATAAAAGCTGTTAAGTATTCTTACTAGTAGTGTGCAATAACTAATGCTATTAACTCCATTAATTCCAAAAGTAATGAAGAGAAGCACTGAAAACAGTTTGTGTATATTTCAAGATCACAAAACAGCTCACACCCAAAGCTTCGTAATACATCAAAGAAGCCTTTCTGAATCACAGTTATGGCTTTCACTTTTAAAGAAGTCACAAGTTCCTGGAAGCTGCAGGTAAATTAATATTTTGCCTGGGATTATCCAGCATTTCCATGAATACTAAAAGGGAAAAAGAGCTACACAATGACAGCAGTGTTCTAAGCACTGAACACATGGCCATCTCTGACTCAGGGGCTTCAAAGTAGAGTAATTTTGGTCTCTTAAAAAGGTACAAGCTTTTATTGCTGTATTGGTGTGTTTAAGGTTTCCTGCTGCAGATTTGCTGAGACCTGATAGAAGACAGCTCTAAAGCATGGCCTGTTACCTACACGTACGTTCATAAAGCTTACAGGAACTATGCCTTTGAAACCTTGAGCACTCTATCAAATGCAGCTGCAAGTGGCTCATAGGTTCAGCTCTCAAGGGACTGGGAAAGACACAATACAAAATTCCCTTTGATCACACAAACAGAAACTCTTCAGGAAAGCAGACCAAGTCGGGGAAAAGGCAGACAGGCACATGAGGCACATGACATTACAACATATGGGCTGGGTGCAGAGTGGGTTGAGAGTAGCTCTGAATAAAGAGACTTGGGTAGAATGACTGCAGAGAAGCTCACCATGAGCCGACAGTGCACTTATGCAGCCCAGAAGGCAAATGGTGCCCTGGGCTGCATCAAGAAGAGTGCGGCCAGCAGGGCAAGAGAAGTGATTCTGCCCTTTTACTCTTGCGAGACCACACCTCAAACACTGTCCAGTTCTGATGTCCCTATCATAAAAATGATATAGAGCTGTTGGAGAGTCCAGAGGAGGGCCACAGAGATAGTCCAAGGGCTGAAACACCTCTGCTATAAGGATAGGCTGAGGGAGCTCGGGTTATTTAGCCTAGAGAAGACTGCAGGGGAACCTCACAGCTGCCTTCCAATACCTGAAGGGATCCTACAGTAAGGCTGCAGAGGGTCTTCTCCTAAGGGTGTCTAGCAATAGGACAAGGGGGAGTGCTTTTAAGATGAGAGAGAGTATGTTTAGGTTGGATCTTAGGAAGAAGCTCTTCATCAAGAGGGCGGTAGGACTCTGGAATAGGCTGCCCAGGGGGGCTGTGGATGCCTCTTGCCTGGGAGTGCTCAAGGCCACACTGGATGATGCCTTGAGCGACAGAGTCTAGTTAAGAGATGTCCCTGCCCATGGTAGGGAGGTTTGAGTAGATGATGTCAGGGGTCCCTTCCAACCTAAGCCATCTTATGCTTCTATGTTTCAGTTCAGAAAGGTCTAAAAGTTACAGAATACCAGCACATCTTACCTGCTCATCAAAACCCAATGGCTTTGACCACTTTTTGGTTTAAAGTCTGAGCCCATGCATGAATTATGAAAGATAAAAAATTCTTAGTGTATGGTGTTGCATGCCATTCTAATTAAAAAATAAACCAGATAAAATGAAGATGGCACTTAAAATGTAAATTAAGATAGGCTCATTTAGTGGTATCATAAACACCAAATTGTTTACTAAATGCCTACATATTCAGAGTCTGAAGAATCAGTTCTTAACCTGAGTAACTAATTTTGAAATCAGCAAGTCCAAAGCAGTACATTTTCCTAATAAAAGTCACAAATGACAAACAGTGCAAAACTGTATAAAATGGAGAAGACAGGCTGCATACAGGATGACTAGTTCTGAACTAGAGTAACTGCAGTTGCTTAGTAAGATTAATTACAAGAATAAGCAATAAGCAACAGTCCAGGTAGACGTCCCAATAAATGTTCATCTTTAAAAGCATGGGAAACACCAACAGTAGTTAGAGCAGATCATCAGCTGAATGTCAGTGTTGAGTTGGCAGGTAATGGTTTCCAGAGTGTTTGTGCCTAGAAGGAACTGAATAATAAAGGACAGGGGTAGGAAAAATATTATTCACCTCCCCTTCAGAGTCCTTCATCAGAAGTTAGGGACAGCAGTGCACCTATTATACATGATAATCACTGCTCTGGACAACAGCTACCAGCAGAAATGTAAGGAACAAACATACATGTTGTCTGATTAAGAAGCTTGCATACTGAAACCTTTTCAGAGAACATGTTACATAGCAGCTCTTGTGTGCATGCACACAGATACCTACAACCCCTAGGTCCAGGCACTCCAATTGCAGCTTCTTGGTACAATTACAGAATCACAGAATGATAGTGGTTGGAAGGGACCTCTGGAGATCATCTAGTCCCAGCTCCACACCAGAGCAGGTTCAGCTAGTTTTGTCACAGTAATACCTACACAGTTAGAAACAGCCAAATGGGATTCTGAAATCCTTAAACTGAAGTTATGACAAGACCAATGAAGTTCTTTAAAGAAATTTGAGGAGCCCGCTGCTCCTTTGCCAACTTAACATAAGAAAGCTTTGGGTTTCATGAGAGGACAGCGAGTTGCTCCTTCCAGTTACTTACCTACATGTGTGATCTGGACTGGAATCTGCAAAGCCGCCATAGGGCTTGGTGCATTGCCTGCATTCTCCTCTAAGCGAGCCACTCGAATCTGCACGTGCTGAACACCCGAACTGGAATTAGGGTTTGCTAATCCACTTCCAGATTTGTTCTCAGAGAGCTGGTGTCCTGGATTGTTTTTTTGGTTCTCATGAAGTTGTTTAAGACCCTTTATCAGCACTGAGAGAAAGAATACTTGTGTTAAAGCACGTTGAAGAAGGACATTTGAAATGCAGCATATAAGATTTATCTAAGATTAGAAAAGTAACCAAAATCCTTCTGAATTTGGAACCTAAACAACTTACAGAGATACATAAACTAGAAATTTAGCACATATATGAAACATATTTACACTAAACTACTGGAATTAACTTGATTTTCTCAAGGAATGCAGACATTTTAGGATGCTTGGAAAGAGAAGAACAGTTCATAAAGTTTCAGACCTCTCTAAAAACATGCCTGCTGTTCCCCCAAGCTCCAATCAAGTGCCAGTATCACCAGTTGTGTAATGCTGCTCCTAGAAATAAACCCTCCAATCTTACAAAACATGGAAGCGGATTTGTTCAAGAGGTTGACACTGGAAACAGGAAGCAAGAGAGAATTAATCTCACAGTGGCCGTACCACAGTTCCTTGTCTGTGCATGAAGTGGCCCATTGATCCAATAAAACCACCCACCTTTCTTCCCTGTGATCACTTTGGTCCCACTGAGAGAGCAGTTAACATCTATTACATTACAAAAGCTGAGATCTCTGCTTTTCTATCATTCTAAAGAGCAAACTGATTAAACATCTCCCACTCTTGAAAGCATCACAGAAATGGTGGGGCCAGCTGATTCAGTGGCATATTTATATTATGGATTATCAGATATACCAACTGCTATTAAGGCACGGTAAATGTATCAGGGCTGCCTTCTCAATTGCAGCCTCTGGGCAGACTATAACCACTCCAATGACCACAGCAAAAGTGTCCATTAAATTACACTTTTCATTACAACATGGCTAATCTCTCTGACTATTTTTTCCCCTTTGCCCAAGTCAGAGAAAAGGAGGACTGAAGGTCACAGAGATTAAAATTTTCTTTGGCTCAGGCGCTAGTTTCTCTGACCAAGAATGAAAAATGCTTCGAGAGACATACTTGGGGAACTTTATACTCCCAATTCCTCCCCTTCTCCTTCACACTGTGCAGTTAGATCTACTTTCTGATTACAGCTAAGGTTCTGCACCTCACAAAGAGTACATGTTAACATTTTAACCTGAAGTGATACCGTTAGGCTGCAGATAAATACTCTTTTTCAACTGAAGAGGGCACTGCCCTCCATACCAAACACCATCACCTTGAGATCTGCCAGCTGAGCTGCATAGATACATGCACTCCCTTCAGCCGAAGTGGCGGGAGTTGGCAAAATCTAGTGTTTAGTTGGTATGCATCAGCTTGGCTTGTTTTGACTGAAACATTTAAGGATTGCTTGTAGGAGCAATTGAGGCAGCAGATCCAAGGGGCCATTAAGTTCCAGCAAAGGAGCAATATGCTCTTTGGCCAGCAATCCTGTGAATAGGCAACAAAATGCAGCCTTATTTATTCCTTTGATATTTGTGAAAGGAGCTTTCAGAGGAGAAGCATGCAGATAGTACATTACCAGGGAATGACACATCTTTGTGGTTTGCAATCTGTCTTTTAATGGTCCACCATTTACTCCGAAGCCACTGTGGTGAGCGGACACTACTCCATCCTTCTGCTAGTAAATCCCAGTTGATGTCATTTTCATCAGAAACTTCAAGTTCCGCTATCCTGGCAGGACAGAGAAAATATTCACCTGTTAGAAACTACCCTCCAGAGTGGAAGGGGTGTTGCACATCTCTGGTCTTGTCACACATAACAGCAGCAAAATGCCATGCCAGTAAATAGTCCACCAGAGCTCATGAATCGACACAGACTTCCAAGGCACCACGCTGCCAGAGGTCAAGCAGAATCACAAAGAAAAGAAGATGGACTAGACCTGTTAAGATGATCCAGTCTATCTCCTCGCCATGCAGGATTATTCTCCTTCTTTACATACACATTAAGACTTTGATCAGATTAATTTGAATGAAGGTGCTTGCATCTTTTGTCTTTGAAAAATCGTTCCCCAAACACATCTCCAATGCAGGAAATACTTCCCCGAGATTCACTCTGAACTTTCATTTAATTAATCTTGTGTTATGATATTTAGTTCTATTTTCTCCTAAATAACACTTGTCCCTCCTTACAATAGATTTTGGCCTCCTCTCAGATGCTTCTTAGACAAAGCTAACTACAGCATTAAACAGTTTCTCATAAATCAGTCCCATCAGGCTCTCCAGGGAAGGTAAAACTTTACAAAACTTTAGCAGGTCATATGCACACACTACCAGAATCTATTTAAACATCTCTGAATTGTCTCCAGCCTATCTCGATGTGGAGCATATGTAAGAGAGGTAAACAGTGAGAGTGGTAAGTATTTTTGTGGAAGACCAAGTGCAAACCAAGCAATTGCACTGAAGAGACTGAAAAAAAAAAAGAAGAGAAAAAAGAAAAAAAGGAAAAAGGGAAAAAGCTACCAAACCCAACCCTGCAGGACGAGTTAAGTGTATCTGGACAGACCATAACAGAAACCATCACATTCTGAAATGTAGAATCAGGTTCCTCATTTTGAGTTCAAGGAATATTGCTTTGTAAATAACACTTAGGTACCCTGGACGTCTTGGCTTTTTCTTCCCACCCAAAACTATCAACCCATAAAATCCACTGGCTAAAAAGTCTGAGTTAAAGGCATTCAAACTGGGAGGAGGACTGGAGAGAGCAAAACATTTCCAAAGTTACTACCAGGTTGCTAGTTCACATGTTGGCAAAGATGCTGATATCCAATCAGTGTTTGGTGGCCTACATAAAATTAATTTGCAGTCTCGTTTTAGTGCTTTGTAGACAAGATGTCCACATCACAGAAACCACCACCACACTTGGCCATCCTTGTTGGTCATCTCAGCAGAGAGGCCAAGGACTGAATGGGCAGGGAGACTGAACTACCCTCCAGTTAAGGGTTGAAGCGCATTGGTGGGGCAATGTGTGGGAAGCTCAAACAGTTGCTGCCTCTGCTGTACCTTTTCTGTGGAATAAAGAAGACTTCAGTCTCCAGGGTTTTCAATCTGACACCTTTCACGAACACTAACATTCACTAAAAAAACAAAAAACAAAAAATATGTTCAATAATAAATCTCTGGGAACTGCAAAACACAGCTGTGATTTTTGGAGGGTTCTAGAGATTTTAGTGTCTAAGAAACCAGCAGAACGGACCCCAATGAAATCCCACTAGTGGTGTGTATTATGAGCCTTTAAAAGCAACAATAACAAACCTCAGGATCAGATTTATTTCGTCTTCCTTGGTCCACTCAGTGCCCCCACTTTGTTTCCAGTTGAGATAGTTGAGCCATTTAGAGCGGCATTGCTTTTCAGAGCGCGTCCCGACCCGTTCTGCCACGGCTGCCCACGAGACACCTTGTGTGACAATGTCACCTGGTTCTGTGCTTGTGAGCTCATGCACTACTTCTGCTAGTCTTTTTTCTTCTTTCTCTGTCCACTTTCCTGAAAGAAAAAAAGCCCTCCAACTTAGCTAACATCAGATGCCCTCAGTTCTGATCCAGAACACATCGACATCTAACTTCAGAGCCTATCACCTTATTCCAGATGCAAAATGTCGACTTATGAAGAAGATATATACTAATTTATATTATATCCATTCTTAATTAACAAATGTTGAATTACACTGGTTTGCTTCCAAGTTTCTCTTATCTTTCACTTGCAGATGACTGAAGCTATACAAAACATCAAAATACTGACCAAAGCAAACTGGTCCAAGCTACCTGAGTTGTATTGAAGTAAATACAACAATTTAATACACAGTAATTAAATGAGGTCTGCCTAAATTTTCCTTCCATTTGAATGTATACCCTACAAAATAAACATTATTTAATTTGTAAAGTGCATCTGTCTCTCAATTAACACCAAATACAGAGCACGTGTTTATAAACACAGGATGAGAGGGAATGGATTTAAGCTGGAAGAGGGGAGATTTAGACTTTATTGTGAGGGTGGTGAGACACTGGAACAAGTTGCCCAGGGAGGCTGCGGATGTCCCCACCCTGGAGGTGTTCAAGGCCAGGTTGAATGAGGCCTTGAGCATCCTGGTCTAATGAAAGGTGTCCTTCCACAAGGCAGGGGGAGTTGGAACTAGATGATCTTTAAGGTCCCTTCCAACCCAAACCATTCTATGAATCTATAACTAAACATTAAACCAAGGGAAAGTACTTTTTAATCCACCTCAATAAAGCATGCTCCAGTGACACAAACCAACAATGGATAATGGACTGCAAAAATAAAAGTAGTGTTCTGATCTTTAGGAAATGAAACTGGAGAAACCTATACCAAATACCAAAGATGACTCCAGATTTCACATTGTAAGCACCTGAGTTCAGGGAAAATAGCACTGACAGATGCAAAGGTGATAGAGTTTTAACCGGAACATCCATTCCTGCCACTAGCATGTACCTCACCTGTGTTGCAGGTATCCTTCATCAGCCTACATCGATCTTTTACAGATGAAGCACTTCTGCCCAGTGCAGCTCCTATCGTGGCCCAATCGTTACCATGCTTTACTCTCAGCCTAAACAGAAACATGCTCATCAGCACTATATCCAGATTACCAAAATATCAAATGTACTCTAACGAAAGCAAACTAAGCCTACAGGCTTAAAGACAGGATAGGAAATCACTTTGATACTACACTACTAATATTTTCTGTCATCACTACTAATTTTTCTATGTGTTTCTAGAAACCGTCTGGGCCAGCTAAGCCATAGGATAGTCACTTAAAAAATGCTTACTCATCTAACTGTCTTGGAGGAATGTAGTGAAGCTTAATTGACATTCATATTGTATTTAACACAACCATTCTATACAAGTTCCTCAAGGATTTAGAGGTGGTATAGAGCTCACTTGAGAAATCTAAATAATGCCCAAAGGAAACCCTGGAACCCTAGAATTGAAATGAAGCAAAACAATGCATAATCATTTTTGTAGCTTTAACTATTGTTTTTCTCCCACACAGGACACAGGTTGCTTAACAAGGTGAGCCGTGACTACTTTTGACACTTCTGGAACCACAGGCACCTTGCAAGTGACATGAGCCAGCTAAATTGATCCAATTATGTCCATTAACTCAATGACATATACTCCCTTCCTTCCATCCAATCTGGTTTCTTCAAACTGCTCAACCCTAGAAAGCTGCAAGAGAAGGCAAGTCTGCAGCCCCTCTTTGATCTGTCAGGTTCCTTGTCAAAATCAAAGAGCCTTACTAACAATTTACTCCACAGGGGAGAGCTGACCCTGCCTGCTGCCTTCTTTAGAAATAATCTAAGGGAAGGTTTCCTAGAGAAAGGGAAATTGTTTTTCACAAACATAACTGCAAATGTTAACTGTGCTTGTGAAAATCTGAAACATGACTAGTTCCAAGAGAAGGCCTGCTTTGGATTTTCATTGCATATTGCTTATGTCCCTAATGACACATGAGAAAATGTTAAAGAAAAGTAATTCAAATGTAGTTTAATTTTACTTCAAATTACTTTAGTGACCATTATTTCCTGAAAGAGTTGGAGCAGTCATATTTACTTGTAACTTTTCAGCAATTTCACTTAATAAAACCTGTAAAAACTAATCAAGCTATTAAATATAAACAAGACAGCATGATATTTATTAATAGAACTACTTACTCTTTAAGTTTTTCAATTTCCTCAGGAGTATACCTAACCAGAATTAAAAAAAAGACATTACTTCAAATAGAAACTATAGAGCATAAAGACTTCTGCTTTACTAACACAGTAAACACTTAGCTACAAGAGATTAAGGAAGTTCAGCTGTAAAAAATAAGCTAAGTGAATGCTTCAAAAGAAAGGAATATGCTAATGCTATTAGTGCATTTCTAAGGTATAATGTTCCTGTCATCTGCCAGCAAAATTCCTCATTCTTGGTCACCTTAGTACTAAGAACAGAATCAGAATTTTGTGTATTGGTCTCTCAAATAAACAACTCACTTTTCCTTCCCACCTGAGTTCACAATCACCATAGGGCTGACATTCTGTTAAAAAAAAAATCAGCATTGAGATGGTAGTTTTAATTTTCAACTGCTTTCCAAAACTAAACTTGAACATCTTTCTCAGCACTTCTGGATGATGCCATACCCACTGCTTTACAGATAGGTAAACTAAGGGCACACAGAGGAAGATCAGTTGGCTCAGGGCATCCGTTCTAGAAAGAAACTACATTTCAGCAGATCTGTGCCAGTCTTCCAATCATATCATAATGCTCAGTGCACCTTTGGTGATTTGTTTTGTTTTCTTTCTTCAGTTTAACACAATTATTGTCAAGGTTGATTAATCAGAATTGAGCATAGGTGACATGATCAGGAAACACTAGGTCTGTTGGGCTAGAATCTTCTGTCTCACATAGAACATGTCAAACATTAAATACATGACCCTACTCATACCAATAAAACCATGCAGCATTAGAGGTTTTCATACTTTCCAACATGGTTTCTGTCATCATACATGCGAAGAACTCTTCTATAGACAGCAAAGAGAGGCCGATTCAGACCCCAAGCTATTGTCCTGTAGAAATCTTTTCTTTCATCTTTTGACATTTCAAATATAATTTCAGTAGCATCTTTTATTCCACGGGCCTAGAAGAAAAACATTTTTCATAAAGCACTTAAGAAAAACATTAAGAAAGAAAAAAACTTACAGGAAACCACAAAGCACCTTCGATAAAATCTCCTAGAAATCAATAAGCAGAACACTTAGGAAGTGAAGCCTAGCATATAATTAATCAATTTTCTATGTATCTCAAATACTACAGTTCAAAAGTTAAAACTGAGTAGTTATGAATTAGCTATCTCTTCAACACTAGGTTTTGCTTGGTTGGTTTTACAGCAGAAACAGAAACACTTAACTTTCCATCTGTCTAATGTGTATTTTAAAACACTGAACCATCATTTGGAACACCAGGGAAAACAGACTGTGGTGGAATTAGCCTGGGGTCATAGAGGGGGAGGCTGTCAAAGAGTGCTATATCAATTTATTACATAATTTTGGATATTCCTTATCTGAAAGTATTTTTTTTCCCAATTAAACTACTCCTTTTGTTTTGATGGAAACTCAATTTGATATAAAACCACTGGAGTTAATTTTAAGAGGAAAACTTTAGTTTAACTTCAGCCTAACCTAAAAAAAAAAATAACAGTATTTCCATTATTCAAAGCAGTACAATAGACTAGATAAATGGGGAAATAATGAATTGAATGAGTTATCAGTAACTCAAAAATGGTTATTTAAGCTAGTTTTATAAAAGCTTCTCTACATTTAAAAGAACAGTATTACCTATGAATGATTTTGTGTCATAAATGCTACTACATGTGTGGGCAGGCACACTTCATATAACTAATACTGAGGTTTTTTATACCAATGAATACTAAATTCAGGGCTTTTCTTTTGTTCCACAAATGAAGGACAGTGAACCTACAATACCCAGGCTATATATTCTTAACTCGAATATTCTTAGCTGTTAGGCTACCATAAATATGACTTATGAGCACTTAGCACTGTCACCATGTTTACCTGCATGCCTGTTTTTACACTGAACTCTGACACCAATAGATTATGGGGAAGAAAGCAGATAAAGGCATCCTAGTAATAAACAAATACACATATGGTATCAGGTGTGGAATTTGTATTCAACTCCTTGCAAGGAAAATTTGCCCTACTTCTAGTGGAATGTTTTTTCTGCTGTCTTCACCAAAGGTTTCATTAGTGATGCATACACAGAGAAAGGGATTAAGGCACCTGACCATCCTGTTAAAATAATTTATATTCAGCACACAAATTAAAAGCAATGTTATATTCATTCATCTTAAATCCTGTGTATGAATACTATTTTGTTATGTATTTCAAATGGACAATGACCATTTCTACTACAAACGAATCAGAATCACTTATTGCATCTTCTGAGAACTACTGAAGAAAGTTGGTTTCTAGCAGGAGGTCCATAACCACACCAAATAGCAGGTAAAGTAGTCTTACATATACATACCTTTAAATAACGCTCAATGTTACTCATCAAAATGTCAATTTCTTCCTTTGACCACATCCCTTGCTTCCACTTATGGCCTGGAAAGAGAAATGACAAACTAATTACTGAAGTGAAAGTCAGCAAAACAAGAACAGAAATACGAGAAAACACAACCCTCATTACTGTAATTAATGAATAAAAAGAGTGGCCGCTTTAACTACAACTAATTTTAAACAGATGTTATTTCAGAATTGATAAACAAACCCCAGCAACTGTCAACTAATGTTTACATAATGTGAGTCAGACCCCTCTTCAAAAACATCCACTTTTTATAAACAGAATATGAATTCCTCTATTTGCTGTCAAGTCACGTTTTCGGGCTTTTCATTCACAACTACAGAAACTTGTCTTTAACCTGACAGCAGAAATCTCCATGCACTCAAGTGATTCCAGGAGCTGGGACTTACAATGTGACTCATAATATTACTTGAGGAATTGGCAACAACGTGGGGTTCTCTTACATGCCTTATTATCACTTCCCAACTTGTGAGTGATGCAACCTATGGCACTTTTCATAGAGGTAAATGCTCTACCTAGTCTATTTTGACAAGCTGGTCTCTCTCTCTCTTTTTCCTTGCATTGGGAACAATGCCCAGTAGTCACAGTAAAGATAATGACTAAAGGCAAGTGTTTTATTTTGCAAATAAATGGTGCAAACCAATAGAAACAAACATGTTTAATCTCTGTCCCTGCCTTCAGCAACTACAATGCCTCAGCTAAGCTTTGAAAGAAAAAACAATCAACTTCAATTTTAAATTTAGGGTCTATTAATAAACCACTAAAACATTCCTACCCTCAATTTATACTTAGATTCCTCTATTACTCCCTCATGCTCATACCACATTTAATATTAATGGCCACTTATAATTAAGATTATGGTGCTGTCTCAGTTCACATACTAGTGTGTGCTGGCTACCTGCCCATCTCTGCTCAGAAAGATCAGGCTACTTCCTCCTCAGCCTGCTAATTACTAGAGCTGAGGGGCAGAACACACCAAAGAGGCTATTTACTCAAATCCAATTAAAATGAAAAGTACAAGCATTATTACTAATTCCATTGGAACTGATGAGAGAAAACTCTTCCTTGTGCCTGATGGTTTAAATCTCTTCTTCCAACACTACAAAGACAGAACAGTAATGTACTAGAAAAGATTAGAATAGAATTAACCAGGTTGGAAAAGACCTTTGAGATCATTGAGTCCAACCTATCAACCAACTCCACCTAATCAACTAAACCATGGCACTAAGTGCCATCACTTCCAGTGATGGTGACTTGACCACCTCCCTGAGCAGCCCATTCCAATGGCCAATCACTCTTTCTATGAAGAATTTCTTCCTAACATCCAGCCTAAACCTTCCCTGATGCAGCTTGAGATGGTGTCCTCTTGTTCTGGTGCTGGTTGCCTGGGAGAAGAGACCAACCCCCACCGGGCTACAACCTCCCTTCAGGTACACAGTACTCAAGGTGTGGCCTAACCAGTGCTGAGTCCAGGGGCAGAATGACTTCCCTGCTCCTAGTGGCCACGCTATTCCTGATACAGGCCAGGATGCCATTGGTCTTCTTGGCCACCTGGGCACACTCCTGGCTGCCTACTGTCCACCACTAGCCCCAGGTCCCTTTCTGCCTGGCCGCTCTCCAGCCACTCTGACCCCAGCCTGTAGCACTGCATGGGGTTGTTGTGGCCAGCGTGTAGAAGCCGGCACTTAGATGTGTTAAATCTCATGCTACTGGACTCTGCCCATCTGTCCAGCCTGGCAAGGTCCCTCAACAGAGCCCTCCTACCCTCTAACAGATCAACACCTGCCCCCAGCTTGGTGTCATCTGCAAACCTACCGATGATGGACTCAATCCCCTCGTCCAGATCTTCAGTAAAGCTACTGAACAGGATGGGGCCCAGCACTGATCCCTGGGGGACACCACCAGTGCCTGGCTGCCAGCTGGATGTGGCACCATTCACCACCACCCTCTGGGCTCAGCCCTCCAGCCAGTTCCTAACCCAGCGCAGAGTGCTCCAACCACCACATCTCCCACCATCCCTTCTCTATTGGTAAAAAGAAGGTCAAGCAAAGCCTTACCCCTGGTAGGCTCATGCAGCAGTTGGGATAAGAAGCTATCCTCCATATACTCTAAGAACCTTCCAGACTGCCTCCCCTGACAGCCTGTTCCAGTGCTCTGTCACCCTCAAAGTAAAGAATTCCAGCTAGCATGGATTCTCAGATATTCTTTTTGTTGTATTGTACTGCAATGTCTTCCTCAAATTATTGAACTCTCAATTAGTATAATCTGATTATGACCCTCATTCATTCACAACTGTACGTGCCACTTGTGATATTGTCACTTGATACACCTGTGAGACAGCTACAAATGCACTGTTTGTAATATATTTAACAGGACACACATTAAACATGAGGTCACCAAGTCACGTGAAGACAGTGATTTCTCTGCCAAGCTGCCAGTCACAGCTGAGGACGTGCTGCTGCCAACCAATGCACTTTACTATGGGGTACTGAAAAAGATTGTAATCCCTGTGCTTCCTCACCCCAGTGCACTGCAACTGCAGCAACATTTCTCACTACTTCTACCCTGCTGCCTCAAGGCTTGTGTTCTCTTTGCTAACCCACCTCTGCCCCAATCCTTGGGCTGACCAATGAATACCTCTGAAGCTCTATAAATCTACTAAATAAGAATGCCACAGGAAATGAGAAGAAATTATGTACTTGCTGTTAGAAGTAACTTAGTGCACACTTGGGATCAGTGAGTGGTCACTGACAGAGCTGCTTAGCTCCCTTTCTCTGAATTTTCTGTATTGAACACTCAGGTTCTGCATGCCTCACCCACATTTTTTCACTGACTCAGCATCACACTCCGCTCTCTGGAACAGAACTCACTGGGTAACAGGTCATTGTTATGCTCCTGTGACAGAAAATTACTACTTCTTTTCCTTACTATTCCCTTTTTACCTAACTTTTTCTAATAAAAAATTGAAGTGCTTCAGACTGACAGAAAAAGATGCCATTTTCCTCCCCCTAGAAAGAGGTTAAGTCAGAGTAAGAAAAATAGTAGAGACTGAGGATACCAGGATATGTCTTCATCTGAAAGTAAATATTTATTCTAGGTTTAGAAAGGCACTTCCCCTGGGCAGGTTGTGTGATGAGGAAAAGCTCTCAAGTTCAGCAGCTACTACATGTTTGCACACATACATTTTGAAAGAGTGGAATACCAATGGAGTGTCCATTTTTGGCGTAGCAGTGATTAATTCAGTAGATCCTGGTTTGCACTGGCCAATGTGGATAGGGCTCTGAGCAACCTGATCTAGTCAAAGAATGTCTCTGCTCACTGCAAGAGGATTGAACTAGACGACTTCTAAAGGCTCCATCCAACCCAAAATGTTCTATGATCCCTCTTTTTCAGAAGAAACTCCATTCCAGAAACTGTTTAATATGAATCACAAAACTAGTAGCCTGACTAATAAATCCTGTTTGGAGGAATATGTAGTAACCTGGGCACAGCTGTTTTTTTTTCACCTGGTATACTCCCCTCTGACTGCAGCTGGTCATTTCCCAACCAGGCAGAAGTGCAAATGGAGAAAGCAATTGCCCAGCCTGTGCCCATACACATGATCCACAGTAGTTCCCTACCACGGCCACTATAATCACTGTCACACTCTCTCTCACAAAGTACACTTGGAGTTCTAACTTTCTTCATGGATACTATGTGGGATGGTGAGGAACTAACGCATTAGATCTCAGCATTTTTAGAACTGGTCCTCTCAAATACCATCACTAAAAAATCCAGAGATTACATAATACAGTCTGAGACATCTGCAACATGTTATCTTTTTGAAATATCCTACCTTTATTTGTCAGAGAATCCTTGTCCTCTTTGGTTGTGAACCAAGCCTGACTGACAGCTGACACTTCTTCATTGCCCATTGGGGAGATTTCATCCAGTTGTTCATTCTGAAGAATCTTGAAAAGACCAATATGAAATCATCCAGTAAGATCTTCAGTTCTGTCTACCATCTTGCATTTAGCATGGAGGCATAACTTGGAAGGCAAATGACACCAGCACACCTAATTACCTGCTGGCTGGTCAGAAAGTGCCAGTTTTTAGATACTGTATTAAAAGTATGTTCCTATTTCTTAACACATCTGAGTAAAATTTAGCATCTTAACATATAAATGTTGTGAAAATTAATTAGATAAGTCTCACAGGCTTTGGTGGAAAGAAGACTATGTCTGGCATCTCCAATTTAGAATTTAGAAACACCATACACCCACAATGAGAACTGTATGTAACTGTTAGGACTGGTAATAACATAAAGCTTACTAAGGCTTGCTATAAAGCTTAATTGATAATCAAAGAATGACAGAAATAACAGACAAATTTGTGTTCTATGCAGATCACCACAGAAACAGTAATTACTGGTTTAGTACTGTTTACTGTATTGCTCTTTAGGCAGTAAGTTACACTACAAATAACCTATTTTATATCTAAAATGATTCAACACTGTACAAACAAGATGTATGCTCAAATACATTAGTTTCATAGTAAAAAAAATCTCACTAATTAAGCTCTTTCTGCTATTTGTTTCCCTTTTCATTTTGATTTAAGTAAAAATGTACATCAAATAGGTCAGTGTTGAAGTTTTACTGTACCTGGATCTGAGTAACCGTCCCTTCGTCAATCTCGTCTTCAGCTACCTCAGTGGTAGCAGTCATGGTCACCTCAAAGCTCTGATCATTTTCTGAAACTTCAGAATGGGTTAAGTTAGTTGTACACCTTACTCCTGTAACATTTTTCATGCAGGCTACAGGTTTTACAAATCACTGCCTTTGTACTGGAAATTTTAAAGAGGCCTTATTCAGTATTTACTGGTCAACACAGTAAAATAATCAAAACAACTGCTCCTCTACATAAAATTTAAAGATGGGGTTTGAAACCTTCCCTTTTACATTATAAGCAAAAACTAATGTAAAACACATAAATAAATGGTGTTTGATCTGGTACAGCCCTTTGGTACTGTATTAATTCTTCCTTTCCAGCCTTGTCTTCAGTATTTTCCAGTTACTAAAGGACAACACTCAAATCTTTCAGCTGCATTCTTTTCCCCTAGCCTTCCTTCACCACAATAATGTTCTTATTTCTAGGGAGTTTCTACTGAAAGTTCCACCAAATAAAGAGTCATCCTAGGTATTGTAAATTGCCTCTTGCGAGATTATATTGAACTCTCTAATAGTCAATCCACTTCCTTAAGACTAATTCAATATTCGATCTATCTTTTGTACAAAAATTTCTATCTGAGAAAGACTGTATCTCAGTATTACAAAACACAGAAATGCTAACTACACTGTTTGGTCATTAAAAAAACCCTAATGACTCTCTGCAAGAAGAGAACATCTCATTTGTTGTTCCTGTATCCTTCAAATTAATCATTGCATCTGTGTCTGCAGTCCTGTATGTGTAAGGCAGGTTTATTTTGCCAGTACTGTACAGGTAACAACTTCTACAAACTCATCCAAGGGACTAAGAGGTAAAGAGAACACCTAAATATATTCATAAAAGTTAAAAATAAAATGCAAAATATTCTTGTGTGCTCCAGAGAGTCACCTTTTAGCCTTTACCAACAGAAACATTTGCTGCAAACATACTTGGAACTGCAACGACAGAAATGCATGGGGTGGAATCATCCAGGCTTTGATCATCCTCTGATAAGCAAAGCCTCTTGTGTGGAGGTTCAGTGCTGTCTTCAGAGTCTACTTCATCAGCTTCTAACAACAAAACCAGAGACAGGTTACTTTCTGTTAACAAAGTGGATCTTTGGACCAAGTTCTGTTAATAAAGAGGACCAAAACAAAGGATAGAAGAGAAAGTGATAGGTCGGTTCAGTGCTTTACTACTGCTCAGGAACAAGTTATGGGCATCAACAGTTCACTGACTTTCTTTAACTTATCTTTTCTCAGAGGTATTTTCTTTTTCAAAAATCCATCCATAGACCACTGCACACAAACAAATCCCTTAAGTCTACAGAAAATGCTTGGTTCCAAGAGCCCATTTGCACCAAAATAAATCAGAACAGCTATATCCTTGTTTGGACCATATAGAATATTGTCAATTAACACCTAGTTTGACAAGTAGTCATTCTTTAAACCAAAACAGAACAAAGTAAGCTGAAGCCAATGAAGGAAGAAGAAAAAAACTACTATGCAATACAACTGCATACCATTTTGAGGGCAATGAAGTATAAGATTTCCTTCAGTGTCCTGAGTCAAAGTCACAGAGTTCACGGTTTCTACTGTCACTGTATCAGACTCTTCTTCAACTGTGCTCATACTCAAACCTGAAAGAGCAATACAAATGAATTTTCTTCAGACTGCCACTTTGACTATAACGCTGCTTCCTTTATCTCAAACCACCAGCATAAACTCCCATGAAGAATGTCAAATGTCTGGATGCTATTTTACATGAACAATGCCACGTTTAAGACATTTATCTGCCTTTACTTTTCCTACATACTTACATATCATGCAGGTGTAGTATCAGAGTTTCAAAGCTCCTTTTCCAATTGAAAGTAGTACCCTGTAAGGGTCTAGAGTATAACTTTTACGAGGAGTGCCTGAGCCTGGATAAAAGGCGGCTCAAGGGAGACCTTACCACTCTCTACAAGTACTTGAGAGGAGGCTGTGTAGAGATGAGTGTCAAGTCTCTTCTCCAAAGTAACAAGTAGTAGAACAAGAGGAAATGTCCTCAACTTGTGCCAGGGTAGGTTTAGATTGGACATTAGGAAAAAATTCTTCACAGAAAGGGTTGTCAAGTATAGGTACAGGCTACCAAGGGAAGGCGTGGACATCGTAGTGCCAGATTAATGTTTGGACCCGATGACCTTAAAGGTCTCTTCCAACCTGGAGGATCAGAGAGATTGGAACCTGATGATCTTTAAGGTCTACTACTTTTTTGTATTTCTTAAACCACAAATCTATTACTTTTCCACATCTTCTATGTTTTTGTTTCACTAGTATTTGTTTCACTGCTCATTTAATATTTCTACCATCATATAACATAAAGCTAGTTAGGACTGAGAATCATTCTCACAGCATCACACTACTGATAGCTGTGCTATTACAGATTGCTAAACTGCATTTTTATTCTCCTTCCATGCACAGAACTAAATGTGAATACAGAATTTTTTGCTCAGCATTGAAATGTCATGAGCAACACAGAAGTTGGGTAAAAGCAATCACCAGTATAAAAGAAGTTATCTAGGGTAAGTAGTATAGACTGAAGTCAGTGAACTAGGCCAAAATGAAGTGCTTCTGATGATCTCACTTCCACTATGAAAAGCAGTATGAAGAAATTAAAAGCTTATACAACTTTCAATGTAAAATACCACTGTGACTGATTTTGAAATAAACCAGATCACACACACACACAAAGTTCTAATCCATCAAACACAAGTAAGTGATTCTGTGAAATGTAGCTTTTTCTGCTGCACAAGCTAAATGGAATCACATCTAAAATATCCAGAAGCTTTGCAATGATCTTGTGAGTCTTGAGTACCCAGGTTTAGTGACTGTCTTTGGCAGATTTGTGAAAAAAAGATAAAAAAATAAAAAAAAAAATCTATTTCTCCTTTTGGTGTTCAGTCCTTATGTTTTCTCCATAAAAAGTAGTTATTTGTAACTTTTATGTTACCAATAGTTACCAATATTAGCTTATGTTGTAAAAAAAAAATCATTGATTATAGCCTTAAAAAAAATAAATCACAATGGCAATGACAACGCTTCCCTGTGCCAGGCAGGGATACCCATACACTTGTAAACAAGTGGAATTCACAACCTGGATTTTAAACCCCTTGTATGATTTTAGTAATATTGTTTCAGCAGGAAATGATTTAACTTTTAATTAGAAAATCTGTTCCTTGCTGTTGAAGATTCCCAAGAGCAGCGTTTTCTTAGAAGGATAAAACTGCTGCCAACCTCTCAATAAAATTACTTATTGCCTCTCCAGCTTGGTGAAGATTTCGCATGTCTTTAAGCACATGTAGTGCCTGATTCCTAGAATGAAGTGGTATTACCCTTCTGAACGTGTCAAAAATTTCAGATACCGTTGACATTTTCCATCAGAGGGTTCTCAAATTTACTTTCATATCTATCATCGGCAACAGATTCTTGCCACTTGCATGTGTAGGAGGCGTAACTTCCTTGGCACTCATCTGCTTCTGAGTTTTACAGCCTCTGCCCTATTCTTTACTACAAGTGATGTTTGCTGCACAGCTAGAGCACTCATTTTTAAGAACTGAGAGACAGCCGTAACTCTGAAATATGAAGAAAGAAATCCAAACTGCTTTAACTTCAACTCAGTTGTGAGTTATTCATGTAAGGTTTTTTGAGTGAATAAATCAGGTAATTCTGGAGGAGCAAAGGAAATAGGTAAGACTCTCTTATTCAGGTTTATATGTATATATATACACACATATATATATGTATGTATATATAATTTTCACTATAGGGAATGCTGTAGCAAAAAATTCCCAAAGGTACCATGGAGGATTCTTCTTTACTTTTATCTTAACAAATAGTGATAACATTTATTTTATAGTGAACTGGAAGCACCTGTCTTTCTTCTCACCACTATAAAGGCTTGAAAATCATTCAGTTTTATTTTTATAAAACCTGTTATGTCAATCATCTACTTCACCTAAAGCTGATCTAGATGCAGTGGAAACTCATCTACAGCAGAAGATACACAAAGCCATTCCTTCTTTTTTATTGAAATAATGAAAACTCAACAGAGAGACAGCAAAGCTGGGTCATTTTTTCATCAGTTACTGAGGACTTGCTGAGAATAAAAGGAGATGCCGATATGATTAGGCTCTCAAACGAAAACCAGAGTAATTAGTGTTATCCATTTGCATTCTCTCCCTCACTGGTTTGCCATCTTAGAAAAGGATGCAGGATGGAAGGGGTCCATACATCCAAACTTGGGGTTTCCACCAAAGTTGGGGAGGAAGATAAATCACTATCAATGACTGCTACTCTGTCACTTCCATTCAAGCAGAACTGTAACAGGACTCTACATGAAGAAGTGTGATTTCCTAAGAAGTACTCCTCAGTGTAACTCCTGCACTTGGAGGACGGTTTGACAACTTTTGCCAACCTCTCAAGACAGGTTTATCCCAACAGTAAGTGCAGGCTCTCCAGAGGGAAAAAAAAAAAAAAAAAGAAAGATAAAAAAGTCACCTATCTGAAGTTTTGTGAATAAAGGCACTAATAACAAGCCTCATAAAAACTTTGGGAAAGACATATTCTTGATTTGGAAAAATTCCTATCAACTTTAGTGATGTTGGACCTTAGCTGAAAATCGTCTGCAAAGAACATGAGGATTCAAGTCAATACTGAACAGGTATTTTGGAGACCAGTTTTTATTATGACTACAAAAATACAAGAAATCTGAAGGAAGCACACAAAGTGTACCCTCAGCAAGTTTGCTGTGTGGTACAGTGGACTCACTTGAGGGCATGGATACCATCCAGAAGGATCTCACAGGCTTGAGAAGTGGACCAAACTGCATGAGGGTCAACAAGTCAAACTGCTAAGTCCTGCATCTGGGTCAGGATAATCCCAGGCACATAAACAGGCTGGGTGCATAGTGGGTTGAGAGCAGCTCTGAAGAAAGAGACTTGGGGGTGTTGATTGATGAGAAGCTTTCTATGAGCTGGCAATGCACTCATGCAGCCCAGAAAGCAAATTGTATTCTACGAAGCATAAAGAGGAATGTGGCCAGCAGGCCAAGAGAGGTGATTCTGCCCCTTTACTCTGCTCTTCTGGGACTCCACCTCGAATACTCCATCCAGTTCTGGTGTTCCCATCATCAGAAGGGGACAGAACTGTTGGAGTGAGTCCAGAGAAGGGCCACAAAGATGATCCAAGGGCTGACACACCTATCTACGAGGATAGGCTGAGGGAGTTGGAGCTGTTCAGCCTGGAGACGACTCCAAGGAGACCTTGTAGCTGCCTTCCAATACCTGAAGGGATCCTACAGGAAGGCTGGAGAGGGACTTTTGATACGGGTATCTAGCAATAGGACAAGAAGGAATGGTTTTAAGTTGAGGGAGAGTAAATTTAGAGTGGACCTTACGAAGAAGTTCTTCAGTATGGGGTGGTGGGACTCTGGAATAGGTCACCAAGAGGTTGTGGATGCCTTCTCCCTAGAGCAGTGTTCAAGGCCATGTTAGATAAGGCAACCCAACGTGGTTGAGATGCATCCCTGCCCATGGCAGGGAGGCTGGAGTAAATGATCTTGAGTGCCTTTCAACCTAAGCTGTTCTATGATTCTATAAAGTTTTTATTCCAAGATACATCTACATCAGGACAGGAGGGTTAACCTATGAAGGCATGAATTAGTGACTGAAAGGTGGAGAAAAAAACCCATCTGGACTAACCTCAGTGGTTCCTCTGTGTTAATTGGAAGTAATCTCCAGATCTCATAAAAATCACTGCATTACACTAATGATGGAACTACCACGTGTGCTGAAGGCAACATCAGATATGACAGATGATGGGTCCACTTGGAGGCTTACGGTGAGCTCAGTGGTGAAAGCGCAGTGCTTCTGCAGGAGACAACGCCCTCTGATGCAGGCTTCAGTACTGGCTGCAGTGACACTCTACTCACCCTGCATGTCCTTGATTTATCACAGGATGACAGCCCAAGCCATGCTAAACAATGCTGTACCACTGCAGAGGTCTTTCAGGATGTGCCATGCAAATTGTTTAATACAGCCACTTGCACATCCACTACAGGTCTGCTCTTGAAAAAGATAAATACAAAGTTAATGACAGCCAATGCTTCTCAATTAGTGAGAATTAACACGCCAGTAATCTCATTGCCTCCAAAGAATCACTTTCTTTTCATAACTTCACTCGGTATGCTTTTGAGAATGCATTTTTTTTTTAAAGCTTGTTTTAATTTTAAATGCATGAGAGAAGACTTCCTTAACCCTCAATTTGAGACATATTCATTATAGATACGAATCTACAACTAATATTTTATGTTCTGAAAGAGTATGTTAGCTTGTGGGGGGGAGCTCTGTTGGATGCATCAATATTACCTGTGGATGTGTACTGGGAAATGCAGTGAAAATTGCATCATCTTAAATTTTTGAGAGTACAGCTTAAAAAGTAGTGTTAATTTCACAAGCACTTTTGGGTGCCTTTACAAAATTCAACATTTTTACGAGTTGCATTACAATTTTAAGCAAGTTTCAATATGTAACCAAACAGACAATAAAATACTTTGCCTACAGGAACCATTTAATAGAGTTTTCCAATATAAACTTTCAACTAAAACCACATAATACAGCAGTTCTTATTTATTTGGGAAACATGCAGCAGTTTCAGGCAGGACCCAACAAACCTTATTTTGTGCTCAGTTAAAGAAAAATAATAAAAAAATACAAAATCCCTGTAATTCTAAACCATCTTCATCAGGCAGATAGGCTCAATTATGCTGTGGGCTGTAAAACTTAAGTACTTAGAAATAGTATTTTTACCCTTGCAGACAGAATTCTGTCACTATGCCCAGTTATTAACCGAATGTTAAGTCTAGTCCTTTGTGGAACTGCTGTAAATCTTTCACAATTTCTACATGAAATTGTTTTAAAGGATGTGTTCTCTGCACTGGACACAAAGTAAATTTCACTAAAATCTGCAAGAAGCAAAAATGGAAATTTATAAAGGGAAGCTTTCAGCTACTGAGGTATTTATCTGAAGAATCACATGGGATGCACTGGGATTTCAGGGCATTCATTCAAGAATAACACATAAGGAAATAAACTCATTAGTGAACCTCAGATTTAAGGAAGCCTGCATGTTTAGTGTATTTCATATCATGGCTCTTACTGAGCAAATACTTGCAATACATAATCAGGAATTTTTACTCTTCAGCTAGTTCCAATTCTCTTATGCTAGTCAACAACAACAACAAAATCTTTTATCCACTTAGATCTAGAAATCCACCTAGGGATTGTCTAAAATCTGCACCGACAGACTTAAGGGACCAAACTCAACAGGCACCAAACAGAATGATCCAAAGACCTGAGTTTAAGACGCAAAAAGATTTATTAAACTGTATCAGCATGATATTACAGTCCTCCAGGAGGAGTTGCATTCTACTCATCAATGGCAATTACAGAAGTGAGACATCACAAAAATGGAATATATGAGACACAACAGGACAAACTGTTCTTATTTGCATTGATCCAAATCTGGCAGAACTCCAGAACTCTAGCCTATCCATTGATATTTTAGTAAAATGAACCGAGCATGCTTTACATGTCACACAGAGGGGAACAAAAACAACAACAAAAAAAGCCAACTCCAGGCTCATTCCAGAGAAAAGAACGCAGAAAGCTGTAAGTTTTCTTTTTCATAGAAAATGTCCTTCAGGTACAAGGTTATGCATATAAGTCTTGATAAGCCTGATAGGTACTAAAATAAATATTATTTTTCTTTCATGCAAATGCAATTTCATTCCAACAATTGCAGTAGTAATTTCACCTTTATAAACAACAGGCAGGAATTTAGCATGCAATAAAATACCAAAGAAGATACTAAGGTGCTGGAGTGGGACCAGATGAGAGTGACAAGACTGGGGAAGAAACTGGAGGGAAAGTTTTATGAGGAGAGGCTGAGGGAGCTGGAGTTATTTAGCCTGGAGACGACTTGGGGGGACCTGATCATACTCCTCAAGTACTTAAATTTGTAGTAAGGTGGGGGTCAGGCTCTTCTCCCAGGCAACTTGTGATGAGAGGGCATGGCCTGAAGCTGCATCAGGGAGCTTTAGGTTGGATGTTAGGAACCACTTCCTTACAGAAAGGGTAATTAGATACTGGAATGGACTGCCCAGAGAGGTGGTGGAGCTGCCATTCCTGGAGGTGTTTAAGGAAGGAGTGGATGTAGCACATAGCGACATGGTCTAGTTGACATGGTGGTGTTGGGTCATAGGCTGGACTTGACGTGAGAGGTCTACTCCGGCCTCAATAATACTGTTATACTAGTTGTATGTAAGATTGATAGGCAAAGTCACAGCTCTGTTGCTTTCTAATGGATAATGACAGAATTAATGCTGATAAATAAGGAAAATGTAAAACACAGTACAGGGATGTAGAGGTCTTTGTTACACACCCACCTTCTAAAATTTTGAACGGTTAAGACAAAAATCAGTGCTTTTAAACACTCAGTTTAAGATGTTTTAATGTTCAATCTTTTTGGTAAGTTATAAAACATTACCTAGAAAGTTTCTGTGTCTGGAAAACAATCATGAAGCTGCTGCTATTATCATGCATTGATGGAAATCAGAATTTCAATTAGATGCATCAATCTCATTGCAAAAGCTTCATTACTTGGTTTTGCAAAGGGACTTTATGTCGTCAAGAAGCCAACTTGTATCTACGGCCAAAGCAGTGCTGGCAAACAAAAAGTGCTTTCTAGATTACTTTAACACAGAACTCACAACGCCTACGTGGGGCTCAACGATGGTAACTGAATAAATGCATACAAATATTGTCTGTTAGCTAACTAGGCATAGTAGAAGTGTGATATACTTCACTGTGCCCAAGTGCACAACCAAGAATAAACAGACCTTGAAAAGAATTTTTTTTTTTTTTTTTTTTAAAAAAAAAGGCTCCTCCCACCAAATTCTTTATTTTGGAAAAAAAAGCCCCAGAAAAAGCCCCAGTGCAACTCGCAGTGCAAAGAAGCCTGGTACTGCTTTTAGGTGAAACCTCTGATCCTGGCAGAGCTACACATTTCAGACTCTACTTAAAGCCCCAAGAAACCTTAAATCACAGGCTCGCGGGGGTGGGAGGGAACAGATAAAAGCCACAATCTTAGGATACTCCAACCCTAGACCCCGCGATTGGAAATCGGGAGATTTAAACGCGTTCCTGCTTGTGGCCTTTTATTGCAGGCATCAAGGAGTTTAAAACAGAAATATTTAAACACAGAAAACCTCGCACATCGCCCTCTCCTTCCCCCTCCCTGCCAATGGAGCCAAGGTTTGGTTATTTTCAAGTCTTCCCCTATTTTGCCGCGACGCTGCCCTTCCACATTTCTTTCTGCGCAGCGGTCCCGGGGCCCAGCTGCACCCCGGGACGCCGGCTATCGACCGGAGCGCAGGAAAACAGCCACGGCAAACAGCGGCCTTGCCCCAGCCCCCGGCACTGCCCCCAGGGCGGCGGCTCCGTGCCTCAGGGCCCGCCTCAGCCCCCCACTGCCCCCCGGCCGCCAGCGCCGCCATTTGGTCCCGGGCCGCCATTTTCCCTTACTCGGCGGGCGGCAGCGCTGGCCGAGACCGCTGCCAACTGCGCTGCTAGCCCGACCCGGCCCGGCTCAGCCCAGTCCGACCGCAGCTGAGGCGTGAGGTCGGACATGGCCGCCTGCCTTTCCCGATCTCCTCAGTCCGCCGAACTCGGCCTCCGCGGCGGCCCGGCCACTCCCGACCCTGTCAGCCCGCAGGCCCCCGCGAACTTACTTCCTGTTTTGGGTCCGGGCACTTGAGAAACCAGGATGGAGACTCCCAAGTACCAGGATGGAGGCGCCGAGCGGCAGCGAGCGGCGAGTGGGGGAGGCGGAGGCAGCGGCGGGGCAAGGCGCAGGCAGCCCGCGTAGCCCGCCGGAAGGTTTCGCCGCCCGCCCTCCCGTCGCTTCCGCTCCGTCGCCGCGCCAGAAAGCGCACGGCACCGAGCCCGCCGCGGCGGTGGTGCCACAAAGCGCACAGCGCCTTTCCCTTCCTCGCCTCGGAGGAGGTGGGAAGGGCCCCTCGTGCCCGGCCCTGAGAAGAAGCTGCTTTTCCCAGCCACGCTTCTTTCGTGGCTTGGTCTTCATTTCTCTCCTGCCTAATGGCCTGGGATTAAAAAAAAAAAAAAAGGTATTATTAAAAAAGAACTATAAAAAAGGGTCTGTGGTATGCGGGTTGTGGCAGTCTTTACCTCACGGAGTGGGTGCTTGCAGACGCCCTAACCCTTGGCAACAAAAATAAAAATCCACCTGCTGAGTCCCCTTAGAAACAATCCATATTGGTAAGGATGAGAAGGCAAGTGGCACCCTATGTCTGCAATTCTATGTGTAAAGCCTCATGCTTCTACCACAAAGACCCTTTTTGGGTGTTGCAGCAGACCTCCATCTGCATCTTCCACCAAACCTCAGGAGTTTCAAAATCTGCCCTTGCCCCCGTTAACAGCTTTTTCTGCAGGCCTTCGTCACAGGCTGCAGGGATGCCAAGAAGCAGAATCTCTTAGCCAGGCAGGATTTAGTTATTTAAAACATCTGGTGCCTTTTAGTGTCTTAAAACCCCCAAAGCATCAAAGATGCCTGTAAAGGACAGGTCAGCATAGCAAGGAGAGGCCTTTTTGCTTCTGAGGCACAAAAAAGGCAGAACAGATGCCCCATCTAGTCTAGGATATGTCAGATGGGTCTAAAGTTAGGTAACTGCATCTTGCTCTTCATGGTTCAGATATCTCCATCCTAAGCATACAGGATTGAACAGGGTCCTGCATGCCTGGCTCTTCACAGGGAGTTTCTGTGAAAGGGAGTGCAGCAAAGCTTGACTTCATTGTCCTTTATTTTAGAATAAAAGATAGTTATGAAGAAAAGGTGGAGATTTGTATCTGTAAAACAAAGCCTTGTAGTTTGGATGCGGAAGCAGGGAGGCTAAGACTCAGAATTGAAAGGAGGAGACAGGGCAGGATGGGGAGGAGACATTGCACATACGATCATGGTGGTGAAAGAACAGCATGAAAATGCATGGGCAGGGGACAAGGAGAATGTGTTTAGGGTAAGAGCTCTGAAAGCAGGATTTATAGTATGTTTTGTGCAAAGCACTCTTTAACTCTGGTTTCTCTGTACTTGGTCTTTTTGGACATCAAACCTCAGATCCAGTAGTTGACTTCTATGGAAAAGTTTGCTTGAAGTGCCCAGTGCCCAGCCACTCCATGGCCCAAGCAGAGGTACAATTTGTTTTTCCAGTATTGATTACAGCTCTTGGACTCACTATGGTGTCTTGCAGCTCCCACATTTTTTTTCCACACTAAATGAAGTGACTACCCTACTTTTTTCTTTTTTTGAAGTACATATCTGGTTTGGGTTTGTGGTTTTGTTTAATTTTTTTAAGGTGACTATGAACTCCCTTTAAAAATAACAGGATCTCACTGAGTTGAACTGTACCAAAATGCATAACCAAGAGGCTGAGTTCAGGAAGCAGTAATTTTGCCATTTCATATATGCCTTCATACAATTTTTTTTTAAAAGACTTCACGTGTTAAGCAGGAAACATGAAGAGAGCTCCTTTCATACAATGCTTGTCTTCTCCATATGTTATCCCTCAGTTATGAGATTTTTATTCATGCTGGCTATAAAGTCTTTCTCTTTATTCTCTTTTTGTTTCATTTATCTGGATGTACCTTGTGGAAAATGATATTTTAACTGCAAAATTGTTGTCTCCATTTATGTCGTCCTGTTCTGGGATGTGATGTAGTGAGATATGAATATGATAAGCTGCTGCTGTCAGGTCACACAGCAACACTTTGTGGACTGGGGTACTGGGAATTGTATGCCACCATCCTGTCTCTTAGTCACAGATCTGCAATATTTATTGCACAATTTTGGGGATTACGATCTCCGTTTGTGCTTCCTTTCTCATTTGTACAATGGGAATAATATCACTTTCCTGACAGATACATGATATAACCACACTTGGGAACACTTACATTATGCCAAGTTCAAGATATATGTAGGAAAAGCAATGACTGGAGTTCTTCAGTGTTTCATCAGCATGATAAAGTCTTACTCTGTAATGTACTCTTGTTCTGTGGAACAAATTAAGTTCACATGTCCTGAGTTGTCTCTTGTTAAGGGAGCAATTACATGTGTTTATACCTACTTAAGATCACAAACGAATCAAACACAGAATTTGCTATGGAGCTAACAAACCATTTTTTTTAAAGTAGTACTCACCAATGCCGGGTTTTCTTCCAGAGGACCTATGTTCCTGGTAGCCACCAGGTGTCTCTACTGCAGTGTGCTCTGGACCTCTCAGCTGCATCTCGGATGAAACTTTTCCCTTTACTGTGATAAATTAAAGCTAAACTAGCACTAGGGGAAGAGTGAGACTCTGGCACTGCTTCATAAGAATAAAACGTGAGAGGGAGAATCATCAACATGCTGATGACACTATGGTGCTCAGTAAATCCTGAAGGCAAAGCATAAACTCTTAATAATCCTAAATCTGATTACATGGACAATGACAGGAAGTGTAGAAGACTGAAACCTTGGTATAGATCCTTTTTCTTAATAAAAAATAGAAGGTTTAATCTGAAAGATTCAAGAGAAGAAAATTTAAAAGAGAAGGCCTTGAATTATATGTATTAAATACTGGGAGGTGAGCAGGGTGGATGATGTATAAGATGAGTAGCAGTGGGGTTTGCTTTAGCAGCTTGCTCTTGAACTAAGGGTTAAGAGCGTGTATGGCGTAAATATGAAGTAGATGACAGTGAGTGGTAGTAGACAGTATAGGGAGCCCTGGAGCAGATTCTGGTGTAGAATCACAGAATTGTTTCCGTTGGAAGAGACCTTTAAGATCATCAAGTCCAACCATTATCTAACTATCAAGTCTGTGCTAACCCATGTCCCTTAACAGCAGCATCTATGTGTCTTTTAAAGACCTCCAGGGATGGGGATTCAAGCACCTCCCTAGGGAACCTGTTTGGGTGTTTGATAAGGATTATGGTGAAGAATTTTCTTTTAATATCCAATCTAAACCTCCCATGGTGCGACTAGAAGCCATTTCCTTTCATCCTATCACTTGTTACTAGGGAGAAGAGGCCAACCCCTACCTCACTACACCCTCTTTTCAGGTAGTTGTAGAGTGCAATAAGGTTTCCCGTCGGCCTCCTCTTTTCCAGATAAAACAATCCCAGTTCACTCAGCCACTCTTCAGGAGGCCTATTCTCCAGACCCTTCACCAGCTTTGTTCCAGTCCTTCAGGGGTATCCTTGTTCCAGTGTGGGTTGCCCATGACTGCACTCTGTCGGGAAGGCAGCTCTTTGGCACAGAATATCTCCTTCCAAGAGCACATTGCCAGGCACGTGTCTCAGCTGTCTCTACTTTTACCTCTCTCTTTACCTCTATTTCCTACTTTTTCATCTGTCCTGCTTTCTTAAATCTGTCTGAGAAGGGGCTTCACATTCTCCCCTGACCATCTGGTGTTTTGCAAGTGGCCCAGTACAGGCCATAGCCTTATCTCATGCAGGGCACCTGCAGACCCCGGCTGCTTAAACCCTGCTCCTTTGTGCCTCCTGCTTCCAAGGCAATATGGCTTTCCATCCCCTGTGTTGTAGAAAGGTGAGGATCTCAAGAATTTTGTCTTCTAGAAATTCTTGCAATGCATGAAGTGATTAAATGTAGAAAGAATACTGATTTCAGTGTATTGGGTCTCACAAGGGAGATCTTTGATTGTATGTCTCTGCACTGGCATCAGAAGGAGCTTTGGTGCTCACAAGGGGAATGGTCCTTCTCAGCCTTTGTATGTAATATGTTCCTTGCTTAATGCAGTCTGGTGCAGTGGTCCCAGTTTGGAACCTGGACTGGTTTATTACTTTTGTTTTCAGTTTCATAGAGATTGTGCCTTTCCCCCCTGTTTTTTGTAATCCATACCTCCAGAGATTCTCCCTGTTTGTCTGCATTTAGTTATCTGTTGTGCCCACTTAGCATGAGACACTTCCTCTATTGCTTTGGGCTGGTAGAGCTGAACCACTGATCTGAACTGCCAAATGTACTCTCCTGCAACTCCATCCATTCCCAATTGTGCTGACAGGTGTCAGGGTGCAGAGCAACAGTTCAGGATTCACATTTCAAAAATGCATCTTCATGTTAGTCATAACAATTTTGCTTCAAGCAGAAGGCAAGTCCACAGATACGAACTCTAACAGACTATCCTCTGCCTAAGACTTGGTATGTGGGGTTTCCCATTCTTTCCCAAGGAGATGGACCTTGTTGTCACAGATATGGAGATATTCTCTAGGGCAGGGATTTTCTGTGTAGAGGTAGTGGTTGGCACAAGGTGGGGGGGAAAAACCCAGCAGGAAAGACACCTCTTTTTACTGCACTATCCTGCAAGCAGTCTGATTCCTGTTTGGTTTTGGTTTTTTTTTTTTTTTAAATGAGATTACTCATATTTACATAGATTTCTATCTATCTATGTATCTAATTCCATATGGACATAGAAAATATATTAATGACATTTATAGTTTTTTTTTGTACATAAACAATCCAGTATTTATATAACACTTGTTTATTGGTATGCTGACTGTGGGAGATTGCTAAGGCTCTGAAGGGCTGCCACAAAAGAGAGCAATGCCAGAGAAAGAAACAGACCATGGTGTGAGCTTGTGTGGCTTCTCCACTGCAGAGTGAATCTCCTGGAAGAAAAGTTATTACCTTGGGGCCTGGCCTAGAAGAATCCTACAGAGCTGTCACTCATTTTGAGACCTCGTCTTTGGTGATGGTTTTGTACCAGAGTGAGGCTGTAATGGACATCATGACCCACCTTGAAAGCCTCTGATAATGCATTTTGAATGCCTGATATGTCACTTTACCCTCTGTCAGAGTCCAAGAAAATATCAGAGAATGCCAGTGTGTTCAGGAGCCTCAATACACAGCCTGTGGAGCAGGGAAGGAGGGCATCTTCCTCCCTTTTTGTTCCTGAAACCTCCACTGAGATACCTAAATTACAATCACAGTCAACCTAGGCTGCAAGGGCAAGCACACTTACTACCTGGATTGCCATCTAGAAGTGCCCAAGGTAGGTCCTTGAGTTTCTGAGCCCTTCCTTGCCTTCTTAGGTGAGTGACTGCACATTTTGGATCATTGATCAAAAGCTCAGGAATTCTTAAATCAGCTGTGTAGTATTAGTTTTATTTGACAGACATCTGAACCTATAGTTTACTATGTGTGTTGGAGTGCTAAACAGTTTTGATTAGTATAAGTCTAATTTTCAGTACCTGCCTCATCTATGTTGAGAGTCTCTGTGACAATGGCAGCATTTAGTCCTTGCTGTAGAAGGGACAGACAAAAGTGGAGGGGTGCTCTCTGCATGACATCCTACACAGATTGTGTGCAGTGGCTATGGGTTGGCAGGGGGGTGGGAGATGTGTGGGGGAGGGACGGACAGCATGGGGGGATAAGAGGTGGTTCCTTGGCCTATGCCTCTCATAGAATTGCATGGCCCTGGTCTTGAACTCTCTTAAGAGATGCAGGAGGAAAGTGATATATTCCACACTGGAAAAATGCATCCTGCTTTGGAGCCGCAGATTGATTTAATTTTCATGTAGGTCTAGATTTTTTTTCTTTTGGCAGCGTTTAACAAATGCTGGTTAGCATGAAAGCAGTGACAAAGCTCCCGTGCATTTGAAAGGGCCAAAACGTTTTCCTCAGGGAGGAAAAAAACAAAACACCCCACCGCCCAACAGAAAGAGTATCGTTTCTCATGTAATTCTGCTCTCTGCTGGCAGATGGTGCTGCAATATACCCGGCAGCTGGGAACCAGCTTCTTGAACTGGGAGGGGATATGAGCAAGCAACACCTACTTTGTATTTTCATTCTAGTTGGTTCCTAAATTTGGTTTACTATGAAATGAAAGTCTTCTCCTCTTTGTTGTTCTACTTCCAGTTTTGACTATCTAAGCAGTTTTATTTTTGTCTCTTTGGATTAGCACCAAGCTGGCAGGCAGGACTCAACTCCAAATGCTCTTCTGCCCTAGTTTTTAATGTTTCTTTTTTATCTCACTTGTTTGGTACTATGGCCCATTGCTGATTGCTTTTCTTGCAACATACAGGGTGATTAAAGGTTTCTCTCAGTGGTTTATTTCTGATAAATAAGTGAAAAAAAAAACCTCCAAACCCAACCCAAAACCTTTCCTATTAAAAAAATAAAAGGACAAAAAAAAAAGAATATTTGGAGATATTTGGAGGAACTAGTGATGGCTGGGATCAGCCTATTTAATCTCAAAATTTAAAGGTCTAAAAGGCTGCCAAAAACCGAGTGGTGAATCTCATCTGCTTTCTGGAATTGCTGTCCAAGAGGGCTTAAACTCTTAACATGTCTTCTTGTCTTGCTTGAGGGGTCCCTGGAACCTTGCACCCACATTCTAGGAAAAAGGCTGAAAAAGTAAAAGACTAGAAGCACCAAGAAAAAGAAATATCCTGTTCTGGCAGCCAGCACGCTTGAAGCCAAACAAGGATTTCTGTGACTAGCCTCAGATTTCTTCAGCAAGGGGGTAATGTGAAAGCCTTACACACTCCAGGGAGCTGGATGCGAGACTCTCATTTTGTCCTGCCCAGCTGAACATCAGGCTTCATACTCTGGGCCCATCATCAGACTTTGTAAGAAGAGCGGGAGCAGACTACCTTGCCTTCACTATCCTTGCCAGAATGCAAGATGACTGAAATGATGTAGCTTAAGAAAAAATGTCCAAAGTAGATATTTTTGTTGTTGTTTTTCTGCTTTGGCCTGAATCTTTTTAGTGACCCAGTTTTTAGCACAAAAACACAAAGCAAAGCCCTAGGAGAGAGCTGCAGGACATGTGAATAGAAGTGATTGCAGGTGGAGTACCTTAGAAACCTCCTTAGGTGGCTTCACCGCTGAAGAGAGAATGCCTATGGACTCATGCCCCACACTGAGGAGGACCGGGTTCCGGGCAAAGAGACTGTGCCAGAAGCTCTCATGCTAAAAGAAGAGAGCACTAGTGTGCCTCTCACTTTCTTCCCTTTTACTAAGAAAAAGGAATCATTAGGGAGGTGTTCTGAGGCCAGGTGAATGGGCTCTCTTAGAATGTGTCTAACATTTCCTCACACTCAAGAAGAGACAAAGCCTAACAGAGGCAGAAATCTTTTCTTTCTCCTCCAACATCTCAATAAATGTCTGCATTTACATCAGAAGGACCAGGGAGAGGCATCTGATATTCAGGTAATAGTTTTCAAACTCATCATTTAATAAATAACATCAATAATATCAAGTCCAGTCCTCCATGACTAAGTTATTTAGATACATTTACCTTGCTGATTATGATTCCACCTGAAGTCACAAAGAACTGGGGATTCTCAGTGCAAGATTGGGCCCAGTGCTGGAGCCCAGTTTCAGTGGTGATTTGAAGCGTCTCTTTTCCCTTGTCTTGGGCTTTCTTATGTGTTCTGAGCAAGGCTCAGACATGCTAGGTACTCTCTAGAGTGGACTTCTGAGCCCTTACACCAATTCAGTGATGTCGGGGAGCTTGAGTAAAAGTGCAAGAAGTTCAGGTCTTGGAAAATTCATTCTGGGATAGGTCTTGAAATCTGAGCCACAGCTGACCTATTTTTTCCCTATCACAGATGTACAAAATATAGTGAGAGTAATCTTCAAAAGCAATCAAAGCAGCAAATCAAATTTGAAAATTTACAGGGCAGTGGCCAGGACAACACTATCCATTTCCAAAAGTGACAGATAGGGCTCTAGACCTTAAACAGGCCCTCTATTCCATACAGTTTAGCACATTCTAATATAATTTCTGAGGCTAGAGAATAAGTGACTAAATGAGTTGGTAATACCACCTGGCAGCTGTCAAATGACTTTTTGCCATCTAGAGAGAAAACGGAAGAACATATGTTCTGAACTCCTGCTACTTAAGTCAGAGGATGAAAGAAATAGAAGGAGTTTAAGTTGGAAATGAGATCATGCATTATGCCCTTTGGACAGCATGTAATCTGGCTAATGGCATCAAGGAGCTATATAAATAACTTCATTAAAATGAACTTGCTTCAAATGAGCTAAATAAATCAGACTCGTTTGTCAAAGAGCTGGGATGAAATAATCAGGTTAATTTAAAGCTGCTCGCTGTGGGGGCAATTCCTGAATTTATCCTACCGATGGAACTGCACCAATAGCTTCAGGCACCACCCGTGAGCCCAACATGAAAGCTGTCAGGGCCCCCTCTTGCAGCCTCCAGAATCCCATAGCTGAAGTTATGTCTTCCAGGGCATTTAAAGGATGGTTTGAGACCCACTGGATCTTAATCCTTTTCTGGTGGTTGTGAGCTGTTCAGCCTGTTATTCTGCACTCTACACTCTAGTCTTTAGCTCTGAAAAATGAGATAAATTTCCTTGAATGAATTGCTTTTGGAACCTATCCCTGCCTTGGAGTAAGGGAGTACATGATGCAGCAGGTCTTTTCCCCACAGTTATGTCAATGCTTTGTGTCTATATTTTTCCTTTTTTTCATTAAGCCCTTTGCTTTAGCACTTTCTGACAGAGTCGGAAGGATAAGTTCATTTCATCAGGCTTCAGACGTGCTCCTTTATTGTCCTAACAACTTCTCTGCAGCGCAGTCAGTCAATCTGTGCAGATTTAGACTAACTAAGGATGTGATTGTGTAGAGAGTCAATGAGTAGGAAGATTGTGCCATCCAGATGCAAGCTATCTCTCTGTCTGTCTTGTCTGTTTTGCTGCAAATTTGGATTGTGCTCCAGTAGAGCAGGAGCTGCACATACACCATCATTACAGAATCACAAACTTACAGGAAACATCTGGTTGGAAGAGACCTCAAAGATCATCCAGGCCAACCTTTGACCCAGTTTAGGGTCAATCCTAAACCATATCCCTAAGCACCACGTCCACAGGCTGCTTAAACACCCCCAGTGATGGCAACTCCACCACTGCCGTGGGCAGACCATTTCAATGTTTGATAAGCCTCTCCATGAAGGAATAGTTTCTAGCATCCAGCCTGAACCTCCCTGGTGCAGCTTGTAGCCATTGCCACTCGTTCTGTCACTTGATACCAAGAGTTGGCCTCCTCCTCACTCCAGCTTCCCTTTGGGTAGTTATAGAGAGCTATGAGGGCTCCCCTCAGCCTCCTCTTCTCCAGACTGAACACCCCCAGCTCCCTCAGACACTCCTCATAGGCCATGTGCTCCATGCCCTTCACCAGCCTTGTTGCCCTTCTCTGGAAATGATCCAGAACCTCGATGTCCTTCTTGTAGTGAGGGGCCCAGAACTGAACACAACACTCAAGGTGTGGCCTCACCAGACGTGAGTACAGGGGAATGATCCTTTCCCTGTTCCTGCTGGCCACAGTGTTTCTAATACAAGCCATTGGCTTACTTGGTCACCTGGGCACACTGCTGACTCATATAATTGACTGTCAATCAATACCCCCAGGTCCCTCTCTGAGTCACATCTTTCCAACCACACATCCCAAGGCTGTAGCTTACCCTGGGGTTATTGTCACCCAAGTGGAGGACCTGGCACTTGGCCTTGTTAAACTTCATGCAGTTAGTCATGGCCCATTGGTCTAACCTGTCCAGGTACTAGTGCAAAGCCTCCCTACACTCTAGCAGATTGACACAGCCACCCAGGACGCTTTGTTCATCCCACCTGTACAATATTACCAATCTTCTGCTGTGTTGCATTGTGGATACCTTTCTTCTGCATTGTGGAGGGGAACAATGAGGACATGGATCTCATGGAAAATGAGCTTGCAGTTATCATTTACAGACTGCCAAATTTCAAACAAAGGAGTGAGAAATTGATTTTTCATGTTTTTATCTGCCAAGATCACAGTTGAGGATATGGCACATTGTGCTCTTTCACAACGAATCTGCCCTGAAGTGTCTGTAGTTGACAGCTATGGATTTATCAAATGAGAAACTGGACTGTGAAATCAACTTCCAGCAATAAAAAGCCTTTCAGCTCTTTAATGTATCTTAGTCCTGCCCTTTGGTTGTGCTCCAGCAATGATCCTCCAGCTCAGGTAAAGGGTTGTGCAAATGACTTCAGGCTGCGAGACAAGTACCTCGTTCCTGGGGTGCTGGTTTACCCAGCTTTGTTGCTGATAGAAACCTCTGGGCTACTCTAGCCCAGTGAGATGAGAACAACTTCAAGTATCTGCTCACCAATGACATGGTGGACGCTCCAACCTCACTCTGTCCTTTCATCTCAATCAGCTACTGCTGAGCACTGTTCTAATCATGGCTTATCCTCTTGTTCCCAGCCTGGTCTGAACCTATGGATAGGTGCATAGTTGTGCTTCCCAGTGGAGTACTCTGGCCCTGTAGGGTTCAGGTTCTTTTGTTTTAAGTTCAGTCATGTATGTTTTCAGTGGTTTGGGGACTCCTGTGGTTACAGAGAAAGGCATACCCATCACCACCCACCTCTCAGTGGGGTCTGCCACGAGCAAGCGCTGTATGGAAGCTTAAATGCCTTCCCACAGTCTGAGGTTACAGCTTGCAACCAGTTCAAACCGGACTGAACTAATAAATCTCAGACTTTGTTCTCAGGAATTTTGCACTGGCAGGGAAGTCTGAGTTATAGGGCAGTTTCCTCCTCTGGTAGGCATTAATAACTACATCAGCTCACCTAGGCCTGATACAGCTGCAGTGTTGTCCATGCAAGTCCCATTGATAGCAACCACCTGTGTGGGGCTGGAGGTTATCTTGCTGTGGTGTATTCGATGTGATGTAGAATGATGTGCTAATCCATTAGTAAATGCCAGCATGCTGTCTGCAGTGGAAATCCAATCAGAAAACGTCAGGTATGAAAATTATTTATGATATTCTGGGTTTCTTCATTATGATAATGTTGATAGTGGCAGTTCCTTTCTGCAGGGCTGAAACACATTATTCTTTCTCTTTTATGAGTGGAAAGAAGTGCTCCTCCTAGGGATTTGAATGCATGTGGAAGATTTTTTTTTTAATATATCTTTTTTTCCTTTTTTCTGGCTGGGTGGGTCATATCCTCCTGATTTATACTGCTGTAAATCTTGATTTCTTGCACTTGGCTGACTCTTGTCAGAATCTGTCCAGTATTTTTTAGAAGATTTTTAGTTTATAGTGATGGAGTTAGCCAGTCAGGTATCAGACTCATTCCTTTGATTCATTTGTAAAAGCTTTCTAACCATCTTGAGCCACCCAGAATGAAAATAAAGCACAAAATATGACACTCACAAACATATGGCTGGTTTTCTGCATTGTAGCTGTAACTGCTATACTGCAACTTGTTATCCTGGTTCCTGTTGTAATTTCTCTTCTCATCTGCTCAATTGTTTCTAAGATTAATTTGTTCTCAAATTAAATTCACACAAACCTTTCACTATGGTGTGTGGTTGCTGGCGGGGCATCTGTCATCTAGAAGGAGCAGGACACAGATGAAGGAGATGATCACAGGATCACAGAAATAGAGGTTGGAAGGGACCTCAAAAGATCATCCAGTCCAACCCCGCCTGCCAAGGTCACACAGGAAAGCACCCAGGCAGGTTTGAATGTCTTCAGAGAAGGAGACTCCACAACCTCTCTGGGCAGTCTGTGCCAGTGCTCTCTCACCCTCACTGTGAGAAAGTTTCTCCTTATGTTTACATGGAGCCTCCTCTGCTCCAGCTTACACCTGTTACCCCTTGTCCTATCACTGGACATCACTGAGCAGAGCCTGGGTCTGTCCTCCTGACACTTGCCCTTCACATCTTTATAAACATGAATGAAGCCACCTCTCAGTCTTGTCTTCTTCAAGCTAAAGAGCTCCAGCACCCTTAGCCTTTCCTCATAAGGGAGATGTTCCACTCCCTTAATCATGTTTGTGGCTCTGTGCTAGCCTCTTTCAAGAGGTTCCCTGAGGTCCTTCTTGAACTGAGGGGCCTAGAACTGTACACAATATTCCAGATGAGGCCTCACCAGGGCAAAGTATAGGAGGAGGAGGAGCACCTCTGGATCTACTAATCACACCCATTCTAATACACAGTGATGACAAAGGTCACTTCATGACAGTAAGAAATTTGGAAGGGACATTTCAGCTAGAAGCAGAATCTGTATTTTGATATCACTCTCTCACTAAATCCAACATGTCCCTGAAACTTAGAAACACAGCTTTTTCAAGCATTTATAACAAGGGAGAGGTACTGTCATTAGACCCCCAGTTTTAGCTGTCAATCCAGCAAAGTGAATGGACACTTGGCTTGTCTGTAACAGGTGATTCTGAGTTACCTGTGTAGGAGATTCTTTTTTATCTCTGCAGCTGATGAGGCATGTCATTGGTGATCAAAAAAATCCATGCTCAGGGGGAAAAAAAGGATCTTTGCTTACAGGACTGACAAGAAGGAAAAAAGAACTACCAAACCAATTTTTCCCCCTCAAATGAACAGTATGCCAATTACAATATTCTGCCAGCAATTGCCTAGTTTGAAATGAAAGCCTAAAGTAGTCAAATATTAAGATTGGAGTCTTGAGATCCATTTCTTGCATGTTCTTAGCCTTAAGACAATGTGAGCATCCATATGAGTAGGAAGAAATGTGCATTCAACTTCTGCAGAATCTTCACCTGCTGAGTCTTGCTGAGAAATTAAAAATATCAGCCCTCACATTTCCCAGCATGTACATACCTATAACTATATTGTTAATTCAGTCATAACTTGTTCTGTGAATTTACATGAAGAACATACATGTCATATATTTTTAATGAATATTTGGGTATTTAGGGCCTTTTCCAGAGCGGCTGAAATCCAAGGAGTCATACCGCTTAAAGAGCCTGAATTTGAGGTCCTTGCACAAGCAGTGCAAATCCCTCCTTAGACTTTTCCTTGCAAATCTCCTGATGAGAAATATTGTCAATGATGGCAAATAGACACATTTGCCATATCTAATATCAGAAATGTTGACAGCTACAACAGACAGCTTCACAACTCTTAATTATTTTTGGAGGAAAAAAAAATCAGCTTTGGTTACATAATGTATGGTTGAAAGAACCACAATTGTAACAGGTATTTCAGAGCACCTCAGCCCTCTTAAAAAGAATGTTTTTAATAATTCATATATACTAGATGTCACACCCAGCTGTGAAAAGTAAAGGGGAAAATATGGAGGCAAAACCAAGAGAAGGACATTTCAATTGACAGTAAATATTAGCATTTTAATCCAACAAAAGAACAAATAAATACTTTTGGTATAGGTGCAGTAATGTGGCTGAAACCAGTGATTTAATTGTTGTTTGAGTTTGTGCTGTTTTTTTGCTTTGTTGCTTTTCTTAACTGTGGCTTTAATCTCAGAGTTATTTGCTGCCTGTCGAGACAGCAGCTGTGAGTCAGGCCTTTCAGGTCTGATGCAGGAAACTGCACACCAAGCCTTGACTTTCCCTCTGTCTTTCCCTTTCTAATGATGATTTGACCATAGAAGCCCTTCAAATTGCTGTTAGAAAGAATCTAACTTTTTATATCCTGCTTGTTCAAGCTGATTAAATTGCCTTAGCTCTGTGACACTGTTCATTGGTAGCAAGAAAGTCAGACTCCAGCATTAAAAACTAGGTTTCAGGTGCAGATTTCCATTGTGTTTCAAACTCAGCTCTGAATATTTCCTAAATTAGAAGCTGCTCTTATCTGAAGTCAAGACTGGGAGGCAGCAAAGGCCACTTGCAGAGATTAAATGTACATTCAGCCTTCTCCTAGTTTTGGTAGCATTCAGATGAAGGAATTTGGATATGTCAAAATTCAGTTTGCCTTGAGTACCCGTGTGAAATTGCGTGAAGTCTCTCTCACTGGAATTTGCCAGTCAAATTTAGTTTTTTGTATGCAGCTATTTTTGAACCTTGCAGTGTGTAGTAGCTCCATTATGTGCATAAAGAGCTGGGAGAGATGTGAATATAGCACAAAAGGAGTGACAAAACCATGATGCATTTCCCCAGCAACTATTTCTCTGCAACTTTATTACACTGGTTAGCCTAAAAAAAAAAAATTTCAAAAACTTGCAAAGATAATTAACTTTGGAGTAAATTAACAAAAAATAACTATTTTGTGCTTCGGTAGTAGGGAAAAGGTGACTCACATTTATTACAAGGAGAAAGAAAACCCTGAATAAACATTTCACCAGCAGCTCAGCAGCACATACAAGAGACAAACAGATGTCTTTTAAAGTGTCTCTGTTTTCTCTTTGCTCATTACAGGTAATCATTACAGCTCTGTGCAAATCCTTTTCATTCTGCACCTGTAGGTAGCAAATGCCTGACTACTGTAAATATATGGAAAGAAGCATGCTGTAGTGGTAAGGTCACACAGCAGGGAGCCAGGAGTTCTGTCTCCTCACTTACCTTCTGTGTTGCTGCTTAACCTTGCATGAAGTACTTATGCCTTTTCCTGCTCAAAAATTAGGACTACTCAATTTTCAGTTCCCTCATATTAAACCAATAAAGCTTTCCTCTAAGAAGCCATCATTGGTAATAATATTTGTATTTGATTGCCAAAGGGAAAAAAAAAAGTTTCAAGCTCTATTTTCAGTAAGAAAAGCCTAAACAAAACTATCCTTTTTGTATTGTTATTTTTCTTTCTCTAAGAAGGAAAAATCTAAACTGTTCTTAAAAAATATATTAACCTCTGGGACGTCATCTGTAACACAGCTGTTCTCATGGGCAGTTGGGGCTCCTGTACAGGTTGTCAGAATTTCATAACATGGTTATAGCACAGTTTAGTTCCAGAGATGTAAAATCAGTTCTAAATGCCAGTCCACACACGGTCATATTGCAGCGTGTTTGAGCACCTCTTTCCTTTCTCTCATCATTGTGAAGCTGTCAGGTTTTCCATTTTTAAAATAAAAAGAGCTTTATTTACTGTCTCAGGATGCCACAAAGTGTGACTAACGTTGATGCAGTATCTCTGAGCTATGTAATTAGCAAATATTGGTATTGATTTCTTTCTTGAATTTGAAATTGCCTCTTTAATTTTGCCTTCTAACATGGCCACTCAGGTAGCTGTTGAGAGTTTGAGATCATTTTTGGTGCTGAATCACACATGGATTACTGCACAAGTTTGTGTGTCTGTTCAACCATTTGCCCATCACAGTTTGGGAACCACAATCCTCATTAGAGCATGGGGAGATGGAGAAGAGCATCATTACATTAACCTATCTTTGCCTCTGAGTTTTAAAAGTAACATTTCCCTGTGGCACAAACAGGACAAATAGGTGTGTGACAGCTCCAGGCTTGAATCCTGACCCCAGGCAGTAACCTGGACCTCAGCCTACCTCCTGAATGCCCCAGGCACCCAGTGACTGTTGGCTTCCTGGGGTAATTCTTAGTTTCTGTGAGATCTTTTATACTTTTTTCTAATCAAAGAAACTGTCATTGTGTCAGTCAGAGATTTCGCTGTCTTGAAAGTAGCCAGTTTCAAGGCAGTACATTTATCCAGCCCAAGTGAATGCTTTAACAGAAAGCTCTTGGATATGCCAAAGTTGTGGGGGTTTTTTTGGTTGTTGTTGTCATTGGGTTTTTTTCCCTTTCTTTTCCTTTGCATTTTCACAAATGAGCTTGCTCTGTGGTACAGAAAGCAAGATGAGATGTCACATGATAGAAAAAATATTTCCTGACTATCTGTACTCAGGTTGCTTTACCGGCAAACAACAGAAGAACCCGCAGGATGAAGCTCATGAGGTTCAACAAAGCTAAGTGCAAGCCCGAGCACAAATACAGGCTGGGTGATGAGTGGATTGGCAGTAGCCTTGTGGAGATGGAGTGGTCTGTCTTGGGGTGCTGGTGGATGAAAAACTGAATACGAGCCAGTAATGTGTGCTTGAAGCTCAGAAGACCAACAGTCTCATAGACTGCATCAAAAAAGTGTGGCTGGCAGGTTGAGGTAGGTGATTCTGCAGCTCTTCTCCACTCTCATGAGACCCTACCAGTAGTACTGTATCCAGCTCTAGGGCCGGCCAGTGCAAGACAGACCTGCTTGAGAGGGTCCAGAGCTGGGCCACAAAGATAATTAGGAGGCTGGAACACCTTTTGTATGAAGATGGGCTGAGAGAGTTGGAGTTGTTCAGCCTGGAGAAGAGAAGGTTCTGGGGTCTTTAAGCAGTACTTTAAGCAGGCTTACAGGAAAGATGATGAGGGACTCTTTATCAGGGAGTCTAGCAATAGGACAAGGGATAAAACCTTTAAACTGAAAGAGAGTAGATGTAGATTTGATGTGAAGAACTTCCATTCTTCACTGTTAAGGTGGTGAGATGTTGGAGCAGGTTGCCCAGAGACATAGTGAATGCCCCATGTCTGGAAGTATTCAGGGTCTGGTTGGATGGGGAACTGAGCAAGCTGGTCTAGTAGAAAGTGTCTCTGCCCATGGCAGGGGAGTTGAAACTAGGTGATCTTTATGGCTCCTTCCAACTCAGACCATTCTATGATTTCTATAATTAGATTTTTCTTGGGATAGGCATGAAATTTGATTATTATCACTTGCCACTCTCTGTGTGCTAATGCTTCCCATAGGAACTGAGAGTCCGGATCAGTATTGACATTCACATGGCTCAGCATCCTGCTTCTGGTCTGTCTGCACAGCTGCATCCGAAATCTAATACAAGCAGATTGGGAAGAAGACAACTCCAGCGCTGACCTCACCAAGACTGACTTTCCCTGGGTTTTGTCCAGCAGTGATTGAATATCCTAGTTATCTGTGTAACTACTGAATCTCTTCCCTGAACAGCTACGCCAGTGTGAGTTCTGTATATTTCCAGGGGCTCTACACACTTTAGTGATTGAGGATGAAATGTTATCTGTTACAACTGCTTCCACAGATCCAGAGTGTCAAATTCAGGACCAGAATGCCCTTGTTTGATCCACCACATAATGAAAGAATAAAAAACCATTTTTTGCTCTAAACAATTTACTATCTGTTTATCAAAGAAGAGATGGTAGGGAGATACCAATCACAGACCAAGGAATTTCACAGAGTCAGTTCTGTACCTAATGAATGTATTTCACAGAGTCACAGAATGGCTCAGGTTGGAAGGGACCTCAGAGATCACTTACTCCAACCTCCTCACCATGCCGTGGGACACCTCTCAACTAAACTCAGCTGCTCAAGGCCTCAACCAACCTGGCCTTCAGCACCCCCAGGGAGGAGGCAGCCACAACCTCCCTGGGCAGCTGGAGTCTCACCACCCTCACACTGAAGAACTTCTTCCTCAGCTCCAGTCTAACCCTGCTCTGCCTCAAACCATTCCCCCTTGTCCTGTCTCCAGACACCTTCAGCAAAAGTCCCTCTGCATCCTTCCTGTAGGACCCCTCACATATTGGAAGGCAGCTCTGAGGTCCCCCTGGAGCCTTCTCTTCTCCAGGCTGAACACCCCCAGCTCCCTCAGCCTATCCTCATTGCAGAGCTGCTCCAGCCTTTGGATCATCTTTGTGGAGTGCTACAAAACAGGGAGTTTGGTCAGAAGGATCAGCAGCAATTTCATTCTCCTACATGTATTTTGTCTGCTGGTTTGTTTGGAGGCAACACTCTACACAGAAACTGAGTGAATTCCGGGATGGGAAGAGTTGAGTTGTCTTCATTCCTCACAGAATCAATTTATTATTTTTTTTTTTTGTGGACCAGGCTTTTGTATCACTTGTCATTTTGAACCAAACCATGTTGTTAAAAAGCAAGATTTGACCTTTGTTCTCATTTTATTAGCACCCAGCAGTTCCAGCCTGTTGTTTATGACCATTACGTGAAATTCATATTTGTTGAGCCAGCTGCTGTTTCCTTTGGCTCTTGCTTGATCTTTTTCTGTTAGAGTTGCAATAGGTGTTTTATTGACTTCCCCTTTCCACAGTGCTCACCGAGAGGAGCAGAGAGAGAATTTCTTTACTTACAAAGTAGATGGCAAACAGTTTCCATAACATACATTATTGAGTATACTGAAAACAACTTTTGCTGGCAGGTTTTTTGTTCTCCCCATCAAGCTTTTAGCTCCTGGAGGGGTGCATGATTTGCTGAGTATCATCTTCTGCTCAATGAGAGTTTATAAATCAGATTGTGAGGCCTCATGTCTGTTACTACTGGTATCATTTTGCATTCACAGATGCTTTCATCAGTGTCACAAAACTGGGGTTTAACAAGGTTCCATTGTTGCTTCTAGTGAACTCACTCCTTGCACAGTACATACCTCTCCATCCCACTTAGTAACTTCTGCACGGAGTGGGAAATTTTGTTTCAGCTGTAGCAGACCTTTCAGAACAATGTCTGTCCATGATTTAAAGATTTTTGGTAATATACAACCCACACAACCCCACACACGTTGTTCCATGACTCACCTTTCCTGTCTCCTTATCTTATTTTTAATGTGAAGTTATTTAGCATCAGCTTCCAGCTGGAGCTAGTTCTCATTATGTCTCTTTTTAGGGGAAGGAACCACCTAGAATCCAAAATATGTTTCTCATACAGTATGTTATCAAGGCACCAGTGAACAAAGTACCTTTTAACCTTCTTTGAATAAATGGAGGGAAAGGGTTATCTTTTCCCTCTTGCTGTGATTCGTGCTTTCCAGACTTATTTAGATTAATTGCATTTTTTTTTTCCAATTTCAGGTAGGATTGGAGGTCTTAAATGCCTGTATTTAGGTTTCACCATTTCACAACCTCAAAAAATATGTGTCTATGGCTGAGCTGACAATCTCTACCTATAAGTTCTGTGAAAAGGTACAAACCGTTACACATGCATCTATTATAACCATGAAGAATCAGGGACACCTGGCACTTCAGCTTCCATGCGTCAAAGTCATTGCCATTTTGAGGAAGGAAGTAATCTCCATGCTGAATCAGAATTAACTTGAAGAGCTGTGATTTCAGGAGCTGTGGAAAAGCAATCATTTTTTATTATAATTGTTTATGAAGAAATTAAACCAGGAGTATAGCTACTAAATGTAACGCATTGAATTCTGTCTCTTAGGTCACAAAACCATCTTATCAAGTTCATCTTCAAGCTCAGCATGAGGTGGCAATGCACTCATGCAGCCCAGAAGGCAAACTGTATCCTAAGTTGTATCAAGGGGAGTGTGGCCAAGCAGGACAGGAGAGGTGATTCTTCCCCTGTACTCTGCTGTTGTGAGACCCAACCTTGAATATTGATTGCATCCAGTCTTGGTGTCCCTATCATAAGGACTCAGAGCTGTTAGAGCAAGTCCAGAGGAGGGCCACAAAGATGATCCAAGGGCTGGACCACTTCTGCTATCAGGATAGGCTGAGGGAGCTGGGTTTTTCAGCCTGGAGAAGACTCCAGGGCTGCCCTTGAATACCTGAAGAGATCCTGCAGGAAGGCTGGAGAGGGATTTTTGCTAAGAGTGTCTAGCATTAGGACAAGGGGAAATGGTTTTAAGCAGAGGGGGAGCAGGTTTAGAGTGTATTTGAGGAAGAAGTTCTTTGGTATGAGGATGGTGAGACTCTGGAATAGGTTGCCTGGAGAGGCTGTGGATGCCTGGGAGTGTTCAAGACCATGTTGGAGTAGGTATGGAGCAGCTGAGAGATGTCCCTGCCCATGGCAGGAAGGTTGGATTAGATGATCTCTAAGATCCCCTCCAACCTAAACCATTCTGTGATACTCCATCTTCAGCCTCCTGGACTGGTACTTGCACAAACCAGCTCCACAAAGATAAGACATCATAACAGTGTGGAGTATGGGGAAACCCTTCTGCCAAATCAGTGTGATGTGGCCTGGGTTTAATTTGTCTGAGCCACACTGGCTGCAGGCTGGGTCAGGCAGGGCTGTGAGAGCAGCAGAGCCAGATTCACAGGGAGTGAGACAGGGTCAGTACACATTTTTACAAAAATGGCTGGCTTGTCACTCTATTGCTAGGAGACAAAACAGCTTAATTCTCTGTCAAAGCCTGCAGTGAGTGCCACACAGTCCAGGCAGTTATATTAGCGATTTGGAAGGAAATACAGGGAGGAAGAAGGGGGAGGGAAAGAAAAGGAAAGAAAAAGGCAAGTTTGTATTTTAATTCTTGTTAGAGTCCTAATATACCTGAATGGATAGTACTGCATACATTGACGAAAACTCACTCACTGCTTGTGTTTAAGTTTCACGGGTGTTTTAATGCCATCGGGATTTTTTATGGGGTCAAAGTGTTTCAGAATTTAGCCTTCAGAAAAATTGCTGATGTGAAAAAAACGGTGATTCTTCAGGTCTGTAAATGGAGAGCTGATATTTAAAAATCATCCCTGAAGCATCTGTGCTTGCTTTACTATTGCATTATTTCAATTTTTAATGAGGACGCGTCCAATATAACAAATGTAATTGCACTTAAAAAGATTACATAGGAAAGAGATGGGAACAGGTGAGCTTCTTCAGGATGGCTGCACCAGTGAGACATTTTCAGTGTTGTGAATTTCCACTGACTTCAGTAGGATTGCAGCAGAGTTGGCCTCAAGGAAGCTGCAGGATATCTATGGAGCCAGCACCCCACTGGAGACCTCATCTGTAAAGAGCTGAATCACCCAACTCACATCATCAGTACCCCAGTGAGTAGAGATGGGCAGAATTGCTATTTGAACAGATGCTCCCTCTACACAAATTAGCCTTCATACCAAAGAGAAATTTCATGCCTGGTGTGCAGCTATTTCAACCCTGGTGTTCAGCTTTGTGCTTTATTCCCAGAGGAGAAAATGGCTTAGGCTTTATCTTGCCAAATGGGGGAAAGCTTGCACAGCTGGGAGCACCAGAATGACACACGAAAAGGCCAGACATGACAACTCAGCTCTGCCTGCTTCCAGGCTTAGCTTGCATCGATTTCTGTGGACTTCCAGAAGGAAAGATGAAAGGAAATTAAGAACTGAAGAGGGAGTTCCCCTCTAACCTTTTCTCTCTCTCCTATCAAAGCTTTCACCTGCATCTTTATTAGCAATATGCTCTGCATGCTTTGAGTTTCACTAGTTGATAGTACTCTTCTGAAATCCTATGTGTGGTTTCAACAAGTGCCACCAATATGTGTGATCATCAAAATGGAAAAGGAAGTGGTTATTTCTCTGGAAATGTTGCCAGAATTTTAGCATCCTACCAATTATCATTGCAAACAGTCACCATGAATATTAATCTATTAAAAAAAAAAAAAAAGGTGATGAAAGGTGATGTGAACAATTTATTGCATTCTAGGCAGATTTGGATGCAACTCTGCAGTTGGTGCAAATGTAAAGAGTCAGTTTGTCTTCATGAGGATGCAGTCATTTACACACTGAAATTACCTCAGCATTTTCCATTTGTTTCCTGAGGCTTTCATAGGAAGGCACTGAGTGTGTTGGGAAAACCAAAGGTATATTTTACAGGAATTAAAGATGACATTCTTAAAAATGTCCTCATGATCACATCTGATCAGCCTTTTTGTCTTGGCAAGGGGACAGGGGTTTTCTATCCATGTGTCCACCTTGTGTCATTAAACAACCCTAGGGAGGAGGTGTCCACAGCCTCTCTGGGCAACCTATTCCAGAGCCTCACCACCTCATACTGAAGAACTTCTTCCTAAGATTACTCTCAGCTTCAAGCCATTCCCCCTTCTCCTACTGCTAGACACCCTTATGACATCCTTTGCAGCCTTCCTGTAGGATCCTTTCAGGTACTGGAAGGCACCTCTGGGGTCCCCACAGAGTGTTCTCCAGGTTGAACAACCCCAGCTCCCTCAGCCTATCCTCATAGCAGAGGTGTTCCAGCCCTTGGATCATCTTTGTGGCCTTCCTCTGGATTTGCTCCAAGAGCTCTGAGTCCTTCCTGTGGTGGGAAAGACAGAAATAATGGAAATAAACTTAGTCTAGTCTAATCTGCAATATTTTGATATGAGTAGCATCTGGATGATCCAGAGAGGTGTTTCTTTTTTTTTTTTTCCCTGCTTTTGAAAGCTTATGAGCATCACATTTATGACTATGTCCGTATTTGGGGTGGAAAATGGTTTTGAAGATGAGGTTTGAAAGTAAGAGGTGGATATCTCCTTTCCCCTGTAACGTAAAGAAGTGGCCATTTTGTCCTCATCATGCACGAGTGAGATGGCAGGATTGCTAGGGTCTTCAGAGATTTAAAATGTACTTGTATCCACATGTTTTGAAAATAACATAGACTGAATAATCTAAAAGTCATCTGATTTCAATTATCACTTAATCTAGGTTAACAAATCCCAGGGAAAACCATATGGCATTTGCTTTTCACTGGAACTCATCTAGAAAATGAATTTAATTTAGCTTTTCCTTAACTGGGTGAAGGGACTAAATTTTATTAACTGCTTTCTTCCTTTAAAAGGTTTATTTTTTGCCAAAGCTGGGCAGGGTACAAATGTTTGATTTTAACCCTTTATTTCCAAGACAACTATAGAAAAGGGTATTAAATCTGAATTTGTATCTTTGGGGAACCTGGAATTTTAAATCACAGAATCATGGAACAGCTAAGGTTGAGACCTTTGAGATCATCGAGTCCCACCCCTCACCTAGAGCTCACAATCTCAGCACTGCTGCTAAGCTACTACCACTAAACCTCATCCCTCAGCACCACATCCACACTCCTTTTAAATACCTCCAGGAATGGTGACTCCACCACCTCCCTGGGAAGCCTCTTCCAATGCTTGATAACCCTTTGTGTGAAGAAATTTTTTTAATATCTGACCTGAACATCCCTTGGCACAACTTGAAGCTGTTTCCTCTTGTCCTGTCACTTGTTGCATCTGAGAATAGACATTACATTACTCCATCTCTCTCCCACCTCCTTCAAGGTAGTTGTAGGAGACAATGAGGTCTCCCCTCAGCCTCCCTTTCTCCAGACTAAACTACCCCAGTTCCCTAAGCCATTCTTTGTAAGATTTGTGTTCAAGGCCCTTCACCAGATAGGTTGCTCTTCTTTGGACACACTCCAGCACCTCAATACCATTCTTGTAGTGAGGGACCCAAAACTGAACACAGTATTCAAGGTGAGGCCTTAACAGTGCTGAGTGCAGATGGACAATCACATCCCCAGAGCTGCTGGCCACACTATTCCTGATGTAAGCCAGGATTCCATTGGTGTTCTGGGCCACCTGAGCACATGGCTGGCTGATATTCAGCTGGCTATCAATCAGCACTCCAAGGTCCTTCTTTGCTGAGCAGCTCTCAGCACTTGACACTTGACCTTATTGATTCTCATACCATTGACCTCAGCCTATCCAATCTGCTGAGATCTCTTTGCAGCGCTTTCCTACCCTCCATAAGATTGACACATACACACATGCCCCAGCTTGGTGTTAAACCTTTCCATCCTTTGAAGATAGTAGAGAACTCAGCTATTCTCTCCTCTATGCCTCCATCCCTTCCTCCTGAGAGTAGGATGAGGTCAGGTGTACTGGGCAGTCCTCACTATACTATACAGGTCTTTTAAAAAGACTGCAGCTCTTTAAACATCCAAGTGCTTGAACCAAGTACTGTTGTAAATATCACAAATTCACCTTTAGGAATTTAGAATATGTTTTGTGAAACCTTTTTTGAATTACAGATAACAAAGACTGACATAGCCAAATCTCACATATTTTGCTGAAGAGAAAACTGCAATAATAATATAGTGGAAATTGTTTTTACCAAAACAGGCAACGACATTGTTAGCTTCTGTATTATACTGCAGTTTTGTGTATGTTTGCTCTCTTCTTTTTGGGGTATAAGCATAGAGTTTGTTACTGTTCTACTCTCATTTCCTTATAATCCCTATGGAAAAGCAAACATTTCTGCTCTAATGCAGATCCTAAGTAAAATCTATCCATACTCTAAGGAAGAAGCTAGAGAAACCAACAGTACAACTGTCCCTCCAGGATCTTTCTCATCCATCTGATGCTCCTTTCTGTATTCCTTACTGTGTCTGCCCTATTAAAGGGCTTTTCCTCCTCACCAAAGAGGTCTGCCTGTTTCAAGCCCCCTATTCTACTCTGGTCTCCTGTAGTCCCCACCTGGAGTACTCCATTCCGCTTTGGGGCCTCCCAGTACAAAACAGACATGGACCTGCTTGAAAGGGTCCAGAGGAGGCTGTGAAGATATCAGGAAGCTGGAGCACCTCTCATAAGAGGACAGGCTGAGAGAGTTGCCATTGTTCAGTCTGAAGAAGAGAAGTCTCTGGGGAAACCCTATAGCAGACCTTCCATTACTGTAAGGGGGAATTTGGGAAAGATAGGGAGGGACTCTTTATGAGGGAGTGTAGTGATAGAATAATGGGTAACAAGGATAGATTTAGATATTAGGAAGAAATTCTTTTACTCTGAGAGTGGTGAGAGACTGCCCAGAGACATGGTAGATATCCCATTCTTGGAAACATTCAAGGTCATGTTAGAGGGGTCTCTGAGCAACCTGGTCTGGTGGAAGGTGCCTCTCTGCAGTAGGCAGAGGAGTAGGAACTAGAAGATCTTTAAGGTCCCTCCTAACCAAAACCATTCTATTATTCTAGATGCCTGACCACAGCATATAAAGATTTTCCATTTTGAAGATCTGCAGGAGCTTGGACACCTCCTATTGGAGTACAGCCCCTTTACAGAAGGGCAAGGTTGGGCCACAATACCTGCCCAAGGGCAGCAGCATGTATTGGTGATACTGGAGAAGGAGATATTCACCCAAAACAGGGTCCTGCTGAGTCCTTGCCTAAGAACACTGCCTTCTTAAGGTGGTTCCTCTTCCTTGCCTTTGCCACAAATGATTGTCAGTCCTTCCATTGTGACTTTGTCTTGGCTCCTTTTTGTAGCTCTCTCAGCTTGTTAGTCTCTGAAGATGCTTCACTACTAATTCAGCTCCTTCAGGGTGGCCTGCTTCATGTTCCCACCTCTGATCAAGTCCTGTTTCATCTTTCTGACTTAATCCTGAACATGTGTAGTGTTCTGACCCAGCCTAAAGCAATACTAGATTTTCTTGCCCCTTCACCTGGCCATATCCTACCATGACTGAAGAAATCCCTATAAGGTCACAGCATCTGCAGTTGGATGTAAACATTTAATTTGAAATGTATCTGAGGTTTCTAATCTTTTTCCTTGGGGTTAGAAAGGCATCTCTCTGCCATTTTAACTTTCTTCTCAGTCTTCATTTTGTGGGTTATTTGTTTTGCAGTCTTACTACATTGGGATATTTAATTTCCATTTACAGTCTATAGGAGGAGGCTCTTAAATGCTCCTTCTTTAAGTAGGATTCAGACTACAAGCCAAATCTGATGTTTAAAACTGCATACAGTCTAGAGCACATGTCAGGATTTACTTCTGTGTTTATTACAAACTCAGATTGATGGGGAAATATCTTTTTTATTGTTCTCATAGAATAAAATACTGGTTGGTTTGTTTGTTTTCTTTCTAAATCGCCATGGTAGGCAATTTTGGAGATGACAACTTTTTGTGAGGCTGGAATACTAATTCAAAACTCTTAAATTTAAGTCACATGAAACATTTGATCAAACTGTTTTGGGTTCCATTATCATGGATTTCTTAAATAGAAGCAGATGGTATTTTACTGTGTGAAAGCTCTGAGATCCCTTTCCTTTCAGTTTTATCTAGGGAGAATATTATTAATATAAATTCTTATGTAATACCTAAAAACCCCAAAAAACCTAAAAGAATGAAAAAAATCAATCCTGGTTCACAGAACTCTTCCTAATGAGGAAACTTGCTCACCTCTGTATCACTCACTACTGTATCTTCCACAGAATCACAGAATTATTGAGGCTGGAATAGACTTCTGAGATCATCAAGTCCAGCCTATGACCTAACACCACCACATCGACTAGACCACGTCACAAAGTGCCACATCCAATCTTTCCTTAAACACCTCCAGGGATGGTGACTTCACAACCTCCCTGGGCAGTCCATTCCAGTGTCTAATTACCCTTTCTGTAAGGAAGTGGTTCCTAACATCCAACCTAAACCTTTCCTGATGCAGCTTCAGGCCATGCCTTCTCGTCACAGGTTGCCTAGAAGAAGAGCCTGACCCCCACCTTACTACAACTTCAAGTACTTGTAGAGTATGATAAGGTCTCCCTGTGAATTTACTAAGGGTGGACTCAATCCCCTCATCCAAGTAATCAGTGAAGATGTTGAATAGAACTGGGCCCAGCACTGATCCCTGGGGGACACCAGTGGTCACCGAACACTGAGTGGATGCCACACCATTCACAGCCACTCTCTGTGCTTGGTCATCCAGCCAGTTTTTAACCCAGTGAAGGGTGCACCTGTCCAAGCCATGGGCTGCCAGCGTTTCCAGGAGGATGCTTTGGGAGACTGTGTTAAAGGCTTTGCTGAAGTATGGGTAGACCACAGCCGTAGCCCTCCCCTCGTCTACCAGGCAGGTCACACAGTCATAGAGTGAGATCCGATTGGTTAGGCAGGACCTTCCTTTCCTAAACCCATGTTGGCTGGGCCTGATCCCCTGGCTGTCTTGTACATGCTGCTTGATGGCACCGAGGATGATCTGCTCCATAACATTGCCAGGCACTGAGGTCAGGCTGACAAGCCAATAGTTCCCCAGATCCTCCCTTCTTGTGGATGGGCATCACATTGGCCAACCTCCAGTCATCTGGGACCTCCCCAGTTAGCCAGGACTGGTGATAAATGATGGAGAGTGACTTAGCCAGCTCTTGTGCCAGCTCCCTAAGCACTCTAGGATGAATCCCATCTGAACCCATTGACTTGTTAGGATCTAAGTGGCACAGCAGGTCACTAACTACCTCTTCCTGGATTACAGGTAGGATGTTCTGCAGAATCACAGTCACTGAATAGCATAAGTTTGAAGGGACCTCTGGAGCTCACCTAGTTCATCCAGAACTTGGAAGCCCCTGATTCCTTGTGATTAAACACTGGCACATAAATAGGTTTTACATGATTTATATCTTCCAGGACACTGACAATAAAATTTGAGCAGGAAATTATGACTTAAGCACTGCTTAAGTCCTTAAGCACTGCTATGGAGGGGGACTTAGCTAGGAAGCAAATCCCACTTTGCATAGTCACACTGAGCCATAGAATCATAGAACAGCTTATGTTAGAAGGGACCTCAGACATCATGTACTTCAACCTCCCTGCCATGGGCAGGGACACGTCTCAACTAGACTCAAGGCCTCATCTAACCTGGCCTTAAACAACCCCAGGGAAGAGACATCCACAACCTCTCTGGGCAACCTATTCCAGAGCCTCACCACCCTTGTACTGAAGAACTTCTTCCTCAAATCCACTCTGAACCTGCTCTCCCCCAGTTTCAAGCCATTCCCCCTTCTCCTATTGCTAGACACCCTTATGAAATGTCCCTCTGCAACCTTCCTGTAAGATCCCTTCAGGTATTGGGAGGGAGATCTAAGGTCCCCCCAGAGTGTTTTCTAGGCTGACCAATGCCAGCTCCCTCAGGCTACCCTCATAGCAGAGGTGTTCCACCCTTGGACCATCTATGTGGCCCTCCTTGGGTTTGCTCCAACAGCTTTGTGTTCCTGTTATGATGGAGACACCAGAATTGGATGCAATATTCAAGTATTTTCTCTTACAGTTTTAATAATAACCTAAAATTATGTATAGGATGAAATTATCCCATGCAAGTGATGGTGGGACTCAACCCAGAATTAAAACTCTGCCTATGCAATCAGCTGGCTAGTAATGGGCCTAAGATCAGTGTTTATGTATTTTCCTTCTGTCTTTTATCAACCAACCACAGATGGGACATTTCTCCCTCCCCATCAGCTTCGCTTCTGCTTTATTTATTCTTGCCCCAGAATTACAACTCAGTAACTTTGTGAGTCTGCAGGTTCCCCTCTGCTTTATTTTATGAAGATATGTTGTTATTGTGCTCCAGGGTACAGTGAAGTCTAAGAGAGCAGTCGATGCTGTTTTCTGCCTAAAGTAGCTCTCTGAGGCAATCCAGGGCATTTCTGCATTACAGCAGATCTGAGAGGTGATTCTCCCAACGACATGATTAAAGGCAGAACTTCTTAGGGTGACAAAAGTGAATTCTCATGAGATGATTTTGTGAATTAAGCAGGCAGGACTGGTTCTGTTAGCCAGGATTTGTCCTGTCTGGTCTAAATAAAAATGAAAATGGAATATATTTTTTTTCTTTGCTGGATGGAATAATAAGGACTTGAGCTCTCTCCATTTCTATGAATTTTGCATAGAGGTTAAGATAGATAATGATCTTAATAAAAGCAGCTCCCAGAAGCTCTGCACAAGGCCAGGAGTTTCAGTGCCTGGAATGTGGATGAGGTATCCACTGCCCTGGAGATTGCTTCCAGACCCGCATTTCTAAGATTAGCAAGGGCTCTGCTTTTGGTTATCCTGCATAATGGTATCATGTCAATGGAGCATGTCAGTTTAACATAAATTGTACACAATAGCTTTGCATTTCTACTAAAAAATAGGGTTCGTTTTCCTGGCCAAAAATCAAAGCACTGCTAAAACTTGTACAGCATTTAAAATTCAGTTTTATTGCAGGCAAAGCTGCAGGATTTCACAGTTCTGGAGAATGAGGAATTTCACCCAAAGCTGGGCCCTGGACAGTTAGCTTCTCCAACATTACACTGGGGTGACTTGTGGACCCTGTTTTGGAGATGGTGATAAATGATTTTAATACCATGGAAGTCACATTTAATCCTTATTGTAACAAGTGGAAATTTTAGCAATGTCACAGAATCACAGAACACCAGGTTGGAAGGGACCCCAGGCTGAAACTAGCACTGGTTTGGAATGCCTGTGGGCAAGTGCATATCTACAGTACAGACACCTGCATTTCAATAGCCTTCCTTGACCACTCTAGTCAGTGAAGTATCTATTGGACACAATTCCTCCTATGTTTGTGCAGATGTCTGAAAATAGCCATGTGAATCCAAATATGCAGCAGATGGCTCTGAAATGTCTGATATTCTGTCTGTTCCACTTTAAAAGTCAGAGCTTCAGTCTATTTTTAGCAAATCAGTGTAACAGGACAAAATCCTTCAATAATTCAATACAAAACAATCATCTTGCAATCTTTTTCAATTAAAGCTGTGGTTGGTACAAAATGCTCATATTATTAGCTCACTGACTAAATATGTGTTATAAACTCAATGCTACAATTGCGTGGAGATTCCACAATCTCTCCCCTCACAGCCTTGTTGAATATTACAGCAGCTTTGGTTAACACTTGCTGGTAAGAGTCCCTTCTCCATAGATTCAGCTGACAGCTTTGCAGTAGCTCTGCAATTGCCAGATTTGGGGACTCCTGACACCACGTCAGGATGTTTGGCACAGCAAGCTGACTTTGTTTTAATATTGCTCTTCCTTGGGTGATGCTCTGCCAAGAATTTTTCAAATGTTTCAAATGATTAGGGAAGCTTTAAGGTAAGAGTAAAATGAGCATCACTCAGTAAAATGCAAAATAAGAAATTGGTTATTAGATTAGAGTGACATATCAATGGACACAATTTTTCTCTCTATAAAAAGGAGATTTCATTTGATATGTATATATATATGTGTGTGTGTGTGTGTGTATGTGTGTGTGTGTGTATACATATATAAAATATATTAAAAAAACATAGATTCCTCTGTGCTGACAATGGGATTTCTGAAACTTAGGTGGTGAATATATTAGAGATGGTGAAGGTCCTTGTCAGCTGGTCTGATCCAGGCTTCCAATCCATTAGCAGAACAACCCACAGTGTGTTGGGTGGTAAAAAGTGGAATCAGACTTCACAGCATCTGTGCTACTTTTAAACCTTTGGGTCTGGGGGATTTTTTAACCCATTGTTCTTGCACTGCCTCCAGATGACTTGCTTTTGGTTGATACTGTGTTTACTGGAGGCACACCAAGGGGTAGCCTTTTGGGAAGCTGGTTCTTCACATATATGCCCATGTAGAGAGGATAACCGCAGCAGGAACACAAGTGTCCACAAAATGCCTATATTTTGCCTTACTATCAGGGACAAAAGTTATAGTTGTGCACTGTCATGGACAGCCTCCATTTTCTTCCAAATGGGGGTTGAATGTTTCCCTGTGATTTCCTGGGTGGAGGAAAAGTACTTGGCAGTACAAGTCAGGTATATTGACTTGACAGGAAAGCGTTGTTACTTGGAAAGAAATTATACTTTACTTATTTGGTATTTTGGACATAGGACCTCAAGGGATTTTGTCGTCTGTGTTCATATTGTGCTCAACAAATTAATGACATATTTTCATCAGCCTCAGGCATTAATGAATTTCTTATACAGTGGCAGGCTGCACATTCAGCCACCCAGCTTATTGCCTGTGGCCCTGTCTGTGAAGGTGATGGAAGTGGCATCTGTCTCTCTTCAGCTGCCTGTGACACAGCAGAAAGAGGACCGAGTCACCTCTGTCATCCCTGTTTCTTAGAGCATCTTTGCCTGCCAGGTCATTTGAAGCATTTGGAGGTCAGCTGCGTTACCTCTGTTGTCCACTTCAGTCACTAGAAATATAAAGGTACATATATATTGCATATATATACCTTAATTAAATATAAACATGTATTGAATATATGTATATTTAATTAACACTGAAGTTTAGCAGAAATATGCTGAGAAAGAAGGATAGTCAGCCTGAAGGATTTGCTTGAGCATGCAGGAAGGTGATAGAGAAGTGAGCTGTCCAGTGATGGGAAAACCTCCTAGTTATTATGACAGGTGAGCTAAGTACAACCTCTCCTCAGCTTTTGAAGAATCCTGTAGTATTTTCATTACCTTGATAAATATCAAGGGGCACTTTGAGTGTTAAACCAGAGATTGCTTCAACAAAGCTTTTAACTTCAGGCTGACATTTTGCCTTACCTCCATGGTGAAGCACGGTTGTAGAGATAAATTCAAACACACTATTCACTTTGCAAGGTTAATTTCAAATTTCCCCCTGTCTGATCTCTTGCAGGTCTCTGGGTTTCTAATGATGTTAATGCTTGTATTTTTTTTAAAGCCAGAGGTACTAGAGATTCACCTGGCGCTCACCTTCACTATTTCTTGGTAATATCTAGGGATGAGTTAACACACAGCCTCACAAGGGTTTAAAAAAAAAAAATCTTTCCAGCCCTCAACAGGTAATGAAATGCAGTGGCACAGCTCTGCCATCTCTTTCCACCTGGGATGGCAATGTGTCAGCTGTTCTGGTACTATCCTGAGATGCTTGGTCCTCCTCATGGCTCTGGCTGACCCCTGTGGAACTTGTGCCAGGACCAGGCTTCTCATGGACCATCCTATATCTCTCCTTGGGCAGGTCTAGGCTGAAATCCATCAAGCATTCTTGTATCAAGGACAGACAAGTGCTCCAGCATGAGCATCTATGGTCCTATGGAAGCTTGTATTAAGGAGACTTGCAGTCCACCTTCAGTTGCAAGATACTGCACTTTTTGGGCCATAATCAACTGGCAGATAACCCTTCCTGTTCTGTCTTAAGTCTTTCTCATCTTAGTATCTCAAAGGCTGAGGAAATGAAGTATAAAGTGGCTTCCTCAGGAGAGCAGAAGCCACTGTCCAGTCTGGGGAGGAAGACCCCTAAAAGCATCATTAATCTCTTCAGTCTATTAAAATCCCACTTTGAGCCATTAACTAAGATGTAAATTTCAGCTTCTGCAAAATAATAATTTTTACCTATAATGAGTCAGTGGCAGTGAAGTAAGTAGAAAACATGTTTCTAGAGTGCTAGTTTTACCCACCAGACACAGCTTTCTTGCAGGGACTTGTCATCTTCATGACCAGTGGAGCTGGCGCATGAGCTGATTCGCTGTTCAGCCAAGCGGGCTCTAAAATAAACTGGAGAGCCTCACAGATGTTTAAGTCAAAATGCTTTCTTTCAAGTGAGTTTGTAGGGAAAGAGGGCAGTTGGAAAGATGCTGGGGAAAATGCATCTTTAGGTAAGGAACAGTTTAAAGAGGATGAAAAAAAATCAGACAACAAGAAAAGTGGTAAAGAGGAAAGCGAATCCACGAGGGAACAATTATAAAGCACCAAAATTACATTTACTCAGCTTAGTGCCATTTGAGCACTACTATTAATGTGGTAGGATATTTATAGTGCAATAAGTCACTTTACCCCTTAAGCTGCAAATTTACATTTGTGTATTTTGAAGGCTGTGGTGGTTACCAAATGTAAAGGTGCTGACAGAGCAACTGGTATTTTGTGGAGCAAATAGAACCAAGTCTTTGTGTCAAAACATCATCCTAAGGGAGCTGGAGAAGTAAACCTGCAGCCAGAGGTACACTCTTTGTTTAAATACTGCCATATTCCCTGTGAGTGAAACAGCTTGTACTCCTGAAGACACCACAATACTCTTTAATCTGTAGGACTCAGGGCGTCTGCTTAAGAGACAATTCACCCTGAAACCATGTGTGCAGCAGCCAAGGCTAGCTTGGCAGAATCTCCTCAAGGTGGGGACGGGGCTTCTGTGTGCAGAAAGGCACACAAAGCCCAGCCATCCTCCAGATCTGTACTTCCTTTTCCCTAGATGAGTGGTTCTCCCTCTTGGAAACGGGTGAAATCCCCCAAGCTGGGGAGTTGCTTTTCTGCTGGATCTGGCCCCAAACTTTCCTCTTTCCTTGAAGATCAATAGAGAGACCTGGGTTTAATGAATGAAAAAAGTGTGGTTTCAGGAGACAAAGGCTGAAAACTCAGCAAGACGGGCAGAGAGTTTCTGCAGTCTTTAATTTTGAGCATGTAGGCATCTGCCTGCAGCACCTGAATGCCTACAGAAATAATTTGCAGAAATTAAACATAACCGAGCCCAGTGTGCTGGGTAAATACTCTGTGACTCATACAGAGCCAAATTACAGCAAACCTGAAGCACCACTGTTGCAGTGTTAGGACAAAATAACTTCTCAAATAGATGATGCATGTGACAGTTAGATGTGCTCATCTCATTGCAATAACCGACAGAGAGAAGAGGTCATTATGGAAGGTTTTGTATTAGTGCACACGTTTGATGGTATTTCTTGCTTCTGGGACTGGTGATGATGGAGGAGAGAGCCTCCCAGATGCTGAGACAGCTGCTAACAGCACTATGCATTTTAAGCTTTCCCTGTCATAGCTGCAAACCCATCTAACACATGCTGTGCTTTACCTTTATACAGATCCTTATCCACAGAAGTACAATTTCACAGTCAGATCCAACATGCATGGCTGCAGCCTCGTTACAGCTGAAGCCCCACAAACATAGACAGGACTTTACATTGACTTGTAGGTCTGCCTGTCAGGTTATATTAGGCTGCTTGGTCACAGCACCACCTTGAAGCATCTTGATAAGACCTATTTCAGCCACTTGCTCACATAAGGTCAGCACAATTTCATACCCATATGTGAGATCAGAGTCAGGCTTCTCACATGATAAATTACACCTCTGCCTTCTACTAAAGTGGCTTTGTTACAGTCTCTGACATTTATTTGGGTGCTTTTTATTTGAAAAAGAAATGGGGTTTGAAAGTTTACAAAGGCTTTCCTGGGTGCAGAAAATCGGCCCTGTTGTTATGGTTGTTTGCCGCTGTTGTGTGTGTCAACACTATTGGCACTGTCAGCTCAATTAATTTTGCTGCCAACCATAGAAACAGTATAGTAATAAAATACATCGTATCTACAAAAACCAAGCGAACAAACAAACAAATAAAAGCCCTGTTTATCAAACAGGTGAGACTTCCAAAGCACTTTAGTGTTGGCTTAATATGGCTCCCCCCAATTTTCCAGGGAAAGTCTGGCATTGCTTTCTTTGAAGTTTGGAAGAGCCAGGAGATGTTGCATTGATTCACTGAAAGCAGAAGGACCTTTAAGACCCTTGTAAGTGCAGCCTTTTAGTCACAAAAGCCTTCATCAAGATCAAGCAGATCAATAGAAAATATGAGTCCCTTTTCTTTCTAGGGGACACTATCATAGAATGGTTTGGGTTGGAAGAGACCTTTTAAGGCCATATAGTCCAGCTATGTGAAAGCCTTGTGACATTTTGATTTTGATTTTTCTGAAGAAGCAACATGCTTCTGGTGGGATGGATGGGAAAGGGAGTTCTCTCCACCACACCATGAGATAGTAACCTCTGACACTTTGTGGATGGCAAGAGGTACAAATGGTGGCTAGAGATGTTGGGTAATATAAAGACTGATGGGACGGGGACACAGCGCTGTGTGGAGGCAGCTCTTTCCCAGAGCCAAGGATGTGCTTTGCAGAGCCCCTGTTAACCTACAGTGAAGATGATTGACATGTCTAGCATCACTGTAGAAATAAATACAGAATTAGGCCAAATAACCTTTCCTCACTGCAGGAAGCTATTTATTGTCATTCATCCACACATCAAATAGGCACAGCCAGAGTCTGTAGATTTTAGTTTTCCAATTGTTTGTACTTAGTGCTCTATGAATCAAGTGATGTTACTCTTCAGATTGTTCACCCAGCCCCCACCAGATAACATGTCCTCTTTGGACATAACCATATCATGATGGGTCCCTGAGAGTCATCTAATGAGGCTCTGTTTCGCACACAAAGTCAAGGGAATCATCATTACTCAACACACTCATGCTGCCCAACAGCAGATAAATAGGTCTGCTGGGAAAAGGCATCTGTGGATGAATGGCTAAGAAACTCCAGTAGCAACAGTAAAAGGCTTTGGATGCTGATCCAGACATCTATCATCTGTTATCTTGGAAATATTTACCACTGCTGTTCTTCCTTGCTCAAAACAAACATACTGATTTTAATGCAGTGACCACTGCTCTTTATTCTATATGGACTGGGGTGGTGGGGGAGAATCGGCTGGTCTGTACTTTTCAAAATGCACAATTAGTATTTTCACCTTCATGTAGAAAGCAAAAAGCAGCTGTCAAATCATGTGGCTATCACAAAAGCCGATAAATTCTTGTGGCTGAATTTCTTGTCATTCAGATTCAAGCAAGGCAGCTTATCTCTCTAACCTCTCTTCTTCAGGTCTATAGATTAAAATGGTGCAGGAGTGTTTTGGGTCTTTATAACCTAACCTTTGCACAGCTAATATTAAATTGTATGCATTGAAGGAGCTTTTCCAGTGCCAAGCCAAGAGCAAGATTTACAGGAAAATTCAATTAAAGTCACAAAGAGAGAAAGGATGAAAAAAAAAAGAAAAAAAGAGATCACAGCTGGAAGGCTTCCAGAGTTTTAACGGGGGGCCAAAAGATGAAGTTTGCTAGAAAAGCAAAATACAGGCACTCTAAACATCTCCAGGGAGAATAGGAAAAATACAGCATTCAGGAATGAGAGTATTAAGAAAAGAGGGAAAGGGATAAAAGCTGAGTGTTACATATAGGAGTGAGGCTTATGAAAAAGGAGTACAGGCTGATCCTAGCTTGTCTGTAGCTGGAAAGCCTTTTTTTGTTTGTTTTGTTCCCCCCCTCCCCTCTGCCCAGGGTTCTGCAGTTGTAGGCTTACCTAATGAGGCTATGCCTGTATGATGGAGCCTGTACAACCACATCATGTAACCCAGCAACCGCTGTCCCAGATGTCTCTGTTTAGCCCATATCTGGGTCTAAACCATAGCAGCTGGCCTATCACCCAATGACCCCCTCCTCAGCCAAGAAAAAGAATTAGGAAAGGACAGGAGAACCAGGGTTGAAATGAAAACATATTTAATGGAACAGCCAAACTAAGACCAATGCCAATATAAAGTGTAAAAAGCTATACTCAGCCCAGTGAATGTGTGGTGGTCACAAAAAATGGGAAAACAGTCCTCAGGGGCAGAATGATGAGTGAACCTCTTCAGGGCTGGAAACACTTGGGAAGAGGAGGATCCAGAACCTCTGTCCTCCGCAAACTTCCTTTGTTATAATGAATGTGATATTTGTGGTATGGAATGCACCTGGGGTCAGCTCAGGTCAGCTGCCCCATCTTTGACCCTTTCCATCTTCAGCCCTGGCTGACTCCAAGCTGCTAATGGCCTGCAGCCGATGGCTGATTCTGTTCTAGCAAAACTAGGACACGCAGATAAAGTCATGGATAGTGTGCAGATGACTAGGCTATATGGGAAAAGTATGTGGCTCATAAAAAAAAAGGAGATGTCTGAGCAAAACATACTGTGGTAGAGTCCATAGATGGATGTGTCAGCAAATTAGAAGAACAAACTACCTTCTGGGGGAAAACCAGTTACCCTTGTAGAGGCATCACATAATTTAATCACGTGGAGAGTCACTAGTGATGGAAAATGAGTTGCAGAGAAGAAACTCCATGAAATTGCTTTATATTGATTACCTTTCCCAAAAGCTGCAGTGAAATGCAACTGCAGCTAGTGTCTTTAAGGAGTTTTCATCAAAAGCAGGAAAAGTGAAAAAGGGTTAATAGTTTCATTTACCCTATGATGTATTCCCAGGAAACCCAGTGTCAGCCTACAGCCCTGACTAATCCCAAGTGTAGTTACTAATTGCTGTCATCCAAACAGTAGCTGGCAGCCATTTAATTTTCCCTTTCACTTGGTGTCATTAACATTAGTGACATATGGCTGCTTCCCTGCCATGGCTAAATGGCTACCGGAGAAACCTATCGCTTGTGCTCTGCAAACATGAAAGTCCATGATTAACTTTAAGCATCTCACTGATGCCAGGAGGAAACAATTACAGACCTGGATCCTAAGTGCTTGAAAGCTGTTGGGTTTTCCGGGGCACAGCTTACAACAGTGAAAAGGTACACTTTTTAAGAGCATCTTTAATAGACCAGACTAACAGAGGGGCACAATAGAACACAGGCAATTCTGAAGGTGTAGCTTGAAACACTTCTAACAGTTGTTGCAGCATAAATTATTACTTACCCTTCTTCCTTTCCTTTTATTTTGTACTTTAACTTAGTAGAGTAGGGCAAGGGTTTTTTAACTCAGATTGCATGATTCTTCTGAATTACTTGTTTATCCTATTGGTTGACTCAAAATATTAGGTCAAGATTTCAGGTCCAGGGCTCAAAATTTCCAGTATCTGCTTCTGCTTTTACTAGATTTAAAATCCTTTAGCTTTGCTCCCTTTATATATAGACATTACTTTCTTTGGTGTTAATGTTACATGATGCTTCTCAAATCCAGCACTGCTTTCCTCTACCTCCTTTGTTCATGTCTGTCTAAGCTGATTAATTTTTAAATAGTATATATATATTTTTCCTGTTAGCTTCATGCTTACTATGCACTGCAGAATTTTTGCTGTGCTGCCTTCAGGTAAGATTTGCAGGATTTAATATCACAGGCATTTCAGATCCTGTTCAAATAGCACAGAAACTGAAGTGACAACATTGCCTTTAAAGTTCAAGAAATCTCTGGACCTTCTGTCATTTGGAAACAAAGCAAGACAAAAAAAATAATCTCAGATCTTAGTAATTTTTCTTGTTAGGAAGACAGCAAGTCCCACAGAGGTCAGTAAATAATTTTTGTAACATAGAGTGAGCACTGAAGATGAGTATCTAGCCTTTTATTTGTAAATAGTTCTTCCCATTCTAAGTTTTAAAATTAATAATTTAGTAAAACAAAAGAGTGGCAGAGCAGCTGACAAAGCACACTCTGGTACTCCCTTCCCTCACCTATCTCTATGCTATACAGGAGGTTGGCTCACTTGAATTGACTCTTGCCCCTGCTGTATTTGTCACCCCCTTGCCTTCTTGAACGTTCCTGGGAATCAAGAGCACTTCATACTGCAGAAAGCAGTTCTGTGAGCAGCCCCTGCCAGGTCTGCTCCCCACCCTGAATTATTCAAGGACAAGAAGAGCAGCAAGATGTGTACTTTTCTGGAGGTTGACCTTGTACCCATTTTCCTGGTATGAAAGACAGGCTCAATCCAACCAATATAATTTTTTTTTCCTATGCCTTTTCAGGGTGAGTCCCTTGCTGCATATCTAGGAATGCCTGCAGCTTTGTGTATTTTATTTCAGCAAATGTAAAAAGAGCCACTGCTCCAGCTGAAATTAGTGTTCCTCAAACATTGGATTTTATCCCAAAGTTTAGGTGAGCAGTGATTCTTTGGGACCTGACTTTAGGATCTGTGTGGTCCAGGAGCAGAAAACATAAAACCACATAATGATGTCTATCCTGCTCTCCACTTTTCTGGAAAGATAATTAGAATTTTTTTGGTATAACAGTTTACACAAACTGCTTCATTTGACACCCTCCTGAGGGATGGGGACTGTCAGTGGAAGAACTGGTAACCCATTTTCTTTCCTCCAGATACAGCTAAAAGCAGAGCAAGGCTTGGTGTGAGAACGAAAGGAAATTTCAGACTCGTCTCTGGTAGCAGAGTGTGACAGGGCTCCCTGCAGATTGCTCCCATAAGGTTCTCAAATGACATAAAACAGCATACGAAATAATTTTTCTGTTAGCATACAGTTGCAGTGATGATACCAGCCAGGGATGGTGAGAGAAGTGACGTGATGCAGACAAAGATCTGACCCTCAGACTCCTCATCTCTTTTCAAGAGGTGAATAAAGGCTGACTCAAACCTGGATCATGACAAGAAGGAATTGCAGTGAATTGAAAGAAAAAAAAGTCACTTGACAAATCAGAAGTTAAAAAAAAAAAAAGAAAAAAAGGTGCTGTGTGTTGAAGTTGGAAAAGGTGGATCAGTAGGGGCAGGAACACACTGTGCTAGAGATGAGGAGCACTGTGACTGTGCAGGGTTAGATAAGAGGAGGCCAAGAGAAGGGAAGAAACAAGAGGGAGCAGCACAAGTGAGCAGGTTTGGCAGAGATGCCAGGGAGGCAGAGAACTGTCAGTGCCTGAGGCAGTAAAGCATTTTGTTAGGTATGAGGAGCTGGACATTGCTGGGGAAGAGGATTAAAAATCCAAACAGAAAGGCAATCATTGAGTGAGAGGTTTCCATGATTCTGGGGTTAATAATTTTGATCAGGCTACGAGTAAGCTGCTTTCCTGTCCTACTGAGGAAGGTCTCTGTCGAGCTCGGGTTGTGAGGAGAGTGGCCCACCGCACATCCCACTGGGCTGGATGTCACCTTAAAGGACAGGGACATCCTTAGGATCAGAGGAGGGGGTGATGGATGCAAGCACCCCGCATCGCCTGGCGCTGTCGGCACAAGCATGGGGAGCGCCGGTGGCAACAAACTAGTGAAGGGCTGCAGGCCAGAACACCCCGGGAGGGCCAGGCCTGGGGGGGTTTCACCGCTCCCACCCCAGAACCTTTTGGGGCCAAAGTGGTGCGTCCGGAGCGTGCTGTCGTGCTCCCCTGGCAGGGCCGGGGCTGCCGGGCGCTGCCTGCCGGGGTTTTCACCCCGCCGGTGCCGCTTCTAACACAGATCTTTTGGGGCTGGGGAGATGCAACCAGGAGGGTGCTTTCAGGCTCCCGCTTGCCACGCTGGGACTGGATGAGCCTCGACAGCATGCGCCTGCGCTGCGTGCGTGCCTGCCTGCCTTCCTCCACCCTCCTCCTCCTCCTCGTCGTCCTCCTCCTCCTCCCCCTCCTCCTCCTCCCCCTCCCCCTCCTGGCCCCTCCTCCCGGCTTTGGCGGTGCCGGGTGCCGGCTGCCGGGAGCGGGGCCGCTGCTGTCCGTGCCAGCCCCGGGGTTATGCCCAGCTGCCAGCGGGGCGCAGGGCCAGGGGCAGCCCGACCCTCCGGCCGCGGCTGGGGCAGGGAGGTCTCCGGCAGGAGCAGGGGGCGGTGATTCTCCCCTTGCCACCCCGAGGAAAGGGTGCCCGGGCGCTCCGCGGCGGAGGATGAAGATGAGGATGCGGCGGGCCGGAGCGAAGCGCGGGTACCTGGGCAGTGCCTGGGTGTGCTGCTGGTTTCTGGGCTGGCAGGCGGCCGCCCTGCAGCTTCCTCCCTGCGAAGAGGTGAGATTTTCCTGCTGCTCTGGGAATTTCCTCATCCGTAGGGCTGGGATCGAGGGATGCACCGGCTCGGGTGGAGCGTAGCATCCCGAGAGGGGGGTGTTGCTGGTTCTTGCTGTTTTCCTAGGGCTGTCCGTGGGAAGATAAGAGGGGTCAGACCTGCAGAGAACTACCCTTCGCCGCAGTGCTGCCAGGGGCTTTGCGGGGCGGCCGAGCCCCACCGTATCACGCGTGGAGCAGCCTCCGTACCTGCGCCTCCCCCCACGCCCACGCCCCTCTCCCCCTTTACCCCGCTTGTTGCTTCTTTCTCCGGTACGTGGAAATAGCACGGACGAGGAAGACTCGGGTGGCCTCTCAGCTTTTCTAATTACTCACGTGAAATCAGTGCAGAAGGCAGAGAGTTAAGGAGGAAGGTGGTGGAACTGTCCCGACCCCCTTGTGTCAGCCCGAGATGTCCTAAGATGAGCCGAGAGTATGACATGGGGAGAGAAACTTTCTGCCTCCTTCCTACTATAAAAACCCGACACGGGAGGGACTCGGTGTCTTCGAAGCAGGGACCGCTCTGCAGGGCTGTGCAGGGTGCAGGAGAGGAGGCTGTGGGGTACGGATACCCAGCACTGGGTGATCCAGAAGGAACCCTTCTAGAGATGACCAAATTTGAGCCTCTGCTTCAGCGTTTCCATCCTCACTCTTACATGCTAGTAGATCTTCTCTGCTACCTTTAAAGAGCAGTTCGGTCTTTTCTGTGTTTTAAATCTAGGTGGTGGTGTAGTGGTGAGGAGGCTATGTACCACGTTCCCAAACAGGTCTTGGGGGCCCGGGGCACTGCTCTGTGTACCAACCCTGTAAGAGGTTTGGTAGCATTCTGCTACCCCTCTGAGGATGCTCCAGGAACACAGCTTCCTCACCTCTCTTACTGCAGTTGCACTGTTTAGCAATAAATAATTTGTATATCCTCAGACTAGACTTAGGGGCGGGAGACTGCAGCCATGTCAGATAATCTGGCTGGCAAAGGGTCCTGATCCATGCATGAGGGCTATTGCAGTGTGGGACCTCCTGAGCTGGGGGTGCAGAAGCTCATGTCTCCTCCCTGTGGTGAAAGAGGGCATCCCTGACCTAGGGAATATTCCCTCTTTTTTGAATGTTTTTGTCTTGCAAGTAGCAGATCCTCAGTGGAAGAGCTCAGCCCTAGTCTAGTGTGGGAAATCTTGCAGCAGAGGGGCATGTGGGATATCCAAATCGGTGGCTATTTTGGACATGTTTCTCCTAAACATTGGCCAGCCTCAGAGTGGAGGATTTATGTAGCCATCAGCTTCAATTTGCCTGTTTCCCTTTTCAGCTAGTGAAGGGAAACAGGCCCTTCTAGAGCTGGTCTCACCCTAAAGTCTTCACTTGAAAAAAATTAACCTTTGAAGATGGTTAAAAGTGACAGCTGAATCTGAGCAGAGATACCAAAGGCCTAGAGCTGGTATTTTGAGCATTCTGTATCTGGGTCTTTCCTGAGCTCTACTTCTGTGACCCTTTGGATCTGGACCTGACTGCTTTTGCTTTCATCTCAGAAGGATGGCAAATGTTCTTTTACTCTAGACAGAGACATCCCTCACTTGTATGGTTAAAAAGCTGTATGTTATTTGTGATGGGATGTGGGTGCAGCTGATGCAATCTCATGTCCCAGGAAATATAATTACAGACATGCCTAGATGGAAAAGGAAAAAAAAAAGCTTCCAAAGTACCAGGATAGCAAATCAGCTAATTTACAAAGGGGAAGAACAAAAGTTAATAGTTTATGTAAAACATGGCTAAACCCTGGTTATTATGAGTTGGTTTCAAAACTTTGCCATTTGCCCAAATTCAGCCTAATTGGAGTGATCTGGATGTATTGCCGTTAACATCACAACAGCCCCTGTTGCGATTGACTCTGGTTTGGGCAGCCTCAGGCAGGGATGGAGTCATGCAATGAGCAAGCACAGCCTGTCAGAGGGTATTGCAGTCCTTTGAAGTTTTGTTGAAGGTCTTGTCGTTTTACACCCAAAAGGCTTGAGAAGCACAAGACTTAATGCCCTGTCAGGTGGTTCCTTTTGAATCTATGCGGGATCCTTCCTTTAGCTGCATTGCTCTCCCCACTTCCTTGACAGCTTGTTTTTCTCTCTCCTCACTGTTATGAGAAATATGGATATCTGCCAGTTTGTGAGATTTCTGCTCTGGTACAGACAGCATTTGGAGCAGTGGGATCTCTGGCTGTGCCTGAGGCTCCATGGTGCTCTGATTACATTGATAGTAAAAATAATAACGTACATCAATGTCACTTTCCAGAAACCTTTTTGTCATTGGTTTCTTTCATTACAGACTTTAGTAGTTCAGCACACTACAGTTAGGATAGGTGTGTTTGTACTGCAAACCAAATGGACAAGAATCTTTGATGAAGGTCCATAGGAGTTTTTGGAGTAAACTGATACAGCCATAAGCTTCTGGCATAACAGCATGGCTGCAAAGCCTATTCAGTTATGAGCTTTCCCTGAGCTCTCTAAGGCTAGCATCTAGTTTGGAGGTGCATTAGGTACATCTCCAGGAGACAGAGGGAGGCTTGGCTTGGATGACTGGGGTACCTCTGGGGTGCAGAAGCTGGGGAGACTAACTGCTGTATCCTGCACTCCTGGTGACTTGGTAACTCAAATTAAGACAGTGGTAGAAGAATAACTGCTTGGTGAACTCTTTCTACTTATGCCAATGATGAACAGGATACTAATGCAAATGTTTCATGTGCTGCATAAATTATGTCTTCAAGTGAAGTTTTCACTATTAAATGCACATTCAGCTGCTATGATGGAAATTAGGATATATTCATTAGGAGATATTCCTCTGCCACTGCAAAGAGCATCTTTGCTACATACTATTTTCTACTGTTTAGTGCTTTTCCTGAACTTTCCAACTGAATGATTCTTCTTTGGTTTCCCCCTAGAGATTCACCCAAATCTGAGCAGATTTTTCATTTAGGATGCTTTAAATGATACTCAGCCTAAGTGGATCTTTTATTCATTTCATTAGTCATTTTTCTCTGCTGCTTTTGCAACCATAAAAAAAAAAGTAAAAGACAAAAACCCAAGTGACTCTTCTCTTACTTCTCATTCAGCCAAACTATTTGTGAAGAGAGATGGGGAGTATCTAAGCTTCTGGCAAAAATGTTTTCTTTCACATACCCTATTTGATTCTCAGTTACCATGCAGACTGAGAGCAAACACATCTGTTTTTGATACAGATGGTTTACCTCATATTTCAGTAGGCAGGTAAAGCAAATACAGAGTTATAAGGTGACTAAGTGAATAGAAATGATAAGTGCCTTCTATAAGGGAAAGTACTTTTGTACTAGTCTGTTGGAATACGTCTGGAGAAGACAAAAATGATAGAAGAAATGTATTTGGACAATGAAAAATTTTTTTGTAGACTCATTTGCAAGATAAAGCCTTCCAGGAAGCCTTAGAAAGGGAGGGGAATCATGGACTTGAAACTAGGTCAAGTACAGTGAATTAAATGCGTTGAAATAATGTTAATTTTCATGATGAGAAGAGTTGAAAAATAGGATGTACCTAAGTGAATTGTGAAATATTTAAGTATGTTAGTACATTAAATCAGGATACCATGTACTAAGCTAAGCAGCTTGAGAAGCAAGGTGAAGTTCTGTCTTTCTGTGTAAAGGATGGAGAAAAGATACATGACATTCTTGGAAGGATGTTATGTAACAAAGCTAGATAAAAATCAGCATACCTGTCACCAAATATATGTAGCAAGAATAACAGGGATGTCTGCCAGAAAATATGAGTATCTGAAATATTCTTCCCTTGTAAATGAACTGTACCTGATTGGAAAAAGAGTTGGGATCCTTGGGGATGGTTCTGTAGAGACAGCCCATGTGCTCATGGTGAAATAAGTTGGGTGGATGATTAAAAAAAATAAATAATAAAGAGTGGGTTTTTGTCTTATCATCAGTACTTGGGACTGCAAATGTTGTGTTTGATCTTTAACTGGTTAATAAGCACACAGTGATCACAGCAGACGGTGACGCTGTCTAAATAAGAAAGGAATAACAGGAAGAGAAAGAAGAACATGCATTAATGCATGGGGTAGAGAAAATTAATGAGATTCAAATCTTTAGAGAAAGGTCTAAGTAAAAAGACTCTGTGCACTTGAAAGGTTACACGTTACACTCTTTAAAGGTAGTAGTTTTTTTTCCTTTTCATGAAACTGTAAACAACCTCTGGGGCTTCCGAGTCTTTGGGATTCATTTAGTCTCTGTTAGCCTTAAAATCTCTGAAGGAATTAGCTCATTGCTAAACATTTAGGAAGAAATTCTTCAAAGTGATCTCCCTTGCTGTCCTTATTGGTAGCCTTGTCCCTTTCTTTGAAGCATCTGCTCTGGTTATTTTGGCAACAAAGCAGGAGCTATCTACATTGGCTGCTGGGATGATCCAGTGTTGTATTCCCTGATTTCTAACTGCTCTGAAAGATATTTATATATCTTATATAATTTATAACCAGTTCATAGGCAACAGGACAGGCTATGGAAAGATTTTTATCACCTCTTGTTGTGCAGACTTTACTCTCTGAGGTGAAAAGAGAGATGTACAGCTTTCATTTGCCACCGTGATGGATGGTCATAAAGATGAGGAAAGAAGAGAAAAAAGCCATGCTATAAAACTGCTGACAGTAAAGTTGATGGAGTGGAAACAGGTGCACAAAAGGTGAGAAGACAGATGCTGAAGTTCAGATACAGAAGCAGAAAACATCACCACCACAGCACACAGGCAGACCAAGGTGGAGCTGGTAGAGGAAGCACAGAGAAGAAGAGAAGAAATGGGTGAGGTGTGAGAATTTGAAATCTGAGAATGAAGACAGATGCTAGTATAAAAAATGGATTATGAGCCTTGGTTGTAATGATTCAAGAGTAAGAAAATGAGGCATGGTGGAAATTGTTATAACAGACCATAAACTCAAAAGAGTAGTAGACATTAAGCCAACATGTTGTATTTCTACTGACGTCAAACACCACCCGATCATTCAGGTTGAATATTTATAATCTAAAAAGGCCTATGATTTTATTTTCATTTCCTCCCTTTTTTGTTCCTTCCTTTGTGTAGCTTTATAGAGGGAAATTGAGGAGAGGAACTCTTCTGGGACTCCTGACACATCCATTTGTGCTATTGGTGGGGACCATCAGTGAGCTGGGTGCTGACATGGGTGGTACACAGTGATTTGGGTTGGTGGCTGCCTCCTCCAGACCACAATTTCTACTGGATATTGGCTGGGAAAACTTTAGCAGTGTTGCTCATTGCTTTGTGCTGGCCGATGACCAGGGTCAGAAATGCTAGAGTTGCTCGAAGGGAAATCCTTGCCTTCAGTCTGACCCTGTGCTCAGTGAAGACATTGGCAGGGCTTCCACTGACTGCATCAACCATGGGGCAGAGCCAAGTATTATTTGGACTTGCAGGGATTGCTCTGTGGGAAATGGGGAGATGCCATCAGACTTCCCCTATGTCATCTGTGTAAGTCGCTATCAATGCCTGCTGAAGCAAATCATGAGTACCAGTTCAGTAGAAAAAAAATAATAATAAAAAGTGGATAGCAGATAATGACTGGTAACAAGAAAGCAGCCTTGAGCTCCCCATGCTTGAGATAGGAAAGAGACAGTTTTTGGGAACAAAGTCAGGGAACAGGTCCCATGTGCCTCCCAGACACTGCCAGGGTTTTTCTAGGGGCTGCTGTTGTGAAGGTCCTCTGCCGGTAATACCAGCATGGCAGTGTCTTTCCTAACTCTTACACCTGCTTGGAAAAGGTGCTCTCCCTTGGCTGTGTTTTAGGTTTTAGCCTGAATAAGAGGATTAGTTAAACCCCACCTAAAAAAAAATAATAAAAAAAAATCCAACCAACCAACCAACAAAACTATTTCAGTTACAAAACCTGAGGCAAATCTAGTAATGAACTTGTTTCACAAGCATTGTGATACTCACTTTTATAACTTGTGCCAGACAGTAAATGCTGTGCTCTTGGGACATGGGCTCACGAATGATTTAAGATGATATAAGACCACATGTGCAGCTGAGCTGCTGGCTCCCCTGTACTGGTGCTGATGATCCTGGCACTGTGTGCTAAGTCAGAGTAAATGCTGATTGGGCTGAAAACTAACCTGCCAAGAAAAAAAAAAAACAACCCACAAAAAAACAAAACCCGAAAAAAAGAAAATATAAGAATGGGTATTTACCTGTGTGAGTTGCAAAGATGACTGGTCTCTGGAGGGCTAGAACAATTGCAGGAGAGGTTGGGACCCCCCAAACAGAAGGCTGGTCTCCTTTTATTTCTAGAACACAAAATTGTGGTTGGATAGAGCTAACCTGGATTTACACTGACATAGTGGCAAGGGAATTGTATTTCCTAATGTAGGAAGAAGAAAATGAGAGGGGGGGGTGTGTGTGTAAAGGGTGTGAAAGAACTGGATTGTTGCTGTCTGTTGTGGAGGTCTGTGCACTGGCTTCAGAGATGTAGCTGCCATTTCTGCAAGGAAAATTATTTGCTGGCTGTAGGATATCTTTTCGATGACAAAACTAACAAACAAAACCAAAACCTAACCCAAACACAAGCAACTCTCTCCTCCCCCTCTCACCCAAAAAACCACCACCCGAAACCAACAAAAAAATTCAGATGATGGGCTGTTCTCAAGTAGAAAAAAAATCTTTCACAAAGAATTTTTACTGCTACAAAGAGGGCAAATCACTCATCCTAATTTCCCTTGCTGATATGACATTAAACTCTCTCACCTGTTTGTGTTTTATGGTCAAGAAATACAACACGTAACAGAGATGGTTTAGGATGATACTTGAAGACAATTGGGAAGTACCTACAAAAAATGATAGGAATCATATGACTTGATGGTTAAAATGCTGGGAAGCTCAATTTTCATTTGTTTAGATTTTGTTCCATAGTAGAGGTGCAAATATTTCTCAGGGACAGCCCATAGGAACATGGCTCAGGGTGCCTGGGATTGGTTGAAAGGATATAACTGAGTACAGGAGCATCAGGAGAAGAGATTCATGTAAACAAGGTGAGACAGTTCACAACACTGACCCTTTTCTAATTACCAGGGTAGGCAGGCAGAAGAGCTGTTTCCTATACAGTAATTACCAATGTGGGTTACTAATGTTAATCTTATAATCCAGTTTGATGAAAAAACCCTGCTTTGGGGAAAGGGTGAACTTTCTCTATGAGGCTGGAACTGACCTGAACACGCTTAGAGGTATTTTTGATGTAATTGAATATGGTCAGAAAATTGAAATGCATCAGTTGACAAAGCTAGAGGAAGAAGTGATGGTGAGTGCAAAATGTGAAGATCCAATTAATGTAGTTGCTGCTGGCTTGGTAAGGTACAGAATACATTTAATAGCAGAGAAATCAGTGTCTAAATGGATCATGCTGTCCCAGAAAACTAAAATGCACCAAGGTGGTGAATTTTAGCAGCAAACTCAAGGGTAAAGGAGATTCAGACCTCAGCTGCTGACTCCTAAAGCGTTAATTTCCTGTAGTGTTCCTTGTGGCCCATGAAATGCTTCTGGTGTTCTACTCCAGTCTCTGAAGTTTCTGAAAGGAAGATCTTCACACAGACCAGCCATGTTTTATACACACATAGGGGTGGTGCCATGTCTTTTGAGAGATATACGTCAGAAGTGGATGACTTCTGATTTTTTTCCCAGGCTTTTATATCCATGGCTCCCTCCTGCTGGTAGGTCAGCAGTGCTGATCAAATGCTGCTTGTGTCTGGTTAGCTGCTATTTATCTCCAGCTCGGTGGTTCCTTAAAGCAAAGGAAGAAAAGGAAAGATTTTCCCAAGACATTTCTTCTCTGTTTTGTTTGGTCTTATTTCATCCAACCAAAACAAAATAAAATAAAACTTCTCTTGAAAGGAAAGAAACAGGGGCCTTACCCACTCTCCTTTGCAGCATGATTTATGCTTGCATGGAGGGAATGTGAGTGGATGTGCACCTCAGGGATGTTGTGGGGCCGGGGTGGGGGTGTGTGGTGGTGCTACTCAGAACTGGAGTGGAGAAATGATTCTGCTTTTCATGCTGCACCTTTCTTGGCAATCACATGCCCTGCAGACCTGCTGATGAGCAGCTTGTCTTGACTTATGATGAATGTCAAGTGTTCTGGTTAGTAAGTTAATGGCTGTCTCCTCTAAAGCTGCTCAAGTAACAGCTGAATCCCAGCCAACTCTCTCTTCTTCCAGAAGACCAGACAGGGTGACTCTTTCAATTAATGCCTGGTTTTGATTGCTGAATATAGGACTCACCAGAGCTCTGAATTATTTTTTTTTTTTGGCTGGAAACCCACTGCACTCTTTGTTATCCTCTTTGTGGTGAGACATATGGGATCAAGAGACATTGCTCAATCCTGCGCCAAAGTAACATGTCCTGTTAGTGTCAAGGCATCCTTTTAGGGATGCACAGACCAACTATAACAAATAGTTCAGCACTGAGCTCTGCACTCCTGCTGAAATAGCTGTGATTGACGATCAGATTCCCATTCACCCTAGTTACAAAGAGCCATCCTGTATAAAAGAATCAATTCCTCTATCTTTTTTTCTGCAGAATTTTTAGCTGAACTTAAAGACAACCCTACTTAAATGTTTGTGGGCTTCTCTGAAGAGCCATCAATTATTTCCATCTTTTAAATGAAAAAAATAAATAAATTTGCAGCACTGCCCAATGCAATACTGACCTGTGGAAATGCTTTGCTAAACAAAGGAAAATATTTCCTTAAAGCCTCATTATGTTGTTGTGCAGGAGTTGTGGCCTTCATTGGAAAGGGAGGGAAAGAAAAGTCAGGTTCTTAGTACTGCAGAGAAGAGTTGAAAAATGTGAACCTTGAAAAGCTAAAATCTGGAAAGTTAAATGAACTGGAGCTAAGTTACATAGTGTTTTAAGGCCCTGGGGCACCAAAATAAGATGTATGAATTAGATGGGGTGTAAGCAATGAGGCCTGACTCAAGGTTTTGGGAGGCTTTATGTGAGTAACTGAAAGTACAATTTAACAATCTTTGCTATTATTCAACGGTAGCATTTACACTGTAGATGGGTGGGGAGACCCAGTGACACCTCATTGAGCGTGATACATTCTGGAAGTAGAAGTAAATTACTGGGACATTACTCTGCTTTCATAGGAGTTTATAGCCAGCTAGCCATAACAGCCCCAAAGAACTCTGGTTCTCTAGCTGTCAAGATCACCCCAAAATGTGTCGGCATGCTCCAAAGATGAGATTAGTAAAGATGAGTGGAAACAGTTTAGTCATGGGATGACTATAACTGGGTACAGTTACTTAAAGACCTACTATGTTAGGAGGGCACATAGCACCCTTGTAGTTCTTCAGAACAGCAGAAAAAGAATGTGAGCAGAAAACATGCTCCAGTCATCTATACATAGTCCAAGCCAGAGATCCTGGGGTTGTGGAAGTGGCTGAGCACTGAACAGAATAAGCATTTCATACCATGAAAAGAACTTATTTAAATCTCTTATAACTATGTAAGTTAGTCACCTAGTCTGACCTAAAAGTAGTTGTCAAGACAGAGACAATCACCCTTTGAGATTAATTTTTCACATCCTGAAATGGTGGTGAAGTGATTTTTCTGCTGAATGTGCCCATTTTTTCCCCCACTGATGTCCTTGTTTTGCTAGAACAGAATCATAGGCCATCCATGGGCTGCAGGCCATTAGCATTATATTGGCATTAGTGTTAATATTAGTTTTGCTGTTCCATTAAATCTGTTTTCATTTCAACCAATAGATCTCCTTTCTTTTTCCCAGTCCCCTTTCTGGCTGGGGAGGGGTCTTCAGGTAATAGAGCAACTGTGGTAGTTTAGCCAGACCACAGAGGGACTATGTCTTATATCGGGTAGATGTTTAATTTTTAGCTATCTAAAGTAAAATAAAATGAATCTAGGCCCATCATTGGAATTAAAGTCCACTGAACTAAATTATATGAGCTATTACACAAACTATGAGGTTGCTCTGTAGTGCTGTGTAAGCTGTGGGGGTGAAGATGTGTTGATATAGCTGGGACATGGCAGTGGTGGAGCTAGGTCTCTACAATGACCTAATTACTATAGAGAAGAGACCTAAATCTTTGCTTCTGAATTGCTGAAATAAAATAGGAAAGCAGCAGGAGCACAGCCTTAGTTCTTAGTTCTGAAGAACTATTTGTAAGTAAAGAGTTTTATTGTTTTGCACCAAAGGTGCATTATCACACAGCAGATCCCTTCCTCTCCAGGGAATAATTAACACCAGGCTCATGTCAGTGTAAGGTTTTGTCTGTGCTATATGCGGTATTAAACCTAACACATAAGCTTGTGTGCAATGATCAACTTGTAATTTATTGCAACTGTTTGTCAGATGGGCTGGACCTTGTATCTGGATTTACTTTCCCCAGGAAAGAGGTGGGTGTTTACAGGCTGCCTGCATTACCTGGGCAGGAAAGCCATCTGTGAGTGCATTTCTTTCTTCATGTTGTAGAGTGGATCCTATCTCTTGGCGTCAAATCAGTAGTAAGGGACAGCCTGGGAACTGTGCCTGGGCAAAACTCTGATCTCTTTCTTGTCCTGCCTTTCCTCCCAATATGTGGGTTGATGAGTCACTTGATTTGACTGGTATAGCTGCTGATATAACACATTACCCTGCTTCTTAAAGAGTTGAATGTTGCTGCATCCAAAGCTCTGCCTACTGGTGTCACACCCCCAGCTTGTACTTCAACCCAGCCTTGATTCTAGAAATACTAACAAATTCAAATTTATATCTGCCTAAAAAGCTGTCTTAGCACTCTGGATGAATCTGAACTTTGGAGGAACTGTGCACGGAGCACGGCTTGGCTAGACTGTGCCACTGGAGATCATTTTGACTGGGGTTAGCAGCATGAATAGAGAAGATTCTAGGAGCTGAATGCATCTGAGGGCTGAGTTAAATCTAAGATGTGTTTTCTCCATCATTTATTTAGTTCAGGGTGCCTTGGGCTGCTTGTTCTTGGTTTTATTTATCAGTTATTCTTGAAGTGGAAATGGACTCTGTTGGCTTGGAGGCAACCCAAGAGGACAATACCGGATGAGACTTCCTCATCAGAATATACAGTTACATATTTTTTTTCTTTCAGGCTATGATTTAAGATCTTGCTTCGTTCAATGGGCAGGTCTATTCCAGACACATAATACAGTTAAGCACTCACAAAGGACATGGTCCTATCCTGAGACAAGTGGTTGCAAGTCACGCAGAAGTTCCTGAGCTAAACCTCCCAAACATGACCTCCCTCTGATGTTACAGGTGCCACCAAGGCTCATTTTTACATTTTTTTTTCTTTCTTAAGGAGGGAATCATCATAAAACCAAGGAATATTCCCAAAGCTGAGTATCAGCTAAAAATTGTGAAAAAAATCCCTTCTTTGCTATGAATTGCCTTTTTTGTTTCTTCCTTGTTTGAAAATATTCAGCCATCTGGTCAGCAAACAAATAAAATACTGCATGATATTGGCAGCAAAGCATACTCGGAAAAACAACTGGTGAGAGCAGGAAACAGTTCACAGTCTTTCTGTAGTCTGGTAGATTTTGGTTTTCCAAGGTGGTTTGTTTTGGTTTGGTTTGGGTTTTTTTTCTTTTTTCTTTTCATCCTCCCCACCATGCAGAAGGCTCTTGAGTGAAATTGATATTTGTAAAAACCAGAATCTGGTCTGGTCGTGACCTTCAAATAAGTAAATGCAGCTCTGACAAGTTGATTAAAATATTTGTATTTTGACTTCCCCTCAAGGATTAATTAGAGTCAGTGGAAGAACCACACCTTTTTGTCATTATCAGAACCCTTATGTGGTAGTATTGTGTAGAAGTGTAACAATGAAAGTCCTAGCTAGAAACACATTTTCTGTCAATGTGACCGCTTTGGTTAAAATGCTGTCTCAAGGCAATTATGTGAGTTGAATTTATCCTACAAATCATTAGCAGAAATTGCTAATACCCATAGCTATTATCCTTCTTCTTTTGGGGACTATGTATGTTGGTATATATGCTGGACACTTTGTATTGGGGTAGAACTGGGGTAATGCCTTTGACATTGAAAGCTTATTTTATTATATCTCTTCCCATCTGTACCTAAACCTCAGCCTCTGACAAAGTCAGAGGCTGAAATGGAAAAGCTGAGCTCAGAAGTGAGCCAGACTCATGGTATAAGTGATGAACAAGTCAAGAGCACACAGACTTGGGTCAATAGTGATGAGGAAATGAGAGATGGGCTTGCCATAGTTGTATCCTTCTCTTGCCCTCTGAAAGCCAAATAGCTAGCCGATATTTTTCCATATAATAACATCTCTCAAGAGAGAAAAGGAAATGTAGCGCAAATGCATTTGCTAGGAAATTGTAGAGGAGGTGACAGGGCAGAAAAATGATATGAGTTGAGATGAGTGAACATCACCCAGACTTCCCTTCTATGACAGTATTGTTCCTTTTCTAATATTTTTCTGCTGCCTAGTGCTGTAAGACAAATTCACACACCTAATAGAAACTGATAACCAACAGCTGAAGGGCAGGAGTGGAAGCTTTGCAAAACTCTCATGTGTGTGTCTGGTTTTAAGTACATGAATAATTCCACTGAAGTTTGAAAACCAATGTCTTATTTAGGATGAAATTCATGCTTAAATACTGTGCTGGATTAAGGTCAGGGAATTCTGCGCATGGCAGGGTCAGTACTCCGGCATAACTGAAATGTTGGGAGTTCTGGTGGATGAGAGGCAAGACATGAGTCAATAGTGTACACTTGCAGCCCAGAATGCCAATTGCATCCTGGACTGCATCAAAAGAAGTGTGGCCAGCAGATCAAGACAGGTGATTCTGCCACTTTGTTTTGGTAAGACCTCACCTGGAGTACTGTGTCCAGCTCTGGAGCCTTTAACACAGGAAGGACATGGACCTAATGGACCAGGTGCAGAAAATGATCAGCAGGCTGAAACACCTTTCATGTAAGGACAGGCTGAGGGAGCTGGGGTTGTTCAGCCTGGAGAAGAGAAGGCTGCAGGGAGACCTCATAGTGACCTTCCAGTACATGAAAGGGGACTGTAAGAACCCTGCAGAGAGACTGTTTACAAAAGCCTGTAGTGATAGGATGAGGGGCAATGGTTTGAAATTAGAGGAGATTTAGATGTTAGGAACAAGTTTTTTTACCATGAGGGTGGTGGAACAGTGGAACAGGTTGCCCAGGAGGTGGCTGTGGCTCTATCCCTGGAGATATTGAAGGTTAGGCTTGACAGGGCTTTGAAGAGCCTGATCTAATGGAGGATGTCCCGGCTCACTGCAGGGGAGCTGTACCAGGTGACCTTTGGAGGTCCCTTCTAACCCAAACCATTCTATGATTCCCTATATTGAATTTAAGCCTTTTACTTACAGGACACCGAAGATTTTTCTTTAGGTGCAATGTTGGAAAAAATGCATTGGTTGGTGTTCTTTAAAAATATTTACATATTGTATCAGCTTGGTGCTCATTTCTTACTGCCTTTTGTGGGTTTTCATAAAGATGCTTTTTTTTTCCCCCCTGTGTATATTCATCTGACTTTTAAAGACTGATGATGTCCTTTTCTGTGCCTTAAAAAAATGTAACTGGTATCAGAGTATCACAGTATCACAGTATAACTAAGGTTGGAAGAGACCTCGAGGATCATCGAGTCCAACCTGTCACCACAGACGTCACGACTAGACCATGGCACCAAGTGCCACGTCCAATCTCTTGAACACCTCCAGGGACGGTGACTCCACCACCTCCCTGGGCAGCCCATGGTGTAGCAGAGTGGGCAGGATACTGCTGTGGGACTCTGCTACTGAAGAGGAAATGCAATGAAATGGGCCACACTGGTTCCTGAGATGATTACAGTTGGCTGTGGTTCAGGTTCTCACCAGATTAAAGTGGATGATGTTGTTGTAAAATTGATTTACCTTCACACTGCTCTACACGAACCTGCTGGGAGCCCTGCGAGGATGAGATGGGTGGTTTGGCAGTAGTTTGTGAACTGAATCCTTGAAGCTTCATATTCCCTGTGGGTACTGTAACTGCAGAAGTTAATCTTGATTCGAAGTGATGACTCAGTGAGGTAGTGGCCATACAGAAGGAGATGCACAGGCTATAGGATGCACTTGCACATGCCCCAAAATGTTTATGTTACACTAAACGGTTTGTGAAGATTGGCGGACCCTCGTAGATAAACATACTATATTTACCTTAGCATTTGATCCCTTTCTTTCATTTTTCTCAAGTACATGGATATATTTTCCTACCAAAATTATCACAGAATCAGAGAATTGCCTGGATTGGAAAAGACCTTTAAGATCATCGAGTCCAATCATTAGCCTAACACTGACAAGTCCTCAGCTAAGCTATATCCCTGAGCACTACATCTACGTGACTCTTAAATAGCTCCATAGATGGGGACTCCACCACTCCTCACATAAAGTAATTGATTTTACCCTATTCAACTGTTTTTTGTTTAATGTAGTTCTAGTTTGTTGACTGTACAAATCTCAGGAGTACCTAAGGTTTTGCTATGTCCTCTATTTTGAGAATATGTGAAAAAAGAACCCAAATTTTTCATCTTGTCTTGTGTCTGACAAAGAAAGGATGTGACAAGCCATGACAAGAAGTGAGTTCACCTGGCTGGTGCTTAAGGAACTGCTGAAATTTGGCACAGCATTGGTGTAGGGGTTCAGCAAGAGAGCAAGGCATAGAAATAAAAAGGAAAAAAGTTGTCTTGGGGGATGGGAGGATGAGTGCCAAAAGGAAGCCTGAGGAAAGCATGTATGTCTGTTGAGTGGAGGCTGTCTGAGGCCAAGGTCTGTTCATTTATCTGGTTGCTGTCCATCTCAGGTCTGCAAACTTCTGAAGGCCTCAACTCCATGACAAAGAAAAGCTCAGCAGGTTTTGCTGTGGCTTTAATACATCTGCTGGGATGCTGTATGTCACTTAGATGCCGCCTTAGGATTTGCTTCTGGGCTATTAAATGGTTACACCGTGAAATATTTTTGTGCAGACTGCCTTCTGAATAGGCGACAGTTAGCAACATCTATACTCAAAACCTGAGAAGCTTCTCTTTTCATTTATGAGTCTTACGCCTTGAATAGCTGGGAATAAAACATTGAGGTTGGAAAGGAGGAGGAATGAATAAAATTCAGCATATTAAAAGTTATAATTAGAACTGTGATCAACTTTGATACTGTCAGGCATTTTCAACTGTAATAACTGCATAGCTCTGAAGAAAAAGCCTAACAATATTTGTAGTGAAATATAAATCTTACTCTTGGAGAAGGTTTTGGCTTATTACACAGTGCCACCGTGTATGAATCAGAGTTTGCTGTCCTGAGATCCTGTGGATGGCTTCATCTTGTGTCCATATGCAAACAATGTTTGTATGAGATATACCATACAGTTGATGTTTGTGAATAAAAGGCACTAACATTTAATTTTGTGGAAACAAAAGCTTGTTTGTGTGTATGGAAGTGACCTTGCACAAACAATTTTCTGCCAGTGTGTCTGGAAGTTAGTGTGGTGGAGTGTAGGTAAGTGGCATCTGGACAGCTGGGAATTGTCCATCCTGATGACATTGCAACACATGGGCTACTGGAGCACTTGGCATCTTGGAGCATTTGAGGAACATCTTCCACTGTTGCCTAAGGCTTGCTCTGATGTTGGGAGGGCTGAGTATCATCATGTGAATGGTCTTTGAAGACCTTTTAGTAGTCAGTGTGGACATCACTTTCAGCTCTTGGCTGAAGTAGGATGTGGAAATTCCTCACAGATGTGGCATATGGAGTCAATGTATCATTGTTCCCTCTGCAAGGCTGCTTATTTGCTTTGTACTCTGACTGTTGAATACTACAAAAAGAGTAGGAGAGGAGGGGAAGGGAAAACATTATCAAATCTAAGGCATGAGGCACTACACTTCTTTTTGTTGATATAAAAAGGTGGATAAGGGATAGATTCCCATCAGTTAACAAAGCAAACACTTAAGCTATGGATGGGATCCTTAAACAATGATTTAAATGCTTTAGCCCCTTAATCCTACTTTTGTGGGCCTGCATGGGATCATGAATATTGGCATTAAACTTGACATTTTTTTCCCTTAACCCTAACATCTTTCTTAATACTTGATCTTTCAAGCTAGTTGACTTCTATATTGCAGGCTTAATTCCCGAGAGCCTCCTTCAGCAAGACATTCTTTTTGGGTTGAGGTGAAGACATGCCCTGTACTACTGTGACCCTGTTCTCCATTACAAACTTCCATATGCAGTGATCTGAAAATCTCTTGTCATAAGCAAGAAGAAATTTAACAATGTTATTTGAATATTGAAATGGGGATTTCTGTTTTGGGAGAGGTAACCTCAGGAAAGACATTGCTGTTGAAAAGGGTGGAAACAGTGGAGTCACATAACTCCTGGAAAATCTGGTTCTTGCTGTGCAGAAGTGAAGGGAAGTGAATATTTGTAGAGTAGTAAAATAATAGAATTGTTTTGGTTAGAAGAGACCTTTAAGATCATTGAGTTTAACCATTAACTCAGCACTGCCAGGTCACCACTAAACCACGTTCCACAACACCACATCCACACATCTTTTAAGCCCCTCCAGGGATGGTAACTCAATCACTTCCCTGGCCAGCCTAAATTACTCCTGGTAGAACACTACCAGGTAGGGAATAGATCTGAAACTTGTTTCTGGTCTGGTAGTGGAACAGCATCTTTTCTTTGAGAAAGGGCATTGGGTTCAGTTTCTTTCTGGAGGCAAATGTCTTGGAGGATCCATGCCCAGATCCTTGGATAAGAAGAGAACTCAGCTAAGTCAATAATGAGTCAAGAAACATGGGCAGTGTGCTGAAGAGGAAGGACATCAAAGAAAGTGTTTCTGTCCTCCTGAAAGGTGGTAACAATACACCATCACATATATGCTGCCACAGATAGTAAAAGTATCACTGAAGAAATGTAGCCATCTAGGAAGTTTTGTGTGTGTTTATTAAAGTATTTTTATATGTGCATTTAAATGGTTGTAGCAAGTAGGACTCTTGGAAAAATGATGAAAGCCAAACCTTCATGGATTCGATCTTTTAGCTGTAAGATTCTCATATCATGAATAGCAAAGAACAGTTGTAATGTATAGGTTGGTCATAATAAAAGTCATTCTTAGTTTGACACACTATAGATATTTGGCTTTAAATGTGAGAGGAAAGCTATAAAGACTCATGGGAAGCTCATTACAGTTAATGGAAAAATATTCACTGCATGAAACTGGATTAAACCTGTTCACATATTACTGCTAGGTAACTAAAAGACCAGATGACTCAGTAACATTAGGACACAAAGAGAAATAGATTAAAAAACATTTGTTACTACCATGTTTTTCACTTCAGTTTTATTTTTAATCTGACTGGTTTTTGTCAGGAGATTTAGCAGCTCACTTAAAAAAATATATAATAAATTCCTGACCACTCCTGTTTAAAACCTTTTTGAGGAAATGTAGAGATTTGCAGCTAATTTGTTAGATTTTGAGACCGAAGAGTATAAGCCCTCAGATTTCTGGGTTCATCAGAAATGTGTTCCTGGCAGCCTGGAAGGAATTGTGGGTCAAAGGAGGGTTCTCAACCTGTGTGCTGACACTTGCATTGATTTAAATATTTGTTTTTGTATTAGATCTTGAATTCTTAGCTTCAGGCTGAGTAGGAAACTTGGATGTCACAAGGGGAAAACACTGAGGAGTGGAAAAATCTCGAGCCCTCCTTTCTAGCTGTGGAGCTTGACTGGGTGGATATGCCTCACCACAGCCCTTTCTTCTGTAGGCTGTACCCAGGTGTGAACATAGATGTCACATCGTATTCAAACTTGCCCACTTTCTGGGCTCTGTTGTAACTTGTTAGTGGGATCTGTGAAGCTTTATACTAACAGATCTTCAGGACAGTCTTACGTTTCATCACCTCATATGACGGTCTTGTTTCCTTCCTGCTCTTGTGAGAAAGGCATATAGAACATGATGGCTGAGGTGAAGAAAGGGGATTGATAACAGAAATTGTTAGCATTTTTGCTTTGATTGTGGAGTTAACTTCAGTCTGTGTAAATGACACCAAAGAACTCCCTGAGAAGAAAGACTGGTCAACTGAGATGATGAGAATATAATGGTCAGGTTTTCTGTTAAAGACAACTGCAGTCTCAACTAATGTATGAACAACAGGGTGCTTTAGAACCAGAGCTGCTGGGCTTCTTTCAGTGTGTGAAGTGGAATGGGATTCATCTCTTTGAGTGCTACTTCTGCTGTTGGTAGCACTGACATTTCCATCCTGTACCCCACTCTGTCCTGTACCAAATCCACTCTTCACATGTGTTGCCCACTCAAGACATTGCACCATGTAGATGGCTGAACATTCAATGAGCTGGATCCATCCTTCTTCTGCTGGTGTTCATCCAGCAATGATGGTGAACAGTCACAGTTAGAGAGCTGGGGAAGTTGTGTCTTGGAGGTGTATAAAGGCTGTGGTATGTGGACACTGTGAATGCATTCAAGTGGATGTTTTGACTCCTGGAGAGACAAAAAGGAAACTTGGTATGCTGTGAATGGACATGAGGCTTGCCCTCTGGTTCTGTCCTCTCACTGGATAGTAGAGTTGCCATCCCTTGTTGGAGAATGAATATTTGCTTTCTAAGAGCCGTGGTACCAGGGACTTTCACTGACACACACCTAGGAAGTAAATGGAGAAGCAAGATGGACTCAGAGTGAATTCATTTTCACAGAGGTTAATTTTCAAGAGGAAAGGCTCCGAACTCTCCTTTGGGCTCCTTTAATATTTGTAGAGCTTTATGAGGATGAAAGGCTGTGTGTCTAAGTGCTCAGTGGTACAATTCATAACATGCTGCTACCCTACAGTAAGCCAATGTGCTGCTGACAGGTCTATCACAAGTAAGGCCTGGCTGTGGCTTGTTGCATTCAGCATCTTTCTACAAAGTCTTAGGAATTCTGTGGGAAAGTTGTGAAAAAATATTTGCACCAATTTCTTTGCTCTGCACCAAAGATAATACTAATGTCAGAGTAGCTGACCTCCTCACAAATACAGGCTGGGTGCAGAGTGGGTTGAGAGTAGCTCTGAAGAAGGAGATTTGGGGGTGTTGATTGATGAGAAGCTAGCTGTGAGCCAATATATTGTGCCCATGCAGCCGAGAAGGCAAATTGGATCCTAGGCTGCCTCAAGAGGAGTGTGGCCAGCAGGACAGGAGCCACTTTGAATACTGAATCCAGTTCTGGTGTCCCCATCATAAGAAGGATACAGATCCGTTGGAGTGAGTCCAGAGGAGTGCCACAAAGATGATCCAAGGGCTGGTGCACCTCTGCTGTGAGGATGGGCTGAGGCAGCTGGGTTTGTTCAGCCTAGAGAAGAGAAGACTGTGAGGGGACCTTAGAGCAGCAAGCAGCCTTCCAATATCTGAAAGGATCCTAGAGGAAGGCTGGAGAAGAACTTTTCATAAGGGTATCTAGTGATAGGACAATGGGAAATGGTTTTAAGCTGAGGGAGAGTAGGTTTAGAGTGGACCTTAGGAAAAAGTTCTTCAGTACGAGAGTGGTGAGACTCTGAAATAGGCTGCCCAGAGAGGCTGTGTATGCCTCCTCCCTGGGGGTGTTCAAGGTTGTTGGGTGAGACCTTGAGCAGCTGAGTGGGATTCCTCCAAAGTAATTGTTATTTAAGGCCAGAAATCATAAAATCTGCCCTTACAATCAACTCCAGTGTAGTATTTAGACTGCAAAACCCTTTGAGAAATGTCCTCTGGACCAGGAGGAGCAAAACAAAAACCCTCAGTGGTTTAAGAATTATGAGTGTATGTCAGAGGTATAAAGTACTGGTGCTGGGAATCCTGAATGTCAAACTGATACACCTCAGGTTAGGAAAGACTATCAAAATATTAGATGTATTCTAGGGATAGGAAAGAACAATAACTAAATGTGTAGCAAAAGACTGACTAGTGAGAACTGGGTTGTTAGGGCTTGCCCTTGAGGTTTCCGAAATTGTAGCATGGAAGTTTATGCTCAGGTAAGAGCCTGAGTTGGAGCCATGAAACTGGGCTTTAGAGATGGGGATTTTGGGTAGCAGTCTGACTGAGTGCTGCTTTCTGCAATGTGCTGGAGCTGTCTGCAGTCAACACAGAAGTATAAGCCATGAGGTACAGGCGAAGATGGTCAATTTTTGGCTTGTAAGTCTAAATCAGCCAAGTTTGGAGTTTCACTCCTGTTAAAATATTACTGTTAGTTTTCATTTGGACAAAATGCTGAGGTATTTCTATTCTGTTCCTTACCACTTTAATGAAAAAAATAAATAAATCTGAAGTATTTCAGAATTTATCTCTTTTTAATTCAAATAGATTTTCACTTTCAGTTTCTGAGAGAGGAAAAGAAACCTTCCTGGAGTTTCTAGAGAAATTCTGAATGACCACAGCTTCTTCAAAGCTTTGATTTTGATTACTTTTCCCTGCATAGCTGATTTTTTAGCTTCAGCCATACAAACGTCCCCATCATTAACTTCCATGCTGTGCCCTGATGGATGACATCTCTTCACTGAACTCCCTCCACCATGGGTGCTGTGCCATGGCATTTACCTGTCTAGAGATGTGTTGTGTCCCAGGCACATTCATCACCACCCAGGCACTATCATCAGCTGTGGAGGAGCAGTTTTGTGCCAGCCCGCCTTGGTCCCTGAGCTTTGGGCTTAATCTCTCCCATCATCACCACACAGGACATGAGGGTTTGTGTGCTTGGGTGCCACCAAAACACCTTGTTTGGATGGCAAGATGTTTGGAAAAACTAGCATAAAATAATTTAGTGTTTCCTGAGTAACTCCAGCTAAAGGGACAGGTATTAACATGCACCTCCTCATTAAGGGATTAATTAGCTGTGCTTTTAGAGATGTGTTGACATTCTTGAAGTCTTTGCCACTAATTATTATTATCTCACTGTTGTCTCAAATGTTTCACCGCTTGAACTGGGCAGCATTTCCCTGCCTTTAGGCCATTTCAGTGTCAAAGTTGTTATTTTCACTCAACATTATGACCTGAGTAGAATTTCTGCCTCTAATTCTACAAAAGAGGAAAATTGGCATCTCAGTTTCTCAGCCTCCTACACAAGGTAGCACAGTATTTGCCTTTTATTCCCAGAGTAGCAGAGTTAGTTAGCAGTAGTAAAATATGGCCCTGTTCTCTGTTACTGGAGAAGTAATAAAAATAAAATTATAGAGGGTATTGTTTGCTCTCTTGTTGTTATTTTGCCTTTAGGATTAACGACGTGCTACCAAAACAGGAGACTTAACAATGGCACGTTCTCTGTCTGTTATTGGATGCTGCCTTTTAAATCAGCCTCTAGGATTTTGAGCCAATTATTTTGAGGAGATATGATGTTGTCTAAGTGTTCTCTCCCTTCCCCCATGCTGGCATGGCCTGTGTGGAGGGAAAGGACTTACACAAAGTCTGATATATGCACTGACCCTGCCTGAGTAGGTTAAGAAGGAGCTGGAATTACTGATAGGAGTGTTGGACTCCATAATCTGAACAAGAATGAACATTCAAATAACGAGTGCTTTGGATACTTAGTTGAATCTGTAGTGAAATTTTAATTATGCCCTTTTGTGACTAGGCCTAAATTGCTGCTTTAACAATTTTCCAGTCAGTAAGGCTAGATGAAATGGTGCTAAGTAATGTTAGTGTTTTATCACTGACATTTCTTGGGAGCAAGGCTGCTCTGTGTTAATTTCCATGAGAAGCACACTGTCATTTTCTGCTTTGCTCCACCTCCCTCTGATGCTGTCAGGAGGTACTTGCCCAGGTGCTGACTCTGTGCCATGGTCAGGTAGCCACAGTAGGCACATGAGTTGCCATCCTCAGTTCAAGAGCATCAGGACTGATTCAGACTGTTGGATCTCCTGGGGAAACCAGGCTGCCCAAGTAATTGGGATAATTGGAATTTTTATCTGAATTTTCTTATTATAGGTGCATGGTTTAGATTTTGCAGCTATTTGTCTTCTCTGAGTGTGTAGGGTAATGGATGGGGATAAAACCTGCATTACTGCCTGGGAGTTCCGCAGCCTATAAATTGTGCCTTGCCTTAGAGGTTTGCCTGTTTCAAACAGTAAGACATAGCACAATATGCTGCAGCCCTTAACCATTTGCATATTTGGACATTAACAATTCTATGGGTGAACTTATAGTTGTAATGTCTGTGTCCTGTGATGAAGGGCTTTGAAAGAGTGTGCTTTTAAAGTACTAGAGATGCAGAAATTTAGGTGGGAGGCCCAGTGGTTCTCTTAAAGCCACACAATAGCTCAAGCTGGTGACAGAAGGAGGATCAGGAGCTGTAAGCCCTATTCCCAGTGCTAGCTCTAAATGCTAATGAACATGCAATTTCCTAATGCAAAGCCAAAGCCCACTTTGTGTTGTGAAATATCCAAAGGATGTTTGTAAGCCAGTTATCTTCAACCCTCTCAGATATTTAATACAGTCTCAGTCGTGACTCACTCTTCTATACCGCTGTGAGGAATCAAGCTGGTGAAATGAAACCATTATCTCTAATTAGTTGTATCAGTTTCTTGTATTCAGCAAAAAACCTATGCAATGAATGCACACCTTAGGGTGACTACCAAAGCTACCTACAGCCCAAAGAGCAAACAACAGCATTCATTCTTAGATGCACATTTTCATTGTACTTACTTATCACACCTCGGGAAGGAAAAGAAAGCCATACAACAGATTAGATGGGATATTGGAGAAGAGTGGGTAGAGAATGAGTCAGTGACTCTCTAGTTGTTATGGTTCCCAGATGTGTATGTTGTGGACATGTCTAGTAGCTTCATTTGGATAAATACCTGTGAGTAATTCCCTATTCCCTTCTGCCATGCAGAAAAGAGCATCTGCATTCTCATTATTTATCTATGAGCAATGCTTTTCATGTCATTAGAAATGTCAAGGTAAAATGATCTTTTCTGGGAATAGAAATGGCTTTTGTACATAAAGGGTAGTGTGTGCTTAAAAAACATTAACACATTTTAATTAGTGAATATCATGTTAAAACTATTGTACTGCACCAAACCATAGAAATAATGTTTTGGAGGAGATGACAACATTTGATAAAAACACCCTTGATATTTTTTGTCAGCCTTAGCATTCTTTTATTAGTAATTAAAGTGTGTTCTTTTTATGTGGTGTAATATCATCCCTCTGTGTTCTCAAGCTCTTTGTGGGTGCAGATGAAGTGTAGTGTGTAGGAAGAGATGCACTGCTGTATCATGCCTATGCTTGGCATTCACCCCTGTTTTCATGTGGTCACTTCTCAGTTTGCTGTGCTGATTGTTATCCATAATTAAATTCTCAGCAGCAAATTCAATTTCTGAATGGGCGTGGAGTTGAATGTGTTCCTCCTGCATCTTCTTAGATGGTGTTGCAGAGAAAAGCAGGGCAGCAAGCAAAAAATGTCAAGTGTTTCTAGTAGGAGGAGTGGAGGAGGGAAGCATAGAGCAGAGAAGGATTAGTCCTGCCAGTCCTACAGACCTGAAGAAAAATACCTACTGAATTCAATGAAATGGCAACTTGTCTTTTTGGGATATGATCTCCATTCCCTTTCTCCTGGCAGCATGGTGCTGGGAGGGTGGATGCTGCAGGTGCAAAACCTTTAGTTCCATGACAGAAATACTATGGCAGGACACTAACAGAAAGGATGCTATTTCTAGTCTTAAATGTCATCAGGGAACCATATCGCTTAAGGAAGGATCTTCTCATTCATATTAACCTTGGGATGCTCAGACTCACTTGTGCCATAAATAGACCTTACCATGTGGCTTCTCATTCCTTTACATGGACAAAGAGGAGTCTCTAGCCTTTAGGTTGTCAATATTTGGTAGATAACTCAGTTTCAGTAAATCTTTTAACAATCTTTTAAAAGACACAGCTGTAGTAAGATTAATAAGTTTGAAAGCATCAGTTGATGAAAAATGGTGTTCTTCAGCAAGTCTTGCTCACAAAGGTAATTTCTCTGAGGTCAGTGGGATGGCTTGCGTGAATAGAAGCCATTAGTCATTGTATCTGGCTCTGTACGTCCTTAATGAAGCGTGTGTTGCTAAAGGAAAGTTGCTGCTTCTGAAAGGAAGGGACAGATTCAGACTTGCTGAGTAGATGGTGGTGTGGGCTCAGTAGTTTCATCACTTTAGGAACCGTGACTCAAGAAACTCTTTCTGTCAAAAATTCCTTTTAATTTTTATCCCCCATAGATGCATAGAATGGTTTAGGTTGGATCATCCACTGATGATCCTTGTCATAATTTTAGTGGTATCTGAGCATGGCTGGAGTCCTCTGCTGAGGCCAGAGCAGCAGGAATTTCTCTGCAGTGTGCCTTTGCTCTTATTGGAACTGGGACCACTGGAGAGCAGCTGAAAAAAATCCAGCGGTAGTAAAGGATATAAGATTTTTCTTAATGTATTTGTGGACCAGCTAACCAGAGTTCTTTTGGAAAAGAAATAAAAGCAATGGTGTTATCAAAAAAGGGGGCATAAAAATATCTGCACTGGGAAAGGTAAACAACCAGGTGAAGATCTAAAGAGGCGTCTCTGACTAATATGGGGAAAACAGCAAACAAAATTGAGGAATTATATATATTATATAAAATAGGTGATGTTGCCTGGTGATGCTGGCCAAAGTGTGTCAAGGAAATGGAGAGAGCTCTTAGGCTCCTAGAGAAGAGAGAACAATGTTTACTTTACACTAACTCTATTACTGATAATGTCTTAAGTATTTTATGATGAAGGGATAGTCATCTGTGAAATACCTATGTGAAAGATAATTAGAAAGTGGTGAAGAGCTTGTGCAATAATTGGAAGGATGATCTGAGTCCAGAAAACAAATGTTTAATTAATTTAGATGGAGTTTGATACAACAATGAGTAATGGGAAATGCTGAGAAATGGAAAAAAAATATGCAATACTGCTGTTCAATAATAATAATAATAAAAAAGGCTGGTCCATAAACCTGAGTGTAACAAATTATGGAGAAGAGAAAATCATTATCTAGCAAACAGCAAAATCATGGTTTTCACTGGAACAAATGATGTCAGACAAAAGTCATTGCTTTTTGTGATAGAGACAAATCACTAGATGAGAGTGACTACAGCTTATGTTATTTATGTCTGTCCTGTGATAAAGCAGTACAAGACAATGCTATCTTATTGCATTGCAACCCTCTCATAAAACAAATCCAGCCTATGCTTGGAATTCTATCACATAGATTGATGAGCAGCTGAGGAGCTATAAACAAAGCAATGGTGCGTCCAGACAGATTCATAGCAGGGTAACCAGTTCACAGAGCAAAAAGCACTTCTATTTAACACTTCTTTTGATAAGGGGAAGTTTCAACTGTCCTCAGAAACTGTTTAGATGGTACTAAACTGGGAATACAGGGAACAGTGAGGAAAAAGGAATAATTCATGACATGATGATATTTGATTGCTAAAGGTGTAACTGAGTGGCAGAGCATTCAATACATTATTTTTACATTGTCAGTGTTTGCTTTATTTCTTCAGGATTTTAGATGTGCACATTGAAAAATGACATTAAACTCTTCCTTGTTTCTGTGAAAGAGAATCATTTGGCCAGTATGCACTGAATTGACTACTTGTGTCTCCACAGAAGAATTGTGTTGCTTTACTTGGAAGCAAACTGAGCCATTGTTGACCAAATTTACAATGGCAATCCATTTTTTTCCCTTACATCCTTTTCAGGGTGACCAGGTTGCTCCTGGCTATTTAGACAATCTTTAGTCTATAGACATTTAATAATTTTAATTTGAAGGTTCCATCTCTCCTGTGAAGGATCTGATACAACACGTACCAGGGCTTTCAACTGGTAGTCTACTAGATCTCTATACTGGTAGTACACAGATCATAGCCCTTTATCTGTCAGCCCTCTTCAGATGCATGCTTAGTTCTGAGGTTGGTCTTGGTACTAGAAGAATAATCTGTGTTTTGGTGTTTAAATGGAGTTTATGGAAATGTTGACATGTACTGGAGTGCTCTGCCATGCAAGTGCAAATGAGAATTGTTTCCCAAATTACTAGATTCCTGTACACTAGCTAATATCTACCAGTAATAAAAAGAAATTACTTTCCAATGACTTCTTAGAGAAGGGAGAATTATATTAACCAGAAACAAAAATAACACTTGCTTCCAGTGAATAATTCAAGCACCCGTAATACAAATAATCTAAAAGATGTGTTCTGTGGAAAGAAGAAACTTGGAAATAAGGAAAATCTGAAGAGATCCAGGGATAATGGGTAACAATGTAACAGACTAAATTTGCCAAGTAGCCTAGTGAAAAGATCAGTTTGGTGACAGAAAGTGCCAGTCTGTCTCCTGGTGGCTTTGCCTGAAGAAGTGAAGGGTGTAAATAGATAGAATAGAATAGAATAGAATAGACCAGGTTGGAAGAGACCTTCAAGATCATCAAAACATCAATAAAAATTCAAATTTGATTCACACTCAATTCAAATTAAATTAAAAAATGCAACTAAAATTCAAATAGACTGTAAAAGATTGCAATGAAGAGGGAAAATGCAACATCAGTTTTATTCTGCAATTTATGACCCCCTGAATGCTGAGTTGAAGCTGAATTGCCTGAAATTCCAACAGCGTGAGATGAGGACATCTCGCTTCTAATAGAGTGATTAATTTGAGATGATCAAGGTGAATGAGATTGGCTCATGGGCTGCTGGGTCCACCTCTGCATCCTGTGATGGCATTGGTGGAGGCTTTCCATGCTTTGTCTTTTCCCCTGGGGAGAAAAGGTGTGGCATAAAAATATTTTCCTGGGAAGTGGGGGTGGATTTAGACATTTTAAAATAAATACGATTGTCCTGAGGGACACTGCTGATGGAAACACTGCCTTTTAAAAACACCTTGCAAATGCAGGTAAGACAATTGCTGAAGCAATTTTGACACAGCCTTTAACTCCTTTTCAAGTTGCCTTAACAAAGCACCTGCACGTGCCATGGTGGATCCAGAGAATCAGCTGCCTGTCGTGGCCGTCCTGAAGCATGCATCCTTTAAGGTCCAGCTCTGACAGCACCCCATGTTGCCAAGGCTTCTTGAGGGCTGAAAGCTTTGTCCCCTCTGACAGATAGCTCCGCCAGTGTCTGAAGATTTTAATGAGTCTGCCTCTCATGAAGTGAGAGGAGACGAAGGGCCAATTATAGGCAGTGTTTAGGTTTCAGGATCATTAAATTAATCAAGAAAATGCATCCTGTGAGGATGTTGTGTTTTGCAGGCAAAGAGACTGTTCTACCTGCTGCTTTTGTTCACTACCTAGGAACAATGGCAAAAGCTTTAAAAAGGGAAAATAATCCTATTGGAGGGAAAATAGCTCAATGTAAAATTCAGAACTGTAAGATGAGGCCAACCATGAATGTGGTCTGTTCTGCTGACTTCACATAACCATGCTGTAGTATTATTTGCCTTTGCCTAGTTTACTCTCTGAGTGATAGGTAATGTATTTTTCTAATGTATTCCTTACAGGTGTGGGGGTGTGTGTCCCTCCTTCTTTGACAGACATGACCTTGCCTTTGGCCTCCATCACGGTTTTTCTTCCTTCTCCTTATAATCCTTTCCTTTGTCTCATTTCTCTACAAGACTTGTGCTTCCTCCTCTGCTATAGCATAGTCAGGTTGAGGAATTATTTTTGAAGCAAACTTCACAGAGATGAAGAACCATCTCCTGCAAGTTTCTGTACATAAAAGACCAATTAATCTTGAGAATCAATCCTGAAGGAAGCTGTGGAAGATTTCTGCTATTCATAAGCCTGTGGTTTGGTTTTTTTTTTTCCCCATTTTCTTTGAAATATACTATTCAGTCAAGCTGTAAGGAAACTCCATTGACTTCAGTGGTACAAATGAAGTAGCCTTTGGATACTATGTTTGACTCATCAGAAGAGTACATGTTCAAGGAAAAAAGCATTCTGACAAACTGTATTTTCAGTTAGCATGTAACAGGGTGAGTTTGGAGCAGAGAAACTTCTTTTAATCAAGAGAGTTGCAGAAATCTTTGTGATTTAACATTTTGTGCTGCTTGCTCTTTGGAGCAGAAATGTAGTTTTCTGAAGCTGGATGTAAATGCACCAGGGGTCATTTCACAGACTGTTACTGTAGATAGCAGCTATCAAAACAGAGCGAGTCACTTGCTTAAAGAACAAGAACACAGACAACAAAGATAGGGAAAGACAAATACTGGCAACCAGATTCCGTTGTTTTGAAGGATAACTTGATGATAATATCAACCATTTAAATGAGAAAGGGTTTCTAGATGTGGAATGGAGCCTTTGCATTTACACTTAAGCTATGAAATATGCTGGAAGCTCTCATTGCTTTTTAAAAGCACTACATTTACAGAGCATGTATACATATTTTTAACATACCAATGTGTTGCATATTGGTGCTCTTGGTTTCAGTTAAAAATTGACTCTTCTTTAGAGAGCATTTTGCCCAGTCTAAATAAGATCTCAAGTTTGACATCCTACAAGTTGGGATTTGTATCAACTTTTTCCTTCTCTTTTCTCTCTTACAAGACATTATTAATAAAGTCAAGGTAAAGGAACAGAATTATTATTTACATACTGAATCATTCTTTGGAGTTAAAAAAATAAATCATTAGGGAAATCCAAGGAAGGAAACTCTTACTACTAACAGGAAACTGATAAGAAACCCTGTGTGAAGCCAAGTTGGACTAGGAGCCTGGAAATTCACAGATATTTGCAAATTGCAGTGTAGCAGTCCTGAAAAGCCTTGAAGCTATCCCTGAAGTTGATACGAAATGAGAAAGTTTCATTTCCTCAGATGAAATCCAGGACAGCTTTGAGCTCTGAAGTAAATATTTGTAGGGTTTCATTAAAAGAAGTCTGAAATGTGAATCACCCTCGGCTTACACTGAAAGAAAAGGGATTCAGATAGTAATGAAGGCAGGGAAAGTTTTTCCACTGAATTCAGGGCTTTCTTGATTTGCTCCATATCCTCCTCTCCTTCTACCTTTCGCAATCCTTGCTCTCATTTCTGTAGTTGTGTCATGATTTCATCACAATGAAAACACAGAACCACTCTTTTTATAGCTGATTTTGCCACAGTGTTATAAGATTCTCTAAGACTAGAATACACTAAAATTATGAAGGTATATGAGCAGTTCCAAGCTATAATAAACCTTGTTTTCAGCCTATCCTTGCATATCTGGTCATGCTGCAATTTCCAGCTAGACAAAGGAGTAAGGGTGAGTGACAGACTGATTTGGGTAGCATAAAAATACTGTGAAATCAATGAAGGTCACATTGCTATTAAACCTTTTCACCAGGCATTTTGGTGGCAGTGAATGGGCGTAGAACTTTCTCTCCTCCTCTTCACATTTCTTGCCCCAGTGGTGTGATTCCCCTTGGAGCTGGTTCCTGCCCCAGAGAGATTTCTTCATGTGGGATGTGGTGTGAAGGAATGGGTTCCACCAATCCCTTTTCTTTTGCCCTCCTGAGATGTGGACACCCCTGTTTCAGACACTGCAATCATAATCTCTTGATGTTTCATCAGTGGAACAGAGCTTGCCTTAGATTGTGGTAAGGAGAGGGGGTTGTAGTGTGGCAAGGCTTCTGGTTTCTCACTGGGTGTAGCCTTTTCCCCTTTGCACCTGAAGACTGCATTCTCTGTGGATGCAAGTGCTGGAGGGCTGCTATAAATGTTTGGACAGCCTTCCCCATACTTGTCATTTTACAGATGATGCTGTTTGCAGCTGTGCCTTGTTCCTCATATGTTCACATAAACTCCAGTTGACATTAATGGCAATATATGCCCACTGAGGGACTCACAAGGAATGACATCCTTGAGCTGTGTGAGTGGGCACAAGAATCCTCCAGTAGTAGGATGGTGGAGCCTCATCTCTTCTGTGGGTTGATGGGATACAGAGCACCAAAGTGACAGATATAGGCAGCTGTTAATAACTGATTTCCCTGTCAGCAGATGACTGCCACTTTTTAGGGCAATCTGTTCTGCTTTTCATTGTGGCTCCAACTCTGTCTAAAACCAAGATGAAATCTGGGCTGGGGGGTTTGCCTTCCTCACATCTACTTTTTTCTCCCCCCTGTGTGGAGAGCTTTCCTTTAAAAAGATTTTTCCTTCTCTCATTTAATTTCTTTGTCCATACTAGATTTATAGGTTGACAGAGTGAGGGTACTGCTGTCAGCTTTGTTCTGTTCACTTTGACTTGCTTAATACTGCAGAAATGTGGCAAATGCAGTCAGACAGAAAATAGCAAAACATGAGCTTCTTCTCCAGAAAAGCAGAGGACTCTTCCAGCCACTTAAGAAACAACACATTTTAGCAAAGACTGTTTTTTTCTGTTGAGATATCCTGCTGCATATTTTTTTTTCTTACTAATTGATGGGAGTGCCAAATCCCTAATCAGGAGGACCTGTGGGCTAAATCCCAGTTGCCCTTTTAGATCTTCATCCTTTAAAGGGTGCAGCTTTCTTATGGCAGTGAAGATAATTTGGTGTATTGTACGGTTTGGTCCTAAGAGAGTCCTTTTGTTTTCATTTCACCTGCCTGAAATTGGTTCAAAAATAGTTACTGACTTAGTTAGTGAATTTGGTTGGTGGCCTTTGTCTGGTTCAGTTAAAAGCTGGTCTTCTCTGGAACCAGCTATTTCATTGCTCAGCAAAAGCACTGGAAACTCAAAAGAAGTGCACTCAAGTGCATTGTAAGAATCTGTCTTCATATTTTAACCAAAAAGTGAAGAGAAAACTAGAAAAGATAAGACTAGATTGTAAGAGTTGATCTGCTTGGAGATTAAAGTATTTTCTACCATTTCAGTGAAAAAGTGGGCAATTGATTTGTAGAATGTCTAACAAGGGGAAGTGGACAATACAGATTTTCTAAAATGGCTCAATTTGAGAAGTTTACAAAAAATGTGGTCACTTCCTACAAAATACATCAGGGAGCTAATACTTTCCCAAATAGCAGGTTTGCAACCAGAAAGTCACAGTAAGTTCCTGCCCATATGCACTGGCCTTTCTGAACAGAGCTTGTGCCATGGTGTAAGGTCAGATAAGGTCCTCCTGGGTAAGAAACTTCTTGTGCTGTGGTCTGGAGCATCTTACCACAGCAGCAAGAGCTCTGAAGGTTCCTGAGGCCCTGGGACAGCATCTTTCTGAGCCCTCTCATCACTGTATTCCCTGTTTTGGTAGGAGGAGAGGATAGGGTCTGTGTATTCTGGATCTATTGATGGAGTAAGAATATATTCTTTGAGGGGTGATCATTGTCTCGTAAGTACTAAACACCTCCTTTCCTAGGTTTAAAACTGTTTACTTTCCCTATAGTTCTCTTGCTTCTATTTCCTGAACACTGTATTTTCTTCCTTTCCATGCATTGCCTCTTAGCATTAAGCTTACAAATGTGCTGTGTTTGTGCTGAATATAATCCATTTAATAGAAAATGATTGCTGGAGGCTACAGATCTTAACCAAGAGTTAGTCAAACCTAATTCAGCCATGCTGCCTATTGGCCTGCAAAAAACATTCCACCCCCCCACCCCCCTCCCCATTTCCCCTTTCCTTGCTGCACAAATCTTCAGAGTATCCTTAGTCATGTGCTAAAGCTTGTTTGGCCTGAGGAGTTAATCCCTTCTAAGACAAGTTCTTTCTTTCATGAAATCACAATCTAAAGCCAGGAGAGTTTTCGTTAGAAACACATGGTCTTCTGCTAAGGAAAGTACATTATTCACCCACAGACCACCAAAACCACTGTCATTAACATTTTCCTCATATATGATAACCTTAATTTAGACCCATTTCTCTCTTCACTTTGGAAAATTAAATTGCTAAACTGCTGGAAATTTCATTCTCTCTCTAAAACAGGGAACACAGACTCCTCTGCTTAATCTTCCTAATCTAACCCCAAACTGACCTCCAGTAGGTAAGAACTATTTTGCATTCCTGACTTCTATAGGAATTTGATATACCTCTTTATCTTTCCTGCCTAAAATTCTGCTCATGAAAAAGATTTTTTTAGCTGTTTGGGCTCACATTCATTTCCATGAATTCACTCAGGTTCATCAGGACTTCTGTAAGAGACTGCTCTTGATCATCCTTATAAAAGAGCACTTTTTTGGGGGGTTGTGGGGTGTGTGTGAAAGGATTATGGTTACGTGAACTGCAGTACTGAATAATCAGACCATTTATAACAGGAAGAATTATGTGAGGTCCTTCAAGGTAAAAGGACAAACTTTGCTGGCATACAAGTACTAGAAGATCTTTGTACTTTTATTATTACCCAATTACATCAGAAATATTCCTCTCTGAGCCACTTAGTTATGGTTGTATTAAATCCATGAACTCCAGCCATGAGTAATTACAGGGGAAACACCCCAACTGTGTGATCAGATATGCAACCATCCTTTTCCTAGAGAGGCTTTATAGTCCTAGAGTCTTCTTTGTGACTCCAAGTACAGCTCTGTGGGCTACTTCTTCCTTTTCAGCTATGTGTACAGCCTCACAGTTTACCTTGCCCAGCCCCACGAGTCTGCTTCCAAGCCTTCAAGCTCTCCTACTTGCTAGACTGAGGCACAGCCTGCAATATCAGTTATGCCTGGTTTTCCCAAGCATGTTGTTCTCTGCTTGTTGCCAAATGGCAGCAGAGATATAGATGTTTAGCTGCTAATTCATGTTCTCTACTACACTGGGTGTCTTCAGATGGTTTACCTCTGTGGAAGCTCTGCTACAGTCCAGGACCCAGGTGTGTGAAACATCTGTGAGTGGAAATATCCTAAATCGTCTGGGTAATAGGCTGTGCCTCAAAGGCTGTGAGTTTCTCACTAATCCAGAGGTGGGACCTCATTGGGCAAAGAGTGACAGCAAAAAGCTGCTTTCTGCTTCTGTCTACCGTCATTGAACATGATAGAGCTTATGATTTGGGTAGCATGTGGTTGGAGAAGAAAAAAGTAGTTAGAATTTGGTTATGGGCCTGGTAGCATCATTAACGCCATTTTTCCTTCCTTAAAAGTCATGTTGAGTGTTTAAGTGCAGTGGCCCTGTGCAAACAGCTGTTATTGCTATTTCAAATTATAGAGGCTTGCTCTCTGTGCAGAATACAGGAATGGCATTTAGTGGTCTGTTACACCCATGTCTGTCTGCAAAATTTAGGTCCAGGCTCTTCAGTGTTTATCTATTTGGGATTGCTTACAGTGGGCAGTGGCACGTGGGTGTGTGGCTTCTAGCAGCTGAGGGGCTGTGGGCAAGACAGACATTGGTGTTTAGAAATTGCTTGTGGGCAGGGGATTTTGATGATGGAAATTGGCTGTCTGTCTGCAGCATGCCAGGCTTCAGTGCACAGCTCTGGTGAATGGGGCAGAATAAGAGAGGTCAAGGTGTGCATCATGGTGGTGGAGCACTGGAACAGGTTGTCCAGGGAGGTGGTTGATGCCCCTTCCCTGGAAATACTCAAGGTAAGACTCGATGAAGCCCTGGGCAACCTGGTCTAGTTGGGGATGTCCCTGCTGACTGTGGGGAGGTCAGACTAGATGACCTTTGGAGGTCTCTTCTGGCCTGGGCCATTCTATGATTCTATGATTATCTTCCAAGGGTGCACTTATCACCACTTTCAGGCAATGAAGAACATTTTATTATCCTTTCTGTGAGTAAAACAAGGACATCTCCCCATTGCAATGTTGAGATTAGGTGAGGCACCTCCTAAACGCACAAGAGCAATGGTTTTGGTTGTTCCTCCATGATATGCGCTGTTGGGGTGTGCCTTTCCACCAGCTGGCTTCTGCAAAGCATTTCCCTGGCATAAACCCAAAGATAATCCTGGGATTATGCCTTCTCCTCTGCTCTACAGGGCTTCCACCACCCACCTTTCCTATCACATGTTCCCATGGTCTCCACAAGGTGAATGTGGCCCTTGCCATGGACAGGACTGGGCCGTTCCCAAGGGATGCCTTACCATGCCTGAACCCATCTGTATCCCCTAGCAACTCTGCTTCCTGGCCATAGGAAACACCAAGCAAACAGCCATGTCGCTCTGCTAGCACAGGGAAAACATCTTAGCTCCTATTCTGCTCTCCACTGGCCTGACTTCAGCACGCACTGCTGCTTGCTGATGGCTCTGCCATTCCTCATATGTGTTTTTATCCGTAAGGGCCAATTAAATCACTAATGCCATCATCTATCTGCTTGGGATGACTCCCAAGCACCTAACATTTTACTGTATAATAGCACAGAGGCACTGAGATCCTTGAGACTGCCTCCGTGAATCATTGTAATGTATTTGCACAGCACAAGGCACTTGGAATTAATGCAGCCCAAATCATGGCTATTGATTTAGCCCTCCTTTCTGTTTGACACTGTTTATAATTTTTAACAAGGACATATTGGCTGTGCAGTTTATATTGTGCTGAATCATTGTTCATAAATCACCAGGTTTTTTATTTTAATCTCCTGCTTGGTGGGGCGGGGATAGCAGGACACTGGAGGCAGCTCAGCCTCAAAGGGATTGGTCCCTCCTGGGCTTAATTTTGTGGTGATTTACTGCAGCATCACACAGAGGAAAAAACAATAACCAACAAACCAACAAAAACCCAAACCAAGCAAAGAACCCAAAACAAAATCCACAACAAAACAGAACAACAAAAAAAGGAAAGCAAAACCCCAAGCTCGGGCAGATGGCCTGTGCTGGTAATCCTTCATTGTAATGGCTCCTGACACCGCAGCTGTGGTTCACTACAAGGCAGCATTTTCCTTCAGAAACAACAGTTTTCCTGGGATATGAAACTTCGCTGTAGTAGTTTGCTTCACTCGAGAATCTCTTACACAGAAGAACAATACAGAAGAGGGAAAGCAACCTCATTCTGATCAAGATAATCTGCTGGCATGTGGATTTTGCTCTCTGCTTGTGCTTATGTATTAAAAAAAATCTCAGCCTCTAAATTTTGGTGTTGGAAAACTTTTGTAGAGGCTGGAGATAAAAGCCTACAAAATTAAAACAGCTTGAGATGATCACAGATCTACATAAAAGACCAACGTTGAAGCAGTAGTGAATTAGGGAGTCTGGGGCTGCTAACAGAGGATTCAATTTAGCGTTTTGTTCCCTCTCTGTGAATCCCATGGATGCACAGCTCATTTGTTTTTCTGCAGGAAACCCCTGGAAGTTTCATTGACTTTGTAACTTCTCATGTTGGATTTTTCCAGTTCTGCTTAAGGTGTCGGGCAGGTAGAAAGGCTGTAACTGAGATTTATTGTGTTTGGTTGATGCCTGCGTGTGTATATGTGTAAATAAAAGAAATAAAATCACACACTGGACAGAGTTACCACTAAGAGAGTCAAATGACTGCCACCTAACAGTGGCAGAGGATTCAGAATTACTGCTCTCTCTGTGCATAGTTGTATATTGATTTGCTGTAGTTGAGATGAGCAGACTAATTATGATGATTCATTATGAACACTGAATTATGGCAGGCAGACGGTTGTTTAGTGTGTGACAAATTATGAGTAAATAGGATAGGATGTTGCATAAAGAAAGGCATGTGAAAAAGAGCAGGTTGGAAAGGCTTTGGACAGGAGTTAGCAGCAAGCTGAGTGAAATTCAATGCATGTGTTGTTACCTGTTTGAGAACTCACAAGATGCTGAACTTCTAGCATACTTGGAAAACTTTTGCTTAATGGAGACTGACTCAAGTATATATTGTGATCTTTCCTCATCCACATGCCCCAGCTGGTGTTCTGCTTTTGGAGAGAGGGCCTGTGGTGTGGCTCAGTTGGTAGCACATAAGACCCTTAATGGAAAGCTTGTGAGTTCAAGCCTGCAGTGGGCACTATTGTCCTCCCTACTCTAGTCATGGGGTCTGTGGTGACAGGTTGGACTGGATGATCTTTGAGGTCTCTTCCAACCTTGGTAATACTGAAATGAGAATACTGAGGTGTAGGTTTGCTGTTTTAATTTCAGGCATGCTTTAAACTTTGCTTTTGGTGCTTTCTTGGGGTTGATTCTGGTGTTGGGGTGTTAGCTGCAATTCATTCCCCAGCTCCATGGCAAAGAAATGGAACCTGGCTACACGCCACTGGTGACTGTGGAGCAACATAGTGAGCCTATACCTTCAATTATATAAATTCCTGTTTGATGAGAAGTTTCTTCTGCTTTTGGCCCAGAATTAATAATGTTTATTTACTTCCTTATGCAGGGAAAATGCCTTATAAGCTCAGGGGGAGTCAAATGCAAATTCTGCAGCCCCAGGAAAAAATATCACGCCTCTTTTAGCTCTGCATGCAATCAAGCCTGTGCAACCCTTTCTGCACTCTGTTGTGACAGTCAGCACGATCTTGTTTCTATTTCAAGCCTTGACTGATTGAACTTCTGTTTGCTGGGGTTTGGCTCTGTTCCTTCATGCTACCTGAAAAGGAACCAAGGGAGCAAACAGCTTTCCTGAGCTATTGTTGCTGCCTGGGGCAGATCTGAACAACTTGGCTGCCCCAAGTGAATCATGAGCAGTGATCCTGAGGGGTAGCCAAGGGGACAGGGACAAGATGGGGAGTCTGGTTTCTGCTCTTTGCTGGAAAGATGAGGCTATTCTGGTTTGGCAGAAACACAAGGCTATGAAAATTCTCATCAGCATCTCCAGTGTGAAGAGGGCTGTCACTGGCCCAGGAAAAAGATTGAAACTGGATTTTTTTGCTGCTCTGCTTGCTGAAGACTATCTCTGTCAAAATCTTTTGTGGCCTTTTCCTGTGGGAGTTTTGCATAGAAATAGGAAATGGAAATAATGAAAGGGGGAAATTACATGGAGCTTGTAGGGAATTATTAATGCAGATGTTTTAAGTGGAGCTTTAGGTCACAGTCCATTAAGATAAGGGAAGAGCCTTTGGTTGATCCTGGTTTGCTATGTGGATCTGAATGCCTTTCAGTTTTGACCCCAGTTGTTATTTCTACCCTACTGTATTTCTGAAGCACCTGTACCCTTTCAGTTCTCCATAGACCTGTACTTGTCTCAGGCCAGGTTGAAGTGGTCTGCTGGAAACCACTTGAATTCAGAGCAGCACGTGCTTCACTTGAAGTGTAATTTTCATCTTACTGGAGTCACAGGTTTGTCTCCATGTAGCTGAGTTGAAGCCTTCGGGGTACAGAAAGCAGTTGCATTGCCACTATGATGTATTTCACTCTCAATGTCCATCATAATGTTTTCCATCCAGCTTTACAGATATTAGGGGTTCAGATACTTGTTTCCTTGCTATTTGAAGTCCCTTATCAGGCTAGTCTGAGTCCCTGTGTAGTGGTAATTGGAGTCAAATTTGTGTGTGTACATATTTGCTGGGATTCCACAGAGACAGAGGTTGCAGGAGAAAGTAGGAAGCATGAGGCTGGAGTAGTGAAGAGTGAGAATAGATTTGGAATTGACAGAAAGGAACAGATGGCTTTGGTTGTAATGCCTATGTTTATATTAAATGTTAATATTCCTTCTGGAGCACCAGCACTCCATTGATATGTACCACAACATAAGTCATCTGGGCAGAGGGGATAAGGTAAATGGGTCTGTTGGATCCTGGGATCAAATCTGGCCCTGGATTTTGCAGCACAGTTTCTGTGGGTGTTAGCAAGTGGAGAAGGCAGGAGTTAGACGCAACCCTCCTTCAGAGCACTGTGGGCATTGCCTTGACATGCCCATGCTATAGACCCTGAGGAACCATGGTAGCACATGGAAGGGAGCAGTGTTTGTGCCCAGTACCTTGACTGCAGTGAGATGCTGCATTGTGAAAGTAGCACTTTGTCAGATATTTTTTTTTAATTCCAAGATAGGGAAAGACAAGAAGCTCCTGCTCTGTCACCCTTGTTGTCTGTCTCCTGGCAGGTCATTCCAGTCCTCTCTGGCTTCCTTCTAGAATCTCCTCACATTGGTCCATGGTGGGATTTACTGGTGTGCTTAGAATTCTTTGTGATTCATTCTGTGAATGCAATTAATCACCATCGGCACACAGGTGGAAGATAAAGTCAGTTCTGCAGCACCTAATTAGCTGTCATTGCTGGAAAGGTTTGGAAGCAGAGACAAAGAGTTGCAGTTCTGGCTGCACAGTCAGGGGGTCTCACGGAGCAGCAGAGAGATGCACCAGATTTCACCTGAGCCCTATGTGTTACCTTTAATAATCTTTTGCCTTTCTGTTAAAAAATAAACAAGATGCTCAAGTCTCTGTGGGTGTAAATCAGTGTAATTCTGCTGCAGGTGGTGGAGCTGTACCAAACTTTGTCAGCCGAAGAGAGATGGTGCCTGTGGGTTAAATGATGACAAAATTATCCTTGTGTGAATTTTTGTGTGTGTGTGTATGAAAATGCACATGCAGTGTGTACATGCCCACACACTAGTTAAAGGTGACTGGTTTTTAAAAATTTGTTTGTATTTGGTGCACCTTGGAGGCCCTTCCTAGTCAACAGTTGTAAAAGAAATGTCATCAGATTGTTAACACACCTCTGACTTGTTAACAACATAATAGTATGATTTGTAGTTAAAAAAGCCACTTGAAAGACTCACTGAGTAATACTCCTTTGAGTGCCCTGACATGTGCATATATTAGAAATCCATCTGATAGAAAACACAGAACAAAAATGATCAATAGCAGGTTGCAGTGCTCCTTATTACAACAAATTAATTGATCACGTCTAGCAGATTTCCCTCCCAGCAGAAGCTCTGGGTATTGAATGTGTCTCTTACTTCTCATCTATCCTTGCTGTTGGAAACATGCCAGATGGTTTTATACCATAATTTAAATATATCTGTGACCTGAGAAAGTTGTGTCATCCTTGAGACAGTTAACTTTCAGCTAAAAAGTTTGGTGGCATTGTAGGAGATACAGGGATGAATATTATGAAACCTTTTCTGATAAGGAGGTGATACTCTTCAATCCAGGCTGATGTTAGCAGGTCCCACCTGATGCCTGTATTGAAATGCTTTGCCTGGTCCTTGAACCACTCCTGTTTGACTGGTATCCTATTCTGAACCAAACATAGTCTAAAGGTACTGCATTGCTTTTCATAGTCCTGTGCAGTGGAACCCAAAAGCAGGGAGCATCCCTTCCGCCTAGAGAGAAGACTTCTGTCAGGTGATGACAAGGATGTGTCAGTGGAGAAATGGAGTGGAACACTTCTGCTGTTTTTTGTGCTGTACTATTTGATAGCTTATGCTCTCTTTCTAGTAGGTGTTTGTCAGTTCTCATTTGTGGAATAACTATTAGAGCTACAGTAACAGGTTATTAAGCTTCTGTTTTAACAAGCTTTATTCTGACAGAAGTTTCCTCTTTGAGTCTCCTGTAACTGGCCTGCTACAGAGTCTTAAATGTAAAGAAAGTAAGTGCCCCAGGCCTTTCATTCTTATGAAGTATGCAGATAGTGGGCAAGATACTGTGGAATTACATTAGTTAACTTAGATTTGTTTGATGGTTGCTCTTTTCCTGTACAGTAGGAAGTATTTCCTGTTTAAGAACTCAGCTTCAGCATTCCACTCCTGACTTGTCTTATAATTTGCTATTAGGTAAGACACTCAAAAATGGTCTGGCTCCCAAAATACTCTGCAGAGCAGGATATTATTTCTGGCTATATAAAATGAGATTACACTTGTAGGGCAAGTGCATAAAGACTTCTTTGAGACTGCAGCAAGCCAGAAGTTGATCAAAAAGGATTTCTGCCTCTGGTCCATACTAATCTGCCTATGTAGGACACACCTTGAGTACTGTGTCCAGTTCTGGGTGCCTCAGTTTAGGAAGGATGTTGACTTGCTGGAACGAGTCCAGAGAAGGGCAAGAAAGTTGGTGAGGGGCTTGGAACACAAGCCCTATGAGGAGAGACTGAGGGAGCTGGGGTTGCTTAGCCTGGAGAAGAGGAGACTCAGGGGTGACCTAATTGCTGTCTACAGCTACCTGAAGGAGGAAGTTTTACACAGAGAGAGTGATTGCCCATTGGAATGGGCTGCCCAGGGTGGTGGTAGAGTCACCATCACTGGAGGTGTTCAGGAGGAGACTTGACAGGATGCTTGGTTGCATGGTTTAGTTGGTTGGGTGGTGTTGGATGATAGGTTGGACACGATGATCTTGAAGGCCTCTTCCAACCTGGTCTGGTCTATCCTATCCTATCCTATCCTATCCTATCCTATCCTATCCTATCCTATCCTATCCTATCCTATCCTATCCTATGTATTATAGAAATGCCCTAGTTCTCCCAGCCCTCATTCCCACATCTCCAAATTACTCACCAAGCTAGGGGGTTGGAGGGGAATGGAGCAGAGTAGGAGGGTTTAACTCCTACTTTCTCCTTCAGGAAAAAAATGTCTTAGGGCTTGAGATATCATGCAAACATGCATCATCTTGTCTGAATTTCCTGATGATGGCTTTTCTGCAAATTGCTTTATGTAAAACAGGAGGGGTGTGGGGGGTGGGTAAAGCATTAAAATGGGAGTCAGCATTTCATGAAAGCTGCAGTTGAAACACAGATTTTATTCTTTAACTCTCTATTTTTTATGGCCTGACTGGCATTAAAAAGGCTCTCTTTGATGAAGACTTGCAAAATTTTGTTTCTATGAACCAGAATATACATTTGGAAATCCTGTTGAATGGATCCTGTTGAGTGTATCCCTAAAGACTGTTGTAATTTCCATATTCATTAAACTGTTTGGTGGTACCTGAGAGAGACCCAAACCATTACATAACACAGCTTTGAAAGCTGTGAGTGGAGATATCAGGATCAAAGTACACATTCACATCAATTTAATCTAGTCCAAGTCTGTGTGGCCATTAGGTCTATTCTGCTCTTTCATTTTTTCCCGCTCTCCATATTTCTACCTTTGCCATCCATTGCCACTTTCTCCTCTGTGTCCACATCAGTGCTCACACAGTATGGGATGAACTGAGACAGGGCGCTGTTCTGGCTGAAAACTAGTAAAAGAAAGTACCTTTATGCTGGAACATGTTTCTCTAAGCTGTACTGCTGACACAAGGGAAAAAGAAAAAGGTTGGGGCAGACAAACTGCCCAGTATCCCTTATTAACTTATTAAGCCATCACTGGAGATGTCTCAGCACATATAGTTTGACCTAAAATAATCTTTTTGAGGACCATTTTACACCATCCTGTAGAATTTTGTGTTTGGTATCCCTACCCATGAAAGCCAATGAGATGATCTTAAAAGGCAGAAAGGTCTTTTCTTTCTCTAGTTTTACTTGAAAGGATGACAATGCCCATTACCTGTTATTTATTGCTGGCTGATTATGGCTCATTCTGGTGTTCTTTGAAGTCAATGTATATCTTCTATTGACTTACCTGGATAACAGATGAGGCTCTGGATGAAAAAGCCACTGTTTTACTAATATCTGTATGTCTCTGTAGTTTGCAAAAATAGATAATCTCAGCCACTTTCAAAGATGTCTAGGGTAGGGCTGCACATAGCTTGTTTGTGAAGTTTTATTTAAAGGAAAAATAAATTTCTCCTAGTCAAAGGGCTGTTGGGTGACCTGACCTTTTCAGACTGAAAATGGCCACTCATAAGATAAATAAGATGATAAGAAAAACTCTCTTAGTGATTATGGGACTACTGCTGAAAGGGATTTGGCAAAGGCTGAAGAAATGTCAGAGTGAAAAAGTGCACTGCTTCTGCTGAAAGATGTTTGTATCTGACCCTGTCTGATGCCCAGTGAGGCTGCTGAAATCTTCCACTTATTTCAGCCACAGTGAGGGTGGCTGAAGGCCAAGAGAAGACACTGCACAGAACAGCCCTGAAGTTTCATACAGGTGATTTGTTACATGGGAATGCACAGTCTGTAACAAGCTATATAGTAAATGTATAGTATAGCAAATGGTTTCTTGGAAGGACACCCTTTGGTGCCAGCCATGCTTTCTGAATCTGTTTATATGTTGAAATGGTACCTTTTGGGCTGTGCTTTTCAACAAATAAATCCTTCCTCCTCATGTATTTCCTCTAGCTCTAGAGCTCAGCTTCTTTTGTGATGGTAACTGCTGCCTGATGAATGGTCTGTGCACATTAGCATCATTTTATTTGGCTGATAACTATGAGCACTACCCTGTGAAGCTGCATATCATCCACCACTGGGGTTTTCTAAAGAGGTAATGCAAGCTTCTCTCAGGAGTGGTTTAGATATAGAGGGCATGAAGTTGGACTAAATGCCTTCTTAAATACCCTTCTAGGGTTGCCATGTCTTCAGAACTCTGCCATGATAATGACAATGCATTATTTCTATGACAAGCATCTCTGGGGGGCTCAGTTAAGAGGTGGGTCCCTCCTGGACTTGGAGCTATTCAGGGGCTGCACTAATGCTTTCAATATTGAAAAGGCAGCCCCACATGCTACAGCTGAGTGAAGAGGTACAAATGGAAGAACTTGTCCCACATGAACTCAGATGCTTGTGTGGAAATATGTGTACAAGCTAGGCTAGATAGCTCCTCTAGCTCTGGAGTGAGAAATGGGCTCTGCTCTGAGTATCTCAGATGTGCTGGAAGCACCACCTCTCTCTGCTGACCATCACCCTATGCTGCAATATATTGTCCAAAGTCAAAGGAAGTCCTTTGACCTGATTGGTGTGAGAGCTCAGTACCTTTCTTATCTCCACTGAGGCACATTCAAACACTTTTCTATCAGCTGTTTGTTTCTAAATGTTGATAAAGGTTGCCTCTGTCCTCCTTCTGCTGACAGACAAGCTCATGGCTCTCTGCACTTACCCTGTCATTCTGCAGAGATCTGTCCACTACAGGTCACTCCACAAACTGGCCAAAGACTAGACATTTTAACACATCTGGGTTAGAATCCTGGGAATTATGTTTAAATAGGTTATATAAAAACTTGCCTAAAATTTAGTTTATTCTGATTATTCACAAATATTGATGATATATTTTGCTGAATTTTGGCTTTCATTCAGTAAACCTCTTCAATTCATCTTTAATTTGCAGATGGCTTTGGCACTGTTTCAGCCTCAGGTTCTGGTGGTTGAAACCCTGTGCTTGATTTAGTCTCAAGATGCAAACGGCCTGATTTTCAGAAAGTCTGAATATACGCAGCTGCTTTGTGGAATTCTGAGTAATGAAATTAGGGCTGGGTTTATCTCTCACTGCCAAAAAAACCGCAAATGAGTTAGGACTCTGGAAAGAGAAATGTGGCAGAATACACATAAATGTCTTCAGGAATTTGGGGATGTAGAAATACAGATGGAAATAATTGAAAGCCTAGCTCAAGTTTTCAGCTGAAAAGCAGTAATATAATTTCAAAAAGGAGATTAAAGAGGAACATGTTCATGTTGAGGAGAAGAGCTGGATGTTATGTCTGAATGAATGATGGAGCCCTGCTGATGAACGAGTCTGCTGCTCTCTCATGGGCTGGGGATGACAGGAGCATAGGGGGGAAGCAGAGATATTTACTGATGCCAGAGGATATAATTAGAAATACTCAGTGCAGTATAAGAGGAGGATGGGGTGGAAGCCCAAAACTAATAAGAAATGGGAACTTGCATCTTCTCTTTCAAAGCCTATATTAGAAGCGACTGATAGACGTCTCTTGAAATCACTGGAGTAGTCTCCAAGTGTTGAAAGCATTGTCCCTGAGTGTGGTTATGCTACTGAGGCCAGACATGGGGAAATAGCTGTGCACAGAAACTGTTGTGTTCCACATCTGCCATCTTTTTGGAATATCATGTCTTAGTGCTCCAGGGAAATGGAACTGTTTTCTCCTTATCTCTTATTGTATTCATTCTTTCCTTGAAGAAGCTTTTGTTTGTGTCTCTTTTTTTTTTCCTAATTATTTTGGGTTTTTTGCAAATACACAGATAATCCTGGTTGCACATGTAAATATAGACAGCACAGAGGTCTGTAAAGATTATGGATGTCCCTTTTGGCAAGCAATATCTTTTAATAGCATTGTGTGCAGTTAATCGGGTTAAGCAAAAGTAGCACTGGAGCAAGTGGTGCAAGTTCAGGGAAAGAGTAAGTGACAGACCTCTTGGGAGTTTTTGTGTAATGTTGTGGTGGGGTAGGGCAGAAACTTGTTTTGTGTTTCCCTTTTTTTTTTTTGTGATTCCTCCCTCCCCCCCCCAGTGATATCTGTGGTTGGAAACTTGAGCATAGCAAGCTGGTAAATTGCAAAGACTCTTGATATCACATTTTGTAACTGAGGCCTGTGCCCTCTCTGCCTTTCAGTTGTAGTTACGTGGGAAGGGCTACAGGGTGCCTCTCATTTAGGTGAAAGGAAGGAGTGAAAAGATTAGTCCGGAAAGATTGGAAAGACATTGCATTGGTGCTGCCCTTTGGCATGGAGAAGGAGGAGCTACAGGAGGTCTTCTACAAAACTCTCCAGTTAATGGAGAGAAAACCAATGCTTCTAGAGTTTTAGAAATGCTTTGAAATGGGCACTTACTTTAAGACAATAAGAGTTGTGCCTGGAAATGCCTGTGCCTGTCAACTGTGGTAAAGCCTGTCAACTGTGGTTAGCTCAGATGCAGAAGTCTGCACTGCAGACATCTAACACTGCATGCACTGGGTCTGGGGACCTGGGCAAGGAGGAGCACTCATTGCCACTTAGTCAAGCCAAGGATTGTGTAAGAGGGACAGTGAAGTTGGAGGACAGACTGAGTAGTGACATGCCTCACTGAAGTCTAGCTCAGCCAGCTTATGGTAGTTTGGGAGCTGGAAAAGCACTGCAGGGTGGAGATGCAGCTGCCCCCTGGGAGCCAGGAAGTGTCTGCTGGAGTTCTGCACAGGTTGCGTGTGAGGGTGGCAGGCCCACGCCATCAATCCCATAGAACACTGGACAAATTTGTTTGTTTTCTCCCCCTGGCAGGGCTGTGAGCAGTACACTGTACCTTTGACATCACGTATCTGTGCAAGGACACCTTTTCTGTACATGGTGTCCTTCGAAGAGGGCGTACATACGTCAGAGAGTTTCTTATAACAGCTTTGCACAGTAGTGCAGATGTTATTTCACCAATTCTCCAAGAACAATAAAGCAGAATTCATCCTAGGCTAAAACAAAAACATTTGCCTATTTTTAGTGTAATTTTCCAAGTTACTATTAACCTTTCATTTGAAATATAACACTGAGGACTACATATTGAGTCTGAGCAGCTTCTTGGAACAGCATCAATTTTCCGTTTAGAAAATTGCCCTTTTTTTTTAAAGCTTAACCCTATATGAGGTGTTTTTATTCTTTCCCTGAGAGATACTTTCCTATGGAAACCCACTTTCTGCACCTGAAATTCAAACCAGTTTTGCCAAAGGCTAGGAATTATGAGCAATAAAACAGGAAAAGTGATAGGAAGTAGCAGCTGAGCTGGGGGAGAGGCATGTTTAGAATATTAAGACCAAGCCCAGAAAAATAATAAAATAGAGTCAGAATTACAGTTAAAATTAAAACAGGCCCATGGCCAAATTTAAACATACTATATGTCTGGATAATAGTAGGCAAAAAACATTGAAAACAAAAACAGTGTAATAGCTGGCAACAGATAGTGTCTGGCAATGGATTTGCCATGATACTAATTCCAGAGAACTGGTGGGTGAACAAATTTCTTCATCAGGGAAGAGAACTCCTCCAATATAATGCAAAGGCATTTTTCAGTAAAAGGCAAAGGTGTTCTAAGTGTCCCACAGTGCTGAGGAAGCTTCTCTGTCAACCTTCTAAATTTGGAAGTTCAAATTGTTGAGGCAGATTAGAAGTGCTGAGCCTGGTAAGCCAGTGTTAATGGGTGATTTCCAGGCATGCTTCCAGCTTGTAGGGATGGGCCTGATATATGCTGGACATGGCTGCTAAACCAGCTTCAGATGAACCAGAGTCCATACAGTCATATCCACCCACTGTAAGTAGCCAGGCTGTTTAATTTAAAGCTGGCCAGTGGTGGCCAGTGTGGTTATACAAGAGGGATACAACTAGGCTTCTGGTGGTTGTTTCTAGCTAAAACTATAGTATAGAGGAGAGGAACTATAGCATTAGCACAGTATTGTATTTTATAGTACAGGCAAAGCAAGGAAAAACAGAGTTATGGCTGAGCTTGCCTAGGGACATGAAAAATAGCAAGAAGGTTGTCTTCAGGTACATAGGGCAACAAAGGAAGATGAAAGAATCTGTACCCCCATGAATAAATGAATTTATGAGACTTGGCTATAACTGACATGGAGAAAGCTGAGGTACTCAATCACTTTTTTGGTCTTGATTTCCACCAGCAACATCTCCAACCACAATGCCCAAGTGGCAGAATGTGAATTCAGGGACTGGAAGTGTGAAGAACCACCCACTATAGGAGAAGATGAGGTTTGAGACCATATAAGGGACCTGAAGGTGTAGAATTTCATGTAACTTGATGAGATGTATCTGTGAGTCTTGAGGAAACTGGCAGGTGAAGTGGCTAAGCCACTATCCATCGTATTTGAGAAGTCATGAGAGACTGACGAAGTTCTCAGTGACTAGAAAAGGGGAGAAATAACACCCATTTTTAAAAGAGTTAAAAAGAAGACCCTAGGAAATATAAGGCAATCAATCTAACCTCACCTGGCAAGATCATGGAGCAGAGCCTCCTAGAAACTATGCTAAGGCGCATGGAAACTAAGAAGGTGATTTGTGACAGCCAAGATGGCTTCGATAAGGGCAAATTGTGCCTGAAAATTTTGATGACCTTTTACAATATGGTTAAAGCATTGGTGGATAAGGGAAGGGCAACTAATGTCATCTACCTGGATTTGTGCAAAGCATTTGGTACTGCCCCCCACACAACATCCTTGTCACTAAGTTGTAGAGACCTGGTTTTGACAGGTGGACCTTTTGGTGGGTAGTGAATTGTCTGGACGATCACACTTAAAGACTTTTGGTCAATGGCTCAATATCCAGATGTTTCAGTACTGTGTGATGTGTCCCTCCCAACTGCACCACTTCTGAGACCCCCTTGGGCTGCAGAGGGATTGCATGCTGGCTAGACATCCCTGAAGTGTATTTTGAGAGCATAGCTCTGAGAGCAGTCTGGATTGTTGGCAGGAAACTGCTCTATATAATGGAAAATTGATCTGAACATGAGTCAGCATCAGAACATTTCAATATCCTTCTCTTTGTTTAACTCTATTCTTGCATATTTAATTTACTGGATCACTTTTTGTCTTATGTGATATGAACTATGAGATGGATCTGTTACAATGTATTATTTATGTATTCTAGTTGCCTCATGGGGAGAATTCATACCAAGATGATTAAAGACTTTTTTTTTTTCTTTTCCTTTCCTTGAAGATTGTAAAATGAGATGAAAGGGAGGAAATGCAGATTTTAATTGAGTATATTTGTAGAGTTGAAAGTGTGGTCTATTGTATTTCATGTGTGGCTCCATATTTGATAGCATGTTCTCATGCCTCGATTTATTTTTGAGACAAATAGTTTTCCTTTCCACTGTGATGTTAGTTATGTTTGTAAACCATAGATTGAGCCACAAAGACATTTCTTGAACTGTGAAAATATTAATTCCAAAGAAATCAGAATATTATTTACACTTGGATGCACAACACCCAAGGTTTAAAAGATGTTTAGATGGAATTTTATTAACATCCCAATATCTCTGGAGAGCTATGGCAAGAGTAGGAGAAATATTAAACTCAATATTTTTTGTTTGCCTTTAAGTAAATGAAGAGTATTATAAATCTTCCTTATTTGTGAGTCAGTTGAATATTTGCAGGGATTAACTAATCCGTACCAGAGCCAGCATGGACTGACCTTACCCACCTGATCACCCTTCTGCTCCATTATGACGAATGTAAGGACTGCAAGGGGTCTTAGAAGGAGCAGGAAAAAACTGCTCCCAAAATGTTCCTTGTGTGCACAAAGTACCTCTTCCTGGGGTAGCATTGACTGGGTTGAGCCTGTGGCTAAAGCTCTGATCTTGTTTTCCTCAGTTGCACCATTTTTGTGTTAGTTTTATGAGCTACACAGGGCCATGCAGTGTTGGAGTTGGGATTCCCCTGAGGAAATGGAGAAGTCTTCATCCAAACCAAGTGGCTGGTCTCCTGCTGTAAGCAACAGGGAGAAAGCAGTGTTTCTAGAATGTGTATTATCTCCTTGTCCTCTCTGTAGCAGATGTCTAAAACAGACATGTGGTCAATGTCTTCTCTTTGTTGACTGTGAATGGAGCTGAGAGTGGACTTACCCATGTAGAGACATCTCATTGAGGTTGCCATGTGTCATTTTAATACGGATCTGTTTCTTCTGAAGAAAGTTTTGCACCAATTCTGTCAGCTTTACTCAATCTCTGTCTTGATACCAGTCTGTTTCAAAAATTAGGTGTTGCTGAGGTTTATTTTAATAGTAAAATTCTAGGCTATGAATTTGGAAACAAAGCTACAAAGGCAAAACTAAAAATGTAACCAGATGTGAGAGTAGATTGTATGAGGGATCTGAATCAATATTATTAATGGGATAAATAGCTAATATTCTTCCCTAGCTGATGATTGGAAGTTTCTTACTGCTTTTCACTTAGACATCTTGAGGCTTATCTCAGTCCTAGAGAACATGGGGCTGATGCCCCCTCAAACCAGCTTAAGCTGGCCACTTCTGTGAAAGACAATAAAAACCATTTTTAGAAATATAAGAGAGTTAAAAAGAGAGGCAAGAAGAACCTCCACTCTTTATTGGACTTGGAGGGGAATATTGTAACTAAAGATGAGGAAAAGGCTGAGGTACTAAATACCTTCTTTCAGTAAGGCAGGAGAACGTCAGGCTAACTGGCTTCCTGAACTGGTTGATGGGGTCAGGGAGAAGTATAATCCCCCTGAAATCCATGAGGAAGTAGTTAGGGACTTGCTGAGCCACTTGGATACTCACAAGTCCATGGGACCAGATGGGATCCATCCTAGGGTGCTGAGAGAGCTGGCAGATGAGCTGGCCAAGCTGCTCTCCATCATTTACCACCAGTCCTAGCTCACCGGAGAGGTCCCAGATGACTGGAAACTGGCCAATGTGATGCCCATCCACAAGAAGGGCTGGATGGAGGAACCTGCAAACTACAGGCCTGTCAGCCTGACCTCAGTGCCAGGCAAGATTATGGAACAGGTCATCTTGGGGGCAATCACAGTGCACGTGCAGGATGCCCAAGGGATCAGGTCCAGCCAGCATGGATTTAGGAAGGGGAGGTCCTGCCTGACCAACCTGATCTTCTATGATCAGGTGACCGCCTGGTGGATGTGGGGCAGGCTGTGGATGTGGTCTACCTGGACTTCAGCAAGACCTTTGACACCATCCCCCACAGCAAACTCCTGGCCAAGATGTCAGCAGCACTCTGTGCTGGGTTAGGAACTGGCTGGAGGGCCGAGCCCAGAGAGTGGTGGTGAATGGTGCCACATCCAGCTGGCAGCCAGGCACTAGTGGTGTCCCCCAGGGATCAGTGCTGGGCCCCATCCTATTCAATATCTTTATTGATGATCTAGATGAGGGAATTGAGTCTACCATTAGTAAGTTTGCAGACAACACCAAGCTGGGGGCAGGTGTTAGAGGGTAGGAGAGCTCTGCAGAGGGACCTTGCCAGGCTGGACAGATGGGCAGAGTCCAACATGATGGCATTCAACAAGTCCAAGTTCCAGGTGCTGCACTTTGGCCACAACAACCCCATGCAGTGGTAGAGGCTGGGGTCAGAGTGGCTGGAGAGTAGCCAGGCAGAAAGGGACCTGGAGTTACTGGTTGATAGTAGGCTGAACATGAGCCAGCAGTGTGCCCAGGTGGCCAAGAAAGCCAATGGCATCCTGGCCTATATCAGGAATAGTGTGGCCAGTAGGAGCAGGGAGGTCATTCTGCCACTGTGCTCAGCACTGGTTAGGCCACACCTTGAGTACTGTGTCCAGTTCTGAGCCCTTCAGTTTAAGAAGGACATTTAGACTCTTGAACGTGTCCAGAGAAAGGTAACAAGGCTGGTGAGAGGTCTCAAGCACAAGCCCTATAAGGAGAGGCAGAGGGAGCTGGGGTTGCTTAGCCTGGAGAAGAGGAGGCTCAGCGGAGACCTTATTGCTCTCTACAAGTACCTAAGGGGGGTTGTAGCCAGGTGGGGGTTGGTCTCTTCTCCCAGGCAACCTGTGACAGAACAGGAGGACACAGTCTCAAACTGTGCCAGGGGAAGTTTAGGCTCGAGGTGAGAAGAAAGTTCTTCACAGAAAGAGTAATTTGCCATTGGAATGTACTGCCCAGGGAGGTGGTGGAGTCACTGTCCCTGGAGGTGTTCAAAAAAGGATTGGATGTGGCACTTGAAGCCATGGTTTCGTTGGTCATGAGGTGCTGGGTAAACTTGATGATCTCTGAGGTCTTTTCCAACCTTATTGACTCTATGATTCTATGATTCTGGCTTGAGGAATTCCTCAGAGTCAACCTTGGATGGTATTTTCAGATATTGCAATACAGGTGTTATGCCCCCTTGTTTTTCTGGGCTTCTGAAATTTATGAAGGAAAGGCACTTGCACAAGGTGAATGATTCCATCCATCTTAGACACCCAACCTAACATGGGATGACTTGTGCTCTGGGTATGGCTTGCTCCATTGACTAGACTGACTGGCTGTTGTAGATCAGGTACTGTGACAGACAGAAGTTTGGCTGTTCTAAGAGACTGGGGGAAAAAAAAAGTGGAATCTATGTCCTGTCTCTAAAGTGTGTTTGCAAATCCCACCCTCTGCCTTATAATTTGTGCTGCACAGCATCCATTGTGCTTTGTGCTTTCTCTGTGATGATACATGGTGATCATCAAAGCAGTGAGAGTGCTTCACAGTATGTTCCACACCAGCTACTTCCTTTCTGGTTTAATTATAACTGAGTTTGCTAATACCAGTCTTGATTAATGAGCTTAATATGCAAATGTTGTGATGAAACTGAAACTCTTTGTAATTGCTTGCAGACAGATTACCACTTCGAGTACACAGAGTGCGACAGCAGTGGCTCCAGATGGAGGGTGGCTGTCCCAAATCCTTTGGCGGAGTGCTCTGGACTACCTGATCCGGTGAAAGGGAAGGAATGCAGTATGTTGACACTTTTTATTTTACAGATTCTTACTAGCTGTTTGTCCTATTTACCCTTGTATGGCTTCTTAGCTTTGTCACTAATGTCCTGAGTATCCCTTAGTCCCTCCTTTCTAATCCTTCTTCTTGTGTCTTGGAGCTGTGGAGCAGGAATTGCCTTTGCAGCATAGTTGTAGAGCTCAATATCTGCAAACAGGTACCCTTGTATGTTACTTCACAGAGAGGGCACATCTTGTATGACACCCCTTGGAAATGTGGTTGCTTGTCTTGAGCTGCCATACTCTTAAATTTTGCATTGCAATGTGCTGCCCAGCGAGGTAGTTGAGTCACCAACCCTGGATGTGTTTATAGGTTGTTTAGATGTGGTGCTTGGGGATATGGTTTAGGGGTGAACCTTGTAGAGTAGGGTTATAGGTTGGACTTGATGATCTCTGAGGTTTCTTCCAACCTTGTTGATTCTGTGATTCTATGCTTCTATGTCTTATTTCCCTGAGTTATTTTCATAATGACGTTTTTGCATTGTAATTATCTATGTATTTATTTGTAACAGCTCTTTGTGTTATCATCTCACTTGATCCTGCCTTTTTTTTTTTTTTAAATGTTAAAACACTTTTTTGCATCTGGGGACATATGTGAACTGCTGCTCTGCAAACAGTCTTGAATGGTTCCCTCACTGGTTTGTAGCTTCCCAGGCTAAATGCCTTTTCCCATCACACTTCCTTGCTCTAGCGATTTTCTTTGCAGATCTTACCAATGCTTTACTTTCTCAGCAATTTGTACCAGGGGATATAAATTATTGTATCTGACAAACAGGATGAACAATGGCAGCATCCTTTCACTTGCAGAGATGAGATTTACTCACTTCTGACTTTCCTCCTATAAAGGTTTATTGTTCATTTCTTTATGATGTATGTTCCACTATGACACACACGAATGTTTTCTGTAGCAGTGTTGACCACTGGAAGATTTCTGATTGCTTGCAAGCATCCTTTGAGAAGTTGCCTGTGTTGTTCCTGGTATTTGGTTCAGTTGATGAGGTTTTAAATGTGAGATCTCTGTATATCCTGAGATTGTACTTTTCAAGTATAGACATACAAATTTAGGAAGCACCTCAGGTGATCCTGTAATTCACCCCCCAGCCCAAGCAGCAATAGCAGCAAGGACTGTCATTCATTGCTAATATTTAGCTGTGCTGTTTTCAGGGACCTTCAGTGATGAAAAACCCACAAGCACTCCAGATATTTGTCCATTTATTTTGTCTTTTATTTTTCCATCCTGCTGCAGCTTTTCCTGTGGTTGAATCTCCCTCTTTATACTTCAAGCCTGTTACTTTTTGCTGCTTGCACTACAAGGGAGAAGATTGTGTTATCCCTTCTGCTTTCAGTTACTCTGAAGTACAGAGGTAGAACTCTGCTTTTCCCCCTCTTATACGCTAGTTCTTCTTAAATCTTGCGATAAATGGTTTAAGGTCCAACAATATTACACAACATTACACTCTCCTTGACTTTCTGCTACAGATTTAGACAAATGGGGCACTTCTCTCTTCATCTCCTCTTATTTATGTGCCTGTCTGGTTGTAAATCAGTTCCATCAAAAATGCAACTGGTTTATAATAGCAGATGAATCTCAGGCGTCTTCAGATCTGCCCCCCTGCTAGACAAGGATAAAAGTTTACCCAGTAAATTGGATGTGATAGTATACATTTAAATACAGGCTTCTGCTAAATGCACTGGAAAACTCATCTCTTTAGACGCCTCTCCCCCTTGTAGTGTTGCAGTTAAGTCTGCTGGCAATTGAGCTGGTTTGAGACACAATTGGATACGTGGTGGGGTTTCTTTTGTTGTTGGTTTGGTTTTTGTTTGTTTGTTTGTTATTGGATCCTTCAGATCTCCTCTCCTTGGGCTCTGGAGACTGCAGCAGTGTTAATGTAGTTGTGTCTTTTTTCTTTTTCTTTTTCTTTTTTTTGTGTGTTCCTGTAGTAGATTATCTGGCTTCAGGAGCTGTCTGACTGTATTCTGATGGCAGAAGTAATTTTAGGTTTCTTATCTCCTAGTCTTTTACCTTTTACTTTAAGAAGACTCATTCTTTCAGGCTGGAAAGTTATGATGTAGTTGCCATCACAGAGACGTGCTGGGATGACTCACATGACTGGAGCACTGCAGTTGATGGCTACAGGCTCTTCAGGAGAGACAGGCAAGGAAGAAGGAGTGGAGGAGTGGTCCTGTACATCAGGGAGGCACTAGATGCCATTGAGCTGGAGATCAGGGATGATCAGGTTGAGTGTAGTGGGTGAAAATTAGAGGGAAGACCAGCAGGGCAGACATCCTGGTTGGAGTCTGTTGCAGACCACTCAACCAGGATGAAGGTGTTGATGAATCATTCTATAGGCAGCTAAAGGCTGCCTCAAGATCACCAGACCTTGTTCTCATGGGCGACTTCAACCTGCCTGATATCTGCTGGGAACTCAGCACAGCAGAGAGGAGGCAGTCTAGGAGGTTCTTAGAGTGGGTCCTGAAAATACTGTGCCAGTCTCTCCCAGTTCCAGATTCTCAGCAGTCATTCTCTTTCAGTTGTGCATGAACCAGGAATTAGAGAAATTGTATAACAATACATCCGAATTTCCCAGTCATCTCTGTAAATATGTCTAGTCTGTGGTCTCCAGGAGAGTCAAGAGCCACTTGAGATTGCTAAAAAGGTATTAGGCCAGGTGCTTCACATATCTGGAGCAATCTAACTGTGGCACCAGAGCTCAGTCCGTGTCTCAAGATGTGCTCATTTGCAGGATGTTGTGTTTTACTGCTTGTCGTTTGAATGAACTCATTTACAAATAGGTTTGGTCTCTCTGTGCTCTGCTGGATTTTGAAGTGCATGCCGACCTGTAAAGCACAGCTGACTGTGACCTGCTGAGAGTAGCTGCCAGCATTCCCTGAAATGGCTGCAGTTTCCAAAACATGTTGGGATTTGGCTCTTTTTTTGAGTCTTCAAAAATGTAATCAACAAAGTTTACTTGCAGAGAAGACAGGGTCCTCTGAGAAATAAATAGTCATGGGGTTCAGAGTAGAAAGGACTGGTATATTTTCACTGTGTTATGACCTAGATATTAGAAGAAGAGTATTTTGGCTTTCTCTTACCATGACCACAGAGCAGCATGATGACCCACCTTCCCCTCCTGTTACCCTCCCCTCCAGATCTCTTTCATCCAAGTGGGAGGTGGGAGGAAAGATGGAACCTCACATGATAGATGTTTGTGACACTGTAGCATGTGTTGCTTTGCAATGATGCCAGATACAGCAGGGAAGGTGCAGGATCAGCTCTGCAGCACAGTATCTTGCTTGCAACACATTGGGGCAAATAGTCCTTTTTATATTTCCCTCCCCTCTCTTCTTCTGATCTCCTTGCCCTGTGGGGCTACAGCCATCACCACTTTCAGACCTTATATCAGGGTGTCAGCCTACATTTTGGCATTCTGCACAGTATTGGTACATTAATGCTTTCACGGTGAGGCTCAGCCATGCCAGACTACTGGCCACCTCTCTCAGGCTTGTGTTTGTTTAGAGGTGTGTCATATTTGCTGCTGCAACATCATGATTGCAAGGGATCCTGCAAAAAGACCTGTTAAAAATGCAAAGATCTTGACTAGGAAAAGACAATATTTATTACACCTAAAGCTACTCTGTGTGGCTGTCTTCTGCTTCCCATTTAACATATCCCCTCCAGGCATCCTCCCAGTATGATTATGGAGGTAGGGTGCGTACATGGAGGCAAGGAGTGTTGCACTGGTGGAGGTGTTTGACAGAGAGCATCAAAAATCTGAATCACTCAAGTACATCTTGACAGTTGGGAATGTGATTAAGTAATTTGGTTTCATTCTGTGTTAATTACCACAGATCTCACTCTCATGTCCATATGAGTCAGGAAGGGAACTGAGGTGATAAGGATGTCTGCCAGCAGGACAGTCATTTAAGCTTTTACCCAAGAAATAATTTTGGTAGTCAATGGGAACTGTTTGCTTTCAGGTCTAAGCCCTTGCCTGCTCCTCCTTATAGCTGGTGCCTCTGAAAACCCATTGCTTTGATGTGAGGCTGTATGCAACGTCTGACTGAGACCTTTTGGACCTTGGTAGTGGGAGAAGGGCTTGGCATCATGCTTCTCCTGACAGAATATTGCAGTCTGTTTTGGTGGCCACAGTAAGGCTTTTCTGCCAGCCTGACCATATGCTGCATGTTTTACACTCAAATTAGAAGTCTGAATTTGGAGCCTGCTGCCTTCTGTCCTTGTCTCCTTCCCTTCCTCTATTCATCTAACTTCACTCAAGTACAACCCAGACACCTGGTGTGTCCTCGCTATGGCCAGGTGCACTGATAATGCTCCTCTAAGCAGAGTTTATGACCAAAAAGGGCTTTAATGTTTTGATCTTTTCTTTCTTCAAAAGAGTATGACTAACTTAATTATAGAAATGCAGAATGTTAGGGGTTGGAAGGGACCTCGAAAGATAATCCAGTCCAACCCCTCTGCCAGAGCAGGATCACCTAGAGTAGGTCACACAGGAACACATCCAGGTAGGTTTTGAATATCTCCAGAGAAGGAGTCTCTCTTATTCCTTAGAATGTGAGTTATTTTTTGCCATCCTGAACAAGAATTGCCTCTTCATTGTAGTGGCACTATGAGCAGAACAAAGAAACAGCAGTGACAATAATAGAGCAATTTCAAAAGGAGTTGAATTTGCCACATTTGAGGGGAAAAAGTGCTGGTAGGATGACTGTTATGGTTGTGATTCAAATGCCAGTTATAATCAGCAGGATTTCTTAGTAAAGAAGACACAAAAAACATTGATAATGTGAAAGAACTTGACCAAGTATGGCGCTGTGCAGTAATTAATGACGCTGCTTGGCAAACTTCACCTTTACTTGGTGCCATCATGGCGGGAGCAAATTCCTTGAAATCAGAAATGTGCTTCAGTTTTCAGGTGAGGTGTGTGAGCATGTGCCAAGTGCTGAGCATGTGAAGCGCTCCACTGACTTCAGAGAATAGATTGTCTTTAATTACAATGGACTTCACTGGGACCTGTGAGCAAAGTTTGTCCTGATTTATTGCTACTGAGCTGTGTTTGTTGAGCTTATTCTAACCTGTGTAATCTGTTCCTAGGTTGCCACAGGAGGAGCTATGGATTTTTCTGCTAATTGAAATGCACTTTAGAGGGCAAATGACCTTTTTAAGACTTGTAGGTTTTATAACAATTTAAGGTAATTTAAGTGATGTGCAGGAGTTTAAACATTTTGCTTTTGAAACAGAAAACTTAAATAGAAGGCTTTGAGTTTGACGTTCTCTGGGTCTCTGGTAAGACTGATATGGCAAACAAGTAAGAAGTGAGTCTGATCCTAACTCCCTCAAAGTCAGTGGGTATCTGCAAGTTTTATAACATGGTGTTTGCACATACATCTCTGTGTAGATGCATAATAAAAAATGAGTGTTATGCATCTGGAAAAACCTGTGTGCTTGTGTTACAGCCTTCTGACATAAAGTTTGTGTCTGTTTGATGCTAACTAGATTTGTAATCAGGCAAATTCTGTCAGGTCTATGTTTTAAAGAATTGGTTCTTTTGGAGTTTTACTTAGAATTTCAAAATTTGAAAATAATGGTAACAAGTTTTAGTAGTTTCTTTAGTTATTGCACAGTTGGATGTAAATGTACGTAACAATACTGCAATGAGAGTGGTACTCTTTATACCAGACACATTTATTTATGTTATCTCAAAATAGTTTGTTGTGTAATCAAAATGTGTTATTATCAGTAGACTGTCACTGTCTTCATATATAAATGCATGTAAGAGCTCCTTTTCATGGGCCTTACATAGGTCTATTGGAAGAGAGGCGACATCCTCATAGCTCTGAGGACTAGGCACATGGCCATTCTCAGTTTTTCACTGGATCTTGTTTTCATTGGTCTGATACACCAATTTTTTATTTTATTTTATTTTTTAATTTTCAGTGTCATTCAGACATTGCTTCTTCAGGTATTCACTTTGGATGAAACAATGGGGTCCAGCTATCAATGACTGCTGGTGTTTAACTATGTCATTTAGATGAGCCATATGCACATATATATACTTACATAAGGTGACAGACACTGTTCATTATCCTTAGGTGTAGGTGTACTATTTGAGAAAATATAAAAATATATATTCAGGAGATCTCCCCTTTCATTCCTCGCTCCTTGAGATTACTCACTTGAATGGTATATGCCGAGCGCCCTCATTTTGACTAATGCCTTTCCTTCTCCCTAGTCTTTTGAACAGTCATGTGGCTCCCATGAAGTTTCCTCATCATATGGAAGGTTGCTCTTTCAAACCTAAGTAACAAAGAAGTGGGCATGAAATCCAGGAAATCTGAGAATTTCTTGATGTGCTGTATATTTAGCCCTTGGCCAGTTGTATATTACCTAGCAATGAAGGATGTCTGACAGAGAACAGCATAAATCTCTGGAGATACCTCTGATGTAAACAGCAAGATGCGCAAGAATTAGCTTTCAAAGTCATGATCTTTGTAGGAGCACTTTTGGGTGCATGGGCTGCAGGATCGAGCAACTCAATTACTTGAGTCTCTTCTGTTTCTCTAGGAAAGTTTACATTTTTTTCTGAAAGGCAAAAAGCTTTCCTGCTGGAGCACACTGGGGAGGGGACTAGCACACAGCAGTGGAGGCTACGCTGGAGAACATTGTAAAGCTGAGGAATTAATGCAAGGCTGTCAGGTAGCAAAGTTGTTAAGCTAGCAGTGGTATGCATAGCACGGTTTGAGAGTCATTACTAAAAGACTGTGATTTAGCAATGCACTCAAGCAGGTATTTATTCCTATTTCTCTTAAAGCATCCCTGTTACTGTATGTTCCTGACTCAAGTTAGGAGGATGAGTCCTATTGATGGCATTAGGTTTTTTTAACCTGGACTGAGACTCCAGGCTACTTTTTGCCATGGCATTTCCATCTGGATGTTTTCTTCATCTGTATTGCTGTCTTGAGAGATACCCTAGTTTTACAAGTAGTTTTTCCAAATGTTTTGCTCTGTGCATGAGTAATACAGTGTCTTTGCAGAAAAAGTCTCATTGTTTGGCTTTTTGAAGCACAGATTTGTAGTTATAAAAAGCAGAAGAGTTGGCTCTGAACCCACAGAGATTAATTCCTGGAGAAGAGTTATTGGGAACTGTGTGTTGATATGTATATTGAGAGAAAAGTTAGCCTTATTGTCTTCTGATGATTTCTGTACCCTATTTGTGTACACAATTAAATAAGTCAAACACAGGTTACTCTGGGTCACTGATTTCTCTTTTGATGGGAAAGCAGCTGATGAAACCTTGAGGTTTGCTATGGCTTGGTTGAGGGATGGGAGGAAACCCATGTGTGTATTTGTGTGTGTGTGCAGAGGACTTCTCAAGTGGCACTAGAAGCCATTTGCACCAATCAAAATAAGACAGATGGAGTCAGTGGGGCCTGGAGAGCTACTCACTCACCTTGAAGTATGTTTCCTGTTCTCTCCAGGGCTGAGCCACCTGAATGGCTGTTGTAGCCTGGCAGCTAAAGTGCTTGCTAACCTCTTGGTGATGACTGCCTTCCTCCACTCTGCACTGCACTTTTGTCAATGTATTGAGCATTCCCATTCCAAACCCACACCTGTTAGTGTTCAAATGCTTTAATAAAAGTGATAATAAATATATTCTATGTGCCAGGCCAGCTGGGGAGAATGGTTCTGTTCCTACCAAAGAGACGATCTGGAAAATGCATTGCTCTACTTTATAATTTCTTGGACAAAAGGAAAAAATATTTACTCTTAAGAAAAGGAAGGGTCTCTTCCACAGAATGCATTCTTCTCCAAGGTACATCAGTTTTCAGTGTGATCACATTTCAAGCCTAAACAGCCTTGACAGACTTTTTTTCTTAAATTAAGATTCAGTCTGGTTCCTGGTAACACATTGAGATATAATGACTGAAGAAAACGAACATCAATTATTCACAGTCTATTGGAGAAGCCTCATATAAATTATTCATGGAAGACATTCTGAAGCTGGCTGAGATTATAGGAAACATTAATAATAGAGTGATGATTTCCCTATATCCTTTGGGTTTCTTTTATCTTCCTCATCCCATATTTTGGTTGGTCCCTGGTTTCATGCTATGTGGACCCTGATGTCCCTGGGTATCACTGAACAGATGTCTCAATGTACTCGTCCTTAGCCACATCTTCCCCTCCAGGCTTGTGGCATGTGTTTGCTGAACCCAGCAGCTGTTCAGAGGGACAGCTGTGTGATGCTGCCAACCTTGTATTTCCTTTCGAGCTACAGATTTCACTGCTGCCCATGGGAGCCTGAAATAATTCATTCCAGACTCTGCCTGCAGGAGATGGCAGCATCTCACCTGAATCTCAGACAGTGGAGATTTGGATGAACAACATAGGAATTAAGTGGGGAGAGATGGAAAGCCAGTGTTTGAGAGTATTTTTCCTGTTTATTTTCACTGGTATTGATAGAATTGCTTCATTGCTACCCCCTTCTAATGTTGTTATAATCTGGCAAAATTCAGACCTCTGTCTTTTCATAAATTGTAATGAATTGAGAGCCAAAGGGACACAGAAGGATACACAAGAACAAGCATGTGCTTGGTGGCAACAGAATAAAGAGTAGAGCTGAAATATTTTTTGATGTCAAAAGTAAGAAATATCTGGAGAAAAATGTCTGGTGACAAGGGTGATAAAGATAGAAGTAGCAGGTCCGACTGGCATGGGATGGGAAGCTAGCTGAGGAAAGGTGTAAGACTGAGGTGGCCAGAGCTGCATAAAGGAGGAAAGCAATTGAATATATTACGTGTTTGGTGTTGGAAGATGCCGGTTATTGAGGCAGCTTTGATTAATCTGGTAAAGCCACAAATATTCTGATACGTCTCAGAGTGTAGCAAGATATCAGAAGATATTCAGCATGAGAAAACAGACCTCAGAGAAAGTTGAGTACACATATACATGTGAAGATTGACTCAGTTAGTCCGGCTGTGTTCATGGTAAGCCTGTTCTGTCTCCCAGCATCAGAAAGTCAGGCAAAGTGAGATTGTTAGGGGCAGTTACTAGAAGATAAATGTGCCAACCAACATCGACCCCAGTCCACTAAAACTATTGGGAGAGCCACAGCTGTAGTAAAAGGAAGAACATGATCATGGAGCCTTACAATCAAAGGGCAAATGAGGCAATCTTGTTTATGATCTGTTTTCCTCTCTGGGGAGCCATTTCCATGTCTGCAAAGTGATTACAAAGTGATATCAGAGTGTGGTAGTTTGAAAGGAAAGGCTCTGCTTTCCCTCCCCCACTGAGAAAGAGACCACGGCTAAACCCAGTCGGAGAAATGAGATTATATTTTACAAGGAAACAGATTATATGTAACACAACAAATACAGGGATTTTACAATATATACAGGAATATACAGCAAATGAACTCAACCAGAAACCAGACCCCCCACAGAGGGGGCTTCCCCCTGTGCCCCCCTTCACCCCCTACCTCCCTTCTCCTCCAAAGAGGTAGAAGAAGAGACAAGGATGGTTAACAGGGCAGGAAAGGAAGAAAGGCCTGGCATAGGGAGTTTGTTAGTTCTTATCTCTTGGCAAGAAGCCCAGAAACAGATCCAGCCAAAAGGGACAGCGAAGGAAGGAAGACTGAGAGAAAGTTCCCAGCTCCCCTGGGTCCAATCTCACCTCCCACCTATACTTGGCCAATGAAATTCGTTTAGAATACCAAAATATTTTACAAACATTTAGCCAGTGTGCCCCTTCCTTAAAGGCACAGCGTCAAACGGTCACACAGATCCACAAAATAATCTGTTGTAAGCACTCCTTGGAAATGGTTCACAGTGGGCAGGACTCTTACTTCAGGATGTCCCACTTCCATCCACAGTGTGTCCCAGAAGGAGGTTAAGGTACCATCGCTTTTGACTCACAGTTAAAGAGGAGGGGGATTAATTAGATTCCCTAGATTGACCTCACAGGCCATTAAAATGCATCCAGTTAGGTTGATGGTGAGGCTGATAATTTGTATTTAGTGTGAGCTTTTCTTCCACTTGGTGTCCAGTTACGGTACAAAGCACTTGAGAGACAAAGGATTCATCATACGCCATGACAGATTGTTCCAGTAATCACTACTCATTCTTCCTGTTAAAAATGTGTACATTATTTCCAACTTGAATTTGTCTGGGTTCAGCTTCCAGAAGGTAGTTCTTATGCAATTCTCTGCTTGATTAAGTAGTCAAACAGGATCTTCTGTTTTCTCCCTATGGAGATGTTTGTACATTCATCAAGATGACTCTCAGTCTTTTGATAACCGAATTACATTGAACACTTCAGATCTCTTGCTGCAGGACATTACTCCTAATTTTAAAAGTATTTAAAGTTCTTTTGTTTTGCACTGACCTCTTAAAAATGCCAAATCACAACCATATTCAGTATTATAATGATCTTCTTGCCTGTAATAAACACATTTCATCCTACTTAGCACTACTTCCACCTTTAAATATATCCACAGATCTCACTAGCACCTTTTTGCATGTCTTGACAGTGGAAGCTCTTCATGAATGATGGGTCCACTATGCCACTCAGGCTTGCTGCTGTCCAGAATGTTTCAGCCTTTCTGCAGGCAAGGGCAGCATTTCTTGCCCTTAATGGGTGCCTTTATATTTGACTCTTAAAAGTCTCTGGCTTGGAGTGAGCTCAGTCTTGACAACAGTCTCTCACTTGCCAATTTGAATAATGTTCCTTTTCTTTTTGCCTGCAGATCATGGATTAAAATGCACACAGCCATCAGACTCAGTCCTGAGGCAGGCAGAGCTGCTCCTCTTCCCCCTACTCAGTGATGGCTTCCCACCAATAGTCCTTTCTGAGATCTTTTACTCAGGCCACTTTTAATCCATTTAAGATGTGCCATGCTGGCATTGTGTGAAGTCACCATCACTGGAAGTGTTTAAGAAGAGACTGGATGAAGCACTTGGTGCCATGGTTTAGTTGATAAGATGGTGTTTGGTGATAGGTTGAACTTGATGATCTGGAAAGTCTTTTGCAACCTGGTTAATTCTATTCTATTCTATACCTTCTTCATCAGAATGACAAGGAAAGATATAGTAACTCTATTAGAAACTTTAAGTCTATTACATTCACTTAGTCACCTTTATCAAGTGACTTGCAATACTTTTAAAGAATATTTACTGAGATATGCAATGCTTTTGATGGGTATTAGTATTGTAGTTCTTATTGATGTTTTATGAAGTGAATCTGGTATCAGGTTTATTGCGTACTTCTATGAATCTGTGTGGCTGCCTGTGGCAGTATCTGTCTAAGAGTTCTTTACAGAACAGGCACCTGTACAAACCACAACATTTTTTTCCCTTCTGTATGTATTTTATGAATCCTACACCTGCAAATCACCCATAATTGCATCAGCTCCACTGTGGCTACAGAAGGCATCAGTGTATCCAGCAGCACTGCCTCTGACAGTGTGCTTCCAGTTTTAAAAATGCCAACAGTGAGGCAAGTCATGAAACCTTGCAATGTGCTTCACATTTTGTTTTTCACAGAAAGGAAATCAAAATCTTCACATTATGCATTCCTTGGTTTAAACTGGTGCGTAGCACCCAAATTAGTATCTGAATGCTGTAATGAAGTTTACAGTCAGCAAGGGGATAGTGATGTTTGTTCTGCAATAGATTTTTCAGAATTGTCTATGTGGTTTAGCTGCCTTAGTTCTGTTTTCTGAAACAGAGTAGATGTGTAAGGAGTTTTTCAGTAGACATGTTTTCTCTGAAAATTAAATGCTGAAATAAATGGGTTCTGGGGTTGGAGGCAAATAGTGTTCACAAAGGCTACCTCTAAGCCAAGAGATTAATTTTTCTTCTGAAGTAAGAAGGAGAAATTAGTGGAGGATGAATCACCTAAAATTTAGATTTTTGAATTTTCATGTTGCAGACCCACCTCCTACGTGGTGATGCTGTCCTTCCCCTTGAGAGCATCTTGCCTGTGTCACCCTCCAAACACAGCAATGCTGCTATAATGTCAAGTGTTACTATGGACAAGTGCTTACTGGTCATCACTGGATCTGTTCTCAGATGTGTTAGTGAGGTAGAGGAGCCATGAGCAAGGCAAAGCATCAGCATCCTGGAATGAATCATCTCTCTGTGCATGTCACTCTGCAAGTGCCTCCTGGCCTATCATGAGGGACATCTGATCTGCAGAGTCCCTCTGGGTATGGCCAAAGCCTGCCTGTCTTCAAGATTAAAAAGTATTTGGCCTGGCTTTTGGTCTCCTTTCTTGATGGAAGAGCAACTTGTGCAACACTGGGAGAGGAGACCATCTCCATGCTCACCACACTCCTTGTTTCCTCCTCATCCCCCTCCAGCTGCTCCTGACCACCTGGAATGAGGCCAAATGATGCATCTGTTCCAGTGTCGAAAGTGGTTTGTGTTGCTATTAGCCATGCTCAGCCCCAAATTGAATGTGGCAAGCAGCTGGCATGTTCAGAGCTAGTTTACTTGCAGCTGTATGTGTTTTGATGGGAAATGCTGCTGTCTTTGGAATACAATTCTTAGAAAAGGGAAAGAAGGTAATTCCCCACCAAAATAAGAGAAAGGCTCATCTCTCTCCTGGAAGGTCTGGCAGTGTCCTGTGTGGCAGCCTGCCTGATCTTTTACACCTATTTTTTCTCTCTGAAAATCAGGGTGTAAGGAGTTGAATGATATTAGCTTGGTAAAGCAATGATCTCTGCTCACATTACTGCAGTGGAACAGGAGGCTCTGCTGCCTTCTGTGTCTTCATTATGGCAGCAAATTGCTCCTTATTTGAAATTCACAGCAATTCTACCACCCTCATGGTGAAGAACTTCCTCCTAACATCCAATCTAAGTCTCCTCTAATTTCAAACCATTGCCACTTGTCCTATCACTGCAGTCCTTTGGAAACAGTCCCTCTTCATCTTTCTTGCAGGCACTGTTCAGGTACTGGGAGGTCATTATTGGGTCTTCCCAGAGCCTTCTCTTCTGCAGGCTGAACAAGCCCAGCTCCCTCAGCCTGCCCTCACAGCAGAGGTGTTCCAGCCCCCTTATAATTTTCATGGCTCTCCTCTGGACCCACTCCATCAGGTCTATGTCCTTCCTGGTTAAGTATTGTCTTTGTTATGTTAGCAACCAGCACTGATTTTCTCAGCATGCTAATATTACCTCTGCCAAACATCTTCATTGACAAGATACAGTACTATTAGCGATCTTTTTCAAGACTACTTGGTCTATCAGCCAGGATATTCAAAGCATTGTAGGCAGCCCATGTGAGAAGAAATGTGGAGAGAACCTTGGATTAGGTCTGCAGCTCTCATCTGAGGCTTGTAGTGTTACTGTCAGCATGTGGCTGTGCATTCTTCTTAGCTATTGTATGGGTGGGTAATATGAATCTGTTCTGGCTTTCAAGTACTGCTGATTTTAATTGAATTCAAGGTGCAACAAGTGGGTGAGCAAGGGTGAGGAGAACTGCATTACAAGTCCATGGTTTTCACAAATTGCTTTTGGACAGAGTCTGTTGGTAGAGATTTAATTTCTAAATCTCATTTTGCCAACAGAGACAAGCTACAAATTGGGACTTGTCATCTGAAATTTGGTTTCAATGCTGCTGCATTGTTGAAAAAATAGGCACTAGTGAACACCTCCATTCTGCAACTAATGTTGGTAGTTCAACTTGGACTCATGGGACTGGGTCATTCCTATTTGGTTCACTCTGAATTAATTAAGCAGCAAAATAATTTAATGGAAACTAAATGGGGATTAATTTCTACATTCACATGTTGGAAATTACTGCCTCCTCAGCTTTCTCCTGTGCTTCTGGCGAGTACCTGGAGATGAAGAACCAGGTGTGCAGCAAATGCGCGGAGGGAACCTATTCACTGGGGAGTGGGATCAAGTTTGATGAATGGGATGAGCTGCCAGCAGGATTTTCCAACGTGGCAACTTTCATGGACACGGCGGTTGGCTCGTCTGAGAATAAAGCTGACAGCTGCAACAAGTAAGAAGTTTTGTTTGCACCTGGGTTACACAGCCATGGGTAAACCTGAGCCAGCTCAGCAGCACAAAGCCAGCTTAATGACTTACCTAAGATCTTCAGAAGGTAATCAGCCCAACTAATGGCAAACAAGAGTGGCTGGGAAGTGAAATTTGTAACCATCTTTTTGCTGTTGTCATCCTCAGGCTCATCACCAACTAGTGAGTTTAAGACCGCCCTGGGGCTGCTCTTATTTGTAACTGGAATTCTCCAGGTCTAGTAACTGTGTCTAGGACTTTCACAGCCTATTTAGATATCCATGGTGGTTGCAGAAGGCTGTTTCTGAGTAATTGAATGTATGTTTGACCCATGGATAATGAACCTTTCCTGTGTAGGTTAGGTCCTAAATTTCTAGTCCAGTATCTTTTTCTGTGCAGGTTTAGTGAAAAGTATTATATTTACATGACAAATAAACGGGAATCTAGTAATAAATTTATAAATTAACTGCAATTACTTACTGTGGGATTCTGGGTTCTTTCTTAAGTACCATGTTTTTGTATAGTAGTGTAAGAAATGTCTCCTCAGTGTCTGTGATCTCAGCTGAGGCTTGTTTTGTTTATGCTCACCAGCTCTTCGTGGACACCTCGAGGGAATTACATCGAGTCAAACAGGGATGATTGTACAGTTTCTCTCATCTACGCTGTGCACCTGAAGAAATCTGGTTCTGTCTTCTTTGAATATCAGTATATTGACAACAACATCTTCTTTGAATTTTTTGTAAGGCCTTTTATGTGGTGAATCCAACCTTACATTGTAAGATTTCAATCCATACAAAGACCATCAGAAACAGCTTTTCTCTCCCTTTGCATTCCCCATATCTCTAGAGCTTATTATTATTGAACAAGATAAAAAAAAAATCTTCTGCTCTTTCAGTTACTTATGCTGCCTTTTGGCATTTATTTAAGCTTCAAAACTTAGACTAAACTGATCCCATCTACCACGCAGTGGGATTTTTCCATTAGGTATCATTATTGCTCCTGAGAGAGTTGTTAGCCATTGGAATGTGCTGCCCAGGGAGGTGGTGGAGTCACCATCCCTGGAGGTGTTCAAGAGGGGACTGGAGGTGGCACTTGGTGCTGTGGTTTAGTCATGAGGTCTTTGGTGACAGGTTGGACTTGATGATCTTTGAGGTCTCTTCCAACCTTGGTGATTCTGTGACCTGTTGGTGGTAGAAGCTTCAGTTCAGGGATGCTTGACTTGAAATGGCTTTGAAGGGATGTGATGTTTAAAAAGACTTATTCCAACAGAGACATCCTGAACATGAAGTGTTCCAAGGTGTATGTATGTGGAAATCTTAGCTTCAGTTTTAGGTCAATTTGGGTCATAGCAATTAAGACAAAAAGAAAAGCAGAAGAAGAGACAAAAGGCTGACCCTTAGAAAAACCTCAAACAAACAAAAAAACAAACCACCACCACCACCCCCCCAAAAAAAAAAAGAAGAAAAAAAAAAAAGGAAAAGAAAAGAAATATAAAGCCAGAAACAGCAATTCTCCAAAGAGATCTAGGAGTACAAATTCAGTAGGAATTAGAATCTGAGGATACATCTGCACTGTGAAATGGAGGATCTGGGGACCAGAAATAGGAGCAGCCTGGCTGGACTTGAACCATGCTGTACCTAAATTACTAAACCAATCTGATCAGCAGTGACCAGAATGTGAAAGGCAACCATGCTCTGCCCATATAGATGGATTGGTTGGGATCCAGTGAGCTGGAAGTTTGGGGTGTAGATGCCCCTGAGATGCTTTGGAAGATTCCACCAACACCTGCACTGCTTTTCTTGGCATGTTGTACCTGCCATTTGGAACAGAAAATAACATAATAGGAGGGCAGCTCAGAAGAGGAGATGACTGGAAATTTTCTCTCTCGTCTGTTGCTACCTCACTATCTAGTGAGCTGTGTTTTTCCTCCAAAAACAGCTCATGTTATCACACAGCAATGAGAAGCCTTAGCTGGTGTTGCTTAATGTTTCTTGAATATTGGAGAACAGGGCAATGTATCCTTTTCCTCAGTAGAGATGGGGAAGGAGGATAAAAATAACTTCTTGCTGCTACATCTGTGCAATATATTGTTATTACACTTTAATAACAGACAGTGCAGATGATATTACTTAGTTATTTCAGTTTTATATTTGACTCCTCTGCCTTCTTCACAGGGAGAAGGCAGGAAACAAGGTTTTCTGCTGTCAGATGAATATACCATGATTATGAATCCTAGCTCCTGTTGCGTGTCTGACTGATCCTACTGGAAAAAATATGTAGTTTCTTTGAGCACTAGCTTTGCAAATAGCTTTTTGATTATTACTTTTATTGATATCCCACTCATTCCCCTCCTTACATTTATCATCCCCTCTTCAAGAAGCAGTGAGTGATGCAGTCCTTTGTAGAAATGCCTGTGTAAATATTTCCTAGTCAGCCTCAGTATTTCAGTGAAACCATGTTTAACACTTCTCCAAAAGTCCATTTTTCATCTTTGTGCTTAAATGTATTTAATAATTACACTTCAGCTCTGCACAGTGGCATTTCAGTGACAGTGGTGTAATGAGCTGCACTGGATTTGGGAGAAGTAGAATCAGCATCACATATCTGTCAGGGCAAACTCTCCATGGCATGTTGCCTCTCCCTTGATAATGTTACTCTTATTCCTAGTGAGGTCAGGTGGAAGAGAGCCAAAGACTGCAGGTATTTGCTGTAGAGAAGGCAGTTTGGCCTATCTAGCTTTGGCCCATCCATTCTTAAAATCCCTCTCACTTAGAAGCCCATGGATTTTAGAGAATTGGGTCGTGGAAAGCTCAGGAGAAGGAGCAGGCAGCCAAGACAAGTTGTTCAACATCCAAGCCTGACCACATAGTAAGAGGACAAGGCTGAGATCTCCTCATGCACTTTTTGTTCCCCATTTGCATCAGAAAAGGAAAGAAACTGCTAGCAGGTTTTGAAAGTTGGGAGTTTTATTTTGCCAGAAGTAAGGCAGCTGTTGTCCTAATATCTAGGCAAAAGGAACCAAACAGAATGTCTTTCCCAGCCAGCAATGATTATACTGACTGAGAGATACACCTGATTGTGTTTTTATTAACAGATACAAAATGACCAGTGCAAAGAGATGGAGTCCACGGCAGACAAGTGGGTGAAGCTAACAGACAATGGAGAATGGGGCTCTCATTCTGTAAGTGTGCAAAAAAGTCTTTCATGTATCTTTTTTCCCATTTATAAATGTCTGTGATATCCTCTCAGCAGGCAGCAAATGGGTGTCAGAACCTGTGAATGCATTTGAAGCACAGCTTTCCTAGTACTGAGGGCACTGTGATCTCTAAAGGGATGATCCCAAAGAAAATCATAGAGATGCCAAGACTTTGTATTGATTTTTCTGGGCTTTAAATCAAGTGCTTTCTGAAGTTCAAGCAAATCCTCATGCCATGGTCACTCTGCATGATTGCAAAAGAAATCTTCTACAACAGTTATTTGTTCATGAGAACATGAGATCATTCCTTGTTGCTCAACAGAGCAGTGGGAGCCATGTGTGCATGTGGAGGCAGGCAGGACTCCTGTGCATGCTGAAGAGCTGGATTGCAACCCACCTTCTGCTCCATAATGACTTACCCAGTTCATAAACAAGTTGGCAGTACCAGGGTAGCTCCTACAGCATTGATACAAGCGTGTCCATATTGGGATAAGCATTGCTTTGGCTGGCTTGTGACCTAGCTGAGTTTGCTCAGTGCACAAACCATAGGTAGACCAACTCATTAGCCCATGGTCATGCCTGGCTTCCACTGTATCATTATAACCTAATTTCCAGAGACATTATGGCAAAGACCCACCATAGGCAACATTATACCAGAAAAAAAGGGGCTTTTTATGGGCTTAGACAGCAGCACTGTGTCTGTTTTCCATGGACTGCTTACTCTTCTGGAGGAGAATTCATATTCCCAAGCCAGTGCCTGTTAGCTCAGGTGCAAGCCCCATGTGAGTTGGTCACATTGGAAGGCAGAAGAGCTGGGTGAGGATGGATGAGTAACACAGACTGAGAGGTAGATCCAAGGCCAGGGTATCCACGTGGGGGAGCTGAGAGATGTAGACAATGTCTGCATGGAAGATGGGTACAAGCTGAGATCGTCATCTGGAATGTACAAATGTCTTCAATGACTATGAAGATTACTTGGATGCCTAGTTGAAATACAGACACACAAGTTAGGTGAGACGACCATTCTGTTTCTTCTCAGGGCACTCCAAATCCTGCCATGGTGGCATTTTAAGGTCAGGTTTGCAGTTGTTTCAACATCTGCTTTCAGCATTCTGGTCCTGCTGCACTAGGGCTGATGTTGAGTATCTTCACATCACACAACATGATGTTTGGTTCAGTATGGTCCCAATTCTGTTCTTACCTGTGGTAAACCAACTTCCCTGTACTGACCTGTATGATAGCTGTTTGGGGAGTGGGAGATAGAACATACTGTATTTCACTTTACTTGACTTTTTGGACTCTTTTTTTCTGGGTGAAGAAAAAAATAATTGTTGTCCTTCCAGGTGTGTAAATCTCATTGTCCTGGACACTTATGCTGGTAGAGTTTATCCCTCTTTTTGTGTAAAAATATAGCACCTTCAGGCCAATATCACTGTGTTGGCAGTAGATATCTTGTACTGGGCTAGCAGACGTGGTACAGCATTGCAGGCCAGGCAGGGTCTTGATAAACTTGCTGTGTTTAGTGAGTAGAGTGATAGTGTTACACAGGTGAGTTAAGGGCAGCAGGCACCAACACTGCTACCCCAAGAAGTGATCCTGCCTTCCTCCTGTCCCTTATCCCAGCTGTGGATCCCAACCACCTTTGCTGTGCTGGTACAGAGGTTATGTGGCTACTTGCTGAACCATGCCATGAAGACAAGTAGGTCAAGGCAGTTGGAAACTGGGTTGTTGTTTTTTGCATCTCATCTCCTGTTTAGGGTCAGAAATGAGCAGGAGGGATGCTGCTGCTGAGGTCATTCATGGTTTGTGCCTAGCTTACTGATCACCTTTATGTAGTATTAGAAGCAGGCAGTCTGACCTTTTAAAGCCTATAAACAGAACTCACTTATGAGCCTGGATTTTTTAACTCTGGGTCATGCTGGGTTTCTTTATAGAAATGTATTGCAAGGCTTTAAAAAACCAAAGTGATTGACTGTGTCTGAACACAGATCTAGAGATAGAAGCTCCTGAGTGCCAGGGTAGATAGATAAAGGCAGGAACAGTTTTTTCCAGTTCTGCTTACAACAAGGTCAGAAACAGCTCTTGGGTTTTTCTATAAAACTAGGGTGTTGAGAAGCTTTTTTATGAAGCATACTTTGGCACTCCTCAGAGATGTCTTTACAGCATCTACCTAGCTGTCTCCCCATTACTTCTTGACAGCTTGGGTAAAGGCAGGATTGATGCTAGGATGTAAGAAATCAGAGTAATGGAAATAAGAAATAAAACAATTTCATAGCAAGGGGCTATGTGCTAACTGTCATGCATGTGTTGTTGCAGGTAACTCTGAAATCAGGCAGCAATATATTATACTGGAGAACAACAGGGATTCTCATGGGGTCCAAAGCAGTAAAACCAGTTCTGGTGAAAAACATCACTATTGAGGGTAAGTGATACTGGCTTTTTAGGTCTTATCTCACTTTTTCATCTCGGTGTTTAGCAAGTGCCATTTCTATTGGTGTTCCTACAGCACTGAAGTGGCATTTTTTAGCCCTGTTGTTCACTGTCTCCTTCTCTGAAGTGTACAAACAGACAGCAAAACTTCACGCTGTCAGAAAAAGGCTGAAAAATTAAAGTAGCTGGTAAATGGTGCCATCTACTGGTGAAGACTAGCTTAGCAAATAGAGCCCTAAAGGAATAAACGGGGTTTGTTTTATGTAGAACAGGGAGACCGTACTTATGGGTAAGCTATTCAACAGTGATAAATGAATATATATACATCATTCACCTACGTTAGACAGTTCCAAGGCCTGGCTTGACAGACTGCTGGACCATCTCATTTAAACTATATTCTTACCCTGAAAGGTTGGACTTTGAGGTTCCTTCTATTCTGGTATTCTATGAATCTATGAATCGTAACACTGACACATACATTACCATTTAAATAATTTAATTAATCTGGGATTGCTCTTTTGGTGCTGCTCTAACTATAATCAAACTTGGAGTTACATATAAGTTCCTTACATGGGTCAGACTTGCACTGAGGAGCAAAGTTTAAAGGACAGCTAGAATGGTGGGCCTACAAGGAAGCTGTCCAAGCAGCAAGAGACCTGGTTAGAATTAAATCTAGCCAGGGAAATCAAGGGGAATAGCTAAAGTTTCTACAGGTACATTAATAGCAAAAGGAAGACTAAGGAAGGTGTAAGTCCCCTCAGAAAGGAAACAGGAGAACTGGTGACAAGTGATGTGGAGAAGGCTGAGATTCTCAATGACTTCTTTATCTCAGTCTTCACTGGCAAGGACTCTGGCCCACACTCCTGAAATCACAGAAGGTAATGGCAGGGACTGGAAGAAGGAACTGCCCTTTGTGAGTGAAGATCAGGTTTGTGACCATCTGAAGAACCTGAAAGTGTTCAAGTCCATGGGACCCGATGGGATACACCCACAGGTGCTGAGGTAACTGGTGGATGAGGTTGTTGAACTGCTCTCCATCATGTTCCAAAAGTCCTGGCAGTCTGCGGAAGTCCCCACTGATTGGAAAAGGGAACCATAACCCTCATTTTCAAACAGGGAAAGAAAGATGATCCAGGGAACTATAAGCCAGTCAGTCTCACCTCTGTGCCCAGTAAGATTAGGGAACAGATCCTCCTGGAGGCATGAGAAAATGATTGGGTACAATCAGCACAGCTTTGCCAAAGGCAAATCTTGCCTGACAAACCTGGTGGCCTTCTATGACAAGGTCACAACACCAATAGACAAGGGGAGAGCAATCAATAGCATTTATTTGGCCCTGAGCAAAGCCTTTGACACTGCCCTGCACCCCATCCTGGTCTCCAAGATGGTGCAGTATGGGTTTGATAGATGGACCATTCAGTGGATAAAGAGCTGGCTTGATGGCTGCACCCAAAGAGTGGCTGTCAATAGATCCATGTCCAAGTGGAGGCCAGTGACAAGTGGAGTCCCTCAGGGATCGGTCCTGGGACCAGTCTTGTTTAACAACTCTGTCAGTGACATGGACAGCAGCATTGAGTGCACCCTCAGCAGGTTTGCTGATGACACCAAGCTGTGTGGTGCAGCAGATACACTGGAGGGAAGGGATCCATCCAGGGGGACCTTGACAGGCTGGAGAGGTGGGTCCATGCCAGCCTCATGAGGTTCAGCATGACCAAATGCAGGGTCCTGCATCTAGGTTGAAGCAATCCGAGTCACCAATATAGGCTGTGCATTGTTTAGCTTGAGAGTAGCCCTGAAGAAAAGGACTTGGGGGTGCTGGTGGATAAGAAGCTTAACATGAGCCACCAGTGTGCACTTGCGCCCAGAAAGACAATCAGATCCTGGGCTGCATCAAGAGAAGCATAGCCAGCAGGTCAAGGGAGGTGATTCTCCCCCTCTACTCTGCTCTGGTGAGACCCCACCTGGAGTACTGCATCCAGTTCTGGAGCCCCTATTACAGGAAGGATCTGGATGTGCTGGAACATATCCAGACAAGGGTCCGTGAGGATGATCAGAGGGCTAGAGCACCTCTCCAATGAGGACAGGCTGAGAGAGTTGGATTTGTTCAGTTTGAAGAGAAGGCTCCAAGGAGACCTTATGGTGGCCTTCAAGTATCTGAAGGGGGCCTACAAGAAAGCTAGTGAGGGATTTTTTTAGGGTGTCAGGTAGTGATAGGACTAGGTGGAATGGATCCAAGCTAGAGGAGGGGAGATTTAGATTAAATGTCAGGAAGATGTCCTTCACCATGAGAGTGGTGAGACACTGGAACAGGTTGCCCAGGGAGGTGGTAGAAGCCCCATCCGTGGAGGTTTTTAAGGCCAGGCTGGCTGTGGCTCTGGGCAACCTGATCTAGTATGAGGAGCCCTTGCCCATGGCAGGAGGGTTGGAACTACGTGATCCTTGAGGTCCCTTCCAACCCTGACTATTGTGTCACCTAAATTAGGAGTCAGCACAGCCAAAAGTGTCTGAAGTGAGTGGTGAGAGTTTGTGAATTTTAAGTGGTGTTATGCAGCTGGCTTGCTTTCCCCCAGAAGCAGGTAAACCGTAGTTATGGAGCATAACTCCCTGTATTTCACTGCTTTACCTGCAATTTACCTTACAGGAGTTGCATATACATCTGAATGCTTCGCATGTAAGCCTGGTACCTTCAGTGACAAACCAGGTTCATCTGGCTGCCAGGTGTGTCCAAGAAATACTTATTCTGAGAAAGGAGCAAAGGAGTGCATCAAGTGTAAAGAAGAAATGTATTATGCAGGTACTGAAATCAAATTAAGGAAAACTAGGAGGGTCTGACTATGTAAGGTCATAAGATATTTCTGTGGGCAGATGTGAGAATGGTTTTATCCAACAAGGAAGTTTAGCCTATGGTTGATATCAAAGAGAGAAATGAATGAAGGACTTACCAAAGGCTGCAGAGGGCACATATATACATAATGGGCCATGGTTGATCTTGGGTAAAGTAATCTGTGCTAACATGAAGGGATGAAGATGGTTATGACTTCAAAGGGATCAGTTCTTCTGCAGGATAATAACAGTTGTGCTGTGCCCTCTCGTGGTAATTTGTGTTATCGGTTGGCAATGAGTTGGCCTCATCACTGCCTTCAGATTTATCATGTTTGGAGGAATTTCTTTTCCAAATGCTCACCTGATCTGTCCCTGCCTCCTGTGTCATTGGAAGATGTGATGATCTAATTGTAGACTCTAGTCCCCAAAGCCTGCATTCCTATCTGTCATTAACTGTGATCATCAAATAGCTGGCACAATCCATTCTTCATAGTCAAAACATTTTCAGTGTTCTTCCTTGTAGTCATTTGATAAGAAAGCACCTGCTATCACAGATTACTGCAAATGTCTGGGAACTTGTGCCTGTGTTTATTAAATGGAAATGTCACACAAATATCTGGGTAGAGGAAAAACGGGGTCACTGTTTGTAAGGAAGTTTCTATTAGGTTAGATTATTTTTGTGCCTTATCAAGTGAGAACACATTCCTGTGCTTGGCAAGCTACCCAAGTTACTAGCTGAAGGTGAAGGGGTGGGGTGAGGGTTTGGGGGACTCCTTGATTGTACTGAATCAATGAATTTCAATGTGACAGTACAGGCATAGCTGGTATTTACTCTGTTCCCATACTTCAGTTCAGGGGAAGGTTCTTTTACAGCCCATTAAATGTTTGATTTTTCATTTTTTTGTTTGCATTTTTCTGCTGACTTTGATCTCCAGATTTTCATCTTGTTTCCAGGGACCAGTTGGCTACTTTACTGTCCTGTTCTTCACCCTTTCTTTTTAGATGAGGGATCCAGTGCATGTATAGACCGTCCTCCATGCACAAACAAAGACTTTTTCCAGATCCATACCCCATGTGATAAGGAAGGAAAAGTAAGTAGAAGGCATTATATTATTTTTAAGCTCATTGAACTTATTGTTTTGTTAACAAGGCAGGATTTCCAGGAAGGTCTTTCACAATTGCTTCCCCAATTTTGCATCAAATATTGAATCTCTGAGGCTTTGTGCTTGTGCTGTAGCTGCCTTCTCTCCAGCATTTATCTGTCTGTAAAAATCTGTCATAGGTCTGCTTAAGGAATGTGTCATTATGAAATACTAAGCTCCTTGCACTTGTGCTTAGCGTGACTGGGCTGCTGGTCCTACCTTCATGCTCATAAAAAGACAGGGTTGGAACACAGGATGAAGTACTGCCACAGAATAAACCCTGTTGTTTTTAATTAGCAATCTTCCCTGGTATACTTTTGGCTTGCAACAACTTGCTCTGTCCCAGGAGTACCCAGGCATAATTGAGGTGCTACTATGGCACAGGAGCATTGGAGATGACTCTATCTCTTTCAGGGAGGAGCGTTGGGCTGAATAGGTTGATGTGTATCATGTCACTTAGTTTTCCTATCACTTAGTTTTCCTATCAAACAAGAGCCTGCAATCTCTTGAAACAATGGTATACACATAGCTAAGCAGAATTTAGCTGCTAATAATGCCTCAAAACACCTGGACTCTCAGAAGATTATTTCACCCAGAGAACTTAGATCCATTGGATCTCTCATAGAGGTACCTGCTGGTGGAGCAGCCTGGTTTTGGAGCTCTCCTGCCCTTTGTCCCAGCAGTCAAGTGGGAGTTTTGGTGGGATTCTGAGAAGACACTCCTATTTACTTGAATATGGAGTCCACAGAGTGGTGGATGTGTGTTCAGGTCTCTTTTTTTTTTTTCCCCCCTGTTTTTTTCCCTTTTCGATCTCTCTTAGACCCAAATAGGCTGGCAAGTAGTCAAAATCCATAGCACCTGTAGGCTGCTAGCCTAGTATTTGCTGACAGGATGGAGTATTTTAGAGCCTCCTTGTCAGCCAGTTCTAAAATGAACTTGAGAGTTTGTTTGCTGTAATAAGGAATCATCAGTGAATTTAGCTCCAGACATGGCAGGCTTTGCAACCTGGTCTTGACTTACTGATTCTTGCTCTGTTAACTGCCTGTTATGACTTGAGGAATAAGCAGCAGTGTTCACTGCCACACCCCTGGTATGGCTTTAATTGCAACCTCCTGCTGATTACCTTGTCACTGCTCTGTGCAAGTCAAGGCTCCCTGGCATTGAATAGGTTCTCACTGCTGACCTTCTTCCTGCCTCCTCTATGGCCTTTACCTTTATTGATGGGCATCATCAGAAATCAAAGTGGGTCCTTCTGCAGGCACCCTTCATCTTCCGGTTACAACACCACGTGTCATAGACACACAGATTCAGACTGCTTTCACCATTTAGTGCTCTGAATCTCTGGAAGTTTGCCCAGGCTTACTGTACTTCCCAGCTGTGTCTCCATGTGATTCATCTCAAGGAGAGGGCCTGACTCTCCAGGCCATCTTCAGGTTGAACAGTGGCTGTAAAGCACTAGCCTAAAGATCTATTGATCCATGGGTTAATAAAATCAGCCTTTTTTTTTTTTTTCACTGCTGTTTACTTCCTGTTGTCCCCACTCCTTGTGTAGAATAGACTTCATGAGATTTAAGCACTCCTACTGAGTTTTCACCTTCCTACTGCTGTAAAAATCTCAGATTATTGCAACCTCAGTCTTAAAACCCCTCACCTGTGTAACCGCGGGCACTCTGACCCTTCTCCCTCTGCTCAGACACAGTCAGGTTATCATGTACACTGTGTCTGAGATCCAGGCAACCACACAGGCACTTTGGCACCTCCTGACCCCTTTTATTTTAAATGCTGGGCTCCCTGATGCTGCTGAAGTGTTTATGGAGCAATACAGACACAATGAAGGTCTAAGTGTTGAGGAAAAGCAAGGCCAGACTGATCCATAAGGAACAGATGCCACAAGGACAGCAGGAACAGTCCCATGGTACCTGAGCAAAGCAAACAAAACAGACCCAGCATCACTGGCCAGACTAAGCTGAGGTTGCCAGACAAGTCCATAAAGATGAAGCAGTGTCAAGCTGGGCCATCAGGTCTATGAATCAGTCAGGATGGGGATCAACAAGGGTAGAGAACCTGGCACAAGTATGTCTGTGAGACAGTGCAGGCAGGGACAAAGGTCAAGAGCCTCAGCTTAATTGCAGCTCCCAGGAGCCAGAGCCTACAGTGAGGATTTTTCCAGCTTTCTTAAAAAACAGTTTCAAATATAATCAATACTTCTTGCTCTGTGTTGTCAGAAAGCTAACCTTGAGTGCAAGTGCAACACCCAAGAGGACAAGTGCATGTACTCAGTCCTGGATCAGATTCAGAAGGTGAAATCTTTGAGCTTCTGAATGAATTAAGGGAAAAAAAGAGGGTGTATCATCTTTGGAAAAAAGGAGAGGTAACCCAGGAAATATTTAAGGATGTTGCTAGGTCATATAAGAAAAAATTTAGAGAGGCAAATGCCCATTTAGAGCTTAGACTGGCCACTGCTGTGAAGGACAAGAAGAAATGCTTTTATAAATATATTAATGGCAAAAGGAGGGCAAGGATAATCTCCACTCCTTAGTGGATGTGGAGGGGAATACTGTTACAAAAGATGAGGAAAAGGCAGAGGTACTTAACACCTTCTTTGCCTCAATTTTTAATAGCAGGACAGGTTGTCTTCCGGACAACCGGCCTCCTGAGCTGGCAGATGGAGTCAGGGAGCAGTATAGATCCCCTGTGATCCAGGAGGAAGCAGTTGGAGACCTGCTTAGCTGCTTGGATCCCCACAAGTCCATGGGACTGGATGGGATCCATCCTAGGGTGCTGAGAGAGCTGGCCAAGCCACTCTCTATCATTTTTCATCAGTCCTGGCTCACTGGAGAGGTCCCAAATGACTGGAAGCTGGCCAACATGATGCCCATCCACAAGAAGGAGGAACCAGCGAATTCCAGGTCTGTTAGCCTGACCTCAGTGCCAGGCAAGATTATGGAACAGGTCATCTTGAGTGCAATCACACAGCACTTACAGGACGGCCAAGGGATCAGGCCCAGCCTGGTATGTGCTGTTCCAAACTCATACAAAGGACAAGACTTTTGAACAGTTTCACAGGGCACATTTGGAGCTAGAAAAGGAAACTGCAGATGAATGGAAGTCACTTCTGATGGTTTTGTTTGCCATCTCTGAGATTAAGGATCAAGTATAGCTGTGCTGCAGAGCTCAGGGCTGGCCTTAGGGGGACCCAGCTTGCTAGAGCCATCCTAGGCCTCTCCTCCTTGCCTTCTCTCCATCAAGCTATGACCCATCAGTTAACACAAGTATGCTTCCTGGGTTTAGTAAGTGTCAGGTTCACTTCTCAGCTGGACACTGCTTGTGAGTTCTTCTCTGCCAGGTCCCTCCTGCTTGGTTACATCTTTGCTGCTGAGCTCAGTACCTGTGCTTCTGGCCTGAAGGATCCTTGATGGCACTGCTGAGACCATAAGGTGGAAGTACCCAGAAGGGCAGCTATGGCCAGGTTAAAGTCTTACCAGTTGAGTTTCTCAGCTTCACGGGTGATGCATCTCACCTAAGCCTTTTTCTGAACACAGAAATTCATGTTAGGGTTCATAAAATGCTCCTTATGTGATGTGGAGGGACTGGAGGGGGATTGGGAGAGCTCCTGTGTGGCTTTGGCGTTTACTCAGTGGGTGAAAATGACTGGAGAGAAGTTGAGGACTTTTCAAAGAACAGGCAAGTATGGAGGAAAAAGCAAAACTTGTGGTGTTCTTTGCTAGCAGCTGCTTTCCCAATAATGGGATTTTATAATGCAGAAGTTATATTTTGGGTTACTGTGGCTACAATGCAGAGATTGCTTATGCAGTTGTTAGAATTATTTATCTACATTCCCCAGAAACATTTTCATGGGAAAATTCACTACATAAATTGGAATGAACAGTAATAATTTCTTTAAGCCTCACATTTTCACTTTGCTCTTATGGTCTTATACCTTGGAATTGCCTGTGAACCCAGTCACTTCTGTTTCCCTTCTCCACCCTTCCCATACCATCTTGAATGTGTGAGGCCTGGTTTTGGCCTGACGTAATACCCTAATTTCATCCAAAAAGGAGACCTTGATTGGTGCATCTAGTCCTAAAGCTTCACAACAACATTGTTCATTGATCGTTGTCTTCTTCCAGACACAGATCATGTACAAATGGATTGAACCTAAGATCTGCAGAGAGGATCTTCCTGGTGCATTGACCCTACCTCCTTCTGGAGAAAGGAAGGATTGTCCACCCTGCAATCCTGGCTTTTACAACAATGCCTCATCTTCCTGTACTCCTTGCCCACCAGGCACATTTTCTGATGGCACTCAGGGTAGGTTTCTACAGAAAAACCCTGCTTGTGTCCCCAGAAGCAGTTGTCTACTTGTATATGACTTAGTTTAATGACTCATCATCATAAGCCAGAATTCATTTTTCATAAAATACATATTAAATAACATTGGAGACAGGGAGATGGATATCTGTTTTCTCTCTGGAGTCCTTTCTCATCAGGGATTTCTGCTCTAAGTTGACATCCTGTGTTCCAGATGGATTTGTTTGTTGATATAAGCATCCTAAGGGTTATTTTAAGAGATACTGAGAAGGGAAAAAGGAGTTTCACAGTCAGTAATTCCTTCTCACCCTTTCTTCTGGCCATACCAAGTTCTTCCTTGTGACAATATAATTTTGAGCATTGTAAGATGAGTACTCGGCCTGCGCTGTCTAGGCTAATCTCTGGCTTGTTGATTCTGAGATGTATTGACCTAGTGGTCACCTACAACATTTTGTGGGAACTCATGTTTAGCAGTGTGATCAAACCTTCACTAGAAGCCATTAGAAAGGAAGTGTGGCTTGGAGGATAAATTGCCTATTATTTACCATGAGGTTGCGTTCTGCAGTTTGTAAAATGCTGGTCTTGGTTCCACTCTCCTGGTCTTGATAACTCTTTCATGACTTAATTATAAAGAAATAAATTATTTTCTTTGCTCATTACTTGCCTCAGTGTTCTTTAAAACACTGTTTGAGATATTCTTTGGCTACATGATTTTTGTTTCCTTCCCCCTTGCCTTGTAGAATGCAAAGCCTGTCCTGCTGGGACTGAACCAGCTCTTGGGTTTGAATATAAGTGGTGGAACATCCTGCCAGCCAACATGAAGACATCTTGCTTTAACGTTGGCAACTCCAAGTGTGATGGGATGAATGGTGAGCCAAACTCACAGTGTTGTTATGTGGCTTTCTCTGGTGCTGACCACAGCTGCAGTGGAGTGCCCCTCAAAATGAGTATGTGCTTGGTTGTATGAGTCACAGTATAGCTTCTTCTCCTTTTATGAATTGCACCAGGCTTGAGATTCACGGTAGGATGCAGTGTCATGATACCATAAAGAAGAAATAGAAGAGTGCAGGAGCTGTGGCCCAGGTGAAGTTCCCTCAGTTAAGCACCTATTTCACCATGGACTGCAGCATCTGAGTATCCCCACTGGAAAAACAGAACAAAATAAAACCCAACACAACACAATTAAGTGACTTCTCTCTAGTTTATCTCCTTTCATGTATTGTAATGACTGTGGTCCTTGAAGTCACACATAACTGTTCTGGAAAGCTTAATTAAAACCTGCGATTTCATTCATTTAGCACTCTCTGCATGTGTGCTGGGACTGCAGTAGAGAGCAGTCACAGCTCACTGGTGAAAATGATCCTGTTCAGGACTTCTCCCATCTCCAGCCTTCTTTGAATGATTGTCCTCAGTCTGATCCGCCCTGTTGAGCTGATGTAACTCAAGCTTTGAATTATGCATGTTGAGCAGAGGGACACTGAAGTATATGAATAACACTTAACACATAGATTAATTTGATTCATCTGTTTTAAGGCTAGAACAGATGAGATGGATCATCCCCCTTGAGCAGCGCAGCACAGGTCAGGGAATTTCAATTGCTTTGCTGATTTCAAGGTGACATTTGCCTATAAAATCTGCAGTTCATACAATTACTAGAATTATTCATTCAAAAGCTTAAGTACTGAATTACTTTAAAAAGTATGGTAATGTGGAATAATTTTTTGCCATATGACCCAGAAACCATCCATTTATTGATTTTTTTTTCTCTTTTTTTTTTGTCATGTGAAGGCTGGGAGGTAGCTGGTGATCACATCCAGAGTGGGGCAGGAGGCTCTGACAATGACTACCTTATCTTGAACCTGCACATCCCAGGATTTAAGTAAGGAACAGGATTTTATTTTATTTTGTCATCTATTTCTCATTTTTCTCTGTGTCTTACACTATTTCATGCTACCCCTTCTATGGTATGAGTTTTCCCTTCAGAAATGCAATGATGTTATGAATGAGAGACAGGAGGAAAGTTTGATTTTATTCTTATGTCCCAATCAGCCCATTGCAGCAGACAGTTCTGTAAGACCTTGGGTTTTAGCAGTTTTTGTTTCAGCCTGAGATTTCAGCTGGTTAAATGTGTGGAAACTGAGAAAAAAAGATTTCCATTCCTCTGTTTCTGAATTATCCCAACGTAACCATCTATACCTGCTGTGGAGTGGATACCCCTGCCTGCCCTGAAAGTATTTTGCAGAAACCCAAGGGCACTGTGACTCCAGGCAGCCTGCACGGTCTGTGCTTCATCTTGAGCCGGTGTAGAGACACAGGCACTGCAGGAGAACAGGACATCCCACCTCTCCTGTGTCAACGATGGAGAACGGAATCAATACAAACAACCAACATGATCTTAGTATTGTTAGTTTATTAAGGGAACTTCTACAGTTGATACCTGATACAGTCTCGGAGAGCATCATTGGCTTCCCACGAGTGACCCCACATTGTACCATTATAGATTATTGGTTAAACTCCTAATAACATGTGAGGTTGTTGATGCACGTGTGCATCCTGTTATTCCAAGATAACTCTCTGTGTTTATAGCTACCAGTACCTTGCTTTAGTTACAGTGCTGCAGGCACAGCACTGTTTGGCTAAACTGCTAGCTACTTCTACACTTATGCTAAACATGGCCTACCACCATGTCAGGCTCTAAGCTTATAGTGCCTGATTGCTCACACCACTTATTGCTATGATTGCCACACTCCTGGACCCTCAGACAGGATGAAATAGCTGCTTGGATCTGTGTCAAAAAAGTGAGCTTAGACTTCTAACTCAGACCAAGTGCCAAATATTGTGACAGGAAAAATGAACCTCACCTTCCCTTTGCTATGTCTGAGCTGAGAGGGTTGTGGCTTCTTACAACTAATGTGCAAACCCTAATTTTTCAGTTAATCAATCAGTCATAGAGTCAATCGCAGGATACCAGGTTGGAAGGAACCTCAAAGATCATCTAGCCCAAAACATTAGTGGGAAAAACATGGTCTAGATAAGATGGCCCAGCACCCTGTCCAGCTGAGTATTAAAAGTGTTCAGTGTTGAGGACAACACTGCTTCCTGGGTGAGATTGTTCCAGTGGCTGATTGTTCTCATCGTGAAAACCTTTTGTCTTGTGTTTAATCAGACAATATGGACAACAGCAAGTAAATTAAAGAAAAGCAAGAAACATATCCATGGAAAAGCTTATACAGTTCAGTACTTTCCAGGAGATCACCCTGAATACTTCTGGTTTGCAGGAAACTCTTGAAAACATCTCTCACTGGGGGGCAGGACTCAAAGCAATTACATTGGTATAAATCTCTTAAAACATGTAATGCATTTAAGCCATAAGATTCCCTACCAATATGGTCAAATGTGAGTGCTGATTATAAGGAGGGAACTTTACCATAAAGAATAATAAAATAAATTAAAAAAACCCAAACAAACAAACAAAAAAACCTGTGCTGCACCTGATACCCAGTGCAGAGACCCTGTGCAAACTCTTCTGCAAGGGTAGATTTTATGTGACAGGACTTTGATAGTTTCCTCATTGTACAAAAAACAATTTAAATGATTGACTGCTGCCTGTCTGGAGAGCACCTTGTAAATGTTTTGTTCTTTCTCTGTTAAACAGACCTCCAACATCAGTGACAGGAGCAACTGGGTCAGAACTAGGACGGATTACTTTTATTTTTGAGACCATCTGTTCAGCAGATTGTGTGCTGTACTTCATGGCAGTAAGTGAGACCTCTCTCTCTGTGACTGAGGACTGTGCCTGGTATTCCACATGTCACTCTAATATCTCTACATAGGTGTGATTAGTAGCACTTGGTTTATGATGACTGAGATTAAGTATAGTATTAGTTTAATATATGCAGTGATCTTGCAGGAAGGATTTAATGAATGATATAGCAAAATTCCTACACCACATAAGTTGTGAACCATTCCTGAGTATCACTTTATTTTAGAAGAAATCACTGGACACCAAAACACCAAATTTTCCCTTCTTAATTCCACTGATATTTATATAACACATGTTTATTTGTGAAAGCAAAGTGCCCTGTGTTTTACTTTCCTCCTCTGCTTATTGAAAGACCATCAACTGAGGAAGGTAACTAGATCTGCAGTAGCTCCTTGACCCTTTCTCTGCCTGCAAAGGGAAACTGATCCTATTCTGTATTTACTGGTACTCTAGAGGAATACGATCCTAATTTAAAGATAATTAATTAGAAATTAGATGGCAATTTAAAAGGAATCTTCCTTTAGAGGTTATTGAAAGGAATATGTTTTAAAGGAAAAGTATTTTTCACTGGAACATTTACAGCTGATGGAGAATAAGAAAGAAGAATTTTGGTTAGATTGAACAGGTTTTCCTTGTGTAAACTTTGGTGCTGTCTTACTGGCCTCAGTACTGTTTCACACCAACAAAGCAGGCATCCAAAGATGGTGGACACTTAAAATTTTTACTTTGAATTTGGTTTTCCCCTTTCTGTGCTCTGACACCTGCATGTTTTATACATAAACAGAATTTCAAGTCTAAAAGTAAAACTGTGCTGAACCTATCCTTATTACAGTTACAAACTCCTGCTTTGTGACTTTGAACTTAACTATTGTGTGAACTAGAGCATCTTTTGGAACAGAATCTTCGAATCATAGAATGGTCTAGGTTAGAAGGTACCTTTGAGATTATCTACTCCAACCTCCTCGCCATGGGCAGGGATGCCTTTCAACTAGACTTGGCTGTTCAAGGTCTTGTTCAACCTGGCCTTGAACAACCCCAGGGAAGAGGCATTCACAACCTCTCTGGGCAGCCTATTCCAGGGTCCCACCACCCTTGTAATGAAGAACTTCTTCCTAGGACCCAGTCTGAACTTGCTCTCTCTCAACTTCAAACTATTCCTCTGTCCCATTGCTAGACACACTTACAGAAATGTCCCTCTCCAGCCTTTATGTGGGTTTTCTTCAGTTATTGAGAAGTCCCCCAGAATCTTCTCTAGGCTGAACAACCCCAGCTCCCTCAGCTTATCCTCATAACAGAGGTGTTCTAGCCCTTGCATCATCTTTGTGGCCCTCCTTTGGACTCACTCTAACAGCTCTGAGTCCTTCTTATGATGGGGACACCAGAACTGGATGCAGCATTCAAGGCGGGCTATCGTAAGAGCAGAGAAAGGGGCAGAATCACCTTTCTTGACCTGCTGGCCGCAGTCTTCTTGATGCAGCCTAGGATATGATTTGCCTTCTGGTCTGCATGAGTACCCTGCAGGCTCATGCTGAGCTTCTCATCTATCATTACACCCAAGTCTCTTACTTCAGAGCCACTTTCAATCCACTCTGCACCCAGCCTGTACTAGTGCCTGGGACACCCATTCACAATTAAATTTCTGTTCTGTTTGCTCTCCTTTATTCAATGTTGAATGCAATTGTAAAGTCCTTTATATATTAATATCTTGATATTATAGAACACTGGGGTTTAGTGTAGTATGACATAAAGTGTTGGATGACAGGTTGGACTTGATCTCTGAGGTATTTTCCAACCTTATGGATTCTATGATTCTATGACCACACTTTAAATATTTTGTTTCTTATTTATGTCCATTTTATAGGATGTTAATCGAAAAAATACCAATGTGGTGGAATCATGGGAAAGAAGTAAAGAGAAACAATCCTACACTCACATAATTTCCAAAAACGCTTCCTTCACATTCACCTGGGCTTTTCAGAGAATAAGTGAGGGCCAAGATGTAAGTACTTCTTTATGTACGGAGCTTTACAATACATCTTTCCTTGGACACCCACTGCCAGAGCTCTTGCCTTCTGCTGAAGCTTGCAGATGGGGTGAGCAGCTGTCACCATGTAGCAGTCCTGGGGAGGCAGCTGTGGATCCATGGGTCTGTGGAAAGGCAGACACGTGTATAAGTCAGTCCCTGAATTGGTGTACTGGTGCATAGAGCTGTGGTTAGTGTCTAAATGCAATGATGCGATGACATGTTGTTGGTTTCCTTGTCTCTTGCTCCAGAGCAGACAGTTCATCAATGACATGGCAAAGATCTACTCCATCACAGTGACCAATGCAGTGGATGGAGTTGCTTCTTTCTGTCGGGCCTGTGCTCTGGGCTCTGAGCAGTCTGGCTCATCCTGTGTGCCCTGCCCAGCAGGACACTACATCGAGAAGGAGACCAGCCAGTGCAAGGAGTGTCCAGACAACACCTTCCTGTCCTTCCACCAGGTCTATGGCAGGGAGGCCTGCATCCCTTGTGGGCCTGGCAGCAAGAGCACTGAGGTACAGAAACAGAATGTCTCTGAGTGATAGGCAGACAGGGTTTATTGGGATATAAGCTATCAAAGGGCCAGTTTTAGTGCAGGTATATGCCTTGTGAGATTTAAGTATAATTATAATCAGTGATCCCACTCTTCCAAATACATCCCAAGTCTAATTTCTGTTTCCAAGGGTGCAACAAGAAGGTAAAATTGACTACAATGGCTTACAAAAGGGTTCATTTTGATAAGCCATATTGGGACAGTGTATGATCAGGGCAAGTATAGACACTATTTCCTCCTAAAACTGTCTCAGACTCTTCCTGTTTTAAACTCAGGAACTTCCACAGCTAGATGGTGTTTCTGTACCTATTGAAAACTGTAACAACTTCATCTGATATGGAATTGCATTTAAACCTAGATAAACTTTTATCATGTGCAGCATCCTTTGGCAAGGTGCTACAAAGGGACTTGAAGAACTGCTCCAATATGGTCATATTCTGTCTGTCTTCAGCTGGGTTCATATCCTGCCTCTGTTTATTAAGCTGTTTCTTGTGTTTCCTTTGCAAGATGCAAGTGTAACTGGGGCCATGCTCTGGTCTATCTACAGGGTTTTAAGCTGGGACATTGGGATCCTAAAGGAACCCACAACAAAACAAAGCTAGAAACTACATTTTCTTGGATAATGCAGCAGACAGAAGGGATAGGCATAGGTAAAATTAAAGTCCTGATATGTGATTGCAAGGGACTGAAACAGTAATGAAAATTCTCCCAAGGGAAAGGTGAATTACAGGAAAAGGACAAAATTCCCTGCCTTCCATTCTTGTAAAAGAAAGCAGTCCTGTCTGCACTTGTTTGCTTCATTAACTCCCAGGTGAATGGTTTGCTGCTGAACCATAACTGCTCTTTAATGGATGCCTCTCTTTCTCTAAAGGACCACTCTGCCTGTTTCAGTGACTGCCTGCTGTCATACATCAAGGATAACCAGAGCCTGAATTATGATTTTAGCAACCTCAGCCAGGTGGGCTCATTGATGAGTGGACCCAGCTTCACCTCCCGAGGGACCAAGTTTTTCCACTTCTTTAACATCAGTCTGTGTGGGAATGAGGTGAGCTCAACTGGTGTTGAGGGTTAGGAGGATTAACCAATCTACTGCTCTGTGGGATCACACTGAGACAGGATAAGGACATCCCTACAGCTGTGGTGTCAGAGCAAGAGGACTTTTGAGCAGCCAAGTGATTTTCCAGAGCAGAGATAACAATGTTTTAGGCATGAATAACATTCAGAAGAAAAGCCCTGTCACATCCCTACCTTTTCTTAGTTCTCGTGCCTTTAAATCACTTGGGTCACAACCCTGACCTTCTGTGCTGCCACCAAGGGACTCAAGTGAAGACTTTGAGTCTTTCAGTTACAGCTTCTTTCCATGTGTTTCCCTTGTGACTTGGCTACAGATGTTGCTGTCAGCAGAGTTCCTGTGTACCCTGCTTTATGATAGTGGCCAAAGTAACAGCTTATTACTTCAACTGCAGCCTTCTAAAGTGGTGGAAAAATGTGGTTTTGTCCATGAGTGTAAACACTCTCTGCCCCAGAGTCAAGATTTTTCTGTCTGGTCTTGGACTGTGCCAGATCATGTTGTCACACAAGTTTCAGAGCAGTACCAGTGATGTGTGTTGTCCTATGAAAGCCAATGAGTAGAGTTCACATTAATGTTTATCCCTGTAAAGTTCTTAACTTTCTTTCCTGTGTACCAAAGGGTTTGCATGCATTGAGGCAAATGAGTACTCACATTTCTTTACACAAAAAAGATCAGAGGGCTGGAACGCCTCTCCTTTGAAGATAGGCTGAAAGAACTTGGGCTATCCAGCCTGGTGAAGAGAAGGCTGTGGGGAGACCTTATAGCTACCTATGGGAAGATTGGGGAAGGACTGTTTAGAAGGGCTTGTAGTATTAGGACAACTGGAATGGTTTGAAACTGGAGCAGAATAGGTTTAGGTTGGACATAAGGAGGAAGTTCTTTTCAGTGAGAATGGTGACATACTGGAGCATGCTGCCCAGGGATGTGGTTGAGGACCTGTCCCTGGAGACATTCAAGATCAGACCTGATGTGGCCCTGGGCAGCCTGATCTAGTTTGAGGTGTTCCTTCTCACAGCAGGCATGTTAGACAAGAAGACCTCTAAGGGTCCTTCCCAACCCAATGTAATCTGCCAACCTGTGAATCTGTTTTGTATACTTTTAAAAGTGTGTTGAAATACTGTCCAGATTAGAGCTGCTGACAGCTAAATCCACAAAGGCACAGATAGCTCACTCCTCTGTGGATGTGGTCGTCACTTCCCCAAACTGCTATGATGGTACTACAGTACTGCCAACCATATGAATAGGTCATGAGTGCTTGGCATTTCACCAGGACAACTGAGTCTGGTGATTTGTCTTTCATTGCTTCTGCTCTGAGGTTTTAACACTGCTTGTGACATATGGCATTAATGCAGCCTTGAGGGCTATATATCTGTTTAGGGATTTCATGTATTTGTGCTCTGAAAATACTTTATCTGAAATAAATCCCAAATAAGTATTCTACAGTATATTATTTAAAGGCAAGGGAAATATGGTTTTACTTTGCAAGCCATTCTATTTTGCTTTGCAAGTAAGCACTGTGCTGTCAAGGTAAACAAAGAAGAGTGCTTTGTAGCAGAGGTTTCTGATAAGGCATGCCAGACATGACACCATGTTCCAGAGTCAGTACAAGACTTTAATCAGAGCTTTCACAATCATGCATTTTGTTGTTGCAATTTGTCCTTCTCATGACAGCAACATCAGGTTGTTTCTAAGGTAGGGCAATGAAACTCATGAAGTTCGCAATTTCTCCCAAATTTTTAATGTCTTATCAACTATCAGCAGCTCCCCCTTTTTATTGTTGATTGCCCACAGGGGAAGAAGATGGCTATTTGCACTGACAATATCACTGATGTCACTCTGAAGGACATGGTTGCAGAATCACAAGATTTTTCCAATTTTGTGGGAGCTTTTGTCTGTCAGTCCACCATCATCCCATCGGACAGCAAGGGTTTCCGAACAGCCCTGGCTCTGCAATCCAACAGTCTTGCTGACAGGTTCTTAGGTACATGATTTTTCTTCTGCTTGTTGTTGTTGTGGATGTCCTCATGTATTTAGGGCTGCAGAATAAATCCTCAGTGGTGGTGCATTGCCTTGGAGGAAGAGTGTAGGGGCAGCCCAAGACTCAGTCCCACTTTGTTCCCGAGCTATGAAGCAGATCTGGACAGATGCCATTGCCTTTTGCTGCTATTTCAGTTCAGCTGATGGCTGGAGGAGAAGACTAAGAGCTGCCTCTACAAGCTTTCCATGCCGGTATTGATTATATAGTGTTGGATGATAGGTTTGACTTGACGATCTCAGAGATCTTTTCCAACCTGGTGACTTCTATTCTATTCTATTCTATTCTATCCTATCCTATCCTATCCTATCCTATCCTATCCTATCCTATCCTTCCTATCCTATTCTTGACTCTTCCTTGTGTTTGATTCTGATGGATCCCATAGTGCATACAATTTCAGCATAAAAATCTGGAGAATGTAATTTAAAAGTCCTGGTTTTCCTTCATATTTCCTACCCACTTCATGCAGGGCAAGACCAATCACTCTAGTAGCCACATTAGTCCAAGTGTTTCTGCCCATACCAAGTCCCCAGTTGGCAATTTGAGACGAAGAATCTGGTGCTGGGGCATAATGAGGCAAAGAACGGGGGGGCTTAGGGCAGCATGAGGCCATACACATCATTAAGTCTTGCACTGCTCCAACTCACCAGTTCCCAGAGTCTGAGGCCAGATTAGACAATGAAGTCATTTAGCTGCTCACCTATCCATTACAGGCACTAAGTGTTTGTACTTTCTCCCTGGCACTGAGCCCAGAAACTCATGTTTGACAAAAGCATGTCTTTGGAAGAGCATTCAACCTGGACTTCTGAGACTGCCAGAAATAAAAGCTTTGCCACAGCCACTGGTATTTTTTCTCACTGGTCAAACACTGTCTCTGTATTTTGTTTTGAAGCAAATTTGTTTCCTGTTTGAATTTGCCTGGCTTCAGTTTTCAGCTCTTGCTTCTTATTATTCCTTCTCCATTCCACATCTACATTTTCCTCCTTGGAAAAATATTTTATTTACTGGAATCATCACACCCTCCCCATTCTGCTCTTCTGGTAAAGTAAGCAGACCAAGTTCTTCTAAGTCTCTTGCTAGCATGTATTTCTCTTAAAGATTTGAATACTTTTTGAGGCTCTTTCTGTAGCCTTTAACTCTTTATTATATTTCTTAAATCATGGACATCAGAATGGGATACATTGCAGTATTTAATTTATTATAATGGCAATAAAATAATTTCCATGCTTGTATTTATATGCAAGGATAGAACCTCTGAGTCCATCTTTCTCCAGGCTGAGGTCATTTAATGATGGCTAGTTGAATCTAATGTGCACTCTAGACTTTTTTTTCCCTGAAGTTACACTTTCCAAGGGAAAAAAATCTCTCTTCCCTAGGACTAGTCTTCATCCTTTACTGCACTTGTCTTGACAAAAATATGTTTAGTTTGATTTGGACTAGCTGACCAAGTAAACCAAATTTCTCTGTGTTTTATTCCTGCTCCTCTTTGTCTCATTGACACACTTAACAAACAGTGATTATATAGTTGTAGATCCTTGATGATAATCTTGAATTTTGGGACTCTGATATCAATACTTAGAGAAGCCTGGAGATATTCCACATTTGATGACAATTTCCCATGTCCAGATCATTTTGTAATTAGTCAGTTAAGTAATTTTTAATCCAGAGTGTGCACTGAATTGATATGATACTCCTAACTTCTTAATTAGAATCTCATCTGGTAATTAGTGAATTACTTGAGAAATTTACATAATTTTCTTTAGCAACCAAATTTATCAGCACTCAAGGAATGAAATCAGATTTTCTTAACAAGAAAACTCCTTAAACTCATACTGACTGTCACTCATAATGTATCTATCTGTTAACCAAAGCCCATCTTCCACTTACCGTTGCTGTTACTTTGCCTCATTGTTTTATTTGCGTTGCAGTTTGGCTCACCATATCCCCCCTCCATCAGTCTTTTGACCCTTTGATATCATTAAAATGTCTTTGAAAGGTCAGTCTTAGGTCCAGGTTTGCTAGTTTCTAAGCATGCATGCCAAGTAGATGCCAATATCTTTTTCTGCCACTGAAGGAATGAGATGTTTGGTCGTTGACTTGGAAAGCAAGGAGATCCATTTGTTTTCCTAACAGAGGGATAAGATGTCAAGCTCTTCTGCTGCTTTTTCTTTATCATAATTGTTACATTTTGAAATGGTTGAAGCTTACCTTTCCTATCCATAAGATGTACTTTTATTTCCAGTATTTCTAAAAACCCCTCAAACTTAAAATTTTTCTTGTTCTGCGAAGCAGAAGCTTTTCCTTGAAGCCTTTATCATCTATTATACATTTTTCTGTAACTTATAACTTTTGATTTTATTTGAATTTCTATTTCCCCTCCATTGTACTTATGCCAATATGTTAATTTGCTCTTTTACTGCTGTTCTATGATTCTGTGACTCTCATCCAAGGTGGGCTCAGTTAAAGCTACTGTCATTCTTGAGAGAATCACTGTGGCTTTTCATCCCTATAATTATAATTATTATTATTTTCACACTTGACTTTGCTTCTAGTGTTCTTTCTTTTGAGAAACTACCCTTTGAGATGCCATCTCTACAGTACTGCACACTGCATATGAATATTCTCTTACTGCCCCTATTGAATATAATAAGGTCCCTAAGAGCTATCATCTTCCAGCCTAGTGAGTAATTAATCTTTGTCCATTGTCTTTCAATACTAATTTAATTTACCCTGCAGTGTCTCTGATGAGAGGAAATTATCATCCTTGCTGATGCCAGCATGCATTCTCAGAATGGAAGCTCCTCCACAATAACCTGACATCTTTCTGCACAGGCTCCTGATGATTGCTGCAGCACAGCTCATTTTGTTCTGTCGTTGCAATGCTCTGTAGCTATCCCTCATTTTCAAGCCCTCCTGAGCAGTGTTACTGAGCACATGGATCCTTTTGCTTTCGCAATCCAAGGCTCTGATTTGTCCTATAACAGGCAGAGCTACTGCAAACTGCTGCCTTTGTTGTCTACTATATTTACATTTTCCAGCTGTGTGAATCATCCTTCCAAAGGATTTTAGGCTGGAGGCTAGGAAGAAATTCTACACAGAGAGAGTGATTGCCCATTGGAATTGGCTGCCTGGGGAGGAGGTGGAGTCACCATCATTGGAGGTGTTTAGGAGGAGACTTGATAGGGTGCTTGGTGCTATGGTTTAGTTGTGTAGGTGGGTTGGATGATAGGTTGGACACGATGATCTCAAAGGTCCCTTCCAACCTGGTCTATTCTATTCTACTCTACTCTATTCTATTCCATTCCATTCCATTCAATTCTAAAACCAAATCAAAGTCAAGCTGAAGTCCTAAGAATGCAGCTAGAATTGTTGCAAGAACAAGTGGAAAAATTGTTTTCTTCAGTCTTTCCAGACTTCCAACCAGTCACTAGCTGCTACCATTTTTTGTTCTTGTTCTAGCAATTTTTCACTTCTCTAGAAGGATGCAGCCTGTGCCATTTTATACAGCTCCCTCTCCTAAAATATTGCAGTGCAGCACCAGCATTTTCTGTCCTCTTTGTTTCATGGGTTTGGAAAGATCTCTAATAACTTTGGTTACTTAATTTTCATCTTTTTCAGTTCCTCTCTAGTATCCATTGTATCCATGCAGTTGTGTGCAACCTGTGTTGTTCCACACACCAGCCTGTCATTTGTTCCAAAATGCGCCATCAAGGCTTTTCATAATCTTGTCATCTTAACTTTCAGTTTTCCCCATTATAGTACTGAAGATTCCTCAGGGTGTTACATGGTTATTGTATGTTGGGGTTATACCTTTAAGGCCTAGGCTTTGATTGGATCAGATTCCTTCAGCAGTCCTTTTCCAGCCTAAATTATTCTGTAACATCCCATGATTGCTTTAAACTCATAAAAAAAAGAGCAAAACATATTTACACTGGTGCTTTTTAATTAATTTCTTGGTTTGTTATATCTATCTGAGGAACCCAGTCTGTGTGAGGAACATACAAATCTGCAAAATTTACTTAGATTATAAGTTGTATACTGTATAGTCATGTCATTAAATGTTGTTGATGCCCATACTTTTCAGACGTAGAAAATGTTATATGTGAGCCCTTCCAAAACCCATTTTTAGCTTGTTCCTCTTTTTAATTCTTTTTCTTCTTCCAATGTTTTAGGAGCTACTATTGAGACAATGCTGGAAAATATAAGCATCAAGACAGATATGTTTCCTCCCTCTCCAAACAAAGTACCTGATGTACATTTCTTTTACAAGTAAGTAAAATATACTATTTATTGATAGGCCCAATTTCTTTATCTGTTTGAAGGAAACTAAAATTGTGAGGGGAGGTCTTTAATCCACCTTTATTCTTTATCACTTTAATCACATCTGGATGATATTGATTGACATGCTGAAGAATATCTTATGAAATCAGTAAACATTGTTTGCTCTAGCCTAAATTAAACTTGATATTTACAGAGTGATATCAGAGCTGAGATACTTCTAGGTGACACTTCTGGTGTGGCATACTTCAATTTGGGTAGGAAGTAGCTCAAAGATCAACTGTCCTGGAGTACCCTCTGGTACCCTCAACATAAGAAGGACATGGACCTGATGGAGTCCAGAGAAGGGTCATGAAGATGGTCAGGGGGCTGGAACACTTCTCCTACAAGGACCAGTTGAGGGAGTTGGAGTTGTTCAGCTGGGAGAAGAGAAGGCTCTGGGGAGACCTAATAGTGGCCTTACAGTACCTGAAGGGGGCCTACAAGAAGGCTGGGAAGGAGCTGTTTACAAAGACCTAGAGTGAAATGACAAGGGACAAGGGCTTGAAGTTAGAGAAGAATAGGTTTAGTTTGGACGTTAGGCACAAGTTCTTTACTATGAGGGTGGTGGAACACTGGAACAGGTTGCCCAGGAAGGTAGTTGATGCCCCATACTGGAAGATTGTCAAGATCATACCCAACAGGGCTCTGAGCAACCTGATCTAGTGGAGGATGTCCCTGTTCACTGCAGGGCCTTTGGAGTAGATGACTTTTGCAGGTCCCTTCCAACCCAAACTATTCTGTGATTCTATGTTTACACACTGGTGTCTTCATGTGAACTGGATTTCTAAGCTTGGGCTCTGGAACCCATATGGCTGTTCAGCCCATACCTGTATTTATGTGTTCTATTTATTGGCTGTCTAAATTGTGTTGTTTTTAGTGATTGATCTTAATTTGCTATAGCACTTTGGATGTAAAAGTTAAATTATATGTCTGATTCTGCAGGCTGAACCCCACACCAGTGACTCTGAGTATATTATGAACTTGGCTTACAACTTTTACTGTGTTGAAATAAAGTTTTTGAATCTCCTTTGCCTTATGTTATTTCAGGACAACATGGTTCTCAGATTACTAGGCGAGGAGGGAACCATTATAAACTCTCCAGCAGAGTAACACACCAGCCACAGCACCTGTGATTCTCTTTTTAAAATAAATCCTATTCTTTTTCTGGTGCATTCCTTGACTCTGCAGAAGTCAAGCTAGATAGAAGAACAGAGCAGTTCCCTGAGTGACATCTTAGAGCACTTTGAGATTCAAATGCAGTGGTGAAACTTAACCTGCTACTGTTGCTCCTTTTCCACCTTCCAGCTGACAAAATCAAAAGTACTGTGTAAAAGGGTATTTCTTTGGTATTGCAGTTCCATGAATGGTCAGAGACCTATGGAAGAGCAACTTGTGTTTACTGTAGTAGAGGTACACTACATTTATTTTGTTTGACATTAGGTCTTCAACAGTGACAACGTCCTGTGAAAATGGTCGTGCAACTGTTGTAACAATGAGATGCAACAACAACAAACCAGACCAAGGAGAGCTTTCTGTGCCCAGGTATTTAAATATTTGTATCTTAGTAGTGCCAAATAGCTTTTTCTCCTCAAGTAATATTTACAAAATTAATTGTTAATTTTATACTTAACTACCATGAGTGTTATCTTCCTCATCATCCACACAGGAGGTCTCATTCATTTCTCCTAGGTTAAGGACATGTGTGCCCATCACCTCCCAGCATACCAGCTGCTCTGTATTCAGGCTGTGTGGTGACAGAGATTAGAGATCAGGCAGGTCATTCCGAACTTAAAGTCAAAAGAAAATGTAGTGATGTTTTTCATGTCTCCACTTCTTATTTTGATCTTTGGCCTCCTGATTAGAACTGCCTAGCTGGGGCTTTGAGAGGTTGTTTTTCTTCCTTGACCTACATCAGTGGCTGTGTACAAGGTGATTTGGTGGAAAAAGATCAGCCTGTCCTAGGAGCTATGAAATCTGCTATGTGCAATGCTTATGTGAGCCCTGACTCTGTCTAACTCAAGATGTATCTCATCACTCCAGTTTGTATCCGGGACCCCTTGTACCAGTTGCTTTTATTTTACCTGACCTTTCTCCCCTTTGCTCTGATTCAAATGACTTCTTTCTTCCTAAGTCCTGCTTATGCCTGTACTGAAAAAGTTTCAGAGAAAAAACAGTGTGATTCTTCAGAAGTCCCCCCTCTTCTTTGGCTGTCAAGGCCCATCTTAGTCTGTCTGGACATTACTATCAGCAGATAGCCCTCTCACTCATCCTCCCTCATGAAAGTTGAATCTTTTTCCCAAAAGCAGAGTGTGAAAAGTGTGGAATTCTCATTGACCCCTGTCCCTCTTGGGAAGGCTGAACCATGCTCCCTTGGTGATGGATGAGTGATTGATATTTGGACACCCAGTTTCTCAGGGACCTGACACTACAAATTATGCTAGGCAGAAAGCCACTCTCTGTCAGCTGCTGTATGAAAATCCTGCAAGTGTCCTTCTAGTGTTACAGGTTAAACAATGTGAACTGTGATCATTTACTATAAAGGGTGGTCTGCCTTGCTTTTAAAAGTGGGATTCTGGAAAGAAACGGCACACAACTGACATGATGGACCTTATCTCAGTTCTTGTTGAATTCTCCCTTCTGAGACCCTTCTGGCTAGCTCAGCAGTCAGACAGCTATTTTCAGTGAGATATCTGATACATGTCAAATAATACTGCATGTAACTCCTTGATCTCCAGACATGGTATTTAGTATCACATGAACGTTGAGAAGAAAGAGGTTGAGAAGAAAGATCTGCCAATGCTTTCGACATGTACTTTGAAAAAATGTTCCATAATCCAGAGGACAATCATGATAATTCAGCATAAACTTTTAGAGCTTTGGATTTTTCAGTCCATCAGAATAGGATAAAAGATTTTCAGATGATATAGAAACACCCCCCTGACCCCCCATCCCACCCCCATTTTGCTCTTTGTACCTATTTCACATTTACATGATCTAAATTCTTGCACTGACTTTTGGCTGCTGCTGCTATTAGATCTGATGTAATTGTCAGTAGCAAAAGCTGTGTGAATGTCCTGCCATTGCCAGTACAACTTTCTTCTGCAGGCTGAATACAAAATAGGGTCATTAGTCTTTCTCAGACTAAGAGAAGCTGTTATCTCTTTGTTAACTGGTGAACATCCTTCCAGTAATTAACCGTGACAGGACAAGTCCATTCCATATGGACAAAATCACCCAGACATCATTAGAGCAACCACAGGAACCAGATAGCAGCATTCAGATGGAACAGTCACCCAGTGCAGAACAATGATAAAAATGCACGTGGGGCTAGCCTGTGCTGGTGAAACACTGGAGTAGTTCTGTTGGTCTCCAAGGTTTGCTTCTTTTACTTCATTGTAGTTATTATGAGTGGCACTCACTGACAGGAACTGAGCTGTTATTGTAGACTTTGACAGTTCAGTGTCTGTTTTCACTTGAGAAAGCATTTTACAAACCAGGAAAAATTCTTCCTCCAGATTTTTCCATCTGCTGACTTGACGGATGTTTACTGATCTGTTGGACTTACCATTACCCGCCTTCAACAGTAGAATGTGTAGTGAGGATGCAAACTCCAGAATGTTTCATACTTGCTAACTAAGCTCTACTCTCCTCCTAGCTCATGCCCTGCAGGCACCTGCGATGGATGCACTTTCTACTTCCTGTGGGAAAGTGCAGAAGCTTGTCCTCTCTGCACGGAGCAAGACTACCATGAGATTGAGGGAGCCTGCAAAAAAGGATTTCAGGTATGGGTCCAATGTCTCCAAGCCACAGGGATGAATTTGGGTGTAACTTGGACTCTGCTGAAAATCAGTGAGCAGATTGATATGTAAGTACAGGTAGAACTGGGAATCATATAATTGTTTTGGTTGGAAAAGGTCTCTAAGATCTGAAGCTGGGTGGGTGCAAGTCTTACTGGTAAGGTTCTGTGTTGAGAATCAGGGATGTGTGAGCCAATAGCAGCATGGTTCATGGAGGAGAGTGGGCTTGTGCTGACCAGCAATATACACTGGCAAGTAATTTGTGAAGGATGGAGTGCTCAAAAGGCCCAATCCTTTAACAGCCATAAACATCAGAGGCAGGCTAGGAAAGGATTCAGAATTTCAGTTCAGAAATTCACCCTTCCTTGCTTGCATTGCTTTTTTTTTTTTTTTTCTGCTGGATTCTGTAGTCAAATATAAGGAAGTCCTTTCACAGATTCAGAGCTTTACTGTTGATCAACAGCTCCAATGCAGGCACAACACATTCACAACTGCTGCACAATGCGTATTGTGCCAGGTGATGAGCAATATGGAAGAGGGAATCCTTTTGCCATGCCTGAATTATCAGGCACTATCAAGGGGACAATTGAACAGACAATGTGACTCCACCCATAGCGTGAAAACCTGAAGTACAGGATTTGGTTTGCTTTCATTGGAAAGATGTCTAATCTTTCTAACTCAAACCAGCTTGTTTTTGTCAACTCAAAATAGTTCTCTCTTTTTGTACAAACAGCTCATTTTTGGTGTTTTCTGTTTGAAAGGAAACTTTATATGTATGGAATGAGCCAAAGCATTGCATTAAAGGGGTTTCCTTGCCAGAAAAAAAGACCAGCACTTGTGAAACAGTGGACTTTTGGCTAAAAGTTGGAGCTGGTGTTGGCGCTTTCACAGCTGTTCTGCTCATAGCCTTGACCTGCTATTTTTGGAAGAAGAACCAGAAGTAAGTACTGCAAATTGTATTCCATATAAAAATAAGCTAAAAGCTTGATATGGTGAACAGAAAGACATTTCGTGGGTCTGACCCATGCTGATGAGAAATACTATATTGAATCAGTCCGTTAATCCACCAAGCTGGTGTTTCTGCCAACAATGGCTATCAAAAATGCTAGTGAGGAAAGTGTAGGACATCCATAGTAATCTGTTATAGCATATTTTCCCAACAAGAATTGGTTTTCTTTAACTTCTGATAGTTTAAAGTTGACTGTAGGTCCTAATGCAACATGGTTTTCTCAGTGTCTGAAGACCAAAATGATCTCTCTTTAGTCTAATTACTCCTTTTCAGTTGGGTTAAAATAAGCTTCTTGACTATATATGACTTAGGTCCATTTTGGCGGGACATGTCTGATATACACCCAAAAGATATCTTCTTTTTGAACTGAATATACTGACTGTTCCCCACTCCCATTGTCATATGCTTCCCAAATCTTGTGTCATAAGCTTTCAAAACCCAGTTCCACCTGCATGGGATTTCATAACCCCCATAGCACATCAGGCTTTATGAAAAACATCCTCAACTATTACGGTCCCTACCTCTTGCTGCCTCCTACCACAGACTGTTACATATCTCTACTTTCTCCCTTAGCCTCCTTGGGCAGGAGTGTGATGCAGATTCTGATACAGGCTGAAGTCAGATCTGCTGTTGTTCTAATTAAGAATACACGCCACACTTCTTCATGCAGGAAATCCTCCTGTCCTACTTGTGGTCAGAAAACATGGCTTGTGGTCAGAAAACCTGGCTCTTTTGCAAGGATAGAGAACTAATATGGAGAGCAGGAGCTCAATGTATTGTTAATACTACTCTGGTGACATATTTTGAATTATTGAAAAGTGTCTAACTTCCAGTAAATACCTCAGTGGAAGGATTGGAGATAATCTGAATTCTTGCATATGGGACATTTGTAAAAAAAACCAAATCCATGATGATCTGGCTTTACATCTTCAGGCTGGAGTATAAATATTCCAAATTAGTGATGACAGCAAACTCAAAGGAGTGTGAGCTGCCAGCTGCTGACAGCTGTGCTATAATGGAAGGAGAAGATAATGAAGAAGAAATAGTATATTCAAATAAGCAGTCACTGCTGGGGAAGCTCAAGTCCTTGGCAACAAAGGTGAGTAGTAATTACTACCATTAATACTAAAAAAGAATTATTACCTTTATTTACTACTGGACCTGATAAAGCTCTGATGCTAATTTGTGCAGTGCTTTGTGCAGCCTCCCATGCACATGTCACCTAGCCTATAGCTGATCTGCTGAACTCTAAAGTATGGTATGGATGTTGCAGAGAAATGTTGCAGGGTGTGAAGGAAATGCTCCCTCTTCTGCAGTGAGATTTCGGTAGCATTTTTTTGTTGTATGGGTGATATGTAAAAAGAGCAATTAATGACAGGGGGAACTTTTATGCTTGGATTCCTACTAGACACCTCCATTGATGAGGCAAACACAGTTGTTACAGATACATAACATTGGGAACATATCCACCAACCAGATGCATGCAGCTCACCTGGACTGGCTTCATGGCTGATCTAAGAACCATTATTTTGAGTACTATGAGATTCAGTTCCTGTAGTACAGGATAGACATCAGCCGTAGCCTTACCCAATTCATACCCCACCTCCTCCATTTCAGTGGGAAGCACTGGCAAAAAGCTTTATTTTTATTTTTTTTTCCTCCTGCAACACATATGATGTAGGTTGTTGCATGTTTGAATACATAGCACAAATGTCTTTTGTACTCTTTGAACATTTCTGAGATGAGCAACAAAGGACCACCATGGTAGATCCTGCAATCACTTTGATCTTTCTTCCAAATGCCTTAAAGTCTATGGGAAGGGTAGTGTTGTCTTGAAGGGCATCCAGCTGGGACACTTACTATGATCAGGATAAGGGTGGATGACATTCTCCCTTTCCAACAGATTTACTGAAGTGTATCATTTCAAAATAGGAAGAATAGAAATAATATTGAATTTTGAGATTTTTTCTTGCATTCATTTTTTCCCTTTAGTGAGTGCAATGTAATTAAAACCTTTGTTCTCCTTTATTTTCCCTTATTTTTTTTCTTATTTTTGTTCTTTTATTTATTTATGTATTTATTTATTATTATTAGCCTGCTGTCCTCTTTCCATGATACCATCTCCCCAGATCTCCCTTCTGGGAGAAGTTACCATTACACAGCTAATATGTGGAACTTCCCTTTGACCCCAACCTGACTATGTGTCTTTCAAAATCAATAATAATCCTTGTGGAAAGCAGCAGAAATTCAATATTAGTTATTAGTTCAATAATGAGAATATTGAATATGTAAATAGAATCAAATCACATCAAAGTCTGTTGATGGTGTTGCAAAAATGGAAGTTGATTCCGTTTTGAATTCTATAGGGATTGATTTTGAAATGGGCTTTTGTTCATGAAATGACTTGGCTGGCTGTGGCTGAGCATAATGACCACTGCTGCTGGTGGGGGAAATGTTTTGCTGTATGTCTGATAAGTGTAAAAGCTTTGCTGACTCCATTTGCAGCACCAATGTCTCCTTCTTGATTAGAAGTATAGAGATGAGAGTGTGGGAGGAGGTTTTTTTTTCTTCTTTAAAGTATGCTTTAGTACTTCAGTATTCAGACCACTTTAATGCTTATTTGGACTCAAAAAGAGGGTTTTTTTAAAGTTCCTAAATCCATTGTAGCAGGCTCTCTGTATTTTCTTCTTTTTAAACAAGACTGTCAGATATTTCTAAGCTTTTTCCTTTTTTTCCTGCTAGATAATCATAGCTGGCAAGCTCAGCTTCCAGTACCTCATTAGCTTACAGAAATCTGTGTCCTGTATCCCTGCAGATAACTGGAATTCAATATATATTTGTCCCAAACAAATACCATAGGCATCACTTTTCATTTATGCAAAAGATGAGGAAATTCATCTCCTGCTGCATATGCATGTAAAATACAGAAAAAAACATATGGAGTAAAAATGGGGAAAAAAAGGAGAAATGTAACCTGAAAGTTCTGAAGTATCCTAGCTATATGTTCAAGCTTCAGGCAATGGCATTTCTATGGAGCAAAACACCTCATGAAGCTCCATGACGTGGTTTTGAGTACCCGAGGAACTAGGCTTGTAATATAGACTAGGCTTGTAATGTAGAAAGAAATGACTGCTATAGTTAATGAGAATATAGAAATTAAGGAATTAAGAAACCACTTCAGATTGTAGACTACTCTAGTTCTGTCTGTCCAGCATAGCAATACCAAGAGATTCAGAACAAGATATACAGAATCATCGAATCACAGAATCTTAGAATCACAGGATCATAGAATGGTTTGGGTTGGAAGGGACCTCCAAAGGTCATGTAGTCCAACCTCCACTTCAGTAAGAAGGGGCATCTTCAACTAGACCAGGTTTCCCAGACCCCTCTGGAGCCTCACCTTGAATATCTCCAGGGATGGGACCTCAACTACATCCCTGGGTAACCTGTTCCAGTGTTCCACCACTCTCATGGTAAAGAACTTCTTCCAAACAACCAATCTAAATCTGATCTTCTCTAGTTTGAAACCATTGCCCCTCATCCTATAAATATAGGCCTTTGTCAAAAGTCCATTTCCAGCCTTCTTGTAGGCCCCCTTCAGGTACTGAAAGGTTATTAGGTCTCCCCAGAGCCATATTTCCTTCAGGCTGAAGAACCCCTACTCCCTCAGCTTTTCCTCATTGCAGAGGTGTTCCAACCACCTGATTGTTTTCATTGCCCTCCTCTGGGCCTGCTTCATCAGGTCCATGTCCTTCCTGTATTGTGGGCTCCAGAGCTGTATGCAGTACTTCAGGTGAAGTGTCACCAGAGCAAAGTGGCAGAATCATTCTCTTGATGTAGGATGCAGTTTGTCTTCTGGGCTGCAATCATACGCTGTCTGCTCCATGTCCAGCTTCTTGTCTGTCAGCACCCCAAAGTCCTTTTCTGCAGGGCTGCTTTCTGTCACCTCATCCCCCAGCCTGTATTGATAGTGAAGATTGTTTTGGCCATATTCTGCAGTAGGCTAGCATAGGGCGATTTTTCTCCCTGTTCTGTCTCATATCTCCTCTAGGCTGATCAGAGCAAGATAGCTTTAAAATCAGATAATGAAGTCAGATTCCAAATTGAGTACATCAGTAAGTATGAAAAGTAAGTAGATGAAGCAAGAGTCAGTATTTTCTAGTGAGTGGTTTTATTAGGGCTCCTTCATTTATTGCTTCTACATGAACCATGGGGTTGTTCATACATGTAGTAACACATATGGCCGTACTTTGCACCCTGATGCCTGCCAGCCAGATGGCCTAGGCTGGCACCCAACCAATAAGGAAAACTCAACCCATCAGCCCTGATTTTTAAAACAGTAGAGGGTTTGTAGACTCTTTTTTGTTGTTGTTGATTGTTTGTTTGTTTGTTTTTTTGTGGGTACCCCAGTAGAGGAGTTGTGAGGGGAATTCAGGAGTGAGGCAGTAGTGTTCACATGCACAGACTATACTCCATATATTTAATTCTAGGAAACACATTAATAACTAATAATACCACAGATATGATTACCTTGCAACTCTCTGAGTACCTGTTCTATACTACAAGTATGAAATGGATATTTTTCCTGTACCCTCTCAATTAAGTACTGTGAGCAATATATATGTCCTAATTTATTGATTTTGCAGAACTAGTAGTGGTGTTAAGTAATAAAAGGGTCAAACTGCACACTTAATGACTCTGGCAGTAATAAATCACAATCTTTGGCAAAGACTGCTTTGGAGGCATGAGAAGAAAGGACAGTACTAACAGTTGGAGCAAGTTTGAGGAATCCCAGTTGATAGGAACCTCTGTTTTCCATTGCAGGAAAAGGAAGATAATTTTGAATCTGTTCAGCTGAAATCTTCAAGATCCCAAAATATATGAAGACTTAACGCTGCCTTCAAAGAAACAAACCTAATTTCTATTTTTACAGGACCATATTTTAAACATATTCTGGCGCACATTGTAGTGGTGATCTGGTGAGAAATGCTTGGCCATTTAGGAGGAAAGAGGACTTCAGGAAGCAAACCAGAAAATTGGATTGCCTTACCAAGTGATTGAGTATCTTGCCAAAAAAAGAAGACACTCGGATTCCATAGTGGGAATGAAATTCAACTCAGGAAGAGATATACATACTGCAAATAACATGAATTTTTTCCGTTCACCTGGGCATGGCTGAGGCATGCCATATGATTTATAGGAACCTTTCATTTCCTATTGCTCCTCCTACGCATAGTCATAAGAAATTTTCAGAGAGGCCTGGAACCTCCTGCAGGGGCTATATTGTCCTTTAGTAGCATAACTATGAGTCTCTCTTACAATCAAAATTGTTAATGGTACTTGGAATGAGCCTCAGGTGAGTTTTGAACTTTGGAAAATGCTTTAGACTTTAATGCTTTGAAGGGCTGGATGTTCTCTGTTAGCCTCTAATACAAGAGGCGTAGTGTTGCACCTGCAAGTTGAGCCCATTCTCATGCTTAAGTCATGGCCATTAAGGTTGGGTTAAAACCTGGTGCTGTTAAATTTAAATGTGTTAACTGCTGTTGTATGAATCATAGGCCTGGGCCCATGAATTCTGCAGGTTGTAGCAAGCTCAAACTCCATAAAGAGAAAGAAAGTGATACTGACAGTGCAGGTCACATTTGTCCCTTTCTGTGGAAGCTTGTCCTTTCAAGAGAGATCATTGGCAGCTCCAGTCCCCTCCCTTGGGCTGCCAATATGTCATTTTTCCCTGGGTTGCAAACCAACAGAGCCTGAACTCTGGTGATAAAGGAAGAATCTCTACTTCTGCAGAGATCAGCTTTGTTACTTGGGAAGCTTATCAGAAACACTCAGCCAACGTTATTCCTGGACCCACACAAGGAATGAGGACAGATGCCCATGGAGCTGAGCATGAGTTACATACTTGCACAGCTCACCATCTAAATGGTTTCTGCTGTTAGTGCAAATGCCTGCTGTGGAGGAAGGGCGCAAAATGGTGCCTGGAGAACTGGAAAGCAGTGGACTTTTTCATAAAATCAGCCACATTGTACTTAGCATGAGATCTTCATAACATCCACTGGAATAATTTCCTGATATTCCCATTGAGATCAAACTCAGAGGAATCTGAAACTAGGCAAAAAATATTTGAGTAAACTTATGCAAGACTTGTATAGATCCAAGAGAAAAAGAGGAACAATTCTTCTATTGACCTCTGGTCAGACTTCGATTTCCATTATCACAAAATGATGTGAGTTGTGGAATGCATAAAAACCAGAAAAGACATAATGGGCAGAAACGGTCTTTTTACTATAAGGAATATAGATTTTTGATTTTATATGACTGAGCTAGATCTATCAATAAAAGAGGGCCCACTTTTAAGTAAAATTTAAATTAAACTGAATTTTCTGCACTCTAAATATTTTATTATACTATAGATGTGGACAAAAAAAATTTATGAAGTTTAGATTTTTTTTTTTTCAGTTAATAAAAATTCAGCTTGGTTATTTTATATCTCCAGTCAAAGGCTTTACTCTTTTGCTGGGAGATACTTCAGGCATTTTAACTGAAGTGGTGTACATTTTTTGTTGTTCTTGAAAAGGCACTTCACCTTCCCAACAAAGATTCTTATGGGGTATTGTTGAATGTATATTAAATACACATTCCTTTTTGTATATTTTGTACCATTGCACACTTATTATTGTACATTGTATTGTTGTCATGATGTCATTTCTATATGGTTGTCAAAGATGATATGCTCATGGAGTAAATGGTTATGGCTTTGGGATTTCACTTCTCTAGATCTTTTATGAAGACGGTTTTTATGTTGTTGATTTTTACTCAACTAGTGTGCTGTAGCATCAAAGTTATATACCTGATGGGCATTCATAAAATAAAGTGAAAATATATTTGAAATTTTGGACTTGTGATGTTTGGTGAAACTGCAGACTGGTGGCTAGAACTTTTCACTGTGGTCAAATTGCATCTATGTGCATCTCCTTTAATTTTTTCTCTTCTCTCTCCATATGTTTTCCAAGCCATAATTACAGTTAATTCTCCAGAATATTGTTTCATCTTTTATCATTGGGCCCATATCTCTGTAATGTCAAAATGCCTTAATTTTTATGACCTATATTTAATTTGACTTAATACCACAGAGAGTTTATTTGGTTCCTTTCTCTATATCTTTTGTTTCCCAAATAAATCAGGGAGTGGAATTTCTTTATCAGCTCTGACGGATGTTGCTATATGATCCTTCTCAGCTATGCTTCTAAATGGTTTGTCATGATATTGCTGAAAATTCTTCCAGGCAATCTAAGAGCCTATCTGGTGTAATAGTGGGTTTCAAACCAATGATGTGCACTTTATTTACCCTAAAATAAGAAAATAGCATTTTCCAACAATTAAGAAAGTTAAAAGTTGCACATTTTAGCTGACTTCTGATATTCTTTTCTTTCTTTTAAAGCTAGAGAGGGAAAGTTTCCATTTTCCCATATCAGGCAAATTTTGGAAGCCTTTAACACTTCATTAGGAACTCAGCTGTCTGTGACCTCTTCTAATACTCTGCCAAAATATACTTACAGCTACCTCCCCTTTTCTCCTACATGAAATCACATCAGAAACTGTTATGTGATGCCATAAAACAATGTGAATCAGCCTGTTATGTGTTCACCTGATTAAATGGCATGCATTTTATTGCTGCATTTGCATGCTTTTCTTTGAAATCTGGAGTCAAGCAACTTAATCTCTTTGAGGATTAAGCACATTTTAGTGGTGTCTCTGTATAAATTATTGGGAAATTAGTGGAATGTTATTGTCTCAGATTTGACAGTACTTGCTGTGGGGGAAATGTGCAAATAATGTATTTTATTTTGGCTCTGGTTATGTTAGCGGATATTTGTAATATATAATATGATTGATTTGGACTTGAGGTTTGGGGAAAATTAAGCATCTTAGAGCCACAATGAAAAGTTGAGTAGATTCAAGGAGCTGTCATCTTTGTTCAAAGAAAAGGTTTCACTACTTGCTCTTGATAAAGAGGTTCTGAGATTCTTTGTTAGTAAAGGGGAAAGTTTGCAGTTTTGGGTTTGTCTGTCCTGCCAGAGGTGGTAGTACCCACAAGATCAAGATACTTAATTATAATCAGACAAGACAGCAGCAAATGCTGCCATTAAGGAGGCAGTGATTGTTGGCTCATCTCCAGCAGTGGCCAACACAAGTGTATCGATACAAGAGTAAAATGAGCTACGGCTGGTGCTGACATGAATGAAGAGGACATCTCTTCCTAAGCATGGAGTCCTTAAATAGGTATTCTAGGTGTTGTAACAGGAAATGATTGCCTCCAAGAGAAATCTTGTTCTGCTTATCTTCGGTGGTGTTTCTCTTAGTCTTTTCCCTTGTAAACTTCTGTCACTGTTTTTTTTTTATTTCTTGCTGCTTTTGAATGCTTGTGAACTGTGCTTCTTTGGCAAGAGACAGGAACAGAAGTAAAAGGAGGTCAGACTCACCCGAAAATATACAGTGCATGTCACAGTGTAGGTGACATACCCAGTCATGTAGCTGGATGTGCCCATGCTGAATATATGCATCAGCAACGAGGGAGACAGGAAAAGAATTCATCATAAATGGTCACTACGTTTTGTTTGCTTCTCTGGATGTATAGGGTTGGACCTCATCAGGAAGAAGACTCTAAGGTCCCATGTTGTGGGAGGTTAGTGCTCTAGAAACACCTAAAAGACAACGATAAGATGTGTGGATGTGTGCTTGAATAAAAGACATGAAAGAGTGACTTCTCAAGGCTTTGGTGTTATCTACAGCTCAATCCTAATTTGCCACTTTCTGTATTTAAAATCCCAGTGTACTGGAACTTTCTCTTTAGCAGCAACATGCTACCTTTTCCAGCTGGCTGTAGACAGTGGTGAAGTTGTTAGCTGGCTTGCCTTGTTGACTTTGTTGATGTGCATAGGGAAATGGCACTTCTGGGGAGAGGGAAGCTCCTTCTTGACCCTGCCATTTCCTTAGAGGCAGAAGTGAGAAGACTGGCACCCCAGATTTCTCCCAGCCTTTACCTCCTACCCATTCCCTTCATGTTGCAAGAACAGCCCAGTCTGGCCTTGGCCACTCCTTTCTGTGGCAAAACTCAGCTTTGCCTATGATGCTGAGAAGCTTAGATGTAGCACTGGATAAACATTTTCTGCCCTTCATATTGCAGACTGCAAGCATTAATGAGTAATCAATGACATCATGAAAATTAGACTGTGTTTGACATTGAGCTGAGAGCTTTTTCTGGTCTACCTTGATCTTGGTGAACTAATTGGTGATGGATTGCAGTGGAAACCTCTTCAACCAGAGCTGAGATATTTCGGACATTTTGCACTGATTTTTTTTGGGGATTTGTTTTGTTCAGGTAGAACATGATATTTTTAAACAGGTTTTGATAATTTTGAAACAGGTGCTGAAGTTTTCAATTTGAAATGACAATTCCTTTTGGAATTTCTTTGGCTGTGACTAAAAATAATTGTGCTTAATCAATTGCGGGAAAAACCCCAGAACCACCACTGCTTTACCATAGGGGATTTTGGTTTTGCTTTCAAACTTCATTCAAGGCTTAAAAAAGAAACACCTCACCTACAAAAAACCCAACCCAAACCAAACCAAAACCAAAACCAAAACTGACAACAAAAAAACCCAAACAAGCAAACAGCTAAGAACAAAGACAAAGAAACCCCCAAACCTTCAACCCCTGTTTACTTCACTTTGACCTGCAACGATTTTGTTGAGTCTTATTTTTTTCACAAACCTTTCTGCGCTCTTGCTTTCATAACATAGAGCTCAAGTACTCTGAAGTTATGGCTCATGAATGAAACCCTAATATGTTCTGCAGCCTCCGTAAGGCACTGTCAATGCTGGGCTAAGCTTTGCTCTTGTCCCAAGAATTTCGCCTGGTTGGCTGCATGTGGGGCTTAGAGCTGTGTAATGACTCTTCACACTCATGGCCTAGGTACATGGAGATCCCACCCCTCATGCAAAGAACCATGACTAGACCAACTGTGTTTTGAGGAGAATTACTCAAATCTTTACATATATAAAGGAAAGGCTTGTACTCTAAAGCCAAGTTTTACACAAATGGGAACAATACCTGTGAACTGTTTGAAATAGAGAAACTAAAATGACAAAGTGAGACAACAGTTAAAAAGAAAGAAAGAAAGAGATTTTCATGACAGTGTGGTGTGCAAAGCCTCTGCCAGACTTTGACATTTTCCTTATTGTTTTGTTGTGTTTTGAAACTCGGTTACTTAAATCACCGGGCAATACCAGATAATCTGCATCTTTGGGCATCCAACAGAGAGTAGTGAAAATCTTTCAAGACAAAGCCAAGTACAAAAATGTCAGGAGCATTGAGTGAGGCTGCAACTGCAGAGCTCCACATGCCTTTAAAAAAAAAATAAATCATTTTCTATGGAAAATGGATATGCAAGTGGCTTTCAAAGCACCTAAGTATTCACAGCATATGTTCAAATGCAGACATTGGGTCATTTCTGAATAGTGCTATCAAACTGAATGAAAACCCTGGAACAGCAAGATCCTCACCTGCTATAAATTAGCTTCAGTAATGCCAGTTTAGAGTCTAGGGATGGAATTCGTCTGACACAGTCCTTTTGTTGTCAGTGCAAACTGGGATCTGAGCAAGCTGTGTTAGCCATTTTTTTTTTTCTTTTTTTTTTTGAGATATTCATCTCAGCCTAAACTAACAGTCTGAGATAGGCTGGGGGAATTGTGTCTACTTGATTGAGCACAAAGGGAGAAGTTGAAAATCTCCTACTGCAGACAATGAATGTTAGGTGAGGTGGTTTTGACCTTGATTGTTGCTTTCTATTAAAATTCTTAAGAAATCCTCATTGACTTAGGCGTTTTTAAGAGCTCCATAAAGATAATGTAGAAGCAGGGACATCAGCATCATCATTAAATATTCTGACCTTTAGCCATACTGTAAACTGCCTCTCACTCCATAAAAGAGCACACAAAGGTCAAATATAATATAGCTGCCCAAGTTGAGATGCTTTGAAGAGGTCTTGATTAAGAAAGAAGCTGTTTCATGGAAAGTCAGAGGATTTTTTGTGCTAGACATGATGTAGAGACTTAAACAGCTGCCTGTGAAACCTGTTGCAGAGGTGTAGATATCAAGGCATCTTTGCTGGTGGACATGTGAATGTCCAACAAATTTAGGTATCAATTTGTGAGGAGGAATTTTCAGAACATGCATCTTTAACTTTTGCATTCACATTAACAACTACTTCCTTTGCAAGTTCAGCACTGAGGACTTCAACCTTTCCAGAAATGTGTAAAACCTTCTGTAAAAAACCTGTAAAAGAACTGGGGTCCAGAGAACATGTGCATCCAACAGCATGTATCTGTGGTGTCTGTCTTTCAGGCTTTAATGGTGCCTTTGAAGTCAGTGAGAATTTAGCTATTGACCTCAGCTGAAATGAGATCAACAAGAACAAGCCCTTAGGTAAATATGCCCAGACACATTAATCAAAGGTGTATTTGTTTCCTTAATGACTTTTTGGGCCCAGAAGAAGAGGATTTCAAAGGGTAGGGCAGCTTTAAGAGTGCACTTATAAAAGCCTTTAAACTTATTTTGCAACTGTCTAAGTAGGTGGTATGTATGTTACATTTTTTTGTTTGAATGTAAAGGTCACCTCAGTGATGTGTGTAAATGCCTCCTGGATTTCTCTTTTTGACTTTTTTGGTTTCTATTTCTGTGTTTCTCCAATTACCTTTCGTAGCACTCTTCACACAGACAAGCTGAACCAGCTTTGTTTTGATTGGAGGTATGAAACAATCTTTGCAAATTTTCTGACAGATTTTCTTCTGTCTCTTAACCACCCTAATCTAAAATCTCTGTGGTCACCAATAACTTGTGAGCATGATAGCATTAAGTCATGCCAACAAATGATCAAAAGATTTTCGTACCTTGTTGAGATGCAATTGGGCTTTTGTTCACTTTTGAAAAGTACCCCTACATTTTGATAACAAAAAGGACTCCTTTCAGCCTCCTATTCTCCAGACTGAACTACCCCAGCTCCCTCAGACAGTCCTCACAGGTCATGTGCTCCAGCCCCTTCACAGGCCATATTGCTTTTCTCTGGACAAGCTCCAGCACCTCAATGTCTTTTCTCACTTCAATGTCTTTTCTATAGTGAGGGGCCCAGAACTGTACACAATACTTGAGTTGTGGCCTGGGGGATGATCACTTCTCTGTTCCTGCTGGCCACGGTCCTTTTTATACAAGCCAGGATGCCATGTCCCATCCTGGTATCTAGAGAAACGTAATGATCTTGAGGGCGGAAGAAACAAAACTGAAACCATGCTGAAAAACTTTTATCTTTTTATTATTGGTGCCTTTACATCAATACTGCTGCTTTGTGCTGAGAAAACCAATCTGTTACACGTAAGGTAACTGTAATATACAACATAGAAATGAAGTCTAAGTTAATTACAACAAGGAGCTACAAAAAAATTTCGTAGGAAAGAAGTCACCTAACATTGCAACTGTGCTTGCAACAAATCACTCCCTTACTGCAGGACTATGCACATTGTGAACCATGGTTATTTACATGTCCCTTACAACCATTAACAACAGAAGGGCTAAAATCAGTCTAAAAAGTTCCAGAACATCACTATATACTGTACAATCCTGAAAAATAATTTATTACACTGTCTCTAAAAAAGGTACTAGTTTTCTTTTGATTTCATTTTCTGATGTTTTCTGGAGTGCACAACATGTGCAAAATTTCACCTAACAGTCTAAAAACTCAAGAACCAAACTGCAAGTCACAATCACAGAGATGAAGTGGTGGAGTCCAGAACTTCTCTTCCATTGCAGACTGTCGGTACATACATACTGGCAGATGCTGAAAGAGAAAGAGAGGGGGAAATCAGTGATTTTAGAGTGATAAAAAACTTACAACACTCACAACTGGAATTTGTATTGGTCTGGACCATCTCACCCAGTTTAATCCAGATGCCAAATGAAAAGACACTGTAAGGTGACTGTCAGCAGTGAAACTGGTGGAAGTACTGCTTGTACCTCTGGAAAGCGATTCAGATCTGAGGCTGAAGTACCCTCTGGAGGAACCTGATTGCTCTTTCCTGGCCATTGATAGCACTTAAGGTGACTAAGCTTCTCTGAGAAGTGTCTGAATAAAATATATATCATATTTTTTCTGGTGATTCTGTGCCACTGGGTCTCAGTTTGTAGCACTTTGCATGATAGTGTGGGTTAATATAGGTAGATATCCCAGCAGAAGAAAAAGTGCACCTTTGGATTTATTTTTTTGTGTGTGTTGCAAGACCTGATACAGTTTGATCCTTTGAACTTTCACATAGTTGGAATGCACATTCCTGAAATAAAATATCTGCATTTTTAAATCCAGAAGATAATCTACTTCTGCATGTTAGGGCTGTATTTTGATCTACTTAAAAAACCCCCAAAATGTTTCTAAGTACATGCTGGATAGACTGATGAATTTTTATAATAACTGAATTTGAAAACATGATTATTTGTAAACTTATCTGAGAACATTTTCTGGCCATAAACCACTTAATTCTAGGAGCTCTGGATCAGAACTGAATATGCATCCAGAGGTGAGGACCACATTCTGATATGCTTGTTTGCATTGTCTAATATTTTATACAATAGGTTTTCATTGCTTTGGTGACATGACAATTGACTCTGAATACAGGAATCTGTTTCTAAATGATTGAATCTGAGTATAGGAATCTGTTTCTATTTGAGTTTCAACTGCAGGATACATTATCATTCCGCTAAAGCCTTGTGGATTTGAATTTAAAAGCAAGATGGTTTGTCCATCTTTGTTAAAATTATACATCGGGCACAAGGAATCTGTTTTCAGATAGTCCTGTGACATCTCTGCTCACAGCACCATAAAGCTGTTTTTTGAAAGATACACTAGGTTAATGATAACAGTGACCCAGAGAAATGTGATGCCTTCATCAAAGAAAGCACATGGCAAGCAATGACTTAGTAAACTCAATCATCCAAAGTAAAAAGCAATTTATGCAGCTGACAAGGGCATGCTCAATCTTCCAAAACTGGTGCTGGCTACACTGTTAGTTGTAGACTGGTTTTTCAAAGGCTATCAGCATCAGTTATACAATAAATCATTCTTTCTTCAGATCAGCTACTATTTCTAATTATTTCATTCACTGAATAAATATAAATGGAAAACACAACTGCTTTAACAAGAGAAATTCAGAGGCATCTACTGGACTAACCTGCTACAGAAGGCAGAACGCATCGCTGATAAACAGGAGAGCCAAGAATGAGACTCTGCTCTGAATCCAGCTTGATGGAGTTTGGGTTTTTTTATTTGTTGTGGGTAAAAGATATGAAAACATCCATTTGTTGGTTAAAGGACACAGGGCATCATGTTTATGATTTTGTGAAACTGAACCATCAGGTTTATATTCAGCTTTTAACTAGATATACTATGGCACCACATTGACCTGAAAATGTTATTATTGTTATTATTTTTATTTCTACTTGTTGCTGGCAAATAGAAAAATCAATTCTGCTTAGGAGACCTGATTCAAATTTGTGTTCTACTGCAGTATGACTACAGGCAAAAGCATTTTGTGTCTGTGAACATCAGTCACCCATCAAGAACTTTTTTAGCTTCAGGGTTTTGTTTTTTTCTTTTAAATCCAACACACTGAAGAGCATGTATAGCTCAGATGAGTAACTGAGTCAGCAGGTGGTCAAAGCCGGACAGAAAAATATGGTGACAGGTGAGAAATGAGTGGGCTTGCCTTTTGAGTTCTCAGGCTTCCTCCAGAGCATATACCTCTCTTGTAGTGCTGGGAGACAGTTATTAACTCTGCTAGATGTAGTAGTGTTCACAGTGAGTGCCCAGATCTCTCTGAAACTGAACAGATGATTTTACTTTTCCTTACAGACCTCAGCAATGTCAATTGCTGGCCTTGCAGGGTTTTGAGTTTCACGTTGTGTCTTACAGCAATAGCCAAGGGGTTTCCTGAAATACTGCTGGGTCTGCTAGAGACACTTCACTTCCATTTTACCTTGTGTTGAGGCCAAGAAAACACGTGTGATATGACCAGAAATCTTGATTTGGCTTCAATTCATGATTTTGATCCCCTCTTTCTTGGCACTTCCTCATTATGCTTTGATAACACAAGGCAAAAGAACAGAGGTGAAATGCAAGAGCCCAGCATTGCTGAGGGAACTTTGCAGTATGCCCACACAGTGAAGAACAAGCAGGTTCAAACTTGCTTTCTCTCTGCCTCTGCTCATGCTCACAGCTGGGCAACTGTGAATTAATCATGATAAAAGCCATATATCGGGGTAGTTTGTAACAAGGTCTGGAAAAATAAATTCTGAGAGAGAAAATTTACCAGCCTGGCTATGAAAGGTGACTTCAATTATTTATATGCCCCTGTAGAGAACACCTGGAGGAGCTTGAGCCAGTGTGCAACTCTCCATGTAGACATAACTTGGATGAACAACACCCTCTGGGTGTAAAGGCTCAGCCTGAATCATGTAGGTACTCAAAGAAATCCTGCGCTCTTTGGTAGGTTTTATGAGTGCTGACCTCCTGCTTTATGGGAACATCTCTAGCAAGCCCAGGAAAACTGGGGAACTTCCTGATGGGGGAAACACTGCAAGGGAAGCAGAAGTTATACAGCACTATGCCAAACATGAAATTTTAGATTAAAAAAAAAAAACCAAAACACAAAAATGCATATACAAGTTTTAAAATTTGCCATCTATCTAGGTAGGCCTGTATCCTGCCTCTCTTCGGCTTAAATCTATATTCTTCTGTATTCCAGACTTCAGCTGTCAAAATGATCAGAGCTCGGTGCCTTTAAAACAAGTTTCCTTGCTTAGCAGTCGAGTATTCATCTCTGCTTGCTTTCTGCAGAGCATGTAGCAGAGAAAAGGAGCTGTATTTAGATGGCTACATGAGGTGCTCAGTCCAGCTTTCATGACCACCACCATGCTGCAGCTTATGAAGTTGGCCACTGACTTAGGGCCTACCTTTGTGCTCAATTTAGGGACATAACTGTGATACACATTTAGACATGAAACTTGACATTACTCGAGAGCATCATGTGTGTCACTTACCTTTTCTCATAGTGTTTGTTGAGTTTTCATGGTTCAAGGAACTGTGTTAAAATCTGAGGGTCACTTGCTCTTCATGACCCACTATGCTCATGTCATTAATGACTGATGGAGTGAAGAGGTGGTGGCAGCCCTGAGATGCAGTGCAGCTGGGAATTCATGAGACGGGAAACACACTGCCTATTTGAGCAGCTTGAATACTCTGGTCCTCTAAAGCTCTGATAATGAACAAGGTCTTGAGTTTTGGATATTGTTGTTACTAGAATGTCCTGGAGCTAATTTTGATCAGTTTCACATTAAGCAGTTTCTGATGAAAATGCTATCAAGAGGAAAATAAAACCAAGCTAACAAACCCAGGACTGATGAGAAGAATATTTTAGACATGAATTCAAATCAATTTGGATGACAGTCTTTTTGGAAGTTTATAAATTACTAAACAGTTAAAGGGGGGAGTGGAGGAGCTCTGTGTGTGTGTGTGTGTAGAAAATGTATTTAAAATCATGCACAAGTAACTGAAATGCAGTAAAGGAAAAGTTTCTTTTCTAAAAATGTTGGTGTTGTGATAGTGAATTCTAAGTGTTATTTTTCTAAATAATTGTCCTAAACGGAAACTGCAGGGTTTGCCCCATTCTATGTTGTGGACATTTTAGTCCTACTCCTAGGTCCATGTTTTGACATTGCCCAAAAGGACTGGAAAAGACATGCAGCTCTTATTCAGCTGGCTGTAAGCAGTAAAAGTAAATGACTGCAGCCACCTCTCTAAACAACAAAGTAGCAAGAGATGGTAAGTTTGCATTTTTATACCTTACTGAATGTCTTAAAGCTACTCACAAACCTGAAGAAGTAGGTTTTTAACCAGGCCTTTCTGTTGCATGAATGCTTGTGCACACACAGGTATCATTCAGCCATTATTATAAACAGATCAAAATCTGAAATGCAATCCTGTACAAAAGTTTCCATGAATCAGAATGGTTTCTGACTAAGCTTATTCTGTATCATAAAAGAATTAAAAAAACTTGGAAAGACAGTTTATACAGAATTCACAAGGAATGAAAACAATCTTATGGGACTTACCATTTTATCAAGAGACCCAGCTTCTGGAGATTACTGGGAATGCACTGATTTTGCAAATTGAGCTCTTTAGGGAGATCTCAGCACTTTGGGTGTTTAGGACCATCTCATCTCATCTCTCTTAGTTTAAGTTTTCCATAACAACGAGGAAATATGTTTTGTTGTCAGGGCTGCATGCAGACCTGACTCTGAGGAGATTGGAGATGAGTACAGCCACATGGCTGCCCTTTTCTTAAGAGACACTGCATAGAGTAGTTTGTGGTGGGAGAGCCAGAAATGGCTGGTATCACTTTTCCTCCTAATCCCTGACAATGTGACACACAGAGAGCAGGGTCTCAAGCTCCTTCCAAGTGTATTTATTATTATTATTTTAAATCCCCATAAAGCTCTGAGCAATTTATCCAGAAGAGAAGTAACGGCCTTGAAACAAGATCACAGACATGAATCTGGTTGGGATAAAGAGACTGAAGGTGAGGGAAAGGAGGGAGAAAGAGGAGATGAGCTGTCCTTGCAACAGAGCACTTACTGCTTCTCCTGGCTGTGGCACTTAAAAAAGGGTATTGTCCAGGCTTTGCATACAGATAAAGGTTTTGGCATCCCTTGCATGCATTTGCTGCAGACTTGGATCCTTTCCTTATAATGGAGATGGTAAGAGCCATCGAGGGTGTGCTGCACTGTGGCCCAGGTCCTCTCAGTGTGTCATTTTGACAGGAATACTCCAGGGCAATGTTTCTGTCACTGCTGTAAGAGTGACAGTGAGTGACAGGCTCTACTTGATTTGTGCAGCAGGCTGGAGTTGGAGCTTGCTGAAAGCTTTCTGCTGACTTCAGTGAACTTCAGAGTGGGCCCTGAGCTGTTTCCCATGGGAAGAGGATGGGTTTTTCTCTCCAGACACAAATGAAGTGCTGCTTCTGTAAGATGCACTGTCCAGCCTATCCAAGTCTTTTTGTGGCTGGCAAAACCGACATTTTTGCTTTACCCAAACTCACCGCTGTTTTGTTACTTACACTGGGAGTAATTGGTCCCGGTCCCACTGACGCTGAACCTGTTGAGATGGAGTCTGTGAGTGACCACGTTCTTCTGGGGCTGGAAGAGGATGATGTGCACCTTGGGTGCGAACAAGCAGCCCAGCACAACGAAGCCACTCAGACTCACAGAGATGCACATGGTGGTGGTTTGCACCTAGGAGAGAACAGGTGCAAAGTGCAGTGTTTCAGAATGGGAAGCTCTGAAATGCAGAATATTAGAAGCATTATCACACAACATCACGAGTTACAACTCTAGGGATTTGCGCAGGTACATGCTGGCTTGAACATCCATCTCATCCTTATCTTCAACAACCCTAGGATCATATCAGTGAGGTGCCTGGTGCTGGTGGTGACCTGTGTCTGCCTATCAGGGCAGATTGACTGTGCTCTTAGTTTAGCACAAAGTATAGTTCTGGTCTCTTTTCCTCATATCTCATGCAATTGATTTCTAAATTGATCAGAAAATCCTTTATAATGCCTCACATGTAATATATGAGCAAAGCTGTCTGCAGTGGAAACCAGCTTGTACTTTATGTGAGTTTACATTAGATGCCTCATGCAAACTTCCATTTGAAAACCAGTTTAATCCCCAGCCTCAATCCTAATAAGAGAACTTGAACAATCCTTTGCATGAATTTAAGTGTGATTTTGAGTAAAGATAAGAGCTGGTGACACTTGTAAGACTTGACCTGAAAGGTGCCCTGAGTTTGAGACACAAGTTTTTTGGCTCAGAAATGAATCATTTGTAAGGTGGTTGGATTTTAGAGTAGTTGCCTCAGGGTTTTTGTTAGTGCAACTTTGCTGTCACTTTCTTTCTGTTCATTGGTATCACTGGGTACTAGTTTACTGCCTCATTTTCAGTTTATATTCCTTTCTTCCAAGTAGACTCCTTAATTAAGATGTTGAATTAAATTGCTTTACACTCTACTGCTTAATTTGAATTATTATACAACCATGGCTCATTTTTTCTTAGTTAAACTCTTGTAGTCCTTGGAGGTTAGCCTTCTTCCATGGGAATGCTTCTCATATCTCTTTGTCAGAAATAATTGGTGCAAATTGAAAAATAGAGTTGGGAATGGATGTTGTTGCTTTCTATATATACTGAGCACCAACTGCTTTGTCAGCAGTGAGTATAATTAATGTGATCATATCATAATCACTCTACCCAAGGTAGATGTGACAAGCATCATGGAAAGATTCTTAGCTTTCACAGGGTGAGTGAACACAGATGACCCCATGGAGACAGCATGAGAAAGGGACACCTTAGTTGTTTCCAGCTGCACTTTTTCCTTCACTGCTCTGCATTTCATCCACTGGGCTCTGCGATCAGTTCACGGTAGGTATGGAATTCAGCACTGCTCAGATACAACAGGACTGGGAGTTTTCTTATAAAACAAGAATTAACGAAGGTAGCAGTTTCAAGGTGAGTTCTCTTCACTAACAATGCCCTCCTCCCTATCCTGCTCTGCTACAGTGTGTGCCTCCCTGAGCAGCTCAGTTGTGCTGACATAATTATACATTCAATCAATGAAATGATTTGGGTTAAAAATAGCTCCATGCCTCCGAGTTCCTTTTAACCCAGGTCACTTCAGTGGTTTGCTGTGTAACCCAGCCTCATGGACACCAGTGTGCTGGCAGAATGGAAGCAAGCATGCTAGACCAGGCAGGAATGACCACAGTAAGCTCCTTTAGACAGAATTACCCCCAAAGAAAATGCAGGGGGAAACTTTTGACATTTGATTTCATTATAACCAGTTTAACATCTAGGCTTTCCCCCTCCTGTGTTATTTCTGTATTTATCAATATTTTTTTTCTCAGCACTCAGATTGAAATTGCCTTTAAATATGCTAGATATTAAGGCTGCTTTGAATGTATTTTACGTTTGCTTTTTAAGCATATCAGGTTTCATTTTATTTTTGATTTTGATATCAGTGTGGATCTGTGCATGAAAATTAGTGGCATCAGAGAAATCTATCTTTTTTGACAATAATGAAAAAAGAGAACCACCAAAGCAGCTTCTGGCCTCTGCTTTGGGATCTTCTAGACCTTCTGGCAACAATCTCTGGGATTATTGGAGAAGTCTTGGGAATATTTCAAGGAATGCCAGGGTGGCTTATGGCTGAGAGAGGACTGCTGCAGGATACTGTGACTTCTAATAACATCCATCAGCTCCTAAGGATCTCTGTCAGCAGTTCTTGACCAGCTTGAATCATTTGTCTGAGTTGATTCTTGGTAAGATGAAGCTTGTTATTCTTGTTGCAAGTGCTGAGAAAAGCCCTCTGAAAATGCTGGGTAGATAACAGGTTCATCAGCATGCAAAAAATGTGCACACAAGAGGGATGAACAGAAAATTTGCTGAAGGTTGTTTGTGTGAAGAGCAAGGTGGGTGCCACAGGACACAATGTCAGTGTCTACTATTTCTCTCATTCCAGGATTGACCTAGACTGAGCTCCTGAGGGAGGCTGCTGCTTTGCAGCTTTGGGGTTGCAGGATGCCTAGGGCTCCTATGATTCTACAGTAATATGCCATTCTGGCACATCTAATATGTTGTCTGGCACCTATCATACAGGGGTGCCATTTCTGCTTCAGCATTGGTAGGGATGGATACTCTCCTGAACTACCCTTTTTCCTTTTTTTTTTTTTTTTAATGTATTCTTTAACTGATACAATGAAATAAATACCAAATCTCTGGATATGAGCTCTCCCTTTTCTTTGAGAAGCATGACTCCTAAGTGGTGTTTGTGCTAACAACATCTCAAGCTAGTCAACATGCATTTTTTTTCATTTCTAATGATTGTGTTTCTAGGGGTGGTTATTGGTGATGCCACTAGTATTGGTCTACATTGGGATGGTATAGATTAATTCAGAGTCTACATGTAACGTTGTATGGAAATGAAATATGAGCTTTTCAATGGAATCTCAGAAGTGTTGACATCTACAAAGGGATTTAAAAAAACCTCCTGACATGTCATAGAAGTAGCAAAAAAAAGTGTTAAATACATTTTCTGTCTATTTGCTGGCACTCTAGTTGGCTTATTTGGAACCCTGCATTTATATTAAGTGCCTATAGCTGGTTTTGAAAATCCCACTCAGGAGACAAGGCTAAAAAAATGCTGCTTGAACAATCAAGTCATGCTCTCCTTAGCCATTAGTGTCTGCACTGCCCACTCATGTGATTGTCTGCACTGATACTATCCTCCTTGTGTCTGTCTTCATGATTACTTTGGGTGTCAGGAGCTGTTCCCTAGTGCAGTCCTTCCTTAAACTTTTCCTTCATTAGCTTCAATCCATTACTCGCCATTCTAATTTTGCCTGAGACTCAATAATCCCCTTCTCTCTTTTTGTTGCCTTGGAATTATTTATAGTCTGTGATCATGTCTCCCTGGGTTTACTCTTGTCTAGACTAAATATATTTATCTCTTTTACTGTCACTCTGCATGCCTTGCTACGTTGTTTGTTATCTGTCCTTGTTTTCTTGAGGTTTTTAGCACCTTTCCTAAACTCAGAAAAATAGTTCCAGGGCAGTCATGACAAAAGCATTATTAGCTCCATAGATTTACATGATATTTCATGGGTATACTACTGGTAATAATACCACCCTAAACTAAGGGTGGTCAAAGGATATTCCCCTCCACCTGATCTCTGACCCAGTGAGACTGCATCTGGAATATTGTGTCCAGTTCTGGGCTCCCCAGTTGAAGAGAGACAAGGTACTTGTGGAGAGAGTGTAACAGAGGGCTGCAAAGATGATTAGGGGAAAGGAGCATTTCTCTCAGGAGCAGAGTCTGAGAGACCTGGGGCTCTAGCCTGAAGAAGACAGAGGGGGGATCTTGTCAATGCTTGTAAATATCTGAAGGGTGGCAGTCATGAGGATGGGGGCAGCCTCTTTTGAGTGGTGCCCTTTGATAGAACAAGGGGCCATGGTCACAAATGAGAACACAGGAAGTTCCACCTAAGCATATGGAAAAAATTCTTTTCTTTGAGGATGCTGGAGCACTGGAACAGGCTGCCCAGAGAGGTAGTGCATATGTTCCTTTGCAAACTCCTCTAAGTAAACCTGCCTTATCAGGGGGATTTGACTTGATGATTTCTAGGGGTTGCTTCCAACCCCTATCATTCTATGATTCCATGGTTCTATAATCTACCTTTTTCTGGGCAGAAAGTTGAATTAATTCACTGCAAACTGCTGTAAAGGCCAGCTCCAGCAGTCACTTCTCACATCATAATAACGGTGAGATTTCCAGTAGAGCAGACCTGAATCTTTTCCTGAGTCAATTTCCTTCTGTCAAAAGCTTTGCAACACTATGTGACAATTTAAAAAAATTAACATTTTTTTAATGTTTGTTGGTGAAGGCTGGCCAAAATTTTCTGCTCAGTGGTCTGTGTTTTATCCCCTACAAAGTGGAGAAACAACAAAATGTCTGTATTCAAGCATAATATTTGTTGTTTGTTGTTTGTTTTTTTCCCAAACAACCCTGATTCACAGGAAATTTTGAAACTCATTCCTTATCACCATGAGCCAGCAGTGTGCTCATGCAGACCAGAAGGTGAATCGCATCCTAGGCTGCATTGAAGAGGAGTGTGGTCAGCAGGTCAAGAAAGGAAATTCTTCCCCTTTACTCTGCAATTGTGAGACCCCATCTTAAATATTGCATCCAGTTCTGGTGTCCCCATCATAAGAAAGGCACAGAACAGTTGGAGTGAGTCCAGAGGAGGGCCACAAAGATGATTCAAGGCCTGGAATACCCCTGCTGCAAGGATAAGCTGAGGGAGCTGGGGTTGTTCAGACTAGAGAAGACACTGGGTGGGGACCTTAGAGCTTCCTTCCAATACCTGAAGGGAACCTACAGGAAGGCTGAAGAAGGACTTTTCATAAGTGTGTCTAGCAACAGGACAAGGGGAAATGGTTTGAAGCTGAGGGAGAGTAGGTTTAGACTGGGTTCTAGGAAGCAATTCTTCAGTATGAGGGTGGTGAGACTCTGGAATAGGCTGCCCAGGAAGGTTGTGGATGCCTCTTCCCTGGGGGTGTTCAAGGCCTTGTTGGAAGAGACCTTGAGCAACTGAGTCTAGTTGAGAGGCCATGGTGGGAAAGTTGGAGTAGATGATGTCTAAGATACCTTCCAACATAAGCCACTCTAGGATTTAATGTTCTTTGTTATTCAGGAATGGTTGAATGGTAGATTATTTTGTGGAAAGAGACTAGTTAGTTTGTTTTTTAACTTAAGGCCCACTTCTATCAAATAACTCATTATGACTTATTCTAGCTCATGATGTATAAGGTTTTTCTGTTAATACTTCACATACTGATATACCAGTATAAACATTTAATCCATATGTGATATGTCTATCACAGTCAGACTGGCTCTACTTATCCCTTCCATGCTCAGGCTGAAATGACATCCACTTTCTTGAACTAAAATTTAGTCACATGCTTAGCTGGACATTAACATTGAAACTGCTTTTTTGCAAGGGATCTGGGGGACAAAACCAGTGAAAGAAGCTTTTAGCAAGTACCAAGGCAGTCCCTTAAAGTGATGGACACAGTTTATGGCAACAGATATCCAAAGACTTACTCTGTAGTCACTGGATGTCACATAAAATATGGGGAGAAAGGCCAGCCAAATGATGCACGTTGTGTACATTGTGAAACCGATAAACTTGGCTTCGTTGAAGTTCTCTGGACATTTCCTTGTTTTGAAGGCGTATACAGTGCATAAGACCACGAGGACTACATCATATGTTAAGGAGATTAACATACTGGAATCTTTGACATTGCATTTCAATATGACAGTCTCTCTCTTCTCAGGAAGAGTGTACCGCCTGGTGCCAGGGGCCTCCAAGATAAGCCACACGGACACCACCACAATCTGTACCAAAATGAGACTCAGGCAGATGAAGACCTGAGAACTGGGACTGATGAACTTGGGCCTTTGAGCACCATTCTTTACGCCATCAAATATTCTGGCTATGCAGTTCGTTTTTGTCAGAAGGGCAGAGTAGCAGACAGCAAAGGAACTTCCTAGCCCCAAACGACGCAGGGTGCAGATAGCTGGAGAAGGCTTGGCTATGAAGAAGAAAGTCATGCTGTAAGACAGGAAGACCCCGAAGAGCAATATGTAGCACAGTTCACGACCAGAAGCTTTGACCAAGGGGGTATTGTTGTGCTTGATGAACACTGCAATTACCATAAAAGTGCAAATAAAACCCAGGCATGCAATTGTAACAGGCCCTATTGCCCAAGCATCTTCCCATTTGATGTAGTCTTCTGGTAGGTCGTAACAGCCAGTCAGGTCAGCTGTGGGCCATTTTCCGGGTCCACAGTCTGCACAAGTGAATTCATCAGCCAGGTACTCATAGGTTTCACAAGGAATACAGATCCAACAGCAGACATCTCCTGGTTGCATATTCTTCATCTCATTAGGAGCACAGGGATCGCTGCACTGGGAGACAGGGATGGAGCTCCTGGACCAATGAATAGAGTCAGCCTCAAGTGACAAGGTTTCAGCCCACTGACCAACCTTCACATACGAGTATCTGCCTCCAGTGTACTGGAAATTGAACACGTTGTATCGTCCTATCCCATCTCCATAGGCATCAAATTTTACCATATTGTCCGCAGCATTGGGAGGGTTGAATGGAGCTGTGAAAAAGGAAGGAAGGATGTTATTTTAAAAGATGCAGATGATTTTTTTCCCATCCCTTTGCTGAGCACAGACACCTGACATCTTAGATAACAAAATTCTTTTTCACTTTGCTGCGTGAGATATATTGGTAAATGTTAGATTACAAATGTCCTTACTTTTTTGCCCTGGATACAAACAAATTTCCAATTATTCCCCCCAATATATACGACTGCTATGTTCCACATTTTCTTTTGAAAGAAAGATCTGCTTCTTACTGAGACTCAGCATTGTTTTGTCAAATTCAGCTGCCATGATGTAAGGAAATCTAAATGGTCAGTTTTGAGGCTAAAAGTCTGGAATGCAGTGGAATAGAGGATTCATTTTGAAGATGGCTGAGAAGTAACTATAAAGTTCTCAACAATTTCTTACTATGCCTTTTTCAGTTCTTCCTGTGTTGTATGAAGTTTTAAATCCCTTCTGTTTTGCTTCAGCCTTAACAGTTTCTGGTATTTCTTGTTTGGTCAAAGGTTCTCAGCATGTGCTGCTTTGGTCCTGTATCTTGCTTAGGGAATAGATGAAAAAAGCACAAACTGGGTCTGTGACCTTCTGTGAAATCAATATTATAACACTTCCAGCTGGTAAGCTCCAGAGAGTTTTTGTTTTGCTGCCACATGAGGGCTGTGCAGAGAATGAAGAAATATTAAAAATGTAGGAGGAAATTGCATTTACTGCATGATTTATTAGACGTTTGCTATAACATCATAGATGAACAGCTTTATAGGCAGGAAGCAAAAGGTTGGTGGTTTGTTTTTTTTTTTGGTGGTGTTTTTTGTTTGTTTGTTTGGTTGGTTGTTTTTTTTTTTGTCATTGATGAACAATTAAGGTGATATCATTCCCCTATGTCTTTGGTTACAGAAGCTGTTTCACTGTCATGGCTGGAATAAATCACTTTTCCTGCTTCTGTGCCCATACTGTGTTTGAGCATGAGCAATATTGTATAAGAATGCAATATCTTCCTCCATTTCAGCCTCCAGATACTTTGGATTTTTTACAGTAGACTTATTTATCTTCTATAAAGCACTGAAGCCAAATTCTTCCACCTTTACTCCTTCAGAATATTACCTTCCTTATTTTGAAGTACTCATGCTAAGTTTAGTAAAAGAGACAGTGTTTTTTGGCATGTAAGCCCTAACAGATGCATAACCTGCACCTCTGCATGTGCTGGACTTGGAGCACATTTCTTTCCCAACTTTATTCTTATTTTAGGACAAGGCTGGAAGGTATATTTTTTTTTCTTACAGTCTTTTCTCAATTTGAGCCACAACCTTTTCTTATCTCTGCCCTCTTCTTCACTTTACCATCTCCCCTGTGTCAACCTGTGTCAATGAGCTGTCAGCTCTTGGCTTGGACAGGAGCACACTGTGCTGGGTTAGGAACTGGCTGGAGGACTGAGCCCAGAGAGTGGTGGTAAATGGTGCCACATCCAGCTGGCAGCCAGGCACTAGTGGTGTCCCCCAGGGATCAGTGCTGGGCCCCATCCTGTTTAATATCTTTATCAATGCAGTGCTACAGGCTGGGGTCAGAGTGGCTGGAGAGTGGCCAGGCAGAAAGGGACCTGGAGGTACTGGTTGATAGTAGGCTGAACATGAGCCAGCACTGTGCCCAGGTGGCCAAGAAGGCCAATGGCATCCTGGCCTGTATCAGGAACAGTGTGGCCAGCAGGAGCAGGGAGGTCATTCTGCCCCTGGACTCAGCACTGGTTAGACCACACCTTGAGTCCTGTGTCCAGCTCTGGGACCCTCAGTTTAGGAAAGATATTGAGCTGCTGGAACGTGTCCAGAGATGGGCAACAAAGCTGGGGAGGGGGTTGGATCACAAGCCCTGTGAGGAGAGGCTGAGGGAGCTGGGGTTGTTTAGCCTGGAGAAGAGGAAGCTCAGGGGAAACCTTATTGCTGTCTACAATACCTCAAGGGAGGTTGTAGCCAGGTGGGGGCAGCAGGCAACCAGCACCAGAACAAGAGGACACAGTCTCAAACTGCACCAGGGGAGGTTTAGGCTGGATGTTAGGAAGAAGTTCTTCATAGCAAGAGTGATTGGCCACTGGAATGGGTTGCCCAGGTAGGTGGTGGAGTCACCATCACTGCTGGTGTTTAGGAAGAGACTTGATGGGGTGCTTGGTGCCATGGTTTAGTTGATTAGATAGTGTTGGATGATAGGTTGGACTTGATCTCAAAGGTCTCTTCCAACCTGGTTAATTCTATTCTATTCTATTCTAACTTCAGTGATGTACAGCCTTGGTTTGCATCATTTCACACTAAATCTGGGTAAGTGAGGAATATGTCAGAGGATTATTTTATGTTTTTGTTTACTATTGGCATCTCGTTGTATTGCTGCATAGGTCAACAAGACCTCTGAGAGCACAGAAATTAAAGGCAGCATAACTCTTCCCAAAATGGCCAGTCTTCTTGGAAATAACATTCTCTAACAACTAGCTAAATTCAAAATATAGGTCAGCCTTAAGCATATTAAGCAGCTTCCCTTCTCTCCCTCCTCCTCCTCATGCACAATGATGAAAGCTCTCTCATCCAGAAGCAGCATTAAAGTGAAATCATAATGCAGCACTTAACAGCTCTTCAATAATATGTAGTCATTGGCAGTGTCTTATTTCATTATTCATAATGCTTATACAGATTGTAGAAGCTGTTAACACAGCAGCATTTTTTTAAGAGCCAATTTATTCTATTCAGTGTTATACAAGCCAACTCGCGGTGTAGTGGCACCAGTGGAGCCACAGGTAAGCAAGATGAATTGCAAACTGGTCACATGGCTTATCTTCTGTCAAATGCACAACCTCAAGTACACAGGTACCCCAGTGCAAGTTACGTAGTATCACAGAATCATAGAATGGCTTATCTTGGAAGGGAACTTAGAGATCATCTACTCTAACCTCCCCTTTATGGGCAGGGAGGTCTCTCAACTAGACTTGGATGCTCAAGGCCTCATCCAACCTGGCCTTGAACACCCAGAGGGAAGAGGCATCCACAACCTCTCTAGGCAGCCTATTCCAGAGTCCCACCACCCTCATACTGAAGAACTTCTCCCTAAGATCCATTCCTCTTCATTTGAAGGAATGTGATTTATTTTCCTCTATTAGCAGCCACTAAAAATGAATATTTGATCACCCTAGAGTACAGCTTCCAGGACAAGATGTTAGCAGGTGAAGATGTTTATTACTTTACACAGCAAAGTTATATAGTTTATCAGAAGGCAAATGTGTCACACCTTGCTTGATTACTTTCTACTGGCATGCATGTAATTAAGGCATACAATAGGTTAAAATAACAAAACACTATTCTAACACATCCAACCAAATTCTGCCAAATTTCTCACTTCAGTTACAGGATGTTCACATTCTTTTCTAAGTCCCAGACCAAACATAACCTTCTCTAATTTGAGCAAAGGAAAATCTTACCCTACATTTCCCTCTTTCTCTCTCTCAGTTATTGATAAGGTGTGCTTTCCTAACTCAACGGCAAAATATAGCTGTTCCAAAGCTATCCAAAACCAACCCTTCTCCTACATCAAACCATTCCCTCTTGTCCTGTTGCTAGACACCCTTATGAAAAGTCCCTCTCCAGCCTTTCTGTAGGATCCCTTCAGATATTGGAAGGTAGCTATAAGGTCCCCCATGAGTCTTGTCTTCTCTAGGCTGACCAACCCAAGCTCCCCCAGCCCTTGGATCATCTTTGCAGCCCTCCTCTGGACTTGATCCAATGTCTCTGTGTCTTTCTTAGGATGGTGACACCAGAAATGGATGCAGTATTCAAGGTGGGGTCTCACAAGAGCAGAGTAAAGGGGCAGAATCACCTATCTTGCTCTGCTGGCCACACTCCCTTTCATGCATCCTAGGATACAATTTGCCTTCTGGGCTGCATGATCACACTGCTGGCTCATGGTGACCTTCTCATCAATCAATATACCCAAGCCTCTTTCTTCAGAGCTACTCTTAACCCACTGTGCACCCAGCTGGTATTCATGTCTGGGAATGGTTCGATGCAGATGGAGGACCTTGCACTTTGACTTGTTGAACCTCATGCACATCAACACTTCCGGGCAATAGTTCCTCCATGTAACACATTCAACAACTTAGTTCTGATGGAATATTTACAATTTCAATAAAGTATTTGCCTGGGACTTTGCAGGCAGGTCTGGAATGCAAAGCAGGCACTCTCACATATATAGTTATCTAGAAGCTCAGTACTGTCTTCCATGTGGTTATTCCCACACTACAAATCTGAAGAAAAGATATTTGTAGGGCAATATGTTTTATGTCAACCACAGCTTGTTGCTTGAAACATTCATTTTTAGTGGCTGCTAACAGAGGAAAATAAATCACATTCCTTCAAATGAACAGGATGAAATCTTTTAGCCAAACAATGATGCATTCAATTATAGTATGGTGAGCCAAAGCCTACAAATGAGCTTACTGGATGGCAGCAATTAATATACCTACCAATTACATACAAAATCACTAAAGCATTTTAGTTTGTTTATCAACATATTCTAGATCCTGTAGAAGCACTTCCAAAAGTAATTTTTGTTTAGGAAATAAAATGCAGTGATAATTATTAAAATAAAATGCTTATAGGGAAGAATATAATATTGTAAGAAAACAGGTCTTTATGGTTTAAAGTAAAAATAGCAGTATTTCCATATTGGTTGAAGATTTTCCCAGGTCATGTCATAAGTCATTCTGAGAATTTATTGTTATTTTTTTTCTGCAGGTGCATTTCAACTTTGAGAGTAAACCTACAATCTTTATAGCAGGTAATTCTGGCAAGCCTCTTTCACGGTTGTAGCTAAGCTGGCTTGGATTTGTCCCTTGAGAGATGAGAGACAAGATTCTCTAGGTCTATGCATGCTGTTAGCTAAGAGGCTGTCTGAATGACAAGAGCAGCTTTGTTTCCTTTGAGCAGTATCTTTGAATCTTCTCCTCCCCTTGGAGTTCACAAAATGAATTACCCTTATGTAAAGTAGTTGCCCAGAAGAAATTCCATAAAAGAAGTTATGAAGGAAAAGAAAGGGTAATTAAAAGTGACATAAAGATAAACCAGTGTTACTTTGTGCTCCAGCTTGCAGAAGTTCAGCAATGAACATACAATAACAGTAACATTAATGAGATCAGGAAAAACAGGTATACAGAGTGCAGAATACAGTAGCCTACAGAGGCAGTCCACCTTTGTCTTTCCATTGGCTTGCCTTAGGTGATCCTGCTTTGGCAGGGGAGCTGGACTTGATATCCAGAAGTCCCTTCCAACCCCTTCTATTCTACGATTTTATGAATTATGTGCTTGTGTATTCTTAGAAACAGTTTTGGACATCTCAATACAGGAAAGATGTTGAGCTGCTGGAGCGAGTGCAGAGGAGGGTAATGAAGCTGGTGAAGAGCCTGGAGAATAAATCTTATGAGGAACGACTGAAGGAGCTGGGGCTGTTTAGTTTAGAGAAGAGGAGGCTGAGGGGAGACCTCCTTGCTCTCTACAACTACCTGAAAGGATGTTGTAGAGAGGCTGGTGTTGGTCTCTTCTTACAGGTGATTAGTGATAGAAGAAGAGGGAATAGCCTCAAGCTGGGTAGGTTTAGACTGGACATTAGGAAGAAGTTTTTCACAGAAAGAGTGGTCAAGCATTGCAATGTGCTGCCCAGGGAGGTGGTTGAGTCAGCAACCCTGGATGTATTTAAAGGTTGTTTGGATGTGGTGCTTGGGGATATGGTTTAGGGGTGAACCTTGTAGAGCAGGGTTATTGGTTGGACTTGGTGATCCTGATGGTCTTTTCCACCCTGAATGTTTCTGAGATTCTATGATTCTGTATTGCTTCCATTTGGAAATCTGTAATTTTTGGTGCCACCGATGGACAGCTCTTGGTGACATGAAAGAATTCAGAAAGAAAGTTAAGAAAGTTCTGAAGGGGGTATTTATTTTATTTATTTTTTTTTTTTTAAATTTTAACCTTCCTTTTAACCTTCTAATTCTGCATATTTGCTCAGCTGGGTGAAAAATACAGAGGATTTTTTTTTTTTTTAAGCAGATGAGGAAAAGAAAGCAGGTTTAATCCTATTTAGGCAGTGGGAACTTCTGAGAGACAGAACAGCCTAGAAAAAGATGAGTGCCATCTTAACTGGCTTGGAATCAGATTGGGTTTTGTTTGCCAGCAAAATCTTTGGGCCAGAAAGCATATCTTGCATACAGTCTTGCATGTGTCTGATACAGAGATGAGAGTGTATAGATGTCTTATTGTAAATATCAGAAACACTTCCTGATAGGAATGAAGACGGGTATGTGTACATCTGAGAATATCCTTCACATCCAATAAAAAAGGCATCCGTTCTACCCTTGCAAAGTGTATTCTTTCAAAACAAGGTACGGATCAGAGCACAGCTCACTAGCTAGGAGGCAATTCATTAATAGCAAGGCTTGATGAAAGCTCTGCAGTTTTTCAGTTTAGCAGTTTGAAAAGCTGTGGGATTTTGTGTGGTTTGGAAAGAAATGTAAAAAGAACTATTATGTGCACCAAAGGCACCTTCTTCAATAGCTTGCTAGGCCCATAGACTTTCATCAAATAGACTATAAGGGGATCATGTTTAAAAAGAAATGCAAATGTGAATAAGGAACAGGCTGGAGTTTCTGAAAAGTTGAGTAAAGCCTCCCTAGATTCACTAGATGGTGCTGCAAAAACTCTGACCTTCTGATTTAAGAATGAAAATCAAGACATTTGTTTATGTAACAGGGAAAAAAAAGCATTTTAATGCTTCCTACTCCTTTCTGTTACATTTCCTGGGTAATACCTTTTTAAAGTGCTGTAAGGATTGCCTTGATGATAATATAACAGGATGCAGTGTGTTTGTCCACCAAACATGTCTGTGTATATAATGACTGAACAGTATCACAAGGAACATGTTTATATTTTAATTTCCTTGTACTTTTAGCTAGATATGGTTTGTTGAGGTCAAAGTGACTTATTTTTGCTTGGCTGAACATTCAGATTGAGTAATGGAGACCTGATACACCCACTCTAGCTTCTATCTCAGCATAATGCAGCTGGTTTCACACTTAATTGGCAGAAGGGACATAGAAATACAGCAATTTAAAAGTTAATATAGGGAAAGCTCAGCGTGAAGTGTCAATAGATTGTGCATTTGCACAATTATTAAATAATGAGCAAACTTAAAATATCAGTCTTTTCACAGTCACTGATATTTTTCAGTCAACCCCTTCACTGCCATTTCTGGATGTGTTTGGGTCATATCTAGTATTGCTTCATTCCATTCAAGGAATGAATGAAGCTGTTTAATCTGGTACAAATGTCATTTCCGAGTTTAGGTCTACAGTTTTTCCATTCAACTTTACAGTTTGTCTCTCAGATGAGAAACTCGACTGCTGTAGGGAATTTTAACACAGGCCATAAACCCCCCAAATGTTTGCAGCAGTCAGAGACAGAAATGTTTCTCCAGGCCTAGTTGCAAAGATCTATGGCATGGGTATCTGCATATAAACTAGGTATCCCAAGTTTCTGTCCTACAGAAGTGAACGGGTATTTCTAGGATTTACCTTAGAGTAGGTACCTGGATTCTACCTTCTTTTTCCTACTGATCATCATGAGTGTGACTAAAATACATCTATAATATATGTATCTGAAGTTAGATGAAAGGAGTATCACCAAGGTTTGGAGTATGCAGGATCGCAATGGGAGCACCAAGTGATAGCCCCTTGTACAAGCTCTCTGCAATGTATTGCAAAGGTGTGTCTCTTGCAAGCCGTCTGCATGGGCTGCTGTGAGGCTATTGGATATAGCAGGCCTGGAGAAAAGTAATGTGGATGCTGGCAAAATGAACAAAGAAGGGCCTGAAAGATTAGCACAATTAATTTAGCTTGTCGTTCTCCTCAGCCTGGCTGAACACAGATCTCCCTATCTATCTTTCCTATGAATCACTTGTCTGAAGCACAACGGTTTAAATTTTCAGGTGTGTGTTGTCCTCTTGTTGTGTGGCCCTTGGGCTTATGTGTGGTCTTTAGAACTTGGGGAGTAAGAATGAGACAATGAGTTACTGTCCTGGTTTAAGACAGCCTGCTCTCAGAAGCAAGATTACTCTCCCTTCTACCCCCTGACTGGGAGGGAAAGTAACATGAAAAGCCCTGGGTTGACATAAGGAGTTTAATGGAAATAATATAATGTGTAATTACCTTAGCCTATTTTGCAGCAAAAGAAGAAGCAGCAGCAGAAGCCAGTGACAAAATGACCCCTTTATCCCCAAAGCCCACAGCCTGCCCTGAAGGCCAACCCCCCAACACCAGGAACCGAAAGCAGCAACCAGAAACCTCTCAATGTTACAATTTGAACTTGAAGACTTTGCTCCTGACAACACTTTGGTTTCAAAGCTGGCATAAAGTCAGCACAGTATCAAACATCCATCAGCAGATTCAACTGAAGCCATGACAGCTACAAGTGTTCAAGGACATGATGAAATCACTCTTATTTTTAAAGAAAATTTAAGGTAATAAAATAGAATTTCTAATTTCTTGAAGGACTTGGATTTAGAGACATGGAAGGCAGAAAGCATGCCAGTGTTTTGTAGTCTATTTCTTCTTAAAAGTACAGAACATATTGTTTGAAATCAAGAAAAAATCTTTAATTTCTTTAACTAAGATTGCATGATTCCAACTTGAAAATAAATCAAACATTCATGGAAAAGGTGTTTTTCTTTATTTAATAGGTCTGCTAGGTTGATAATTTCCATGAATGAGTGGTGAGATTCCTACATAGCAATTCCTTTGATATAATTATTTTAATTCAAAATTATCTACTGTAGGAAATGTCTGACATTAACAATAAGTTTGCAATTACAGAGGAGATTAAACCATGACTTTAAACTGCCTAACTCCTCCCTCAGGCCAAGTAGTCACTTTGTAAACAAAAGCAATGGGAACTTATTCTGCTAAAGAAGAATTACGGCTGATGTTAGGGTGATGACACAAAAGATTGGGAGCTGGATCTCTAAGTTCTGGGCTGGCCTTTGGTATTTTTTGAAATGTTTTGGTCTGAGGAAAGAATGAGTTGGCTGGTGAGTTTCTGCCAGTTGCTGGACAGCTGAACGTTAACATTGCTTCTAAGCTTGAGATTTCGTCTGGGACCTCCTTCCAAACTTGAAGTAATGAGTTCCCTGTGTCCGGTTTGAGGGATGAGGGCCATTCTCATTTAACCCCAGCGTTGGGTTAATCCTCTCTTCTCAATACATCCAGAGTGCAGCTGCAAGAGCTCAAAACTGTGTTTTAATTTTGCTAAAATTCACTTTTGGACTAAGTGAGGGATTTGGTCATGTCACAGGGACATGAATCTTACTCTTTTTGGAGGCCACCCCCAGACTACATGTAGCAACTGATGGCTACAGAAGTTTTAAATACCTAATGACATTTCTTTGTCATTCTTTGTCAGCCTGAAGGAAATATGAAGAGATTCAGTTATTAAATTAACAGAAGTTGTTTAAAACATTCTCTCCTCTGTGGGGACTTGAGGGTTAGAGAGGTGTTTCCAGACAGTGCTCTGAATAATTTAGTTAGATAGTTTTTCCTTAGAGATCAGAACAAAATGAACCATGAAACAGACCCTCTGGCTGTTATTTCCTAATTGGCTTGATATGAAGACGCTCCCAAATCAGATGGGCTGACTTAGATTTAGTTACTTACAAAGCAATACTACTGTTTAGGAATAGTAACACTGTAACTGTGATGGTCTAAGATATGAGAGATTTCAAGCCCATAGGAAAGGACACATTTTTTATTAGGCTAGTATATAGATGGAAGAAGTTCACAAGCTCTCAGACACAAGGTCACTTCATTAGGTCACTCTCATTAGGTCATGAGAAAAATTGTTCAAGAAATTTGACCTTCAATTATTTTGGAAGAACAGATCTGCTTGAAGTTTGGTATACCAAGTGTTTATTTCCTCCTGGAAATCCAATTTCAGTTTGCAAACAGCCTCATTACTATCCATTTGAAGAGTAATTGCTGAGAGCTTTTTGTTCACTTCTTTAAAAGTGTATAGTTTAAAACCATAAGGCCTGATCAAGATTCAAGACAGGACACAGCAAAAAGATGTTACGCCAAAGCTCCTCTGCTTCTCCCCCCGACCCCCCCAGATATGTGGGCAGTTTAATAAAGGTATTGCCACTTCCTACAAGTCTTGTGAGTCTATGCTATTATTTTTCTTAAGAAGCTACTAAAAACTCTCAGCAATCACCCTGCAAATTACTAATAATGGGGTAATTTGCAAAATGAAATTGTATTTCCAGTAGGAAAATAAAACTGTAAGTAGTGAATTCTGAGAGCATCTTTTTAAAATAACTGAAGTTCAAATGTATTGAACATTCTGTGGAAAAAAAAAAGGAGTTGTAGGATGCTTCAGTACTGGAATAAATTAAAAAATGCTACAGTGGAACACACAGAGGAAGCTGTATGCTCCGGCATATTATGCAGCTCAGTTATGGCACTGCTGACATAACGCTGGAGGAAGACAAAGCTGGAAATGTAGATGTTTCACACATCTCATGGTGCAAGATTTTGGAGTGGACCAGTTTTCTCTGAGAAAATAATATGAAAAAAGTAGTTTACATTCCTTTAACATAAACTTAATTACAGTGTCTATATTGGAAGTTTAGTTTCCTCACACAGCTGTTATAGTCAGTGGAGGGAAAAAAAAGCTTCCAAAGTGGGCTTTAGCTAAAATGAATTGCCCTCAAGAAGATGGATATCTTCTTCCATCAATATAGTTCTCCAGTTACTAGACTACAAAGTAAGTTGTGTCAAAGAAGAAGCATAGAATCACAGAATGGTCTGGTTTGGAAGGGCCCTCCAACCCCTCCATAGTAAGCAGAGACATCCTCAACCAGATCAGATATGAAAGCTGTCTAAATTTTGGCCACTGATGGAGAAATCAATGCTTTCAGTAAGGCCTACCACATATATTAAATGCTACTCATCTTTCTTTGTAAAAGTTTGAGTCTGTATTTTCTTTTTAACTCATTTCCATATAATAATGCAATGGGTATAAATGCATAACTACAAAAAGGACAGGTTAAGTCAGTATTTAATAGAATATATTTCATTTAAGACCAAGTGCGGAGTCAGTCAATCAAGAGGTGAAAGTGGGCTACTCACAACAATGACTCTCAATGAAAAGAGTGAAATAAAGGGTAAGAACTCCTGCCTTTTAAACCTATTCATGCATATCACACACCAGCTGCAAAGGTAGCATGTCATCCCTCCCAATATAATCAAGTGTTCACTGGTGTGTATTATCCTACAACACGAGAACTGCATGTCCTATTAATATTTGCAAATTCCTCTGCTCTCGAGAAGAAAAGATAAGGCTGAGAGCACAGAATTATTTTTGCTAATGTTTTGCTCCACTGAATCAGTTTAGCAGCAGTCACAGCAATCACTGGACCTCAGGGGAAATGTAAAATGAAAATGTTGATTTATTTGCCTGTTTAATGGTAGAAGCAGAGACACATTGATAGGCTTAAACTGATAAAGTGTTTCAGAGATCTAGAAAGGACATTAACAGCATTGCCTCAAACCTCCATCTGACTTGGGATATTTTCTTCTCTAAAGAGTCTTTCAAGATAAGCTTTTTAATCTTTCAGTTTCTGGACCATTGACTAACCATTAGCTATTTATTCAAATAGATGTGCAAATGTAAAAGAGGAAGTTTAGCAATTTTTTTCAGCACATTTTTTTCAGTTCCCAATAGCAGCTCCATAGAATGGCACATTTGCTACTGTCTGGTGGAAATTCATCCTGGAACAGCAGGCCAGTCTCTGATACCAAGCTGGTGTCATGACTGTGGAGCAGTGATCAGCTTTTCCATCCATCAAGGCCACAAATACTGTGGAAACCCACACTCAGAGAAACCCCATGCTCTTTAACATCTTTATTGATGATCTGGATGAGAGCATTGAGTCCATCATCAGTAAATTTGCGGACAACACTAAGCTGGGGGCAGGAGTTGATCTTCTGGAGGGTAGAGAGGCTTTGCAGAGGGACCTTGACAGGCTGGACAGATGGGCACAATCCAATGGCATGAGATTTAACACATCCAAGTGCCTGGTTCTGCACATTGGCCAGAGTAACCCCTTGCAGTGTTACAGGCTGGGGTCAGTGTGGTTGGAGAGCAGCCAGGCAGAGAGGGACCTGGGGGAGCTGGTCGATGGTAGGCTGAACATGAGCCTGCAGTGTGCCCAGGCAGCCAAGAGGGCCAATGGCATCCTGGCCTGCATCAGGAACAGTGTGGCCAGCAGGAGCAGGGAGGTCATTCTGCCCCTGTACACTGCACTGGTTAGGCCACATCTTGAGTACTGTGTCCAGTTCTGGGCCCCTCAGTTTAGGAAGGATGTTGACTTGCTGGAGTATGTCCAGAGAAGGGCAACGAAGTTGGTGAGGGGTTTGGAACACAAGCCCTATGAGGAGAGGCTGAGGGAGCTGGGGCTGCTTAGCCTGGAGAAGAGGAGACTCAGGGTTGACCTTATTGCTCTCTACAACTACCTGAAGGGAGGTTGTAGACAGGCGGATGTTGGTCTCTTCTCCCAGGCAGCCAGCAGCAGAACAAGAGGACACAGTCTCAGGCTGCACCAGGGGAGGTTTAGGCTGGATGTTAGGAAGAAGTTCTATACAGAGAGAGTGATTGCCCATTGGAATGGGCTGCCCAGGGAGGTGGTGGAGTCACCATCATTGGAGGTGTTCAGGAGGAGACTTGATGGGGTGCTTGGTGCTATGGTTTGGTTGATTAGGTGGGTTGGATTGGTTGATAGGTTGGATGCGATGATCTTGAAGATCTCTTAAAACCTGGTCTATTCTATTCTATTCTATTCTATTCTATTCTTTAACTAAAATGTATTTGTAGGGGCACACAATCTATAGTTAGTTATGGCAAGGGCAGGGATGACAACATGAGCACAACCTTCTTCTCTGACAGGCAACTATGTCACTGCTGCATAGACTAGAAGATTCTGGCAAACCCATCCCATACACTTCAATATATGACCAAGATCTTCTGGTGTATTGTAGCAAATTTAAGACCTACTGTAAAGCAGAAAAAGCCACAGATAAGGTGTTCCTACAGGAAGACAGCAGGTGAATTCTGTGGCAGAAGCACAGGAAGATGCTTGGGGCCTCCAAGAGCTACACAGAGTCAGCTAGTTATCACTGAAGAAATTCATTTTTGGCAACAAGAGGGGATTATTTTTAGGGTATAATCAATAGAAAGAAGAACATGTACCCAGCATATGCAAAATATCCTCTGTACGGTGAAAAGATAAAAGGGATAACAAGGAGCCACAAGGATGATGGCCTCTGCACTGTTTGCCAGTGCAAACCCAACAACTATTATCTTTGGCTGTAAAACTGTTTTAAACCTTAATTTTAAAGAACAGTGAGTGAGCACTTTAGAGAGTCCGTGTGTGCATACATGTATGTGTGTGCGTGTGTGTATGCATGCTTATGTCTGGGTTTTCTGATCCAAACCTCCTAAACAATAGTGTGGCTGAAACAGTGTCAAGAAGTCAAAATGATGCCAGATGCCATTCTAAATCACAGTTTACTCTGAAAGTCCATATGCTCTCAGTTATTGAGTTACATAGGATTTCTGTGGCACACACATTCTGTGTGAGGAACTTAGTAAAAGACTGCGCTTCACTCATATTCATCCAGTACTCCAAAGGGATCCTACAGGAAGGCTAGAGAGGGACTTTCCATAAGGGTGTCTAGTGATAGGACAAGGGGGTATGGTTTTAAGATGAGGGAGAGTAGGTTTAGAGTGGATCATAGGAAGAAGTTCTTCAGTATGAGGGTAGTGAGACTCTGGAATAGGCTGCCCAGAGAGGTTGTGGATGCCTCTTCTCTCCGGTGTTCAAGGGCAGGCTGAATGAGGCCTTGAGCAGCCACGTCTAGTTGAGAGGTTTCCCTGGCTATTTCAGGGAGGTTGGAATACATGATCTCTAAGGTCCCTTCAAACCTAAGCCATTCTATGATTCTATATTCTTTCTCACACTAATATTTTCCTGTCCCCACTGAGCACCGTGCAGTTCCTTCCCTGGCTATAAACTAGTGTTTTCTTAGTTGAATCTCATATTTCAGCCACAGAAGTGGTAAATATTTCGAACTTAAAAAGGATTTCATGCATTAGCTTGTTCTGCTGCCCATCAAATTGTCTGGAATCTGTGTATGGCAGCAAATAGAAAAATATACAGCATGAAACCTGTATTGAATTGAGGAGCAATTGCACATACACATTTAGAAAGTGAATGTCTCACATCTTTCAGAAGTACTTTTGAATTTCTTCTGTAGGAAAAACGCTAGATATATATGCGCCATTAATCTAGAAGAGATGATTCATATATTGGCAAGTAAAATGATGGGTTTGTAACAAGAAAAGCAAAACTATAGGAGATGAAAAGTGGATGCAAGATTGAAGAGGCAGGGACCTTCATAGTGTGAAGTACATTAACCTCTGCTTTCTATTTACTGGGTGTTTGCAACCACCATGTACATCGTCACCACTTTTGACTCTTTGCTGTTCTTCCTATACAGTAAGGAGATAGTGAGTTTTGTGTGTAGACACCCTATGAGCCAAATTAGTTATCTTGCTAATTATTTGATTATTTACATGCCTCAAGTTTAAAGACTAATATTTGGAAATATCATTTTAAGGCTGAGCCCCACTGCATTCCACTAGAAAGCAGATAAGTTGATGTTGCTTTACTGCTCCATGGCTGGAGCAAGAAGTGAGAAAACACATCAAAGGATTGCTCCTGTTTCTGAGCTATGCTACAGATAGGATTTTGTGGAATAGAAGTCATTGTACTTTTGATACATCTGTACATGAGTATCTGTGTTCTTCCCACTGCCTTGAAGAATTTTAGTATTCTTTGTATTCACTTGTTACGTCCTCAGACAAACTACGCTTTCATGGCAGGAAGAAGGAAACAAAAGGAAATGACTCACCCACATATCAGTTACATAATATCTTTTTACATTCCATTCTATATCTGCTAATAAAATAGACATACATAATGCAGTGATGCCAAAGCTCACATACTCTGAGATGCTTTTAGAGGTGTTTAGAAACATGGCTCTGACAGATGAGACAGCAAAAGGAAGTCACTCTTCAACACATCTGTCTGACAGGTCCATCCAGTTTGCAGTTGAAGGTCAGTTTGTGAAGAGTACTTATATGTAAAATGAATTTCTGCTTTATGAAAGAGATAAAAGAGTAGATCTGGCTGCTTTTTAAATTAGCTTTTAGAAAGTAGGTGTTATCTAGGCTTGAATGGATTTTTGATAAAAACATTCGCAAACACTTGCACAAATAAGAATGATGAATTTGTGTCAGGATCTGCAAAGCCTTTCAGACATTGCTCTGAAACTTTTGTCCTAAGTCCTTCTTTTGATCCATGAGACAATTACACCAATGTTGTGAATTTTTGGGAAAAATATAGGTTAGTGCAAAAATTTGCACTAACTAGTTGAGGTTGGGCCCAATTCCTTTCTTCCTTTTAGAAAGGGAAACATGACTGCATTATTAACCTGCTTTTTTTCTGCACCTTGAGTTAGCAAATGGGCAAAACAAGCTTGAAGAGAAGAGTTCAGGCTGGAAAGAAAGTTAAAATAGATTCATATGCTCATCTGGGCTGCAGTTTAACAAGTATGAGTACAGCAGCCAGCTTGTGACAGGTTTGCCTGGAAATATACTATGTGGAAGAGATGTAGTTCAGATCGAGTCATGTCCAGGTTGCAGCAGCAGCCTGGACTGCAGGTTAGTATCACATTAGTGCAGCTATACTGGTTTGATATCAGTTTCCATTTAGTCCCTGCAAATGCCTTCACACTGTGCTCTACCGGGTAAAGTAAATTTGTCTTCTAGGAATGTAGAGATATTAAGATTGTATCAGGAGAAAATATACTTTTCTGAAGATTATGAATTCAGTTCTGCCTTTCTAGTATAATTATTAGCTGCCAACAAAAATAGAGGTTTGGTAAAAATAGCATTTATTATCTTCAGGATTTGGCATCTAGTTTGACATTCTGTAGTTTTCTTCAACACCTTTTGAAAATACCAGTTTTCTCAGGATTCTCTGTAAATCCAAGACACATCTGGAGTACTCAAAAGAGCAATTTATGTTCCTAGTGAGTCTCTATGCAATCTCCTTCTCATGTCCTTTTTCTCATTCTCAGTACTACAGTAGTCATGTTTTGAGCATAACCTTTGCCTTTTTCAGATCCTTATACAACACCTCAATGTGCAAGTTGGACTAATTGAGATTACTTCTGGAAGTGCTTTTCCATAGTATGTAACAGAACAGAATCTGGTCCTCCCATTGGCTTTCCAGAGCCACACTACATGATAAAACGCAAGAGGTAGGAATGCTGAGCCAATCTCTTTTCTCACATATCTAGTTCTTCCGGATCACAAGGAGAAAGAAGCAGACCTGACACATTTTCAGCTATGTGTGGATGTCTTGCACAGGTTAAACTGCATGAAGAGTAAAAACATGGTTGTCCTGAGTTGTCCCCATGTTGTAGAGATCAATGGGATGGAAAAAAAGAGTGTGCGTAGCTGGGGGATGAAAAGGCTGCATGAGTGAGTCTTCCTGCGCCTCCAAGCAGTTTGACTGTGCAGACCCTCAGTGTTAGGGATTCACATCACATTTGCTAGTGAAATAAGAGATGAAATAATAACTATTATAAAACAATCAGCAGACAAACACACAAGTCTGTGATTTTGAGAAATTAGGTTACCAAACATTTTGTATCTCAAATATGCGATCTGGAAGAAAATAATTGCTCAGTTTTCAGTCATGTTTCTCTCTGTAAACACAGGGTGTCTAATCTCATCCTCATTTACACACCCCCATGGGTGCTGTGCAATCTAGAGATTTATAAGATGCCTAAAGGCGATGTTATTAGTATGACAAAGTAGCTGACTATGAGTTACATTCAATACACAGACTGTATAACTTAATGTTCAGTTTTTCATAGCTCATCTGAAATGGAGGATTATGTAAATATTCAAGTAGAGGAAAATGAAATGGAGAGCTATTTGCCATTTTAGGGATGTCATAGTACCTTCACTTAAACGTGCTACCTTAACAATTTTGGAGCTATTGCTGGCCTGTGGCTTCAGCAGATTTTCTAGGACAGGCACCCATCTGTGTAAAGGCCAAAGGCAATATATTTCCAGAGTCTTCCTGAGGATTTGAAGAAAAGTTGTAGCTACTCTGTGCTTTGCTAAACCTGCATTTATCATCTTTTTGTCTATGGGAACTCAGCTCTAAATCAGCCAGTGGTGGCAGTGGTGGCAGAAGGCAGAAACACCTTGCTCCCAAATTAAATGGGAAGCAATGGTCTAAAACACCTTGGCTTCTGCTGCTAAAGCTTCTCAAGAGACAGGAACACAATTTAATCTCTGCCTTTGCTCAGGCCAATTACTGTTAATTAGTACCAAATGAAGGCATGAAAAGACAGCATTTTATGATGATCTCTGGCTAGTTAACAGGCACCATTAACAGGTAGGTCACTGACCTGCCATCACAGCAAGAAAAGTTTTAATGAAAATGTGATTTGCAAGTTATGCTCTAGAGATGAAAATGTTTGTGTCCTGCTGCCAACCTGAGTACCATCTCACGTGGTTCAGTGTGTGACATGCAACACATCCAAGGTGCAAACTGTTTGCCACTGTGCTACTTCAAACCTAAACTAGAATTAGAAAAGGTTCCATAGTATTTTAATTTCAGAGAGTTTACATCTATAAAGTTCTGAGTGACTTGGTCTGCTCCTGCATTTGACTTTGCTTTCAGTAGGAGGTTGAACTAGAGACCTGAGGGCCCTTTCAATCTGATTTATTCTTTAATTTTATGATTTTATGTTTTACTAATCTATATTATACACAATTAAATATATATTTAAATATGCATGTATATTAAAAAAATAAATAAATGTATTAATACACACATGTAAAAGCTTCAGGGAAAGCTAACTGGAAAGTTCTGCCTGGAAGCCTCTTGGAGGATTAAAGTTGCCCAAAGATCAAGGATGATCAATTTGAGTGCCTGTGGGTAAAAATTAGAGGGAAGACCAATAAGGCAGACATCCTTGCTGGAGTTTGTTATAGACCACCCAACCAGGATGAAGAAGTTAATGAATTATACTATAGGCAGCTAGAGGCTGTCTCAAGATCACCAGACCTTGTGCTTACAAGTGATTTTAATGTGCCTGATATCTGTTGGGAAGTTAACACAGCAGAGAGGAGGCAGTCTAGAAGGTGCTTAGAGTGTATGGAGGATAGCTTCTTAGCCCAGCTGCTATGTGAGCCTACCAGGGGTAAGGCTTTGCTTGACCTTCTTTTTACCAATAGAGAAGGGCTGGTGGGAGATGTGGTGGTTGGAGGCTGTCTGGGATCCAGTGACCATGAAATAATTGAGTTTTCAATATGCAGTCAAGCTAAGAGGGGCAGCACCAAAACCTCCACTCTGGACTTCTGGAGAGTGGACTTCAGGTTACCTAGGGAACTAACTCAGAAGGTACCTTGGGAAACAGCCCTTAAAAACATAGGGCCCAGGAGGGCTGGACCTACTGTAAGAAAGAATTCTTGAAGGCACAGGAACAGGCTGTGTCAATGTGCTGGAAGATGAGCTGTGGGGCAGATGGCCAGCCTGAATGGGCAATGAACTGGGTGAATTAAGGGAAAAAAAGAGGGTGTATCTTCTTTGGAAGGAACGAGAGGTAACCCATGGAATGTTTAAGGAAGTTGCTAGGTCATGCAGGAAGAAAATTAGAGAGGCAAAAGCCCATTTAGAGCTTAGACTGGCCACTGTGGTGAAGGACAACAAAAAATCCTTCTACAAATATAGCAATCTAATAATAATAGCAAGTGGAGGGGCAAGGACAACCTCCACTCCTTGGTGGACACAGAGAGAAACATAGTAACAACAGATGAGGAAAAGGCAGATATCTTGCAAATATCTTGCTACAGCTCTATGTGCACATATACCTGGGTAATCTTAGCACAGACAGAAGTGTGAAAAAATACTCTACAGGTTCAGTTGGTCCTCTGCTCTGAAATAACAAGCCTCAAGTGTGCCTTCAGAGACTGTCCCTCAGCTGCTTTCAGGATTTTAAATGCTATGACATCTTTGTGGTCCCAGGAAAAAGGCAGTGTTTTTTTCCTATAAATCTTGAATATCTTTTTCACGTGTATTTTTAATGCATATCTTGGGGAATTCACTCTCTATTTTCCTTGGGTTTATTGCCTACAAACCCTTTGTAAATTATACTTTAAAATTTTTATTACTAGCAAGGTATTGATGCCATGTGCCCATGAAAGTGTTACGTTCAGTTGAAAGCAATGTTCTGGTTTGTTTTACAAGTAAGTGTCACAAAGAAGGCCAGCAGGACCTTCCAGCTGATTCCAGTGAGTGTTGGAGGAGGAGAGTATCTGACCTGATGAGGAGGAGCTCATTGGGTGAGATTATGGAGTATTAGGACAATCAGCTGCAGAGCATGGATATGAGCTTTAGCTTCAGCCTGAACATCTACTGACAGGCCTCCCTGCTGTAAATTTATACCTGGGCTTTGAAATTTCTGCATCTGTCATCTGCTTGTTATAGCAGATGCATCATCTGGGCTCCATGCAAGCTTGGCAAGACATTAAGCTTCAAAGTGAACTTTTGGCATGAAATAGTTATGGCTAAGTCCCAGAGCAGGGATTTATGTGATGCTGCTGTGCTCAGAATTGAGGTGACATCTGTGTGTTGTAGACCATGAGTTTTAAGCCCTTTCCTACTCAGCTAGAGCATGGAAATGATCCATGAAAGTATGCTCCCACCACAGAAGTCACCAGTGTTCAAGGCTAGATGAGAAGATGAGTTTGTGTTTCTGCTTTATGTTATTTGAGTGTTGACTGGGTTAGAGTGGGGAATAAGAAAAGAAAGAAAATAAACTGTATAGAAATTTAGGGTCTGACAGTTTTGTGATAAAGTCTAGCTGATGAAAGGGGTCAAATCAGACCTGACTTACAATCCTTTTCTCATTTTAAATAGTTATTCTGTTCGGTCATTTTTTCCTGGTATATATTTGATGATATAGGCTTCATACAGCCCTAAATCCAACCTTCCTCTGCTCATATGCTCCCACTCCAGACTCACAGCAGAATTAGTCCTGTAACCATCACCCCTGCTAGCTGTGCTGTGAGAAAAGCTGAAGCCCAGATCCACAACCTTGAGTGACAAAGTTGTCATCCTGCAGCAGCCCTGGTACAGATGAAGCTAATGCTGGTCCTCAAATGTCATTGCTGATATTCTTCACACCTGGTCAACCTGGAGCCCAGCATCCCAGACAAGCAGCTACACCAGATAACAAAATGTGGAGCACAGGTATTCAGGACTCTACCATTTCATCCCAAATGATGGACACACCTTTCACACTGCCGGTGCTAACAACTCACTCTTTTGGCACATGCCAAATGCACTAGCACTTTAGGCAATGATAACGATGGTTTTCTGTCATTCTGGTGGGTTAAAGGAACTAAAGCAGCTCGCAGATCTGTTTGTTGTACTAGCCCCTCCATCTCTCTGAGGGAGGGTGCCTTCTAGATACTTGGAGCTCTGTCTCCCGTTGGGGTTCATTCCTGAATTCATAGTCCTCCCAAGAGTCTCTAAATGCTGCCCTCCACCAAGTAGCAGCTGGTTGCTGATGAGAATTTGATTATACTCTGTCCTCTCTCCCATGGAGTCTTTTGCATTTGTTCAGCACTTCTTCATTGTTCTGGTAATACAAACTAACAGCCTCTTGAACCAGCATCTCTTTATCAGCAGAAGAGCATCACGATTCAGAACATCAAGTGCTGCACTTGTGCCCTCGGGAGGGAACAGAGAGGATGGAAGGATCAAGAAGATAAACCAGCCTATATCTCTTTGAAAGGCCAAACAAGCACTGAAATGGAGCAAGTGTGTTTATCAAAGGGCTGGGTTTTACATTCGCAGATCCTGCTGCTGAGAGTGGGAATCAGGTAGAGGCGTCTCTTTTCTCCCCCACAGAAAAGATTCAGGATATCACAATATTTGTCATACATGTCTTACTGACTTGCAAAAAAATTATCTGCTCTGTGTATCTCACAAACAATAGGGAATGAAATCTCACCATGCCTCTGTGTCGCACTTCAGTTCCATGGAGTCGTTTCAATGTAATGAAAAAGAAGCTATAAGTAGGACCCGAGAGACGTTAATACAATACCCATCACATAACATGTCAACAGCAGTGGTAGCGTGAGAGTGCACAAATCCTGGTCATTCCTCTAATCCAACCCTGCTGTTAGCTGGTCCCTAAGTATTTCCCTGCAGATCCCATTATTGCTGTGCCTGAGAGTCTCACTTGAGGCTCTCAGCTAAATGACAAGTGAGAATTTTAGTTGCTCTGTAGTCAATAGCAAGAGATGTAGGGGAAAACTAAAATTAAAACTAAAACTAATAATAATAATAATAATAATAATAAACCAGCTTGGAAGAAACCTTCAAGATCATCGTGTCCAACTCCTCAATCAATCCAACCCACCTAAACAACTAAGCCACGGCACCAAGCACCCCATCAAGTCTCCTCCTGAACACCTCCAATGATGGTGACTCCACCACCTCCCCGGGCAACCCATTCCAATGGGCAATCTCATGAAGGCGACCTCTTGTGGACTGAACCGCACTCTGTAAGCCCTGATCCGCTCCATCAACTATAATCAGAGATTAACCAAAATGAATTTAAGCACGTAGGTTAAATGTCTAAAATTGCACAGTCCCACACCAGTCATATAAATGTCCTGTACCATTTACTCAGACTGATGTGTTTCAAATGCACCATCATATGTTCCTGGAAACTGAGTGATTTCTTTCATGGCAAGCTGCAGGTTATGCATGCCAGGCTCATCTCTTTGTACCTCTGCCTTTCAACAGACAGGAGGCATTGCTTAAATAACTGTCTGTGGGGGAATATGGTGTCACTGGTGTTCTCCTTCTTGACTGCTTTCTTTTGGTGGTAGTGGATCATTATCTAGGCTAAAGAAGAGAGAACATTCACAGCCTGACTTGTTTGCAGTGCACCTGATGGGCTGGTAGCTTCCATGCCTTCCCACCTCTGCAGTGGGGGTTTGTTCTTGGATGACGAGCTGGAAATATGAGAACATCATTGATCAAATGTACCACAGAGCAGGATCCTGACATTGTATAAATTACAAACCCAGAGACTTCCTCCAACCAGGAAAGAGCAAAGGAGAATTCTTCATCCCATGGAAATCAGTGATGAGATTTGCATTAAAATTTCACACCTCTCTGAAAGGTAGAAGGCATGGAAGCTTTGCTGATTCTCTCACTACCTAAAAATAACTCATGTGCTTAAAAAATGCCTGACATTAAAATACAGATTCACATTATAGTAGAAGAACTGATGACAAATGGACAGGAGATGAGCAAATCATACTTCAAGCTAGTACCAAACAAAGCCATTGTAAAAGAACTCAACAGTCTTTTTAATGCTTTAAACCAGAAATTAACTGCAACTAAAGCTCTTAATGATTTCCATGTTGATTGTAAAACAATTTAATTTGATTTTAAAAAGAGCCTTCTTTATTCAAAACTGCAAAATAGCAGGCTTGGTGGTTGTTTTTTTTTAGCTGGAACAGCTTCAAATTCCAATTAATGACAAGTGTCAAAGATTTTTTCAGTCCAAATGAAAACATTTTTTTCTGGCTTTGCTTTGCATAAAACAGTCAGATGAAGGTTTTGAAACATCTCAACTTCCAGCTGCTATCACATTTTTTTTCCTTTGTTACTAAATCTATATGACCAGAGGACACCCAAGATCCTGGGTCATTTTGAAGACCCTCCTGAGAGATGAGCTAAGATGCAGCAAGTGACCAACTCCATCCACCCTTTCTTGATTTCCATGGTAAACAAACCCAGACACATTAACTGCAGGAATCACTGATGTTCTCTAAACAGGCCAGCTAGTCAGCAAATGGGATGACAGGAGACCAGGGGTCCTAAGGAGCTCTTCAACATGCTCTGGGAGGTATGACTACAAATACTCAAGAAAATCAAGAACTTAGCTACCCTACTGAGAGTGAAAGAAGCACTAAGGATGTGGTCAGTAGTATCTAGAGATGGTTTGAATTAAATGCTGAGAAAACCTCTGAAGGAGCAAAAGTTCAAGTTCCAATCTGACTTTTCCACATAGTTTCCAGTGTTATTAATGTTGTAATGTGGTAATGAGGATTTCCTTGGGACTGAATATATTGTATCATACATGTATTTTTCCTTAATGTCTCTTGGAGCTGTTTCTCATACAAAGCACAGCATGATGTTTCCTTACTACCAAGTCTGTCAGCTGAGAATATCAGTTTAATAATAAATGCAAGCTCAACCTAGATACTTCAGAAAAAAGTCAGGCATTTAACAATAACAAAAAAAAAGGAAGTGATAGTCTACACTGCTTATTTCCTCTGTAAATCTATTTACCCTTGCAATGGTATAATATTAATAACAAACATAAGCTCAGCCATATGTAGTGGCAGAAACACAGAGGTGTCATGTACTGCACATCCATTATCCATGAAGTCTGCTCATGTTGTTGCCAGATCATCCACTCTTTCTCCTCAAGTCCCCTGCACATAACCAGTCTAGCTTTTTATACTTCATCATCAAGCTTAAAGTTCTGTAATACAGGTAATGGCACTATCCCATATATTTAAATATTCCCTATTGATCTGGTTCTGTGGCTGGAAGCAATTCTTTTCTATTGCAAGGACATTGGTCATTGGCTATGGTCTAGCTTTTAAGTAAATTCACAATGCAATGAGATAAAGAAGGCCAAGTCTTGCCATAGGCATAGCAGGCAGTTGCCTAGTGAAGCAGGTGCTGAAATGACCATTGGTCTCAGAACATACCCAGCTGAAGCCAAGATGGCTATGAATGAAATGGAAGTGTGTGTGTGTTAAGTTTAGAGGATGGAGAGTAACATTTCCAAGACAAGATGCTGTCACCTCCATCTCCCTTCTGTTGGAAACAGAAGGAGCCTTGAGCTATTTTTCTAGGGTTTTTGTCCTGTTCTTCTTTCTCACTTCCTGTGGCAGGAGTGGTTTTGCCTGGCTGCCACTCTGATCAGAACTGTGACAATAGGTTCTGTTGGGAATTAAGGTAACTCTTACTGTGACTGTAGAACATTTAATGAATTATAGTGACATTTCACATGTACCAAAAGAGACATTGTTACCTGTAAAATTTACTTTCAGGAGATAATCTTTGTACAACTTCCTGCCATCCAAATGCTTCATGGCATCACAGAGTTTGGTGGTGTTTGGACAGAGAGTCCTCTGCATTTTATGCAAGGCATGAGCCATTGCATACACTGCATTCACAACAAACATGATCTTGGATTCTTGCTCATAGTTGGAACTGTTGATGGTGAAGTGCTTCTCACAAGCCTTTTTATGTGGTTTTTTGTTCTGGAGATTGCACTGGAATTTTTGCTCCCAGAAGTCCTTGAACCAGGGGTTACGTCTGTTATTGTGAGGGCTGAGGCTTTGGAAATATGTGTCAAACTCTTTAACTGGATGAGAAGCAAGTTCCAAGGTTATTGCCCCAGAAGCTATGTGCTCATTGCCCTTGACAATACTCTCTTGCGCTCCCCACCCATCGCTGGCAATCCAGGTAAAGGAAACGTTGAAGCGGTTGGCAGCTGCAATCAGCTCCCGTGAGTCATCACCTCGCATGAAGAGCACCACCACTCTGGCATTGGGTTTCTGCAGCAGCTCTTTGATCACACCATCATAGGACTTCCGGATGTTGGACCGACCTACTTTCTCAGAGGTGGCGATGCAGATGTTGCGGAGGCGAGCTTCCTGCTCAAAGGCTTCTATCCCTGTCTCCCCATAGTCTCCTTCTGAAGCAACCGTTGACACGTAAGTCCAGTTGAAGTACCGTAGGATTTCAGCCATGGCTTTTGCCTGGTAGAAGTCAGGGGGCACTGTCCGCGCAAAGTAGTCGTAGCGGGATTTGTCACTCAGCTTGGCACTGGTGGAGGCATAGCTTATCTGGGGTATCTGGAAGAGTCTGAGCAAATTTGCCACCTAGAGAGAGGGGGAAGAAGACAGATTTTGAAAGGGTGGTATTTATAAAACTAAACAGGAAGATCTGGGGACATCCATGAACAGTTTTTCAATACGAAGTGTTCTCACAATCACAGATAGAGGATGTTGGAAACATACTTTGGTGAGATCAGTGCACTGTGCAGAATAGCTGTTCTGCTGACCACTTAAGTCCTAGGATCCTACTAGGACTGTAATGGACATTTTATTTCTCTCAAACTGAGTCTGTTTAAACCAACAGAGAATCATAGAATCATTTAGGTTGGAAAAGACCTTCAAGATCATCGAGGCTAACCATTAACCCTATTCTACCAAGTCCACCACTAAGCCATATCCCTAATCAACACATCTACTCACCTTTTAAACACATCCAGTGATGGATGACTCAACCACCTCCCTGGACAGCCTGTTCCAATGACTGACAACCCTTTCAATAAAATTTCTTTTTCTTAATGTTCAGTTAACCCTCCTCTGGCACAGCTTGAGGCCATTCCCTCTTTTTCTATCACTAGGAACTTGGGAGAAGACGCAAACAGACAATATACTTCAGCCCTGATCTGTACTCTTTACTAAAGTTTGGGGTCTTACATGCCTTTCACATTTGTAGTGTGATTCATCTTCTCCAAGGCTCGTTGTATTTGATAACCAAATATACAAACAAGACATAAAATTCACCTTTATGCAACTCTCACAGATATACATGTACAGACCTTTCACAGAACTTTCTAGCTTCACTTATTCAAGAGCTGAGTTCCCACCTTTCCTATGTTTTTACTCTTTTAAGCTTCTTTTGAGCTGTTCTGACTGCAGTCCTCCTGAAATGACATGTTTGCTGCATGTTAGCACTCACAGAATCACAGAATATAGCTGGCGGGAAGAGACCTCAAATATAATTCAATCCAACCGTGCACTTCTCAAGAGTTGTACAATGTCATGTTGACCTGTAAGAACTACAATACTAATACCCATCAAAAGCATTGCATATCTTAGTAAATATTCTTTAAAAGTATTACAAGTCACTTGATAAAGGTGACTAAGTGAATGTAATAGACTTAAGGTTTCTAATACAGTTACTATAGTTTTCCTTGTCATTCTGATGAAGAAGGTATAGAATAGAAAAGAATTAACCAGGTTGGAAAAGACCTTCCAGATCATCAAGACCAACCCATCACCCAACACCATCTAATCAACTAAACCATGGCACCAAGTGCCTCATCCAGTCTCTTCCTAAACACCTCCAGTGATGGTGACTCCACCACCTCCCTGGGCAGCCCATTCCAATGGCCAATCACTCTTTCTGTAAAGAACTTCTTCCTAACACCCAGCCTAAACCTCCCCTGGTGCAGCTTGAGACTGTGTTCTCCTGTTCTATTGGTGGTTGCCAGACTAATGCATAAAAATACGTGCACAGTGCCTTTCCCAAGAACCTTTGCCATCTGAAACAGGGGACTTAAGGAGATCTTTGTCCTACTATCCTCCTGTGATGCCAGGGAAAAGCAGATGGGATGATCTGGCATCTCAGGCCTTTAGGTGACTGTTATCTGGGGAGCTAAATCATGTCTTCATAAGTCACTCATGGTAGTTTATTTTTTTAAAATCAAAATAAAGCCTCATCTATGCTGTTTGGAAGAAGTGTCCTGACAGGGAGCTTTAGCAACCACTCTGCTGTTTTGCCAATGGGTGTGGGCATGTGGTTGGGAAGTGCCGTGGCTGGGAAGTTAACAATTAATTTCCATTGTGGTGACTGAAACAGTTTCAAGCAGCAGGGTGGGATTGAAAGGCTTGTTTTCTCACCAAGCTGCAAGGGCTGCTTTGAGCATTGTTAGGCTTCTGTGACTTTGTAACTATTGATTGCATGCCCACATATCCACGTGGTTGGCTTCACATGTCCTCACTCAAAAAGAGCACTTTGATTTGGTAATTAGAATTTCCTCCATGCAGCTATTCAGGAACATTTCTTGCTGAACCATGAGGGCTGGAATTGCTATTCTTGCCTCAGTTTATTCTAGCAGAAATTATTATATTTGAGCTAAACCACAACAAGGATATGCACACATATTGTTCTGCATTTTTCCTCCTAAACTCATTTAAAAAGAAGTCCATTTCCTAGCTAAAGCACTGTTATTAAGTGTGTAGTCAAGCCTTCAGCTCACAGATACTCCTAACAAATATAGCAAATTGCTAATTTAAAAAAAAAAACATTTTATTTCTAATTTCTTTTAGTCTAAGCAGAAAAAGTATCCACATACAGCGAAACAGAACTACACTCCCATTTCACAAGGGGACCCTGAACCTTAGAGGTGACTATATTTCCTGGGTCTCTGCAAACCATCTTGCATTTCTGCTTCCTGTGCTACAGGGAGAAAAAAAGCTTTCCTGTCATAATACTGTTTACAGTAACACTCTTCACTACTATGCTGCCCAGATGAAAATCAGATTCTGATTAAATGAGGAACAAGATAAAGACACAGATAACAGATTCTGCAGAGGAACTGCTGTCTAAGGCTATGTCAGCTCTGCAGTGTCCCACTGTAGTAGAGGACAGTGAAATGTGAACCAGAGTTCTGTATACTAAGATTGAACCACCTGAGGCATACTACATCATAGTTCCATGCTGCCTTGGGACATGTTCTACAGCTTCAAAATGCAGTGTAGATCCAGCTTTTGCTAAGTGAAATAATCTATTTTGGCAGAGCTCCAGGCAACAATTTAATCAATCCATGGTGCATGCAATTAGAGCCTGAAATCCATATGTTGGCACTTAAGAGCAGTAGTAGCCTGTTTTTTTTGTTTGTTTGTTTTCTTTTTCTTTTATTGTTTTTCTTTTCCCCTGCTAAAACCAGTGGGTTTTGCAGATACTTTGCACCTTTGAAAATAAGGCTGGATGATCTGTTTCTGCAACCTAAAACAACTGCTTTGCACAGCTTGCTTTGAATAAAGTGTGTTGATAGAATCAGTTTCTGGGATGACAGAAAAAATTAATTTGCCCTCACACTGCTGACTTAATGATCTTAGAGATCTTTTCCAGCCAGAATGATTCTATGATAAGGAGCTGCCCAACAGAAGTATGACAGGAAGTCCATATCTTTCTGAAGGGAGAGACCGCACCAGCAAATTCTGAAAACTGGGTGGCCAGAGCAGTTCCAGAGGAGACTGATGTCCTTCTCACAGTGCTGGAGCTACATCTGTTGCTTCCATTTCTGTGTTCATCACAGGCAGTACAAGTACTTGTGAGAAATTGCCAGTCCAGTTTATAACACTGAAGATGTCTTCCTAATACCTTTCTGCAAGAAGTAGGGAATTAGGTACAGCCATCAAACATGTGAATTTGGTTTCTGAGCATATTTGTGGTCATGATGATAGATGGGGTCAGGTAGGTAACACCTCTGTGTTTCAGAAAGCCATATATGGATTTATTGACTATCATCAAGCATTCTTTCTCTCTTTCACAGGACTTTCATTGCTGGATTTGTTGTGATGCTTCTGGTTAAAATTTCCCTTCTTAACAGCCCAGAGGCTGTTACATGGGCTGTTTGAGTGTGTACAGGGGTGAGAAGCACAGGAAACACTTTGGGGGTAAAAAAAAAGCTATCTCAAGAGTGTTAGAAGAGACAGGATTTCTTCAACACAATACACAAGTGTGTATTGCCCATTATTTGGCCAGAGGACATCCCTTGTCAGACGACAGTGCTCTCTGCACTTCCATAATTTTACCATGTGAATCTCATGGCACTTAACATGGCTTAATGAATCTAATTCCACAGAACTCCTCTGAGACAGGCAAGAACTCCCATGGCTGTTTTGGACAGACAGTAAATTAAGCTTCTGAGCAGAACAGGATTGAGGTAAAGGAGGTTTGTCTCTACTGAAAAAAAGGAGAAACCAGTGTCTGAACTGCTATCTATCCTAATGAAAACTCAGTTACTGCCTTTGGTCACCTGACCTCATGCCTCACCTATGCATGGGCATAAATTGGTTGTCTAGATTTCCACAGTGAGACCATGGCAAAGCCATGTCCCAAGAATTTTATAAAGTCTAGGTCATTGCTAGAACTAGAACTGAGTTTTTAGAATAGAATAGGACAGAATAGAATAGAATAGAATAGAATAGAATAGAATAGAATAGAATAGAATAGAATTAACCAAGTTGGAAAAGACCTTCCAGATCATCAGGTCCAACCTATCATCCAACACCATCTAATCAACTAAACCATGGCACCAAGTGCCTCATCCAGTCTCTTCTTAAACACCTTCAGTGATGATGACTCCACCACCTCCCTGGGCAGCCCATTCCAATGGCCAATCACTCTTTCTGTAAAGAACTTCTTCCTAACATCCAGCCTAAACCTCCCCTGGTGCAGCTTTGAATAAATCTGTGCTGCTGCCAGTGTATGCCGTATCTAGTTCCACACTGGTAATCTACACCAGTATTTGAGCAGTTTCAACTCAAACTGCAGCTAAAACATTTGCTCCAATAATTTATTTATTTTCTTACTTGACTTTTATTAAATCTGCAAATATTTTAATCAAATGTTATCAAAAAGTGTCATTTTAGAAAAGCGGGGAAGAAACATTGGTTCTGAATGGGCTGGGGTGTGGCTATGTGATAAATCATGGCCATAAATCTAACATTGAAAACCACTCAAGTAGCTGATTGCCTTCACTGGCCTGTACACCTTTCCTCATGCTCCTATCTCCTGTCTTTTACATTTCATGTCAAGCTAGAACCTCCTTTCCACCAATTCATAACCATTTTCTTCCATCCTCTTCTTACACCTCTCAGTGGAGACATGTGCTTTGTCTTCTTGAGAACCAACCCATGCGTGCTGAAAAGCTGATGTCAGGTTCTGACCAAACCTTCTCTTCTCCAGTTTTCTTGATCTCTTTTTGTAGTGTGTGCTCTGCAGACTTTCCTCCCTGTAATCATCTTTGTATTTACTTAATCTTTCTTTTACTGGAGAGCCCAAAGCTGGACATCGTGTTGCAGATGTGGTTCAAAGAGAATAGAAGAAGTAAAAATAAATAAAAATAATCATTACCATCTATCTACTGGCGATGTTTCTGTAGACACTGCCCAGCACGTGGTGAGCCTATAGTACTGCCAGGTTTCATTGCTGGCAATAAATATGAAGAATATTGAAGAAGTAGATTCCATTATAACTTTCCCTGGCCTCTCAGGACTCAAAAGGCCTAAAGGCATGGCTCTCACCTCATGACTCAGCTCGAGCACTTCTGACATACACACATGGTTTGGGAGTTTTGGGGAGGTGGAGACGTCTGTCTATAATGCAAATACAGTTTTTCAGCTTGAACATGAAAAAATACTTTATTGCAGACTGATTTAGTTTCAAAAGGAAATTAGAAGCTTAAATTTCATACTGATTTCAGAATTGAAGTACTTCTATTAGTCTGGAATGTCTGCTCTCATAGACATTCAGGTGCTGCGGTAGGTCCTGAGAAGGGCAATGAAGGTGGAGAAAGGTCTAGAGAACAGTTCTCATGAGAAGTAGCTGAGGAAATTGAGATTGTTTAGTCTAGAGAAAAGGAAGTTGAGGGAAGACCTTATCACTCTCTACATATACCTGAAAGTAGGTTGTAGTGAGGTAGGTGTTGGTCTCTTTTACCTAGTAATAAGTGATAATAGGAGAGGAAATGGCCTTGAGTTGCACCAGGGGAGGTTTAGGGTGGAGATTAAAAGCACCTTCTTGATTGTTTTCAAGGCTGCTTCTCAAAGACTGTAACAAGCTCCCCAGGGAAGAAGTTGAATTGCCATTCCTGAAGGTGTTTCATGATTTTAAACCTCACAGTTTTAAGATGTTTTGTCTGGGATACTACAATATGCATAGAAGACAGTGTCTACATGGGGCTTTTGTCACCATTTACAACACGAAATAGCCATTTGGTTTCAACTCTAACCCACGAGTGTGTCAGTAAAGCCAGCATCCCAGTCCTGTTAATTGTTAAAGGTCAGTTGCAAGGAGCTAAGCCAGAAGCAGCAAAATGCAGCTTGGCTTGCTCTCCTCTGCAATCTTCTGGCACACTGCAGGATTGAAGCAGTGGTTTTCATCATCTTTCCCTCTTCAGTATTAGGAGGGGTATTTGTTAGTTAGTAAATATTGCTCCTTAATAAAAATCTTTCCAAAAGGTAATTCAGCAAAAAGCAAGTTATTGCCAAACAAATAAAAATGCCTGGCATTTTGGGTTAGCAGAGGAAGGGAGAAGATAAAAATGTTTTTAGCGTTTCTCTTCTGAAAAATTTGGCAATGAAGCTGGAAAAATGTAGCTAAATATTTGCAGTGGTCTCAATAGTTGTCACATCCAGAGAAGCAGTGTTTGAACAGTGAAATAATTGAATCTGCAAAATGAACATCAGAAATAGGGAATACTGTCAGAATAAGGGCCAAAATTTCTACAGAGGACCTGGGAGTTTCTTTTGTTTTGTGTAATCAAAAGTAAAGCAATAAGGATGTGCAGAGAAATGTATTTGGAAAGAAGAATTGTTTGGAAGCCTTTTTTTTGCTCTTGTTTTCCTGCAGGGGATAGCACAGTGAGCTGTCACGTACACACTCTGCTTCCATACAGCATTAACTATTGAAGTGAAGTAAGATAAGCACTACACTGCAACACTGAGAAGGGATCTGTGCAGAAGGCTTTGCTTTATGCAAGGAGCGCAACTCTTCTATGAGACTTGGTGAAGTTGACTGAGTGACTCATGTTACATTTACACATGATGAATAAAGGGAGTAAAATTGAAGCTGATGGTTCTAAAAGCATGAAATGGCTTCTGCAGTTAAGAGAAGCATCATTGATAAGTATGGTTGGTTGAGACTCATTAACTAATGCGTAAGGCCTTGTCATAAGGGACAGAATGAGTGTGTGTAATGTTAAGATGTCCCTAGATAGTTCCTATTTTTGGCTATTTTTCTTGTAGTCATGTTCTTTTCTACTTGTAACCTCGTAGGATTACTTCCTTCTTACCTGTAGTCTCATGGTTTACTTACCCATCCCTGTCAAATGGTATCATTTCCCCTTAGCAAAAGGAGAAAATGTTCATATTGAAGGAAAAAAAAAATACAACAATCCCAACCCTGAATAAAAAAAGACTGCAAAGGAATTAGTTATCTTGAGATTTTCAAAGAAGCCAGTCAGAAGGAGGTATGCACATGCTTTTTAAATCTTTAGGAAAGTCATGTCTGGGCTCTTTGTAAATCTCAGCTTAGTGGCTGTTCAGTTTCTGAATGTGGAATAGAAATAACAGGAGGAACAAATAGCAAGGATCTTGCTGAAAGGCAAAATAGGGAGAGAAAGAACAGTGATAAAAGATGCAAAGTATTTAAAGGAGGCTCTGGGAAGTTAGCAAGTGCATGTGCAGCTTAAATGTCAGGGATAGGTGGCCCATTGCATAAAGCAGATCTTTCATGAAGGATATGGCATAGTTTTACAAGCACAGCATTACCAGAAGCTGCTGTTGCACAGCTGAATTCAAAGCATGGCAGAAACTGGCACAAGTGGTCTGTGGTCCCTGGTGAAACCCTGCAGCCCACTGTACATTTCTCCTGCCCATATTCCTGGTGGGTCCATGCACAGGAGAACAAAGACCCCTGCATTATTAGAAGGGGTTTTCTGCATGTAGCTCTTCTGAGGATTTTCCCCTCTTTTCAGTTGTAATGGTAGTCATAAGCTACTGCTAAGACTGATTAGAAGATGGTTTATCCTTGAAGGAAGGAAGTGGAGGTGATTAGCTTTCAGGCTCCATGAGCCCTTGGCAGAATTGTCTGGCTAAGAAACAATGACAGCCAGGAAAGTATTGCCAGTAAGTGAGATCATATTCTGAATTTCATGCCAGATAGCTGATCATGCACTCAGTTTTTGTGATAGTAGTAATGTACCTTTAAGCCTTTTCCAGTGGTTTTGTTACAATTTGTTTGAGATGCAATAAGGAATTCAGAAGGGTACTGATTTCTATTCTGCTGTTGGTTTTTTGTTTTGTTTTGTTTGTTTTTTTCTGGATGAGACTCTAGTTTGGGAATAACTTTCATGACCATGGTCTGTGGATTGGGAGCATAAAGGAAGCTTTATACAGGGATGAAGCCCTACATCAATATGTATAAAGTAGATATGGAAATGCAAATCCCAGCCAACCTAGAGAATGTTTCTAAGAGATAAATATAGGGAATGAACCCCAACCTTCATTTTCAGAAGACTGTTTCAGTTTTCAGAAACAGAGAAGAACAAATCCAGCACTTAAATAACCATACTTCTGCTTACACATGCATATTCCTGACAGTGCTGACCTAAGTATTTTAAACATGGCATTTGGATTAGCTATGCAGGTGCTCCTCTGTGCAAATGAACACTGCTTTTTTCTTATTCTTTGTACAATGTCATTGAATATCTCCAAAGAAAAGACATTTTTCTTGTAAACTAGAAGAAAGCAGATAATCTGTCTCAAATGAAAAGCCACGAACCCAAAGTAAAGTCCTTCAAACTTTGGAGAATTCACCTTCTGATCCTAGATTCAGCTCAGGTCAGAGCTTTAAACAGCTTTTTTTTTTAACATGAGCGCTTCCACTGACTGAGAATTCTGGCTTGGGTTTTGAAGGTTCAAATGCTGTGCAGATTGAACTTACTGCTAATTTAAATGCAACATCTAAAAACTAATTATCCAGATCATCATTAACAATAATAGCCTAGTCTGACCAGAAAATAATTAAGCATTCTGCATTCTCTTGTTGTTTTTAGTGTCTGCAAAAAGTGCCTATTGTGCATACTGACTCAGTGGGGAAGGTGTTCATTGCTGATTTACCAGGAAATTCTCTTTTTCCTTGGTGGAAGGATAATGAAAGAAGCAGAAATCTGACAGTAGGAGCATCATGAAGTGATTTGGCAGACAGCTGTCCAGACAACAATGTGGAGAGGAAGGGTGAAAAGAGGGGAAGAGAGTGTTGAAACACAACAGCAAATTCATAAGGGTGAAAAAAAAAGGGCAGAAATAATTTCTTGTCTGAAGAGCTCAGCATGGCTTATTTTAAGGCTAAAAAACTATGCTGTGGACTTTATGATGTTTACAGCTCTCTGCAAAAATGAAAATGCTTGACAGGAGTACTCTGCATGCTGTTTGAAAACATGGGAAACAGAGGTGCTCAGCTTTGTACACATGCCTGCTGAAGCTGTTTGATATTCAGTGGTGGTGCAATTCCAGTTGCTGCTGGAGGTAATCTGTGCAGGTGACTAACTCCAAAATTTGACAGTCTTTTTCTTTGGTGTGGCATCGAAATGAACGCCTTTAATGTTTTGAAGTACTCACATCTTCAGGCTTGACTCTGCAATGTCTTTATTCTTGACAAGGATTTTCTTTTGAAACCAATACCATGACTGGCCATCTCAATGAGAGGAGCAGAAGGAGGGTTTAATTACATCTATTCTAAATAATGTGAAACCTAGAAAAAAAGAGACTGAAGGAAGGCCAACCCAACCTATGATATGGGAAAGTAAATCAACCAGATATATCTTTTCCATCTGAAAAATGCTTGTTGATACATTGCTTAAGGTCTTGTAGGTATAATTTCTCCTCTTCAGATCTGCCTTTTTTCCAGCCCTGGAACTTGTGCTTTGTGCTCCAAGTGATCAGACCCATGTAACTGTGGAAGGATACATACCTTCCATGCTAGTTTATCTGCAGTGTGACAAACCCACTCCTAGTATGAAAGATGGCTGTGGTTCCGCTCTGCAGAAACTATTCTCCTGTGGTATGGGTAACCATATTCCTTTCTATGAATGCACAAATAACCAACACATAGGAACATGGAAGAGACTACAATGTAATTTGATGAAATGCCTCTTCCATGCTCACATGTATCTTATGGAAACTGACCATGCTCCTGTACTGATGGTATTTATTGCCTTAACAGTAGTTATTTCCCAAGTGTAATTCTGTCTCAAACGATCATGACCTGTCTGTGAAACAGGTAAATGAAGCTCTGTGGGCTTTCTGTCACTTCTGGGATGGTCTGTAGCACAGAATAAAGTTTTTCTTCTTGGGCATGGACAAACTTATTGCTGGTAGTGGTGCAGCACTGTCATGGCTTGGTGCCTTTGTAAACCTACACCTGATCATTAGGAAATAGTAGATGCAGGGTCTTAGCCTACCTGAATCAGGTCTTAAGACAACATTTGCTTGTGGTTAAGAGTGACATGGGTTGGTTTACTTATTTTAACCCAGAATAATGGGATAGATGTAGATTTGGTAGCTTCAGTGAGGCTAGGGGGCATTTTTACTTGTAAGTGTTGCACAATGACAGTGTCAGGGAACTGAAAAACACCTAAAGCATTAAACTACAACAAATGTTTTGAAGTGAGAATAAAATTAATGTAAACTCAGTACAAATAATGTACTAGATTGACTCCTGAAGTGGTCAAGTTAAGACCTGCTTTATTGACAAACATATAAACAGTGGTTCTCTCACAGGAACTGCAGACCAGTGACTCTCACCTGATCAGCTCCTGTGACTTACCTGTATGGAAACGCTGCTATAGGAACCACCTATGACTCCTGCAATGAGTAATGGTAAATTCTCTTGAATGGCATACGAGCCATCAGGGCACATATACTCTGTTTCATCCACTTTAGTCAAAGATGCCCTGACAAACTCCAGTGACTGTTCTAAGGCGTATGTATCCCTGGAACATGTGTCCAAGATGTGAACTCCAAGTTTAATTCCTGGAAGCAAGTAGTTGTCTTTGTTGATTTCATCAATGGCAAACAACATGGCCTCCAAGCGCTGGATGCCTCGATCTTCATTGATTCTCCCACATTCTTCAGTTCCAGTGCCTTTTTCATTGATTGGAAATAAGCCACCTAAGACAAGGTCTCCTTCTATCTTAATTTCCTTCCTTACAAAGCTGTGGTCACTTAGGGAAAGGAAAACTCCTTTGGAAAACAAAGCCAACGCAAGGACTTGGAGTCTGGTGAACATCTTCATTGGTCCTGTTTTAGCAGCAGATCTAAGAAATACTGGTGGGAGAAAAAGTGCTCTTCAGTCCTTCTGATCCATTGCCAGATTTGAATTGCTGTCCCACAAGCCAGTGAAGAACAAGCCAAATCTTTCCACTGGGCCTCTAAAGAAGAGATGGAAGGAATCAGAAAAGGCAAAAGGAGATGTGAGCTGTTACAAAGCTTTCAGGAATAAAACATTCAAAAGCAGTGTTAAGGAACCATTGAACAGCATAGAGCGTAAGAAATACAGCTATCCTTCATTCTCACAGAACACCTTATCCCATTAAATCGACAACTTATTGCAGTCTAAGCATCTACTATGACAGCTATGCCCCAAGACCACAGACATGTGGAGTGATATATTTGATGCTGACCACTGCTTGACACTGTTTCACATTTTGCAAAGACAGAGACCACTTCTAACATGTTTCTTATATCATCCCCTCTTATTGCACCCTTCTGGACTGGGAGTCTTACGGACTATGAGAATCATAAGACCACTCCCAATAAACAGTTTTGATGTGGTCACAGCATTTCAGCCATTTCATGTTAGTTGGTATCACCAACAGAGAGCAGTCCATGGTCCATTTAATTATTAGCAGCACTGCAGTTCTGCAAGGCAGTTTATTAAATTATTATGTGGAAGGCCTAGAAGTTGAACCTGAATCTTCACCAAATGCCTTAATCACAAAAACATCCCTCCTTAAGGCACAAAAGATTATTTTACAAGCAAATTAGGAAAAAAATAAAATATGAAAGGGAAAAAGAAGAGACATGACAAGGAGGAGTCTTATACTTGGTGCTTGCTTAAGGCTGGAAAATGCTTATGGCTGGACTTACTCTCCACTATTAATCACAGTTCAGTGCTCAGATCAAGGCAGAGAACATGGTAGTGATGCACATACTTAGGATATGATTTTACTCTCATTAAAGCCAAGACAGTTTGCCAAAGACCTTAAAATGAGAAAAATGTAACAATTTTCTATCTAAATATACATGCACAAAAATCTGTTTATGCAACATAGATGCATGACTTGTTCATAGACTGTCAATAACTCTTCCAATACGACAACTGCTGCCTTGACTTCCAAATCCCCAGATAAAACAATTGTGCTAATATTTAAATTAATATCTTCAATAATTTATTTCTCTACTTACCCTTTCTTAACATCATATGTATTATTCTTAAAATTGCAGTTTTATTTATGGTTTGGAAGCAGTTAACACAAGGAAATTGGAATGAGCAACAATTAAGACAACACTAAATGATGTATGAACCATGTTTTATAGCAAGGCAGTTGCTTGCCCTTGTACAATTTCAGTACTGCTGTACCAGCTTGTATGAAAGTATAGCTTTTCATTCATACTTAGTCCAACTTTGTTCTCTCATGAATTAGTAATGCGTTGGACACATTGCTAAAGGTCTTTCTCTGCAATCCTAGTAATGTGTAGTATGAGTTGCAGGCTGTCTCAGCAGAATTTTCCATGCAGAGATAAGTGATATGTCAATGCAAATCAAGCTTCATCATTCCTCAGCGATCTATAAGTAAGCTAGTTTGCAGCTTACATATTGTTTATTAAGCAGGTACAGAAAAGATATTTTCTGGTTGTCTCAGGAGGTAACTATCCTCAGCTGCACTTTCTGTGTCAGACTTACTATTATATTTTGAAAAATATCAATGCATATACAGGGATATAAAATGGTGACACTATTATTATCAGACAAAAATGTGGCATTTGTCACACAAATAGTTGTGTGTTAATAATGTAAGATCATCTTCCATAGTTCTTATCACTAATCCAGTGTTTGGATAAAAAAGGGATTTGGGATTTACCTTTTTTTTTTTTTTTAATGCAATATCCCTTTTATTTACTTCTATAGCTTCTGTCATCACTTTGTCTCAGCAAATATTCATACATTTATCCTTACAACACTGGCAAAATATTTATTTTCTCTGGTTTACACTTGGGGGGAAAAAAGAGACACAGAAAGAGGAAATGAGATTCTCAGGAGTCTAAATTCAGATTTTAATTTGCTTGGCATTCACAATCATTAAGGAACTTTGAAAAGGTCTTTACTTCCCTTTAGGAATTGAAGAGCATGCTTTCAACCATGCACTGCAATCCCTGGTTCCCACTGAGGCACTGACTCTGAGAAAACTTCCTAAGCAAGCTGGTTTCTTTCCCCATTCTGTTCCTGAATGATTTACCAAAGGTCATCAGCACAGCCAAGAATCAAACTTTGATCTTTTCCTCTGCCCCTCTGATATCTTAATGATAAACCTCTCTTGTTTCCCATTGCTCCTTCTGGCTTTTATGTGAGCTTTTATAAGGTCATATGAAAACCACCCAATTCTCAACAGCCCATCAACACTTCCCAGAACAACTAACTTTGCCATAGAAAAGGCTTTTAATTGAGGTCCTTTATAACATTCTAAAACCTACTGAAGACCTGTAAATCCATCCTACAGTGGATTTACCCTGAACAGCAATGAGGCTGTTCTCATCCCCCTGACTTCTTCACAGGTGCTGGTTTCTAAAGGCGTTATCACTCTCCATGTTTCATCACATCTGTGTTTCAGGGATCTATGTGTCTCTGATATGTCAGGGATAGAATAGAATAGAATAGAATAGAATAGAATAGAATAGAATAGAATAGAATAGAATTAACCAGGTTGGAAAAGACCTTCCAGATCATCAGGTCCAACCTATCATCCAACACTATCCAACACTGTTGTGGCTAATGTGTAGAAAGGTACTGAAAATTATTTCAACATTGCACATAAAAAGCATATATGCAAAATGAATGACACTATAGATAACTAATTTTTACTGCAAAGAATGCAAGAGATTTTTATATTTTACTACTTAAGCTTTTACAGAAGCCTTGCAGAGGGAAACAGAAATCAGCCTTGGCAAATAGAGGATCAGTCCCAGTAGAAATCAAGGATTGTGTGAGGTGAGGACTGAGAATAGCCATGACCATTTCTCTGTTTCTTCCTTGCCACTTAGTGCTGAGACCACTGGTTTAAATGTGGTGATGGTGGGAAGCCCACCTGGATTGGATAGTACAGATGACCCAGCTCCATGACTCTGCTCTATCTGGGGGCACATTGCTTGGGGGCCACCCAGCCAACACCAATTATCTTACCCTCCCCACTTGGCAATTCCTGAGAAGCACTGAGCTTTTCACAGAGACTTTGAAACTGTAGGGAGACCACACATGCAGAGTCCTGCTTTCCAGGAAAGCTTGATTGTCCTATTTTACATGTTCAAACCCTTTGTTTATAAATAGGAGCATTGCCAGAAACCCATCATTAGGTACCAGATATGCTTCTCTCCTACTGCAGGCTGTGAAGACTGCTGTCCATCCAGTGGCATCACAGTGTCCTGTCAAAGAGCAAGTGTGAAGAGGAGGAGCTAACAATGTTTGAGCTTGAAGCTCTTCTTGCTGATAAGGATTCACAGACGTTAATTAGGCTCAGGACTTGGGAATAGTAAAGAATTAGACAGAAAAGAGAGAAGGGCACAGCTGCATGTGTTTCACATGGGGTATTTTTCACTCTGTTCTTAGTGCGAAAACTTGCCCTCTATATTTCTAAGATAGTTGTGCGCATGTTGGTGAGGCATTAATGCAAAGGCTGGTTTGTTAATGGAGGTTTCCCTTTAGGGTTGTGTGGAGCAATGCCTCCAGGAGCAATGGCTTCTCAGCACTGGGACTCCTGAAGGAACTTGCAAGGCAGATTTGGGTGGCCTGTGAGCAGAGTCACTATGGTGACACTGAACAGGCAGCTTGACGTGAAGAAGAGAGATTATTTTAAAACAGCTTGCAGTGATGGGCTAGCAACTCATTTATTCTCCTGTTCTCTCTGGTGTGCACCTCCCACATGCTTCTTCTGAGGCTTGCATAACTCACGACTATATATTCAAACGTTTTGTACCTATTCCAAGCTGATACAGCCCATATTCCTCCTCTTAACAGTGGTGAAGGTAGCATCATAGAGTCAAGACACGACATTTCCTACCAGAAATTATTTCGCTGCACTGTACACACCATTTTGGCTTTGCAGTACCCTTTTCTACTAAAAGCATGTTTCTGGGATGTTTCAAAAAGAAGTACCTGATGATCAGGTGACAGTCATTAATTTTTCATTTGCATTTAATATTGTAACTCTAGCTGCAGGCTGGGTTATATTGTTGTAGGTGCTCTGTTTGTATTAAATTATGTACACTCCAGCTCTATGGGCTTTAGATCCCTGGTGGAAATAGGTGTAGAGCCTAGGTGTGGAAGTGATCCAAATATTAAAATGAAAAATAAACAGAAATAGGCAGAAAGGGAAAGATTTCCATGCCTTACCAGGTTTCTGCCGGTATTTCCCTATGTGAACATTAAGCAGCAGCACTTGGCTTGTGAAACCCTTCACTTAGCACTCCAGAGCCCCTTCTCTTTCCAGTAGGAATAGGGGTCCGTTGGCAGCGCTTCCCTCAGTAAAACCAACTCATTTGCTTGTGTCAAATCGCAACTGCTCTGCTCTTGTTTAAAATACCCTTGTCTCTTGGCCTGAATAATCAGTTTTAGTGGACTATTTCTGTGTCTGTAGAAAGCAGGTTGCACTGATCTGGTATTTCTTGGTGCAGGTTTGCTTACTTACTGAGGATGTTGACATTCTTGGTTTTGTGAAGCAGCTAGAATAAGAAAGAGAATTTTTGGCATTCTGCACTCAGTATCCAACTGATAAAATCTCCAAAACTTAATTCATCTTTCATGCCTGTTTTTCCCAGGGCTGTGTTCACATGACAGCTTTGGTCCTCTGCAAGCATTGTGTTTGCAACTCACAGAGTAGCTCTACCGGTGCTATCAGTTCAGCGATGAATTCTGATTAGCTGGAGTGTCTTCAGTCTACTTTTCTAGGTGTAAAACTCTAAAAAGAAGTGAAGCTGAATCTTTCATTTAGCCAGGTGACTTGTAAACTGAGCATGATTTTTCATACACTAATGACAGCTTTGCTGATACCTTCCATCATATCAGCCCCAATGGTTGTCTCTGGCAGTCTATCCAACAGCTGTAGATTTCCCAGTTTTGCACTTGCAGGGGTGAAATGGGAAACTTTATTGAGAGCTGAGGTATCTCAAATATCCTAGTTATATTTCAACACCATTAACTATTAAATGGGACAACCTACATGACTTGGTTAAAACTCTGGAGGGTTTTTCCCCTCATGTCTACCATGTGCTGTATCCTAAAGTCCCCCACAATTGTTCCCCTTTGCAGTATTTTGCAGGGCTCAACTGTTTACCCAGCTTTCTGAGAAAGGATGCAACAGGAGCTGATGTGGGTGCTGGAGAAGATTATGTTTAGCTTTGTTGTGGGTGGCTCCCTCCTGGCAGTCCTGGATTTTTACTGCATTATTCAGGACTATAATGTGATATTTTGGTGCTTGGAGCCATATGTCAACTCAGTATCACCTACCACCCTTAGTAAACTTTCTTTGGAGGATTTTGCTCAGTGGAAGGTCACAGGAAAGATTTCCCAGAGCTGTGCTCTTGAGGCATATTACAACATTGAAGTTTCATCTACCTGTCTCCAAGGACACACTCTGAGAGAGCTATCTTTCCTCAAGGTCTTGCTGTGCCCCATGAATCATAGAATCATAGAATGGTCTGGGTTGGAAGGGACATCCAAAGGTCATCTAGTCCAACCTCCTCTGCAGTAAGCAGGGGTGACTCCAACTAGATGAGGTTGCCCAGAGGCTTGTTGAGCCACACCTTGAATATCTCCAGAGATAGGGCCTCAAGTACCTCCCTGGGCAACCTGTTCCAGTGTTCCACTACCCTCATGGTAAAAAACTTGTTCCTAACTCTAATCTAAATCTATTCTTCTCTATTTTGAAACCATTGCCCCTTGTCCTACCACCACAGGCCTTTGCAAAATCTTATCATAGGATCTGATAACTTCAATGAGGAATTAAACAAAACAAAACATAACAAAAGGAAACAAACAAACAAAAAAGGAAAAAACCAAACAAATGGAACCCATTAAAAAACAAACACACAAAAAAACCCTGAAACCCACAACCTAACTACAACCAACCAAACAAACACCAAGAAAACCCAGGAAAAAGTTGCAGAAAAACATGATGTGGTGGAGAAATCAAGCAAATTTCTTCCATGGAAATACAGAAATTTCCTTCATGAAATGTTAATCAGGTGCTAACATAAGTTTGCTGAAAATGAAACAAAAGAGCTTTAAATTTCAACTGCCTGCTCTTATAGCTCAGAATTTTTGTTTTATCGCTTTGTGAAAAAATGACAAAAATGGCTTTACAGCTAGGTAGCTTTGTGCCGTTCGTCTAAACTTAGAAATTCAGACATAAAAACTGTCAATGAATACAATTACCACCGGCAGCATACAAACCATACAAGTTCATCCCATGCCTAGAACATTGTAGAAGAGTTCCAAAAGTCCTAAAATTTTTGGAGGAATTTCAATATAAAGAATGACATATAAAGTGAGAAATATGTCATTGTCAAAGGAGACTGTTACTCTTAAAATACAGACCTATGAGAAGAAAAAATATCAGAAGACTGCATTACTGTTTGTACTGATAGCATCAGCAAGTGATGCTTTATGTTTTCTCCAATGTCAACATACAACAGATGCCCAGCCCTTTCCTCAGAAATCTATGATATACTTATCCTGTTTCAAAAAGAGAATTAAAAATACTAATCACATGGGAAAACAGATGTCTCTGGCATGATGCTCTTGAAGTTTCCTGATCCCAGAAGTCTCTGTAGATTAGAAGAAGACCTATTAATTTAGCCTGGTGAGGAACAAGGAGGGCCTGGAGATTACTGGACATTAATGTGGGGAGGAAATATGGGTCTTTGCTTCTCATTAAATCACATGAGTGCATTTGGCACTGGCTGAATCCTTCTAAAGTGAGTTCAATCTCAGGAGAGGGAGCTGCAATGAGCAGACCACCAGAACTAGAAATCTGGGTCAGGCTATGCAGTCTCCTTACTCGTTAAGAGTTTCTTTACTTTGACAATAAGTATATTCAAATGTATTGAAAAGTCCAGCCATGAGCCTCAGGCTTTGTGCCATCTGGACAATTTGTGGTGTAATGATCTTGATGTAATGCAGGGTTAGACCTTTGAAAGTCCCACCACCTTCCCGTCTGTCTTTTTTGGATTGAGCTGAATCCTACTGCTTTTTATCCATCTGCTTGTTTCTTCCAGGCATTGGTGACAGCTGAAAGCACACCAGCAGAGATAGCAAAGAACAGACAAGCGCTGTCTGCTTATTGATTGCATGTTAGTCGACTTTAGTCTCAGTCTCTCTGTGTGGTCCCAGAAAGACACAGAAGAAGAAAAGTGTATGGTATAAAGACTTAAGAGAAAAAGCAGGACCTGGCTTCTGTGACCTGTAGATGTCACAGCAATTATTCCTGCTAGATGGTGCAAGGACACCATCATCCTGCTAAGGTCAGAAATGTCAAAAGCTGGTAAAAGAAAAAGCTACTTTTGTAGAGTAGTCCTCCAGAAAGTGAACCTTGACATTTTCATCATCATGTCCCGGGAGGAAACTTTTAGATAAGAGGAGCTTTAACACTTCTGCAGCTTAATGCAACTCAAGCTTAATTAAGTGAACACCAATTTAACCCCCCAAGGTGTATCTGCTGTGCATTTAATCTTTGGACAATATTTAGCCTTTCTCTTTAACTTGATTCTTCAGTATCTATTTTTTTTTCTGCCCTCAGAGAGCTTGTTACTGTCTTTTTCTCATAATGATTTTTTCAGCCCTGTGCAACATCTGCAGGGCTTTTCTTGGGCCCAGCTCTCTCTGTGAGCTTCTGTCCATGCTCCAGCTGAGGTGCTGTGCCTGTGCATTCTTGGCTCCTTCCAAATGGTAACAGCATGAGCTGCCAGATTTCATTCTCATCACCTCTCTGCCAAGACATTGCCTTCATGTTGTGGCAATGGGCAAAATACATCTAAACCTCTGCATATGTTGAGGGCAAAGAGTCCTTTCTCACTATTGCTTCTGTTGAGATTCAGTCTGGATGCCAGGATAGGCAGCCTTGGAGTCATGCAGGCCTTGAAAGGCATCTAAGCGTGCACCCTTTCTCTTTTCCATCCCTATGTGGGATTACTTCTGCTGCTGCCCAATCTGCTCTAATGCAATTCAGTCCTGGCTTGAATCCTCAAGTAGTGGCATTCAAACCTGGCCTGTTCTCCAGATCATTGGTCAGGATAGGAGAAAAAGGAATAGCAAAGCTGATGGTCAGCACTGGACAAATCCTCCTCCTTGGCTTCTCATCTCCCCCATGATTTAGTCATTAATCAAAAGCCTTCCCAGGTTGGTACTCCCGTCCCTGTCCAGTCTGAGCTGTATCTCCTAGTTTGTCACATCAGCATCACACACTCAGCTGGGAATATTTCAAGTCAAGGTGACTCTTCTCATTTGTCAAATGAGACAGTACTTCTCCTTCTGACAGATGTACTGGGAGTGCTTCAGAATAGGAGCTGTTGTGTTGCCTATGGCTGTCCAGTGCTGAAGTCTTGTCTCATCACTGCTGACCATTTATTGATGAGGTTCATCTGACTACTTAACATATGGCAACATTTTAGTCACCTTTGACCTCCCCCAGGAGAATCTTTGGGCCTGTTCTGACTTAACAGAGACATAGATTGTCTCTGGAGACCTCCAAAGGCTCAAAAATCTTCCTAATGAAAGATGTCAGCACCTGCTGGACTAGTTCAGCTTGTATCAGATCAAAGAAGGTGCCTGATTACACAAACAAGGTTTCACCTACCTGTCATAGAATCCTGGAATCCTTTTGCTTGGAAAAGACTTTTAGGACCATCGAGTCCAACCATTAATATATCATAAATTTTGTTGTGTTATTAATAACCAGACAAAGCAATGGAAAGGGATCAAAATAGGGAAAGACTGATCAGATTTTTAAAGAAAGGAAAAAATTGTTTAGCATCAGTTTGTAGCTTTTTCTGCCTTTTTTTTTTTTTTTTTTTTAAAAACATGAAAGAATGAAAATATTAACAACAGTAGCCTCTCTTGAAAAGATCCTTTCTCCCCCAGCAGAGCCCAGACTGGTAACTCTTCCATCAAATGAATGTTACCTCCAGGCTGCAGCATTCATTGGAGTGTGAAATCACAATTAACAGAGCAAGTGTTTTGTAAGTGAGCAGAGTTGGCTGCAAATTACATCCTGCTATTAGCTGATTTTAGAACAACACTGTTGAACAGCTTCATGATTACTGGGCTGTAGCATGTATTAAAAAAACATTAATAAAACATAATTGATTGTGAATTGTGCTTACTGCCTTTAGAGTTCTAATCACAAATGTCACAGAAGTCTACTGCAAACAAAAGTTGCCCTCAGCTATCTACAGGAATTGGATTGTTTGAGAATTTTTACTGAACTTGATTTGCAGCTGTTGTAAATTGGGGTTGGACTAGATGATCCTCAGGGTTCCCTTCCAATCCCTACCATTCTGTGATTCTGTAAATCAGTCAGCCACAGAAACCTATGGATTTTGCTGACTTTGAGATACTCTTTGCATTTTTTATGTCCAGACAGCAAAGAAAAGTACAAAAATGCCTTGCCTCTGCAAGAAATTACCACTGGAAGCTTGATGGAAACAATATCCTCAATCTCACAGACCTGCTGTTCACTTGACTTGCCCCTAGCAGCAGGTAATGTCACTGACAGGGAACAGGAGCTGGCAGTTTCTCTTTGCTGAGGAACAAGCAGCTATACAGAGCTATACTTAGAAAATGCCTTTATTTCTCTCTTTTGTGCCCCAAATTATTTTCAAACCTTAAATCCTGTATTCCAACAGGAACTCTCTAATGTTTAATTCTGATCCATGACTGTCTGGGCTCACAGACGGATAAGGTATGCCACGGGAAGTTTATGGCTACATTTTTCAAACTTGGATACCCTGCTATGAATTTATGGACTTTAAAAAGGCCATTCACAATCAGTCTAATCCAAGACTTTGACAGAATTTGAGTCCCAGCCACTGATGTAAACTGCCTGCTGTTCTGCATTGGTTAGTGCTATGGGGACCTTAAACTTGCTTTCAGGATGAGTTTTCCCAAAGCACTTATCTTCAGGCACTGCCTGCATTTGCTCATCACAATGACACCTAACTCCACTTATTAGCTGAAGTTAGTCAGAGTAAGACTAAACTCTGATCGAGTCCCCAAGGAAATATGATCAAGTATGTTGGCAGAATCTTGCCCTCACTATAGGTATTTAAGTTCATATAATTTTCTCACTCTACAGAGAGGTGGCATAAAGTAGGGAATATAACTCAGGAGTTCTGACTGTCTCTTGCTATGATTACCAGAAATGCTAGTACTAGGAGTGGAAGACAATCTTAGAAGACGACCTAAAATGGGGTAATACAATACCTGCATTATTTATTGACTTTTTGTCAGCCTGTGCCCTGGCAAACTCACTCATATAGGCACTTGGGAGTAGATCGCTGAAAAGCATTTCCTGCTAAAGAGTTAGCAGTAAGTGGTATTTCAATAAAAATAAACCCATGAAAGCTAATTTTTCCTGTTTCTGTCAAAACATATGCTTTGTCTTGACCAAGAGAGTGATTTCTACTGGTATGAAAGGAAATATTAAGTCAGTCACTACTCTGGCTCATTTCTGTTTCAAAGTCAGCTCTTTGTAGGTGAAGGTGAACCCTCAAATAAACATGTCCAAACTGCAGCTAGCTGCTCCTTTTTCCTTGTGCTCCATCCATCCCTCAGATCTGATGTAAGCTGTTTGTTTGGCTCCTTTCATAGAGCTCTGGAGCAGTGTACATGCACTCATATATGTTTTTATGTGTAGAGTCAGAGCCTCAACTTGTTCACTGCCTTCCCTCACTCTAAATGGCCATTGCTATGGCAACAACTGCTTAACTCACAATTTAGAGAGGCACTTAACACAAATTATGAAAGAAGAAATGCAACAGTGTTCTGTGTAAAGTGACAGTTTGATGGCCCACTGTGGCTCCAGGCACACCAGGGACCTTGCCACCTGTGGTCTGACACCTGCTCAGCGTGGCACAGGAAACAGCTTTCTGTAATGCTGGCTTTGTCTTAATTATTCTCTGTGCTGACAGTACATAGAATTTCAGAAATTTAAGCAGCCACAGAACTGAATTTGCAATCTGTCCAGCCCGGTCCTCAATATCTCTGCCAAAATACTTCATGGTTTGATAGCATGAGAGGGAATTCCTTGCTAATGAAGGCAAGGAAGTATGCAGGCCCTATTTTAGAGTCTCTTGAATAATACTAGTGTTCTGCATCAGCATGCCTGATGGCAAACGAAGGGTCTGGCTGAGGCACAGGACAAAGCAGGATGCATGTTTGTGACACTTCTTGTAGGCTGTCACTCCATGGTGCCAAAATTTAGACAAGGTGATAGAATAGGAGAAAGTTCAGAGAAGGGCAATGAATCTGGAGAACAGGTCTTACGAAGAACAGCTGAGGGAACTAAAGTTGTTTAGTTGGGAAAGAAGGCGGCTGAGAAGAGACCTCATTCTTCTCTACAACCACCTGAAAGGAGGTTGTATGAGGTGATGGTTTGTCTCTTCTTCCTAGCATCAAGTGATATGAGAAGAAATTGCCTCAAACTGTGCTGGAAGAGGTTTACATTGGATATTAGGAACAATTTTTTTACTGATAGAATATTCAGGCATTGGAACAGGCTGCCTAGGGAGGTGGTGGAGGTGTTCAAGAACCTGTATACACAGCACATTAGGACATGGTGGTGTTAGGTCAATGATGGGACTAGATGATCTCGGAAGACTTTTCCAACCAAAACAATGCAATGGTTCTGTGACCCTATGATTCTGTGATTAATCTCAAGAATTCCTAGTGAATTTAGGAGATTCATGTCTTTCTAAATATGTTCTAACTTTGTTCTCTCTTCTTACATATGGCTACATCTTATATAAAGCAAGATGAAGGGTTTGCTATTCATTCCTTACTCTTTGGATGAAGCACACTGATTTGTAAAAACTATTCAGAGAGAGAAATGTTGGTTACCAAGCTCCTTCTTCATGAAGAGCCCTTAAGAAATCCCTTCCCAGACTCCAGTGCACAAGGATGCCAAACATACTAGGACCTGAAACAGGCTGGAAGAGTGAGCACTTATAGATAGGAACAAAAGGATTCTTGATTGACTTCACTTGGAAGACATGAGGGCAGTAGCAGAGAGAATCAGGACCTTAATTTGTAAAGGGAATGTGAACAGCTGCAGTGCATGAGGCCAGCAGTCCACCTTCTCTATATCCTGCATCAGTGTTTAACGTTGATGCGTATGAAAATGAGAAAAAACAAACAAACCAGTGTTCATTGTGTTACTTTCCATGAACATTCTCCCAGCCTCCAGCAATGTACAGTTCAGAGTCTTCCTATGCTGGGTGTAATTTTTTGGAATTTATTAAGCAGCAGTACAAATCAGTACATTTTCCCTTTGAATTTATAGAACTGTTAACATCTGCCAAATGACCTGCAGAGCTTTGAAATGGGATTCTTGAGCTTAGCTAGAAAAAAACTTTTCCCTTGATTAAATCTGCCTCCTTCCAGCTTTGTCTGATGTCCTCTCACTGTTATGATGGAAAGATAATATGGCTGAATGAAAATTAAGAGAGATAAGGCAACTTCCAAAGCTGTCCACTAAAGCAAAATGTTCATATCTGGTTTTAGAGATTTAAAGTGAGGTTTCTTAGTATTGTTTCCTTTACAGTGGAAGAACAGAGATAAGAACTTATAAATGGCAATTCCTGTCCTGGGTAGATGGGATGCAAATGCTACCTCTTCTGTAGAAAACAGAAGCTTAGTATGAAAACAACCCTAACTCCTCCGCCTCAGACAGAAGCCTAAAGCTAAGCAGGTAGAATCTAACTATTATCTGTGGTCCTTTCATCCCTCACTGAAGCCAGACAAAGAGGTTTTGTCAGGGAAGAGTTAAAACTGTTTTTCATGGCTGTTTGTATAAAGGTTTATTATTTCTTGGAAGGTACATCAGAGATGTACTCTTCTTCCCCTCCAGGAGGAGTTAGATCTAATTTATTTTGGGAGGACCAGGGCTGAATATTCTTTCTGTGTGGCCTGCATGCCTTGTAATAACAATATTTCTTGTTATTACAATTCTCATTGCAATTTAAGGTTAATGCTTGTATCCTAAATTTCACTGAGGCCAGCATGAATGAAAAATAACCCCATTAAAGAATTCAGGACCTGGCCAAGAGTCACTACTTGTGTTTGCTGACAAAACTGAACCAGAGGTGAGGATTTCAATACTTTGCTTGTACTTTTTGGCTTTCATTAGGTAGAAGCTTCATGTCTGCCAACATTTCTGCTGACCACAGGAACAACAGCAGAACCATCCATGCAGCAGTAAGCACACAATGAATGCTGTTCCGTGACAATTTTTTTCTGACAAATGGTGATTGAAAAATGTGAGCTGAGAAACCACAAGACCAGGTGCATCCAAAGAAAGTAGGTTAGGAATTGTACATGCCAGATTGTGATCCAAGCTGCATTGCCCTCAAGGGCATACTGCTCTAGATCCACAGGTTGTTTCATGAAGCAGGAAGATGACACAGAAGAGCAATCTCCACAGATTATTGTGTGTATGCATGAGGAGTGAAGGGGCAGGAGGAGGCTGTGGTGCTACCCCTATGCCAGTGCCATGGCTTTAAGAGAATAAGGATCCTACCTTGCAGGTGATAAAGTGTGGATGTGCCTTTGAGCAAGGAGAGAAATCAGGAAGAAAATGGGAGTAGCTCTGTTCCGGCAGTATCTCAGTGGCAGGTCAGGCCATTGTTGAGCCTGGAGACAAATTCTACTGGTTCTGCACCTGGGCAGAAGGGAATTGTGGAAGGAGAACAATCCCATAAATGTGAAGGAAAATTTTAAAGGAGGAAATGTAAAAATTCATTTTTCTAGCGTAAAATGGTAATTTTGACAAAATGCTAGACCTTTAAGCTGGATGACAGTTTGCAGGTGAGAAGAGCTTCAGTTCACAATTTTAAATTAAATAACCTCATGTACTTTAAGGACCATCACACTTGATTTGGCAACAAACAGTAGAAGTCGGGGATTGGACTAGACCTTTGGAGGTGCCTTCCAACTCAGACCATTCTGTGATTCTGTGTATGATTCTGTGAAGTACTCTCCCTTCAGAGATCAGTCCCAGCTACCTGGCCACAGAGGGTACTGGCACAATTTTTCTCAAAAAGGCAGAATCAATGTGGCCAAAATTCTCAGCTTTTTCCTATTACAAACAGAAATGCAGGACGTACATGCATAACAATGGAGAACAGTGGAAGCAGGTGACAATATTTTAAATGGTAAGTGCTATGACTTTTCTCTAATAGAAAGAATAGAAAATACTTGAGCAGCAGCTTCCCTTTGTTTTTTCACAGGCAGTATGTTTTCAGTCCATCTTAGTGGCTTGCAAAACAGACCCCTTCATCTGAAATATGGAGGTATCTCATGTAGAGGTAACAGGCATCAGAGTTGGTTGGTCACCCTGACTTAGCTTGGATAAGCTACTGAATGCTTCCAGTGTGCCCTGCCTTCAGCTTTCCTCTCAAAAAAAAAAAAAGGCTGCAAGGTGTGAAATTGGGGTGTATGGAATTTAAATCCTAACTTAACTGATTGCACTCAAACTCTGGCTATTGCCAGATGGCAACTGAGTCTCAGATTGTGTGTTTGCCTTATGACATTGTATAAAGCCAGGACATTTGATTTTCTGCAGAGCAGATACATCACCTGGTGGTTTCCAGATGATGTAGGATATGTTACAACAGTGATATAGCCTATCCAAGGAAGAGAGCTTATTGAAACATCTAGTTTTCTGTGCCTTTCATCAGGCAGGATTCTCCAATGTTATTGTTCCCGAGCTCACTCTACAGACTTTCCTTTTAAGTCAGATTTTAACCTTGTTTTCCATTCCTTTATTCAGCCACCTTTCTTTCCTTTAAAGAAAACCTGTAACAAATTAATATATTTGAGGTCTGTATTTTGTATAATTTTGATGGAACAGGCTAGCATTCAAACTTTTCTGGATGTGCAATTAATGTAATTGCATGAGCCCTATTTCTTTAGGAAATCAGCCTTCAATAGACCAGAGCATCCTGTGAGCTCTCCTCTATCCTTGTGGGGTCCCAAGTTGTAATGTTTAAAAATGTCCCATGGTTATGTAAGCCAATAGTGCAGTTTTACTCCTGGAATTAGTCAATTATAGGATGTAATTAACCTAATATATTTTAGACATTGGGATTGGATGAAATAAATTGCAACCAACTGTATCTATTTCTCTTCACTGACAGCAAAGAGGGCCTGTGGTGCTGCATTGAGTGAAATCTTCAGACACCCATTTAGCCAATGAGGTCAGCATAGCCAAAAGAGGTCAACATGCAATTCATTTCATCAAACAGAGGTGTCTGTTTTAGGCTGAATCACACTCTACACTCTATTTGCTATATTGATGAAATCCACATTAAGTCATTTAGTTCACATTCAGACATTTACAACAAAGAAGACTAGAATAGGTGGATTCCCCTTCGTGCACTCGTAACTGTTTGATATAGCTAAAGGCTGGTCCCTTTGTCACATTACTGTCAGACTCCGATGTGCCATATTAACAAAAAGTCCCCCTCTGTGTAGGAGCAATACTATATGAAATAGGTAGAACTCTCATTTTGCAAATTGATTCTCTCTATGGGTAGTGTTTCATTTTCATTCTGGAATCATTGATTTGCTGGCTTTGTGCTGTTTTCTTCATCAAACCCAGAGGATAAAGGTTTTTTGCACTGCATCTTTTTCTCTTCTACGTTAATGCCAGTTTATTCTCCTTCAAATCTTATGTAGAGCTTTTACAGGGAAAACCAGGTATCTGTGATATGCTATTCAGATTGGATTTTAACAGAATAAGACAGATTAAAGTGGAATATTGTCAGTGTCTTTTGCTAATTATCTGTGTTCCAACCTACAGGAACATGCAAAGTCGATTATAACCCACCAAGTGTAATAAATATGTTTTTTGATTCTGTCAGCATGTCTAAAGATGAAAGCTAATAGCAAATCCATAATACAGTCATACAGATCAAATGATCTATCAGTCTGTAAGCTTGTGTTCCTGACAGATAAATGCTCTTATTTTCTTTATAGCATGCACCAGTTAGTACGTCGTGGACTTGGTGAGTTAACTTGGTACTCTGTAATTAGGAAGCTTGCATGTAGAAAGTTTGCTTTTTACAATAGAACTGCAAATACTAGCAGTTCTATTTCTGTTTCCCTTCATTGATTACTGCTCATCTCAGTCGGTCAGTGGTTTAGATGTATCCCACTCCTAGTTCCCTGTTGCAATGGCCTTGTGTTCCTCTACCAAGACTTTTCCCTCTTCATGCTAGCAGCCTCTTTCTCTCAATCTATTTGTACTCTGCAAGACACTTTGGAACCCCTTAGCTCTTCACTCTACTTGACTGTGCTGACAGTGGGGAAGAGACTCTTCTGGTGGTCAGCCCTACAGAAATTGCAGTAAAATCCTGTCTTTGCCTCTGTGCTTTCTTCGTTCTTTACATGGATAGGCTGGTCCCAAGCAGGCACAATGAAGCAATGCAGGCTTCTTCTCTATTGTGTGAGATTATTCTGGATGGCACTAGAACTACTGAGAGTCTCAAGTATTTTCAGTAAGGACAGACTCAAAGGGCTTCAGCTCCTGGTCTCTTAAGAAGATTTTCTGGAGTATGTATAAGTGGTGATTATGTTGAAAGGCTGAAAACAGTCCAACTTCTGGATATTCTTAGAGGTTTAGCAAAAGACTTGATCAAATGACTCTTATGCTCCCTCTCAGTGCTCTGTTTCAAAGCATAAGGTACTTGCTTTTTGATGAAAAGCTTGCTAGAATTGTTTTAAAGGGCAAAGGTGCAGTATTTCCATCTCCATTTGTATCTCTTACACAATTCCTGATTTAAAGTTTCTCACCCTCAGTACTCTCAGCTCACTTTAAATTGAGCCTCAAGTAGACCATACTCTACATTTCCACCGAGCACTGAGAGAGCACATTTCACAAATTTATCATCAGGTAGCACTGAAAGGGGCTCTTACCCTGGGAGAAGATACATATATTTTTCAGGCTCAGTACCAGAATTTTTGTTAGTTGCCAAATTAGCATCCTTTAACATGAGACCTTGAACTGGATCCACCGATTTGTTAAGTCAGGGGCATTATAGGCCTGAACTATGAGCTCTTGTGTACCAACAGACTGTTTTGAGCTATGACTATAATCAAAGGGAATAAAACTCTGTGCAATACAAAGGCCAAATTAAATATCAGTGAAAGAAACTCCATTTGTGTCATGGTAGTTATCTTGTTGATGGATCTGAACCATTGTTAATATTAAAATCTTTTTGTTCTCTTATTCCAGCTACTCAGAATTATTCATTCATCCTGAATGAATATTTTGTACTTCAACTGCATCTTAGGACCTTATTTAGAATCACTTATCTTAAATTAAATATGAGTATAATGTGGTAAGACATGGAAATGTAAAACAAAGATCCAAAATTTTTCAAGTGGAAAAATTAAATTCATCTCTTCTTCACGCTCCTACTTAATGGATGTAGTGTGAAGTATATTGAATTTGAATAGGTATAGCTGGAAATTCAGAGTGACTTAATAGATACCTTCACATGATGTAGAGCTGAAGCTTGTCCTCAGGTACATGGCCACAATAGCATTCACTGTCTGGGACAGCAGTTTACCTGACATGTATGCAAGTGAAAGAGTTGTTTTGTCGGATGCCTGCTGATGCCTCTGAGTAATTGCTGCGAGTCTAGGTAGATCCTCACTGTAAGCATATTGAGTAAAGGAACAAAGAGATCTGCAAAATCAGCACATGGACTATATTAATATGGTTATTAGCTGACCATATAAGTACACCAATTGACTATTTTAATTTCTGATAGAAGGTGTAAGATTTGTCCATTGATACTTAAAGGTCAACATGAGTTACTAATGATTTGTTTTCTTGTATCACAGGAGCCACAGAGTTGAAATTGTAAACTCATCAGCTGGCCAGCATGGAGACTTGGAACTTGGATGTTTTCAACTGTTAAGCCTCCTGTTTCACAGATTCCATTTTCAACTCCTAGATCTGCTGCTCAAATCAATGTGCTGATGCTGGGTTGGAAGCAATAGAGTTCCAGACAGGGTAAGCAATTTATAAAATTTCATCAGCCTAAGAGCAGCAATGAGCATATATACCTGTGGCTGTATGTGGGCTTTCTGGATGCTTTCAACATTCAGAAAAAATTACTGGAGAGTATTTGCTATGCTTCAGTAAGTAATCGCATAATCTTCACTCAGTGATTGTTAGTATCTTGAATGGCTCAGCAAAGCAAAAGGGAAGCAACCTTGTAACACACCTCATTTTCCTCACACAGAAAAAATTTTATATGGAGTTGATAAAAGCTCTCTCATTTTTCATAGTTGAGCTCATAAACAAGAATATTTTCTACTTCTTCACCAAATACAAATCCCTTCATGAGTGGGGAGAAGTATCATGCCTGTATTTTACCAATGGAAAACTGTGGAGAGAACAAAGTGTGGTGTGAATCAATGGCAGAACAAGCAAAGATCACTTTCTTTTTCAGTGCTAGGACCTAACTCTCAGAGATCATTAGTGTCCAAGAGTAATGAAGAGTACAAGAAGCTGGAGGCAATGGAATATTACCTTCAGTACAGCTCAGCATATACACAAAAAGTGGTTCCTGTTTTAAAATTTATATGGCTCCAAAAAGTAGACACCATTTAGAGTATCAAAATTCCTTTTCAGGTCTTCATTGTCCAAAGTTAATTTGTTTCTCCTCAATAACTTCAACTGAATTCCCCTTTCCCTTTACAAATGCTGCCTCACTTAAAGCTGACCACTGTGGCCACAGCACTAACCTTTTGCAAAGCTATTTGTCCAGAAAGTGATGAATTTCTATAGGAAAGTGACTGCACGGCCAGTAACAGAACCAAAAGAAAAGTGTTCTACAACATTAGATGAGAATCATTCTAAGTTCCCTGAATATTCATTTTATATTTTTATGAGAAGGAGAAAATCCTGTCATTTTTTATACAGGTGTCTTTCAGCACTTTTTGACTTCATGACAATCTCTAGTTCAATGTCTAGCTTGCCAGCTGTCTTAGGAACACTCATGCATACTCCGTATTTCCTGTGGTCAACTAATTAAAATCCATGATATTTTTTCTTTTTTTTTTAACTGACTTTGAGTTAATAATATAATATTCAAAATCTTCTTCCATATGTTGGAAGAGTTCCAGTCTAGTAAAGCAAGCAGTGCACTGAAACTAGGTTCTAGTCTCCTCTCTCTCTTTGGCTTGACACTTCTTGGCTATATGAAAAAGGGTTAATAATACTTTCTAACCTTGTGATTGTTTCCTAAGAATTAATGCTTGTAATATGCTATAGTCTCTTCAGTGGATGGTATTCTAGTCAGTGAGTACACTCTGTTCTTTGCATGGAGATAAATTAGGCACGCCCCTTGTGGCAACAGAAATTTGGCCCTCTTTGATAATAACATTAATCCCATCTTCTCCAGGCTTCAGCCAGATTTATTTAGCTGAAGACATGCCTCTGAACAAGCTTCAACTTTGTGACATTTCTTACAAGGAAAGATTGTTTTTTTCTGGGTTGTGAGAGGTAGGTTGATCAAGAACTAGAAGCACAGAGTTCAGTAAAACAGGAGATATTTTCTAGAGAAAGACATTGCCTACACCCTCTGAAGGGATTGATGGAAGAACAATTAAATGAGGTATGTGGGGTAATTTCTGCTGCTAGCATGTAGAGAAAAAGTCATAAGCTAGCCATCTTCACAGGACTTCCTCTTCATACTGGACACATGCAAATTCCTTAAGAAAATCTCATGGGATTTTCAGAGCACTTGTGTCTAGCTCCTGATCCAAAGTGTGGGAAGGCATAGTATGCCAGCTGAAATATGAGAGTGTCAATAGCTTCTATTGAGTTGAGTCTAAATTACCCTGGGATAGAGCCACTAACATAGATGGACAGCATGTGGGAATGATGCTTGCCAGGATGATAGTGCTTTCTGAAGACAGCCCTCATCTTGCAGCTGTAGTCAGGATGTTGCTGGGAAGTCCTCCTCACTGTACTGAGAAAAGCTAGTCAATTGCTCACAGTGCATCCCACAATGTGCTGGGGAATGTGCACGCTAAGGAAACCTTTTCTCCAAACAGCCCTTAATCCTTGAGCCCATAGCATGACAAGCTTCAAATAAACCCTCAGCATACACTTTTTAGGCAAACACAAGCTATTATTGATATGACAGTATTATTAATATATTTCTGTTTTATTTAATAATTGACTTACATCCATGATCACTGTCCTGTTACTTCAACACTAACACACACCCAAAGGGCATGCTATAAATACATTTAATTCTTCCACAAATGCAAATGTTTTTGATTTATTTTTTTTTTGTTTTTATGTTTACTTGTTGTTACAACAGATTGTGAAGTGGGATTCATGGCTGGGTAAAGATAGTTTGCTTGCATTACAGCACCAAGATAAATGCCGGTCTGAAGCACCATCACGAGATCAATCAGGTCTAAGATTTTAAATGCTGAAAGATTTACAGTTTCATTTTGACAGCCCTTCCACTCCTCCTCCCATTTCCTCCAACAATAGGGCTCATTTAGAGCTTTAAAATATGGGAAGCAGTAGAGGAGTCATTAATTTTACTTACACAACAGTATTCACACTTGTAAGGTTTTGACAGTTTCACTAAACCCAAAGGAATTCAGATAGCTGGAGCAAATGGATCCATATCAATATGCATAAAGGAGGTAGCTTTCAGGGTTGAACATACATTTTCTTTCTGCAGGAATCTGACAGTGATGAAAATATGTGGGACGTTCTACTACTGAATTCATGTGGTGCTACTTAATATTTTTGTTTTGGTTTGGTTTTTTCCCTCCCTCCTGTTCAACATATTATCTTTGTTGTTCTGTAATCAATAGAACTGCAGCAAGTCAACAGATTATTTCAATATTTGCTAGGATGCTCTACCCTTACCACCACACTTAGTACCCATTGCCTTTGGCAAGGCAAATAGGCTCTTTAAATATTATATTTGCTACTTAGAAAGTTCAGTTGTTGATTGTGTCTTCTCTCAGGATGAGAAATTCAAGTGCAGAAAGCTGAACATATATACATGGATCTGAATGCTTTAGGAAACAAATACTGTGGGACTCTATTTTTTTATCACTGTCATGATTTTGGATGGAAAATGGAAAACTTGCAGTGAATTCATAATAGGCTGTTTAATTTCCATCGAAGACAGAAAGAACGTGCTTACTTCCTCAAAAGGGAAGACAGATGAAGGCAGGCAAGCTTTAGAATAAAACAAGAATTAAGTGGTAGCCACTTGCTGATCATTGTTGTGCTATGTGTCCATTATCTGTCTGGGTGAAGGCAGTAAATAACACATGAATTTAAATAAAAGTCATTACTCACACTCACTTACAGACGTGATGATAGGAGTCGCTTGACAGATCTTAAACAGGAAACTTGGATGTTATTGAGCCCGTTGCTCTGTTGATTCTCCTCCAGTAAAATCCTCTACCTGTGCAGGAATATTTTAAGACCTCACTAAATTATAAATGGTGACAGTGTTAGGGTTTTTAACTTATTTATTTTTTTGTATCATTATTTGGTCTCTACAATAACAGATGGTGAAGTCTCTCCTGAATAAGCCAAATGCCAGTGTTTTTTTCTTACAGGATGTCATGCAAAAGCACTAACAGCTCTGCTCCTATTAGTATTAGAAGCTGATGGGTCTGCTCCAGCAACTTCTAAAGTTCCTGGGTGTCTTTGGGTCAGCTCCTTAGCACATCTGACTGAGACAGGCAAATCTGCTTTAAACAGTTCCTTATTACTCCTAGAGGTTGTGTTGGGCATGCTCTTAAACAAGCTAATAATCTCTTATAAAACAATATTTTCTTGTTATAAGGCACAGAGTGCCTTATGAAAGGTCAGGGAAGTTTGCAAGTAGGTTTAAAAAAAACCCTTTGCCTTTCCTTCTTGAATGAGGGACTGCTTGTTTCTGAGATGTCAGTGCCAGTGGTTTGTGTTTGCTGGCAGCAAGCACCTGCAGTGTTACAGCTGACAGAGATTAGATCTTGACCAGGCTTGTCTTTCCTTGGTTCTTTTCCTGTGTCTCTTGCTGTGCCATATTGAAGGAACATGACTTAATGGCTATAAAGGGATATTCAGAGCTATTTCTTGCTCCTAAAGCTGTTCTAATGACTTTTTTCTCGCAACATAATTAACTTGAGTTGGTGATCAGAAAATCTTGACTGAATTCACAGTTCTGTGTCAAGTGTGATTGTAGGCATGTTTCTCCACTCCTCTAAGTCCTATATTCCTCATTGGTGATGTGAGACAAATTGGAGTCCTTTCATCACACTGATGGGCTGTGAAAGTAAGTTTGGGTATATTTATAAATACAATAAATTCAGATTTTCATCTATTTATATTGACCTGCATTTCATTGTAAAATTTTTGGTTTCGAGCATAAGTATCTATTTATGTTTAGAATACTTTTTGATGTACGGATCAAAAGGTTTTCAGAAGATCCATTGCTTGGAACACAACTGTGAAGTGAATGAATTGAGAAGCATATAGACATCTCAGAACTGTAAATACTAGCAGCATCTGGCTTGCATTTGTTGGGGGGGTACAGGGAATGAGTAAATAAACATGTTTGAGAAGTACCTGTAATAAAAGCCCTCAGTCAATGGTTCTTGGTTCACAGTCCTCAATGTGTAAGTGCACACAAACAGAACAAAAATCCAGAGCCCTAGAATAGAAGCCAGACGGCTGGCACACTGAACAGGGGTTTCCTACAGCTGACAGGGAGGGACAAGATGCCAGCTGGATTAGTCCAAGATACATTCCTCAAATCTGTGTGGAGGTAGATGCATCCCTTTAGTCCATGTCATTGATCCTTCTCTGCATGCTTTCTTTCCTCTCTGAAAAGCTTGCATGTACTTCACTTACTCAGTGTCAAAGGAGGAAGAACTGATGGGGCTTTGCATTGTTAGACCTCTGGTCTGAATATGTGCCATACTGGGAATAAAGCTTAAGTCTTTCCCTTGCACTTAAATAAAAATGCAGATAAGTACTTCTCATTCCCTCCCTGGTTCTTCAGATGAGATACCTGAATTTGTGACAAATATTGTAGTTTAAGCACGGTGTAAGTATGAGTTCTAATGTGGCAAAACAGTCACATACACATGCCAAGAGGGAATCCTTCCCTGTTTATCTCTGGGACTGTATCTGTTTGGAACAGTAAATAGTTGGCTATGAACACTGAGTAACAACAGGGACTCAATATCTGCAAGCCTGATACAACCCTAGTTATATGCAGATGTTCACAGGTTCAGGCTTTCATTATTCTAGGCCACTTTGTTTTTAAGCAGGGTAAGCCCTGGATTTATCCACTTTGGCACTTTCATGAAGAGAGAAGACAGATAGCAGAGAGCTAGAAGAAGGAAGGTGATTTATATGAAATGTCTTAAAGAAGAATAAATTTCTTTTGACAGCTGCCTATGGAATTTTCATATTTATTGGGAAGGAAATCATGCTCAGCAATTGTCATTGCCTCCCAGAGAAGTGCTGCATCCATTCGAAGGCACATATTGTGTCAAGCTCAGTCTTTAAGACATGACATGTGACAGGTGAAATCACTTGAGATGCTCCATTGAAAGGTGCCAAGGACCAAACTTCCAGGGGCAGTGGACAGTGGTACATAAAGCTCTCTGAATACTGAGGGGATTTTTCAAAAGCATCCAAAATATATTTTACTTGCTCTCATAGAGTTAATTCTGCAATCTCTTGATGACACAGACATTCACAATATCCAATCAGTTTGGCCATAATTATCTTAGAAAGTAGGATGCATCGTGGACTGCTCTCTGGTGGTCTCTCTCTGCTGTGCCCTCACAGCTAAACTGTCCAGCACTCTAAAACTGGATAGTAATGTCCCATGGGTCTGTTGCGAATGCTGCTGGGGCTGAGACAGTCTCCAGTGTCTTCCTGGAAGATATCTTGGGAGAGTTATCAGGGGGCGTGACAGCAATTAAGTGATAGGTTTTCTTATTCTGGTGTCTGTCACTGTTTAAGAGCTGTAGTTGCAACCTTCGAGCTTCTGTCATGAATACAGATGATCAGCACTGTGACAGTGCTTCAGATGAGGAGTTGTACACTGCTGTCAAAGGCTATGCCTACTCTCATAAATCAAATTTTAATGGGGCTCTTTTCAGGCAATAAGATCACTGGGCCCACAGTGGTACATACCCATACAGCTATCCTCTCAGCCTCCAAAACAGAGTTCCCACAGTGAAAAACTATGGTGAATGATCCCCACTATGTGCTAAGTCCCAAGATACATCTAGGAATTGTTTAGGACAGTGATATGTCCTAGAAAACCTCCATGACTCAGATCAGAACTATGCCAGAGACTATTCTAGTAGTTTTCAGTATAAGCAATTGGATCACAGAATTGTAGAATGTTAGGTGTTGGAGTCCAACACCCCTGCCAGAGCAGGATCATCTATACCAGATCACACAGGAACCCATCCACGCATTTTGATGCATGTGGAGAAGGAGACTCCACAACCCCCCTGGGCAGCCTGTTCCAGTGTTCTATCCCTCATGGTGAAAAATGTTTTCCTCATGTTTCCATGGAACTTCCTATGCCTCAGCTTCCACCCACTGCCCCTTATCCTGTCATTGGGCATCACCAAGAAGAGCCTGGCTCCATGCTCTTGGCACTCACCCTTTACATATTTATAAATATTAATGAGGTCATGCCTTAGTCTCCTCTTCTCCAAGCAGAAGAGCCCCAGCTCCCTCAGTCTCTCCTCGTAAGGAAAATGTTCCACTCCCTTAATCATTTTGGTGGGTCTGCGCTGGACTCTCTCAAGCAGTTCCCTGTCTTTCTTGAACTGAGGGGCCCAGAACTGGACGCAATATTCCACATGCAACCTCACCAGGGCAGAGTAAAGGGGGAGGAAAACCTCTTTCGACCTACTAACCACACCCCTTTTAATCCACTTCAGAATGGCATTGGTCTTCTTGGCCACAAGAGCACATTGCTGGCTCATGGTCAACCTCCCATCCACTAGGACTCCCAGGTCCTTTTCCCCTTCACTGCTCTCCAGCAGGTCGTCCCCAGCCTATACTGATACATGGGATTGTTCTTTCCCAGGCACAACAATCTACACTTGCCCTTGTTGAATTTCATCAAATTTCTCCCTGCCCAGCTCTCCAGCCTGTCCAAGCCTCACTGAATGGCAGCACAACCCTCTGGTGTGTCAGCCACTCCACCCAGTTTTGTGTCAACAGCAAACTTGCTGACAGTGCACTCTGTTCCCTCAGCCAAGTCAATGATGAATATATTGAATAGTACTGGTCCCAGTACTGACCCCTCAGGGACTCCACTAGATACAAGACTCCAACAAGACTCCATCCCATTGACTATAACTCTCTGACTTCTTTTCTCCAACCAGTTCCCATCCACCTCACTACCCAATCATCCAGACCACACTGCCTCAGTTTAGTTGCGAGGATGCTGTGGGAGATGGTGTCAAATGCTTTACTGAAATCAAGCTAAATCTATCCACCTTGTTGTGTCCTCATAAAAGGCTATCAGGTTGGTCAGACATGACTTCCCCTTGGTAAAACCATGTTGACTGCTCCTAATGACCCTCTTGTCCTTCATATGCCTAAGGACAGTATTGAGGATAAGTTGTTCCATCACCTTTCTGGGGATGGAGGTGAGGCTGACCCAGGTCTATAGTTACCTGGGTTCTCCTTCTCACCCTTTTTGAAGATTGGAGTGATATTTGCCTACCTCCAGTCCCCAGACACCTCCCCCATCCACCATGACATACCAAAGACAGTGGAGAGTGGTCTGACAATGACCTCTGTCAGCTTCCTCAGCACCTGTGGGTGCATGTCATCAGGACCCATTTATGGATGTCCAGATTGCTTATCTATTGCCTAATCCAGTCCACATCAACCAAAGAAAACACCTCCTTTGTCATGTCCTCCTCTGGGGCCTAAGGGGAGAGAGGATCTTAAAGGCAGTGTTCAGCAGTATAGATGGAGACAAAGAAAACATTTGGTAACTGCCTTCTTTGTAACCTCTGTCACCAAGACACCCACTACATTCAGCAATGGGTTTACATTGCCTATAGTGGTATTTTTTTCCTGCAATATATTTGAAGCCCTTTGTTGTCCTTGACCTCCCTTGCAAGGTGAAATCTAAGGAGGCCTTAGCCTTCCTAGTTGCTTCCTTACATCTTCCAACAACCGTCATACACTCCTCCCAAGTGGTCAACCCCTCCTTCCATTATCTGTAGACTCCCTTCTTCCACTTGAGTTTGCTCAGTAGTTCCTTACTTAATAATTCAGGTCTCTTGTCTTCCTTTCTCAATTTCCTACTTGTTGGAATGCTCTGATCTTGAGCTTAGAAGAAGTGGTCCTTGAATATTAGCCAACTATCTTGGGCCCCCTTGTGTTGTCTAGGACTGTTCCCTGGAACTGTTTACACACACTGTAATACACAAAGACAATCATAGAATACCTTAGGCTGGAAGGGACCTTAAAGATCATCTATGCTCACCACTTCTGCCAGAGAAATCTTGCCTAATGCATCCTAATGTTGAGTTTGCTTTGCTAACAGCTGCATGAAAATTGTTCCTTTGGATTTCCTCCTGGATGAGAAAATTCATGCATCTCTTCCTTAGGAGACTGCAGAACTGGCTTCCAGGTTCCAACAGAACCTCATCACACTTTCCTAAAGCTCCTTTGCTGAAAATGGAGAAGAAAAGTTGTGCATGCAGCACTCAGTCAGTGAATACAACTTCCAGGCTATGGACAGAAAGGTATTTTCTGTAGCTGAAAGGCAATGTTGGTGCCATTGCGCAGGACATCATTTAGCACTTGCGTACAATCCATGTATTATTGTGGAAATCATAGTTGAAATTGGAGTAGGTGCAGAAAAGAACTACTACAATAGCCATGGGATTGCTGAGCCTGTTTTAAGGGAGGAGAGCATTGTGCCTTAACTTATTTAGCTGAATAAAATGAAAGCTGAAGTTTTTACAGCTATCAATAAACACTTCAGGGGGCTGAGTAATAAGAAGAGGTGAGATTGAAAGACATTTCTAATATAACAACAAATGACTATAACCTGGTCCTGAATAAATGGACATTATAAAGCTTTTAACAGCAGAGGAATAAAGTTTTTGAAAAGTCTTTCAATGGTAGGAATAACAGCCAAAAAAATCAAAGTTTAAGAGAGAGCTTAAGAAATCCATAGAAAAGATTATATGACCTGATGGCTCACGACAGCAGGAGCTGAACACAGTAACCAAAGAGGTCCTTTCAAGTCCTATCTCTGATGATGTGAAAAATATCTAAGGATACCCATGTCCCAGGAGACTGAGTCTCGTTCTCTCCAGAGCTAAATGTAGGATGATGTCTTTAAGCAACAGTCCTGCCATTCCCTATAACAGGAAAAGAGCCTGGGTGTAGCTTCTGTGGAGACACACACAGTAACTTGATATAACACAGCTGGGAAAGAATGGACAGAAAAAAATACATAGAATACATAGAATAGAATACATAGAATAAACCAGGTTGGAAGAGACCTTCAAGATCACCGCGTCCAACCCATCAACCAATCAAACACCTAATCTGTATATGCAGTGTCCTTCATCCTGGGTATGCTATAAGCATGAGAAATAAATAGGCAGATATCCAGATGCTAATTTAAATCCATCAGAACTTAAATTCAAGAGTGTTTGTATCCAAATGGCTGCTTCATGCCCTAAATTCTCTGAGTTGTGCTTAATTCTTGCAGTACATAAGGCATGCAAAAACCACCCACCCACTACTTCAGAGCCATTTTTCTTCATCTAAATGAAATTTCTTTAGTTCCATTCATCTTTACAGCTCATTCAACAGGTCCCTCTGCATCAGTGAAGGGAAGCATGTTTCAATGTGCTAATCCAGCTTGGAGATGGATTAATTGACTCACAGGCCCCTCTGATCACTAGCCAGATGTCTCTTCCCAGCTGGCAAGCTTTATTAATTTTCTTATTCTTGTTGTTGTTAATTCTGGGTTTCCAGCCAGCAGGGGCCTTCCTCTACTCAATCAAGGGCAACATGCCCTCTGCTGACATTTTGTATTCTTTGGCCTGCTTTCCCTTGGGCAAAGATATTCAGCTATAAACCTCCTCTCTTGGCATTTTGTCATCTGGCCTGTGGCCCTTGGAGAGGTCTTCTAGTGCAGTTGCACTTGTGTGTCTGGCATGTTGGGCCACTGTGAGGCAGAGCTGTATATGCTCAGGGTGGGTGGTAGAGGCATGTGGGGTAGGCAGTACCAGCTTCAAGAAGAGATCCAAAATTTTAGGTCTGTGCATTGAATTTTCCTGAAAAAAAAAGGACTCAGAACAAGAGTTAGAAAAATGTTGTTCACTAATTTTTTGGGAGGAGACTTGATGGGGTGCTTGGTGCCGTGGGTTAGTTGTTTGGGTGGTGTTGGATTGGTTGATGGGTTGGACGCGATGATCTTGAAGGTCTCTTCCAACCTGGTGTATTCTATGTATTCTACTATGACTACATTGAGTGGAAACTTATTCTACAGTAATTCATCTGGATGGCGCAACCATTAGGAGAGGCTGAGAGACTTGGAGAAGACTGAGAAGGGATTTAATAAATGTTTATAAATATCTGGAGGCTGGGTGTCAAGAGGAAGGAGACAGGCTCTGCTCAGTTGCACCCTGTGATAGGACAAGGGGTAATGGATATAAACTACAGCACAGGAGGTTCTCCCTCGTCATGAGGAGGAAGTTCTTTACTGTGAGGGTCACAGAGCACTAGAACAGGCTCACCAGGGAGGTTGTGGAGTCTCCTCTGGAGACTTTCAAGACCCATCTGGATGCATTCTTGTGAACCTATCCTGTGATAGGTTCTATGGCACTGCTCTGGCACGGGTGTTGAACTTGATGATCTCCTGAGGTCTCTTCCGATGCCTAATATCCTGTGATCCTGTAACTTCCTCACAAAGTTATGGAGAGTATGTCGTCACCAATGTCAGCTGAAAGTACTGGCAGTAATAGGAATATTTGAAGACTTACACTATTTAACATTAAGACTCTGGAGTCCAACTCACAGAATCATGGAATGGTAGGGGTTGGAAGGAACCTCTGAAGATCATCAAGTCCAATTCCCCTGCCAAAGCAGAATCACCTAGGACACGTCACACAGGAATGCATCCTATGTGCATCCTCTCCAGAGAAGAAGAGTCCATAACCTTTTTGAGCAGGCTGGTTCAGCACTTTGTCACCCTTACAGTAAAGAAGACTCTCCTGATGTTAATGTGGAGCTTCCTGTGTTCCAGTTTGCATCTGTTGCTCCTTGTCCTATCATAGGACACTACTGAAAAGAGACTGGAATGTTCTTCTTGACCCTTCAGATATTTGTAAGCATTAATAAGATCTCCTCTCAGTCTTCTCTTCTCTAGGCCCCAAGTCTCTCAGCCTTTCCTCATTGCACTCCATTGGAAACCCTCTTGTATATCCCTGTCCCTCTTGAATTGGGAAGCCAGATCTGGGCACAATACTCCAGATGTAGTCTCAGTAGGGCAGAGTAGAGGGGGAGGAGAACATCTCTTGACCTTCTGGCCACACTTTTCTTAATGAACCCCAGGATACCATTGGCCTTCTTGCCTGCCTTCCCTACATGAGATGGCAGAAAACAGTTCCCTAGAACAGAAAAAATATAACAACAAACCCCACAAAACCCCACAAACCAAACACTTCTCCTTGACTGCATAGTTGTGGGTTGTTTTTGTTTGTTTGTTTGCTTGCTGTTTTTTTGTTTTCATTAGACAAGAATATGCAATTATTTTTTTCTCATGACAAGATCAAGGAGAGCTTGAGGAGAGGGAAGTAAGAAGATAATGTAAGGTGTGAACATAAGAGTTCAGCTGCATTTGTAATTGACCAAACACTTCCTACTCCAAGCGAAAAAGAGGAGGTAATTTCTTCAAGCGTCAGAGCAGTTGCTTACCATTGACAGGGATGTAAATAAGAAGAAAATATCACTCATGTTGTTTAGCACTTTGGTCTTTTTTAGGTTAGATATGTGCCTTGTATGAATCTCACCACTAATGTCTTCCCACATTAGGTGCAGCCCCAGGGAAGTTGTTTTACAGGGAACTTAAGGCTCCAACCTTTGATCACTGTAACCTGGCTTCTCACAGTTCTGAAAACAAGTGTCTAAAAAATGAAATGTGAACAACATGCACCATCAGTATCAATTACTGCATTGTTATCTGGTAAATTTTCCCCACAGGGGGTGAGCAATTCACTTGACGTATTTGGCAAAGGGTTTGATTCTTCTCCCAACTCGAAGTGATGTGATACTGACACCTCTGTACACCTCAGTGGGGTGCAGAGTGGAGTAAGGAAGTGCAGAGTCAGGCCCAAAGCCTCTGCAAGTGCAGAGAAAAACAGTCTCTGTCAAGAGAGTTTATGCAGTCTGAACAGCAAGCTGTAATCTTTGAAGAAAATACTTCAAAGGGAAAAGGCAAGAAGAAACAATGTCTAATCTTCATAGAACTGTGCTCAGGGGTCTCTGAAACTCAGAATCTTCCATGAATTAAGAATTAATTATCACTTGCCAGAAGCAAGCTTTATTCACAGGTAACGGTTGCAGCGATCCGAGTCCTTCACGTGTAACATTCACGGAATTATACTGAACTGATTACAGCTCAGTAAATCACCATATTTCTTTTTGGTGTAATTGCAGACTTCCCAAATTTTTGATGTTATCCTTCACACTGTTTATATGGAATATGTGACAACAGCTCCTAAAATTTCATTTTTCAAAGGAGATACACTTGGAAATGTTTTGGCAGAAAAATTGTGACCTACAGGTTTGCATTAAAGCATGCAAGAAAGTGGTTTAGCTTTTCAGTTGCTGTAGAGCAACGCAGCCCTATTGACTTCTATTTACTGTAGCCAGACAAGACTCCAAATCATTTTTCAGCTTCACAGCTGTATAAATAACAAGTGTGAATGACTGAAAGCAAAACACTGCTATTCTGATTCATCTTGGTAGAAGCTGTGTGTGTAGAATGTCCATCAGGGCAGTGGAGGTATTCAGGATATCTCAACATCTTACAAGCTTGCCTTTTTTAAAATTTAATGTTTGGTTGGGTGTGGGTTTTTTGTTTGTTTGGTTTGGTTTGGTTTGGTTTTTCCTTAAAATACCTTTTTGAATAAGGATTCCCATTCTCTTTCACATTTGGAGTTTGGAACCTAAGGAGGTGATAAGCCAGGGGCAAAACCAAGAATTAAACATTTAGGTATATAAAAGACTCAGTTATGTGATGGACTTATTGTCTTCACAAAAGTGAGTGATTTATTGTAGACATCTGACCAGAGAAATACTCAGGTCATGGTAACATGTAGTTTAAGTCCTGCATTTACCACAAACTGAAGGTGTAAACCCAGCTGTCTGTTGTGGCTCAGCTGCTGCATAGAAAGACATTAAACTACAATAACATGATTGTGTATCCTAGCCCTCTCTTCTACAAAGCACTATCTGTCTTTCATCTTTAAGAATTCAGTGAAAACAGGTGGTGCAGAAGCTCATGAGAGAGCTGCGCCACTGCAGGAAAACAGTTCCCTGACATGAGTCTTCTGGGTTCCTTCAGAACAGCTCTATCTGTCATACAATTAAAAAAAAATTTCTTCTCCTAAAATGTCAGTGAGCCAAGGCATCTGTAGAGAAAAGAAAGTGAATGAAAGACAGGGAGCAGGTCAAAAGCAGTCATTTGAAAGAATGAATCTCACTGGCAAAATTGCAGTGGCTTCATTTTGTGTTATAGCTCTACAGCTTTTGAGATTAGATGGAATTTGTCTTAATATTTGCCCACCAGCAATCAGAAACTGACTACTGATTCCCTATACACATGGATACTTTGCATCCCAATAATAAGAAAGCCTAACCAATACACTTCACTACCATTGTCAAATAGGTGGCAAACATAGATCTGCTGCTTCTTCGGAGTCACTGGCCATCACAGAGGATCCAAAAACCACAAGGGCATTGCATGTTAGCATCCAGAAGGATGCAAAGAACAGAGTTTGACCCTGGTGTTGCATTACAGGCAGGGCTGTTGGTGTTTGTTTTCAAAGGAAATATTCTTCTGTGAACATTCAGAAAAATCCCAGGCAGTCTCCTCTTGCTGACTGTTGCAGCTCCCAAGACAACAAAACCAAAGGTAATTGGTACTGCCTCTCCCTCCAAATGGGAAATGTTGATATTTCAAGTATTTGTTTAACTGCAGATAGTTGACACAGTTGTGAGAAATTATTCTGGGAAGAAAGGAAACCTACCAAACTCCTCCGCTTCCTTTGTCCCAAGCTCTTCTTAGCTCCCGCTGGGTGCTCTGAATCAGCCCACCAGGACTGTCTCTGCCCCAAAGACAGCTCATCCACCCCTTCCTTGGGATTCACACATTTCTGCAACCATTCTCTCCTGCTGGACCTAGGGATCCAAGGGTGGGCAGTGAGCAGATCTTTAGTGACTGCTAAGGGGTTCAGCTTTCTTGGCATCAGTGGGATCAAGCTGCAACATCTCAGCCCAGATGGGGGTAAATCAGGCAGATTCTGGCCCTGAGTGACTTTGTACAAAAACAGGCAATCTGGTACTGAGCTATTTTTGCCCTGTGGGGGATATTTGCTGTGTTTGTTGTAAGATTTTGATGTCACTTATCACATGCCTGTTATAATGCTCTGCCTGAGGCATAATTAAATTCAAAAGGCATGTCTGTGCTGGAAGGGAGGGTTATGATTTGTTGACGCTATGATTTTTCATTAAAAACCAAAAAATTTTTCTGACTGTCAGGAGCAATGGTTACAGAACAAAAATGCTATTGGGAAAAAAAAAAAGAGAGAAGACAAAGATTTTTTTTCCCCCCCTAACAACTACCTGCCTGACATTCCTGTACTGAGTTGGAATAAAGCCCAGCATTTCAAAATAGTGGGATTGTAACAGCAAGACAAGGGAAAAAGAAGAGCCTTGACATTAGGAAAGGTCTGGCAGGTCATACATATAGCTTATATATATGTGTGTGTGTATGTACCTCTGTAAATACAAATAACTACATCTGTATATGTGTGCATGTGTTAGAGCTCCAGATGATATATTTGCCTTTGCTGCTGAAACCACCCTGAAAGCTCAGTTCATTAGTTCTTGTAATACCCATGGTGGCAGATATTAGTATCATTCTTATCTGCAGATGAGATAGGAAAGAGCAAAGGAAGAAGGAAGCACAGAGAGATTAAGGGATTTCTACTATAGTAAATTCAATCTAGAGCTAGGAATTTGGCCAAGTCGGCAAAATCTTAACCCTATTAAAAACAATGGGGGACTTACTTAAGAGATGCTTGGATTTCTCAATATTGCCTGCTTTATTCAAAACTATCACAGTAATATTGCATAGTAAAATTGCATCCTTGATTGTCTATGACTCCTCATCAAATCTCAGATGACTCCCTCAGTCCCAGAGCATCAAAAGAGGGGCTGAATTGAATCTTTCTTTGAGGAACTATGCGCTGTACATTTACACAGATCTCAAAAAGTTAGGCTGGAGTGATATGTAAAATAATTTAAGATCTTCCTAAATTGAATGCTATATTCTCCCAGGCCACCAGGGTCACAGGAATAGAAATTTTACATCCCTAGTTGCTGTGTTTGACAGAAGAATACTATCAAGATATGCCTGGAGGGTTTCAGCTAAACAGATGAGCTACATTCAAAACAGATTGGGCAAAGCCAACTCATGAAAGTAAAAAAAAAAAAAAAATCCTCATTTTATAATGGCTTTCTTGTCTCCTTGCTTATGTAGTTGTTCCAGGGCAATATTTTCATGTTATTAAGGTGTTTTCAGCTCTTCTTTTTAAGCTCACTTCATTAATGTTGGGAGAACACTTTGAAGTAGAAAACGTAAATGCTAAGTGGTATCACTGACACACTTTGTAGACAATGCTGTTGCCTTCCCAGAGGTCATGTGAAGCAAGAATGTCGCACCTGCAAACTGCATAAATTGCTACTGGTAGCAGAGGGCCAGATTTCCCTCCAATCTGTTGCAGCAGCCGTATGCAGGCTCAAAGTTCCTGGAAGAGGATTTGCCTTTTCAGCAGGGAACTGGTCTGCCAACTGGAGACTGAGTCCCCAGCTCTGCTGTGAGGAACTTGGCAATGAAGCAGCTGTGGGGCAGAGCTCTGCGGTCTGGTATCTGCTGAATAAAATTTTTATAACTCACTGAATGCTACTGAAGGAGTCCTTCAGTGTTTGGCACCAAATCTTCAAAGTTCCTTATTTCTCAGCATGAGTGAATGGTCAGAGGAGCGCAACACATACTAGGTAATGTGGGAGAGGAAGGGCATCTGGAGTGGGCAGCAGGTGCATCTGCTGCAACATCTTTGGTCCAGCTCAACAAGGCTCTGAGAAACCTGATCTAGCGGATGATGTGCCTGTTCACTGCAAAGGGGTTGGACTAGATGACATTTCGAGGTCCCTTCCAACCCAAGCCATTCTATGATTCTGTGACCTTTGAACATGGGGAGTGTTTCATAGGATTTGTACTGCTGCAGTGCAGTGCTGCTGAATGCTGGGCTTTGCTGCCTCCAGCCTGGAGTATGACAGAACAGTAGACAGGATAACCACACCTGAGACAAAGGCTTGTCTGTGGAGCATGGCATCTGTGGAGTCCTATGTGCCATCCGGGTTGATTTTGAAAACCTGTTACTGCACCTGTGGCACACTGTATCCTTTCTCCATTACCCTCTGGGATGTGCTCATACAGGAGGAATCCTGCCTATTGACCACAGCTTACGATTTGGACACACACACTGCTGCTTGCAGAGAGTAAAGTGGGAAGCTGTCATGACGCAGTATAGCAGCCTTCTTGCTAAAATACAACACACATCCACCCCTCTCACCCACAGATGTGATTTATTGCCTTGTCATATTTCAAAAGCTAAAGCAGGTTGAGCTTGGTCAGTTCTTAGATGGAGAGGTCTCCAAGGAAAACACAACAGCTGAAGGAAATGTTCCCTGACTTAGAACTGGGGCAATAGTCCAGCATGGTGTCAAAGATGTTGCTTTTGGACTGATTGTAAAATCAATGTATTGGTCGTTAGTGATCTGTGGGGAGGGAAAGTAACACCTGACGTGATTGGACAATAGCTGCCAGGTATTTCCTTTCCTATAAGGGCCAGCTCTGCAGCATATGTCATTTGGATGAACCACAGTGGATGAACCACAGTTGATGAACCCTGCTGATTGCTTTCTCTGCTGTATCTCTTATGTGGATTTAGAGGCTTGGTTGTTTTCCTTTGTTCTCTTCCTCTGTATGTTACATAATTCCTTAAATGGCATGGAAGCACACAAACTACAGGATCACACAAATGCAGTGATTTGTTTTTTTCCCCCTAATGGAGTTCCCAGCTTCTGGAAACGCACAGCTTTTCTACTTAAGATTATTGGTGATGTAGACTTGAACTTCCCCTCTTCATTCCCACAGAAATATCTGAAAGTTCTGGCTGTTCACTGACGTTTGTAAGGTTGGATTAATTACCTACCAGCTTCTTACAAAGGGCAGTAGGTTTATGCATCACCCTCAAAGATAACTATCTACATCTGTTCTCATTAACTCTTTAAATGCAGTGGTTCAGGTCCTGGGTTCTGCCTGCCAGAGCCCTGGGACAGTGTGTTTTTCCATAAGGAAGTGTGCACGGAGATTATGTAGTTTGCTTGAAACACTGCCAGCCAAGGAAATTAGACATTTCCCTTCTGTGAAGAAAGCTACATGCATGTAATAAAAGACATGATCCCTTTTGTAATCGCAAAAAGTATATTAAAATATCACTGGTATGAATTTAAAGTGACAATGAAAATTACCAATTTCATCCATGCACTAATCTGGTCCTTCTGGTTTCTAAACAAACACCTTTTCTTGGTTTGTCCTCTGTTTGTAGCACAAACCCAAACACTTTGCCATGGGATGAAGGAATTCACATTTGAAACTCGTGTTTTCATCTCCTGTTTTCATGTTAACAAACTGCAAACCTGAAGTAGGAAAAGTCATAAATGATCCCATACTAAAATCTGCAAATCAACTGAAGTGTCTCTACCAACTGTGTTACTTTAGGTTGACAACAAAGCCAGCACCTTTGAGGTGTTTAAGAACCACCACTGCATGCACTCTGTGACTGTAGTAATTAACTGTGGCTCTCTGCTGGGGGAGTGAAGCTTGATAAGCACATTACAAAACCATTGTGAGGAGTATAGGTGCTTTGAAGAGAGCATTGAAGGATATTTTTTTTCAGAATATAAGAAAATATGTAATGTGAGATTTCTCAAAGGAGAAGATTACGCTGTATTTGGGCTTTTCTATACGGACTGAGAAACAGAATGTGAGAATACTTCACAACTTATTTAGGATTTCAGGTTGGACTGCACCCAAGTCTGATCTAGTCCATCATCTTGTGTTAGAGAGTGGCCAGCACCAGGTGCTGCAGGGGAAGGTACAAGAGAATTTGTAGAGGTGGTGCTTTTACAAGTGGAAGAAATATCTTCCTGATTTCCAGTTGTTGTTGTTGCTACTGTTACATATAGTTCTAATTTCTATATACAGGACAAAAATAAAGCAGAGAGAGACCTATTTCAGAGTTCAGATGTAATTGTTTATGGCATAAAATGCTTCCTCCCAGACATGCACGGTATGATTATAATGAACCCAAAAACCTTGACTTCTGCCCATGCAGAAGTTATTCCAGTGCATGTTTACAGTACAAACACCCATAATCTACTTCAACTTGCTGGCATAAAAATGACCACTTTCCTTTGGTCTCATGGCAGTCAAGGCAAATGAGAATCTATCCTGTGTTTTTGAATGAGGTACAGGACTTTTCTAACTGTCATGGCAGCAAATCAACACCAGAGTTTCATAGAGGAGACACAAAAGAGGCATGGGCCAGGTTGGGACACTGATGATGGGGGTCCTTACTGCTACTGGCTACCCATGGTCATGTTGTTTCCTGCCTTTGTACTGCCTCTAAAGAGCACAGATACTGACACTTGCCTTCTTTACAAAGCAGTGTAATTGATAGCTGAGACTCAAAAATAGATGTGAAACATAACAGAAGAGATTGTTTTTCAGGATTATCAGATCCTTGAAACTACCCACTTCCTTAGAAAAGAACACATGCACTGCCATGCAAAGCTTCTCCTTATGTTCTTTTTGCAGAATTAAGCTGAACATCTGACCGTTATTTGTTGGCATTGGCTTTTTTGTTATAATTGCTATTGAAAATGCACAAACTTAGCTGTGGTCAGATCACTGCAGTGGAGGAGGAGTATTTGCACCGGAAATTAATATGGCTGTTATGTCTGCCTTGTTTTTGAGCATAGTGTTTTCATGCTCTTTTTTCTTCTCCCCCAGCTTTCTTCTCTTTTGTGTCTGCCTGCCTCTTGTTTGTGTCACAGTCGTTATTTTTGCTCCAAGCAACAAAATCCATCATGCTCTCACCCTCTCATAGGCTCTATGTACACCTAAGGTTGGGCTAGCAAATCTGACTGTCTCTGGAGACAGATTTTGTATCCTTCTCTTGTCCTTTCCACACCCTCACAGCTTTGTGTCTCCTATTTCCTGAGTTTTTCCCCTGAAGGACAACAGTTCCTCAGTACTGGCACAGTGGCTAACTTGGATGCTGTTACTGGCTCTACTGCTGAGCTCCTGTTGGACAATGGGCCAGTCACTCATCTCCTCTCTTATGTACTTTATTCATTTCAAACATATGATTTTCAGCAAAAGGGACAGTCTGTTACTCTTTGTCATTACCCACTGTAGCACAACACATCTCCCCTGTGGTTCAAAGCACCATATGTTTCTTTGATACACACAGTCATTTTGATGTGCCCTCACATTTCTCTTGAACTCACTTTGCCCTCCTTCCTCTTCTCTCTATTGTTCTTTTAATACTGTTTTCCTTTTCAGCACTGTGGTTCTTCCTTTTCTCCATGCTCTCAGTGCCCTCCTCCAGGGCTGTGCTGTCAAGCCTTGGGCAGCTGTCCTGTAGTTGAGATGGGGCAGGGACCAGGGTCCAGGAAGGGTCTACCAGGAAGCATTGAGTCACTTGGATCCCTCTCTCATCAGAAGGAGGGGGCACTTTTATGCCTGATCCTAGATGGGCAGGGAAATAAAGAGCCATCTAACAAGCTCAGAAGTGGCATAGCTTGTAGAAAAGGTTGTGTGAGCAATGGGGAGCAAACCTTGCTGGATGGAGTGTTTAACATCTGTCTTGCAAAGCCTCATTCCTTGGAGGTCTACAGTAATTTTATCACTTTCTCTGGTTTCATTTTCATATCTGTCCTAATCTGTACATCTTTTTGTTTGTTGTTTTCTCCAGTACTGTTCAATCTTTCATCCTACCATTCCTATCAGTGTGGCCAATGGGCTTCTTCACTCCAAAGCAATGTTCCTAAAATCCCTTGATTAGGATGCTCCAATAAGGCAACAATTAATTCCTGTATCTGTAATTTGTTTATCTTCTTCTATAGAGTCTTAAAACAAGCCTCAGGAGAAGGATATAAATGATGAATGCAGGTTAATAACATGGGAGTCTGTGGAAAATTGCATTAAGATGGCACAGCAATAACGGGTATAAAAACAACTGAAGCATATGCTGAAGTCTCTACTATATCATAATATTTCCACTGGTAATATACATTGTAGTTTGTGCTAAAAAATCTGAAACATAAAAGAGCTAAAGAATTAATGTCTCCAAACTGCTACTGAGAAGAAAGAAGTTGAAGAAAATTACTCCCAGTTGTTACAATAGCTGAAAAAACCCCACAACCCACCACCAAAATTGGTGAATTCAATTCTGTTTCATTTTAATGTATACCAACTCTCTTCAGTGCAGAAAGGCAAAGACCTCCAGGTGACAGATTCATCCCAATCCAGGAAAAATGCTTTAAAAGGGGTGATCTGATGACTCTGTCTCTCCATTAACTGGAGAAGATTATTTAGTCTTATGTAGGCAAGATGTGTAACCCTTTCTTGGGTGCTTTTCCTCCTTGAAGACATTTTAAAGAACCTGGCCTAAGGTCACTATGGCATGACTAGAATTAGGAGAATTATTCATGGTTTCTACTATTCCAAAAAGAGGTAAGACCATTTTTATTTGTTTAATTAGACAGGGGCAGCTAATGAATTTCACTAGATTCACTGGAAAGTCTCTGCCAGATGCAGAGTATCAGAAGCAGAGTTACAGAGCTGTACCAGATGTTCAGGATGCTCAACAACCTATATATCATCCTTGTAAACATTTTGTGTATTTGTGTGAGCCTAAAGGGAAGTTACCTGTGTGAGCTAATATCACAGAGGGGTTTAAGAACAGCTGCCATAAATCTTCAAGCAGGCAAACACACCAGAAAAGCCTAGCACTCTCGTGATCAGTTTATCTTTCTGCTTTAGCAGGTTGAAAAAAAGGCTGACTAGAGGTGATGTGGGAAGAATTAAAGTAACACTGATATGAACAGGGAAATCTGTTTCACTTGGTCCAGTAACAAACCAACAGAATGAGAGCTGGACATCATCTTCTGAACGTCAACCGGACAAATGCATAAGGATAACCCAGCCAGTAATTACAAACAACAGCAACTTCTATGTTAGGATACAGACATTGTAGGAATGTAACTGCCAGGGTAACAGAAAAACTATGGGAGTTACCTGCTGAAGTGAGAATACAGGTAGGGTTTGCAATCATGTTGAGATATGTTTCTACTAATATACTTCAGTATAAATAGTACCAATGTTGTACCATATTCCTCTTCAATGTGATAATGTTGAAGAAAGTACCGTGGAAAAGCACTTAGGAAAAGAAAAATGTAATCCATATAATTGTCTACTCTTCCAAAATCTTAGCCAGAAATCTGTCTGAAACACTGTTTTTCAGAGTGTGCTCTGATAACCCAGAGATGGATCTTAAGGCAAGGATTTTGATTTATTTAAAAAAGCCTATTTCCCAGTAGCAGTAAAAGGCAATTTTCAACATGCAGTCTGTGAATCTGCATGGGTCCAGGATTAATTTCCCAGCATCCACACTTTTCTACTTTTGAGAGAAAATCAACTCTAATGATGACATACAGAAGAATCTGCATCCATGGAGGGAAAAAGAAAGGGTTTAGCAATGAGAAAAAGAGTGAAATCCACTTGTAGAAAACAAACATTTTTGAACTTTAAACAGAATCAAGACCCTTGTGGCTTTTTTTTAACAAACAAACCAACCAACACCACTTTTCTTAATGGAGAGCTATCTGCATTTGAAAGATTAGTATGCAGAGAAGTTAGATGACAGCAGTCACTGACACTGTCATTGCCCAAAGAAAATTGTATAGAAGGTGCTGAGACGAAGTCATACTTGCTAATTTGCTCACTGGAAACTGGAGATTTGCACTGTGTCCTGTATCTCCAATCTGGTGCGCAGCTTGTGGCCCTCTGCTCTGAGAAATGGGAAACCTGAAATCCTAACATCACCCAGGATGACAATGAATATGATTCTACGATAAAAGCCAGTAGGCAAGAAAGCAGCAGTTAGGAGGGGGAAAGGACTAACTGTCATTTTTTTATTGCAAGAGCATAACATAGCGTGGCTTTCTGCAAGTTGTTAGCCAGCTGGTTGAAGATGATCATGACATCTATTTTAGCACAATGTAAATTTGGGGGGTATCTTATTATGCTGCAGGGTAACTGGTCTATAGAAGTTCTGCTGGATTTGGCACAGGAATATCAGACACCATCACCAGCCAAGTGTTAAAATTATGAGCATGTTAAAGGTGTTGGGAATTCCAACTGATCCAGCACTCTATGCAGATGAGCGTGCAAAGTGCATTTCCTTTTACCTGACTGGAGGCTCAGTGGAATAACAGTCTGTGAGCTAAAAATAGCCCATTAGTGGTGAACAACAGCCAGCTTTCTCCCCAGCATTGTCTGTATTCCTCACTTGCTGCACATTGAGCTGCTGTTCATTTCTGTAGCAGGTCTGTGCAAGGAATCTATGTTGAATACCCAATAGAGAATTAGCAGGTGGATTGGAGATCAAAGGTTGTTTGCTCTGCTTTATATCTGTGGCATTTCTCAACTCTCAGATCTGAACCAAATGAAACCAAAAAACTGGCCAAGAAAAAGGCTCTTAATTGGCTGATAAACCCCATGATCTGTGGGAACAATTAGACAAAATCCACATCTTAGAGTAAATCATGATGGAAGGCACTAAAATCGCAGTTTAGAAGTGTGATACAAGCCATGGATAAAACTTTATGAAATCACAGTCTTTGATATTGTCTTAATAATCTTTAGCTTCTTGTTCATTTGTATTTGTGGAAAACATGACCTTAACTCTTTCAATTCATTGTGCTCTTTTAAAATATTCTCCTTGGGCTGTTTTGTCTGAGCAGGACATATTTATTTGTCAGACAGATGTCCAGTGTTATGAAATATCTAGCCTAATATCACATTTTTTAACATGACATTATGATTGAATCATTTTTAGACATGAATTCTGTACCTCTATTAATTCATTGACAGTTAGGATTCATTTAAAAAACATGTTAGGTCTGGACTGAAGCAGTTTAAGAGCAGTTTGGATCTAGTAATATATGAATCATAAGGATAACTGTTTCCTTGGTTAGTATTTTTTGACTGATTTTAATAGTAAATACATATAGATAGGTTTATCTATGAAAGTAACCCCCTTAGTCTGCTTAGCTATGACCACAAGAAAGTTATTGCTGGTGGATTTATAAATTCAAATTCTTCAAAAGGTTAACTAGGTCTGCATCCTTGATGTTTATGGTGTGAGAACTTCAACGCAATTCAGCAAAAATCAGTGGAGATCCTTTAATTTCATTTTGGAATGACATTTTCAGCTGTAAAGACATTAGGAAACATGGACATTCCTAAGCACAGAAGGAATAAGATAATACTAAATTTGACCTTTTGTAATGCAATTCTAGAGAAGTAAAACCAAATCATCATTACTGAATCATCATAAAATCAGGTTGGAAGGAACCTTAGAGATAGAATAATAATAGAATAGAATAATAGAATCTCCTCCTAAACACCTCCAATGATGGTGACTCCACCACCTCCCTGGGCAGCCCATTCCTATGGGCAATCACTCTCTGTGAAGAACTTCTTCCTAACCTCCAGCCTAAACCTCCCCTAGCACAGCTGTGTCCTCTTGTTCTGGTACTGGTTGCCTGGGAGAAGAGACCAACCTCTGCCTGTCTACAACCTCCCTTCAGGTAGTTGTAGACAGCAATAAGGTCTCCCCTGAGCCTCCTCTTCTCCAGGCTAAGCAACCCCAGCTCCCTCAGTCTCTCCTCATAGGGCTTGTGTTCCAAACTCCTCACCAACTTTGTTGCCCTTCTCTGGACACACTCCAGCAAGTCAACATCCTTCCTAAACTGAGGGGCCCAGAACTGGACACATCTACTCTAATCTCCCTGCCATGGTCAGGGACACCTCTCAGCTTGACATGGCTGCTCAAGGCCTCATCCTACCTGATCTTAAAGAATTCCAGGATGGAGACATCCACAATCTCCCTGGGCAATAGCCCTCTGCCACATTAACAGATATTGATGGAAGGGTGTTTGTGTGTGTGATCATAGACAAGGACAGAACATAAAGTGGTAAAAAAAGGGGAGGGGGGAAGGGGGAGATCCCCAAATCCCTGAACCACAAAGCATGAATGCAGCCCTGGCTGTAAGGACTAAGTGATGCAAATGGTTCATCCTCTTGAGGTTTAGTGTGGGAATGTACTTGTAATTCTTGCTATTACCTGGTTATGCCACTCAGAGTCAGAAGGACCATCTTGAACTAATAAGTAGGACAATTTGAATGTGTGAAGGAATGAACCATATTAACTCAAATCATATGAAAGGTGTGGTAACTGTGGTGAAGATCCATCTAACATACATATACTATATGTTATAATGGCCTTGCTGATCCTGTTAATTGTCTTGTCTTTGAGGGCTTACATTTCACTGGGTGGGTTAGAGTTAAAAATCAAACAGGTGGGGAAATCTTTGCAAAACTACAGTGCATGGGAATTTCCAGGATGCTTTGACATCTGTAGGAAAGACTTCTCCTAGCTCTAATTCAGCCAACCTCAAAATGAGAGACACTATAAAGTGCAGCAGGGTAGGAGGAATAAAAGGTAGCTTTGAGGAGGAGAAAAGAGCACATGAGGGAATCCACTCCTGGGGGCTATAAGACTCAGATTCATGCTGTTTAATGAAGAAGGGGCAAAGTCTAGCTTTTTATCAGAGAGCTTCAAATGCATGACAGCTTTTAACAGAAGACATCAAAGGCTAAGGAAAGAAAAGAAAGAACTAAACCCACCAGGCACTGAATTTAAAGTAAACTAAACTCTGGTGACCTCTGTCAGGGAATCTGTGCTCAAAAAGGAAATCAGGGTACCTGAGGTCTTAGGAACTCTTGACTTGTGGAGGAAGAGCAGGTATTTATGATACTGCAAACGCCTCTACATGAAAACATTAAGTCTAGCAGAAATCACTTTCTGACAGCATCACTTGGAAGGAAGTCTATTTGCTTTAATTTGTGCAGTGTATCCTCCTCCACACTCAAACCACAGAAGCTCTGAGCCTAATTCAGCTTTATGAACAGGAAGCAGTGTTTTAGTTTAAGAATGTTAAGCTTTTGGCTTAGGAAATGGTTGGTTCAGTCTTCATTATAACCAAGATGAGAGATGACACATATGTATGGTATGTAAACCGAGAAAAGTTTGCATATTTCAGGACTTTAATATTGGACCAGAGTGTTGACACTGTGAGATGACTGGAAAAATAGCCTAGTATTTTGAGGAAGGTCTGAAATGCAAATATTTCAGATCAACAAGGTTGAGATGAACAGTGAATCTAGATTTGACTGCTTGCCAGGTTTTCTAATAATATTTTTTCCCTCGCTTTAGCACAATTTTAATTTGACATCCCTGAGGATTATGAATAGCTAATTCACACATCTACTGACTTTAAAGGCATAGGGGCCATAAAGGCCTCCCAGCTTAATCTCTCATACAAACCAAGAAGAAAGATTTTCCTATATTAATTCCTACTTAACAGTTTGGCACTAAGAATTTAAGAACCCTTGGACCAGGTTAAAACAAAGAGCTCTGCAGCCTATTCTTTCACTATTCAGTCTCTGACAGAGGTCATCAATATACACTTAGAGAAGTGTAGATATAACAATGCATATATGGAGTGATCCTTTTGGTGACATCCTTTGATGACAAGTTTTTAAAAAAAAACGCATCTCTTAAAGTTTTGGATAGAAAAAAAACACTACTGTGAGCAAAAGGAAGTTGCTACTTTAATGCGGTAAAACAAGTAAATCTCAGGGGAAAGTCAAATGGAATTCTGGAAGAGAAAATTCCCTTTGTAAGATAAATTTATCTCCAAATAATAAAGAAGGTATTTTAGGTTCTCAGACACATTTTACCTTCCTCCTACCTCTGATCTTGTGTTGTGGAGCAGATTCTTGTGGAAATAAATGAGGGAGGATAACCTGGCAAAGATCAGAGGAAAAACAGTAGAACCAGGTTTTCCTTTCTTGCTGACACAGCATTTTGTTCAAGGTCAGTCACAGAGTAGGCTCTGACTGAAATTATAACCAAAGTTTCAGTCATGCAAGAAATATGAATAAAACTGAGCCTGGTTTGCTGGAGTCCTGCTCTAGATATTTAGATGAGATTCATTTAACCAGGCAGCCAGATTATGTGTTCTTACACGTGATCTGGTTATTCAAAGGTCCCTTTATGAGAAGTTCATAGGAAAACCAAAAAATTTTTAGACATGGTTTCTCCCTTCCTATAGTAGTTGTTTAAAATATGAATCACTCCAAAGATAATAGACCTTTATACTGTCGCTATCTCTCTCTTCATGCTACATCTGGTGAGATAAATCCCACCTTCAAATGCTTCTTTTCCTTGTTTGGAAAAAAGAAAGAGGTTGTAGAGAGAAATGACTTAAAGAAGTCTCAATTCCTCTGTAGTCATAGAAGACACTGAAGATACTCTCTGTATAGTTTACAAGTTCCTTATGACCTGGCAAAAGGGAGATTATCTCATAGAAAGAGCCATGGAGAAAGATTGCTTGTTCTTCCAGGCATATGAGTAGGTGTCAAGATAGTTTTGGCATTTACAAAGGATGTGAAGCAAATTAAATATTGCCTTCACTGCTGCATTCATCACAAGCAGAAAGATTCAATACAAATGCATTTATTTGATGTGAATTAAAAAGGACTACTTGTTTGCTTAGTAAAGGTTTTCACATTATGTAAGTCTGAAAAGGTGAAATGCAACTATCTGGTTAACTGGAAGGAGTTTTCAGGGAGACAAAAAAATCAAAGTTTAGACCTAAAGGCAAAACAATTAGCATAGTTGTGCAGTCAGCTGAGCCCTTACAGTTGCTTTCTACACACTTGGTTGGGCTGAAGTCACATATGACCCCAATGGTTCAGGGCACAAGGTTCCCAGTGCTACAAGACAGCAGGAGGCTTGTGGACAAGAGCAAGAAGACAACTGCCTACATCCCAGGCACAGATCCAAATCATATTGTACTCTCTATAGACCCCAAGGTCCTCCAGTGTGGTGTAGTTTTACTTCAGAAGAATGTGTCTGGGTAGAGAAAATACCCTGGTTTGTAATTTCAGGTATTCTTTTCTGCTGTCACTCTGAAAATGTCAGCATGGATGTTAGAAGGTAGAGAGAACCAACTACCTAAAATGCAGGAGGCAGAAAGGAGCTTAGTAGATAATCTGTCCATCATCTGGAGGCTATCAGAAAATTTCAGGAGAAAAGTTGTTTGGAAGAATCTCAAGAGCAGCATTAAGGTGGGTTCTACAGAGACACAGGAGGATTAGACAAGTAGAGGAAGAGCTTCAGGCCCTAGGACACGGTTGACAGACAGCAATGAGGAGAACAGGCCTGGAACAGTCTGCATGTATCTCTGACCAGCAGACCTGCAAAGGTCCTTTCCCCTCCATCAGCAGAAGGGAAGTGAAGTCGCCCTATCTCCAAGTGGAGGCTGAACATGGGTCAAGAAAATACTGTAGTAAATCTCCTTGGTGAAGAAATATCCACCAGCCTGAGGCTTAGTCAAGTTTGCTAGTGAAGACTAAGGCCTAGTGAAGAAGAAGGTCTCTTCCAACCTGGTTTATTTCATTGCAATGGGCTGCCTGGGGAGGTGGTGGAGTCACCATCATTGGAGGTTTTCAGGAGAAGACTTGATGGGGTGCTTGGTGCCATGGGTTAGTTGTTTAGGTGGTGTTGGATAGGTTGATGGGTTGGACATGATGATCTTGAAGGTCTCTTCCAACCTGGTTTATTCTACGTATTCTATGACACTAAGTGCTATTCTGTTCCTGTCATGTGAGTTGGTGGGTTTTTTTTGTTTGTTTGTTTTAATATTCTATTCTAAATGTCAGTGGCCAGTGAAAATGTTACCCAGTAAGACTTCTGTCTGAGAAAACCAGCAAGGTGAATAAATAATAATTTAACAATGCATTCATATAAAAAAATGAAGGGATTTGGGGATTCAGAGTTGGAAGATTTTCCACCTGGTTCAATACAAACTATTCAGTCAATGGAAAATGTCACCCTTGGCCACTCATGACTTAAAAGGCCATGTCTCTTGTGTGCTGTGGACTCTAGACCTGGACCCAGCACTGCAGGTGGGGTCTCAGAGTGGAGCAGAGGGGCATCCCCTCACTTGACCTGCTGTCCATTACTGCTGTCCAGAGAAGGGCAATAAAGCTGGTGCTGGGACTGGAGCACAAACCCTATGAGGAGAGGCTGAGGGAGCTGAGGTTGTTTAGCCTGGAGAAGAGGAGGCTCAGGGGAGACCTTATTGCCCTCTACAACTACCTGAAGGGTGGTTGCAGCCAGGTGAGGGTTGGTCTCTTCTCCCAGGCAACCTGTGACAGAACAAGAGGACACAGTCTCAAGCTGCACTAGGGGAGGTTTAGGCTGGATGTTAGGAAGAAGTTCTTCACAGAAAGAGATTGGAATGTGCTGCCTAGGGAGTGTTGAAAAAGAGACTGGATGAGGCACTTAGTGCCATGGTTTAGTTGATTAGATGGTGTTGGATGATAAGTTAGACTTGATGATTTCAAAGGTCTCTTCCAACCTGGTTAACTGTGTGTTTTTGTATGAAGGATGTGTATTCACTTGTCATAATGTCCCTTTCCCAGGGATTCTTCATTCTAAACAGCTTCGGCTCCACCACCACCATTTTTGCACCCATCCCACAGCTGGGGGCAAGACCCTCACCAGCCAAGATACCACACAGAGGAGTTCAGCCCCAGTAAGAAAGACCAGCCAGCACCCATGGGTGATATTGGAGTAGCAATCAATCCTGTTCCTAACAGCCGGGGGGCCACCAGGCCCCCCGGCCTTTGTTGTCACCACCACCATCACCCAGTGCTCACCATGGGCACTCACCAGTGATGAGAGGAGGATCCTCAGCCCAAATGGGCTCAGCTTAGGGCTTCTGCCTTTCCTGGGGGGGATTAAAAAGGAGAGTGGGTGGGGAGGACCAAGTGGCCACACCTGGAGTGGGAGGAGACTCAAACAGAGCCCAGGTGCTCTGGGATTTGAGGGGGAAAAGGGGAAGATGTGGTGGGTGAGGGACTTTTAGGGTGTCAGGTAATGATAGGACTAGGAGGAATGGAACAAAAAATAGAAATGTGTGGATTCAGATTGTATGTTAGGAAGAAATTCTTCACTATGAAGGTGGTGAGACACTAGAACAGGTTGCTCAGGGTGGCAGTAGAAACACCATCCCTGGGAGTTTTTAAGGCCAGGCTGGAAGTGACTCTGGGCAACCTGATCTAGTGTGAGGTGTCTCTGCCCATGGCAGGAGGGTTGGAACTAGATGATCCTTGAGGTCCCTTCCAACCCCAACAATATGATTCTATGATATGATTCTATGATTCTAATAATCATTTCATGAATAGTCTAAAACATGTCCTTGTTTCTGTTTCTTAAGTTAAATACCATAGCAGAATGTCTCTGTAATAGATGACAAAGAAACACAGATTGTAGGATTCTGGCTATTCCACAAACTACTTTGAATCTTTCCTGTGGCCATGAATGTTTTATGGCTTGATGGCCAGTTCACCAGATTGGAAGATATCTCAGACTAAGAAGTGGGCCAGTTTCAAAAAGCTAGAAAAATCATAGATGAACCAGACAGAGTCTTCTAGATCTTATCTCAGGTTTAGCACAGGTGTAAGCAAATGCAAATCTGCATCGAGTTCAGGAGGTGAGAAGCTAATTGGGATTTAAGGAGAGTTTTGGCTGCAGTAGTTAAAGGAGAAATGAACTTAAGCTGTGAAAAGACATATTTAGGCTAGATACTAGGGGAAATGTCCTCTTCAGAAAGGCAGTGAGGCACAGGGACCTGATGCCTGGGAAAAGATTTATTTTTTTTTTTCAGAAGTGATACAATAATCCTGAATCTCCTTCAGGGCAGGAGGTAGACTGAACTGTCCCTTCTGGTCTTATGTTACACAACCCCTGTATTTCCAATCTGTCTTGGAACTTACAACGGTGTAGTTACACTGATTTACACTAGTTGGAGGATCAGGATAACATGTTCATGACTCATGTTCTCATTCCATCAACTCCTCATCATCTTCCCACTGTTGAAGACCAAGCTCAGGATGCAGCATCCATTGTTGATTAGACAGGCTAGTCAGCAGGCCTGAAGGTAATACATTATTGCAATGCAAGGATTTTGCTGCAGTTCTCTCTACTGCTTGAGCAGGGTATGGGGAGCAAGCATCTGAAAACCTGAAGCTGCAGAGCTTACTGATATCTTGAAGCTATTAAATGATTGAAGTGCAGTACCCCTGACAAATTGAATAGCACTGCTTGTTGGTGTAACACAGAGCAGCTCTGTTGACTTTGTTGCTGGTTTATCAAAGTCTAGGATTTGACCCATTGAATCCTGACTTAAATTTTTATATATTCATGAACTATTTATACTGTGTGGAAAATCAATACCTTTTATTGTTCACCTGATTTAGGATGTATAAAAGGAATATTTCAGTATTCTCCAGGGTCAGTGCAGAGGGGCCTTGAATGATGAAAGATGCAGTAGCTTTTGAATGGAAGAAAAACATCAGGGTAGGAAGGAAAGACTGTAATTTTTAGGCTAAATATATATACATATTTTTAGTCAATTATACAAATATTATTTTTTCACAAACTTAAGACAAAACATAAGGTTGTCACAGAAGACCATATATAATGCTTTTTGTCTCTTTAAAAACCGAGTTATTAATTTAAAAAAATCTTCTTTCTGAATTTCTTTGCATTTTGCATGAGCCACGAAACCTCCAAGGAGATATTTGAATTTCAATACTGTCTCAAACTTTTATTAAAATGTACTCTATCTCTGCTTCAGTAATTAACATGAAGATAGGGCCCTTATTTCTAATAACTGAAATCTCTCAGTTAGTTCAGATTTTCCTTAAGTATACTTTGGATTAAATAATTGCTGGGTAACAGTATAAGCAATTTGTCTATGATAGGGAATTTATCACAAATTTCCTGCTCCTGTTTCTGCAGTTTATGCTTTTGCCAATGTGTTTTATGAGTATTTATTAAAGGTGATGCCTCAAGTTAATAACATAAAATATCTACTAGTTTCATAATCATCACTGCAGTGCAGAAGGCATTAGAGTTTCAGTAGATCTGCATTGACGACATCCATAGATTTACTGCATTCATTTCCTTATGCAAATATTGCAAAAACATACATTACTTTATAACCTTATGTAGTGTGTTGCCTACACAAGAGAGTATCAAAGCCTGTGAACAGCCAGAGTAGATTCTAAAGCTGACAGTACAAGTCATGGTGCTCCTTCTTTTCTTCTTTTTCTGTTGTCCTAATATTAGGGCTCATTTAATATTGGGTCTTGTAGACACAGATGCTTCTGCAGAACCCTTACAGTGGAGGTGATACTGCAAATGGTCTTCATATGACAGAGTACATTGCTATCCATATTGAAAATGATGCAGCATGCTGCTGCTTCTAAGGTAGAGCAGGAACGGAATAGATGCTCATAATGAGTTTGTGTGTGAATTAAGCAGAGACTTGTCAAGCATTCTCTCCCTGACTATACATATGTGCCTCTGGATGACAGAGCTTATTTCTGTCTTGCAGGACAACCTTGCTTGATTTTGAGATTTGTTCATTTTTCCTCCTCTTCTTCAAGAGAAGCATGTTGTTCTGCTCTTGCTGCTTCTGCTTCAGCTCACAAAGGGAGTGGCAGAAGCTCTGCTTTGCTGGAATAAGTCTAGGCTGTCTCCAAGGGAGATAGGGGTATGCATTATGGAGTGCTATGTTGCAGTATCCAGGGGTAGGAACCCTGAGTGATGTTATGATCACTTTGAGGAGTGTCGGAAGGGACCTTGAAAAATCTTGATTTTCCCTTGCTATTACCCAAAGCAGGATCAGCTTAACATTTTACTTAACTTGTGTCTTGGATAACTTGTTTATAAACACCTTTGGTGATACAAACTTCCTAGATTCTCCAGCAGTTTGTTCTTTTGCTCTACTTCCCCTATCATTAAAAGATTTTCCTGAATTCTATTTTTTCACAGCTCTAATTCCTCTTCTTGATATTGTCTGGACCCTCTCTCAGTGATTTATATTTCTTCTTAAATCATAGTGCTCAAAACAGGGCACTATGCTCTAAATGTATCCCTACCAGTGTTGAGTAGAGAATAACATTTACATTCTGTATCTTGCAGACAATGATGCATGATTACAGCATCACAGGATCACAGAATATATCTGGTTGGAAGAGACCTCAAAGATCATGCAGTCCAACCCTCAACCGAGTACTGAAGGGTCAACACTAAAGCGTGTCCCTAAGCACCAGGTCCGCACACTGCTTGAACTCCTCCAGGGTCGGTAACTCCACCACTGCTCTGAGAAGACCATTCACATGTCTGATAAATCTCAGTGAAGAAGTATTTCCTAATATCCAACCTAATTCTCCCCTGGCACAGCTTGTAACCATTTCCTCTAGTCCTGTCTCTTGTCATCAAGGAGAAGAGGTTAAGTCAAGTCATGTTCTGCTTCCGACCTTCTACAGCCTAAGATCCATTTCTGTTAAACTGCTATCTATCCTGTTGCTCATCTTCCCATACTTGTGGTAATACCTATGTGAATAACTTTATGATGTCTACCTTCCTCCTAGGGCTATTCTGCAAACCAGATTCTGCCAATATTACGGTGTAGCTGATATGAAGAAAACAGTACTTTCTAGAACTAAGACGACATGATCATCAAGTTAGATATCGATAATTTTCTGCCCTCTGCTTGTCTGGCAAAGAGACTGTTGATTGCACATTCAGCTAATGCAGAATTAATATGTGACAGTAGCCAACAATCAGAAATTAATTTTAGAACAATTCTTTTGGCTCAGGTTCAATCCTTTCATAGGACATTACATGTTCTTTCATAGGACATTACATAGAACTACGTGTAATTTTGCAGAATAATATTTCTTAATTAAATGCAGAGAGTATCTGGAATCGATACAGAGGGAGAATGCACTCACATTAATCTTATTGAAAGAATTTAACTTTTAGTTTAGAAAAAGAGCAGTAGAGAGGGTTCCAGTCATACCTTGAAGTCCTGCTGCTGCTGCTGCTATCATGGTAGTTTTACTTGAGAAAGGACTATAGGATCCAGTACCTACATTTCAAGTGAGTTCCTTTATTAATAAACACAGATAGATGAATTAATTCATGCAAAAGAATTTTGGCAGGGATAGTAATTGAAACAGAAAAAAATATTGAATGGATTAACACACATAATCGGTCTTAGGTTGTCTAATGAACAATTAGCCTAGTATTTAATCCCCCTCAATCCATTCATGTTTGCAGCTCTTACTCTCTAAAGATAAACATGAATGATTCCAAATGTGTTTTTGTTTTTTTTTTTTTTTAACTATTTATATTAGCATTACATTATAATCATTGGCATGGAATCCCTGTTATAAATGGGAATAGACAAAAATGGGACATCCTGAAGCACCTATTACTTGATGATTCAAAACAAGTGTTGCAGAAAGCCTGCAGCACTCTAAAATAGGACTGTGATGACTCCTGTTGATTAAACATAGATGCCTCTTTACATGGAAGTTGTTTTTTAAGACCTTGGGAACACACTGTTGATCATCCAATAAGGGGTATTAGAATGCTAGGCTCTGCTGAGGAAGTGCATTTTAGGTGCTTAACTTAGCATGATGGAAGTTCAAGAGACAACATATCAGATAAGTATTTGGGTCTGTTAAATGTTGAACACATGTATTGCATCAAGCTTCATCCCATGGGTTACTTCCATGTGTAGCCCTGTGTCTTTCTGTCCCAGACTGCAGAGTCTTTCATAAAGAGAACTTTACCCTTCACTCACTGCGTATAAGTAGTGTTCAGCTAGCAGTCCAGTGTGACCAAGTTAGACAGAGAGTGGAGGAAAGGGACTACTCTCATGCATAATGATGGTGGCTTGCACTCTAATAGAGTCACACTAGTTGAATCTTCTAAGCAGCTGCTTACTTGTTCACTGGAAATTCAGGGCTTGGAATTTAATGGTCAGGAACTAATGAGTTGGATTGGGTATGTTTTAATTTACTGAGATATATTAAAACACCTTAATGATTAGTTTGAAGGCTAGAGTGGACATTTTTGCTGCAACCTTAAGGGGCTCCATGTGTTGCTACAGATACTTGAGTGAATTATTATCTCTTTCTTTCTTTCTTTCTGAAGCTTGGAGTTGGTCTGGAGGCTTCCAATCTACAAACACTCCCATGGAGATTTTCTCTGACTTGTGGACAATCAGGCTGCCAGCTGTTGTTACTGTCATGATTATGGAATCAATCACAGAATCACAGAATATTGGGAGTTGGAGGGGACCTCAAAAGATCATCCAGTCCAACTGCCCTGCCAGAGCAGGATCACAGAGGAATGCATCAAGGCAGGTTTTGTATGCATACAGTGAAGGAAACTCCACAGCCTCTCTGGGCAGTCTGTTCCAGGGCTCTATCTCCCTCACAGCAGAAAAGTTTCTCAATATGTTTATGTGGAATTTCCTGTGCTCCAGCTTGCACCCCTTGTCCTATCATTGCCCATCACTGAGCAGAGCCTGGCTCTGCTGACCTCCTGACACTGGATTTTCACATATTTATTAACATGAATTGAGGTCACCCTTCAGTCTCCTCTTCTTCAAGCTAAAGGGACGAAACTCCATCAGCTTTTCCTCATAAAGATGATGTTCCATTCCATTCATCATTCCTGTGGCTCTGGGCTGGACTCTTTCAAGCAGTTCCCTGATCTCCTTGAAGTGAGTGGTTCAGAACTGGATACAGGGTTTCAGGCCAGAGTAGAGGGGGAAGAGACCTTCTCCTGACTTACTAGCCACACTCCTTCTAATACACCCCAGAATATCATTGGCCTTCTTGGTCACAAGGGCACATTGCTGGCTCATGGTCATCCTTCTAATGGCCACTTCATACTAACATGCTAAACGTGATGCATGCTGGATTAAGCAGCAATTAAGCATCCCTCTGTTTAGTAATTATTGAACCATCAGAAGCCATCGGCCCATATAGATCTCTGTGGCAAAAACAAAGCAACAGGTTCTTCAAATTACCTAACACATTTTATTCTGAACTGCTAATGTGCCTGTGAAGACTGACAACTTTTTTGTTGCAGTTGTATATGTTTGTGAACTAGAAATGACCAGAAGCGGACAAGAAAAAATGTAGCAAATTGGAAGATGATGAGACAAGGACATCACTACAGTATTGTGAGGCTCTTGAGAGCTTTTGGGGCAAACTACTGGCTGGAGTGAGGCTTGGAGCATAGACCAAAGAAATAGCACAAAAGATTTCTTTGAGGAATGTTATGTTCAAGACAAGTGAAGTCAAACCATTCAGCAGCTGCACTTGTCTTTTGGGTACAGGTCCAAATGGGCAACTGGAGAAGGTCCAAAGGAAAACAGCAAGAATCACAAGATTCTAAAAAAAGACATAGCTATAAGAAAAAGTTACTGAATTGACTCAAGAGGAGAAGACTGGGGGGAGCATTACATAAATGAATGTTAAAAAGCCAAAATCTAATCCCTTTGTTATATAAAAGCCTGGAATGAAAAGTACTAAATTGGTTTAAATTTCCATAGCAGAGAGGACAGGAGTGATAGGCTTGATTGAAAAATGTGGGATTTAGTTAAATTTCTGGAGTCCTTCTGTCCATTAGATAGTGAAGCACAGGTGTGTGCTGTTGTAGGAAGCTGTGAAATCTCTGTTGTTGGAGATTTTAAGGAAATAATTCAACAGGTATTAGTTATTAAAGATATAGAGATAATTTAGGCCAACTTTGAGGGAGAGGTGGATCAAGTGAAGTCCTTACTTGTGTCATTATCTGTGGAATTATAAATGCATTCAGGAACATGGAACACTGTGTACAATCTTCAAAAATGAAGAAGCTGACATTAAAAAAAAATAATTAAAGAAAGGAAAAAAGAAAGAAAGGAAGGAAGGAAGAAAGAAAGAAAAAAAGAAAGCAAAAGAAAGAAAAGGCCTCTCTCTATCCATTTCTACCCTAATGGATACTGGACCCTTTCAGGATAAGTTCTAATTGGGACCTTGTGCCCTTGCCAGGAAATCACAGGAACTAAGAAACTCTATTATTCTCTGTAGCCGCTCCCTGGACATTGATTTAAGGTACCTGGGTCTAAATGGAGCTATTTGCCTGCTTCCTTCCTTAGAACTCTTGAATGTGGAATAGGCAAGGCAGTTTGAAAGTAGTATGTGGAGCCTTGACTTCACTTTCTTAACTTGTAGTCAAAGTATCTAGATCAGTGACATTTTAGGGTGTGAAAACATGTTCCACAGATATGTAAACAACATGTTATTGCTGGGTCACACCACTCCCTGCTGCTAGAACTGGAACCTTCAATTTACATTTCACCTTTTGGCCAGAATACCTGGGCTTGGAGTCATCTACCAGGTCTTGGGAGCTGGCATTACTTCCAGACAAGATACTTGCTCATACTTTCTTCATACTGACAAATGCCACTAGAAAATGTTTATCTGTGATTGGTATTAGCATTAATCTCTAAGGTTTCTCCTGGGTTACTGCTTCTGGGTAAAAGCTTGGTCAGATTGACTGATAGAATTGAGAGGGTTCTAATGCTGCTCAAGTGCCTGATATTTCCAAAAGTCTTTCAAACAGTCTCTGAAACTGTTAAAATAAAGACACCTTTCCCATATTTTCCTTCTCTGCCTTTCACAAATGATGGTTCTTTTAACCTCCTTCTCCCCTCTTTGTTTGCTTAGAGGATCAAAGCTTTTTTATTTATTTCCTTTTTCCTCCCAAACAGTTTCTGCAATGTTAAGAAGCACCACCAGTACACTGAGTTTACATTACAAACAAGTTAAAATTCTCAGTCTGTCAGAGCTTTTCTCCTAGGATACCAAGGAAAGCAAAGTTCAGCTAAACTGCACAGTTAATTGGAGATCACTTACGAGTGAGGAAGAATAGGTTGTTTTAAGCACAGCTATTCCCTTCTTGGAGATTTAAAGTCCATTTCACTAAGTAAAATTATTATTCTATGAAAGTTATCTCACTTTATTTGTATTCTTAGAGCTACCCCATTAGGTCATCTTCCCTTTTCACTCATAAAATCATCCTAATGAATTGATTGTGGGATTAACTGTATGTAAACACATCCTTATTGACAGGCACATTGACAAGTGAATGGATGAAAAAGGGCATGGATTGCATGTTGCTTTTGCTAGAATAGCAGTCAGTTTTATTCTGCTTTCAAGTCCTTGAGGTAGACAGTTTATTTCTTAGTTATGAAGAAAATGCTCTTTTTCAAGGTAAATATATCCTGAAATAATGGTAAGATAAAGAAGCATGTGCTGGGTGGTTTAAGAGTATTTGGCTGAAAAGACTTCAGTGTTGATCTGTCCTTCTCACACAGAAAACTGCTACCCTTTTTCTCAACTTTTGAGAGCAAACACTAGCCTGACTACTCAGCCTAGTGCCCCAGTCTTGTGTAGGATCAGCTTGCACCTTTTTAAGAAAATGCACTGTCTATTGATTTCATCATCTGTTATTGTGAGGGCTCTTCTAAGTCCCTGATGGTTGCAAAGAAGAAAGTGAGCAAACACAATTAAGAGAGCTCAGTGGAACACACTGAAAACAGTGGCAAGGTGGATTTGACAAGTGTAATTTAGTGTGTTCTTACAGTGGTTGTAAAAAAAAGTCAAGAAGATTCCTATCAAGTTTGTAAATTTTCTACCAAAGTGTCATTTTGTCACAGTGTTTGGAGGACAAGTACTTAATACCAAGGAAAACCAGACTTTTTATTACTGTCTAGGCAAACAACATGCTGTAGAGACCATCACTTTAAGGTGCTTTCACGCAATTTTGTTAAAATTAAATTCAATATTACTACATTAATGTTCCATCTGTTGGGTTTTGGTGGTGGTGGGTTTGGGGTTTTGGTTGGTTGATTAGTTGGTTTTGGTTTTTTAAAAGGTTTTTGTTACCCCCCCCATATTAGAAGGCAGAGTTAAACATTGCCAAATTACATCCGTTTTAAGGTAAAATCGAGATCTTTCATCTGTTGTGCACTGAAATATCTGCAATGTTTTATAATGGAACCAAATTAGGTGTCAGTTGATGTATAGTGAAGATGTCTTTCTGACTGACTGAACATTACTAAAAATGCCATGAAAAATCTATGATAATAAGCAAAATGTTTGCAGTTATATTCTAAACCACACTAATATACTCAATAATATACACTATTATCATATACTATTATATTATAATGTACTCTAATACACTCAAATAAATAGGTAATCTCACACAAAAATATAATGAGGCTTTTGATAAACTCCTTTTTCATGCCAAATTTAATCATATTTTGCACATTAAATCTGTTTTAAAATATTCTTGCAGATGAAGATAATTTTTGACATATATATGAGTTGATCCGAGCAATCAAACTGTTCTAACACCTCAGAATCAAACTTTAAATGTCATACTGCATAATATCGTTCTCTTTTTCTCCATCTTTTTGCCTGTTTATCTGTTTTATTTTCTTATGAAAATGCACAGAACTAAGGGAAAAATAAAAAAGGAAAAGTAATCATTCTGTGAGTTCTGAAAACATCCCTGACACACACTTGATTTTTATCAGATCCCTAGCTATGTGATTCTAGCAGCAGGGCAGCCAATTTCTGCTAAGCATCACAAATGTAATATCTTTAAACACTAGCAGAACAATGCATTCTCATGTTTTTCTAATAATTTCTTCACTAGATGATGCTACCACTGTGAATTAAATTAATAATCACAATATAAATTTATCATAATTATAAAACAATAGGAAAATTGCTTGGCAGTATGTACTGGATCACAAAATAGCCCAGCCAAAGACCTCCTGTAAAACATACAAATAGAAATGTTTACTCAAGCACAGCTGCAAGTCTTCCCATCAGGAAGGCAAGACATATCCAAGCTGGAGCTGGTGTCAGCTCCAAGGAGCCTTAATCACAGCTCCATTATAGAAAAGAAAAAAAAGAAAAAAAAGACAAGCATCCAGATGCTATGAGCTATACTTTGAAATGGTAAAGGACTGCAATGCAAAGGTGTCCCTACATAAGACAGCCAAAGACAACAAAGTGAAGTATGGTCTAGAAACTTCTCAAAGATCACACTGGTTTTCTGCAGTGCTCCATTACTCAAAAAAATGGGAGTGTATCAGGCCTGCAGGATCCCTTTATTCCCATGACAGAAGACTGGGGGTGGCTGACAGCTCCTGCACCATGTCGGCTCTGCTGTTATATGCTCACGGAGCAGGAAACCATGCAACTGATGAAACAATGGTTAGGGATAAAACAAATTATGAATTAATTTAGGGATAAATTTTAGGAATTTAAGAATTAAAGATTTTCAGATGCTTTTCAAATGGTGTCCCATCCTTTACTTCTTAGGTTGATGTCATTGATTTGACCACAAAGTATTCAAAGACTGTCACAAACCACTAATGTCCCTGAGGCATGTGACATGCTAGTTTTGCTGGAAGAGGTTTACAGAGTTGTACTGCATAACCAGGCAGCCCCTTGTTGGCCATTTATCCCAGCCAGTCTCTTGCAGAACTAATTCCAGAGAAGGGACCCTGTACTGCCAGGTGTCAGACTTGGTAAATTGCCTTCAGCATCCTCCCTTGGAGACTGCAACATAATATCTTAGTCAGTCTAACAATGTGTGCTTTGAGGACCAGCCACCACAAATCAGAGAATCGGAGTCTTTGCAAAGCTACATTTATGTTAACCTCTCAGATGCAGCATTTAGATAGCATAAAACTTGTCCCCGTTTTGAGTGTGGACTCACCAGTGGAGGTTCCTGTATATACTTAATATACTTCTCAGCTGAGGGTGCACTCTCATTGCATCCTTCATACTCTCTTTTTGATCTGTTTTCCACTGGACAATGTGTTTTTTATAGTTTTCAGGTTCCCTTCAGTTCCTTCCACCTGACTAGCTCAGGCCCTGTCTTCTCCTCTGTACCACTGGGAAGTGACTTCCCAGTACAGTTCCTGTTTCCAATCTTGTTCTGTGCTTTTCCTCTGATTTCATCTCAATCCCAACCCTTTAATTTTTCTTCCCAGTTTTATACTTATTTTTGTCCTCTCCTCAAATACCCATTTTCATAGACTGGTAGAATCATAGATTGGTTTGCATTGGAAGGGTCCTTTGAAAGTTTTCTCTTCCAGCCACCCTGCAGCGAGCAGAGGCATCTTCAAATAGGTAAAGTTGTTCAGCATGACGGAGGGGGAATTTATTCAGGTTAACTTTTGACTGAATGTTTTTTCTTCCTGACATCCATACAACCAGCTGCCAACATATTTCAAAGAGAAGCAGTGAACAACATACCCAATGCAGCCCCCACTGGGGGCTAGTGTTATTTCTACTGTCCCAGTCATGATCATTGCCTAGCTGCTGGTGTAGGATGTGTGACAGGAGGTGGCTGAAGGACAGGTTTTAAGGGTCTGCTCCCTCCCAAGATGAGCTCCTAATTCTTTCTGCATCCCACACTTTCTCCTGCTTCATCCTTCTCTGTGACACCCATCACAGAGACCCTCAGTTGTAGGAGCTGTCTCTGAAACACACATCCCAGCTCAATCACTTCTAACACCCAATAAATGAGCTGTTCTGTTTCTTCTCCCTGCATACTTTACCTCCCCTTCTCAGCACCCGCCCTCTCGGACACCCTGCTTCTTCAGGGGCACGCTAACATGTCAATTCTTCTTCACATGAATGCCTTCCTTTTAACACACTAATTCTGCTAATACATTTCTGATGTAAGAATTTGCTGACTTTGTGGGCACTCACTGAGCTATTGACTTCATTCTTCTCTGTGAGCATTTGCTTGGGTTTCCTCTGGAATCTGACAATCTCTCCAATGACTTCCTAAGAGACTCCATCAATCTGTTTCTGCCCATGCATGACTGCAATTTTCCCCTTCCACCCTTTCCTAAGGTTATGTGTATTTTGTTGATGTATGTTCACTGTATGGTGATACCTGGTAAGACTTCTTGGTCACCTAACTTATTTATGTTTCGGATTACTTCAAATTACCTTGGAAAAAAATCAACTTTATACTCACCCTTTCCTATATCTGATGCTATTCCCATTCTTAGTCAATAAGCCTGAATGGACTCCTCCTCTTCCTGGTTAATTTTTGAATTTGCCACTTCCATAACATGTTCTATATTTTCTTCCTCTACTTGGATCACAGGATAATTTGTAATCTCTTGAAAGACAGTGCCTTCTTCACCACCTTCACCTGCTTTACAATCTCTTCATTCCAAAACTGACTTACCATTCCCTTTACCTTTGTTCAAGCTTGAATACTTCTCCGCTTTTCTGCTCTGTCTTTCCTTTCCTATCAAGCTATTTTCTTTTCTTTATTATTCCCATTTTGTCTCCTACAGATCTATTTTCCTCAACCTTTTTTTGGTCTTCACAACATTTTTTTCTTTTCTTTTCACTATTCTAATGAAAAATTTCAAGGTCTCACATCACCCACCAAAAGTCTGCTCCAAGTTCTCATTTCATCCATGAAAAAGTTCATCAACCATACCCTCTGTACACACCTTTCTTGATGCATATTTGCTATAGTTTATATACTTGGTCATCATCCCGTATGTCTTTGGATGCATTGGGAAAGGGACATTCAAGGTCAAGACTGTCAGCACCATCAAGGTCAAGCCACATGTTAGAGTTTAAAGTGTTGTGGAGGAAAACTAACTCGGTATGTGGGGTTACAGATGTGGTTTGCCTGTGGGTAAGACAGGATTTGGAAGATTTGGAAAACCTGCTGTACAATCTATTGATTTATGTGAAGAGCCCACATGTTCCTATACAAGCAGGACAATTACTAACTACATAACTGCTCCCATATTCTCAGCATAGCTATGAACAATAGCATGACAGTAGTTCCAACTCAATAGCATGACAATAGTTCAAACTCAGTATTTTGTATTTGAGAGGGTCAGTATGTGATAAAAGCAGTACAGTTCTACAGCCTTTTCTTTATTTTTTTTGATGTAATTTGCCATAGCACTTCTAAATTCTCTTTTTTTTTTTTTTTTTTTTTTTTTTACCTTCATAGGTGCAGAGAGATTTATCCTCTACAAAAATTCACTACAATATTTTGGAAAGATGACTAGAAACAAGACAGTGTATTCCTTGCAGTATGTTTGAAAAACTGAACATCCCTGAAATAAAATGTCTGAAACCCTCATAAGGCAAGAAATAAGCCAGCAAATTCATTTAGGTCACACACTGAATTCTAGGTTTACCTGGGAAAAGAACCAATGCAACCAATCTGTAATAGTTAAAAAACCACTTCTAACAATGAACTGTGGTACTGTCTCAGTGGAAATATCTGACAATTGCACTAAAGCTGTTCCCAGGCATCATTGTGCCCAGGAGGAATTCGGGGTTTTTTTTTGTTATTTTATTCCTGCTACTAAAATAAACTTATGATTTTCAAGACAATATGTATTTTCATAAGATGTAATGTGTCCCAGATTTTTCTGCCAATTCAGGACTAGATTATCACAGTGAAAGATGGCCTTATTAAGTTTATAACCAGGAACAAGCAGAGATTTAGGAATATGGTACCAGCTGAAATCTACAGTCCTACCCTGCAGCCTTTGGAACCCAGGGCCATCACAGCTGGGCTCTGGATATGCAGCACTGAGTGTAGAGTACATGGATACACCTCCATTTCAAAAGCAATCTGCTCAGGGATTAAACATGTATTTACTGTCCACACTAGGAGAGAACAAGAAGACAATCTTCTCTTTCATACTCTGACCTGGACTGAGACCTTGATTAAGCTGTAAACTGGTTGTATCACAAAGCAGAAAATGAAGACAGTTAATATGACATGATCTTCTTCACAAGAGCTTATGGAGTTTACTGGACTTCTGCATATTACACAGAAAGTGTAATGCTCTCTGATTCTGGAATGTGCCAAACCCCTCTGGTTTGTTCTGTGGGTCTTAAGAGTGGTAGGACACGTAGCATGTTATCAAACAGATTCATACTAACAGGTCAATAACTATAGTAAAACAGACACAAAATTTTATAAGGCTTTGGAAAAAACTTTAGAAAACTGAACAAAGAGTGGTGTCCTTCTGGCAGGATGTTGTTGAAAAGTTCAATGGACTCACAGACATGATTTCACATCCAGTAAAAGCTTTAGGCTGGATTCTTAAATCACACTGATAAAGCAAGCTCTTGGTGAGTTCACACTTCATTTGAACCTACCAAATTCTTGTAGGTCAACAGAGAATTTAGCGCAGAATATTTGAAGGTACAATTTTAATTTGATAGCAGAATAAGTGACATTAGAACCAGGTAATTCAGTTCTTAGAATATTTTATATGGGACTCTTTGAGCTTCAGAACTACTTCTGTTCTGTAGGACACTTCCACGGGAGAGTTGTGTTTGTGCAAAACACATTCTTAAAATGTTGGTTAATCTCCTTACATTTTCTTCATTTCCAAATTCAACTCCACTTACGTAACACAGACCACTGAGCTGAATGATGCCACTATTTGTAATGTATTTATTGTCGTCTGGTTTTCCAGTCTGTTTTAATGCTTTGCTTCATCACATATTAAGTAAAAAAAAAAAAAAAAACCACAAAAAAAATTAAGTGAATCCAGAAAGATACTTTATCCCTGCAACTTGCCTTAGATTCACTCTTTCAGTGATAAAATTAGAACCTTACTCCTAGACAAGGTGCCAACATTTGCCTAAAAAAGTTTATTTGTAGAAACTTATAAGTAGGTCATCAGCACAAGTAACCCAGACACATATCAACAACAACAGAAAAGCATCTCAGCTCTGGGACAGAAGTCTTGGTTTAATATATGCGATACCAACACTACTTTGTTTGGTTTTAGATTACAGAACAATAAGGCATTTGGTGGATTTTTCATTTTGAAGGGTGTTTTATATGTAATGCATAAGTCCAGAAATATAAAGATCAGTAGTTGATGGCATCATTCCTTAAAAAAATAAACAAGGAACCAAAAAACCCCACACAAAACCAAACCCAGAAATTAAATTACAAAGCATTCTAGCAGAGGACAAATTAGCTTGCATTGCTCTTCAGGTAATCAATTAACAAGGATTTGCTTGCACTGCTCTTCAAATAATCAATTAGCAAGGATTTGCATGGATTGTTACTGATTTCACTCAAAGAGTGAATGTTACAAAAGCACATTTTTTGTATTACCCTAATCGTGGCTAAAAGTAGCTTCATGTGTAATTTCCCCCAATATATCTGAGGAAGTTACATTTGCTTGCAATACTTAACATTTATCAACATAACTGACAGCAGAAGTCAGAATGCTTTAGGTATATTTGAAGAAGATGAACATTTTTTTCCCCCTAAAGTATGTATTTGATCAGGTGGGTTGTGTGCTTTTCAAATTGTTTTCATGCATATTTAATCACCATGAGACATACACTTAATGCAAGCTGAAATAGGTCCCAGTCCCAGGCTGTTCTGTTTCATAGTCCTTCCAACTGGACTTTTTCACAGTTGAATTAATTATTTTAAAAATGAACTAAGATAATCTTCAGCAGGTGGTATAAACAAACAAAAATAAAATTCATCACAGTATTGGTAAAGTGCCTATTTTTTCAAGAACTGACTTTTTTAAAATCAAGATTGCTGAAATACAAGGATGTATGTGTAAAATGATCCATAGAAACGCTATGATAACCTGTGGGGAAAAGACCCCAAAATTCAGCATACACCCCAAATTTTATCTACACACTGGCATAGGGGCACACTTTCTCACACCCATATGTGTATCTCAGCAGCTACATGTCTGACACACAGGGATGGAAGATGTGCACTCACACACCTTAGGTCTACACAGAGTTAGATAAACACTGTCTAGGAACAAAACCACATTCTTATGAATCTATAGTACCTCTATATGCATCCAAGCAAACAGAGGTGTAGATAGACACACATACAAACCCAGAGACATATGAACATGAACAAGGCACACACATAAGCACCAATAACTCTAGAAGCACACATATATCTATAACAGCTGGATGCATACTCACAGGCATACATGAAGGACAGTTTACATTGGCTCTAGCATCCCTGCTAATTTCTCCATGTTGATTTTTAAATTTTTTTTTTAAGCCTTTCAATGTTAGGATCCTGGAGTGAGCCAGGACCCTGAAAGGGAAATACCTCAGGAGGAGAAAAACACTCCCAGTTTCTTTAATGTTCCCCACATTTCTCTTCCTCTCTCTCAGCAGCAGATCCAGGGAGATGAGCTGAGTACCCAGTACGGCTCTTCCAGCTTCTGCCTTGGCACTTTCCACCCCACCTTAAGGAAGGGTATAGGACAGCAAGCTTAAAATCTTCTCCCTTTACTCCTACAGCTTGCGGAAGTAGGAACCTCGGGGCAACATCTGGACACCTCTGCTTTACCCATTTCTGCCCACGCACCCCTAGCTGTGGACTATAGGTGTCCTTCTGTACCCTACCTGCCGTCTGCAGGTGTGAAAACCTTTCTTCCCTGCTCCCCTCGTCCGTCTTCCCCGCTTCTCCTGGCCCCTGAATCCCGTCAACAAACCTCTTAGCAAACCACCACTCTAAACTTTTTCCCCGGCTACACAACCTGCAATCCCTCGGGCAGCGGCTGCATCTCCTTGGGAGGAGAGGATGGGGGTTGCGCTTTGAAGGGACCCAGGATACAGGGATCAAAGCTGCAGGGTGTGGGATATGAAGAAAGAGATGAGAGAACTAGGATTAGGGATGCAGGGACGTGCGGACCGGAATGCACGAATCCGAGACGCAGGATGTGGGGTGCAGAGATCAGGACGCGGGATACTAGTGCCCAGCTTCTTACCGTGCAATGAAGGTAGGTCCCGGCGAGGGTCTGCCGCTGTTCCCGGGCATCGCGGGCCTCCCGATGTGCTCGTTAAAAATCCACAGGGGAGTCTCAGCCCCCAAAGCTGCGTGAGCTGCTCCTGCGAACAGTCACGCTTTGTCCCCCCCTCCTTGGATCGGATCCCGATGGAAACTCATCAAGGTCTCCTAAGCGGTCAGAGGTAAGGCTGGGAGAGAGGAGGTGAAGGGAGAAACAGGAGGGGAAAACCGCGATCACTAAGCAATGATTCCCTTCTCTTCCCTTCTCCTCTGGAGCACCCGCTTCCCACACCTCTGAGCAACTTTGGCTCTTCTCGGGCAGGCAGCGCCTGGTACCAGAGCTGGTAAGTGGGATTTTCTTTCGCAGCCTGGCATCTTTCTATATTTTCTCTCCTTTCTGGGCAAAGGGTACTGGCGCAAAGCTTTAAATTAGGAGGCGACCTAGAGTTGCAAAGACAAGGAGCAAGAGCCGGCTGGCATTTGCAGGCTGTCTCTCCCGGCACTCGGGGCGTGCTGTAGCTCTGCAGCTGGGCAGAGCCTTATTCATACCACATTTTCATTGACAGCCTTTCTATGTCTAACTTTGAAGCTGCCTATTGCTGTTGGCACGGCCAGGAGCGGGGCTGTGACAGGGACGGGGACGAGCCGCTGTCCCCATGCTGCGGGGCTCCCCGCGGCTGTTTAACTGCGCCGACAGCGCGGGCAGGGGCGCAGCCCGGTCCCAGGGGGAGGGCACGGAGGGAGGAGGGGGAGCGGGACACGGGGACGCTGCTGTCGCCTGGCAACCCCGAATCCCTGCCCCGAGCATCCCTCCCCTACTATCCTGATTGGACAGGGCAGGCGGGGAGGAGGGGTGGGAGAACGCTGGGGAGGGGGGTGGGGGGGGCGGACGCGCCCTCTGAGGATGCTGCGCTCTGGCGCTGCGACTTGTCGCATCCTCAAAAAGCCGGGAGCGGGCAGGGGGGACTGAGAGCAGACGGGAAGGCCGAGCCAGTTGTGGGTGTTGCATCACCGCCCTCCTGCCTTCTCTCTTCCAGCTGGCTTGATAGATTTGCTTCTGCTCTGCATCTCCAGGGAAAATAATGTATTTGTGGATAGATAGGTAGGTAGGCAGACAGACAGATAGAGAGAAAATGGGGGGTGGGAGGGTAGGGGGTGGTGGTGGGGGAAGGAAGGTATCTATATACAGATATATGTAAGAAAAGCATATATATTCTATACATTTTTTTTGGTATAATTTATAGTCTTTATCTCTCTATATTCTCTTTCATATGGGAAGACAGATGGAAAATAGTTAGTGGGGAAAGATCACTCCAGAGTGAAGCAAAGCTGGGTGCAAAAGGAAAAAGAATGCTACATTTTGTGTTATATGTATCTGGAAAAAAGGTTTTCCATCATCTGGAGTGTTAACAGGAGGTCATGGTCCTAAAGAGAATTCAGTACCGTGAGGTGAGCGAGCTGTAACAGTCAGGGAGGGTGGATGTGTTCAGAGAGGGTGAGCTTAAGCCTTGCTGCATGGGGCAGTGCTGGTATTACACGTGGCTTCATTGCTCATTCTCTGCTATGGGGAACAGTGAGCATATGCTTTCTGTTGGTTGAGTGAAGTATAGAGAGGGTAATATCCTAATATTTTCCTTTCCATCACAGCTCCATTTGGCACTTTTGATTCTTTGGCAGGAAGAAAACCATCATCCATTTCTTCCTGAATGCTTTCCCCCCTTTTAGACTTGTCCCCAGCCCAGCTCTCCACACCCTCAGTGCTTGGGTAAAGCAAGGAAAGAAACACTGCAGTCAGGAGCTGCAATCCAGCAGCTCACATGGGGCCACTATTGTTTCAGCAGCCATGCTTCTGATAAGGAATTAAACCAAAGTAAAATTAAATAACCCCCCCTACCCCCCCCCCCCCCCCAAATATTAAAAAATCTGTTTCTGTGTTTTAAGAGTTCATATATTTTTAAAAAAAATCTGCTTATTTGTGTGATCTACCCATCATATTTGAACTACTTAGATAATTTTATAAGAGTTTGTTCTTTGTAGTCAAGAATATTTGCTAAGATTTCCATGTTAAACAGCATGATTAAGGACTTCAAAGTTCAGTGGGGAGAAAAATGTAGAATCCAGTTCTCAGCTTTACCCTACTGTAAAAGGGGTTTAAATATACATTAGATATTGAAGTAACATTAGGGTAAACTGGAATTTGTAGGAAATCAGTCTTGTGTCTTTTAAATCATAGAAAATTTGCCAAAGAGGCCTGGGATAGTTTTTGTCATGGTCTTGCAAGGTGACTCCCAGGAATGACTAGTGGAGGGAATGATCTGATTCTGCATTGCCTCGTACATAGCAGTCATGGCTCAAAGTGGGTGTGAAAGTAGTTTTTGGGTTGGCTTGAATAGAAAACCCATTGTATATGAAATTGGTCACCACAGTGACCAAGTGAAATTTGGCTGAGACATATTGTATGGATTGCAGCAGGTCACTTAGAGGCAAGCAGGTGACCTGGTCATTCATGTCTTTGCTTTGAGAAGTATGGTTGGCACTAATGGTTAGCTCTTTTCCCATGCCTACTGATGTGTCATGTCTGAGAGTGGTCCCTAACTCTGCTACTACTGGTGTTAATGTATGATTTATGGCTACCTAGAATCAGGGAAACAAACCTGACTACAAACCTGACTAGCTCACCAAGCCATAGGTGAAGGCACAAAGGTGTCAGTCCTACTTAATGACAACATAGTTCCTCAGCTAGTTCTCTAGCACAATGGGGTCTCATTATAGCCACAGGAGAGCTTAACCCCCCAAGTCTTTTCAAAGCAGGATTCTGGAGACCTCATTTTAGTGCATGGCTGTCAAAATTACCGCTATTTTTATACGGACAATAACTGTGCCTCAATTTGCTTTTGGGACAACATGCACTGCATCCAGAGGATGTTCTAAAGATTCAGTCCCCTGCTGAGCATGCGTTTTCTGACAGATGCTGAGACTTATGGGTACACACAGTGGTCTGATGCAGGGCAATCCAAAGATCTCAGTGAAGCTCTGTACTAAGCTTTGTCTGAGTGTTAGCAGGCAAATTACTCACTTAAGGCTAAATTGTACACCTTACTTGGTTGTACATGTACCCATGGTTAGACATGGCAATGAGGCAACAGGAGTTCTGCCAGGGGACAGCTTTGAGAAAACAATCACAGGTCCCCAGTGGTTTTGACCTGAATCTAAAGAAGAAGTCTTAATATGGAAAATAGTTATTCATTTATTTATTTAGATCTCTGATACAGAGATGTTAAAAGAAAAGAATATGAAAAGTTTCTGAAATTAGATATTTTTCTTTCACAAATTATCTGTTAGTGAAGTAACAGTTATAGCTAAGATTCCTTCTGAATTGAGTTCCCCAATTGCACCAAATTAAGTTTGTAGAAAGCTTTGATGAGCAGAATTTGTTTTTACAAAATTAATGAATGTGATTAAGTAACAGGCTGGCCACCACACATAAACAAATGTTTATCTTTTTCTTACATGGAATTTTAGCATGAGCTTCAAGTTTGTATATGTGGGAACTCTACAGTTTTACATTTGATGGTAAGGTATTGTTCCAGCAAAACACTTTGTAGGGTTGCCTAACTTGTTATAAGCAGATGTTTTGAGACACACTCAAGCTATTTCCCGATTAAAGCCTGAAGGGTTGCTTTAGAAAAATTGCAAGTGTGCATTGTACAGCCAGTGAGTGATCTATGGATTGGGCTCAACCCACCTGCATAATGCATGAGGCCTGTGATCTTTCCCCCTTTTCTGGGGACCTCACAGAAAATGGTCAGGGAATAGGGCCATGGATCAATGATTTTTTTTCTGGTAAATTCCTCCCTGTCACCTGACTTCCAACAGTTCCACAGATGCTGCTTTTGTCTGTAGCTGGACATAATCTCATTCTGCAGTAGATTTCCTGAGCTAAGAGTTAATGGTCATCACCAGGACACCACACCTGACATGTCTGGGTGGGTTTTGGGTACACATCAGCAGCACCTAGAAATGATATCATATTCTCCTGGGAGTCTCCCAATCTCAGGGTGCAAAACACCAGTTGGATGGAACAGGAGTGATACTCTTCCATTTTTGGGTAACTACAGGGCATTAGATGTGTCTTCATTGCACCATGGTCATGGCATTCTCCAGCTTTAGAGATACAAAGGCAAAAAGCTTATAGTGGCTGATGCAGAGATCTACAAAGCCACATCTCTGCCTCTCATTTGTAGGTGATATGGACATAAGCCAAAGGAGCAGTGCAACAGCACAGGGTTTTCAGAGAGACACATATCTCTGTGTCCTGGGGAGATCCACATAGTGTCACTCTCATACGCAAGGGCGTCATGGATTCCAATGGAAAATTATACACTTTTGTGCTGGGTTGACCCTGGCTGGATACCAGGTGCCCACCATAACTGCTCTGTCACTCCGCTTGCTCAGCTGGACAGAGAAGAGAAAATATAATGAAAATCTCATGGATTAGGGGAGGAGTCTAGATAAGGATGGAGAAAGATCACTCACCAGTTGCTGTTGGGGGAAAACCAGACTTGACTTAGGGAGAAATAGTTTAACTTACTAGCAGTTAAATCAAAACAGGATAATGAGAGAGAAAATAATTTTAAAACCCCTTTTCCTTTACCCTTTCCTTCCTCCTGGGCTCAACTTTACTGCAAATTTTATCTCCTTCCCCTGCAGCAGCTCATGGGGACACAAAATGGTGGTTGGGTCAGTTCATCACATGTTTTTTCTGCCATTCCTTCCTCCTTAGTAGGAGGACTCATACTTTTCTCCTTCTCCCCATGGGAGAATGTTCTCCACAAACTACTCCAGTGTTTGTGATACACCTGTTCTACAGGGTGTAGTCCTTCAGGAGCAGACTGCTCTGGCATGGGTCCTCTGCAGGTTCACAAGTCCTGTCAGCACACCTGATTGAGTGTGGGCTTCTCTTTCCAAGAGTCCATGAGTCCTGCCAGGAGTCTGTTCCAGATCAAGGTTTCCATGGTGCCACAGCCTCCTTTTGGGTATCCACCTGCTCTGGTGTGAAGTCTTCCATGGGCTGCAGGTGGATGTCTGCTCCATCACTAAACTCCATGGGCTGTGGAGGGACAACCCGCTTCACCATGGCCTTCACCACATGCTGCAGGGTAATCTCTACTCTTGTGCCTGGAGCATCTCCTCCCTCTCCTTCTTCACCAACACTGATGTCTGCAGATTTTTTTCTCTCACAGTCTCGGTCCTGCCTTTGGCTGTAATTGTTGTTTAGTATGGTGTCTTTTTCCCCATCTTATCCCAGAGGTGCTACCACTGTCACTGGTGGGCTTGGCCTTGGCCAGCAGCAGGTGGATCTTGAAGCCAGCTGGCACTGGCCGTGTGTAACATGTGGGAAGCTTCTGACATATCTCACAGAAGTCACTCCTGTAGCTGTACCAAGAAGTGGTAATCTAGTGAGATTCTCCTGGGATAAGTATACCCTTTCTTCTCTTTTAACAACATTGATGGCTGATTAACTTCATCATGAAGCTCACCATCAACCCAGAATGTCTTCTTATATTAAGAGATTTCAAAGAGGTTTTAAGTCAAAACTCACAGTACAAAAGTCCCTGTGCATATTTACTATTAGCTGCTTCTCCTCTTCATAGAATGACAGAATCACATGATGTTATCAAATATTTTACCATATTTAAGATATTTACAGCTCAGGAAATTGCTGAGCCAGAGGTGCTAGCTATGCATAGAATCATAGAATGGTTTGGGTTGGAAAGGACCTTTAAAAGTCATCTAGTCCAACACCCACCATGAAGAATCAGTAACATCTTCAACTAGATCATGCTGCTCAGGGCCTCTTCCAACTTGACCTCAAAAGTTTCCAGAGATGGGACTTCTACCACTTGTCCAGGCAACCTGGTTCAGTGTTTCATCACACTCATTGTCAAAAACCTATTCCTTGTGTCTGTCCTAAATCTAAGCCCAAATCTACCTTCTTTTAGTTTAAAAGTGTCACCCTTTTTCCTATTGCAACAGACCCTGATAAAGTCTCTCTCTATCTCTGCATGCTGGGCTGCATCAAAAGAAGTGTGGCCAGCAGGAGGAGGGAGGTGATTCTCCCCCTCTACTCTGCTCCTGTGAGACCCCATCTGGAGTACTGCATCCAGTTCTGGTGTCCCCAACACAAGAAGGACATGGAACTGCTGGACCGGGTCCAGAGGAGGGCTACAAAGATGATCAGAGGGCTGGAGATCCCCCACTGTTGGGACAAGATGTGAGAGTTGGGGTTGTACTCAGGCATTTCTTGGGCAGTCTGAACCTTTGTTACCCACAAAGACAGTGGAAACTTTCACTACAAGGCTCAACACAACAAAACCCTGGGCTTCATGTGATATTGTGTGGCACATGGAAGGAAGACTGTATTCAACACTGTGTGCATGCAGCAACATCCTCCCTTTTGTTTCCATCTCCCATCACTATCAGTGTTTCTACATGTCCCTTCTCATGTCCTCTTTCCCCAGACTACTTTCCCACTTTCTTTCAAAGTTTCCATCTGACTTTCTCACCTTCTTCCCTTTTACTCTTTAAAGTGTTGTCCCCCTGCTCATGCTTGTTGGCTATCTCTCCATTTAACCCAAGGTTTCCTTCCTTCTTCTGAGAACAGAGACCTCTTTCCATGGAAAAATCCAAGCAGCTGTTGTTCATCTTCATCAGCTACAACAGGGGAAAAGGTCTGGCTTCACTGTGGGAACCAGCTGCCCTTGTTCCACCTCTGCTTCCTTCTCTGAAGTCAGGTTTTGCAACATACTGCTGGGGACACACATGACACCCAGCTGTTGTCCAAGTGTGGGTTCTTCATATGAATATATGAACAATCAAGGCTTCCCGCAGGTCCCTGTCAGATATACATGTACACACACTCCTCTTGCCAGAATTATGCCTAATATGTGCAGCATACTTCGAACCACCTCCAGTTTCTGTGGCTCATTACTCTGGAGCGAATATCCACCATCAATCTGCACCTTCTCACTTCATCCTCCCCTAAGTCTGTGATACAGGAGGTGGTATTTGTCTTCTGAGAGGAGACTAGTCCCAGAAGGAACAAAGGCCTTAGTCTTAAGGGGACAGGGCATGGCACAGTAACACATTCCAGTCTCTGCCATATTCTTTAAATTAATACATGCAGATGACCCCGTTTCACAAAATCCTGGCTATCTCTTTTTACCATGTGAACAGATACTGGAATCTCCCAACACATCTTTTGCATATGGCTTAAGTCACCTTTATATTTTATGTGCATTATTACTATCTTTATTAGTATTTCAGCTGCTAGCAAGCTGGCTTCTTCAAATTACTCTTTCTTCCCTACCTCCCCTGAAAATCCCATGATAACATTTATTCTCCTTTGAAACACTCTCCCTTTCCCCATCTCTCTTCTCTGTAGGAATTATTGCATTTACATATTTTGTTTAAGGTGCTTAGGAATTATTGACAAGTATGGGGTATGAGGTACAGTCAAGCTATGAGCCACTTAAAGCATTGACTGGCTTCTTGAAGAGATTTCTTGAGCCCCTGAATTAGGGCATGGGCCAAGAAATGTAGCACAGTGCTGGTGGGTCTGTGACACGTAGAAGATCCATTTCTTTATTGTATTCTCTATTGTATCCATGACCTACCACATACAGAACAAGGCAAGATACAGGCTTCCTGCAAAATAAATTTACTCACAGCCCTTATGCCATTGCTTTGCAAGACTAAACCCCCTATTTTTATTTTGTCGTTGTGTGTATTTCAGACTTCATTCACACTGAGAATCCATCTGGATATACTACTGTCTAAATGTCCTGCTGAGATTATGCTTTGCCACTAGTTAAAAATGAATGGCTAATTTTATAAACAGGAAGTTTATTGTGCTTGTCTGCTGGAAGATATTCTGGATTTTATCTCGCCTGGGATTTTTATTGGTGGTGAGCTTAGTTGGTTTTTAATTTTTTTTTCAGTGTTGGCTTTTCCCCCCCAATCATTTCATTTTACTAGCACTCCTGAAAGAAACAGTGAGATCAGAGTTAGAAAGATGAAATAAAAGAAATGAAGTTCCTGGAAATAAGACTGGGGGGGGGGTGTGGGGGGTGGGGCGGGGGCGGGAAGGAGGGAAAAAGAACAAACCAGTTACCAGTTAAGGATCTCAACTTTCCCTTACAAAGCAAACAATTTTCCAGCAAGGAAGACATACCTCTGTTTGAAATAATACAACTAGAACTGAATATAATTGAACAGATGGTGATAAAAATAGCACTTGGACTGTTTTAAAGCCTTTTATTGAATGCCTTTTCCTTTTTTTCCTTTTCCCTCCAAATCTGTTGTCCTCTCTAATTTAAGAAAAGAGAGGAAATACAGGCAAATTGAGACAGCTGTATGTTTTTCTTCAGCTTGTTCTGTTTAAATTGCATGCCACTAAATATGGTTAAGAGAATAACAAGGTTGCAAAGCAATCCAATTTTAGGAAATATGGGAATTAACAGTGACAGTGGAATCTTAATTCAGCTCCCTCGTGCATGTGAATGTTGATACACTTTTTAATTGGTGTAGCACCATCTTTTTCAGAAAATCCTGACACATTCAACACCCTAAAGAAATGAAACTTCAGCAGTAGTTGTATGTTTCTGCACTGCTCTGTGACTGCATTGTGTGCTGGGCACTACTCTCACCCTGCTTTACAGACAGAATGGTCCATTTTCTGCTGCAGAAAAGCTTTCGCGTGTTTTGCAAACTTTTTTTCCCCTTTTTTCCCCTCTGTTTAATGTTACTACAGTCCCAAGGTAAGGGCTGCTACTTTGGTTTTCCATTTTACAGATGGGATATAGGTACATAGAATATGTAGAATAAACCAGGTTGGAAGAGACCTTCAAGATCATCGCATCCAACCCATCAACCTATCCAACACCACCTAAACAACTAACCCATGGAACCCAGCACCCCATCAAGTCTTCTCCTGAAAACCTCCAATGCTGGCGACCCCACCACCTCCCCAGGCAGCCCATTCCAATGGGCAATAGCACTGGTGATTTCTGACTGCTTGATTTTTCACATTTAGGAGGTATATACTTTCTGAATAGTTTGTATTATACCTTGAAACAATGGCTGCTGATTAGCTTATTTGAAGTTTGTGCTTTCACTTGTGTTTTATTGTTTTCTAGAGTTTGACTGGGAGAACAATATAGTTTTCTTAGACTCATTCTCATAAATGACTACATTTTTTTTGGTATGAAAATTCCACTTTTTTATATTCACAGAGACCAAACAATCAATATGCTGATAACTAAATATTGACAAAGGTGTAGGCCATTAGTATTAGAAATGCAGTGTCCAGCAGGAGTACGGAGCTGATTATCACCTTGTACTTTGGCACTGGTGAGGCCACACCTTGAGTATTGTGTCCAATTTTGGGCACCTCAATACAGGAGAGATGTGGAGGTGCTGGAGTGAGTACAGAGGAGGGCAACAAAGCTGGGGGAGGGCCTGGAGAATAAATCCTATGAAGAGTGTCTGAAAGAGATGTGGCTGTTTAGTTTGGAGAAGAAGAGGCTGAAGGGAGACCTCATTGCTCTCTACAACTACCTGAAAGGACATTGTGGAAAGGCTGGTGCTGGGTTCTTCTCCCAGGTTAATTAGTGATAGCAGAAGAGGGAATGGCCTCAAGCTGTGACTGGGTAGGTTTAGACTGGACATTAGGAAAATGTTTTTCACAGAAAGAATGGTCAGGCATTGCAATGCCTGAAGTAGTTGAGTTGAGTTACCAACCCTGGATATGTTCAAAGGTTGTTTGGATGTGGTGCCTGGGGATATGGTTTAGGGTTATCAATAGGACTTGATGATCCCGAGGGTCTTTTCCAACCTGAATGCTTCTGTGATTCTGTGATTATAATCAGAGCTTCATGAGGGGACAAGCTCAGTAGTTAGACTACTACTACTTGGTATTATCTTTGAATTCTAACAAACTGCAATGACTTGCTATTAAATAATGAGATTTTGGGTTAAAATACCAATTAACATCAACAAGGTAATGATCATACATTATCCAAAGTTTTGTGATATGTTCATTACAAAACCAATTTAATGAGTCCTGGGAGATGTCAGGGCAGCAGGTGATTTGCTCTTTTATTGTTCTTGTCTCTTACAGGCTTTTTGACAAATCCATATTATTTTCAAGCTTCATAAGGATATATCTCTGTGGGTCTTTCCTCCCTACTTCTTTAATAAGGGAAGGTTAAGATCACTTGCAGGTAGTTGCTAGAGAGGGTGAACTTTGCTCAGACTTCCTACTAGAGAGGGCTGCCAGTGTAGACTCTTATATAGCCATAAGCCTCAAGCTACATATCAATTCTAGACAGTCTGACTGCAGATACACCATGGTCTTTCAGTTTAATGCATCCTAATTTCCCATGCAAAATCTTAATGAGAAAACTCAAAAACTTGATTTTCCAAGAAATAAATGACAACCGACATAAAGGTTTCTCAACATAGTGTGTCCTTGTATCACCTGGCTTAAATGTTCAGTGTGCTCTAAAATGTCTTGGGTTTGAACTATTGTGGAATGAAGGGTTTTGGAAGGGAAGAGAAAAGAAGAGTGAGAATATCTCCAAAGTACACATCCTAGATGGGTTATGTCTTGGTAGGTTTCATATGGTTGGAAGAACAGAAATAAATTGATAAGAATAGTATTATAGGATACCTTTCCAGGACAGTATTGGTGTGTTTAGAAAAACACAAAAACTTGACAAAGCAGGATTTTTTTCTTTTGATGGACCACTTATGGTTTCCAGTAAGCTGTGCTTTAGGGACTTTACTCTTCTTTTGATTCTATTGTTCTGTTTGCTTTTACAAAACTCTGCTGTGGGTAATTCCCTCTCTAAATTAAGTGGTGTGAAAAACACTTAATTTTTTTTTTAATTTTTGGGGTTTTTTTTTTGCATTTAAAGCCTGCTTCAGTGAGAAAGCACAAATACATTTTCCTTCCTCACCCTTTGCACACTGTTCATGGCTTTTGATGTTTTCCATATATCTCCTGTGCAAAAAAAGTTGATCAGTTCTGGGTGGTTTAGTTTGCTTTTGACCACGTTTTTTTCTTCTCTATTCTCTTTTCAGTTTCATAGTGACTTTTTCTGAGACCGCTATTTGGGGGCCTTGAGGTTTGGGAGAAATAATGATTATATTGGTTTTATTTATCTGTATTTTTTTCTGTTCCTTCCTAGTAATTTCTAACATTTTTGTCACCATTTTGATGACCAAATGGATGATTTCAGAGAACTACCTTGAACAGTAATATTTGAAGTTCTTTATATCATATTCATAGCTTGAGTTATTTCTTTTTCTCATCTGCAGTGTTTCACATTCACCAACAGCAACTTCCATCTGCAATTTTATTGTTCAGTCAATATTATGAGATCCTTTTGTGCCTTGTAGCTGTTAGCTTTACTGTTTTACTATTCTGAACATCTCTTTATATGTCTCATTAATCAATAATTTTCCAGATCTTTCCAGACTATGTTAAGCAATGCAGGTCCCAGAAGAGACATTTGGGGAACTCTGTAAGGGTCATCCTTCACAAAGAAAATTGAAATCCCCACTCTTTGTTTCCTCATTTTCTGGCACCTTCTACCTCCTCTTGTCTTTGCTAGATTTTGTTGAGAGTCTTTTATGAGGTAGTTTGTCAAAAATGTTGCAAAGATCCAAATATAGGTCACCTGTATCTGTTTGCTTATGGACTCCAAAGTGTTTTTTCAGTCACAAGAATCTATTCCAAACAGATGTTTTCCACACATTAATTGCCATAGTTTTCTTAGTAATTTTCTGGTATGACAGATATTTATTTTCTGCATTTCTCCAGATGACCCCCAAAACACTTTTAAACAACACTTGACATATTCCGTTCCTTTGATAACAGGATTGAGTCAAGAAATAGGTCAGAGAGCACAGGTCAGCAGTTTTTTATCTGGATTCCTTTATCACTTGGGTATGGCAAATTTTTAGTGTTCATTTTATCATTCTTTTATATAACCCTGCTCATGACAACTAGATTTGAGACAGTCCCTCAGACTTGTCACCTATAAAGACAGGCTGTAGTGAACACTGATGTAAAAAAATATTGTGTTTTCTGTTACAGCTTTAACATCCTTCAGTGCTTCTATACGTGGACTATTTACTGACTCCTGGCAGATTTCTGATGTAGTAAAGAAAAAAAAATATCCTATTTGCCTTCATACCTTTTTTTTGCACATTACACCTCAAAACTTTTTTTTCTGTTTAAGGTATGACACTGAATATTATATACATTACAAGGCAATTGCTTAAGTCCTATCTCTAAGGCTAATAGGCAGTCCACTGCCACAGAGGGAAAAGTGTAAATAAGCTCTGCTGAAGATGAGGTATCCAAATATTTGTGAAGGCAGGGATATTTGTAGCCATTTGGATGGTGTCTGAAGTGACTTGTAAATGTGTAAGGTAGATGCCAGGATTCCTAAGGTCAATTTAGTGCAATCTCAAAGTACACCTTCAGCTACCTCTTCCATTGGTCCAGCGACACAAGTTTACTTCATCAATTCTTATCAGCCTGTCAAGGCTTACTCTAGAAAGTCTTGCAGAGAAATAAATGGGAAATACTTCACTGACCCTGCTCAAAAGAACACTCATTCTTTGGTCTGGTTGTTTAATTTCTGGCTCCCTCACCTTTCTGGTCATATTTCTAAACACTAAGAGTGTCAGAGATACTACCCTAGCAGTAAAAAAGAACTTTTTTCTTCCTATCTCAGATTCATATTTCCTGAATTGCTCTTATGAGAGCAGAAAAGAGAATGGGAAGTGAAATGTCTAACTTTACACCAGACTGATCAATACAAGTCTTTCTCTTTTTTGCACTACAGTAGAAAGATCATAGACTCATAGAATTGTCAGGATTGGAAGGGGCCTGAAGGACCATCTAGTTCCAGTCCCCCACCATGGGCAAGGACACCTCACACTAGATCAGGTTGCTCAGAGCCCCATCCAGCCTGGCCTTAAAAACTGCCAGGGATGGGGCTTCTACCACCATTCTGGGCAACCTCTTCCAGTGTCTCGCCACCCTCACAGGGAAGAACTTCTTCCTAACATCCAATCCGAATGTACCCACTTCTAGTTTTGCTCCATTCCCCCTAGTCCTATCACTACCCAACATCCTAATAAGTCCCTCACCAGCTTTCTTGTAGGTCCCCTTATGATAGAGGAAAGCCACAATAAGGTCTCCTTGGAGCCTTCTCCTCTCCAGACTGAATAGCCTGTTCTCTCTCAATTTTCCTCCATAGGAGAGGTTCTCCAGCCCTCTGATCATCCTCGTGGCCCTTCTCTGGACATGTCAGGGTAAGCTGAAGTTGGCTGAGGTGGTTTCATAGCTTGCAACTAACTCTCTTTACATTAGGCTAGGCAGACTTGAAGGAAATGTGTGCATGTTAATGAATAAAAAGACTTGATGACATCTTTAGAGAAAAAGTGCTTCCCTCTGGTTCCAGCATAATGGATCCTGTTCACATAGCTCATCAAGAGAAAGAAAAAACTAGCACCAAGTGCTTGCAAAAGGCTGGATTTATTACAAATACTATTTACCACTACCTCTATGTAACATATAAACACATGCTCATAAGTACCTCAGACTACTCTATGGTCAGAGGTGACAGAATAACTTTAACTTTCCTAGCTTGCTAGTCATAGACAAATAATGAAAAACTAGTCAAAGGTATAAATGCATATGAACACAAAGAAACTAAGAAAAGGGAGGATTGAGAGAGCCCTGCTTCCCCCAGGAGACAAAAGAAACCTGATCCAGGTGGATGTGGTTTCTCCCTCCTGGGAGGAGGGGTTCTCCGGGTCTAAGTTGATCTGTTCCACTCCCCCTTCCTGTCCAGCAAGATTTTTAAGGTGGGGAGGGGCTGTGGTGGCCATCTTTCTCTTTCCTCCTGCCTTGCCTGTTTAAAAGGACCCATAGCTGCTGCTGGCCTCCTGGTTCTGCCACGTAGTAGGTCTGATCTTCTCCCTGCTGCATCCACGCTTCTCTAAAGGACTGAAATCCACATACATCAAGGGAGATGTATGGCCATCCAAATTTGGGTTTGTATATTTTCCTGTTCATCCTTATTCCTTACCCTTGTAAATCCTCCCTGTTATTGCTATATATATATTTTGTTAAAAAAATTTACTTCTACTTCCAAACTCCAGATTATTTTTTGGTAGATTAAACTCCAGTTAAGGCTCAAACCACCACAACATCAAAGAGATGGCAGTGCCTTAGAAGTAAAGCTGTGGAAGGACAAAACTGGAGTCAGAGTTAGAGCTGATAGATAGTTCCCAAGCTTATGATATTATAACGACTGTTATAACTAACATTCTGTATAATATATGTTATATATATGTTGCACATAATGCATAAACATAGTACATAGAAGCCTTAGCTAACATGTGTGGTGCCATCACAATAACTGCTTTATGTGTTACCCTGCGACTTGCCTTTTCTGAAGTTTTGTTCAGTCAAACCACACAAATACAATTGCTTGTACAATGTAGTGGTGCTTGTATTTCAAACTGGATGGCTCAAAACAGGGACAAGCTTCAAAACATGAGTGCAACTCCGTAACAGATATGATCTCTCAACGTATACAAATGCTGGTTTGTACCCTACAATGCGTCACACAAGTCCTTCGCATCCTTTCCAAGGTTCCTCTTCTAAACTGTGCACTGCATAAGTCATGAACCCTACAGCAATGCTGTGAACCACATCTCTTGGCTTCAGAGGCGATTATTACACACACAAGGAAGCAAGATTTGAAAATCAAAGTTTGTATGGCTTCACCCAGCTGGATGGGCCTTAGGCAAAGCAAATGGCTGAGGAGCAGTTGCCTCAGGTTGCTGTGAAGAAGCCAGAGATGCAGGAAGAAATAAATGCCTGCCACTGCTGAGGCAGATGAGACAGGCAAAGGAAAGATTTCATTTGCCATAGACTCCAAACCAAGCAATTGAAACAGAATGAAAAAGGCCTGAAACACAGCCGACACTTCAGCTGTGAATTGTAGGCTTGAGAATTAGAACTCGAGTGGGAAACACCTGTGGCAAAATGGGTAGCATGTTCTAGTCACTTTTGGATCATTATACAGCCAGTGGAGGGACACAACACTTTTTTGTTTTCTTTTTTTCTTTTTTAAAAAATTTTTTACAAATTTTATTTAAGGAGTGCAATTCATCTTTACCCATTTTGGACATATCTTTTTAGATGTAGGGTGTTAGATAAATCATGTCCTTTAATTGCTTGTTTCCTTCTATTAATTGTAAAATGAGTCTTTGAGGGCTAACTCAAACAGAGTTGCACCTTAGACATTTGACCAGATGTAAATGCTGTGGTCAATGTCTCTGTCTGAACCTTAAAATGATAGATGTGGCCGGTCAGACAGAAGGGTCTGCAGCCTCTCTCCAGCAATGCTCATCCTCTCTTCATGTCATGCAGCAGCAGCACTGTGGTACCCAGTGCTGCAGGTCACATGGCCACAGCACAGCCAAAACCCCATTCCTTTCCTCTGCAGTGTTACTAACATTGTCATTTACTGAAGCTGAGAGGATTATCAAAAATAGAGAAAATTCCTACTGCTTTTTGCCTTGGGGCAACAGAGAACTGCAGTAACGGACATGCCAGGATCACCTTGATTTGTAGAGTGGTTTCCTACTCAGTCTCATGTGTTTAACACTTCTGTTCCATCAGGAAGTTGGAAAGTCTGGACTGCAAAATGTTTAATTACATACTTATAAAAACAATTTTAGAAAGAAATTTTAAAAAAGGGCATTTTAAAGATTTTTAAAAGCTTACCTATTCTTAAACTAAAATGTGCCTGAAGGCACTCCTTTAGCAAGTGTGAGGAAGCAACATTGAAAAGGGAAGCAAAACCTTTATATTGTATGGTTTTCATTAGTTGTTTATGTCCTATTGTCTGTATAGAAATAGAATCATATAATGGCTTGGGTTGGAAAGGCCCTTAGAGATCATCTACTCCAACTTCCCTGCAATGGGCAGGGATGCCTTTCAACCAGTAAATATTTTTGTAATGGACATGTTTTGTTTTGCTCTGATGCATTCATGTTCAAATTTTAATGATGCTAACAGCTATTCTTTCAGAAAAAAAAATATTTTTGTGCTTATCTCACATCTTTTACAGTGTTAAAACATCTGCATACATAGCTATGTCAAATACATAACGGTAATGCAATTTGAATGGGATATATTGCAAAGTGTTTTGATGACTACATGTAAAATGAACTTTGCAGTCTTTCATTTGCACTGTTTCCTAATCCATTTCATAGAATCACAGATTGGAAGGAACCCTAGAAATCATCTATGCCAACCTCCCCACCACTGGCATGGATACCTCTCATCTAGTCTCAGCTGCTCAAGGCCTCATTCAACATGGCCATAAACACCCCCAGGGAGGAGACATTTCTCTTAGACTAGTACTCTAAACCTCTGAGGTGCTCCTAATAAAAACATAGCAAACACAGAAACTCTTCATCTCAAAAGTGGCTTTCTTTTAAATGAGGATTCTTCGCTTTTTAAATTTTTCTCTGTTCCCAGTATTACACTTATCTGAAACCTAGCAAAAGTGAGATCTAGCACAAGCCACCTTCTATGCTATTTATGTTTCTTTGCACACACTCCTCTACCCAAATTTTTCTTTTTTCATACATGTCTCTTTTTAATGTAGAAGGGAAGTTTCTACCATAAGAAAGAGACTCACAGCTTTTTGATAAGACTTACCATTTAATTTAGTATAGGAAATTTCTAAGTATATAAGTTTATAAGCCCTTGTCTTATTCAAAGAAAACTCATTTTAGGTGTTTTGGGAGTTTGGGGAGGAGATTTTCAAATTAAAATTAAGGGCTTGAAGACCTACTAAGGTATTATCTAATGCAGATTCCCCTGGGAAACATAAACCTCATCACCACACCTAAAACCCCTTCATTTTAGATGTGTCTGCAAGGAACTCTGGAACCTGCATTGATGCAGATGCTGCAAGAATGGAGCAAGCCAGCGCTCATCTCTTGTTTAAGTCCTAATGAAATAATTATCTGCTTGCTAAACATTCCCTGCCTTAGTGATGAAGCCTGATCCAAACTTGCTTTGTCTGTGAACTTCACAAATTCACTTCTCCAGAGCCTATTACGCTGGCAGGTTGTGAGGTGCTTGTTCTGCACCTGCAAATTCTGCAGACATCAAGTGGGCAGCTTCTGCACTGCTGACAGGTGCAATGTCTGATTTCCCCTTGAGTCTGTGGCTTGTAAGTTTCTGTTTGAAGACACTGTCAGAATAGGTGGGATTCATCTGATTAAAAAAAGATATTGGTAACATAGACATAGTTCTATGAGCTACTTACCCTGAGCTTGCTTTCTGTATGTTTATCTTGGGATTAGGTAAAGTGGCTTCTGAAGGTGCCTTTTCCTCTCCACTGCCTCCCAAAGCAGCCTCAGGCAACCTCAGGTGAAGGTGTCTATCCTGAAGAATTGGGAGAGATGGATCCATTCCCTAGTAACAGTAGTTTATTCTACCAAACACTTACATACAGGGCTGCTCACATCTGCAGGTTAATTCATATGCTTCAGTGCTTCCTGCATGGGTGCAACCTGCAGAGGCAGGTGGTGAGATCTGCCCCTGATATATTCAAGGATGTGTTCACAAAAGACAGGAAAGCAGTGTGGCGTTATCATTTCGGATCTTGTCTCATTGGAAATGATAATTTGTCTAAAACAAGTTAAACAGAAGCATTCATTTGGAGAACTTGCCATGTTTTGAGTCCTGTCCGTTCTCCCTTTCATCCATCCTTTTACATCTGGGGTAGGATTTCTATGTCCTCTCACTGTCTCCCAGGCTCTCCATCCTTCCCACTGAATGTCTTTTCAGGTTCATAGCTTTGGACTCCACCACTTTAAAGGCTTCCAGCCTTCATCTCCAAAATATCTTTCCCTATGCATCAATGTTTTGTTTTGTTTCATGGATCCTCAGATACTCAATGCTTTGCTTAAAGGTATATGAAAATGTTATACAACATGTTTCTTCACAGTTTCAGGGGTGAAGAGGGAGACTGTCATGTTCCCCCTTCTGCTTTTTTCTCCACCGAATAGCCATATGAAATCATGCACATAAATCATGAAATTTAAAAGCTGATATCATGCCAAACAGTTATGTTTTCCCCAGAAAGAAGTACAGTGTATTTTCTCTGCTGTACAAGCTCACACTGCTAATCAGCCAGACTATTGATAACAAGCACAGCAGAAAGAGAGAAAAGCTGTGATTTATTATGTGCATTTAGACTTGGTGTGGAGAAGACACATTAAAATGATAGCTCTGGTTGGGTAAAGTGTTACAATATGACCACACAGAAAACCAAGAGTAGATACCAATTACTTTACAAAGCTGCTGCATAAAAGCAACCTGACATTTAGTTTTCCCATGAAAGAAAAGACACAACTGTATTTGAAGGTAAGTCAGACAAGGAGACTAAATTACCCAGCTCTTTCTAGTGTGGAAGGAAATTGGGAGTATGACCAGGAAACTATCCTGGCACTGCAGAGTAAAAGCTCCAAAGTGACCTTAAAAGTTCACTGCTCCTATTTCTGACCGTAGACAGGATCTACTGAGCTTAAATCAAACCAAGCAACTTAAAAATGACATCTAAGCAAAAAGTAAGGTAAAGAAGATGTTACTGCACTCTTTCACCCTATTTTAGGACATTTTTTGATCCTAATGCTAGAATAGAGAGGCCCTACCACCTCAACTTAGGCTGTGACCACAAACCATGCTACCTCAAATAACAAAATATTTTTCCTCTTTCTTCTGCTTTGTTTATAGTTATGACTCCTAGTGGCAGCTGTTCCTCATGCTGTCTAACAGAAAAACCAGCACACTACTTTATCTATAAAATTGTTTCTTGGCACATTTGACTTTAAATTTTTGTGTATGAATAATTCCCTGTTCTGCTGAAGACATTTCATACAAAGTCTATGACAGAATCAAGGACCTAAACCCTTCTTTCCTAACTTTATTGCAAAGCCTCACCAGTGAGACACCGCTCCACATCTCCACTCCCAAGACAAAGAGCACTACCAGGAGTTGCATTTGCTATAGTTAGCAACATACCAGACAGGAAGGGTGGGAACTTGCAGTGCTTACAGCATGGATGGCTACACCTGACTGTTTAGTCTGTATACAGGGAGGAGGTAAGTTCTTGAATGGCATTTTTCTGACCATTTGCAGAACTTAACAATGGGAAGACTCACTCTCTACACTTTATGGACTCTTTGATTTGATCTTCTTTGACTAGAATGGGATATTAAGCAACTGTCCTAAGTGTAGGTGACTGACATACTTCAGGTGCATAACTTCAGGCATGTGCTGCCATTTCAGATACCCTGAAGCACCTAAGCTACCTGTATGCCTTTAAGACACAGGAACTACCAGATCTCCATACCTTTTCAAAGCAGCAGCTAGAGGCCAGCCAAACCACTACAGAAATCTGTATTCAGACTGCTGATTTGCATCCCTATACTTCAGACACCCCTCATCTTGAATTTAGTCAAGAAGAATCCAACCCCATGTCTCTATGTGATAACACCATGTTATAAATAATTACAGAAACTAGCAGTTGCAGTCCAGTTAATGATGGAAGACATGGATACTTTTGCTTTTTTCCTAAAATGTTGTTCAAAAAAGCCTCCATACAATCAAAAGAGAAAATGTCTTGCTCATCTCATTCTATCTAAGGCCTATCTCTTGGCTTCATCTTCAGCTAAACTATTAAGGCTTTAGTCAAAATCAAGGAAATCTTGCCAGCTGACTTCTTGTAGGTATGTCCAAAGCTTAATCAGACCACTTACTTATAATAAGGAGACAAGAACTTCCAACCTTAAGTTTGCCAGGTACTAAATCAACTCATGCAGTGACTGTGAAATGTTGTGCCATTAAAAATGCACAGGGAATGTTAAAGCCCAAGTTGCTACTCATGCCCCAAATTAAAAATGGCCTTCAAATTCATTTTAGCATGCAGTATAATGCTTTTGGGCCACAACCCTCCCTTCCCCCCCACCCTCCTCTTGATATGTTGTGGAAATTTAAGTTGTTATGGAGGAACAATGGAGTTTCTGGTGACAGATGATCAACCTGGTGAAGTCTCTGGGGTGAACTCCCTTCTACTGATGTGAAGTCAAAAGTAACCCTTAGGACAATTAATGGAATTACACAAGTCAGTTACATTTATGTGGGACTATACCACAGGCAGAATTACTTCCTAATTCACACCTGGATTATGTTAATGAGGGCAAAAGAACTCCATATTTTAACAATAAAATATGCATAATATGCATAAGAGTGGATTCTTTACTGAATCAAAACACAAACAAAAATCCCTCACTTTATTTTCAGGGAGGAAAATCATGACATTAAATCTACTATGTAAACATGTTTTTAAAAGCCTTTAAATTTCAATGTAATTGCTACAAGCTTGTGATTACATACAGGCTACATAATCTATCATTGAATCAAATAATCGCTATTACTACTGGGAAATAGGGAATTACACAAGAGCCCAATGGAACATTGCATGGCAGGCAAGAAACAAACAAATCAGTGTTGGGTAATCAATCTCGGTGCCATAAAATGCTAATGTTGTCCTAATAAATAAGAATTCTCTTCCACTGCTTGATATGCTCCCTACCAAGCGTGTCACTTCGCCTGTGGTATGTGTCAGTTTAGTTTAAAGTGGCACTACCTTCATAACTTTAGCAAAATAATAATAGTTCCCTTTTATTTTCATAAAAGTAATTAAACTTATCAATTTTCTTGTTAGTGCAACAAGCCAACCAATAAATGGGCAAAAGAAATTTAATTCATGGTATTTTCAAATTAGCATCCTATGCACCAGGGATTATTCAGATGTGAGGTTCTGAATGAATGATTTTTATTTAAAAAAAAAAAAAAGAAAGAAAAAAATAGAGGAAATAGGCTTGACACGGGAGAAAACCTATTCCTGTCAACTTCTGTGTTGGCAAAACCGTATTAATTATAGGATTGCATGTTCACAATTTATTTGCATAAATCTAACCTGATGACTCCAGAATGATAAGAGAAATTTAAATTGCACTTAAGTAAACAAATAGATTACCATGGTGAGAACTGAGTGATGTGACTTGGACTTTTCAAGGTACATTGAACACAGAGGATGCACTGAATGGAAGGATGCATTCTGCTCATGGAATATAAATTAAAGAGCTTTGGAAGGAGCTGAAATCTTCTCAGAGATACAGCAATGAGTTAAGAAAGGAAATAGCATTCTTGGGGGATTTGTAATTTACATTGACAAAATTTTGATTCCCTCATGAATAAAAATGTTCAATATATTTTAGAACAGGTCCTAACATATTACTCAGAGACTGGAGTAGAAGCCTGCATTTGATTTATGATCTTGGAGAAGAAATAGACAGAAAGATTGGTGGTCTCCAAGGTTATTTCACCTGGGTGATACATTCTCCAGTCTAACTTGTAATGTTCAATATGATGAGGTTCCTTATGCCTTTGAAGGTCACTTATGGTAGAACAAAAGTCCAGTAGGCACTTTCTGCTGATTTTCCAGCCATAAGCCATCATGTGAAGGGGGATGGATATCTGCAACCTAGCTGCTTCACTATACAAGCAAGAAAAGGAAAATAGTGTGTGTTAAACTCATTATTTCATCTCATCACACCATGCTGCCAGAAAAGGTCAGGGTTTGGATGTGCTATCCCTGTCTCTCAGCTGGCAGATTATGAACAGGAAAAAGGAAGCTGTTAGATGCACACCTATCAAATAGGATATTTTTGATCTGCAGTTGATGAGACATAGGAAGGTTCATGTGAATGTTGCCAAATTTTCTGAGTAGCTTCCTGACCTGGGAAAGTGATCAGTGAGTCCCTTTCTGTGTTGTCACTCCAGAAGATTTCAGGGTTATTGAAATCCCCTATAAGGACCATGGATTGTGAATGTGAAGCCACTTCTATGTGCTTATGTAGGGCCTCATCTGCTTGCTTCAACTGGTCAGGTGGCCTGTAGCAGATCCCCAATGTAACATCTCTTTCCCCTGTCTTCCCTTTAATTTTAACCCATATGCTCCCAACTAGTTCATCATCCTTCCCCAGGTGGAGCTCCACTGATTCTAGGTGGTCATTTATGTAGAGGGCAACACCTCTTCCTCTCCTGTCCTGCCTGTCCTTCCTAAAGAGCTTGTATCTGTCTATCCCTACTTTCCAGTCATGGGAATCATCCCACCAAGTTTCAGTAATAGCTACTGTGTCATGTCTTTCCAGCAGGACAGTAGCCCTTAATTCATGTTGTTTATTGCCCAAGCTGCATGCATTCACATAGAGGCACTTCAGCTGTGCTGGCCATGTCACCCTCTTGTGCGAATCACCCTTGATTCCCTTGGGATGTCTTGGTACATTGTCCCTGGTTTGACACAGGGCAACAAGTAGAGATTTCTTACTAGTACTCCATTTCTCTGCCCCTGCTGTGCTGCCCCACTGTTGTTACAGGCATGCATGAGATTATTAACCCATTCCCCTTTGGATCTAGTTTAAAGCCCTGTCAATGATCCCTGCCAACTCTTGCCCCATATTCCTTACCCCACCTGTGACAAGTGCATCCTATTTGTTACTTGCAGGTCTGAAGCATTGTATACCAAGCTGTGATTGTAAAACCCAAAGCCCTGTTGATGACACTGGTCCTAGAGCCACAGACTGACCTGTTGGCTCTCCCTATACATCCCCTCATCCATTGGTGATGTCAGCAATGCTTGGATGTGTCACAGGACACGCATGGTCCTTGTTGTGTCACAAATCTAGTTTTGGACCAGATCTTCAAAGCTTTTCAGACCCTAACTTTAGGGGTTGTTCCAGCTTGTTCCAGCAAGGTTTTCAAGTCTACTAGCTTAAAGTACTTTTACCCTCTTGATTTCATTCAGGCTTATGTACTTTAGGTACATGTATATATGCACAACTGAAAAATATCACATGGTGCCTGTCTTTATCAGCCTGCTTTGCCCTTAATGTCTTAATGTAACAGCTATCATTTTCTGATCTTAATCTTTAAAAAAATAAGCATGCTAGAAATGATCTTTCCCTTTTCATATACATGTACATGTTGATCAGGCTGAACAGTGAACCGTGATTCTGCACTTAGCTGGATGACTGTATGATTTGGGAAGAAGTAGTTCTTCATCAATCAATTTCTAAACAACTCTTTTTAATTGTATTTTCAGTTTGTGACCTTACATTTGTGAGATCATGGTATTTCAACCAGGAGAAGATTCTGATTTTCAAGTTCAAAGTTTGTAGCTAATTCTTAAAGAAATCTATTTTGAAAAGGTATGGGGGCACAGTGAGATTAAACCAGAATCTCCAAAAGTCCTGTAATTACTCAATATGCTAGAATAGCTGGACCTATGTGACTCATACAAAGAGTCAGAAATAAAGAAATGGGTTCTTGAGTCTTAGTACAGTGTTCTCTATGGCAGGAGTGTTGACTTCCATTAAACCCAACATCTGTTTTTTCACACAAGCCTCTGGCACTTACATGAGACCAGCAGAAGGGTGGCAACTACTGCCTATGCACTAAACTGAAGTGATAGTGATAGTGGTTTTTTCTCAAAAAACCCCACATTTGAACATTTATCAATATTTTAAGAGAGCAAACAAAATCTGTTTTCTAACAGCTGAAATGGTTACTTGCCCTGCCACAAGTTTTAATGTATATTAAAGTGATAAGATCTGCTGCCTCGAAATACACAAAATAATGAACAGCTGCTCTGGATGATCAAATGCAGAAGCAAAGTTGAGGTACTAATCTCTCATAAAAACTGTTTATTGCCTCTGGAATACAAAAGCAATAGGGGTTTATTGTCAATGCAGAACAAACCATAATAGAGATAAGAGCAAAATAAATGTGGTTTCATCCTATTCCTTTCTCAAATCAGACTGTGCTACCTCTGTCACAGACATTTGGGTGATGTGTACATCAATATTGTTCTTGGGAGGAATAATCTGTATTCACTTCCTTATTTTTTTTGTCTGGACACAGTGTCTTTATCTGTCTGCATCCTTTAGACTAGTATTTAGCTATGTATTGGTCATAATTTTGAACTACAGGTGAACTATGACTATTTTTATTTTTACATGTGTTAATTATTGTTATTCTAGCCAAAGAATGCAAACTTGAAAGGAGTGTGCAAGGAGCATGCAAGAAGACTACTTGAAGAAGAAAGAAAAATTTAAAGGCAGAAAAGACCTATGAGCTTATACCAACTGAACTCCAAATTTAAGACAGAGTAATAAACATGGTCTTAGTCTGACCTTATCTACATCATTTTTGAGCTGTGTATGATCCCTTTTGCAATGGTAGAATGAGATTTGGGAAGATATCATTATCATGAAGGAACACTAGTATTTCATAGAACTGAAGATGTCACATTTCCTGAAGAGGGGATTGTAAAAAGGGAGACTTCTTCCTTCTTGAATATTGCCTCTTCTTAATCTTAAATGTCTAGTCTGGCACTTTTTTCTTTCATACTCCTTAGCCAGTAGTTGCTCATCTTGATCTAGGCTTATAGCCGGTTCTTCCAGACTTTTTAATTTTTGCTTTCCTGGGTGAAGGAAAAAGAGGTTCATAAATCTGCCTCAACTTGGGATCTGCAATTCTCCCACACATTATTTAAAAAAAAAAATAGTACTGTATAACCAGACCCAGATTCCCACCCATTTTCAGCTGAAGCTTGATCCTACTGCCCTTGTTTTAAATAGATTGAAATCCTCTGCAGAACAGGATAATGCCCAAATAGGAGAGGTTACAACAAACATAACTTCTGAAATGAACACACTGGCTTATTAAGCTTTGCAAACATTTCCTTGCTCAAATGCAAAAACAGAGATTCTTACTGAGCTACAAGAAATTCTTTCATTATGACCAGTTTTCAGCTGGCAGAAATTTAACTGTTGCATCCTGCCCTCACAATTTGATGGGGGGAAAGTAGGTAAGAGATGAGCATGATACAGATCTGCACCTTTCTTTCACATGGTGTAAGATTTTCTGGAGTTTGTTAGTTCTTGCTGGTTGAGACAATCCACACAGGCAGAGGGCTGTTACTACATTGTGGTCTATTTTCCACTTTGTTGCACTGCTCAGAATCTGGGTAAAGAGAAGAATCTGTCTTCTGGGTACCTAACCAGGGTAGGGGAAGTGAATTACTGCTTTTATTTCAGAACTTATAATGCTTTATGTGCTTTAGTGTTTTAAAGAAGATAGTTGACATATAAATCTTTAAAAGTCATGGATGTCCAATTTTGTCCTTCTATTTAAATTACTGGGTTATATAGAGAACAGATACTTTAAGATAAAAGTGAGAGTTTCGTACTCTTATGCCTACTGATTTAACTGAAAGCAATTGAAAACATGTAAGAGAACAAATTATAAGAAGAACAAAGTTACACCATGGCTACTTAGAACAGTCATTGAACGTAAAAAGGTCAAGAAAATGCTGTCACACTAGCCATCATGTTGCAGGAATTCGAACATGTCAGGACATAATATTCACTTAAAGTTGAATGGAAGTGTCAGGTGAAAAACACTGGTGCTACAAACAGAAGCAGGGTCAGTGCCAGAGGGTATTCTCAGGGCAGGTGTGTTGCAAATCACTTTATAGAATGAACGAATCAAAACAAAAATCATGATAAAACAAGCCCATATCACCTTGTGCTAACTGGCTGAAATAGTTAGGCCAGAGTAACAGGGGGTGCAAATTTGCAAAGCTCCGTGGAGATTTTCTGAGTTACAGAAACAGGGGATCCAGTTATTGGTACTTGATTGCTTTTAATATATGGATGCAAATGACAGAAGTGTTAAATGCAGAGTGCCTGATTTTATTCTCACTTATGTCAATGTTAAACAGGAATAACTTCACTGAATTTATTTAACACATTTATTTCTGCCTTCTGGCTTCCCTGTAGTTAGTCCTAATTAAAATTGTGTAAATATTTGGCTGTGTAGGTCATTGTCTAAAAAATAAAATAAAATAAAATAAATTAGATCAAATAAGGGAACTTAAATGCTATTTGTTGTGCCAAAGCGGTTATCTCTTGCCTTGAAATAAAGAATATACTTAGCAAATAAGTAAAGAGTCAAATTTCTTTGAGGCTTCAGTGTTGTAAGCTGAGATCCAGAGAGGGCCCATCTGTACTGCAAGTCAGGTAAGAAGCGGTTTGGATGTAGGCTTCCACACAGGATATTCCACTATCTGAGACAGTGGATAGTGAAAAAACAGGATCCAGTTTGCTTTGTTAGTACATGTTTTTCTAAGTGTTGCCTCTCAGAAAAGTACGTGTTATTATGGAAATGTCAAAACAAAATACTTCCGTGTTCTGAAAAGGTTTTTCCTTTCTTCTTTCTTCTTCCTTTTTTTTTTTAAAATTTTTTTTTTTTTTTACAGACATGAATATAGGAAAAGAGATGAGTTGGGTCCCTGAAGACCTCTTTTGCATAGGGTAAAAAAGTGATTTGTTAGGGATTATATTGATAAATGCCTGGTGCAAGCCAAAGGAGAATGAGAGCTGGCATTTCTGATGGAACCAGACTTCTCTTCTCAGCCCAGTAAAGGTCTGTTATTCCAGGGCCGCAACATCAGCAAATAATTAAAATAAAGAACTCTACAAATTTCCCACGTAGTTAAAATGAACAAAACCAGAATGAAGTTAGGGCATTACCCATCAGGGGAGAAGTACAAGGAGGGTAGGGTTAGAAAATGAAAATCCCAGAGTACAAACCAAAGAGAAGCAAAATGCTCAGCAATAGGAAATTACTCAGTGGTTGTGAAAAAGAATTATATTGCTTCTTGTGGGATTTTGGTTCTGTTTTATGAACCCTGTCTTGCATTTATGACTTTTTGACATCTCTGTTCAGATAACCATGCTCAATTCTCCACATGCCATGAAGTGTTTTATTAAGCTATTGGTGTTTATATGGGTTGAATCTGATACTAGTTGTAAAAGAGAGAATATGGAAATATCTAGCTGTTCATTAAATAAATACTTTAAGGACTGCCTGTGAGAACTGACCAGCATCAGATCATCTCTTATGGCTGTGAAGACACAAGTGTATGCCTTGAAGTTGCATGGCTCCTTCTGGGACTTCTTCGAGTCCAAGTAATCTGTTTGAGCAATGGATTCACTTGATGGTTCACAGCATCGCTGCCAAGAAGTGATTTGTCATATCTTTAGACTAAGAGGAAAAATTCTGCAGTACTAGCTAACTCGTCTCCACAGGGAAAATCAGGATAGTCTTCTGGTTATACTGCAGTACTATGAGAAATATATGTGTTCAAATTTAATGCTACATGTGAAAACCAGCGTTCTACTTTTGACAAACAGCTGCAAGCAAATAATGACCTATATATGGGATTTGTCTTCTTTTTAATTTTACTCTTAAAAAAAAAAAATCTCTGGAATTAATTGTAAATAGTTGAATTTGAAGGTGTCTTGATTTCTGTGGAGGAAAGTTGGAATTCAAATTTTATTCTGCCTAGCCATGTCAATAACAATGTTCTTAGCTTCTGAAACTTGGACAGATTTATGGCTTCTGCAAATTCTTTCACAGTACTATTTTAAAATACACATAATATATCTCACAGAGTTCCTCAGCAAAATTTTTAGACATGCCAACATGATTTAGAAGTCTAGAGTGTATTTAAATGTGATTGCAGCATTTAAGAAAACAAACCCCAATGGCTTTCAGTGAGATTTAAACCATCCAGAAGTTAATTTCCAAAATGGCACATGTATACAGATATAAAACTACTGCATGCTCCAGTACCTTTTCACCAAGATGTTAGCCTTAAAATCCCATGTTCTTAAACCAGTGTAGTAATTGACAGCTCAATTTCCTACTGTGAGAGTCTGTCAAGCCTACATTTGTGGTACACAGCATACAAAAAAAATCAGTGAACACTGAGAGGCTGGGAAGACCACTGAGTCTCATGGTTAAGCACCATCTGGAGTAGTGCTGTCGGAACAGTCTGAATACACTTTCAATATGTGGAGAGGCAGCAAGGAAGGAGTGTTTCTACTTTACAAAATACAGCTTAAGTGCCTCTCCTCTCTGAAAGAGATGATCTCACAGCTGTCATGTATGAAGATTATATACTAGCACCATACTCCTACATTTGGAGGCAGAGCAAAGAGAAGTATCAGGAAAGAGATCTCTGAACTGCTGCTTCTGAAGGCTTCTCATTGCACATGGGACCATTAAAGTATGACTTGGATGGAATTAAAAAGCTGGGAAGAGTCTTTGATCCAGGCAGGTTAAGCAGTTCTTGACTGAAGTGTTCTCCTTGTTTGCCTCAGAAATCATGCTTAAAGGTTACTTTGGGGATGAGTTTCAATATGTATTCACAAAGAAATGGGATTTGTGTTAAGGTGTCTCTTGTATCTCTATATACTATTTCTAGATTACTGGGTAAAAGACCAGCTCTGTATGGGTTTGATTCAGAACCTGAGTTCCACTAGGAAGCTCTGCAGCCAGTGAAATCCTGCTTCAGCAGTGACTTTTTCCTTCTTTCACTTTATTTTTTTCCCTCTTCCACTTTACTTTTTTCCTTCGTATTATTTAGGACTCATTCTGATGCAGGGTGGGAATAAGCCAATTCCACAGATGCAAAATGATCAAGAATGTAAAATTTCATGCAGTCTCCACAAAGGCTACTGAGGCTTACAGCTCTGGATAAGGCTTGTAAGGACCAGTAGTGTTGACCCTGGAAACCCAGGGTTTTAGACTGAACTGCAGAAAGTGTCAGTTGCTATGAACCTGCTGAAACCTGAAGTGTCTTTTTTGCTGACTGCTCAAGACTCAGATTCTGGAAACCTGTCTCATGGCTTCAAGCCATAACTTGGCAGTGCAGTACACCTGGACGTTTTAACAAAGCTGGCTGCTCAGAAGACATAAACCCTAGGAAGGCCAGTATATTCAGCCCTGTAAGTTTCATCCTTACAGCAGGATGTTTTGGGAAAAACCTCTGCAGCTCAATGAATGCTGAAAATCTATTCAAGGCCTGCAGTGATAGGACAAGGGCCAATAGTTTGAAATTAGAGAAGAGAAGGTTTAGATTGGATGTAAGGAACAAGGTGGTTTGGTTTTTTTTAATCATGAGGGTGGTGGAATGTTGGAATAGGTTGCCCAGGGAGGTATTTGAGGCCCCATCCTTGGAAATATTCAAGGTCAGGCTGGATAAGGCTCTGGGCAACCTGATCTAGTGGAGAATGTCCCTGCTTACTGCAAGGGGTTTGGACTAAACAACCTTTGGAGGTCCCTTCTAACTCAAACCATTCTATGACTCTATGACTGGATAGCGCATTATTAGGGATGCCGTTGCATACAGAAATGTTACCTGATGTCCTCCAGTGTTTGCACACATTTAGCCCAATGGAGTGAAAAGAACAGATTTTAAGTGTGCATAACATGGTATGAAAGTGACAAAAGTTCAGTTATATTTGTGGTATACTTAAATAATTCTAAATTTATCAACTCCTATTTTCTTAACTGAACTACGTCCAGCTTGCGACTCCCAACTACAAGTGAGGCATGGACATACTGAAAGTCCAAAGGAAGACTGGAGAATCTCTCCTGTGTGCCAGGAAATATTTAGATTGGAGAAGAGAAGGCTGAGGAATCTTTTTAATATACATAAATGCTTGAAGGAAAGGTGTGAAAAGGGTAGAGCCAGGCTGTGCATGGCACGTATTTAGTTTATGTGGCAAGATTTTGATAATAGAGAGCTACAAATGTGGCTTCTGTGAGAAGATTTCAGAAGATTCCCCCATGTCTGACACAGCCAGTTCCAGAGGGCTCCAAGACGAACCTGTTGTTGAGCAAATCTGAGTCAGTGACAGTGGTACTGTCTGTGATAACAGATTTAAGAAAGAGGAAAAACTGCTGCACAGCAGCAGCTGACAGAGAAAGAAGAGAGAAAATATGTGGGAAAAACAGCCCTGTAAACAACAAAGTTAGTGAAGAAGAGGGAGAAGGTGCACCAAGAAGAGTCTGTTTTGTCCTGATGGTGAATGGTAGTTCATTTCCCTATCCTTATCTCAACCTATGCACTTTTTCATTATATTTTCCCCTCCACCCTTCTGATGAATGAAGAGTGGCAGAGCAGCTTAGTAGGCATCTAGTGGATAGCCAAGGATAAACCCAGGGCTAGGATGAGAGGCTGAGAAACTGAAACACAGGAAACATCAGGAAACTTTTTTTTTTGACTGTCGGGGTGGCTGAGCTGGAATGGGTTTCCCAGTGAGGCTGTGGAGTCTCTATCCTGGGAGATATGAAAAAAATATCTAAACATGGTCTTGGCCACCTGGCTCTGGGTGACTCTGCTGGAGCTAGAGAGGCTCAAAAGAAATAGCTTTTCTGAGTTCAAGGTCTAAATAGTTTAATATCATAAAGGACATCAGGTGAGTATCTTTCACTATCTAGTATTTCACAGTTTTCAAACTCTGAAAATTCCCAAATTAGCTTATACAAAGCCAGAGTTTCATTCAGCTGTTGGAAATTATTAAATGTTTGTACAGATATAGGCTGCATACAGTCATATTTGAGTAACATTTTCTCTATCAAAAATGGTCTCTCTCTCAAAAATGGAGCTCTTAGAATCTTTTAGGTTGGAAGGTCATTGAGTTCAACCATTATCTAACTACCCAGTTTGGTGCTAAACCATGTAGTGCTCAAAGTGAATATGTACACAGAATCAATTTATTATATATGTATACATATATTATACACCCCACAGTTTTTAAGATGTGGTTGCAAATTGACGTGACTGAGGGTCATCATTTAGTCTCTAAACCTAGTTAATACTTTACTTTCTCATGATTTTCATATCCAGTCCTTGTATGCTTGCTCTTAATTCCTCCTACAAGATATTAGTCAAAAAGACTTGTTCTTAGTAAGAAAATAGTGATTTGAAAATGCTTAATAGTATTTTGTGGGGCAGGATGATTTCACCTGGAAGTGTTCCAAGGAAACTTATTCTTGAGCAAGTTTCATTTTCCAGATTGAAAAACTGCAGTGCAGATCTGTCTCATCATCTAAAATCCAACAATTATTTACATAAGGATTATCAGGGAAAGGACAGAATGATCAGGGTTGTAAATGTCTGAAAATAAAGATAAGACTAGATCTGCTGTTATGAGCTCTCTGCATTGTGCATCTCAGATGATGGAAAGCAACTGTAAACTGGTATAAGCAGCATTTGTGATTCTCTGCATCAGTGGAGCAATGCCAAAGAGCTCTGGTGTATCAACAAATCCAGGGCAAGTGGCAGCTGCATCTTGCTAGATAGATAAAGTTTGTTCTACTGAAAGAAGAAAACATTTACATATATACAGAAGTGTATTTGTTTGTCTGTCTGCATGCATGTTTACACGTACACATGCACAACAATGTGTGTATGTGGTGGGCCTGGCAACACCATCTGGTGTTAGATTTACCCATCATATCTTCTGACAAGAGCAGCTGCTTACAGCCTTGACAAATGCTAATCAGAAAGCTGAAGTCTTCCATACTATCAATAAACTTCTACGGAGTCAGCTGGAATAAAGGAGAAAAATTTTAAAACCCCTAAAACATAGATGAACACACTGGGTCAAAAGATCTGGTGGGATAGAGCATGTGGAGGAGAGATTATAACTGACTGGGTGTGTTAAAGGGACAAAGAGCCATATAGGGATAAAGGTTTGGGTAGTGAGCCAGTTTGGAAAGTGCTGCAAACCCATTTCTTTGTGCACAACATAGGGTATATTGAGAATCTGGAGTGTGGGACATACTTGGACAGGATGGCTAAAGGCTATGGATCAAAAGGGAGAAAAGTTAACATCAATGTACAAATAAGAAAGATCTCAGGGAACTTGGAGGAGGGGTAATGATGGCAGTTGTCCAGGGAAAAAAGACTGGCCCAAGTGACCAAGAAGAGGAAAGAAATGCAGGGATAGGTCAGTACTGAACACATCTAGAGTCTGAGAGCAGACTTGAATTGGGGCTCAGAGATGTGAGAAGGTTAAAAAAAAAAGGGGGGGGGGGGGAAATGAGGAAAGTCTCAAAGAAAAGTGAAGAAACTGTCTAAAGAGATGGGAACTGTTTGGGAGATACTTTTTTACTGTGTGGGAAATGAGGGATGGGACACTGAAGCATGGATGGGCTTTGCTGGAACAGAAGCATGCTGAGGACAGAGAGAGTACTGTTGCTAATTTCAGTTGCTAGGCTCAGAATAATCTCTCCTAAGTATCCATGAACTCAGATTATTTTTTCTCCAAGGCAATTTGTTTGTCCCCTTATAGATTTTCTTATACACACTGAGTAGAAGGGCTCAAATTTCAAGTCCCTCCATGAAGCATCCTAGTGGTATTAAAGTTTCTAAGGAAAAATTGTCCCTATATTTTATTCTGTGATTGAACAATAACATTCTCAGAAAGGTCTTGGTTGTTTTGATTTAGACAAACTAGTTCTGAGTCTGCCTGGATAGCACCAGCATGAAAAAAGTCTTAATCAGAAAAAATAGAAAAATTATGAGCAACTGCTAAAAGATCCTAAACTAAGAAGTATTGAGCAACACTAATTACAGAAAAAGCTAGAATATTTATAGACAGGTAGATACAGATTTGTAGAACAACCTCCAGGCTTTCAGCTTTCCTGGATTAATCTCAGCAGAGGGACTCTTTCAAGAGGTAACCCAAATATTTTGGTTCAACATGTTTATAAGCAATCTACAGATTCCATTGAAAAACTGAACGGAGTCTAGCTCATAGAATCATAGAATCATAGAATTGTAGAATGGTTTGGGCTGGAAGGGACCTCCAAAGGTCATCAAGTCCAACTCCTCTGCAGTCAACAAGGTCATTCTCCACTAGATCAGGTTGCTCAGTCTTGTTAAGCCTGACCTTGAATATCTCCAAGGATGGGGCCTCAAATACTTCTCTAGGCAACCACTTCCAGTATTCTGCCACCCTCATGGTCAGGAACCTGTTCCTAATATCCAATCTAAATCTACTCTCTAATTTCAAACCATTGCCCCTCATTCTATCACTACAGCCCTTTGTAAACAGTCCCTTCTCATAGACTGCCTTCAGGTACTAGTAGGCTGCTATTAGGTCTCCCCAGAGCCTTCTTTTCTCCAGGCTGAACCCCAGCTCCCTCAGCCTGTCCTGACAAGGAGAGGTGTTCCAGCCCCTTGATCATTTTCATGGCCTTCCTCTGGACCTGCTCCATTGAGTCCATGTCCTTTCTGTGTTGAGGGTTCCAAAGCAGGATGCAGTACTCCAGATGAAGTCTTATCAGAGCAAAGTGGTAGAATCATCTCTCTCGATCTGCTGGCCACACTTCTTTGGATGGAGCCCAAGATGTCCTTGGCCTTCTGGGGTGCAAGTGCCTATTTGGAGTTACAGCTGACTTTATGTTTTATTCCCTATAGAGCATATTTTATTATAAATTTGTTCTTTATTTGTTTGGAAAAAAACCCCTACTTTTTAATCTTATGATGTTTTGAAAGATAAAGCTGAAGCAATTGTTTACAGTCATGTTTGCTAGCATTTCAACCACCGTGTAATCCAATGATTACTGAATGCACCTTTGGATCAGAAATTATTTTCTCCCATTATCAGCAATGTGACACTTTGGGGAGTTCTTTTGTATCAGAATTCAGATAAGCCCCACAAGAAGAAAATTTGTCTTCCCTTATAGTTTTTGAAAATTAGAACCCTTCAGACTGACATTGAAATTGCCCATGAAAATGTATATTGGTGAACAAAGTCAAAACACATTCAAAATGGCTGTAATTTCACATTCACATTTAGTGTACGGCATGAGAACAAAAATCACTAGTTATGGAATGCAAGTGATATTGTGGTGATGTAGGGTAGTTAAGAGACAAGACTAACAAGAAGGGCTCCTAATCACAGGAATGACCTGCATTTTTCCAATTATGATGTAGCTGGAGAACTGTTTCTTTAAAAGTAAAGCTTATTATACATTCATGACACTAACAGTTACAGAGAAAAGAGCTTGCCTTCCTTCTCTACTGCCTTTGCCTTTTGCTATAAGTGAACTGATGCTACTCACAAATGCCTAAATCTCGATTATGATGCCCAGACTGAAAACTCCTACTTAAACACTGGCAGAAAGGATGGTGCCATGCTGGCACCATCTGGCTGCAGGTAAGGGCTATATACCATGCTCCTATGTTATGCTATAGAGTATTCTTTTTGTCACACAGGAGAGTATGTGCCCCAAGAACAAGTACTGTTGTGTAGGCATATCCTCAGGCAAATACTATGGTGTGTGACATTCACTGAGGTGTTACCAGGAAATGACCACTTAGGACATGAAACCTAGGGATAAGAAAAAATGTCCCGTAGTAAAAATGCCAGCTTCTGGAATGGTCTTATCTACTCAAATGAACTTTGTGAAAACACTCCTTTCCACCAGCTGAAATCTTGGACCATGATCTTTTAGAATAGATGCCACTGTCTCTAAATTGCTTTTCAGGAGGAAATACAACACTATATTCACTGTTACAACATTTATCATGATACGTACTTCAACTATATCCACTGCTGTTAGGCATCATATTAATGTTTCTTTTGCCTAAGAAAAATAAGATTGGTGTCATCTTTGCGATTCAGTTACAGCTGCAGTTTATAGGTGCAAAAAATACAACTTGCAAGCAAGCTTCTTAAAAACAACAACAACAACAACAACAAAAACCAAACCAACCCAAACCAAACCAAAACAAAAAAACCCAAAAACCACAAACACCAAAACCTCCCCCATAAATCTCCCAAATTTGGGACCTCAGGAGAAATTAATTAGAAATTATAACAAATAGTAGCAGGAAAAATGTTAGATCTTGAAAGTATTGCAAGTCCCTCACTAGTCTTGAAGTCAAACAAATCTAGGAACAGAGCATGCACTGGTGCTTCTTTTAGTGCTTCCATGGACCATAAACTAAAAAGCTTGGGAAATACCAATATTTAATGACAAATGCAGTAACTCAGAGTGCAAATTATGTTTTGTTTATCAGCAGTGAAATAACATAGCTCATTATTCTAACTTCTGTACCAGTCTGCCATTTTGTTCCCTGATGATGGCTTTGGAGTAAATAGAAAAAAAATAAAATATTTCCCTAAAAACACTCAAATGATTTGTTTCAGACCTCATAAACATCTATGAACAGCAATTTAATAGTATCTAATGTTAAGTAATATCAGTGGTGGTGTAACTATTCTAAACTATAGATATCAAAGAGATATTATTTATAGAGTTTTGTTAGACTGATAAAATTTCAAAATTAGATCTGCTTTGTGGCATAGAAGCCTCATGAAGCCTGTCTATTTTTATTTGCAAATTGATGTGATGCTATTGTTATATGTATTGCTTTGGAAGGCACACTAATGCTGATGGCAAACAAAAAGTCCTTGGGCCTTATGAAGCTTTATTCTTCTCCTGCTTATGTGTGACACCGCCACAGCAGGCTTGCCATCCACTCCAAGGTGCTCTGAATATTCTGGCCACCTTGAGGTTATACAGTGATGAGTTTATACACTGGATGAAGGAGCCTTCAGTGGAATACATTCCAGATAAAGAAGTAATATTTCTGCTCTCACTTTGGTTGTCTCAGATACCTAAGAGACCAGGACTGGTAAACAGTGCTTTCATGCTTGGAAGAGAGCTTAGGTGTAGAACCTCTTAAAACTAGTGTCTGTCATGATGCACACAAAAGTTGACTGTGATTATGTTATGTGCTGTGATAACACCACATCGTGTTAATTAATAAGATCACTTGATACTTTGCATTTTTCTGTCCATCTACTGATTTCTGCCTTTTGTTTTATATTGTACATTTGTAAGTGCTTTTACAACACCTATAACATTGGGATAAGTGTTGACAGTTGGACTCGATTATCTTAGAGGTCTTTCCCAACCAAAACAATTCTATGATTCTACAAGAATCCATGATCATGTTTCTATCTCAATAACTTAAGAAAGAAACATAGTATTGGTATCAAAGCTACTGTGGTGGCTTTGATGACTTACTGTGCTGGAAATTCTGAAGCACAGGAATATGGTATCCAAGTTAGGTAGAGTGTTTATGCTGGAAATAGGAATTGTCTCATTCTAAGACAGTGATATGTAGTAGGAAAGATGAATTACTCTCAAAACATGGTTATTTTGTGTTGGGTGTTGTTTTATTTGTTTATTTGTTTGGGATTATGTTTGTTGTTAGCTTCATTTGCTTTTGTTTGCTTGTTTGTTTTTGTGGTTTATTTTATTTCCGATTATGAAAATATTTAAAATCTGGGGAGTTGTATGTTATCTAGATGCCTCTGGTATCTGCTATGTCTTGTTGTCATGTATTATATAAAGAACAAGATATACCAGCTCCAGAAAACAAGTACAAGTAAGTAAGTAGATATATGCATCCATCACTCTTCTCTGAAACATGCTGGAAGGTTTAAGTCAGGCACTTATATTAGGGTTTTGAATGCAACTGCTATACATTATAGTAACAGAAAATGTAAGAAATAGCAATAACACTGGAAAGTTATTAGCAAATTAAGTGAGGGGGCTGGATCAGCTTCCAGCAGCTATGGCTTCATTTCTCAGAATCCAGCAGAGCGTTATCTGCCACACCTTTGCTTGCTAGTCCAGTAGAGTCCTAATGGCCTGAATGGCTGATGGAATTGTTTCCAAGCTATGCTGAGTCCTGGAGATTAAGATAGTTTCAAACAGCTGTGCACAGGCAGTGGATACTCCTTTCTTCAAGATATTGTGATTTGAAAGCGAAGCAGTTAATGATGGTTGACAGCATCTTGGCATGCATATGTCTTCTCCTTCAGTAGCTCTTATGTCTGCTGTTTTATTAAAACAGCTCATCATATTTGTAAGCTTCAATGAACAATTCTTCTTAACATACTCCCACATAAGGATCCATTGAACAACTTGCATTGTCTCAACTACTTTGGAGGATAAACATTTCTTCAAGAGTGCTCCTGAAACCTAAAATCACTGAAATTTCAAAGATAATAAATGCCACCTTCTTCAGCCACTTGCAAAGATAAGAGCTAGGAGAAATAACATTTACCTGAAAAAGAATGACAAAAAATGGGGTAGTATACTAGGACCTCTGCTCAGGAGTAGGATTACATACTGTGAGCTCATTATTGCAATGAAGAAGTTAGTACTAAATCCATGTTACATGAAAAAAAAGAAATCAATTGCTAATCATAATAATAACCTCTAAAATAGAGGGATTGCCTTTTTCTGGATTTCTTAAAGGTTATTTCTTTCTACACTCCTCAAGCACAGGCAACCTTTGTCTAAATCAGACAACATGATTGAAGAATTTTAGTGGATAACAGGGTTAGAATTTACTGAATAAATATTGTAGAGAGAACAGTTTCCTGTTGTTTGTTGCCTTAAGTTTATTTCTACTTCGAAATAGAATTCAGGGTTGACTTGGGTTTTTGGCGGGATTTAATCTCTAATAATTTGTGGGACTCCAAGGCTCCTCCATCCCTCAAAGTGTGCTGCATTTCAGCTGCCTTAGGTGGCTCTCAAGTAATTTGCCTGGATGCAAAAAACTATATAGTAGGTTTGCATGGCAGTTTGCCCGGACTAATATAGCTACTTCGAGCTGTGTTAATTAGTCACAGTGGAGCTCCACAATGAAGCTTGTTTGTTCAGCACTTGCTCAGGAGTCTTTATGCTGCACTACTTTATGTCATATAGGTATAGTCTTGGGTGCTTCTAAAATTGTAATCTCTTGCCTAAGGGAAAATTAATGTAAAAATAACCATGCAGATTCCGTGTTTTATAGCTGCTTGTTGATTTTCAGATCAGATGCTCTTGGTCTGGTCCAAATTTCCCCTGCAAATGCCTCATTCCACCATCAAGGAAGTTTCAACATGACTAGATGTGAGTTGAAGTCCTTCTTAGCCCTTACCATACTTTTATAATGCAAGCTATGAACTCCGTCTCTGTCCTGCATGGCTCTGTTGACACTGCAGAACTAGCTCAAATGTAGCATAATTTAAATATCTTTAGAAGAAAGGTTTTCTTGAATAAATGATTCCCACTAGGAAGCCCCAGGGAGAGGACTAGCCAGATCCCTTAAATCTCTGTTACAATTTGAGGAATGTCCATAGGCTTCCTTCAGGGATGTACTCACTGTCAGGTTTGGAAGCAGAATTGCAAATAGAGTGGGAAGTTGTAGAGATCAGAATGCATCCACTTTTACTCAAGTACTGCTCTGTTTGGAGGGACTATTAAGAGTTCAGCTTCTCCTCCACTGGACTTACAAGTAAACCCAGGAAACCAATAAGTGACCCCATACAGTTAATTTCTTTTTGGATCTTTCTAAAGCCTCTTCTGCTGCCTTTCCCCTATTCATAGGAATGATAACAGGGTAAATGCTGAAGAAGTCAATATGTTGAGAAAGAAAGAACATCTTGTATCTTGCCCCTTGTTGGATTAGAATTGTAATTCAGTGTTTCTTTTCTCTGAATGTAGCACTGGTGAAAGGTGCCAGACTGACATGCCTGGAGGATGAATACCTCTTTTTATGAACAGTCAGAGTTTGAGTACATCAGAAATTCTGGGCTACTAAATCTCCCTAATCCCAAGGGGTATATTCCTAAAAGATGCTGTTGGTGAATACTAATTATTTTCCCTGAGATGGAACTCGAAGTCAGAGGGAAAAGCGATAAAGAAACACAAAGACCTGCCTGATAATTCTGAACATATCATCAGGAAAGGTTTCTCTGCCAGGCTGATAAGGAAATGCCCTGCTCTCTCATCTTGTTTAGAACGTGCCTACCAATTTTACATCAAATGTCGGAGTCTTTGGCCACTCTACAGTTGACTTGTGCAAAGCAAACACAAAGCTGCAAAAAGAGAGGCTTTAGCTTTTGGTGACGCATTTTCTTGCAGACAAAACAACTGTGACAGTTTTTCTCCCTCTAAATGTGAATTTTCTTCTCATGAAAAGCAGCAGTTCAGATTTCTAAAAATAACTGCCATCTTTTGCATGCCAGAGCTGAGAGGTCTAAAAGAATGTGCCAATTAATTGACTAGGGAACTTAAAAATGGAAACTTGTCAGATGGATATGTCTGGACTGTAGATAGACAGGAAAGGAAGATGGAGAGCAATGTGTATGCTGCCATTTCTACCCAGTCATGTAGCTTGGAGTAAGTGTTCTGAGCTAGGTGATACTAATGGGGAAGGAGATATTGATCCCAAACCTCTCTCCTTTGCCAGTCTTAACTGACTCATTGCTTTGGAAATTCTTGGCTAACATATTCATTCATTTCTCACAGAAACTAAGTGTTGGAGCTAGAAATAAACCAGAAGATGGCTAGCAGTGACATCTCTTTGAAGAATTCATATTCATAACACATGACTTCTCATCTCAGAGATTTCAGAGAAGTTATAACTTTTCCTTCTCTCACTTTGTGATGTACCTTTAGTACAAAAACGACATGACCCAACGACTCATATTAGCAGCAGTATTGCAAAGTGTTTTGTGGTAATGAATTTTTCATTCCATCATGCACAATACCTGATGAGGGAAGAATGGGGCACCCTATATAGGGAGTATGGAGATCCATTTCCTTTGATCTGTGCCCTTATCATTCCACCCTCTGCAGGTCTTAGGGCCTCTATTTCCTTCCTGATTCCTTGACATGTTTTCTGAGTGAACAGTATACAATGCACTGGCTTTTCAAAATTATGAGTGCTTGAACATTGGTGCAGTGCCTGCCTGAGTGGCTCTGGATTCCTGTTCTGAAGATGACTAAGAAGCTGACAGTTTGGTGCCTTTTGCCATGGTGGTAGATCTACTCTGAGACTCTAACCTTTCTCTACCAAAAAAATTCACCAAATAGATATGACATCTGTCTCTGAACCATCTGTATTTCAGTAAAATTATGCTGGGTTTGCACATGAGATTTAGAAGTTATTCTCAGAAGGCGACAGGTTATTTCATGTTGAACACTTAGCCTGAGACAATCTTTGGTGCTGCTACATTGTCTTTCAGGGCAGAAAATCTCCAGCAGACCTGTTTTTTAACTTGGAAAACTGACTTTTTAACAGAAACATTCTACAAAATGTGTCTATTTTAGATGATAATTTTTATAGTGCCCCCAAAACATGCTATTTGTCAAACCAAAATGTTTTGAATATGAAACTCTTTTATGGCGGTTATAGTTGATAATGTCTGAATGCAGTGTACCCTTCCTCTTGAGGTCTTTTCTGCCGCCAACTCACTGCATTGTTGACTGTCAGCTCCCATAATGCATAGTCCCCAAGAGAACAGGTTTATGATGCCTCCTGAGAGTCAGAGTGATTGTCTGCAGAGGAATAATGGACCATGAAGAATCAGGGAGATACCTCCCATAAAGCACTGAAGAAACTTTTTTTAAAATGAGTATTATTTTTGCATAAAAAATGGGTAGACTAATTTCTGATAGATAACCAGCATATTTTTGGAAGACTTTCTTATGAATTATTCAGTTTTCCTGCGCATCCTTTTTGCCAATAAAACTATTAGGTTGGAGACAGATATCTAAATGCTTTTCTGAGGACAGTCTGCATTGACAGCCTTGAGAAGATGATGGAGTCAGCCAACTCAACCAGCTTCCACAGTGCTGAGCTGTCCACAAACAAAGCAGCAATACAGAGATTGAGTGATGACTGCAAATCTCACAGTCAGCATATGGATTTGGTTTTGAGCAGTAATGTATTTGATACCATATGGTGGAGCTAATCTTGTTTATTGGTGCTCCCCCATCTATTTGGTTCATAGAAGGAATTGCCACACAAATAGCTACTGCTGCAACCTTCTGCAGACCGAGGCAGGTGTGAGTGGTCTGAGGAAGTCTCAGCAGAGTAGTGCCGGTAGAACTGAACTGAGATAAGAACAGGCATCCTTCCTAAGTTACACCAAAGCACCCGAAAAAGGATAGATAGTTATCTCAGCTTTATAGTGGACGTAGTAAACAGTTTTCTTATTTCAGTTCCAGATTTCTGTGTTATAGTCAGAAGACTCCTTTACCAACGGTCTGACTGTAATGCGGTTATTGACAGATCCCTACATACTGATACACACACAGTCTAGTCTAATGCTTTAACAATCACAGTTTTCCTGTTCATGCCTGTGTTCTTTCAAATCTAACACACAATCCAATGTTTATGCTATCTTACCTTAACAAAAACTTGTCTTTGCAGCACTTAATTTTATTTCAGTTTTCACCTTGGGCACCTGTCTCTGCATGAATTTGATGTTCTCCTCAGCCACCAGCAACAGGTAATTATTAGCTACCAACCACAGACGTTGCCTGTAAAAGATTCATGCCTTGAACTATTGATTGGCAAAGTAAATGCTAGATTGAGCATGAAAACAAGAGACAAAACTTTCAACACAGGCAGGCAAAAAAACCTAAATGCCTTTTTGATGCATTCCTGAGTTGGCAGCAGTATCACCTTTTACAATTTTGCTGGCACCGCTTTGTTCTCATACATTTTGAGAGGATTGGGATTGCTCCTAGTGTGAAGTTTGCTTCTGACTCCACTGAGATCGTGCACTTGCCTTCTGCCATTCAGTAGCTACTGGAAGAATGTGTCAGGTTAACTTCTAGAAGAGGGATGTCATCTATCTGCTAGCCCATGTCTACTTTGTTCCAGCAGGAACTGGTGAACACATCAGACAATTCACTGCTTGAAGACCTTGATTCTGATGGATAAACTTGTAAAACATCTTCCTTTTCACACATTACCCTGAGTCATTTTAGGAGGACTACAGCACACCAGCTTTCTAATGTCTGTAAGCAGCAAAGAGGTGTTCACATCTCCCAATGCATTAAAAATTTAAATCCACCCTCAGTTTTTCTTCTGTATTTATTTGTGAATAAGCAGGTAAGGCCAGAATGAGTTAGAATCAATTCTTGGACAGAAGGAGCTGTGCAAGGCATTTCTACACTTCTCATAGTAAAACCCCTACAACCTCTCTGAGGAGTGTTTCACTCCTATATGCGGCCCCTGCAAATCTACCAAAGATCTTCAGATCTTCTTGACATCCACTTGCACTTCATTCCTGCAGCTTAGTTCCATGCTCTGTGTCCCAGGTTACACCCATCCTTGATGGGGGCTGAGAAGAACCCAGCCCCCAGGTGGACAAAAGAAACCTGATCCAGCAGAGAGAGAGACACCCCCCTCCCAGGAAGACTGGTCGCCCTGGGTCAAAGGTCTATTCCACTCCCCCCTTCCTGTCTAGCAAGCCTATTTAAGGAGAGACACCTCTTAGCGCTTTCTTTTTTCCCTGCCTTGCCTGCTCAAGAGAGGTCATCTGCTGCTGCTTCCTGCATTGACCACGTGGCCAGGCCTTTCCTTACCATGCTGCATCCACACTTTCTAAAGAACTGAATCCATTTGCATCACGGGAATCCAATGCCAGTTGGGTCTGGTTTTGTATATTTTTCTATTTACACTTTATCTTATACCTTTGTAACCTTCCCTGTTACTGCTGTATATAGATTTTGTTAAAAAATTACTTTTTTTTACTTCCAAACTAGTTCCAGACCATTTTCTTTCATGATCTTACCTCTCTTTTCTCCTGCCTAATTTGCTTTACCTTACTGGGAAAAGGAAGAGGGGGAGGGAGTCTACATCTATTTCCATTTGGGCTTTTGGACTCCAGGTAACACTCAAACCATCACACTGTGTAACCGCTGCATACAACACACCAACTGGAAAAGGCAGATGAATGGTTATTGCTGTCTTGTGTCAGGAGAGGATGAGGGCGGGGAATTGAAAAGCAAGAAAACCAAAGCCGGATGAGGAGACATTTTGTTCTTCCTCCTTACAATCTGTGGTTCTGTCACTTCAAATTCCGAAAAGTGAAATCAGCAACAATTTAATCTCTGTGAATGCAGTCTGAGGAAAAAACACTGTTGTCAAATCTGACTGAGTTTTGGTTGGTTTCCACATTCTGCGTACTTCATTCATTTTCCCTGGAGGTGTTCAAGAGGGGATTGGACGTGGCACTTGGTGCCATGGTTTAGGAGTCATGAGGTTTTGGGTGACAGGTTGGACTTGATGATCTCTGAGGTCTTTCGCAACCTTATTGATTCTATGATTCTATATATATATGTGTCTGTCTGTCTGTGTAATATGTGTATGTATATGGTGCGTATGGCCTGAAGACAGCAACACTTGTAAGAAATGTGCAATCATTACAGAGTAAATTACATTCTACATTGTCTGGAATGAAACTATTAAAGAAGAAAGAGCAAAATATCTGCATAATCCCCAATCCTAGCAGTAGGCTAAACATAGGCAGCAATCTTTCTTTTTCCTTTTTTTTTCTTTTTTTTTTTTTTTCCTTCCCCTCAGTGCAGAAATTCACAGAAAATTAAAGAGCTGGGATCAGTCCCCTGCAGCAAGAGCAAGTTCTTTTGAAGAAAACAAGTTCTAGAAAAGGAGATTTATTTTCTCCAAAACTATCTGTTCTTCCCACACACATTAACAGGAGGTACTTTGCAATCAGTACATTTCAAACACAACAGTGAAATAAGCATCAGAAAAGCAACTCTGATTGTTTGGAAGTGAGCAAGAAAAGGTGAAAAAGTAACTGTATCTTCAGTCTGTCCCTCTCCAGCTGTGAAGAGGCCTAACAAGCAGACAGCTCTCCCACAATTTCTTCTCTATCCCTCTTTGCAGCATTAACATCCCCAAAAGTAGACAGCTGTGCCGCCTCATAGACCAAGAAATTATGTTGTCCCTTTAACCTTCTCCTTTCCATCTCCAGGAGGTTTGCTGTGCTGACTGTGCTCTTTCTCATACAGTGAGTGTTTACCTCAGGGCATCAGTGTCTATGAATCTCAATGAATGAAAGTTTCCTCTTGTTTTCTTAGACATGCCCTGCTGCTTCAGAGTGCTGTGCTGGCTGCACTGAAGAAGCATTTAATGAACAAAGAAATGAGAGGGAGCCAAATGATACAGTGCCAGACAAGCCTCTTTCCTCAGCTAATAGCAACAAAACGGTCTAGTGGTGGGGAAAGAGAACTCCCACCACCCAGTAGCCCTGCAGTCCATGATGATTGCCAATCTTCAACTTGCTCGGTTGCACTTACGAACTACTTTACTTGACAAAGTACTTCAATGATGAACAGTTTTCATCTGAAGCTACTTGCCTCATTCTTCTGCAGATCTTGGACATGATCTTGCGTAAGGCTGTACTGACACTGAGGGCTGAACCAGCAATGAGACATCAAGCTTTCTCCTTTTCTGGCAGTGAACAAGTTTCTACACCAGTGTTTAGTGTGAACTAGGAAGATGCTTTTTGAAGATGATCTCATTATACTTTTGCCCACTTCTCATGTTCACTTCACAGTGACATTCTCAGATCATATAAACCATGTCCATCTTACATGGAGTTAAACCAGAATATGTGCCAGAGGAATAAATTCAGTGTAGTTCAATCCGCAAGAACCAGTGGAAGCTAATCCCAAATACAAACCCCATAAATGAGTCTACAATTAATGGAAGATGTGGAACATCAAATATTTCACCTATCATATCTCTTCTACAGACTATACTATTTAGCAGTGTAGACAGATGTTTCATTCCATCCCATCCTTCTGCCCTCCTACCTTCCTGCCTTCTTTCTTTAGCAAGAAAATGAGATTAAATTTGTGTTATCACGTAAGTGGATCCTTCATAACACTAGTGTTGTCTCAGAGAAAGCCATCTCCTGACCATCCTGCTATTCAGAGGAAGCCATCTCCAAAAGCACTGTCACATGGGTGTACCCTACACACTCAGACAAGATCACCAAAGTAACCAATCTGCAAGGAGACACTGGGAGAGGTGTGAGATTAAGTAACAATATTCTAGCAGAAGCGACATGGATTCAGCCAATGACCAAGCACAAGAGAAACATGGGATACCAGTTAATGTTCTTTGTTCTGAAAATATAATGCTAAAGTAACAGACAAGGCTGAAACAAAACAACAGAAAGAAAATGCAACAAAATGTCACTTTTTTTTTTTTTTTCCCAACTTACATGGAATCATAGAAGAAGTTGGAAGAAGTGTTGCTGAAAACTTTGCCAAAAAAAGGTAGGATTACTACTCCATCCCCACATCTGGCCCAGATTTGGAGAAAGACTTTAAGCCTCAACTGAAATTGATTTATAATTACATCGTTATTTATTTATTATTATTAAACCTGGGTACATGTGCTCATAGTAATTTGAGGAAAATGTGGATTTATTTAATTTTACAAACTTTAACTCTTTTATGACCCTCAGATAGTTCATCCTGACCCCCCCATTGAGGACTAAGGACTGTTTAGTTACTTCACAGTTGCCGAAGTCAGTTTTCATGGATCAGGTGATATATAAACACCTCACCTAAGCAATATCTCTAAGTTTTGGATGACCTTATTGGCTAATGAAGGTTTCCTCACTGAAGTGAGCTAAAGAGAATTGTGTGAGCTAAAAAGAGAGCCATGTAAATAGCCTACACTGACGTATAGATCTAATCTTTATGAGAGCTATAACTTTTTTTTTCTAGAATCCTTGAAAAAAGGACAAAAATAGTTCTGGTTAAAATGTTTGAAAAGCTCACACCTACACACTCCACTGAAAGAAAACTTTCATCATCTCAGGTAATGGAACTATGTATGAAAGGAAAAAACCCAGAGATGAAATGTAGGATTCACCTAAGCCAATTTCATCTCCTTAAAATTTAAGTGCCTAAATTAAAGCAGTCCTCTTGGCTCTCTATAGTGAGAACAAAGTGGGAGAAATATATTAATCTCCTGGTTTTTAATCATCTGTGTAACACAGGTATGATTTCCCTTCAGGAGGTATGTACCTCTCTCCATTGATTATTGAGTAAATAGTGGTAAGTTTATAAGAAAAATCTTGACCATGAAAGACCAAATATGCTCAGTTCCATGGACCAGATTGTAGTTTGGTTACATCCAGGGAGAGTGAAAGGCAGCGGTTTGTTTTGAGTGAGAATAGCCTAGGGGACAGGGCCCAACAGCTATGAAGGTATCAGATACAAATTATTAAGAAATTTATGGGTTTTTTTCTGCTACTGTCATAGTATATGGCATTTTTTATTTGAAAGGCAGTGGTATATTCTTCTAAAGTAGTTGCCTATTATTATTCTGAAGAGTGAAAATACATAGACTTTGGAGTTCTTGTTTCCCTTTAACTTACTCACTTGTTTATTGCAAGTAGTAAAGCTAAATCCACTGTAGAAACGTTCAATTCTAGGCTATATTATGGATTTTCAGTGGTTTTGCAATTAGTGCAGCATGAAAGAAACATCACTTCTATGGATTTGTAAATTCATACTTTGCCCTAATGAGATCAAACATGAATTGTTCCAGTTTCACTGTATTGGCTACCAAATTGACCCTGGTCTATAGCTCACTTCAGACTTCTGTGCAGATCCACCAAATGCAGGTGTCTAAAACTAACTTGTGCTACCCCCGTAGCTAAAATCAGGAGGAAATCCACATACATTCTACTTAAGTTCATATTTATTTTCTTTCTTTTGCTGTGTGATGTAACATTTGCATCTATCTACAATGCTGTGTTTCCCAGACATACTAGCACAGAACTTGGTCTAGTGTCTTAACTATAGGGTTATAATTATCCTTATTAACAGATGACACCATTTCTCCTCCTCAAAGTGCAAAATGCAGAGCAATGAGGGGTGAAGGAAGAGAGTCACTCTGTTTATGTCCATAGTGGGTTTAATAAACCTTGTCCATAGAGGAGTCTGACAGTGCACTTTCTATTCTGGGGTGCATTTGTACATATTTTTCATAAGAGGCAGCACATGAATAAGGCTGCTGATTGTTGCTGTCAGCATCCAAGGTGAATGGTACAAAAGAACGGATGAGAATATTTCTCTGCCCATCAGTGCTTCCCAAAACTCACCTCAGAGATTGCACACTGTGAAATGTTAGTGCTCATGCTGGGAATGTAGCATAATTCATGAAATTCCCAGATAAGAAATCTTTCTTAATGGGTATGGGATTGAGCTCTGAGAAGATTGGAGGAGGTGGGTCACAAATTTCAGAGATTGTAGAGAGCAGCTGGATAAAGCTACATCTGGATAAAGCTACATCCTGAAATAATGACTATTGTTTAAAAAGCCCTAAGTAACCCTACCTTAGTTTCTAGTTCTGGTGAAATGTGAACTGAGTACCACTCAGATGTTAGAGAGGTGTGCACAATGATTGGCATAGTTGTCCATATGTGCTCTCCAAATTCCTGTCAGAGCTCTTTTGTGGGACATTATGTGATTCATAAGACTTATAAGGTGCTGGAGAGTTGCTTGGACATGAGCACAATCCTGCGTGAGTGAGGCAGCAGTGCTATACTAGTGGGTTTTGGTCACATCAGGGAAAAAGCTGGCAAAACGCTGGAGGAAGGGAGTTGTGGGTCAGTCCATCTTTAATGGACTGGTACTTGATGTGGTACTTGATATGTCTCCTTTTAGAGCCACATGCAAGGATGCTGAGAGGACTCTTGTCTCTGCAAAGTCAGGCCTAGCTGCTGGGGCTCAGAGTGTCCTCCATAGCTCAGAGCCACAGGCTGAGGCCCCAAAAGCCTGTAGGGAGGCAGCACCTGATCCAGGGCAGCTCCCACCCTCAACCCTCACCTGAGATACAGCCCTTGCCATACCTCAGTAATACATTGGGCTGTAACAGCAGTGAAAATTAAACAGTTAGTAAGCAGAAGAGATAACATATAAAGAGTATTTCAAAATCTCATAGTTTCTAGGTCTTTTGTTTTATTTTGTGTAGTTTTGGGTTTGGTTTGTTTCGCTTATTTTTGTTTTGTGTTTTTATTTGTTGGTTTGATTGGCTGTTTTGTTTTGTTTGTTGGTAGGTTTTTTTGGTAAAGTCAGATTCTTCATTACTCATGCAAGTCTGAAATGTATTCAGAGAAATCATACCCAAAGCAGTACTGCTTCAGAAATTGAAATTTAAAGATCTTTAATCACTGATTAAACCCCTTCCACAGTTTATGATGCACGGTTTTTCTGTTATTTGTCTTGATGATTTAAGGTTATATTCTTTGGCTCTTGAGATGCCCATGTATTCTCTGCCTGGGCTGTACACATGGAGAAGTGATGGAGATAATCGCCTGATGTGGGATGTAATGTCCCATCCCTCTCTTCTGCCTGCAGGCTTTACTCAAGGAAAAAAAGGTCATTGCAGCAGGAATCCTATTTCTAGCCAGTGCAGCAGAAATCATTTGCTGCCCTCATCCCCACAAGTTGCAGTATACTGCAATATGTGCCAACATATCCAGGTAGCGCTGTCGGATGAAACAAAGTAGGATTCCTTTGCAAACGGAATGTAATGGTCTAGGAACAACAGCGTGTAGATAACTGCTGACTTACAGTCATATTTGACTTCTGTCAGGCCGTTTGGTTTCTGTGAGAATTTGTAAAACCTCTGTTCATGCTAATGTTTATTTCCACTTAATGTTCTAACGTACCAAGAAGAGCTTGGCATTTGTGTTTCTAGGAGCTAGCTGATAGTTGATGGTCTTTTGCATTATAGACCTCTAACAATTGAACTGAAATTTGAATTTTGCTTCTTGTATCACAGCTATAACCATTAGATTAATGAAAAAAATGTTGATTAATGAAAAAAAAATACAATTAAGTGTAATAGTTTTCCTTATATGTCTTTAAGAAAAGGGTTTATATATCATGGAATCATAGAATGGTTTGGGTTGGAAGGGACCCTACAGATCAGCTAGTTCCAAACCCCCTACTATGGGCAGGGACACCTTCTACTAGACCAGATTGCTCAAGGCCTCAATCCAGCCTGGCCTGGAAGACCTCCAGTGTGTAGTGAGATCGGCTCCAAGAGGTTGGTTTTTTTGGCTTTTAAATCTCTGAGAAAGGCAATTCTGCAACCCATCTAGGTGAACTTTTGTAGTGTTTCCTTACACTTAGAAAGTTTTCTCTAGTATCTAACCCAAATATTTGTATCTAGTATCTTTGTATCTTGTCTTGAAAAGTTTTCCCTAGTATCTAACTTAAACCTGCAAATTAAGCCAATTATTTCTCTGAATAACTGATCACTCTTCTTTTCTTTTCTTTTCTTCTCTTTCATTTTATTTTAAAATAAAATATTTTGTTACTGTAAATAAATTATTTGTTACTGTAAAAACAGTAAGCACTGGAAGATTGTTACCATGTCTTTGTTTAATGTTTTCTAAGTGAAATAAATCTGATTGTTTTAGCCTTTTATTTTAGATTGTGTTTCCTAAACCTTTTATTTTCCTCTAGACTCCATTGGACATTTTTCTAATTTGTCTCAGTCTTTCTTACAATCTTACAGATTAAAAAATGTATTTGCCTTATAAGCAAATCTAATAATACATTTCACATTGCTGTATGACTTTTAAAAAGTCATATATAATTTTGCTTCTGAATACATATATTTCCTGTATTCCTTCAGATTTGATATTACTTTGTTGCAGCATAAGCATTTTCTTTTATCTCACTGTTGGCTTTTCTTCTTTCAAATGTAGCATCTTTCATCTTTAAATTAAATTTCATTTTCTGATTTTAACTCAAATCTCCAGTTTACTGAGATCAGTCTGTATTTTGACAGCTGAAAGTACTATATCACAGATGAAATGTCTTCATGCTACTTTGTGAAGTACTGCTGACCTGAATAAGGCTTCATTTCAAGGACCTTTTTTATTGAGATTCTGGATCAAGCCCAGGTGTGAAGTCATTACACGGTCAATTATATGCCAGTCTGTCACAAAAGTGTTTCCAGCACATGTACTGGCACTTTCTCTGTGTGTGAAATGGGATGAAGAGAAAGAACTTAAAAATACCTAGACTGACATTTCTGTTTTTCTATAAGCAGAAGAGTATTTCCATTTTGGTATATATATATATATATATATATATATGTATGTATGTATAAAACCTGACCTTGTGCACCCAATGTTTGTTGTCCCACACACTGTTTAGGTTTTTGCACATTTCGTACATATAACAATCCTTCTTAACTGATTGTTCAGGTCCTTTAAAGCTTTTCCAGTGGTCTGTTACACATACATTTTTTCATATGGTCTTCTTTCCTCTTCCTGCAATTACCTTTAAACTAATGGGTGGTTGAAAGTGAATTACACTTGAAATCAATGGAGCTCAAGAGGGGTCACTCAGTGTTATGCTAATTTAGCTCTAGTGTCCTTTTGTGTGTTGTACAGGTCTGTTCAGGTTTGGGTGAAGAACAGAACCTTTTTTGTTGCAATGTTTACATGAGTTTTCCATTTTTATGAAGTTGATCTTTATGTTCAATGAAGTTTTAACTGGTGGTGATACTTGATGTTGGCTCCATTAAGCTATCTTGAAAGCTGTCCTAGATTCAATATATATTAGCATCCTGGCTAAGGGAGAAACTAAATAAGATATAAGTGATGAATTAAGAAGAAAAAAAAAAGGAGGTAGTATCTTTCACACATCACAGGGTTTTCTCCAGATTTATGATAAAAATGAAAAACACTTTGAAGATAGGAAACTGCAAATGCAGAAACTGTCTTCGTATCTCCAAAATGTGTCACCACATGCTTCAAATGAATGTGACTGATAGAAGTGTTACCGGAAAACTGTGGCCAAGAATCAAAAAAGGACTGCTGATTTTTAAATGCGTGATTCCTTTTCATGTCATTAAGGCAAGAAATGAATTTTCTTTTTCCTCTTCTCACTCTTTCTCTGTCTTTTGAAACGTTAAGACATAGTGCTCTAGGGACAAGCTTAACCTTTGTGATGTTCTATCATTCTCAAGCATCTAACTAGGAGAGGAGAGTGATGTATCTTCTCTCTTTAGATGTCAAAAAGTCGGGAGTCATCATTTCCATGTATAATCTCAGTTTCTGAAGTCACAGGCGAGGTTTCCTCCTAAATGTTTTTCTATCAAATCTGGGCAAAAATGATTGCTTTAAAAGCAATAAGTTATAATTATCTGGTAGTGGAAGATAGACAATTTTGAAAACTTTGACAGTTACAAGTTTGGCAGAGAGTTTTGCTTTCTAAAATATCTCAATTTTCAGTCTATATCAAAATAAATAAATCCACTTCCAGACAGCTCAAATTGAACATTGAAAATGGAAGCACTGAAAATCTGAAACTGCATTCAAAATCCTTCCCTTAGACACCAGATTTCAGTCACACCCCATCTGTTCCCAAGGTCTTGAAGCCCATAGGACCCCTGGATCAAGGTCATTGTTCATGGGACAAGTTTACTTTGACACCATCACTGTTTTCTTATCAGCTGAACCATTTTCCCAAGACATTAATTAACAGGATGACACTGAGCATAAGTTTCATGGTAGCCTGTGAAATGAGGAAACTGAGTGTCAAATGGGAACCACATCCAAATTAGTATTAAAGTTTATTTAGATTAATAAATGAATATAAATTGTTTTGACCATTCTATTGTTGAATTTTAGTATGTATTTCTTATGTTTTGAGCAAGATGATTTTTATTTTTTGTTATATTTTGCTTTGTAATTGTTTGATGCTAGTGACAGGTCCTGAGTTTGTGTTAAAAAGGTATATCAAATACAAAGAAACCCTTATAGTAGAAACACATATTATTGACTAATTTATTTGCTATGATTTAGAAGACATTATATTCATCTTTGCTGGGCTAAATGAAAATAATCTTTGTTATTGTGAGCAAGCTGAGCAAAGAATCAGATGCAAAAGTTATGAGTAGGAAGGTGCAGACACTACTCAGCAATGCAAAGTAGAATAACACATGTAAATTAAGTGCTTACAGTATTTTTCAAGCTCTAAACCAAATTTGTCAGGATAAAAATGGTGAGAAAAAAAGAATCAGACCTGCTCAAATCCCATTTTCTGAAGTGATTTGAGAATCACGAGGCTTAATCTCATTTTAGGTCACTGAAATTTAAGCAACTGAAGGGCAAAATCCGTATCTCAACCTAACACCTAGAAATGGGGAATCCAGGGTCTTCTATGATGTTTCACAGTGACTTGGATGAGCTATACTGCTCCCAAGGCCACTCATAATACTGTAGAGGGCTGATACCTTTGATGAGAATCTCTGATGAGGGGAGAACTGATGACTATGAGCTGAAAGACAGCTGACACAAGACAGAGTGGAATTGATCGCACCATGTTTTAAGTAGGCAGTAGTAATAGTCCTCTAGAGTATCAATTAAAATAGACTTGATTTGATTTGAAGTGGTCGGAGTGTTTGTAGTATCTTCAGTTGTGAAGCTGTCAAGTGATTTTGACTCTTAGTTTGTTCAATGGTCTGTCCAGATTTGATTTTTGTGAAGGAATAATAATTAACTATGGTTAAATATATTGGAATTGTCTTTCTGGTAGGTTAGTCCTAGTTTCTAGTTCTATTTTTCAGATGATTAGTACTTGCTTTGTCCTGATCACTAGTGAGAGCAAAAGATCCTTAACAAAGATGTTTTAAAGAGAGTTGTAGACATCTCTATTTGCTCTGAAGTATTTCTAGTCAGGCTTTGGTACAGAGGATATTGATAACAACTATTTTAAATAATTTTCATAATATCAATGAGATTCCAAATGATTATTAGATCTGATGTTTCCTCTTTGGATCTGTTGTTTCCTCTGTGCAAAGAAGCAAAGCAAATTTACTTTACTTTCTCAAAAGTGTTTAATATATGTATTCCATGATCACTAAATTACTTCTTTGAACCTCCAGAATTTTTAACAAGATTTTCCATTGAGTGTGTGAATAGGTTTCTGTCTGTTGGATTTATTTTAAGAGCATGGCAATTGGGGGAATAACATAAAGGGAGCAAGTAAAGATAAGCAAGGAACAAATTACAGCAGGTTGGAGGAGCACGCAGAACGAAAGTTTAAACCACAAAGTGGCAGCACTAATGCATGAGGAGGGGAAATGAATCTCAGACAACTACCTTCGGTGGGTAGGAGGTGTTTGGAAGCTCTTGAGAATGATGGTAGACAGCATATTGTATGTGGGTGTCTACTCTGATCTGCTTCCCCCCAGCAACACACGATCTGTACATACTCTCAAAATCTTATATCCCCATAGTTATAGTGCTACATGCTCATTACTTTTATGCTTAATAGCCTCCTGAAATGTTACATTTAATTTATGGTCTGTTATGAATATTCTATTCCTAGAAAGATAACAAACTAGAGGGACTTTCAAGAGGACTGAGTAAGAAAAGGCGTGGAGTTGTTCTGTAATAAATGAAAATATGCACAATAGGTAATAATGGCTACCTGTGATAACTGTGATAGGTGTCCATTGGTCAGAAGGAATTTCAACACGTTGTTAGAAAATACCTTAATTGTAGTTCTGGTTTTTGGTGGACATCCTGATTTCTGTAGTGATATGTTTGCGTACTAAGATGTAGAAAAGGAATGTAGGAATGGCTTTATACTTTTGTTGATGGAGGTTGAAAAGTGGATGAGGGCAGAGTTGGAGAGAAACTGTTTGTTTTAAATGCAGATGTTCAAGATTTGTCACCACCACCTCCCCTCCCCCCCCCCCCCAAAAAAAAAAAAGGGGAAAAAAAAAACCCAAAACATTGAATGTGGAAATATTAAATGAAATATTACAGCTAGATTAATGAAGATGGTCAGCTGGTTAAAATGAAACCTGAATTCCCACTCTGCAGCTGCAGAATTTTCAGGTTTTGCTCTCTCACTCTCATATATTCTTTAGGCTGGTGATTCTGATGGGCGTTTACTCTGGTGCCACTGGGATTGCATATTGAGGACAATAGCAGAATTGAAAAGGAGATTAGATCATAGTTCAACTAACAGAATCTCTGTTATCACTGGTGCTGTGTCAGAGAGAAAGGTCTACTGTCAGAAAACAAAGTGAAAATGGATGGGTGACTGAGGGAAAATTTGTTTTCCATTTGTATGGTGAGAAAAACAGAGCTGAAAGTGAAGAATGGTGAGTAGAGGACAACAAGAAAACTTACGTTCTTAGATACACTGAACAGTAAAGGCACTAAAATCCAGGTCCTAGTAGTTATAATTATTCAAATATTTATTGCTTAGATATTTAGGTTCATGCACTTAGAAGTCATTAGTGAATTCATATTTTTTAATTTCAGAGTATTCCAGTAGAAACAAAGAAATCTTAATAAAGTAAGGAGCACTCAATCTCAGAGTGTTAAATCACAGCAAGGTATTGTGATTTGGGCATTCAAATCTTGAAGTGATGATAAAGATATCAACAGATTTGATAAAGTGGACTTTACTATTATACAACCATAGATTCACATAGTTATCTTTGTGCTGTTTGTACTCACAGGGCTACTCTTATAGATTAATCTCTACCATATTGTAAAAAAATAATTACTAAGATAGAGAGGGAGAGGGGAGAAAAATTATTAATTTTGATGGATTCATGATTACTTCAGGTGATATAATTAAAATCCAATGGAGAGCTACGAGGATGTTTATGGGTCTTGAATATCTCTCCTGCAAAGAAGGACTAAGAGACCTGGGGCAGTTTAGTTGGGAGAAGAGAAGGCTGAGATGGGATCTTATCAACATATATAAATACCTGAGGGGCGGGTGTTAAGATGAAGGTGCCAGGCTCTTTTTAGTGGTGCGCAGTGATAGGACAAGGAACAACAGGTACAAGCTAGAACACAGGAGGTTCCACCTCAACACAAGGAGACACTTCTTTGTGGTGAGGGTGACAGAACACTGGAACAGGCTGCCCAGAGAGATTGTGAAGTTGTCTTCTCTGAAGACTTTCAAACCATGCCTGGATGCATTCCTGAGCATTCTGCCCTAGGTGATCCTTCTTTGCTAGGAGGGTTGGACTTGATGATGTCTGGAAATCTCTTCCAAAAACTAACATTCTGTGATTCTGTGAAAATATAGCAAGAAATTGGCTCCATTCTTCTGAACTCGTAGCTGAAAGTGCCATTAGTTTACTGAAGGTACTTAAGTTGTGCTTGCTACCACAGAAAGCAGCAGGCAGTAGGTTTGCTCTACTGATTCTTCCAAACTCTGCTTTCACATGCAGTCACTTTCTAAGCTTTTCATTTTTTTCAGTATTTCTTCAAATCTTGAGTTCAAGTTCCATTGTTATCTATCAAATGAAGAATGACATTTCTGGCCAAAACATTAAAGCAGTCATTTAGCACTGTCATCATATATTAGAGAATGAACTTTAGTTTGTCAGGTAGTAAACCTGCTTGGAAAGATAATACAATGGGTATGGAAAACAATTTATGTTAAATGGTGTGCCTAATCCCAAGACTATCTGTTGCATTAGCATTGGGTGCTTTGTGCCTTCATAGAGTTTTCTCTGCCTGTAGATACAGCCTGTGGCTTTGTAGATTGTGCATATCAATTTGTGGGACACGTGGATATCAAAAACAAGTAGTTGTGACAATCAGGCAGTCAGCAATCTTGAACACCCGCCAGCTTTGCTCCATTTATGGTCATCAGCAAATAAAGCAGTGTTCTTAAAGCTGTGTTTTTATTTATTTTTTTCTGCCAGCTAGTGCCAGGCAACTTAATGGAGCCTCCCAACATTGCTCCCCTATGGAAAGAATTTGAATCAACATTGCATTCCCTCTCCCCCCTTCACCCCCATCATAAATTGTTTCTTCTCTGTTTCACACTTCTTTTGCTTCATGAGAAAATACATTCATAGTAGACAAGTACAGGATCCTTGTAATGTTTTCTATCATTTACTTGGATTTGTTTGTGCTTCTTTCTATATTTTTATTAAAGTGGAAAGGAGATAGAAAGTCTGGTTCTACAACTATTGGCCCTCAGTTCATCCTCACAAGAAAACTAGTCATCTACATATAAATATTACAGCTGTTGAAATTTTGACATTGAATATGCTTCAGTCTGGTGCTTACAACTCAAATTTGAATTTTATAATAGTAATTTTGTTCCAGAGGTAAATTAATGTTTTGTCTGCTTGTAGTGGTTTGTTGTTTGTTTGTTTTTCCTGTGTCAATTTTTTCTTGTTTTCCATCTATGTTCAGAACAACTGTAGTATGACTTCCCTCCTATCCTGCCTCTTTTCTTTTCAGTCTTTTCAGGACAAGTGACATTTTCCATTCATAAGAATGAATGTTTTCAAAGAATCTTGACAGCTGTAACATCAAAACCCCGAAACTACAGCAGAAACAGACAAACAAACAAACCACCACCCAAAAAAACTTCAAGGACCTTATGGAAAACTTGATGGGCCGTAGGAGAGAAATGCTACAGCTCATGTCCTGCCCTTCACATGCACTCTCACGTGTGACTTGAGGCAAATGACTTCATCTCTTCAATTCTGTCGCTGTGTGGGCTCAGCAAATATCTTTTACTGTATGGATACATAGCAGCTAATATTTTTGTCACTGCTGCACTATTGTGTTACAGTTTAAATAAATCTAACACTTCAAAAATTTCAGAGAGCTTAATACAAAGTCTTCATTATATACAAGTTACATTTAGTCCAAGAAAAAAAATGGAAAGAGAAAATATCAATGAATTTTCAACTCAGCTGGACAAAGGTTTTTATTAGCTGTTTCCTTGGTAACTTTTTTGCAGAAGACCTTTAAACATAATTTTGCATTTGGGAGTAGAGAGTCTAAAGAAGACAGAGGCTATTGAGAAGTCTTAATACAAAGACAAAGGCATCCAAAGAAAACATCCATGATCTAGTTTTTATGGCTGAATCTCTGAGGAAATACATATTCTGCAGAGAAAGACAAAGTGTGAGAGCAAAGATAGTCAGATGAATTAGAGACTTAGAGACACAGAGATAATGATAATAAAGCAGCTAGGTCATATTTTTGCTTAATTTTTGTGTGTGGTTTGTTTCTTTTCTTCTGAGATGTTGCACTAAGCTCTGCAGCACTTCCCCAGCTTGGAGGAGCTGGGACAAGAGAGAACATTATGACTTCCTTCACAGAAGCATTTCCTAAGTAGATTAAATGTGTCATAAGAGGTGATAAAGAATAATTTGTAGAAGGAGATGATGCAATTAACAACCATCTATAGAAAGCAGAAGTGGTCAATAAATATTTCTGTTCCATAACTGGAAACAGAGAAGAATAATGTACTCATGCAACATAAAGCTGATGAAGTACCTTTATATACTATCTGTCGAGGATAAACGATGAAGAAACTGCATGGCCTAGATAGCTTCCACATCACAGTTCAAAGTGTTGATGAACATTTTGACAAATCCTGAGGAAAAGCCAGAAGAAGCTCAGAAGAGCGACAACAGTCAAACCTCTGTGTATTCAAAGGGGGATCTTTTGTTTCCAATAATTATCTTTTTCCAGGCCAAAGGGAAAAAACAATTGAATTTGATTAATTAAGTTTAGAGACTTCAAAGGTAAGTAGTTAGTGTACTTTAGAATTGTAAATAAAATAAAATTAAAAAATAAAATAAAATATTTAACTAACTAAATAAAAAGTCAGTATTTTCAAGGTGGCTTTGGATGCCAGAGAAATTGAATTATTAAAGTCATTAATAATCATTGCATTACTTAAGCTTGTGCAAGGATTTAGAATCTTATGACATTCCAATTAAAAATATAGTGCAGTGCATTATCAAGCAGGAGGTGATGAATGATATAAGTGACAAATCTTAAGGAGTTGTTATTCGTAGAGAATTTTCATTATAGCTTTTTCTAGGAAGAAACTTCACTGTGGAAAATATATCTGATATTGCTCAAGATTTTTATCCATGACCTGTTAATAAATATATCACCAGTGTCGATAAGTTCTGTAGTTGGCTCAAAGACTGGAGGAACAGCTAAAACTTATGAAGCAGTGCTGTCACAAGCCTGAGTAGCAAGGTAATAATTCCCACTGACCTGTCATTAGCATTAACAAGTCATTTCCATTTCAATATATATAATGCGATTGAGATAACAGAAGTTACCTATACAGAAATCATGTATCACAATTTTCTCCCTCTCTTCTCATTCCATCAGGATGTGAGCTGGGGGAAGCAGAGTTTTACAGATATACCAACTGATGATTTCCTCTGTAGAGGTTTTGGGTCAAATCCCAGGTATATCACCTAGCAGAGCATCTATCACAACAGCAACTGCTATGTTGGTAAGCAGACAACTTTCTTTACAGCAATCCTGAGTGGATATTTTATGTACTACTGCTAAAAATATCAACTTAATTCTTTCTTTAGTAACCTCTCCCAGAGATCATGCATCAAATTACACATCGTATTTCATAAATAATTGTCTTACAAGGAAATTTAGCTCCGTGTAAAAATAAAATGTCAATCCAATTTTTCTTCTGCAGAACTGTCCTTATGCCAAGAGAAAATGAATCTTTCACCATATGGCCATAAATGAAACAGAAAATATGTGATCTAATGGTGCTATGTTAGCAAACTATTCTAATTGATTTATATTTTCTTAGCGATTACACTGCTAGAACATATCTAAGCTTAGACTTCCAGTAGCTTTGCCTAACATCTCCTATTTTAAACACTGGGCAATGAATGTGAAAATTTGCTGTATTGTCACAGATGATGAATTAAGGTTTTATATTTCTTACACTGCATGAAAATGATTAAGTTTTTAAAACTTATCTTAATTCTAAAATAAATGTAAATGTTTGAGACTAGTTATTAACTCAAAAGTCTGGAGTGATAAAGAACAATGACAAAAGGCAAAACTCTTCTTTTTCTGCATTGCTGAGCATATACAAAGAAGTTTGAGATTATAGATATTCATACTGTCATTGTTTCAAAGCTGTTTGTATATCATAGAATCATTAAGGTTGGAAAGGACCTTTTAAGCTCATGAAATCCAACCTTTACCCAATTCCTCCATGACCACTAGATTGTGTCCTGAAGGGCCTTTTTTTTTTTAACACCTCCAGAGATGGTGACTCCATCACTTCCCTGGGCAGCCTATTAAAATTCTTGATCACTCTTTCAATGAAGGAATTCTTCCTGATATCCAATCTAAACTTCCCCTGGAACAGTTTGAGGACATTTCCTCTTGTCCTGTGCTTAGTTACCTGGGAGAAGAGGCCAACACCTACCTCACTAGAAGCTGTAGAGAGCAATAAGGTCTCCTCTCAGCCTCTTCTTCTTCAGTCTACACAATTCCAGATCCCCCAGCCTCTCCAAACCCTTCACCAGCTTTGCTAGCCTTCTCTGTACCTGCTCTATCACCTCAATCTCTTTCTTATAATGCAGTTCCAAAGCTGGACACAGTATTTGAGGTGAGGTCTCACCAGTGCCAACATATCCTACCACAAGGGACTAAAAGCTATAATCCTCTGGCAAAAGTAAAAACAAAGAAAAGGAGAAAAAAAATGGGGAGGAAGAATTGTAGTCACTAAATTGAAAATTTTGCTTTCAAATGACTGCAACAAAATTTCTGAGATAGGTCATCCCTAACATTCATGCAACAGCTTATATTTTTTTCAGCTGTTTCTTAGGAGAGAGCAAAATCTGTACATTTTCATATGGGATTCTATTGTTTGTAAAATCACTGAGATTGTTCTTTAAAATAACAAATGTAATATTAACAAGTTCCATGAGAGCACCAATTCCAAATGCAATACATGGTGCAATTTTATGCTATCCCAAGTGTTAAGCTTAAAATAACTGGGAAGCCAGACATTATACTGTGACTGGTACATCTGTGTCTGTGAAGGAGGCAGTGTGGCATGTCACTACCTCATCATTCCATCTGACTACAATGTCTGCTGTAAAAGTGTCTTTAATGATCATGGTCTTCAGAGCACAGTTGTCCACTGAGCTCGAAGGGTAATTAGTCAATAATGTAAACACTTGGACAGTGTCCCAGCTTCATCATAAAACAGCTCTCAGAAAATGTGTTGCAAACATGGATTATGACAAAAATTGTCTCTTGGCTGACTACAGCCATGATCAAATGTCTATCCAAATTAGTAAGTCTTCATAGACTTTGATCATGCAGTTAAACTCTTGTCAGGTTTTGCTACTGCTGGTTATGTAGCCCTTATCACCTGTTGTAAGATCTGCTTATTTTAAGGTTAGAAAACTTTTGATGGACTCCTACTGGAAACATTAAGTCATATATTTCCATGTACCTTTTATTGATGAAGTTCCATGTAATGAAAACTGATGGAGTCACCTGTTGAACAACATTGTCTAATTTTGATAGCTGGAAAATCTACAGTTCCGCTAAGAAGAGATCTCCTTCCCATAAATTCCCTTTGTGATATCCATATAGCTATGTAACATGACACTAAACTCCCATTTATATGCCTAGGAGCATAATTAATTATTCAAAGCAACCCAGTTTAGACAGCTGTGAAGACTGTTGCCACTGTACACAAAACGACAGTAGGAAGATGATATTTTGAAGAACACGTTGAAGTTAGCCATGAAAATGAGTATAGTGAGAATCAAATGAGAAGAGCAGAGATTAGCACCAATTACTGGTTGTGAATCTTCAATACTTAGCCTTCTAGAAGCACTCAAGTTAGAAATGGTCTCAGGAGAACTGTAGTCCAATGTCCTGCTCAAAGCAGGGGTAATTGCAAAGTCAGATTAGATTGTTCAGAATCTCATCCAGTTGAATTGGCACTGTGCCTCACTCTTACAGCAAGATGGATAGCTGGACCTGGAATCATTGACCACTATCTTGGGCCCAGCAGCCCAATTTCCTTTCCATACACTTTGTGGTCTGCTATCCAGCCTGAATTTTCTCAATTTGATTTCTAGGAGTTTGTTGGATACTGTTTGTAAAGCTGTAGTTATTTTGAGGTAGGAATATATACTACTCTCACCTCATTCACAGTCAGATATTTCATGAGAGAATGCACTCATGTTGATTAAACCTGACTGACCTTAGTAAATCTATGTCAGCAGTCACCTTCTTGCCTTTCATGTACCTTTCATGAATCATTCTTCTTTCAGTGCATTCATACTAGTCCCTTGTTGATTATCTTCTTTCTCTCTCCTAAATCTTTATTCTAGCCCAACAATTTACAAAATCGTCATGAGAAGAACAATATGTATATTATTTTTTCAGGCCCTGTAAATAATTTTCTTGGTGTTTGATTTTTACATATGGGGTTTATCATATTCATGCAGGACTGAATATGGCTATGTATTACACAGAATAACCTATTAGTCATGACAACTTATTAATTTTGAGTTTCAACTGACTAAGACATAAAGAAATACTTGATATTTGTTAATCTAGTTTACAATGTGTTTGAAGTAAACTTAAAACTTCTGTAAATTTATTTTTTCTTGAATATGAAACATTAAAAGCCACCCTTTCTTATTTGATTTTCAACCAGACTTGTCCAGATATGAGCAATTAAGATTTTTAATCCACATTTTTCAGACTGGGATGTCAAAAATTTAGCACCTTGATCCAACATCACTCTTCAGAAAGCAGTATGATTCTCAGACATGCAGGAGTTCATGTCTGAAAATGTTGTCTTTAATTTGTCTGTCTCTCAGCCAGTCAATTCCTTCCTGATTCAGTAGGAAGCAGACAGAAACGAACTGCAGTTTTCATACAACCTACTGAACAGCTAGTAGACAGCAGTTACAACTGTGTACCATGAACAACCTAGGCCAGAAATTATATGTGTAACTTAGTAGTGAAAGGCTTCATATTTCATTAGTAATATCCAACACCAGTCAGTATTCTCCCAGCCTTTAGCAAAATACAAGAAATTATAATGATAATATGCAGTGCAGGAGAGAGGAACGCTACAAAAGACAATATTTAGAAAGTGAGAAGAGTCAGTGCTCATTTGCTAAGTATTTGTATTAAAAATCTCAAAGACAAGAGGAATGGAAGCATTCATTATTGTTTTTCAAACGTGTCGGTGTGTTGCACATTCTAATTGAAACTTGTGGAGCAGAAAGCTGATCTTGCAGTAATGTTTGTGGATACAATTATGGAAATCCTTTGAGCATGATTAAATTATACAGTGTCTGTATATGAAAGCAATTTTGATACTTATGGCTGCAGTAGAGTCAGTGGCTCTGCATGAGGTGGCACTTTCCTGATAAATCTGTTTAAGAAGGATGGAATGAGCAGTTAGCTTGCCAGTTAGCAAGTTTTCTATGGTAAATACCAGCCATAAAACAGTTACTTCTGCATTGCCTACCAGACAAATTTGAACACGTATGATGTGAGGTCACTATTTAAAGATTGCTCAGAAGCAATGGTCAATATAAAACAAGTCATACAAGAGAAGCAATGGCATGTTTTCATACTGATTGAAATTTGAATAGTTTTTAGTCAATCATTTACTGCTAGTTGCAGATCTTTTAGTGCATTTATATACATATAGGTTCCTGGATCTTGGTACAGTTCTTTATTTTATTCAGCACCACAAATACGTAGATTGCTTTAATTCTTGTTCATCTCAAGGGGATTGATGATTTCTTTTGGTAGTTTAGTGCTTTAGTTTATTATCTGTTGTGATCACTAAGTGTCCAAAGGTCACCGAATCACAGAATGTTAGAGGTTGGAAGGAATCTTGTCAAGTCTAACCCCCTTTCCAAAGCAGGATGACCTAGGACAGGCTACACATGAACACATCCAGGTGGGTGTTGAAAGTCTTCAGAGAAGGAGACTCCACAACCTCTCTGATCAGCCTGTTCCAGTGCTCCATTACAGACAACATAAAGAAGTTTCTCCTCATGTTGAGGTGGAACCTCCTGTGTTCTAGCTTGTACCTGTTGTTCTTTGTTCTATCACTGGGCACCACTGAAGAGAGCCTGCCCCTTCCTCTTGATGCCCACCTCTCAGATATTTATAGACATTTGGAAGAATCTCTCATCCTTCTCTTTTCAAGGCTAAACAGCCTCAGGTCTGTCAGTCTTTTTTCACAGGAGACATATTGTTGTTAATAAACAAAACTTGAAAAGAGGAGGATTTTTGCATAGAAAAAATGAAAGTTGTAACTAACATAAAGATATATTTTTAAACAGTGTTTCCTGTCTATTTAGAATATTAAAATTTAAATGCTTAAAGGATTCTGTTTCAATGAAAAAAAACCAACACATAAGTCCAGCACAATGTGAGTTTTTCTACAATATTCAAGTTCACCAAAAATCTTCAGACTAAATTCTGGAGACATGATTTAAGGGCATTATCAGTTCAACCACATCCATAAATCAGGGCTAGATTTTACCCAGTAAATGCTGCAATCTACCTGACAGTTTTCAGTTCATTGCAAACTCATTTGTCTCTCATTTCAAAAGAGAATCAAATATAGTTTAAAAACTCTGAGAAAAGGTGTATGTTCTGTACCCATTAGTAAACAGTTCAAATGGTTAAGTATGCTCCTGCTGAAAAATTACATCTCATTTCCAGTTTGAAGTTTTGGCTTTCAGCCAATAGGTCTTGTTATTAAAGATGAAAGAGCCCTCTGATATCAGAGTCTGCTCCCTGAGTAGGTGGAATGTTCCCCATGTTGTCCATATTAATCTGATTCATTGCTGCTACTGCATTATCCTTCATCAGTTTTCTTAACTGTCAATTTTCAGAATACGTGCTAGTTTCAATATGCTGTCTGGTTTGTAGCTGAGATACCATGGAGTAGCTGGAACAGACTTGAAAGAGATCATCTGGATAAATTATTACTGATGGGGGAAAATGTATCTACATCTTTGAAGAAAGTCTTATACTTTGGACTAAAATTTTGTCAACTTTCACCACAAAGGAGTTTGCTGTGATAAATGACTGAAATACCTAGAAAGCTACCCCTTTGTACCTAGTTCCTAAAACAGAAACTGCAACTCATTTTTTTCTGCCCTAGTTTCCAACAACATCCCCTTGTCTCCTACTATCTACATGCCCTGGCAGAACAGGGTCAGCCAAGAAGAAACCCAAGGCAGAAGGATATGTGTGGAATTTAGACATTTTCTCAGTGACTGGGAAGTGTTGCCCACTTGAGAGTACTCCATGTAGTACAGCAGATAGCCCTGAGAACTTACTGGAAAATTGCTCAATATAGAAGCGCATCTGAAATTCCTCCCCTCCTTTACAGCTTAGACATATGGCTCAGAAATTACAGAAAATGGAATGATGGATTCAATACCCAGCATCCAGAACCCTCTATTGCAAAGAAGTCTACAGAAACATTTTCCAGGAATTCAGAGGAGACTGCAAAAGACACAATTTCTGCTTTTCTCTGAAATGTGTCAGTGGTCCTGTGCATTTGTCTAGCAAGTGTGAAGCTATTCTCATCAAATTCACATGCCACCTCTGGAAATTTTTGTAAGCACCAGGAGGTAACACAGAGATGAGGGCCATTTTTTGTCAAAGCTGTGTGATAGCATCTGAGAATATCTCTTGCAGAGACCTCATGTTCCAATTCATCATTTTCCCCTAAACAATATGGCAAATTTATATGTACCAGGAAATGGCACGTTTACATTTATTTCCCTTTTCTTTACTATGTCCTTATTTTTGTGGTACATCTTTTTGCTCTGGGAAAAAGCTTGTTTTAGAGAATAATGGAGAGAAGACTGGAAAGAATGGTCTGTTTCAAAGCTGATAGGAAAGGGGAGAAGGAGTTGACTGGTTTCTCTCAAACTTTTCAAGAAGTGTTTTGAAACAGGAAGTAGAAGCTCTCTTTGAATGTACTGCTGCTTGGTTGAACTTGGATTGCCTATTGCAAAATACTGAGGCCTCCTCAGAGGCTATAGGATGGTTTTGTTTCTTATGTTAGAATATAGGAAAGATGTTATTTACACCCAAAAGATGATACTGAAGGATCAGATAGCATCTCTTCAGCTCCACTGAATTCAGCTTCTTCACAGACTCTTTCCTTACCCTTATCCACGTCACTGACCACACTGTCTAACAGAACATACTAAGAGAATTAAGATAGGAAATGTGGTTCAGATAGCACATCTGAGCTGGTGGATAATGAAACTCTTCAGAAAAGACTAAAGTATAGCTTCAGGGAAATGCAGGGAGGAAAAAAATAATCCAAACCCACAAGACTTGAATGCCCTCCAACATTTGATGATTTGTTGATTTTATGCAGATCTCTGTTTACAGAATTTGAAGCTGCTCACTGAGATAATGCTAAACAAAACTTCAAAAGCTAAATAAATGAAAGAGTTAAGAATTATAGAAGGTACTGTCATTGACTGGCAGAATGATGGACTCATAAAAAAATAAAACATGGTCCTCTAAATAAATTTGAAAACACATGAGAATGACCAGAAAATTTAATTCTTCTTTAGGGATCAAAAATGCAGAACCATAGGCAGGCTAATAAAGCATTCAGAGTATGGTCTCAGTCAGCTCAATGTGAACTGGCAGCTTTTCTGAGGCTTTTGAGAATTTGGCTATAGCTGCAGTTTCTTCACACTTCCAAATTTGGCTCTGAACACTAATAAGAGACACTTATCAGAAACAAATACTTGATCCAGTTTTGTGAATGAATAACCATGCTACTTCCAAGACTGAGACATTTTACTAATAAAGGACACACTGAAGACATCCTTGAACACTTTGGTTCAGAATCTACATCAATTATCCAGAAGGGAAAATAAAATAAAATAAAATAAAGTAAAATAAAATAAAATAAAATGTACTTACTAAAATAAACAACTGGGAAAAGCATATTAGTAGCAAATAGTTTGCCTTTTTGTGTGTGTGTGGAGGATTTGTCTTTTCGTGTCTTTTATTTTCTTTTCTATTCTTTTCTTTTCTTTTCTTGTCGTTTCTTTTCTTTTCTTTTCTTTTCTTTTCTTTTCTTTTCTTTTCTTTCCTTTTCTTTTCTTTTCTTTTCTTTTCTTTTCTTTCCTTTCCTTTCCTTTCCTTTCCTTTTTTTTTTTTTTTTTTTTTTTTCCCCCAGTAAAGTGATTAGGAGATATAGAAAGAATATGTGCAAGTAAATATGAGCAAGTTAATATTCACAGCATCCTGAAGGAGAAATGAATAAGGATCCTATTATAGTATTTCTTATGCAGAGTTTGGAAAGTTCACTGTAATAACTGCAGGGAATAGAAATACACTGCAGGCCTGCAGAACATCCTTGAACTGTTTATGAAACTACATGCATGAAACACCCCGGGGTTGCCATAAAATACGTATTTACCAAATGAAGCTTTTTGACTTAGCTGTGATTTCCATCATTTACTTCCACTATGCTGTTGGTATAGGCTGGAGTGCTACTGCAGCAGCAACACATCCTAAGCTTTTTTAGAACACATCCAAGGGGATTTTGAACGTCTCCAGAGAAGGAGATTTGGTAACCTCTCTGGACAGCCTGCTCCAGTGCCTCATCACCCTCACTGTAAAGAAGTGGCTCCCTGTGTTGAAGTGGAATTTCTTGTATTCTAGCTTGTATATGCCTATGACCCAACAAAGAGATAAATGTATCTTTGGTGCCATTGTGAAGATGCACCCCCAAATGACACAGTAGGAAGCAGTTCAACCACACTTTCTGTGAAGGAGGAGCTCTGCTACTTGTACAGTGAGCATGATGCATGCAGTCAGTAGATTTTCTTATTCTCCCCTAAAGAATATTTTTTGTATGTGAAGTAAAATCACAATTTTTATTAAAAAAATGGTGTAACAAGATGTGCCCATGTCTGTCCCAAAGTACTTCTTGATCCCAATTCAAATACAGGAAATAAGAGTACCTGTGGGTGATATAGTAGCTCTGTTTAAACATCAAAGAAATTGAAAGCTGGTGTGTTACCCTTAGCCAATGCTTATTCTAAACTGCAGGTGATTTTGCCTGACACATAGATCAATTCTTTAAGTAGAGCACAGAATGTATACCAAAATTACAAATTCATTGGCTATTCCATTTCCATGGCTGAGTATCCCATGTCATAGATTTTAAATGCATTCATTTACATGGGCCCTGACATACATAGAGAAGTCCAGGGGGATCTCTGGCAGGCAGAATATAAGACTGAGTAAATGCACAGACTTTTTCTAGGCAAAAAGCAAAGTTTTTCTTGGTTTTGTTTTGTAAGATGTTCAACCTTAACTACTGCAATTAGGTAAAACAGTTTAGAAGGACCAAGCAGGAAAGACAAAACAATGACAAAATTTGTACTCTTTAATGGAAGACAAGGAAGTTTTTGATTTGGGAATAGACAATTTGAGAATATTTTGCTTTCCTCAGGCCATACCTACAATTCAAGGAAGATACTAATTACTATAAAATCCGAGTTTAGGAAACAGAGGAGCTATTTGTATGTGGACTAGGAGGGAAGAAATTCCTCAGGGCATATCTATGAAAGATTCAAGGACATAAGTCTGCAGCAATCAGGGCATCCAGAGAAGCTCAATCCCAAGGATAAATTGTACCAATTTAGGAGCTGGACGGAAATATTTGAGTGATCTACTGTAGTTCAGTGGTGTCCCTCTGCTGTGCTGCTTTGGCAAGTCATATTTTCTTTTGCAGGACTGACTTCTCTGCCACAATTACTCCCCACAGGCCAGACTTTGGTACACACATAGCCCACTGCAAGTCTCAGAGGCCATCAGGTAGTCTGACGGCTCAGTCACAAAAGGGTTGAGCTAGTAGTTGTCAGACCACGAGCTTTTTACCTTCAAGGATATGCTCAAGGGGTTCAACAGCTCAGCTGCTTGTGGAAGCAGAAGGCACGGGGAATTTTACTCCAAAACAAGCCATCTATCAGGGTTCTTTCTTATTCTTGAGATATGAAATATTCTTTCAGAGTAAACAATACATTTGATGATTTTCAACTGACTTAAACTTAGCTGTGGGAAAGGACAGGCTCATTTTGCCGAAATTGCTTCTGGATTAGGACATTTGCACACTCCATTGCTAGGGACATGGCCTACTGCAGAAAACATTAACATTTAATGTTATTGGTAGCTGCAATATTATTTGTGAAACAAAATTGCCTTATTAGAATATTTAGCCTTCTTGGATCTTTAGAGAATCATTAAACAAAGTAATTCCTTATTACCTCAGTGAAAGGAAATTAATGAAAAAGTAAAATTACCAGAAAGGTCTAAAAGCAAATGATTATAAGTTAATAATGTTTCAGGAACTAATCCTGCTAACAATCAGAATAAATAGCTGTGCAGGATCAAACTATCATGCAAAGACTCCTACAATGATTTATTCATTAAAGATGAGGAAAATTATTTTCCATTACTCCAAAGACTAATCTCATAGTGAAAAATAAATTGTCATTTATAGTGTTTCATCTCCAGCAAGGAATAGAAGAGATATCTATGACTTGCAAACAAAAGATTTATTTTTATTAAAAAGAATTTAAAAAGCAAGATTAGTTCAATTTGATCTTCTGAATTCCCTTTTCTAGCATTTTCATGCAATTATCCAGCTGTGTGATAGCAAAATGATAATCTAATCATTTAAGAGCATCTAAAATACTCTAATAAAAAATGTTGTAACTATTTCAGTATTTTGAATGGCTATTCTCAGCTCCAAGAAAATTTTTCTTTCCTGGGAAACTTTGGGAAAATGGCTGCAGAGTCTGATGTCTCTGACGAGAATCCTATGAGGTTAATGTATGATGGGGTTGTCAAGAATGGTAAAATGCAGAACTTTCTTTAACCAATCTGATGAAAGATACCAGAAAACAAACAAACAAAACCCCAAGTCTTTGGGTACTCTTCCTCACCTACTTTCAGCTGCCTTAGACTTTTAATGTACTTTGAGATATCCTAGATTAATCAGGCATCTCTGAGAGACCAGCAAGTGCAACCTCAGAATTAATCCTAGAAATTTTATGTGTTCTGGTTTTCTGGAAAGTAGGTATTTTGGGGCAATTAATGTTGGGCAACAGAACCCCACCTATAAATCTTTAGATGTCAGGTAGGTGTATAAGCTTCTGTTATAAATGCAAGATCTTTAACCAGAATAATCCATGGAGCCTGCAAAGCCATTTTGTTAAACAGTTACTAATTTTTTTAATCTTTTTTATTTTTTTGTCTCCAGCTTCCACTTTTTAATGTTTTCTTACAGTTTCTGTCTTCCATATGCCAGCTCCATGGGATCAAGATTCAGATGGGATATCAAGAAAAAAAATCAGTAATCAGGACAAGCAACAGAGGGGCAAGTTGCTGACAGGTGATGTAGTCTCCATTTATGGAGTCAGACCTTGTGGATGACTCTGTGATCTCATAGATGAACAGAGAATTGGACAAGAGAACTCCTGAGGTCCCTTCACATTTGAATTATCCCATGATCTCATGAACCCTAGATAATGTAAAAGACTTTGAAGAATGCCTATACTAAATACTGACCTTCTGGGAACTACATTGAGCCCATGAACTTCCTGATTATATCTGGAGCTTATACACCCAAATCACATGTAGACATTTATATATTGGCAGATTAATTTTGAGACCTGATCAGGAGATGATGAATCCAACTTCTCACATGACAGTTATATACAGATAAAGAGAGGATTCATAAAGCTATGAAAGATTGATTAATATTCCATTTATATTCAGCTACATTTATTTTATGTTTATATTAGATCAGTTACTTTATTTAAACCCAATCTGATATACAAGTGTGGCATTTCAGTCCAAAAGTTTGTAAGGAGATGCAGTTCTTTTTTTGTATATTTCCATGAGTGAAATTAAGACACAAACAAGGTCATATATCAAGACAAGACTATTGATAAAAGAGAGATAAAATGGAGCAAAAAAAGCCAGAGAAATAAAGAAAAGGGAGAGAGAATGGAGAAGGAGAGAGAGCTCTGCTCTAAAGCAGACATTTGCCCATAATTGTGTACACCTGCATGAATTGTATCCAAGTATTTTAAATTCTGTGCCTTTATCATATATTCACATAAATAATATTTGTTTTCAATTTGACCTTATCAAGGTCAAAATCTCTCTCCTTTTCATTACTTGCTGTATCTAATTAACTCAATGTTCCTTTGGAATGAAACACATGAAAGAGTTTTATTGATAATTTTCTTAATAGAGAGCATTTCAGTGGTAGAATATCACATCAGATATTCCTAGCACTGAGTAGGAAGTGAAAAGAAAAAGTTACTATTAGAGAACATGCTCTTTATTGTCAAGAAAATGGAGTATCATCTTATGTAGATTAATTTTTGTCTTTAAATTCTGTGAACTGGAAGACAGTAAATTTAGAATTTACTATTGATGAAATGATGAGATGTTTTGAAAGAAATAACCAATAATTTTAATTTTGATGTTCACTGATAAATCTAAACCTGGCACAAAGTAATTTAGTTTTATCAAAACCAAATATTATTTTGATCTATGATGGAGTTACATTTATAGAGTTTAAAAATATCCTTTTGAATTACAGTACTGCTTTGGATATATCAGAATGAACTATTTAGACTTCTGCTGCTTCTTTTGTTCTGGTTTTTAATTTTTTTCTTTCTCTTTCCAATATAAGCAATTCAGAAAAGAAAAAAAAACCCAAACACAAACCATTCAATTTTAGTGTCATTGAATCAGCACTTCCCCAAACACTGACACACAAACGTTTTGACAGAAAGAATCAAGTTTAAGTTTGATCACTTGTAGCTCTCAGAAAAAAAGCTAAGAAAATCTGATCTCAATTTCTCAAGCCTATCACTTGCTTCTCTACTTTTTCACTTTCTAGGAGATCTTCATTTCAGTAGTCATTTTAGACCAGGTCTATATGGGAAGTCTGTGTAAGCAAAAATTGCTGAATACTTCTGCAACACACTTTTGTATGGGTGCCTTATATTTGTCTCGTATCTCTGGTTTAGAACTGGAAGTGTCCACATCTCAGCTGGATGCAGGTTTTACGGCTTTTTGTAAAACTTGTCATTTCTGTCTACATAAAAGCTCTCAGGGACCTTAATAGCATTTTCCTCTGGGGCTAACTGGATTTAATAAGTGTGTAAGTTGTCATCTAACTACATAGATTTATCCACTGCAGAAGAAAAATAACCCTTACTAATGCATATCTCTCATTATCTGGACAAGAGTGTGGCTGCACAGTTCACTTATTCAGAATCACAGTGTTCCTTAATTGTCCTGAAGGGACAAAAAACCTCAAAAATGCTCTGAATCAGACAATGGGGCAGGAGCCACCAGGTCTGGTTTTTCAGGAAAATGCCCACATTGCCCAGCCTGGAGTCCAAGTGGGCCAGGTGTGTGTGTCTTTGGCCATGTTTGGAAAAAATTCATTCTATAGGTTAAAGTGTCAGGTTTTTATCTCTTAATCTTTTTTGTCACTGGCCATCATAGTCTTGGGAAATCCATAAATACCAGCCGAAAGAGCCAGTGCCTTGCCTTGCGATTGTCCAAACTCTGGGAAAAGTCACAAGCCTTGCTTGGAACCTGAGCTGTGCTTCAGTTTACCTCGACTGCAAGACCCTTTGCTGTATAGCGCTGTAAAGCCCAGGAGCAGGCAGATGTGTCTTGTCAGGCTGAGAGACAAACCCCAGGAGGAGCCAAGAGTCCCCAGGGCAGTTTTGTTTTAATAGAACAAGCAACAAGCACCGCTGAAAATATTGCAGCTGAAGAACCTCTCCAAACAGGCGAAGCTACGAAGGCGACAAGCCCTGCAGGCCTCAGCAGCAACGTCTTTTCTACAAATCTTTCAGCTACAAAGCCTTTGGAGATAAACCCTGTATGTGCTACAGCAACAAGCTGCAGAAGCCAATAGAAAGTGAAACTGTGTTCCTGCAGCTTTCACGTGGTCAATGCCATTTTGGTTCTGTTTAAATCCCCATGTGTGCCACGTGGTACCACCATCAGTGAGTAATTATGAAATCTGATTTTTATAAGCATCTGTTAGAGGTCTGTTGCCCTAGAGAATTCTAGAGTTCCCCCCTCCCTTGCAGGCAATCTCCGGCATGTTGCCAATGTTCTCTTTTTTCTTTACAGTTTAAATTGCTGTTTGCTGTTTCTGGATTTTTGCTCATATTGTTTAAATTGTTACATGCTCGTGCTGGTAAGATATCTGTTCCACAACTGAATATTTGTAACCAATAAATAGGTTTCATTAATATTTTCAGTGAGGGTTTTTTTTTATTAATAAAGTTGTTAATATTTTTATTAATCATTCTGCCTATTGAATATTAATAACCTCCATACAATCATAATATTAATGCACAGCAACACAAAGAACTGAGGGATATTTCCTCTTGAAGTTCTGCAGGAACACCTAATAGCTGTAGCTTCAGGACTGACACTGCAATAACAAAGTGAAGTCTTAGCGTTGTAGCTGATCAGTTGAGCACGGATGCTCAGATTTGATTTACCATAATTAGTTCTTTGACAGAGGTCTACTGTAAGGCAGGTTCATTTGGGGTTCATTTAAGAGCTTTTTGGAGTTTATGCCTCGCATCCAGTCTAAGAACATTGTAGGAGATGGTTACTTGGGAATAAAATTAAGAGAAAAGTCAATACTAAAATTCAGCTTCATTTGTAATAAACACCAAGAGGAGAAGACCAAATCACCTTGGTCTTAGTGATAAGCTAATACAGAAGAAAAAAAAAATGATGGTGGACAGGTTCTCCTAGATGCAAAGCAGAATGCCTATGACTGCTAGGATAGACTGAATACAGAACAGTCCATCACTTACATAGTATCATATGTTTTGAGAATTACCAGGCACAAGGATATTTAGATTGGGGAAATATTTGGTTATATCTTGATCATCTTCAATGTATACCACATAATATTCCAAGAAGTACATCTTGAATCCAAGACATGCAATTTTTGTGAAAAATCCCACTATCACAATAAGCATCTGTGCTTTAATTGCTGATTTTGAAAAACATCCGCAATTTGTCCTTTTTTTTGACAAGAGAGGAGACAGAAATGTTAGCAATCCACTGCCCTATAAAACAATGAAGGAACTGGCAGCAAAAAGAAGGGTTCTGCACACACCCATAGGAAAACTGTGATGTTCCTAGAGTCTGAGTTTTTATAGAGGCTGCAATTATCATTACAGAAAATCATGTATTGCACACTTATCTATATCTTTTAATTTTGCTACTATGCGTCCTAAATACTGTAATCAATAGTTACCTGTCATAATGGTAGTAATTACTATGCAGCTTTGATAGTGTGGAGATTGCCAAGAATATTTGTCAATATCCAGGCTGTTCTGCTTTTCTATCTGTAAACATAACAGTGTGTTCCTGTCCAAGCACTTCAGAAAGAGACAACTTTTGTCCAGTTGCCCTCCCATGGGATTCAGTGATTTAGGTCAGATCCCAAATAAACATGGTGCACAAAAATGAAACTATGCTGATGAATCCCAAAGCCTTTCCAGACTGGAGTTGCAATGCAATACCAGTTCAGAAGCTAAATATGAAGATGACAATTTTTATTATTTAGTTAGAATGAAAATGCATTCTGGTGCTATACTGTTCAGCCTGGAGAGGAGAAGGTTCCAGGAAGGCCTTATAGTGGCCTTCCAATACCTGAAGAGGGCCTACAAGAGAGCTGGGGAGGGACTTTTTACAAAGGACAAGAGGCAATGACTTTAAGCTGAGGGTAGATTTAGACCAATATTAGGAAAAAATTCTTTACAGTGAGGGTGGTATGATACTGGAACAGATTATCCCCAGGTTGGAATGGGACTAGAGCAACCTGGTCTAGAGAAGATGTCCCTACCCCTGGTAAGGGGTTTGGAACTAGATGATCTTCAAGGTCCCTTCTAACCTAAACCATTCTATGAATATCTGAATATGTATATAATCCTACATATATATGTACATATGAGATCCTACATACATATGACATCCTACATACATATGTATCCACTTGTATGTGCACCTACAATCAGAGACACTCAAAAACTGCATTACTATATAGACACAGATAAAAGTGCTTGCATTGCAGACATTTTAAATTTTCCATTTAAGAATATTAAGACAGAATGAAAACTGGCAGAATAATTTTTTTTTTCTTTTGAGTGCATAGAAGTAATTGTATCTTTTCATTGTAGGACTCCCCTCTGAAATTGTTTTGACACAGATAGGATTACTGCAAAACTAGTCAAGAAAGCAAACTTTTATTCCTACCTTAAGTGTTAATATAATCATATATGAAATGGAAGTGTTAATTCTATAGGCAAATATAAGTTTGCTGGCTACACTGTAGCTTCACCAGATCAGCATCCTGACAGCAAAGCCAGTAAAGCCTTGATGATAATCTTTATTTCTATAGACAGTTGCTAAGTATAAACACACTCTACCAGCTATGCAAACTCTTATCTAAAGCTGTTTACTGCTGCATTGAAATAAGAAGCAGACTAGAAAGAATTGGAAAGAAAATCTAAACTTCACAGGATATGCCAGTGATTGGTGACATTTTGTATGCCTGTTGTTATTTGTATGAATAGATAGCACATGATGTTTTGAAAAAAAGGAACAAATGAAAAGGAAGAATCATTAAAAATGCATAGGGGTAGTTGAAATAGGTAGCATTCAGGTATTGTGGGGTCATAGATGGTAAAAAAGATGGGTAAGCAGATCATATTTTGTCAGCAAACAGAATGTCAAGAATATCAGTAGAACAGTATGAAGGTCCAAGTACAGTTCTGTCTTCAAAGACTAATGCTACTACGTGGGCCAGCTCAGGTAGAAGCATCCCAGAATGACAGCTGTGAGGCTGGGACATAATTTAAAATACCTTTTTTTTTTTTTTTTTTTTTTTTTTTTTTAAATATTTCAAAACTTTTGGAAAAGTTTAATGCTTCTCTAAGCTGTCATTTTGTCTCACTGCCAGCATCTCATTACATTTGGCACTTTAGTGTTCCCACGGCAAAAGCTGTGAGGCTGTAGTACATACATTAGAGGAAGGCTTCCTTAATGACTGGGTGACCACACTTATGTCATACTGTCTTTAAATTCGGTGGCTGATATAATATAAAAATAAAACAATAATAAGTAAAATAAAGTACCTATCGCTCAGTTGTATATGTGATGCTTAACTGCATCAAAGGGAAGTTCAGGTGTGACATTAGGGAAAGATTCTTCACAGAGAGGGTGGTCAGTCACTGGAACAGGCTCCTCAGGTCACAGCACCAAGCCTCACAGAACTCAAAGAACATCTGAACTGTTTCTTATCTGAACACTCTCACTAATACAGTTTACTTTTAAGTATTCCTGCAAGGAGCAGGAAATCTGACTTGATCTTTATAGGTCCCTTCCAACTAAGATGTTCTATGATTCTATGATTTTAAATCAGATGCTACAATCACTACATTCTTTCTGGGAGGTGTCATTACTACTCTACCAAGGTTTGTTCTTGCTGATGCACCCAGCATAACTGTGTTCAGCATCTGCTGAGGAGGAAAGCAAAGTTTCCTTCATCTTTAGGCATAGAAGCCTTTGGGGCATTAAGACATTTAGATTCAGAACTGATTGGGCTCTTTTGATACTTGGCTCCCTATATATTCACAAGAGAAGTGTGTGCACGTGTGTTAAGCTCCCCATAAAACATGATCGTGGTCTTAGAGATCATGCTTCACATTTTCTTCCTTACTGTTCATGTTGTGCTCTGAAAGTAAATGAATACTAAATTGAATCAGCAATTCAGGCTTGATACATTTCATTGATCTATGACAGATCAGAGCTTGATGCTGAGCTAATGTGGCCCCAGGCATAAACCTTTGTCACTAATATGGTTTTAAAATTCTCTGCTCAAGTATATTTATTATGAATGTAATCTGTTTTAGGAAAGCACCTAAATCTTTATTAATTATTAATTCAGATGCATGCAGTGTCCTGATTTAAAATGTTCAGGTCAGTCCAGCTTTCTCCAATTATTTTAATAGTGCACAACGTTCTGTCATAACTGGTTTGCTCCCAGTTTCACTATGTTTCAGATATATTTTGCTTGACTCCCACTGATGATAGGCTGAGCTGATTTATTCCCTTATGCAACACTTCTCGCATTCTATAGTTATTTTTTGCCACAATAACACTTTATTATCTTCCTCTCCCAGCAACTTACTGTCTCACACACAAGTAAAAATTAGGCAAGTTGTCTCAAGTTTCTTATTATTTGACCAGTAAAAAAATGGTCTAGATCTCAGATGTTGCTTCTTTCTTATCTCAAAAAGAATTTGCTCTGATTCTTGATACTCTTCTGGTGATTGTCATCCATCAACACTAATAGGCAAGTGAGTGAATTCAGTCTCCTGATGTCAACAGATAGAGATCAAAACCATTTACATTTCTCATCCAGGTTATCACCATTGATAAGTCTATTTCTTCACTTCCTCTACTTTGCATATTTGATCTGCTTCATCCCTGGCAATTTCTCCTTAATTTCCTTTTATGTGCTTATCCCTCCCAAGCACAAAGCAGGGCAACAGACATTTCTGGCTATTTATTGAACTGAAAAATAATACTCTGTGTTCAGCTGGAATAATAACATTTTGGTTTTCTTACAAGGGGATAATGACAGTCCCCCTTGACATTCCCAAGATAGTTTTGATCTTATCACTACTTATCGATCAATTCATAGAATCAAAGGGTGGTAGGGGTGAGAAGGGAGATCATTGAATCAAACTTCTCTGCCAAAGCACATTTTTCAGATCAAAACTCAGATCTTTGGAACCTGAAAGACCATTTTTTTTTTCAATTACTAAATAATATATTACAGTATTTTGTAATGGATGTCTTTGTTAAATCATATTATCCGTACCTGAGGCAACATCTCAGTATCACTACAATTCATAAAATTCATAAAATTGTGAAATTTTTACTGTCCATCGAAAATTTGTGGCTGACTCTACCTCCAAACAATGACTAACTAAATAGTGTTACTTGCATTATTATTGTATAGTTTGTCTAAGATGTAATCCTTTCTTATTAACATAATCTCAAAATATAATCTAATTTCTACAAATGCCTATATTGCTGGGTGCAGAGTAGGTTGAGAGTGGCTCTGACTTGGGTGTATTGATTGCTGAGAAGCTCACCATGAGCTAGCATTTTGCTCATGCTGCCCAGAAGGCAAATTGTATCCTGGGCTGCATTGAGTTGTGGCCAGCAGACAAGAGAGGTGATTCTGCGCCTTTACTCCACCCTTCTGAGGCCCCATCTTGAAGACTGCATCCAGTTCTGGTATCCCCATTTAAAAGGGACACAGAGATATTGGAGTGAGTCCAGAGGAGGGCCACCAAGATGATCAGAGGGCTAGAACACCTCTGCTATGAAGACAGGCTGAGGGACCTGGAGTTGTTCAGCCCAGCGAGGCTGTGGATGCCTCCTCCTTGGGGGTGTTCAAGGTCAGGTTAGATGAGGCCTTGAGCAGCCAAATCTGGTTGAGAGGTGTTCCTGCCTGTGGCGGGGAGGTGGGAGTGGATGATCTCTAAGGTCTCTTCCAACCTAATCTATTCTATGATTCCATGATGAACAAGCAACCAGCTTTGAATTTTGAAAACTTTGAGTTTAATAGAGACATATAATTAATTCCATGTTAGACTTATCTATATATCTCGTGGAAATATATTCAGTTTCTTGACATTCCTGATCCAAATTTTATAAAATACAGGAACCTTTAAACTTTCTGCTATCTTGAATAGTAGAAATGCTTCCAGCCTGCTTGCTCTCTTGGGGTTTTGTTTCATGACAGATTTCAGGCTTAAATCAAATTTGCTCTTGAGCATAAACCCTATTCATCATTTGGATGTACACCTACATTTTATTTATCTGAGGTATGTTTCTGGTAGGGTAGTTCATTGTTTCAGAGGAGCTAACAAAGCACCTGAAAAGTCATGTGCATCACAGTTGTGCATTTCTTCTGGTTGTCAAGGAAACCGCCCTAGGATTCCTGGCAACAGACTTCATCCCAATCGGTAATGGAAACACCACAGGTATTAGCCAGTCAGTCACCTCCCACTGGGTGCTATTTTCAGAACAAGTCAATAGATCAGATTCTCCTCTTCAAGCAGCTCTGAAGCTATGTGAGGGTTTGTCATATGCATTTGTCTCCATGGGGCTCGGCTTTGCAGGCTGCACACGCAGGCAGTTTTTCCAGGCAGTGAGCCATATTATAGGTGAGGCCGATAGGAATGCTTGCTGTTAAACATTGCTCTCAAGGTAATGAAAAGCCTTCAAGGCACTCTATTAAAGCTGTCTCTAAATTTCCTTAAGCCTGGAGTGAGGACTTAAAATTATCAGGGGTAAGAAAATGGATGTTGTTTCTCTTCATGTACAAACGCTCTATAAATGTATTTACAACCTTAGAGAAAACAGTAATGATTTGCATATTTGTAGTGGGAAATTATATGTAGTAATTAAATATCCTGGAGATGTTGACTCAGACCTCCAGTCCTGGAAAGGGCAGAGCACTATGGTTGCAGTTCTGGACTCTTTTGTGAGTGCTGTATGGAGGCACCCAAACTGAGCGCTAGCAGATGTCCCTGTTACCAGCCTGAGCTGGTCCATCCAGAAGAGTGAAGTGCTTAATTTTCAGGAAAGGGGAAAGTAAAGTTATATGTGTGATTGGAGAAGTTCATAGGAATAAGTTGGAAGGTTACTTGAATGTTAAGAGCAGAAAACAGGACAAAATGATGGGAAAGACAGATGGGAGAAGGAGAATGAAAACTGTGGTGTGTACTTGAAGTAAATACAGAAAACAGGGATTGGAAGCCTGTAGGGTGAGAATAAAAACAGATAAGACTGGGGAGAAATAGTTGTGGACAAATGGAAAATTAAGAACAGGGAATTTGCAGTAAAGAATGGATGGATCAGGACTGAGATAAGGGGAAGGGACTTCAAGGAAGGGGAATTGGAATAAAAACTAAAAGGAAAATATGTTTGGGCTGGGAATATTAGAGTGGAGAATCCAGTGTTGTGATATTACTGGACAAAATTGCAAATTAAATGAAAAAAATATGAACAAGGGTGATCCACAGGAAGAAAAAATATTAAGTATCGATCCAGGTAACAGTGTGGAGGTTGAGAATGGATTTTTTGAGAGAAAAGAGAAGATTCCATGTGAGGAATAAAAAGGAAGAACAAGACAGCAGGAAAATGAGCTAGTGGAGAAAATTAAGATAAGGTATGAAAACTAGGCATAACTGGATTGAAAGATGATGACTGGATAATAAGAGGCAGCTAGCATGGCTTCACCAAATGCAAGTCCTGCCTGACCAACCTAGTGGCTTTCTACAATGGTGTAACTACATCTGTGGACAAGGGAAGACCAACAGGTGTCATCTTTCTGGACTTTTGTAAAGATGTTGAGAGTCCCCCACAACATCCTTCTCTCTGAACTGGAGAGATATAGATTTGATGTGTAGACTGTTCGGTGGATAAGGAAATACTTAGATGATCATGTAGAAAGGGTAGTGGCCAAAGGCCTGATGTCCAGATGGAGACAGGTGACAAGTGGTGTTCTTCAAGAGTCTGTATTGGGATCAGCGTTCAATATCTTCATCAGTGATATAGTCAGCAAGATTGAGTGCACCCTTAGCAGGTTTGCAGATGATACCAAGCTGACAGATGCTGTTGATAAGACTGAAGGATAGGCTGACAACCAGAGGGGCCTGGACAGGATGGAGACCTAGGTGGGCTGAGGAGAATCTCACGAGGGTCAGTAAGGCAAAGTGCAAGGTACTGTACCTAGGCTGGGGCAATCATTGATATCAATATATGATGGGGGAAGATGAGATTGAGAGCAGCCCTGCAGAAAAGGACTTGGGGATGCTGGTGGATGAGAAGCTGGACATGAGCCAGCAATGAGCACTTGAAGACCAGAAGACCAATGGCATCTATCAAAAAAAGCATGGCCAGCAGGTCAAGAGAGGTGATTCTGCCACTCCCTTCAACATAAGAACAACATGGACCTGCTGGAGCAGGTCCAGAGGAGGGCCACAAAGATGGTCAGAGGGCTGGAACACCTCTCCTACAGACAGGATGATAGAATTTGGGCTGTTCATCCTGGAGAAGAGAAGGCTTCGAAGAGACCTTTCAACATCTGAAGGGGATGTACAGGAAGGCTGGAGAAGGACTGTTTTGAATGGCTTGTAGTGACAGGACAAAGTGCAAGGGTTTGAAACTGGAGAAGGTTAGATTTAAGTTGGACATAAGGAGGAAGTTCTTTACTGGAGGAAATGTGGTAAAATACTGGAACAGGTTTCCTAGGGATGTTGTTGAGGCCTCATCCCTGGAGACTTTCAAGATCAGACTTGATGTAGCCTGATCTAGTTGGAGGTGTCCCTGCTCACTGCAGGGATGTTGGACGAGATAACCTTTGAAGGTCCCTTCTAACCATATGCAATCTGTGAATCTGTGTCAAGAGCAAACACATATAAATGTGTGTCCAAATAACCAACAGAAATGGGGATGAAATGAATGTTTTACTGGCTGACTTTAATATGCAGGTGTCTATATATGAGCCTGTTGCTTAGTCTCCTCTATTGGATTTGGCTGAGCTGGAGTTAATTCTCCCCAGAGCATCTTTCTAGTGCTGTGTTTTGCGGTGCTGTAGTTGGGTATTGATAACACACCAGTGTTTTGGTTACTGCTGAACTGAGCACTGAGGTTGTGCTTTTCCAACATTTCCCCAATCGCAAGAGTAGGCTGAGGGGTGGGCAAGATCTTGGGAAGGGACACAGCCAGGTCAGCTGATTAAAACTGGCCAAAGGGGTATTCCATGACATGTGACATCAGCTCAGATATATAAGCTAAGTGAAAGAAGGAAATGAGGGGACATTCGTTGGTGGTGTCTGTCCTCCAGAGCAACAGCTACATGTCTTAGAGCCCTGCTTCCTGAGAGTGACCAGAACACTCTCTGGTGATGGGAAGTAGAGAATAACATCTTTGCTTTTCCTTCCCTTGTGGCCTTTGCTTTTGCTTTACATTATTCAAATTACTTCTACCTCATTAAGCCTTTTGTTATATTTTCCTCTCTGCCCTGTCCATCTAAGAAGATAAGTAATAGAGCAGCTTTGGTGGGCATTTGGCCCCCAGCCAGGGCCAAATCACCACATGCCCTCTTGTATCAATAGAAAGTTAGTCGGTAGTAATTCACTTGACCAGCCCCAGATGTCATGTTAGAGTGAAACTGTTGAGCCCTTAACTCCAGTGACTGTGGTGATTACCCTTTACACTGTCTATTAAGGGATCCAAGGAGACTTTTGTAGACGGAGACATCCAGAGCTAGGCACAAGAGTCCTATCACAAGAACCTTTGATTCATAGTTCAGGACCAAACATTTTCCTTCTGGGGAACCATGGGAGAGTGTCCTGGATCTCCATTCATATGACAGAAGAAAGGATAATGTGAAGTTAGTAGAACCCCTCCAAGAAGAACTGAGATCAATAAAGAATTTTGCTATAAAGTTTTTGGAAACAATTTAAACATCTTGTTTTTCTTCCAGTCACTCATGAGCAGTTTCTCTGGCAGATAATTATTCAGTGAAAATATCTCAAAGTCTTTAGAAGACCATGTGCATGGCAGGTGGTAAAAACTTATAGTATGGATTTGTGTTGTACATGTGCAGTAACTGGCATGATTAATTTCATCACAAGCCAATGTAATGTGATTGTGAAAAGCCAATATAACCTTATGCTGATTTCAGTGGGAATATAGCTTGGTGCCTGAGTGTATTGACTTTGGACTTAGATATTTACTCAAGATGAATCAATGTGGAGCCATGCAGAAAAGGGAAGAATGCAAATGATAGAATAAATCTGGGACATCTGGTGAACTTCTGTAATCAAGTGACAAGAGCCTGAGGAAAGAAAATAGAAACTATGACATGGCTAACAGCAATAATAAAGGAAAGTAGGTTGGCAACTGGGAAATTAGAAATAACTACTGTATTAATATAATGGATTTTTTTCCTGTGGGATGAAGGGTTGAACATGAAACACTTCAGTATTAATTTCCAGTTTAAAAGACTCACATGCTATTCGATGAAGGACCTGTCTATATATAAATGTATCTTTGTTGCCTTTTTCATTTCCCAAAAGCCTTTCTCTAGGGAGGAGTTCAAACAAAGATTTGCTTATGTTGTAGTACTTGTCACCTTTCCTTCTCTCTGGGGCTATTATAGAGAAGAGGAACCCAGTCTCAGACTTGGGAGAATCATCTCTCAGCTTCTTCTAATGCTGCCTTCCTGGGAAAGCCTGGGAAGGAGCTAAATGCTCCCAAGCCTGGATACCTGGAAGACCTTACAGAGGTTATTGAAAATCGCAAGGGTTCCTTGTAGTACCAAAGTAATCCACTTATAAACAAACCCTCTTCCCCACCCCAGTATCTTTGGAGAAGGTCTTTATAGACATATCCAGCATAGTATCCAGTGGTACTTGTATCATGCAGTTTTTGGTCCTTCATTTGTACATTTTGCTCTGTGTGCTGAAAAAGCAGAAAAAAAGTATGGTAATATTGAAGTACTTAGATCAAAGGTGATTATAGAAGGAAACAGAGTTAATGAGGGAACTGTGATTAATTGTGCCACTACTTGCAAATTGCTGTAAGCAGCTCCACAATCTAGTCGGTTCAATGTTTGAAAGAAATCAATTCCCAGAAGGAAAAGTGAGACAAATAATCATATTCACCTGAAAGACAGTCATCACAATTTAACAGCTATAAACTAAATAAGAAATAATGGCATTAAATCATGCCTGAGTTCCTTGATTACCAAGTAAAAGGACATGTAAGTTCCTACATCCTATAACTCAGTTTCAAGAGTAAGCACCTTGGTAGTCTTCCACTGTAATTCATAAAAATAGAGGAGGAAAAAATGGAAAAGAGCAATGTAGTGCACAGTATATGGAAATGTGCTTCGAAAATTATATGTTATAATGCTTCAGTGTTGAAATCAAAGGATTACTTTAATGGTGTTCTGAAGGACCATTATTAAGTCTGTTGCTATTCAGCGTTGTCACTAATGAGCTGTTGAGATCTTTGTAATTTTGTGTGTGGCACAGAGTGGAAAGAAGCTGAAAAACTTGAGGGAAGAAATCAAAATGATTCTGTGAAACTGGGATAGTGAAGAAATGGTTGGGTTCTAAGTGTACACAAAAAGACTAAGAAGCTTTTCTTGCTCACAAGTGACCATGCAACACAATAACAGGTTGTGGTGGAAAAAAACCACCAAATTTCAGACAAATCAATAAAAGCAGGAGCAAACCACATAACACAGTCCATCTCTCCATTCAGAAATGGGGAGGTCTCAGCTGGAAAGCTGAGTTCAGTTTTTTTTTTGAACAGCCAGGAGTACACTCAATCAACAACCAAACCAGAACAAGGAAAATGTGGTTCCCACTCAAATTTAAGGTACCTCAAGCATAATGGTTAAAGTGAAAAGGACAAGAGAGAATAGAGAAAAATTGACTTATGCAAAGAGCAATGCAGCATGGGGTAGAAGAACTGGAAATTCTTACTGTTGACTTTTAACAGAATCGTCACACAAAAACCTCATGGGCCTTTTGATTAAAAAGTTAAAATTAGGGGGGGAGATTTTATTTAAGAGAGAGAAAATTGTAATAAGAAGAAACTTGCTTCTTCTTAAAACCAGTATTCCTTGTTTTGGAGCTCTTGGAAATTAATATGATTTTGAATGCTGGTGGGTCTGTTTTCTAACTAGCAAAACCCAGGAGGAGACATGTTTCAAAGACGCCAAGCCAAACTGGTCTGGGAATTTGGCTTAGTGTCTTTGAAAGTGACAAGGAAGTCACTAAACAGCAGGAAACTTCAGCTTGAAAGATACACAGAGGATCCTTCATATGTATCTCTGAAGAAAACTTATATTGAACTCTTCTAATTTTCTATCGCAATGCAAGCAGTACTCACAGAGAGCAAAAATTTGTTCTATTAAATGCAGATGGATTAGCATTCTGATTGGCACTTGGGTAGTTACAGGTAAAGCAGCAAGCATGACACGGTTGCATATGTTATTCCAATTTTATTGATTAATCCTATTGTTTCAAAATGTTAGTTAAAAAAAACCAAAACAACCCACTTAAAAATATTGAGAGAAGGAATAATTGATAGTGACAAGAAAGAAAAAAAAAAATGCAATTAGCCTCGTTAAAGGAAGGAAGGCAAGCTTAGGAAGCTTAGTAAAAGGATGAACACATTTTTCTATATTCGTGTAAGAGACCCTTCTGGTCAAAAAAGAAAGAGAAAAAACTGAGCAACTATTGTTATTAATGGCATTAGAGAAAAGAACTAGAAAATTGTGAATAGAGAAACCAGCTCTGCATTAATGCCACAGAAGACAAATTCTCCTGTAAATCAATGCCTACTCACCCATAATTTTGAGAATTTCATACATATAGTCTTCTTTTATAAACCACAGAGATTAGTTTATAGTATTTCATATTTACCCCTCCCTTGACTGGGTTTTGGCATTTAAAACCTTGAATAACCTCCCAGTTTGCTTATTTCCCCTTGTATATGTGTGTGTGTTCAGATCCTCATTTTATAGCCCATTCATTATCCTTTCCTCTGTCCATATCTTCCTAGATGTCTGTCTTGAGAGGAAAAAGTTATGTGAGTTTTTTCCCCAACAGTGGGTTTCACATTAAGAGATGGAGATTTGTTCTTTTAAAATCCAAACGGAATTTCATGCCTATTAACATGCTGTTTTTCCTCAATGCAGCTTCTCTATATACTTATTCTAGGCAAGGCTGCAGGCACCAGCTTTTATTAAGCTTATTCAAAACTTTCCATTGTAGGGCCAGTTTGCTTATAGATTTGAGAAAGCTTTGATAAATTCAACCTAAATTCATGCATATGACCTTCATCTGTGTGGACCAAGAGGGGATAGTTTGTAGGGTAAAGGTATTTTTAAAATCACTCCAAAGAACAGGAAAATGACTTGCCACTCTCATTGAAGGCAGGAATAGCACAGAAAATCCTGGGTGTCTTGGCTTGGTGTCCTCGGAGAAATTAGAGGAGGACAATCTAGAATTACTCTCACTGAAGATATGTCAGAGTTCCTGAGACACCTCCTGGTGTCAGTCACAGCTGTACCACAGGGGATATCTGATAGGCTCTGAAGAGTAATATCATATGTGTTTCTCTGTCACAGAGCTGCCACACTCCAGAAGAAGTATTTGAATTGAATTTTTCATAATTCAATAAGAACACAATTGATAAGGAGGAAAGATCAAGGAACAAAAAGGATATAGAGGGAAAAGAAGACATATGTTGTATGTCACATGTAAATCCTGATATAATCTTAGAGCATAAGTTTTATGGAGTGGCTGAGGAAACTGGGATTGTTCAGCCTGGAGAAAAGGAATTTGAGGGGAGACCTTATCACTTTCTACAATTACCTGAAAGAAAGTTGGAGCGAGGTGGGAGTCAGTCTGTTCTTTCAAGAAACAAGAAACAGGAGAAGAGGAAATGGCCTCAAGTTATGCCAGGGGAGATTTAGGTTGGATATTAGAAAAATCTTCTACCCCAAAAGGGTTGTCAAGCACTGAAATAGACTGCCTGGGGAGGTGGTAAAGTCACCATCCCTGCAGGTATTTTAAAGATATGTAGAAGTGTTTAGAAACATGATTTGGTGGTACTGGATTAACAGTTCGACTTGGTGATCTTAAAGGTCTCTTCCAACCAAAATGATTCTATGATTCTGTGACAGTGTCATTGAGAACCTTATAGGTATTTGTGTCTTCAGCAACATCAGAAAACTGATTAACAGAAAGTCTGAAAAGTCTTTAAATTATTGGTGATTTAAATCTAAACTAGTTGGAAAAGAACAGGCTAGATGCAGTCAAAATGATCATAAAGCAGAACAGGAGTATATTCACCCAAGTTAATGTAAGTTATCTGCTTCAATAATACTGAATGAACAGGATGGCATAAAGACATGTAGGAATTGACATACTATGTTGGAAAAGTCTAAACTAATCTGATGTGCCCTGCATGAACAGTATCAGTAATATGAAAGGTTTTGCATATTCTACAATCTGCATGATAAAATGATGAAGCTTTTAATATTCACAGAAATATCTGATCTTTTAAAACTCATTCTATAAAGCTTAGCTCCATTATACCTTGTGACAATGACTTGCACAGACTAATTACTTGACTAATAAACTACTTTCTTCTTCTCACTATAAAATCTGCCTTCAAACTGTGTGACACATCCCACTTTCCTCTCTTCACTATCCATCACATCTTTTGTTTGCCTTATATTGAAATGTGAATAGCCAGAAATCACATTGCTTTGTACAGGTCATTTCCCCATTACTTTAATAATCATATCTGCTGTTTTCTTGGGTTTTTGTTTGTTTGTTTCTTTGCTTTATTCTTCCATTTCAGTCATATTCTAGGGACAATTGTATTTACTTTTATAGAAAATTAAAAATGGAAACAAAGATCTTTACAAACTCCAGTGAAACTTTGAACCTCTAAGGGTCTCCAAACCAGTCAGTCTTTTCCACAGATTGTACAGTTTGAGCAGATAAAATGTTTCCTATAATTTCATTCTTTTTTCTCCTAAGTAGTTATCTTGTCTTTGCTTGCATTTTGCACAGAAATCTAACAAAAGCTTTATTTTTACATTTGATTTTTTTAAAGTTTTCATTTAAGATTTTGTTGTTGGTTGCCTTTTTTTTTTTTTTCCTATTATTATTTTTACAATCTCCTCCTCTTCCAATAGGCTGAATAATTAAGACCTGTGTATCATGTCAACAAGAATAGTTGAAGTTCATGGTCAGTCTCAGTTCTCGGTTCTTTAGACAAACACAGAGATGGACTTAATGTGCTCACTGGATGGACTTATCTGTAGTGATCAAAACTCTGTCCTCCCAATTAAAGTTATAATACTGTCAGCTGGTATAAAACTGTTTTACAGTTGGTGAGTCCCAGTGCCAGCTGGACAGAGTGTATAATAACTAAGAACTTCAGAGAAATTACCTTTTGTTTTCCCTAGTGATAAATAAAGGAGCCAAAGCAGAAACCTTGATTAATAATTAAAAACTGGTTCTAAATCAAATAATCTAATCTTACCTCTCATATGTCACAGACCAAAACATTTTGTCCAGTAATTTGGTAGGATACAGTAGATCATTTAGACTTTTTTGAATAAACTGTTTATATATTTTAACCCTAGAAATGGCATTGTATTTGACTGTATCAACATTAAGAAAAAAAAGATTTTTAGTCTTTGTTCTCATCTGATCAAGGAAATAAAGTGCTGAGTAATACAAAGAATTACCTTGAAGATCTGATAGAAAAAATCACCCAAATTTCTAATATTAAAAAAAAAATCTTCAAAATCCATAGTACTAAGCAGAACAACTCAGAACTTTATTAGGTGTTAAGGGAAAAAAAAAAGGAACGTTCACTGAACAATACACCTGAGGTTTTCTAATTCTCCTTCATAGCTTACTGACATGAAGAGAAGGCCATTATTTTAATACCTCCTTTTCCAATTAACCTTATTGTCCATGAAAAGTCTCATAAAGACATGGCACTTCATTAGTTTAAAGATGCATTGCTATACGGAGTATAGGATGAGACCTGCCCCAAACTATTATAGTCTCTACGGGAGTGAGATAGTCCTACAACTTCATTATGTTTATCTATTACTACTTTAACTAGTGAACTAGTAAAACATGCACCCTTTTTCTAACCTTCAATGTTTTCTGGATTAATAAATTCATTAGTGCCACACACTTCCCTTGTTGTCTTCTCAGTGATTAATTTATATTGAACACAATTTTAAAGTGCTTTTCTCTTCCAATGCAAGTGGAAGACATGCCATGACCAACACAAACTGTCCACATTAGATATACTCTATCAGAAATTATATCAATGCACCATGTAAGGCTAAATGGTAAGTCAGGTGTTTAATAGCAGAGCATAACTTTATCCCTGTTTATGAGGTGTTATACAAATGAGCAATCCTACGTGCATTTTGTAAATGGATTTTGTAAATAGAAGCCCTAAACCAGAAAGTAGGACTTTTCTCACTTAACTTTTAGTGTTAAAAATATAAATATCAAAGTATGAGTGAATTATGCCTTAGAGTCAGTGGCAAGTAGTAGGCAGTTCAGATGAGCAACCAACCTGAATCATCTTAAATGTTTATTTGGAAGCAATAAGAATTGAGTGCCTGGGCTATTAAGAGTGTAGGTAAGTTGATCGAATATATGTACCCAGTGGCAGCTGCATGGAAACATGCAAAGTGATGATAGATACTGCAGAGGAGTTGTGGTAGATATGTCAATATATCTATGTGATGAATCTCAGCTCTAATTTAGAAGCACTCCTAGAATCAAAGAATGGTTTGTGATGGAAGGGACCTTAAAACTCATCAAGTTCCAACCCCCTTGCCACAGGCAGGGACACCTTCCTCCAGACCCATTTGCTGAAGGCCTTGCCAAAGATGACCTTGAACACCTCCAGGGAGGGGACATACACAACCTCCCTGGGCAACCTGTTCCAGTCTCACCAGCCTTACTGACAACCTGATGTCACCTAGTAGTAAGGCTATTTTACATAATACCTACCTGAAAATGAGATACCTAGTTGAAAGTCATTGGAAAAAGTATTACAGGAAGAGGTTTATCACCTTTCTGAAGTTAGGTAGCCAGGACAGGTGGGATGACCCATAGCTGAGTGGGTGATTCTCTCTCCATTATTTATAGCTCAAACTTGAATCACAGTAAGTACTTAACTGCAAAAAAAGAAATAAATGAGATAAAAAATGTCAGGGGCCTAGTAGCAGATGCACAAGCCACACCAGTCCCACTTAACCATCACTCACAATAGCCTTTGCATTAAATGGCCTCTGCTTAAACAACCAGAAGTGGGTTAGCAGGTAATATATGTGGTATTTGTGTGGTAACTGATTTTCTAATGTCAAACACATGTTTCTTCAGCTGTTCTAGAAAGAGAGCTGAGTGTTGCAGCCTGTGAGTATGTCAGGTACTACTGAACATCAAAATCAGTCAAATTGTAATGGCATCAGTAAAGCCTGACAAATGATGTGGAGCCAATATTCAGGTGTCCTACAAATGCATATGACAAGAAATTAGTTTTTTGTTTCCATTTAGCTTAATAGTTAATGAGACACTTCTGTTAGAAATCTAGACAGGGCAGAGTAATTCTGACCTTAGCAAAGTTTTCTTCATATCTTGGAGAAGCTGAATTGTTCTGTAGGGATGCTTACCTTTTCATCTTGTCTACCACATAGAGATTCTAAAATAAGTAGGTTCCTAGTTTAAATATCCTAAATTATGTGGGATGAATCTGGGAACATTTGTTTGGATATTCCATGATGTCTTTTCTACAAAAATCAAGGAAAGCACTGTTACCACAAATAGAGAAATCACCAGGAGGTTTGTTTTTTTACTAAGAAGAGTATAAGACATTTCACTGATATGTTGCAGGTACATCTCTGAAACAACTCAAGAGAAAAAATTAAGTCTTCCAGACAATGACTATAGAAACACGGCTCTTTATGTAAAGCTATAGCATTTTGCATTGCCTGTTTTATATAGAAAGCCATAAACTTGACATTATGAGGATCAGGAGAAAAGTAGCACTCTCTACAGTGTACCCTGTTTCTTTAATTTCACAATTGATTTACCAGAGGCTTACTTAAAGAGAGAAGGCTACAAAAGATTTCAGATCTACAGGAGACACATATATGTACATATAAATATGTTCAACCCTTTGGGTGTTATTAGAATGGAAATAACATCTAGTATATGCTTAAGCTCTTTGTAATGAGGAAAGAGGGTCATGCATTTTTTAATAGGAAATGACAGAGAGTATTGCATCACTGCAGAACCATGTAGCTTTACCTAAGATAGCTTTAAAATTGCTAACTTAGCTGGTAGTAGAAGAGAGCTCAGAACATCCTGAGAAAACTGTGAACATTTAACTTTTTAATTAAAGTGCAGTGGGAGGTGTTGCAGCCCACAGTGAATTCCCTGTGACTGACACCTGAGCCAGATGAAGGTGCTAGATCTGCTTATGACGGAAAAGACAATGCAGACATATTGAGAATTTGCAGGCCAAGCAAAACTTAGGTGCTTGAGGGCTTAAAACACTCAATATTTTGACTGCTGGTCTGGAGAACTAATTAGTTGTAGTTGTTTGACAGTGCCTTGACAGGTGGGACTGGAAATCTTACATATATGAAAGCAAGTAGAGGACAATATTTGGGTGCCAAACAGCTCATCCAATATGTTTGAAGACACAATAATGATAAATATAGCATTTAGTTATGTAAGTTCTGCAAAATGTAAACAGGATTGATTACAATGAAAGAAATTTGCTTAAAGCAATGAAGAATAGATTGATTCCTATCTGTACTGTTTTCAAATTCAATGTTAATCCAAGATGATTATCTTCTGCCAGCTTCAAAGGATGTATTTTCCACAGTTCCCAGGGATGTAGATTTTCCCAAGACAATATGTCCATAAATGTGGTGCAGACTGGTGATAAGAATCACCATTCAGTTAGCACGTATGGATTTATTTCAGTGTAGCAGGCAAGATAATATCCATACCTATGACGCAGCAACAAAACAGGTGATGGGGGACCTGTCAAAGACGCAAGGGTTAGGACAGCTAGGGAACATGCATGGCCCTAATAACCTTGTGAAGACACTTAGAATACATAGAATACATAGAATAAACCAGGTTGGAAGAGACCTTCAAGATCATCGCGTCCAACCCATCACCAATCCAACACCGCCCAAGCAACTAACCCACAGCACCAAGCACCCCGTCAAGTCTTCTCCTAAAAACCTCCAGTGATGGCGACTCCACCACCTCCCCAGGCAGCCCATTCCAATGTGCAATCACTCTTTCTGTATAGAACTTTTTTCTAACATCCAGCCTGAACCTCCCCTGGCGCAGCCTGAGACTGTGTCCTCTTGTTCTGGTACTGCTTGCCTGGGAGAAGAGACCAACATCTGTCTGTCTACAACCTCCCTTCAGGTAGTTGTAGAGAGTAATAAGGTCACCCCTGAGTCTCCTCTTCTCCAGGCTAAGCAACCCCAGCTCCCTCAGCCTCTCCTCGTAGGGCTTATGTTCCAAACCCCTCACCAACTTTGTTGCTCTTCTCTGGACTCGTTCCAGCAAGTCAACATCCTTCCTAAACTGAGGGGCCCAGAACTGGACACAGTACTCGAGGTGCGGCCTAACCAGTGCAGTGTACAGGGGCAGAATGACCTCCCTGCTCCTGCTGGCCACACTCTTCCTGATGCAGGCCAGGATGCCATTGGCCCTCTTAGCTGCCTGGGCACACTGCAGGCTCATGTTCAGTCTACCATCGACCAGCACCCCCAGGTCCCTCTCAGCCTGACTGCTCTCCAGCCACTCTGACCCCAGCCTGTAGCTCTGCATGGGGTTGCTGTGGCCAATGTGCAGAACCCGGCACTTGGATGTGTTAAATCTCATGCCGTTGGACTCTGCCCAACTGCCCAGCCTGTCGAGGTCCCTCTGCAGAGCCTCTCTACCCTCCAGCAGATCAACTCCTGCGCCCAGCTTAGTGTCGTCAGCAAATTTACTGATGATGGACTCGATGCCCTCGTCCAGATCATCAATAAAGATGTTAAAGAGCATGGGGCCCAGCACTGATCCCTGGGGCACACCACTGGTGACTGGCTGCCAGCTGGATGTGGCACCATTCACTACCACTCTCTGGGCTCGGCCCTCCAGCCAGTTCCTAACCCATCGCAGTGTGGTCCCATCCAAGCCATGGGCTGACAGCTTGGCCAGGAGCTTGCTATGGGGAACGGTGTCAAAGGCCTTGCTGAGGTCCAGGTAGACTACATCCACAGGCCTCCCCACATCCACCAGGCGGGTCACCTGATCATAGAAGGAGATCAGGTTGGTCAGGCAGGACCTGCCCTTCCTAAACCCATGCTGGCTGGGCCTGATCCCTTGGCCATCCTCTAAGTGTTGTGTGATTGCACTCAGGATGACCTGCTCCATAATCTTTCCTGGTACTGAGGTCAGGCTGACAGGCCTGTAATTCCCTGGCTCATCCAACCGGCCCTTCTTGTGGATGGGTACCACGTTGGCCAGCTTCCAGTCAGCTGGGATCTCTCCAGTGAGCCAGGACTGATGAAAAATAATGGAGAGTGGTTTGGCCAGCTCATCTGCCAGCTCTCTCAGCACCCTAGGATGGATCCCATCTGGTCCCATGGACTTGTGGGGGTCCAAGCTGCTGAGGAGAGCTCCTATCACTTGCTCATGGAACAAAGGGAAACCATGCAGCTCCCTGGCTCCCTCTGCCAGTTCTGCAGGCCAGCTGTCTGGTAGACGTTCTTTCCAGGTAGTAAAAACTGAGGTAAAGAAGGTGTTAAGTACCTCTGCCTTTTCCTCATCCTGTGTTACAACATTTCCTTCTATGTCAACCAAGGAGTGGAGGTTGTCCCTGCCCTTCCTCTTGCTATTAATATATTTATAGAAGGACTTTTTGTTGTCCTTCACATCAGAGGCCAGTTTAAGTTCCAAATATGCTTTTGCCTCCCTAATTTTCCTCCTACATGCCCTAGCAACCTCTTTAAACATTCCATGGGTTGCCTCACCTTTCTTCCAAAGATGATACACCCTCTTTTTTTCCCTTAGTTCAATTAAAAGTTCATTACACAGCCAGGCTGGCCGTCTGCCCCGGCGGCTCCTCTTCCGGCACATTGGCACAGCCTGCTCCTGAGCCTTCATCAGCTCTTTCTTGAAGCAGGTCCAGCCCTCCTGGACCCCTTTATTTTTAAGGGCTTTCTCCCAAGGAACCCTCTGAATTGTTTCCTTGAGCAACCTGAAGTCCGCCCTCCGGAAGTCCAGAGTGGAGGTCTTCTTGCTGGCCCTCTTAGCTTGACTGAATACTGAAAATTCTATTATTTCATGGTCACTGGCCCCTAAACAGCCTCCGACCACCACATCACCCACCAGCCCTTCCCTGTTGGTGAAGAGGAGGTCAAGCAAAGCCTTGCCCCTGGTAGGCTCACGCAGCACCTGGGATAAGAAGCTGTCCTCCATGCAGTCTAAGAACCTCCTAGACTGCCTCCTCTCTGCTGTGTTGAGATCCCAGCAGATGTCAGGCAGGTTGAAGTCGCCCATAAGGACAAGGTCAGGAGATCTTGAGACAGCCTTAAGCTGTCTATAGAATGCTTCATCGACATCATCCTCCTGCCAGACTCTCCCTGTGTGTTCATTATTCCTGGGCTCTGTGTGTGCTTTTTTGGCAAGCATATCGAATACAGCAATCATACAGCTATAACAGTGTGAGAGGTTACACCGGAGAAAAATCAGTAACTGTCTTAAGGTTGATTTCTAGCGTGCTGTATACCTTGCTGTAACATTTTGTGCTTGCACTGCCGTGATTTGTGATCCAAGAGCATACTAGTGAGAGCCACACTCCACCATGGTTCCTGAAGAAGAGGAAAAGGGTATGTCTCCTTGAGATACTACTGCTTTTCTGCCTAACCATGGTAATAACGTGTGATCTGCAGTTCTCTTCCTGCTTAATTTATTCGTATCTGATTCAGTTCTGGCTCTGCCCCTCCTGCTTGCTCTTCAAGTGTTATTACTCCTTAACTGAATCCAGATGACTAGAGTTAAAGGGTCTCATCGTGACAATAATTACTTTATTTTACTCAGGGAGTAGCTTTCTATCTGTATGTGGGTCAGTATTAAGCTTAGCTTCCAGTGTTAATTTTCATGCTAAATATTCTTAATTTGTTCCTCTTTTTTAAGCAGCTCCTTGATCCAGTAAATCTGCTTGTCCCTCCTACAGTCTCTCTATTTCTGAATTGTCATAATTCAGTGAATCTGCAGAGAAACTGTTTTAATTATCCTCCCTTTCTTTCTTTCCTTCCTTCTTTCACTAGGATGTCCAAGCCTCCCGTGGAGGGAACATTCCTGTGCTACTTCAGCTCCCCTTAGGCAATCAGAAATTTTTCTTGTCAAGTTATCTTTTTGTCTTCCAAATCACATTGGATCAGCACTTCTCAGAGCTGTGAGGCTGATTTCTGTAGGGAGACTCCAGCTACAGGGGAAGACAGAAACAAGCTCAGGGGAGATTGCCAGAGAAAAGGGATATGTAGTCTCATTTATGTGAGACCTGGCAAAGCCAGAAAGAGATGTGATCTGCTGTTCTGCTCTCTGGACTTCAAGTATCACAGATTTTAGCTTCATCCACTGCAAGAAGAAAAATATTGTTTACAAAATCTGAAGATAGTAACTGGTTTGTTTGTTTGTTTTTATGCTTGTCTTATTTTGAACCCCATCATGCTCTTGCTTGACTGGTGGGCATGAAGAGAAAGATAGAGAATCTCCAGATCCCAGATATGTTGAATTCAGACCAAACACACAGCTGTCTGCTCAAATTCTAATAGTCCTGAAAACATGTTTCTGGGCATCCTGAAACCTGAAAATAAAACATCACAAAATTTGCAAACAGTTAGGGCTTTGCTTCATGCTCTTACTAATGAGGCAATCGCTTAGGCAGTAGCTCAAGTATTAATGCAGTTAGCTGGAAAAAAATTACAAAAGCCTGGATAAAGTGCTTCCCTCAAAGGCTCAGTACTGTCAGTCATCCATTCAGCCTTCAGAAGTTCTCCAGTGCTCTTTGTTCAGCTAGAGGCTTACTGGAACCACCACATACTGTGTCAAACTACCAGGAAATCCTTTATCAGTACATCCTTTTGAAATTGTCATTGAACTGTATGGACCTAAAGAGTGATAAGCATTAATAAAAACATGTTCTTTTTATCCATCTGTCTCTTGGTTTAGTCTCAGTTGTCTTTATCTTGAACTCTGGATTTTCAGTTTGAGCTAGTCTGTTGCAATTTCCTTTTTCTTTACCCTTTAAAGGAGGAGGATACATATGGCAGAAAAATATTAAACCAGTTCTTATCTAAGTCAGAGGTCTGTGATTTTTGTTCATAACTTGGACTTCTTTCTGTAAATGAATGAGCAGCCTATATATACCATGGTCTGCTTGCATAAGCCCCATGAGCAGTGTAACTAGTCAGTGCTGCTCAGTTCATTGCAGTTTGGTGTTGGGTCTTTTGGGTGATATTTTTAAGGGCGTTTCCCAAATACCCCTTAAATACTGATAGTACATTCATCTCTCAGAGAAGTCTTTTCAAGTGTTTGATCAACCTCTCTGTAAGGAAATACTTCCTAATGTCAAGTCTGAACCTCAACTGTCACACCTTTGGATAATACCCATGTGTCTTACCACTGGGTACCAGAGAGAAGAAATACTGCTTGCAGGAGGAGTAAATAAACAGTGGCTTGGAATGAGTGAAAAAAAAATTGAAAATAAATATCTTAGTAAAAGTTGTTGGTGTAACTGAGGGCACTTGGAACTCTCTAGTGATTTCACTGTTTGATTTTCACTTTCAGGGACAGATTTTCCAGGAAGTGAAATTTAAGAGCAGAATGTCCACCTCACGGGGCAGCTAAGGGCAAAGTATCAGACAACACAGACACATATAATCCTCCAATACATGCCGACACACTTACAGAGGTTGGCTTGCCTAAAGGCTTCTTACAATTTATTCTCTTTCCTACAGTCCCTGAAGCACAAATAATCAGAAAGTTATGAGGCCTTGCTATGCTTCAGCTCTTTTGTTCCCCCATAATGTATTCCCTAGAATAAGCATAGGAGCAATGCAGCACCTCTGCAGCTCACAGCAGCGTAAGAACTCATTTATATAAGGCTTGTTATTGGAGACCCTTGCCTGTCCCCTTTAAGGATCCTGGATACTAAGCAAGATCATATGTTTCTGTACAATAATGCTGGAATAGTTCATGAAGTTCAAAGAGCTAACTGCTGAAAAAAAAAGTAAAATTTACAGAACAATTCTTTCTTTTTCTTGGCTGTAAAGATTTGTAAAGATATCATAAATCTGGCAAGATTTTATATGTTTAATAAAAGTTGGTAATAAAATATTTGCTTTAGCCATGACCTAGTTTTGGAAAAAGTGAGCCTTCAGTTTTAATTACAGTAAAGGTTCAGTTCTGGAACAGCACAAATATGCATGGCAAAACTTCAGTGGTCAAGAATTGATCAAATTGGAAGGCTTGTTTCTAACCTAAATTTAGGGTAACACTGAATATTTTGTTCCTTTATAAAAAAACATAAGGACTTTCAAAGACTCTTAATTAAAAGCCCCACATTCTGGGTCTTGATTGTTTCTCTATGGTTTTTGTCTGTGTGTAAAGATTTACTTACACTGTCACTAGACAAACCAATAAACAGTTACTCCACAGTTTGATATAACATTGATTTGCCACACGTTTATCACAAAAAGGACACTTTTGGCTCTTCTGTTTGCCTCTTTGATACTGCTCAGCATCAGAATAAGCTGAGTCATATCAAGGAACAGCCACATTTTTCTCAGTCATGAACTCTATGTTTGTGCCCTCAATGTGAATCACTCTCTCTCCCCAGTCATACTGCAGTGGCTGATGCCACTGACAGTCTCATTTAAATCAGATATCTCTTCAGTTAGCTGCTGCTCTACTCCTCTTGATGGAATTCCTGCCCAAGTCACCTTTATCTCTCTATCTGCACCCACTATCCTTATCCTGCCCACTGTTTGTTCAGTCTACCCAACCCTCTCTTTTCATCTACTATAACCAAGCTCTTTGATCTTCATTCCCAGTTCTTCATCTAGGGTTCCACCTGGATGTTCCAACTTGTGTGCAGTTCTGGGTTCCTTAGTTCAAGAGGGACAGAGATCTGTTGGAGAGAGTTCAACAGAGAGCTACAAGGATGATTAAGGGACTGGACCACCTCACTTATGAGGAAAGACTGAGAGACTTGAGGCTGTTTAGTCTGGAGAAGAAAAGGCTGAGAGGGGACCTTGTCAATGTCTATTAATATCTGAAAGGTGGCTGTGGCTGTCAAGAAGATAAAGGCAGTCTCTTTTCAGTGATACCCAGTGATAGGATGAGGTGTAATGGATATAAACTCAATCATGGGAAATTCCATCTCAACATGACGAAAAAAAAATACTGTGTGGGTGAGGGAGCACTGGAACAAGCTGCACAAACAGGCTGTGGAATCTCCTTTTCTAGAGATCTTCAAAACCCTCCTGGACACATTCCCATGTGACCTGCCCTAGGTGATCCTGCTTTGGCAAGCGGGGCTGGTCTCACTGAGGTCTCTTCCAACCCCTAACATTCTGTGATTCTATGATGATTCATTAGTCTTGTCTTTGCCTGGAAGGTCCCATGTAATCAGACCAATTTCTCATTACCCACCTGCTTACACAGATTGTCCTAATCTTGCCACCTCATTAATTCCCAATCCAAGTCATCCCTATGTCATTCCCTGATACTCTTTCTCAGTCAGCTCCAGACTATAACTGCACTAGCTCTTTGTCACTGTTATTTTGCCCTTTACAGCTTCTGTTACTGCTCTTCTCCACATACCCTCCTTGGTTAATACTATCCTACTTCTTCAGTTCTCCTTCTTCTTTTCATTCACATCACTGATCGCAGTACATGCAAGGAAACATATTGGTTAGTTGACAGAGACAGACTTCATGCTCTCAAAAACTGCATGGAAAAAACAACTTCTTCCTTCCAGCCCTTCCTCTGAATAGGTGGAATACAGAATAGCTGGATGTCAACCATCAACAAGGATTTGCTGACTAATGTTATTCCTTAGCAAGGTGAACATGAGGACAGTAAAAGGGCTGATGTAATAGCCAACATACTTTCCAAGTCTTTAATTCATGCTCCACAGTGTAAAGATCCTGGATCTTTGGAAACATTAGGGGAATTTTAATACGGATAAAAACAACATTCCCCCCACCCCCAATTTCATTCTTGGAAGCAGATGAATAAACTTCATTATAATTATAAAAAGCAGCCAGAAGCAGATACTAACATGGAAAATGTCACCTGGAACAGTCAAATTTAAAAACATTTCTATTAGTAACTGAAAAGATGGCAAATATTCTCACAAGAGGAGGTGTCATCCAAACCAAATTATAGACTATATTTCTTTTCTTGATGTAATATAAATTTGTTATCTATCTGTAGTGAGGAATGTATTTTAATTCATATGCCACATCTAACATTGCTGAATCCAAGAGTTCTGATATATAGTGATGGATTAGAGGAGGGCAGTGCCTCATCACAAGAAGTTACTGATTTTCAATTTGGAGAAAAAAGTCCCTTCAAAATCATCAGAGAACTCTAATTTGTAGGAAAACCTTCAAGTAATGCTATATATTCTTTATACACATCCTAATTTGGTAAATACTCTTTCCTGACTTGTTCTTTTTGTAAATTGGTAGAGTTGTGTTTGATTGCAATACGACTATCTAAAGCAAATATGGAAATAGATCCTTGAATTCCTGCAAGATGATGGCCAGACATATTTTTTAGGTATAAGGATTATGTTTGCCCATCTCTGTGGTTTAGGTAACTTGTGCATCAGTGCAAACATTAAGCCATTGCTGAGGTATATAAATAGTGTTACGTTATTTCTTGCTCTCATACACACAGTCTTTTGAATGGAATAATTTAGTCCAGCTGTTGAAGCCTATTGCCCTTTCCATTATGAATTATTTTAGAGAACATAACATTTAGACACTTCAAAAAATGGATTAGTTCTCTAAAAGAGACAATACATTTGCATAAACTCAAAATATTTTTCTCTTATTTTTTAGCTCTTTCAGCTAAGAAGGCTTTGTTCTTTTCTTCTCTTGTCTCCCTAGCCCTTTTCTGAGCTCATGCTCAGTATCAGTTTCATGAGCTGATTCAAAGCATTAACATGAAAACCAGACTGGACTATAACAATGCACAGACATTCCTTGGAGATTTTGTGCCTTTTGTAATGAATTTGGTTATTAGAATGTGCTATATATAGTCCTGCATCACAAATGTCACCTGTTTTTGTCTTTTCAAGTCTTTTTGGTATAGGTGCATAGTGAAAATAGAGTCATGAGCACAAGCACACACAAACACAGTTTAATACTTTTACACAACACCCTACAAGCACTCATGAAGGTCTGTAAGAGGGAGAAGACATAGGAATTGACATAAATTCTGTTCTAGATAACACTTACACCATTAGTGTAGTGGTGATTTTCACTGATTTGACATCTGGCTCAATACTCCAAAGAAAACAGGAATATGAATTTAATTTGTGTTTACTACAGAAGATCATCTCTTACTTGCTCCTATGGAAATCATGGTCACTGCTAAATCTTACGTACCCTGTTAGGGTGCATCTGCAGAGAGGAGCAGACAGGACAGGTGACCCTAAACTGACCAAGAAGGGATTAAATTCCATATAAGTCATGTTTAGCATAATGTTGTGAGATAACAAAGGTTTACCTCTCTTCTTCAACAGGTTACATCAGAGAAGAACTCTGTTAGTTCTTCAGCCTTCTATACATAGAATACATAGAATAAAACAGGTTGGAAGAGACCTTCAAGATCATCATGTCCAACCCATCAACCAATCCAACCCACCTAAACAACTAACCCATGGCACCAAGCACCCCATCAAGTCTCCTCCTGAACACCTTCAATGATGGTGACTGATCCACCTCCCCAGGCAGCCCATTCCAATGGGCAATCACTCTCTCTGTATAGAACTTTTCCCTAACATCCAACCTAAACCTCCCCTGGTGCAGCCTGAGACTGTGTCCTCTTGTTCTGGTACTGGCTGCCTGGGAGAAGAGATTAACTATCTCTATCTGTGCATTCCTGAATCCAGTTCCAGAGTCAGCTTTCATAATCCAGCTCCTGAATCCATTTCTCATCTGCCATTGAGTAAAGTATAGGACTTCTTAGGACTTTTAGAGGACACAGTCTCAGGCTGCACCAGGGGAGGTTTAGGCTGGATGTTAGGAAGAAGTTCTACACAAAGAGAGTGATTGGCCATTGGAATGGGCTGCCCAGGGAGGTGGTGGAGTCACCATCATTGGAGGTGTTCAAGAGGAGACTTGATAGGGTGCTTGGTGCCATGGTTTAGTTGATTAGGTGGGTTGGATTAGTTGACAGGTTGGACACGATGATCTTGAAGGTCTCTTCCAACCTGGTTTAGTCTATTCTATTCCCCAGTTCCAGCCCACAGCATCAGTGATGATGTGATTGCCATCAGGAGAGGGTTGGGTTTGACATTGGATTTGGTTTTATATCTGTACATATTTATTTTATTGCTATTGTTTCATTAGAACTGTTTTAGTTTTCTTCCTAATGCAGAGGTCTCTCTCATTCCCTTTCTCTTTCCCTTTGGGAAGGCAGAGGGGTTAAAAGTGAGTGTCTGTTATTTGGGTTAGGCTCTTGACAAATATGACAGCATCTTAAAATAGATATTTATCTATTTCTGCAAAATAATGTCTTTGGACCTGAGCCTTCATTATCTAGTGCAAATAAAAACCTCAGAGTTAGTAGCTGTCCATCAAGTATCTAGATAAAAATGTGCCATTATTTTGACACAGGTTTCCATCAGAAACTATTGTCAGGACTCAAATGAACCGATGATGCTGGACACATAACAATGTGATAAAATAAAGGCGAACATATCCAAGCCCTTGTCAATTTAATCCATCACACGATGAGGTGAAAGATGAGGTGTGAGCTAGTTGCTGCCCAATTGTTGCTGAAGTTTTGTTAAAAGAATTAACTGCTATTTTATTTACATAAGAAAATCTTCAGTTGCACTTCACAGAGCCTCAGACATGCCTTAACTGAGAATTTCTCAGTGGAGGAAAAAACTTGATTGTTAATTCAAAGTGCACGAGTTGTCTTGGATTCATGATACTGATTAGCAGTGTCCATTCACGCAAAACTCCTGTAACAAGCAGAGACTTGAACTGAAATTAAAAAAGGAGCTGCCTGCAATTTGAAGTCAGGCTTGAATGCACCTGGATTTCTGTGTATGTCAAACAAAATCACATTTTCCCTGGCTTTTCTCTGGTTCATGTGTGGATGCTTGTAATGTACAGAATATTTATTCAAATTGAGTAATTTCTGGAAATTATCAGGTCAGTCTTACTTGCTAAAAAAAGAGGAGGTTGTTTACTACTGTCTGAATTAACACACAGGTTGTACTTCTGTAATTCTCAGTTTCATATATATGTAGGTGTTGATTTTCAAGGAATGGTAGAAAGATGATCATTTATCTCACTGTGCACTGTGATACTTTCAAGAAATTCGGTAACCATGTGGATAGCTGAAGCATGGATCTTTTGAGTTCTATGCCTGATAGCCTTTTCTGGATGTTTTTGGTAAAATATTTAAGACCCAGGATCTCACTTCCCAGATGATTGTGAGGACAAAACCCAAAACAGAAACAAAATCTTTAGGCATTAAATATGTGCAAAAATTTGTTTCCTAGGGAACTCACTGGATGAATTTAGGTTGAACTTAAGATAAGAAAATTTAATCCTCTATATGCAAGTATCTATCAGTGGGCCAAGTGGTTATGGGTCCAGCAGCTACTTTGGTCAAGGGTAACCAGATTATCTTTTGTCTCCCCTGAAGTAGGTGCCTAACAGCTGAAACTGCACTCCATGGATTCAGCTAGTTAGGGGCTGGATTCAGTTGCCTAAATTGTTGATGACTGTTCTGACTATAACAGTTTTTTATCACAAGTTTTCAATGACCAAGAGTTGCAAAATATTGGCCACATATATGATACTTGGTTCCCAGGCAAAGCACAGAACAGAGTTGTGATATAGAAGAACAACTTGGAAGCTTTGGTTGACATACATTACTTTTTGCTCTGCTACTGCGTACCCAACTCTTGCCAGAAAGCCAAGATGAAGTAAAAGTCTGTAAACATGATGCACACAATTCTGAAATTACCGAGTGAATGAGAACAGCAGAGCAGAGAATATAATAGGGAAAACAAAGTCTTTCCAGTTAGAGTTAAGCTATTTGACTTTCTGGATATTGCAGGTTTTTTCCCCTCAGAGATGCCATTTTCTTAGCAAACCTGCCCTACAGTTATAGATTTTAGTGTTCCTTGCCAAATGAGACCAATCTACATACTTTTCCTAGTAAGCCTGGTGAGTTGTTCACTAGAATTTGATTCTTTGATCAGCCACTTGTTACAGCCCCAAGAAAAACAGATCTTACTTCATCTACTTCCCATATCATCTCACCCCATGCAGCAGTCCATGTTTCTGTGTCAATTACTAGAGCAATCTGTTCTGAACATACTGGTGGAGATGTTATAGCCCCTCAAAGGCTTAGGTACCACAGGGGAGCTCCAAGCACCTGCAAAGTACAGGTGTTCTCTAAGATGACTATTTGATGGTAACAATCAAATGGAGCAGAGGAAAGAAGCAGCAGCAGATGAAAGTTGCCTTCTGTAATTTCATGTCAAGACTGCCTTCCACAACAAATGCCTGATATGTGTCTGCAGTGATGTCACATGTTGAGAGACAATTAGATAATGGCTTTTTAGAGCTATTATATTTTCTATTTGCATGGGCTGATTATGTGCTATATGATGAGCAGAGAAGAAATGTAGAAACAAACTACTACTTCAGGAGAAGACTTGATGGGGTGCTTGGTGCCATGGGTTAGTTGTTTGGGTGGTGTTGGATTGGTTGATGGGTTGGACGCGATGATCTTGAAGGTCTCTTCCAACCTGGTTTATTCTATGTATTCTATGTATTCTACTTCCCTCTCCCCAGCAAACTTCTATGAATGAAATACACAGGCTGGACCTTAATGATTTCCCTATTCCTCAAGATACATTACATTATCGTTGGGGATACTCCAGCCTTGGAACACCTTGCTTATCCACATTAATCACTGGAACACTACTCTTGAGTGAGAACGTTGTCATCCCCAAAGGGCTGTATTCTACTTTGGCATTGCAAGCTCCAGATCAGAGAAGCGTCTACATTAATTGGAAAGTCCCTTATCTTTTAGGAAGTATCTGGGGCTCTTATTTAGTCTGTGGTGTCTGCGGCTTGCATATCCTTACTGAGCCTTCCACATCTAGCTATCAGTTATTTCCAGAGTTTAAATACTATATTCAGAGCACAAAATGGAAATCCCAATATTGTAACAGCCTCTGTGGTGAGCTTCACTGACTCACACTCATACTCAACTAGCACCCAGAATAGTATTTCTCCTTTTGTGGGGCATCTAGCACATTATTATTTGCTCTGGTTTTGTAATCAGTTCACCCTTCTCTGTACTCATAGCATATAGTTTCCCTCCATAAGACAAATTTCATACAGTTTTAGAGCCATTTGTTGTAAACCTAAGTTAAGCTGGTCCCTTTAGCAGCATAATGAATTATGCCTAAATATTGGGGGTGTACCAAACCCAATCCTGACATACAACTACTCTGCACCAGGGCATGAGGACCTCCTCCAGAGTTCTCTTTCTTGAGAGCTTCCTCAACCTATACTAACAGAAGAAGAAATGTTATGTTTCAGCTGTGAGGTTGTAAAAGGCAGGCTTGGAATTGTTTCACAGAATGCAGTATGTCAGGAGAAGGACACACACCCCAAAAAATCCCTGCTCCTGAGGCTTTCTTTTAAGTTGTAGTCCAGCAATACTTAGTCCTGCCATATCAGCTGAGCACTCATTGAGCTATAACCTACAGATCTAACACCATACAACTAATAACACCCATCTTTGATCTTCAAAGGGATGGAAAATGCTAAGACTATATACCACATTATTTAGGGGCTTTCTAAAATTCAATACATTGAAACAGTTCACTATTCAGCCTTGAATATATTTCCTCTCTAGGGAAGTTACCTTCAGCTGTGCAGGAGAGAATGTGAGAAATAATCACAGTCCTGTCATGCAATTAAAGCCATAGTATTTGTTGCAATTTTAGGTTTTAATTTATTATGTGAATACCCAAACTGTTAAGTCAAAAATTTTATTAATAAAATCAAGGAAGCACCATACAATAATGTTATGACCTCAAACCCCCTATGCTTTTTTCATGATGAGAGCATTATGGTCTAGCACTCAAACAACATACTTCAATATCAAAATAGACATTTAGGAAATGTGATGTATTGTTCTTCAACTTACAGATTAATTAATCATTTAATGACAGTTATGGTAATGATAGAATTTATCAAAGGTACAGTTAAGTTTAAAATGGGATTTTTGTCCTCAGTTTCCCTGCTTTCTAGTCAGTTGTTTGGAACACTTTGAAAAATGAATTGTGAGCTGGAATTTTCCAGTCTTATTTACAGCTCAGGAGAATTTTGGGGGAGGAGTGAAGATATGAGTAAAATGGGTATAGATGTTTATGACTTCAGACCAAAACCAAACTATATTCTTCAGCCTGGCTACTGATCAGAAATCTTTCATGGGAATAATTTAATAACAGCTGAATATGTTTTGCTCTGACTTGGCTTATGATTTCTTGAGGAGGTCCCTTTAATTACTGTAGTTTTATCATTATGAGCATGAAAACACTGTTTTGTAGACACAAAGTACAATTTTCCACAAGGATTATTTTTAAAAATTGATTTAAAGCTCTGCTCCAAAGCTGTGCAGCTGCTATTTTCTCATCACATGGTCATACATCCAAAATACACATTTTTCAAACCCAGTTTTGGTAAGAACATATCAATTATGGCAAATATTGTTCTGTCAAAGAATCTTCCTCTCTTGGTGAGAGTTTCTAGTTTAGAGGAGCTAGAAAGGCTCTAATTAGCCTAATTGAGCAGTATCTTTCCCTTGTATCCATATTTGAATGTGTGAGCCTCAGCCTTCTCTAGCCAGTAGAAATGCTACTGCTAAGACATGAGCCAAATAATCATAAAGATATGTATAAAAACACTGATTTCTCATCATCAGTTAAAAAATGAGGTCAAGTACTGCTAGCTGAGATGGAGGGGTTTAAATGGTATGTGTCTGTGTTGGGCTGGATACATATTCCAAAGATATTTTCTGTCACTATTTGAAAATGTATTTGAAAAAGAGAGCTACAAGGGCTTAAGTCCCGATTTCATTAAATATTTCATATGCAAACAGGAACAGACTGACCCCAAAACAGCTGGATGTGAATAATGCTTATGTTGGCTAGGAAAGGATGAGGTTCAGCCAGAATACGTATAGAGTGGTCTTCAGTATTTGAAGGATGGTGAGCTCCTCTGCTTCCCTTGTCCACAAAGCACATCAAGTTTGTATGAGAGGTGGTGGAAATCCTCCTTGATCCATGAAAGACAGAAGAGGGGGAATAGGATTAATAATTGTCATTTTAACTTTGATATCTGAGTAAATGCAACACTTTAAAACATCCAGCATGTATATATCAAAAGAAAATCATATCAAACCGATCTAATTTCCTTTTCTGATGAGTGATCTTGCTTAACAGATGGAGAAGAAATGGAAAATGTGACATATTCTAACTTTATTATAGCTTTTTGACATTCTATACCAGCAAAGTAAGGAATCACAGTCACTGCATACGGATGTATAACTGGCTGAAAAACCACACTTAGGGAAGTGATTTTCAATACTTAATCAAACAAAGAGGGTATTCTGGATAGGGCACCCCTGAGATCTGACTTGATCCTAGTTCAATCATTTTGTTTGTGGCTTGGATGAAGGAATGATACATGTGAACAAAAGTTCCTGGGTGACAGGCTGAGAAGAGTTGAATGTAATTTGGAGGAAAGGATCAGAATTCATAACCATCCTGCTAAGCTCTAGCAACTGTTTTAGCCATGAGAATGAAATTCAATAAAGACAAGTGCCAGGAATAGTAATGTCTGTGGAGGAAACCTGAAGTGCACAAATGCAAAAGGGAGAATAACTGGAGGAACAGTAGGAGAAGTGCAAGGTCACCATGGCTCACAAACTGCATATGAGTTGATGAGATAATGTGGTTGCAGTAAAGGCAGATTTCATTCTGTACTATGTTAACAGTGTGACAAGGGAAGTAATTATTTTGCTGTACTAAGCTGTGGTGAGACCTCAGCTGGTGTACTGTCCCTAGTCTGAGAACAAGCAGTAAGATAGATGTAAATAAATTGGGTGATCTCTAAAGGAGAGAAAGAACAGAAAAGAAAAGAAAAGAAAAGAGAAAAGAAAGAAAAGAGAAAAGAAAGGAAAAGAAAAGAAAAGAAAGGAAAAGAAAATAAAAGAAAGAAAAGAAAAAAAGAAAAGAAAAGAAAAGGAAAGAAAAGGAAAGGAAAGGGAAAAAAAAGAAAAAAGAAAAGAAAAGAAAAGAAAAGAAAAGAAAGAAAAGAGAAAAGAAAGGAAAAGAAAATAAAAGAAAGGAAAAGAAAAGAAAAGAAAAGAAAAGGTAAGGAAAGGAAAGGAAAGAAAAAAAGAAGAGAAAAGAAGAGAAAAGAAAAGAAAAAAGAAAAGAAAAGAAAAGAAAAGAAAAGAAAAGAAAAGAAAAGAAAAGAAAAGAAAAGAAAAGAAAAAATAAAAGAAAAGAAAAAAGAAAAGAAAAGAAAAGAAAAGAAAAGAAAAGAAAAGAAAAGAAAAGAAAAGAAAAGAAAAGAAGAAAAGAAAAGAAAAGAAAAGAAAAGAAAAGAAAAAAGAAAAGAAAAGAAAAGGAAAGAAAAGAAGACATAGAAAGCCTGGCACAGCTGCTGTCAAAAGGTGAGGAGAATTATATTTATTTAGTAAAAAGAAGATCAAGTAGAAACATAATGGAAATGGAACAAACATATGAAATGGAACAAATTAATTTAAAAAGTATGATGGTCATATTTTATTTCACATCCTGTGTGTGTTGTAAGATATGCTGAATTAATTGCAAACAAACTATTTCAGGTAGAATTGTCAATACAAAGTTGTAGATAGAAATTAGGAAGACTAATGATCTAATTTATATATCTAATTATATAAAGTCTTAGAACAGATGCTAGGGTAGAACTCCTGTGATGAAATTTTATGATACATGTATTGGACAACATCACTCAAATATTGTCTGGATTTAAATATTTGTGCTTCTTAGAGAAGAGTGAAGTGATCACTCAATATTCTGTCACTTTGATGCTGCTATGAATTATTACATTATGATATTCAATGTTTAGATGTTTCAGTTTTCCACCTGAAAGTGAACATGGAGAATTTGTCACAGCACATAGAAGGTTATTTGAAAATGCTGTAAAAATTTTAATTTGCATCTGAAAATGGGATTCTATTTTAGAAAATATCAGTGAAAACAAACAAACAAACCCTCTGAAGAATAAACTGTTTTTTTTTTCAAGTAGAAATGTCATTGTAGATTTGAATTTCCTAGCAAGCAGTCAATATTTTTTTTTAGTAACCGAATCTTTCTTGAAACATTCAGTGGAGCTGAAAGCTTGTTTTCAAAGAGTTTAATTTGAAACAGTTCTGAAGAGTTCTATTAGTAATTGTGAGACCACTGATATTTGCAACTATGGTCCTATGGGTCAACAGTTTTGTCCAGTTTCCAGCCTTGCTGTCTTTGAATTAACAGGGCTTTGTGTCCTTTTCTCAGTTCTTATTCTCGAGCTCCTTTCTTAGACAGTTTTTGCTTTTGCCACATACCACCCCAAATAATTCTCTTTCTAAATGGCAAAGGGAAATTAAAGAAGACAAGTTCAGACAAGCAGATAACAAGAAATCAGGGAACACTTCCACAAAGGTGTCTTTGTGAAAGCACTCAGAAATCTGTCATTCACTTCAGAAAACCATCCATTGTTGTTGGCAGAAATGATAGTGTTGAGGCAGGTAGCCTTGTGGTGTAATGTATTGTTCAGAGGCTGTAACATTCACTCACTACTACAGCTTCCATCATTATCCCTGTGTTGGCATTTTCATTATACTCCTCCTCATGCATGAGTTAGACACTATTTTACAGGGAACTTGAATCTAGTTTGCAATGCATAATTTTTCTGGGCTGACTTTAGCAGGGATAGTTCCTAACTAAGTTTGGATACAAAATGAACTCTCTTGCCCATTCACATTCAGATTCAGACTATTTGTCTGAAAATCAGAGGTTACAAGGCTCATTATTGTCACACTGCACTGCACTAACAGCATCTGAAACCCTCTCAGCACCTTCTCTCCTCCTCCCAATACCTCCACTTTCACTGCAACTGTGACATTCTTTCTAAAGTTAAGAATTAGTCACAGAAAATCAATGAAAGTAAACTTAGGAAAGGTGGTTGTTAACTGAAGAATCTCAACTCTTTTTGTATTTGCGAATAATTCAGAAACAATAGAATGGTTGAGGGTGGCAAAAAAGGGCATCGAGGTAAAGGATCAGAAATGCTGTGCCTTGAATCACAGAGTAATGCAGCCAGAAGACATGAATTATAGTCTTACCTATAGTGCTAGAATAATTGGGCGTCTTTTACATCTTTTACAATCTCAATACAGTCTTCATAATCACAAAGGAATTGGTTCCCTCATCCGCAGCTTTTCCATGGTAAATTATTTGCAGTAAAGATCATTTTTCCAATACCTTATCACAGTCTCTGCCGTAATAGCGCCAGGCTCATTAGAGATCTTTTGGTGCTCTTGTAATATGAATAAATACCTTTGAATATATGAATATATTTTAATTGTCATACAAACATATGAATAAAGCTTTATTCCATTAGAGTTACATTGACTTGAAGTGGAGTAATGCATGAGTGACTCAATCAGAGTCTTATTGCTAGCTCATCTGAACAGCTTCTATTTTGTGCCAGACCTGTGAGAAGCAATTATTATTCCCATTTTTCCTGTGTCTTTTGTTACACTTGAAAAACAAAGGGGTAAATAGATACTAAGGGAAATTTCTTGGTTCACCAAAATTATTCAAGGGAGAGAAAGCATTGAGCTCTTAATACTGTTGGTCTCTACTGCATAAACTTCTCTGACATTGAATCTTCAATGGCAGGAGGATAGCAGATGTGATCAGGCAAGTACTCTTCCAGCCAGGAAACAAGCAAAACTGTTCTGGTGCAACTCTTCTGGATTCATACTCTGACACTGTGGAGACTGAGTTTCTGGTGTATGATTAACTCCTGGTGCGTTACATGTATTACTGAAAAGTAAATAATAATAATAATACTATTACAGGGAAAGGCCCTGCAACCATCAGCAGCTTTCAACTGTTTCAGCTTTTAAACCAGTAGAAAAAAATAATCCCCTGGTGTGCTACAATTGACATTGCCAATATACCAATATATTGTTAGTTAGTTAGTTAGTTTGTTTGTTTTGTTTTGGTATTTTGCTTGTTTGGGTTTGTTGTTTTGTTGTTGTTGTTGTTGTTGTTTATTTCTTTGGAAGCAGACTGAAGGCCACAGGTTTTTTTCACATGTTCTTTATGCCACTCTTTCCTCTTCAGGAGAAGAATTTATCCTACTCTTCCCCTGCTTCAGCATGGTGTCCCTCCCATGGGAGGCAGTCCTCCTCTAACTTCCTTGCATGAGTCCTTCTTACAGGCTAGAGTACTTCATGAACTCCTTTGGCAGGGTGTAGTCATTCAGGAACCTTAGTGTATGCAGACTGTTTCTTTCTTAGATTGTCACTCATTTCTCCTAGCTGCTGTTGTAAAGGGTGGGGTTTTCCGCCCTTAGATATGCTACCAGAGAGGTGCTACCACCATCACTTGGACTTGGCCTTGGCCACAGTCAGGTCTGTCTAGGAGCTGACAGGTACTGACTCTATCAGACATAGGGAAAGCTTCTAGCAGCTTCTCACAGAAGCCACAGAAGCCCCACCTGCTTTCAAAACCTTGCCAAGCAAACCCAATACATTCACAAAATGCATGAGGATGTGTCTCAGCTGCTCAGCACCAGAAAGGATTGCATCAACATTCAGAGTCTACTCTAAAGGGCAATTGAATATTTATGTATAAGTCCTGTTTATGTTGCATGCAAACATGAAACCTATCCAGAAAAGTACCCACTGGATGAGGCACTTGGTGCCATGGTTTAGTTGATTAGATAGTGTTGGGTGATAGGTTGGACTTGATGATCTCAAAGAACTTTTCCAACTTGGTTAATTCTATTCTATTCTATTCTATTCTATTCTATTCTATTCTATTCTATTCTATTCTATTCTATTCTATTCTTTCTCTCTTACATCCATTATTATTCAGGTGATTTTTAAAACTTGTTCTTCACTTTAAGGTGGTGTTTAAGTCTCATTGATCTAAAAAATGGAATTTATACAGAAACTCAAATGAAATATGGTGTGTTCTTGAATAAAGGAAGCTGTTTTGTGAAATGGGCCTGACTCAGTTGCTATGCTGAGCCTCTGAAGGCAGATTTTAGCAACATATAAGTAACTGATGTTTCAGACAAAAGATCTTGTTCATGTTTATTTCTCATCAGATTGAGGTTCTATAAAAACTGTTTTCTGGTGTTGAAAAAGGTAATTTAACTTTTTTTTTTCACAGTACTGCTATCCTGCCAATCTGCACATATTTCACATTTCTACCACATATCTGATATAGGTGAAAATATTCATTCTACTGGTTGAATGATCAGGAATTTTAATCATTCCTGACTTCATTTTGAGAGAGTAAAATTCAGTTTTTAAGCCATGACTGCTACTAGCTGAGAGCATAGATTCTTGTTATTGCTGATTTTAATATATTCATGAAAACAGCAGCTACTCAAAAATATTGCAAAAAATTATTCAAAATTGAAATCTACTGAAACTCAAAAGAATTTTATGTCTGCAAAAGAGCCATCTGATGTCATGCAATCTGTCTAAATAGCTGTTATTAGGCTTTTAGCAGTTTAATGATTTAAAGAATTATAAAAACCCTGGACCAGTTTTAATATCAGCTTGTCATGTATGCTTAAGCTGATAGGCATCATTTATCACCATAGAAGCTGGTGACACTAACTGTTACTATACATTTCCAATTCCAGTGTGATCTGGTGTAGGTGATCCTGCTCTGGTGGGGGGGTGGACTAGATAATCTTTCAAGGTCCCTTCCAGCCCTTAAAATTCTGTGATTCATTGTGATTCTGTGAATGTCTACTGGATACTTAGAAAATATGATGAGATAAAGAATGTATCATTATACATATTAGAACTTTGGCAAGGTTCCCAACAATGTTATATTTATTGAGTCTCCAACACGTGACTTAATCACATGACTCACATTTGGTATTTTCTGAAAACCTAAGATTTTTAGAGATTTGGATTCCAAGGCACTGTAATTTCATAAGAAGGTAAAGAAAACCTTAGAAACATGAACTTCATCATAAAAAAAACAACAAAAATGCAAAAAGTAATGCTTTTAAAAATTATTATTATGAATGAATACTATTTCCCTGTAAATCAATGTTTTTGTGCCTTTAATAAAGACATCAATACCCTTGATTCTGCAATAACACGCAGAAAACAACTTTAAACATGACTTATTTATTTGTATTTAGCATTCCACGTAGTTTCCAGGCCAGCACAAGTTAACCAATGTGCGCATACTGTAAGGTGAATGAAGACACACTGTTCTGCAAAGTGCATATCTTCCATCTATTCAGTTTTGGCCAGGTGTTGGTAAGTGCTGCATTGCAGTATGCTATCAAGGCATAAAATCTATAAAATGAAAAGACTGCATTTAATATTTCAGGCTGTACTGCTATTTTGGGGAGGGGGAAAGGTGCTATGAGATTTTAGAGACAGAGAAGAGTGTTTGAAGTGATTGATTTTTCTACTTATATTAAAACCCAAAAGAAACTTCTAGCAACTGCATCAACATTGCTAACAGCCACTCTTAATTTTGTCTCAATTCCACTGGACTTTCCTCCAGAGTTTAATTGCAGTTATCTAGTTGATTAAAGAAAGCCTAGTACATGTCTCATGGCACTCACCAGAATCCTCACATCTTAGTGACTGATGAGAAAGGTCTAGACAACAGCCAGTTATTGTTGGATATTTTTACAGAAATCACCGAGATTAATTCTTCCAGAGTTATGTTGGGTGGGTACAAACATACTTCACAGTTAGTCTCTAAGACAGGCCTAGTATAGATAACTCCATTCCAGTTTTAATCTCACTAGCTCTTTAGACAATAAGCACAATAACCCAGCATCATAGACACCAGTGTGGCCAATAAAAATGATGCCCAAGACATACTCGACATACTCATGAGGCTTTTCTGCATGCATCTGCCCACTGACACAGACATGTCTGGGGTGTTTTGCTTTGTGTGACTCTTGAAGTATGGGTATAAAAACACTGAGGCACACGCCTGTGCCATCATAACAACTGGGTTATCCTGCTACTGCTGGGAAATCTGACAAGCATCCCACATACATCATTAGAGTATAAAGCTTAAAACAACATCAAAACCCACCCCAGATCCTACCCAAAGATTCAGAGGAAAGCAATCAAATTGAAGGTTATTTCTCAGCTAAGCTACGGTCTAGACTGACCAATTTTTTCAAGTCCTTTAGTCAAGGCTAAAATTGCCATCATCTAATGATAAATCAACAAGCATGCTTCTCTGCAAATAGTATGGCTGTGCTAATAAATAAAGATAAACAAATTGTCATAGACATCCAAGATAGAGAAGGCCATGATAGGATCTATGACCAGGAATGTGACTAATCAGTCACAAAAATATAATCATGTTAATGAGCTCTGATAAGTGTCAGAGACTTAGGCTCAAGATCGTAATTCTATGATATATTGCTTTCATGTCTGAGTTGGCTTCTGGTCATGTAGAGGCACTACATGCTGGGTTGATGCTGGGTTCAGGAGCTCTGCAACATGCTCTGCAACTTGGATTCATGATTTCTGAGCACACTATCACATTTTAAGTTTTATTCCCTCTGCTTCTCTGAGATGGGGATATAATGAATTTCCTTATTCTAAACTGGAATTAAGGCTTATTTTCCAGTTTTACTTAGATATGAATACATGGAACTGCCATTCTCTGGGGAAAAAAAATCAACAGCTTTCGTTGACAAACACCTAAACCAGAGGATTCACAGAGACTAAAAATTTGTAAAAACCACTGAAATGCTTCTTGGTGAAGAAAACTGTGTTTCAGTTCAACCTCTGGATTCTCAGCCTTGGTTTCTCTGTATCTAATTTCCATCAGCTTGAGAGGTTATCTCTGAGTTTCTTCCCTTGCATTTCCAAGAAACCGAATTCCTCTCTTTTTCCTGAAATACTGTGTGGGAAGTAGAACACACATTTTGTTCCTCTTCATATATCAGAGGACTCAAAAAAGAACATCAAAGGCTAAACTAACTCTTGTGGTAGACATATGACTGCTTGGATATGCCATATCCCTTTCTAACAAGCCTGCACAGAAATATTTCAACATGAGCATTCAATCACTACCTTTACAATTCTCAGGACAAACACTTGCACCTTGCACATGCACCTTTAACAAGTTGTTGCAATGCTAATGTCCAAGAATATTAAAGTACTTTTATTACTTTTGAGTCTTATGATTCAGTCTTGAATTTAATCCAATGCAACGAGAGAGCAAGCAGTGAAGTTTATTAAGGTGGAAGAAGTAACCTGCTCTTTTAGATTAGGTCACTGTGTCAAAGTACTGCTGCTCAGAGTAGGACAACTGCAGTCTTGCTGTCTTCCCAGCAGCCCTGGCTGCTAACGTGGTCGTGGTGACTGTGCTAGCACTGTGAGATATGAAGGCCCTGGGAGATGAAAACTGCCATTAACATCCCACCCACTCCCTTCTGTGGGTCAAGAGCAAAAGAAACATGAATTTAATGGCTATTGTACCCACTTGTTCATTTCAGACCCCATGAAAGACAGTTTCACATACCATTCCAATTCAGACATATAACATCATCTTATCTGCCTTACAACTAAGACTTCTTAATGTAAATATCAATGGCAATCAGACTTTTCTTTACATTAGTCATATGAACTTCATTGCTACATGTCCCATTATTCCTTCGGGCAGTAATCCTTCAGCTTTACTACACCATGGAAACAGAACAGGTTCTGTTTTTTGTTTCACCTGAGAGCATAAGCAAGTTTTAACAAGTACAAATAAACTGGTAAACTAGAAACATTGACTAGTCCTTTACTCAGGCTTTCAAGAAAATCAATAGTTCATGAAATTTCCAGCTGCTATATGAGCATGTACAAGTATCACCTTTTTAAAAACAGTGATACTCTTAGCTCTAATGAAAATTACAGGATTATTAAGATTCACTACATATTTGCCCATTGCATTTCAAGCATGCAACTTGTTCATTCAAACAAATATGATGCCCCTATCATATGAAGGACACAGAGCTGTTCGAGTAAGTCCAGAGGAGGGCCACAAAGATCATCTAAAGGCTGGAGCACCTCTGCTATGAGGATAGGCTGAGGAACTTTGGGTCCTTCAGCCTAGAGAAGAGAAAACTCTGTGAGGACCTTAGAGCTGCCTTCTGATACCTGAAGGGATCCTGCAAGGAGGCTGGAGAGCAACTCTTCATAAGGGTGTCTAGAAACAGGATGAAGGAGAATGGTTTGAAGCTGATGGAGAGTAGGTTTAGAATTGATCATAGGAAGGCGTTTTTCAGTATGAGGGTGGTGAGACTGTAAAATAGGTTGCCAAGGGAGGTTGAGGATGCCTCCTCCCTGGGGGTGTTTAAGGCCAAGCTGGATGATGTCTTGAGAAGCCAATTCTAGTTGAGAGGCATCCCTATCCATGCCAGAGAAGTTGGAGTAGTTGATGTTTATGGTCCCTTCCAACCTAAGCTGTTCTATGATTCTATGACAATAAAATATAATTTGCCTTTCATTACAGCCTCCTCTATTGTCCATATGACATCAGAGACTGACTACAGTTTCTAGTGTGAAGCACATGCTGAAGGAAACTATACTGCCTTCCTCACACACCAAGAAAATACTTCAAAAAGTGGTGACTGATTTTTTCAAATAGCAGACTAGGCAGGGAAAAAAAAAAAAGAAAAAAAAAGGCTTATTTCCCACTGGTGATTGCCTTGCAAAGAAAACCTTGGTGTGATATCTCTTCCTTAGAGCCTTGTTCTAGTTTCACAGTTCAGTCCAGCCTACTTAAACTCATCCCCAACATGTAAGCACCTCGTAATGGAGAAGACTTCACCACATTCAGTACTTGATTAAAGTTGTCTGAAATACTATAAATATAGAGCACAAATATGAACCATTAACTACTTTGAACACAGCTGTTGTAACTTCTGTGCTCACAACCACTCAGCAGTCAGCAACCAAGGTGCAGTTGTAAAAAGCAGAACGAGAACTTATATGACTAAATTGTATCCTTCTGCTGTGACAATTAGAACTTAATTTAAAACCAGATCAAATATGTTTAATAAGCTGCAGTCAAAGAAACAGAATCTCACAAGCATCTCTTCCTGATGCTTGTGTTCCTTGGGGTCTTTCTGAGGTCTGGCTTCACCAAGTCTTGTCTTCTACGCAAATGAGGTTGAAAACAAAACATCATAGACCGGCTGGGCAAGGCATTGGTGGTGCCAACTGGCAATGAGTCAAAGGGCAACATGCTTCTTTGGCAGAAAAAGGTAGTGCTCTACAACAATATGAGATGAAAGTCAAGCATGGTGCCTTTCTGGTCTATGAATGAAGCAAAATATTGACCTTTGTGCAGCACAGTAGGTTTCAAAGTCAGGAGGTAAAAGAGAGGGGTGTCTGTAGATCTCCTCTTTAACAGAGATGAATTTTTTATATAAATGTGTACTAAAACCTTCTGGAAAAATCTGTCCCAATTTAGTTTCTTTTCTCTCCTCTTCCTCCTTCTGTGCCTCTGCCCGTTGAATAACATAGGAAAATTGGGATGGCTACAGAAGGAGGATAATACACTGCAAATGTTTTTTTGGTAGGGTTTTTATTTGTTTTGTTTTGGTTTTGGTTTGAGGAAAATAGGTAGGTAGGACTAACTGCCTTCAGTGCAGGATAAATGGGGGCTGGGGTAGGCATTCTGGAGAAGCCAGAAAGTGAGTGGAGGACTGAAGCACAGGTGGGGTTAGGCCAGCTAATTGTACAAACACCACTAAAGAAAAGGATGTTTGAGATTCTTTAAAGACAACATATATATCTTGCTGTACTTTCTGTCTTGCACAGTTGCAGCATACACATTAAGCTGAGTTTTCTAAGAGTAGAGCTCTTGCCTTGCCTCTGTGCCTGTCCACACTCACATTTTTTTGAATCTTTTGACTAATTCTCATGTTAGTTGAGAGAAAGGAAGAAGTTCCAAAAAAGAACCATCATGAAGGTATATGAGAGGTGATTTTCAGGAGACAGAAGTCTTTGTAGTGTCCTGTAGAGATCTAGGCTGATTTCACACATTATTGGATCACAGAAAAATTGCACAGCCAACAACAAGCCAGACTTGAACCAATGCTTGCAATCAGACTTGTACAGCTCTTGGTATTTGTTTCCTATTGGGGTAGATTTCCCAACCTAATTTGTGTAATCAGGATTTGGTTTTCCTCCTATTACCTTTCTGTTCTTTCCCTCCACACAGTCAGTCCCTTTTGTTTGACAATGAGTGATTCTAATTAATCATTTCATGCTGCTTTTGAACTGTGCAGCTCTGATTAATTTGGGGGATTGAAATACTGGCTATAGGGTTGAGCTGAAGTGATAGTGAACTGTGAACACAGGGTCTATTGTCTACAACAGCAGAAAATGCATGTGCATAGTGGTTTGATTTAGTCTATTTGTTTAGTCAATTCTTTTGTCTATAATATGCTATGCTTGCTTAACCTTTCAAAACAATGTTCCTATTCTGTGCAATGATAGGTTACCCAAAAGTTAAGAAGAAGATTACTCAGGCATTTTAGTACATTATAAGCCATAGGCTATAATGTACTCCAGCAGTTGCTTAGTCTTATTGAAGATTGGCATTATTGTTGTTATTATTACTTATAAATAAAATAAATTTAAGAACTGTATCATATTCAGGGACTGAGTAGAGTATTATTTCATGGCTATAACGCTGAGTCCTCTGTCTTCCTAGAACGTTCATGCTATTCCATTTCAGCAAAAAAGTGTTTCCCATTCTATAGACCCTCCAGGATAATGTATTAACATATGAAGTCATATCAGTCATTTAATTCTTCTACTGATAAGTAAATAAGTAAATAAGAAATGTGAGTACTAGCAGAAGTAAGAATTATCCATAAAGGTTTTTGTACCCCTTGATTCAAATATGTTTATCTAATTCTGTTTATGTGTCTAAGTGTGCACATACATATATACAGTGAATACACACAGAGAGAAATAACCACAGAGATCATGGAAATCATAGAACAGATTAGGTTGGAAAGGACCTTACTGATCATCTGCTTGAACTTCCCTGCCATGGACAGGGAAGCCTCTCAACAAGACTCAGATGCTCAAGGCCTCATCCAACATGGCCTTGAACACCTACAGGGAGGAGGCATCCATAATCTCTCTAGGCAATCTATTTCACAGTCTCACCACCCTCATACTGAAAAACTTCTTCCTAAGATCCACTCTAAACCTACTCTCCCTCAGCTTCAAACCATCCCCCCTCATCCTATTTCTAGACACCCTTATGAAAAATTGTTCTCCATCCTTTTTGTAGGATCCCTTCAGTTATTGGAAGGCAGCTCTAAGGTCCCCATGGAGTCTTCTCAAGGCTGAACAATCTCAGGTCCCTTAGCCTACCCTCATAGCAGAGGTGTTCCAGCCCTTGGATCATCATTGTGGTCCTCCTCTGGACTTACTCCAACAGCTTTGTATCCTTTTTATGAAGGGGACTCCAGCTATGGATGCAGTATTTGAAACAAATCTCACAAGAGCAGAGTAAAGGGGCAGAATCCCCTCTCTTGACCTGCTGGACACTCTGAATCACATCCTGGATCACATTCTGTATGACTACTAGTGTGGAAACTGGCAATGAAAAATCTCTCACAATGTCCCACTGCTCCCACCTGTACAGGTGAGGGAAAAAAGAGACACATTTCCCTGGTAAGCCTCCATCTCTTCAGATTTTGATTTCTGAAAGGAAGGAACCTTCTTTTTTCTTAGAAGTACCTGTCTGTGCAGGTTATTCTGGTGCATGACTGGAACTTTTAGTGATTATCAGAGTACAAAGACTAATAAATAATGAACCATAGAAAACAAACAAGATTCAAGAAAGCTCCTCAAGTTCCCCAAAGAATTCTCACACAGTATATAAAATCTCTTCAGAACACATGTAGAGTTTAGTCTTACGTACTGTAATGAATATTAATTTTATACATTTTCAATTAATACATAAAACTAGCAATTAATGTATTTTTCTCCTGGCAAAATGTTGTTCACTCAGGTGAGCACCTGAGGGGAAGGTAAAGGTCTCAGGCTGACTTGGGAACTAAAGCAACTATGACAGACTGAGAGTCTGATATCACATAAAAACTGCTGGGATTTTACTATTGTGTCAGGCTATGGTACTTTCCTGACATATGGTCAGCAAGCTGGGAGTTGGTTTGGAGACCATGGGACAGAACTGCCAGAAAATTAAAAGGCATCTCTGTCTCCAGAGTCTCACTTTTTTATACCTCTTTTTTGAAATTATAATTCAACCCATAAAGCAGCAACTTAAAAACCCATAAACAGACAAATAGATTGCAAGGGACCAGAAATATAAATACTTGTTTCTTCTTTAAAGCCATTTAGCACAAAATCACAGAATGTGAGAGATTTTCCAAACATCTTAAACATTGTTTATTTGCTATAAATAATCTTCTGAACACTGTTAACTGCAAGCATATTTGGCTGCATTAGGAAATATCCAAAGTGATATTGTTGGCTTCAAGTTTGTTACAGGGCTTTCCTGCTGGATAAACAATAGGGTGATGAGGAATTTGCAGAGTTGCTATTGCACAATGCTAATATAATATTATTAATCTAATAAATACATAAATCTAATATCTGTAAGCTAATACATATAATCTAATACATAAACCTAATAAATACATAAACATAAACCTCCCTGAAGGGAGGTTGTAGACAGGCGGGGGCTGATCTCTTCTCCCAGGCAAACAACATCAGAACAAGAGGACACAGTCTCAAGATGCACCAGGGGAGGTTCAGACTGGATGTTAGGAGGAAATTCTACACAGAGAGAATGATTGCCCATTGGAATGTGCTGCCTAGGGAGGTGGTGGAGTCACCATCATTGGAGGTGTTTAGGAGGAGACTTGATAGGGTGCTTGGTTTAGTTGATTAGGTGGTGTTGATGATGAGTTGGATGCAATGATCTTGAAGGTCTCTTCCAACCTGGTCTATTCTATTCTATTCTATTCTATTCTATTCTAAATTAAGTACTTTACAACAGGCTTTGAAGCTATCCTGCATAACTGACCCATTTGCTTCTGGAGAAATTGGACTGTTGTCAGATACAGGAACCATAAATGACTGGTGTGACAGTTTAGGCTGTGCCTTTAAGCTAGGAGCTACAGTTGGTGTAAAAAGGAAAACAAAAGATAATTCTAAATCAATTTCATTGGTAGATGTTCTCACTCTCCATCTCTTTCTGCTGGTATGCATGCATGCTGCCCTTGGACAGAGAGAGGCCTCTTATCTAGCAAACCTTCAGATAAACATTACTAGCTTTCTCTAACAAAGCTTTGAGTTAACTAAAATTCCCCTAACATCCTTTTTTCTACTCTTTTATTCTAATTAACAGAGGAAAAAGGGATGGGGGAGAGAGGTTGGGGGAAGGCAAGGTGGAATCCTCCTCCCAAGGAGGATTTATGTGTTGTTTCTTTCCTGTAAATTCTTGTATGATATTGTAAATACTGTATATTTTGTAATATTCATTGCATTCTATTATTGCTTGTAAAATACAGCTTCATTTGCTTCTCCAACTGGGTTTCAGCTGAGCTTTTTGTTGCTGTGGGTGGGCTAAACCATCACAGCTGGGTATTTTTCAATTAAACATTTTTACTCTTTAAAATTCCATCTTTAAAGTTGTTTCAGGATCACGATAAAATTTCTAATGTAAGTCTTGTTGAATCATCTAGACCACTTTAACCGAACTAGGGGATAAGAGGAGCAAAGAACAATTATCACTCCTTGTGTCACATAAGTCATTGAAATAAGTAGGTATAACAAATATTGAAGGAGCAATATCTGTTGAATAGTAATCTTCTGACCTTGCTAGCCAAAGGAAATTTTGACATTGAATTTTCTAGGACTTTGTTTCTTCCTTTATTTTATTTGAATTAACACTGATTTCATCCTTAATAAGACCTTAAATAATGGATTTGGCAAGAATGCATAAGGTGCAAAACAGACTCATCTGTTCTGTATGGATGTTATTTGCTTGCCCAAGCAGCAGAGCTATTTTAAAACTACAGTTTTCCATCTGAAAAGAGATTATTAGGGATCTCTAAAAATACGCAAGGACTGTTCATATTTGCTGCTTCAGTGGTGCTAGTTCAGTCCTAGTTTCACTAAATATTTGGCCAGGATTCATTTAAAGATAATTTCATTGGTGTCTTATGCTTAATGTGTCTATGACACTATAATTTCTAGGCTATTTGAAAGATTTTAATGTCTCAGACTTGCTAAAATATATTTGAAGAATGTGATTTTGACTATTTTTAGTTTTTTTATACAAAGCATCTTTAACTATGACTAGAGTGGAATGAAGCAATATGGTTTGCTGTGTTAGTCTCTGTTATCCAACAGAACAGTGTGGGAGCCTATTCAGTTACCTCCTGGGTAGCCCTGTGATATTCCACTGTCTACACAATCTTCTCAATGAAGTTGGTGATATTGTTCTTAAATGATGATCCTGAGCACCCGTTTTGCAGACAAAGAGATATAGACCCCTCAATTCAAAGCACTCCTGGATTGCTCATCAGAATTGTGCTCCTCTCTCTTCTCCTTTGACTATAACATTAATTTATCATTATTACAGTCCTGAATCAGGAACTTCATTTACCTGTCCAAAGGAAAGTCAACCTTTGAGACTGCCCAGGGAATGGCACTTTTACAGAGGTGACAAATTGGTGAAGACAGTTATTCTGGAGTGGAATTGTATTACCTCTACAATTAATGAAAATAAGCCTTTGTTGCTGAAAGGTCAAGGAACTGAATGTTGTTGTTCAAGAGCCACTGTACTGCTTGTTATAGCACTGTGAGAATAAAACAGGCTGAATTGTTGCAAACCCAAAACCAACCAACCAAAAACTTCAGAAAGGTCAGCTCTTATGGAATAAACCATTTTATTTTTGCAGATGAGGGCTTGGGTTGCTTCTTATCTGTTCGAATTCCCAAGCAAACATAAGCTTCTTTCTATGAAGAAAAGAAAACCAACCAACCACAAATGAGATCTTCCATTGTGAGGCTGAACCTAGGTATCATTAAATAATAGATGTTCCTTGTCAGAACATGAGATCAGGCAGTTATAAAGGAAGGGAGAAAGGTGAAAGCAAGAGGTATATTATTGACCAGTTTGATTTAAAATAAGCAATAGAGAATACCTTGCATGGGATCTAAGGGTAGGAATATAGGCCTAGCAAATTAACTCAGGGAGACCAGATAAATATCAGATGTGATTTATGAGCCCGTAAGAAGGAATAGTGATACGTTGTCTCAACAAAAGATGGGGACAATTAATATTTTATCCATCTTCATAAAGATCTGAGATGATACAGCCTTGGGAGTGATTCCAGTTTGTTCCATGAAGAAGGGAAATGATTTTAGAAATGAGATGTTTTCCTGCTGCACACTTAAAATATTGAGTGATTTTCCCATTCACTGAGTTCTTCAAGTTTTTTTATTTCTCTTTAGCCTCTGACATATAAATGCTCCAAAGCAGATCATCCAGGTCTCAGCCTTGCCATTTACAATCAATCCTCAGGAGGAATCCTATTGGCTCATATGTCTTAGCTGCTGTAGAAGCGCTGTCAAACTAACAAATGCTTTACGCAGTAGCTCTTCAACTTGCATTGCAAAAGGGAACATTTGAGTGTTCCTACTTGTATGCTGCATAAGCTGTCTGCAATTGATGTCTACCTTTAACAGTCTAAAATAACAATAACTAAATGGATTTTACTCTGTGATAATGAATACCCACATTAAGTAAAATTAATAAGATAAATTGCAAAAGTCCAAACTGTATCAGTTGGACAACTGATTTGTGTCACTGTTGATAGAGGCAGCTTCCCTGGGTCTCAGTCATGTATTTTGTCGCCCATTTTCCTAATGCAAGCACATGCTCCATCAGTCAAGCAAGGAAGCTGGAAGTATGGCTGAAAATAAATCCACTTTTGTAACTGTGGTTTTTAACTGGATGGCCTTATAGGAAGCTTTGAACACATGTAACTAACAATGTGAGGAAAGGCAGAACCATTGCTTTTTTTCCCCAAGAGCTCATTCAAAGACTGGGTTAAACTGGTCATGAAACTGCATCCCAAAAGTGAAAAATCTATTATGGAGACTAACTGTTGAGCTATGGAGGACTTTAGATTTAAAAGTCAGTTTCAAAAACTCTAATGAACTCCCATGGATTTTGATGAGAATTTAATCAAACTATGCCTCTTGAATCTCTACTCAAATTTATTTTACCATTCATCTTTTACTCAAGGTCTCTTCAGATAGATACATTTTATTAAGTAAAATTGGCTTTAATATGTCAGTAAGACAGAATAAAAAATGCAGTGGTTAAGTTATTTACAGCTCATACAAATAAATCTAAACCAGAGACTAGGACATTTCTACCCTGTAAGGCATGGGCCACACACTTAATGTTGACATAACAATATTATTTCTCTAATGGATCTTCAAGTAGCTGCTAGAAAAGTATCATCTAGTCAAAGGTAATCTTAAATTTGTCAGATTCTCCTTTGCAGTAACTGCAGTGTGACAAAGAGAAATAAACCCTTCCAACCCCTAACATCCTATGATCCTGTGTTTACACTGCAATTCACTGACATCACAAGCATCAAAACAGCTTCCCAAAAACGAGAGATGAAGTAAGGATATGCATTGTTCCAGCAGGAAGTTTAGCAAGTTTATGGGAAAAAAATTACAGCAGAGGGATGAAAAATTTAAGTCTGTAATGATATTCCTCAAAATTGAGGCAAGGGGATAGGGGATATATGGGATATATTTATACATGATACATTCAGATTACTTTTGTTTGCCTCCCAGGGCCAGGAATAACTTTTCTGTCTTCTAAATAACTTCATTGCCATTATTTTTTTTCATCCCTTTTACCAAGAAGACTAGTAGCATAGCTGAAGAGGAGACATTGAGTGAAGAGTCTTACTGCTTCCAGTGATAATGAGAAGTGTCTCATAACCACAGTCAGTAAGATTTACTCAAGATAACAGTCACTTAGTGAATTTTCTCACAATCACACAGTCCTAATATTTTTGCATTTATTTCAATGTAGTTCTAGGTTCATCCTGTTTCAAGATTCTGAAATGTAACACAAGGGGTAAATCAAGTCTCAATAATTTGCCTTTTTTATATCACCAATGGCTGCATAGTGAACAAGGCATGAAATATTTTGCTGGCTATGTTTGGGAGGTTTCCGAGGAAGTATTTTTATTCTATAATAGCTCTAAAAAGGCTACATCCTCCATGTCTTTAAACTGGCAATGCCCTATATTTCTCAGGTTACTTTCCAGTTTTGGAATCCAATAACATTTGATCTGTTATATAAACACCTGATGGTTTAGAAGGCAAGAGAGGTGATAAGGACTTGGAGTTGGTGTTTGAAAGTCCCCTTGGACTACAGACTGCAAGCATGACAGTTAGTGCTGATGATCTATGAGTCATACTAATCTTTTGTTCCTGCATCATTTAAGTCAGTCAGTCTTCAGGCCACCCACATCTATTTGCTTAGTATGAGTTAGTGGAAGAAGTCAATAATTAACTTAAAGGAGATCAGTTAAAAATAATGACACAGGTTACCTCCATATACACATCTCTGGTGTAAAGCTTGCACTGTAGTGTGGTTTTTTTTTTCCTATTTGGCCAAAGATATACTGTATATAAGAGGCTTGATTATAAAACTGTTAAGACAGTAGCTGATATACATTAAATAGCTATGAAGTGTGACAGCAGCATGTCTTGTATGTTATCATGTTAATTTAAAGACATACAGTCTAGAGAAATCAGTCTGAGGTATAAGACAGTGTCCTGGTATTGCTGGAACAGAATCACACGCTGGCCATAGCCTGCAGGCTGTTAGCAGTTCTGAGGCAGCCAGGACAGCTAACTGGAGATTTCTTTTCATGTTGGTTCTCCTCCATTTCCTGCTGTTCAAGAATGCCTTCCTGGGTATTGTGACTGCTGTGCTTTTGCAAGCTTGAGTATAACTTTATATATCTTGTGTTGACATTTATATTAATTTGGCTATTTTATTAAATCGGTTTTCATGTCAGCCTGTGGGTCTTCTCTGCTTTTCCTGATTCCACTTCACTGCTGGGGAGACAACTACTATAGTTTAGCCTTAGATATGGGCTAAACACAGAGAGACTACCATCTCTGAATGAAGAAAAGTACTATGAGTGTATTTAAGGGTAGTTAGGGCATTTAGAATTCGGTGTTTTAACACAGACTGCACAATGTACTCTATAATCATGATAGTGGATTTACATCAGTAAAGCAAACTAACAGCTCTTATAAAGTTGAAAGAACCTCTGGAGATCATCTAGTCCAACACCTCTTTTACCACAGGTAAGCCCAGATCAGGTTTTACAGCAATGTGTCCAGGAGGGTTTTGAAAGTTTTCAGAGAAGGAGACTGCAATCTCTCTGGGCAGTGTGCTCTTGTGCTCCATCACCATCAAAAGAAAGACGTTTCTCTTTAAGTTCAGTTGAAACCTTCTGTGTTCTCATTTGTAGCCACTGCCCCTGGTCCTATCACTGAGCACCACTGAAAAAAGTATGGCCCTATGCTCATGACTTCCAGTCTTTAATCTTTTATATGTATTTATAAGATCCATGCTCAGTTTTCTCAGGTCTCTCAGCTTCTCATCACAAGTGAGAGATTCATTCTGAACAGAAATGTGATTGAATATGTACTTGAACATTACTATTTTCTTACTATGTTGCACTGCAGTTTGCATGGCAAAAACTTAGAACATAACAAAGAAAAGAATTGTGTTACCACAGTTCTTTATTTCACATGTCTAGCACTTATTCTCTCCATGAACCTCAAAGTGCCAAGGAAAGGTAGGAATTCAATGTTACAGAACAATTCACAGTAAAAATATTTCACTAATATTGCATGTTGAATGTTTGTGCCTCAAACAAGCTTAATGGAAGTGAACACAGGCCAGATATGGAACAGCCAGAGACAGTAATAGGGGCATATTATACAGCTCTGACTCAATGACCTTAGAGATCTTTTCCAGCCATGAATATTCTATGGGTTTATGACCTTTGCTTACAGTTGTGTTGTTTTCATTTAGTCTTACATTTTGAGAGATGGATGACGTGTGCTGTAGTCTCTTCATTGTGAAGGAATCTGGTTTTGAGTACTGTTGCCCAAAGGTTTTTGCTATGGTTCTACAGGGTGACATAAAAAAGTCCTATCAAGATTAAATTCAATCAGTAAAGGTTTAACAAACAAATTCTGATCTCATTGGTATCCAGAGAGGTTCATGGTGCCTATCAGATCTTGGTTCATTTGAAGTCAGCTCCAGGAGGAACAACATATGGCTTTTACACTGGTGATGTCAGTGAAACTAGTCTGTGTTTACACTCATGACAATAAGGTCAGAAATTGTTCTTAGTATTGCAGTAGTGAAAGTCCCCAGACATCCTAAATATAATTACTATAGAAGCCCAAGATACCTCAAAATTATTCCTCAATGAAACATATGGTAAATTTCAAGAAATGGAAGTTTATCATCTATTGTGAGTCTCTGAATAAGCAGTTTAGGTCATAGTATTTCTTATCTCCTCTATCTCTTCCTTTACTAAATTCAAGTGAGTAGGTTACCCTAAGTCCTGTTAAATGATTTAAAAACAGTATAAAGAACAGATAATAAATCACAGAGCCCTAATTCTCTTTCTACTCTCTCCCTTTTGAAGATTGGGCTCCCCAGTTTAAGAGGGACAGGGATCTACTTGAGAGAGTCCAACAGAGGGCTTCAAGAATGATTAAGGGACTGGAGCATGTGCCCTATGAGGAGAGGCTGAGACACCTGGGGCTTTTTACTCTGGAGAAGAGAAGACTTAGAGTGGATTTAATAAATGTTTATAAATATCTGAGGGCTGGGTGTCATGAGGGAGGGGTCAGACTCTTCTCACTTGCTCCCTGTGATAGGGCAAGGAGCAGTGGATGTAAGATGAAGCACAAGAAGTTCCACCTCAACACAAGGGGGAACTTCTTTATTGTAAGGGTCACAGACCACTGGAAGAGGCTCCCTAGAGAGGTTGAGGAGTCTTCTTCTCTGGAGACATTCAAGACCCATCTGGATGCATTCCTCTGTGACCTGACCTAGACTGTATGGTCCTGCTTTGGCAGGGGGTTTGACTTGATGATCTCTTTGGGTCCTTTCCAACCCCTGACATCCTGTGATCCTATGATTGCTTATGCCATTGGACAATACCATACCAAATTAGCAGAGACCTCTAACTCATTCATATGAGTTGAAGAGGTGTCTTTAAGTATACTCACTGAGACTGTCATCTGGAATATATGCATGAATCAGGCAGAGAATTGCAGGCAGAGTAAAAAGTCATAGAGAAAAAAATTTGTCTATGCCAGTGCTGCAGGGTTAATGTATAATAGAGGTAATATTTTAGATCACTTCATCTGGCTTGATCTGGCCTAAATCAGTTTTCTGGATTTTTCTATAGCAAACAGAGAAAAATATTATTTCTAGTAATGAATTATCTTACCTAGAATAGATACCCAAGATATACTGTATTGTGTCTGAAAGGTGCTTTTGTCCACTGTATCATAGAAGGTTACTTAGCTTGCTTTGACCAAACTCCTGACTTTAAGATGGATGAATTAGAGGATTATCTCCACCTTAATCACATCTTTTTACATCTTTGTGTATGTCTGTCACTTCATTAACTCAATACTAGAGCTTTTGTTATTCCTCTATGGAAGAGATGAACATTTACAACTCACAGTAGTTGGTGCTATAACCGAAGTTGATGAGGACTGTGCTTCAATCATTTAAACTTCATATAAAGCTGGTGCCATAGGGGAAGGAAACATTTCTAGATCCTTGGCATCTTTAATTTAGATTAACCCTAAGTTAGGAGACTATTTTACTATAGTGAAGTTCTTTTACTACATGTAATAGTATAGTTAATAGCAGTAAAGGTGACAGGCTGAGACATTCCTGTAGAGGAATTTTGAAGACTGCAGATAAAGAAATTTGTGCCTTCCAAGTGCTTCAGTCGGTGCATCATCCTCCTCTTTTTGTTGCATCCTATCTTTTTACGAGCTGGTTGCAGTCCTGTTGGGCTGTTTTAGGGACTCATCCATGCCTCAGTTTTGGCTAGTGCCTGCAAACTTAGGTAATAGATGTTGGATATTTCGTAGTAGGTGTGGACAAACTAGGATATTGGAGCTCAAGTGTTTTGGAACCTTTGTGTCTAAAATATGTCTTTTAAATTTGGACTAAAAATTGACCAGTACTCTTAAACACTGATTTTTGGAAAAATGAGTATGAGCTGTCATACTGCCCATACAAAATTGTCACACTTTGAGCTTATTAAGGTGTCTTGCTACAACAGGTTTCTCTGAATCTGCAAGCAGGTTTGCACTGCTATGTTGGACCTGCCCTGGAGTTCCTTTGCCAATGCTTTGAAAGGACAGATTTAGTGCACTCTCGTGTGTGAACCATTTAACTGCATTATCATATGGGAAACCTAGTCTCTGCCTAAGAATGTAATAACTGTGCCTTGCAAAGGAAACCAAGGATGCAAATCACTCTTACACAGGGAATTGTATCTCTGAATTTCCTCTATTTGTCTGTGTTCTCAGTGAATATTCTTAGCCTTTCACTTTGTTCTTTTTCTTTTCTTCCCAGTGGTCTAAATTAAAGATAATCTGTTCCAAAGATGTAGTGAGTTTCCACTTTTTTATGTTAATGTGTGTTACCTGCCACATCACTTGGTGCAAGCATGGGTGAATGCTAATGCATCATTATCAAAACACTGCATAAAGAAGCCATCTTGTAGAGTTGTCTAAGTGATACTCCTTCTTATTTGCATTGTAATGAGACCTGATTACAAACCCTCTCCAGGTCACTTTGTCTGAGTCTTTGCAGAATGCTAATGTGGTTGCAATGAATTGCAACTCACACATGGTACACATACACTTGGATGTAAACCATCCGACTTCATCAACCTGTGGAAGCCAAATCTCATCTACCTATTTCAGAGGCTTTCAGTGGCTTCATTTAGTTTGGAATCTGATGGATGTATCCAATTGGATAACTCAGTGTTGGAATTCTTAGGCTAAATTCACTCAAAAAAAAATATTGGAATCAATACCAATAAAATTAGTCATGCTGTAAATAATGTGACACTGAGAAATGCAATATTGGAATTAATCTGTGTTCATTTTCAGGTACATAGCTTGTCCTCAGTCACATCTGAGAGTGTTGACTGGACTCCTCCTTTTTTTTTTCTTTTCTTTTGCCACTTTTCTCTTCTTCTCTTGACAGCTAAAATACTTCTAACAAATTACACGTTAGATATTCCTGTCCACTGATTGTAACTGAGCCCCGAAAACAGCTCCAATTTTAGACATATGAGTTGAAAATATTTGAGCAAGGCTGAATGAATCCAACTACAGTAGTTTTTGAAAGCCACAATGAGTTTGGCATCCAGATTTTTGCACCTTTTCCGTGTGTTACCCAGATAGTTCACTCTCTACAATGGTTGAGACTCATTTCACCTAACTTTAGAGAATCCTGGTCTAGACAACACTAAGTGGATGAACCTAGGCTTCAATTATCATCTGTGGAAACAACTAGGCACTTTCTTTATGGACACTTGTATGCATCAGATGAGTTGTGCCCAAGTCTTTACTTGTTTGTTGAGATTAGGCATCCTGCAGAGCAGAGAGCTGATGAACATGTAATTGCAGTTTTCAACAACTTGAACAAGGTTCACAGAGAAGATGGAGCCAAGCACTGAGCTGCATGATAAAAGCATTGAGAAGCAGTTGTTGGAAAGGACAACAAGGGGAATCCTGGTTGTAAATAAGGGGGGGGAATCTTCACTTGGGACACTCATTCTAGTCTGCAAGTTTCACAGAAAATTCTTTGTCACTAGTGTGACTAAAGGTGTTGAAACAGGTTACTCAGGGAGTTTGAGAAACCTGAAATCCCTGCTTTTACTAAGAAATGGGACTACCTCTGACTCTGGTATAAACCACTAAGAAAAGGAAGGGAAAGGAGATTAAGCTTTGGTACTTGAGACGTCTCTGTACAGAGTACTCCAGCATTTGAAGACACCTGACACCTTTCACCCACCACTGAGCTTAGATGGCATCTGTTTAACTGGGACAAAAATGTTAAAAAGCCCCCCTTTTCAGCCAATGAATGCAATAATTGTTTCTCAACAAAGGCTTAGAGTAGTTATCTAAAACATGTTAGATGGATTCACCTTGGATGCACTTTCTGAATCTTCCTAAGATATATAAAGCTGATCAGAGAGTCTGAATTCTCACTGGAAAGTTCAGAGGCTCCAGGAGAGACAATTGTGTAGAGTCTCAGTGAGTTACTGCAGTATCAATGATGCTCTGTACTGCTGCTGCTTTAATTGGCCTATGGCTGATATTATGAAAATGAGATGACCTAAAAAGCATTTTTGTTCAGTCCATCTAGCACTTCTTAGAGTTGCCTTGTACTCTGCAGCTGAAACCGAAGCTGTTTGTTCATGGTTGCTGCTCTGGGCTGCCCCTCTGAGTACAGAGGGTTAAAAAAAATGTGAGCTGGGGTATAAGGTCACCCTTCATGTTAAGAGAAGCATGAACCTCCAGTCACTGAGGTTCAGAGTAGCATCACTGAGAGCTTCCAGAAAGGCAAGGAAAGTGTTGTGTGCAGCACAAGTCTGTGTTTTTATGGCTTCCAGGGTCTGTTATTTATCAGTGGTCAGGCAGACAGTAACCTCTGTCTTCTGTTCCTGGATTTTGCAGAAGCAGCAAAAAAGGAGACTAGATTCACATGATGCAGAAAATCTGATTTGGTTATCAGATGTGAGAAATGGGGACTGCGATATATGCTCTTCTAAGAGTGTTGCTGTACAACCAAACTAACAAATTTTCAGACTTCATTTTGAGTCTTTTCATGCTAAAAAAATGGTGAACTTTAAAATTATTTCTTCTTAAGGGTTACATCATAAATGTGCCAATGGGAAAGAAGATTGATCTGTCCAAACAGAGAAATGGATGGCTAGGTCCAAAGAGTGGTGGTGAATAGAGTTAAAACTAGTTCACAAATTCACAGATTGCATTGGGCTGGAAGGGACCCTCAAGGTCATCTTGTCTAATCTCCCAGCAGTGAGCCTCTGACTAGACCAGGCTGCACAGGGCCACATAGAGTCTGATGTTGAATGTCTCCAGGGTTGGGACCTCAAGGCCATCCCAGGGCAGCCTGTTCTAGTATTTTACCACTCTCATTGTAAAGAATGTCTTCCTTATGTTCCTTATCTTGGTGGCCAGTCCCAAGTGGTGTTCCCCAGGGCTCAGCAATGGTTCTGAATAATATCTTTTCCAATGGCTTGGATGAAAGGATTGAGTGCTCCCCCAGAAAGGTTCCAGGCGACACCAAGTTGAGTGACTGTCTATCTTCTTGAATGTAGCAAGATTCTACAAGGGTATCTGGACAGGATGGATTAATGGACTGAGGCTAATGGAATGAGTTCCTGCACTTGGGTCACTACAGCCCCGTACAATGTTACAGGCCTGAGGAAGAGAAGCTGGAAAGCAGCCTGGGGAAAAAAAGACCTGAGGGTGTGGTTGACAGCTTGTTTAATATGAGACAGCGGTATGCCCAGGTGGCCAAAAGGCCAAGAGCACCCTGGCCTGTATCAGTTCAGCAGAGGATGGACCATGTACAGATTATCTTAGTGCTGCAGGGGAAAAATAATACATCAATTCAGTATATTTGATACTGATTAAAATTAATATGCACTCTGTGTCTGTTCTTTATTACTCTTATTTCTCTGAAGAGACCATATTAACACATCCACTGGAATGTGTCCAGAGAAGGGCAACAAAGCTGGTGAGGGGTTTGGAGCACAAGCCCTATGAGGAGAGGCTGAGGGAGCTGGGGTTGCTTAGTCTGGAGAAGCGAAGGCTCAGAGGAGACCTCATTGCTGTCTACAACTACCTGAATGGAGGTTGTAGCCAGCTAGGGGGTAGACTCCCAGGCAACTACCAACAGAATGAGAAGACACAGTCTCAAGCTGTGCCAGGGGAGATTTAGGCTGGATGTTAAGAATTTCTTCACAGAGTGATTTGCCATTGGAATGGGCTGCCCAGGAAGGTGGTGGAGTCACCATCACTGGAGGTGTTTAAGAGGAGACCGAATGAGGCACTTGGTGCCATGGTTTAGTTGATTAGGTGGTGTAGGGTGATAGGTTGGACTTGATGATCTCAAAGGTCTTTTCCAACCTGGTCTGTTCCATTCTATTCTATTCTATTCTATTCTATTCTATTCTATTCTATTCTATTCTATTCTATTCTATTCTATCCTAATGCATATAATCCATATTTGTGAACTATTTACATACTCACCTAATTGCTTTTACTAGTTTTTGGTAGCTTCTAGATCAGAAAAATGCACAGACATGGGATTCACTGAGTTTTCAAGGGGATATTATGTCATTTTAATATGTAGCAATGTTCATGGGTTTTATGTTCCAAATGTAACATATTTTCCTGAAAACTCTTTCCACTGATAAGCATTGACTATTTGTACTTATATAATTGAAATATCTTTCTATATCTTATCAATTTTATATATTGGGCTATATTTCTCTCCTCCAGCAGTCAGCTGAAGGGTTCAAAGTAAAATTTATTCTGTACCCATTTAGGGAAGAATTTAATCAGATCAATAATCTATGGTAGATTCTTGGCAGAAAAACTGATGCATTCACAAAATCATTGATTCTATTAACCCATCTTCCACTGCAAACTTGCAATAGATCATCTCAGTCATATTCTTTATATTGTTGAGAACAAATTCAGAACAGATTGCATTACTTTTCTCTCTACTCCTCTTCTCTCTTGGGACAGGGTGGTGTATGTGTGTGCAGTGGAATGGCTTCCCTGGTCTCTCTGACCAGGGGACTTTTTGTGGTGTTTGCTAATTGTAAATGTCAGTATAATATTGTAAATACTGTATATTTTGTACATATTCATTGCATTCCATTGTAGAGAGTAGTCTTGCTTGTAAATACTGTTTTCATTTGCTTCTAACTAAGCTGGTCTGGCAAAGTTAATGTTGGTGGGGGAAATTTCAACCCACCACAGACACTTACCTCAAGGCACTTCAAGAGCTTAAAAATTCAGGATTCGTGTTTCCCCAAATTATAAAACTGCTTTAAAAATACTATGATATTTAGGATTTGCATAAATGACATTTACTCTTTGTGTGTGTCTTTTGTTTGGAACCTTCAGGGTTTGCATATGTCACCTTGAAGTTTTTCAGTAAAACTAACAGAACTAGAAAATATTAATGACAGGCTTAAGAGCACACATCAAATCCACACTGGATTTTCTATAAGACTCTTCATTCTCTCCAGGAAAGTCTGAATCCTCATGTTCTTTTCTGGCTCTTGGAAAATGTTTTCTCCCAGGTATCTCTGCTTGTGCTTATTCTCTCCCACTTTCAAAGATAAAAAATAATTTTTAAAAAGTCCTTAAATGAAGCATCTTAGCATTACATTCACTACTTGCCAGCTTTCATTATTGCTATACCTATTCTTTGCTTGGAACAATATTATTTTAATGTTCTGCTAAAAAAAACCCCTTGATGTCCTCTAGAAAAATAAAGTCTTAAAGACAATAAAATGCAAGTGTGTGTTAGCACACTGAGTTTCAGCTTCTCTGTCTATTGCTTTACCTCTGATCATGTCAACATTATTTTCCCTTCAAGCAAACAATGCTTTAAAGTGATGTCTCCCTTGACACCATGAGTTATTGAAAAGCTGACAATGCAGGAAAAGGGGTATGTTACGTTTTTGAGGGAGCTGGGACAGGGATGTGCCACAGCTTTGACTATCAAGTGAAACTTGTGGGGACTGTCACACATATGTGTATGAGAGATGTTGAACTGCCATTGATTGAATAAAAAGATTCTCAGTTTATACATGGAGAAAACGAATGGGCAGCAATCAAATGCCTCACGCTGTAATGGTATATGACTCATGTTTTCTGATGTATGCAAAGATGAAGTTGACACAGAGAAAGCAGAGATGGAGACAGAGATGGAGACATCAGGATGCTCCAGCCACAGGACAGGAAAGCTGAAAAAGGGACAGAAGTCTGGAGAGCCACTCCTGGCAAAGTGATTGCAACTGCAATGTATAATGATGGAAGTGGTCATCACCTTTTTTTTTTATAAGTATGGGTAGGGGAAGCCAGATGATCTTTAAGATCTCTGGCAACCCAATCCTTTCTGTGATTCTAAGAATACTTTTTTGAGAAACATTCCTGAAATTAAAGATGTGAAAGCTTCATAATCATATTACAAGTATCTTTGATTTGACTGGAAGGGATTATATGTTGCATATAAAAATCTGAAGTGAGTGTGGAGATGTACCTTAAAATATGTGAAAGGATAGGAATGGCACTGATGATTCTTTGTAAGTGCGAAAAATGTTTCACTACCCCTTTTTTAACCCCTGTTCCAGACTGCTGGGAAAATATGTGCCATAAACATAGTAAAGGAACTTCTTTTCAGGAAACAGCTAAAAGCTGTCAGACAGAACACACGGAATAACAGAAAACTATTTTTTTCACCCTTTGTCTGGAGCTCAGACACAAGAATTTTCAGCATCTGAATGATCCACCCCCTCAGGCCTTCATTTTGGTCTACAAGAGGTGTGCATCTGCAAATCTAACTCCTCAATACCAGACCTTCATAGATGTTTCAGCCTCTGTAGCCTAAAAGGGGTATGTTGGAGTTGAAATTTACAGTCAGTGAGATACAGAAAAAGTGGCAAAGAAAAAGGGCAGATAGGTAGAAATAATGGAGTCATGATTTTCTCTTAAAACTTACCTGCTTGAGGAGCTGGTGGTTCTTGTGTATTTCATACATATAGTATGATTGGAATGCTTTCTCAGAAAGTGCTTTTACGCATGACCTCTGCCCCTCTCAGAAAGGAGGTTTGAAACCACCCAGTCGTGCCATAGAAGATAGCTTTTACTTGTCATTCAATGGGTCAATGGGGCATCATCCCATCACTTTCCTTTAATAGCAGCAGTGTGACTGCTGAGGTTACTGCACAGAAGTGAGTGTCTTCCAGGTTAAAAAGAAGAGTAAGGAGAAGAGACTTTTATTCTACAGTCCTATGTAATCTATGACTGCACAAAAAAATAATAATAAAAAAGATATGTCTGAATATCCCCTAGCACCATCACTGGCTCTTTGCCTGGCCTCAGAGAGGTAGATGGCACTAATTCAGCTACACCCCAGGCACTAAGCAGCTTGGAAGTATCAAGGGATTATTGCATATCTAGCAGTAGAAATGTAGACACCAGAGACATCTCCACATAGTCACAGAGGTTCCTTTGGGTTTGACATTGGTGATTTTGAGTTTCTAAATGTTGTACTCTCACAGTCAAAGTGACAGGTAGGCATAGCAGTCTTCTCTGAGGCATTTGTGTCTTTGCACTCTTGTTACTTGTCAGCAGTCCTTTCTTCATCTATTTACAATCTCTGAGAGGATTGTGGGTGTCATAATCTTTTTTTTGAATGATAAAATCATTCATCAAGATGGGCAGGATGGAAATTGACTTCACATTTTCAGTTATTTTTATTCTAATTTGTCTGACTTGGCTTAACTTTATTTATAAATGGAAACATTCTTTAGGTAAATTTCAATTACTTATGTATAGTTGATTTCTTCCTAACAAGATAAATCCAATTAAAAAATCACTCATCTCTCTTTTCTTCTTTCTTGTTTTTCTTTTTCCCCAGAAGACATCCATAAATGGGTCTTTGCTGTTATCAGATGTGTGAAGCAACATTACTGTGTATTTTCACACCTACTTGATTACTTAACCATCTGTTCCCTCCAACAACACAGAGTATAAGACAAGAGGAAGGAAGAGAAATAGATGGAAACATTGCTGTGATTGTTTTTCTAACCCATCTCTAAATTTTTAATTTGAACCATAAGTCTCAGGGCAATTTTTATTACAATGGTATGTATGCTGAAACAAGATCTATACATAAAACAAACTTCATGCTTTTTTTTTTTCCTTCTAAGGATAAAGAAAATCTATCACAACATTCTGCACATCATCTCTGCATAATTATAAAATGGAAGTAGAGAATGGAGGATTTCATATGTAGGACATTATGTGCATGAGATAAAAATCAGTTACTTAGAAACTCAAATTTTATAATATTCACCCTAATTTAACTCTCTTCAATCTCTGAGAGGATTGTGGGTGTGTTAATATTTTTGGGTTGATAAAATCATTCATCTAAATGGGCAAGTTGGAAATTGACTTCACATTTTAGTTATCTTTATTCTAATTTTTCTGCTTTGGTTTAACTTATTTTTTTCTTTCTTTTTTTTTTTTTTTTTTTTTTTTTTCCCAGACATCATTTATAGAATAGGGATCCAGATAGATTTAATTAAAATTAATAGAGTTCAATTACACTTATTACATTATAGATTTTGCAATTACTAAAAAAAAATCAAAACCAATAACTTCACATTATTTTCCCCCTGACATTTTCATTTAGACACAAACCCAGACCTCCCTCATTTTTATAGCTATGTCAAGAACATGTATTTTGCCATCCACTGTGATTTATAATTATTGATTCAGGTGGCATATGCAATTTTAGAGGGGAAAAAAAATCAGGTAGTATCTATAATGCCAAAATAAATTTAAAAAATCAAAGGGTTCTGTTAACACAGACCACACTCAATACACAGATGATACAACCTCTTTTGTAACAGTTGTTGTGTACCTGTGTCATAGAATGGCACCTAGGAAGGGACCTCAGAGATCATCTACTCTGACCTCCCTGCCATGGGCAAGGATGCCTCTCAACTAGACTCATTTGCTCATCTAACCTGGCCTTGAACACCCTCAGGAAGGAGGAATCCACACCCTCCCTGGGCAACTGATTCCAGACTCTCAGCACCCTCATACTGAAGAATTTCTTCCTAAGATTCAGTCTAAACCTACTCTCCCTCAGCTTCAAACCATCCCCCTTGCCCTCATGTGCAAGTTTGACTTAGTGAAGAAAATACAGAGGCAACATCTTAGTCAGAGACATTTTAGGAAGCTTCTCAATAGATAGAAAAGATCTAACTTCTTATTTCCAGCTGTGTGTGACTGGTGTGTGAAATGGTCTTTCAAACTGTGCAAATAATAACTGTGTGTATAAAATTTACCTGAACAACATCCCTCTGCAGCAGATTCCACCTCCCTCCCCAATCAGGACAAAAGTTATCTGCTTTCTTCAATCTCAATGGCTTTTGCACCTCCCATACCATTTCATCAGGGAAACAAGGACTCTGGTTTGTTATTTAAACTTTTAGTAACGTGCTAGAAACTAAATTAGAAATATTTTCCCCCACTGACTTCTAAAGCACTGCTGTCATTTACTGCTCAGAAGCAGAGATACAGTGCTCTCAACAAGAAAATTATAGATCCTCCATATGTATCATTGCTTCCTCATTCTGGATGTCACATTTGGACTGAAATTCAGGTTTTTGTGACAACACAGGACATTTTACTCCTGCTTCTTTTCTATCTCGGTGTTCCTCCGGGGCAAGCGTAATTTCTCTGACCACAGCAAATCTTTTGAGTTTGTATTTCTTCAAACTATCACCTAACTTACTTTTGGACTGGTGTTCAGCTCTTCTGTGAACTAGTGGAAAATGTGTCATCTACTTTCTCTAGCAAGCTTCCTTTAAAAACCAGTTATTTGATTGAAAACACAGTTACTAAGTTTAATGATTTCTCATGTGTCCACTCATAGAGACAGACTATATTTTGCATTGTCAGAAAATACTAAGTTCAGCACTCTCAGAAAGGAGTCTGGTGATATAGCAGATATCATAGCAGTGTCTTCTCATTAGCATTTGGCTTTCTTCGGGTTTACCTACACAAATTCCTAAAATTTTTACCAGTGAGAGATAAAAAGAAGTTACAGAGGCAAAAGGCACGGTGCAACGTGTTTATAACTAGTGAGAATTTGAGTTCACATTCCTTCCCTTTTCCAGCAGAATATCTGCACTTTTTATTAAAACTAACAGTCACTATGTCTGTGTTGAGGTCATAGTAAGCAACTAGTGAGAATCAAGTTTTATGGATACTATACGCTTCAGTCTTGGTTTCAGTGTTTCCAGTTAAAGATTGAAGTTCTTTTACGCAGTAACTTGGACAAGTGGAACTTCCTGGACAGGGAAGATTATTCCTACTTCAGGAGAGACATTTGTATCGTTTATGACAGAGGATATGCAAGGACTGAAAGCAGTGGTAGCTATTTGAGGTGCCCTAAGACAGCCTGCCTGGCCTCCAACCATTGCTCTGGAAGGCAATGGGCACCCTAGAGGTCTGTAACGTCTGCTGACTCTAACTAAATATCTTACATGCTTCTATGTGACTAAAATAGCAGTAGATGAATACTTCTTCTTGCATAATGAGGCCTGTCTTATGCATCTCTTTTTATGATTTGAAATGTTCCCTAGGTCCCAATTAGACTGCATTAACTATATCTCCGTCAACTATAATGGATCTTAGTTACTTAGCTCATATTCTGATAACTGCATATAGACCCTTAAATTATGTGTTTAATCTTGAGCCAAATCCAACCCCAAATAAGTGATAACTAGGAGTCAAATTAAGAATTCAGTTACAGTCAAGGAAGGGCTGTGTAAAAACTTCCTGTCTTCTCTATTTGATCTGTTGAATATTGGGGTTTTTTTTTCAGTTTGGTAAATTAATTATCCTAGCTTTTAATCTAACATCTTTTCTAAAATTTAAAAATGTTTCAATCTTTTTTGAGAAGCTCCTTATAGATTATCGAGATCATTTACTTTAAAAACTCATGTCAGTCCTGTCACGTGACATGAGATCCAAAACACTGTGTGTGTACACAGACCACATCTTGTGAGCAGTGGAGCCTTTTTAAATCCTCTTTGTTTTATCCCACTATCCATAATATAGGTATTTAGTCTGACCCCAGTTCTTCCTACAGCTGTTAGCCCCTGCAGAAGTGTGGCTGAGTAAGATCATAGATTTTCAGGAAATAAGTCCTCACACTGGTCACCTGATATTATCTAGATAACAGTATTCTTCCAGATCTTTAGACTCTCATATAGATCTGAACATTATATCTCTTTTCTTCCCTTCTGTTCTGTCTGCTGACTGAGATTTGCTGTGCAATCCCAATTGCAATTTTTGTAGTGTATCTTCCAAGACTGCTTTCTTTATCCCTCTTTTTCCCCCCTTTTGCTCCCCCCCCCCAGCTTTTTAATTCATAAGAGGTTGCCTAGCTGCAAGCTCTCTACCCCTTTGATAGATGATTATAATCTTCAGTATGTCACAGTGATTCATAAGCTGTGTTACCTCTTAAATGAATAAGTCAGTTCAGCAGGACTCCGTGCTAAGCAGGTTACCACTCAGTGCAAGTAGTGGGGTTAGAATGGGAGTCCTCAAATGTAATTACTACAAAGATAAAAGCCAGGGTGTCAGATAAGATTAAAGACCACCTGGAACAAAAGTTTTTAATCTACCTAAATGAAATGTACCCACTTAACTCCTAAAAAGGCATAGATTAATTTCCCTTCCTTAGATGCCGTTATTGTCTATGCCTGGATTACCCTAAGATGTGTTGAAGACAAGTAAAGCAGACATAGGTTGTCTTAGTCAACACATCACCTAGAGCAGACTAAAGACCTATTTGTATAGGTCACCCTATACAAATAAGAAAGAGTTAGAGCAAGCAGATAGGATTCTTTTCAACTTGCAGTGCCCTAAAACGGTGCTCACAGACACAGACATGTTCAATCATTAGACATCAGAGGATTTACTTCAGCCCTTGTGTTGATGTCAGAGGTCAATTAACTGTTGGATATTTGTTTGTGATCTCTGTACTAAAAAGCTTTATGATTCAGCAGATGTTGTTCTGATTTCTGTTCTCTTGTCCCAGTAAACTTCAATTTAGAAGAATAGATAGATAAGTTCTAGAGAGATCATGTACCTTGAGAACTCAGAAAATTCAGACATTGATTTTGAGCACTAGTGCTCTGTTCTACCCTTATAATTTGCTTATTGTATTGGATCCTTGAGAAACTGTTCTCCATTGGTGGTCAGCTGTAAAAATGTGTGAGCACACATACAGAATAAAGTACACATGGAGGTAATGTTTTGCAGCCCAAATAAATCACCTGACACAGATGAAGAGGTGACAGGCATGTCCCAGGACCAATGGCAATTGCCATGGTTGGAGGAAAATGAAACTTTGGATGGTGCTGATGCCACACCTTTTGTGTTAACACCTGGTTAGAGAAAATTGGTGTTCAGGCATAGTAGTAAATATGACAGAGATCTAAAGATGAATTTTTATAAATGAAATGTACACTCAAAGGGACTGCATTTCCCTTTTACTAACTGGATAGAAATTGTACTTTTGGACTTGAATACACACATGCTAGAAAATATCTATTCAATTTGTATGGCATTCTTGACATGTTTGGATCTATTCTGACTTACAAATTACTTCCTGAACTAGACATTTTAGAATTTATATCCTTAAGTTCAGGCTGGGGCAGCCTCTTGTTCATCTTAATTTGATGGTGGCTTTGTTATACAGATTTATTTAGTGTTACTCAGTGTAAGACAAATATTCAATAAAAGGCAGGGGGCTGGAACACTTCTATGAGAACAGGCTGAGGGAGCTGGATTGTTCAGCCTGGAGAGAAGGTGGCTCTGGGGACACCTGATAGCAGCCTTCCAGTACCTGAAGATTTAGATTTAGATTGGATGTTAGGAACAAGTTCATTACCATGAGTGTGGTGGAACACTGGAAGTGGTTGCCCAGGGAGGTAGCTGAGGCCCCATCCTTGGAGATATTCAATGTCAGGCTCAACAAGACTCTGAGCAAGCAGAGCTAGTGGAGGATGTCACTGAACACTGTGAGAGAGTTGGACTAGATGACCTTTGGAGGTCCCTTCTAACCCAAAGCATTCTATGATTCTATGATCCTGGAGTAACTGATGGCTCTCCTGTTAGTTATTGTATATAGTATTCAGCTTACATATTGTTTGTAGCTGTATCCTATATGTTGAAGCAAAAAGGAAAGCCATAGTTGCTGAATACGGAATGTGCCCTAAAGCCAAGAAAATTACTAGGTACTGTTCAAATGTATTTGGCATAACAGAGGAGGTTGCTGACAGAGACTGTAGCAATCCTATCCGACACATATAGGATTTGTACTTTGCAGAAGCTGCATGATAAACTCTTGACTCTGCAAAGTGCTGTATATAAACAGCTCCCTAGGCTCAAGAGACAGTTATCACCATTAGATGATCTTCAGATACTTTAATTGAACTATTTACAAAGGAATGCTTAAAACAAAATATGTTGGTGAACACAATAGCTATTTTTAACATACTCACCAAACAGAGTGTGCATAGTTCTTTTGAATGTCAGCACAAAATGGAGTTCAGGAAACTCACTTTTGTGAGCCATGATTGCTTACTCATTTTTCCAGGTTGTGTAAACCAGGCAGAATTGTCTTTCTGTTGATTACAGCAGAGCATGGTTTTCATCTCAGGTGGGTATCTGGATATGAGGTTCAGAGAAAGGATTTGTTGAGGTGCATACACACTGGATGAGAAGTTGGTTGCTCTGGAAACTTATTTAATGTTTGAATGGTGACATAAATAGGAACAGAGCACATGTTAGTTTTCATGCATTAGCACAAAAAGAGATGTCCCCCACTTCAGTTTTGAGATTTCTACAAAGCACAATACTTTCTTTTGTGTGTGTCTGAGAGAGAAAAAGGGGTGGAAGTCTTTTTTTTCAGGTAACACTTTGAAATGTTATCAGAAGTATCTTTTGTACAAGGCCATGAGAAATTAAAATTAAAAAAAAAAAAGAAAAAAACTTTAAGAGAAAAGAACAAACTACTTTCCTAAAATGATTGAGACTCTTCTTTAAAAAGTTGCAGAACCACTGCTCTCCAAGGCAATTACCAGGAAAGCAAGCAACCTAAAAGTTAAAAATGAAATTGTAAGAAGTCACATAAATAAGTACTAGAAATGAGAACCTGAGGGTTGGGGGTTTGTTTGTGGTTTGGTTTTGTTTTGGTTGGTTGGGGTTTTTTTGCTTCAAAATTGGGTACAAAAACAAGGAAGGGAAAAAGTAACTGCGCTCATCAAAAATTATATGCTCTCCTCACACAGTGAGTATGTGTGACAGAAAACAGTTTCAGTAAGGTATCTACAGCCTTTTTTAAATTCCCTCAGTAATCTAGTCCTTTCTAAACAAATCATTGACCACTGAACTGAACTTCCCAAACTTCTCTGCATTTGTGATAGGGGTTCAAATAACGTGCCCCGAACATATGCATAGAGAGCTCACCCAACTATTGCTGCTAGTAGAGGACAGCACTCTAAGTCTGTAGTCAGTTAACATCAAAACATAAGAAAATGTACACAAAGGTAAAGGAGAACTGGCTAGACTAAAATACCATAAATGTATCTTTTGTGGAGATGGTTTAAAAATAGTATTGCCACTTACTGGGGACTTAGCATTGTTAATGCATATCTTTACTCAGTACACTCCATCCATTAAATAGTATTGGAAATCAGTAATATAAGAAAGATAATCTTCAGTCAGTTACTGAAGATATGGTTATCTGTGGTCGTTTGAGGCTGTGCCTTTAAGAACAAACACTGCTGGAACACACTGGCTAATGTTTTTGGTACTAGAACCAAAACATTCTGATATTCTAAACGAATTTCATTGGTTGATAAACAAAAATTCAGCTTTAGATTGTGAAGCGGTTGGAAAATTTTTTCCTCAGTTCAGTTCGGTTTGGGAGTTGGGGGAGTTTGGTGTTTTCAGCCTGTTCTCCCTGCCTGCTTCTTCTGCGAACTGCTGGACTTGGCCTTCAGATAAGCAAACACTAATCCTGCATGGGCTTTTGAAGCTTGCTAACAACTCTTTTCCTTAGTAACTTGCCTTTCTCTCTCTCTAACCCCTTTTTGGGGAAAAAGGGAGGTAAGGGGGGGAGAGAGGGGTTCCAAAAGAGGGGATCCCTCCCTGAGGGAGGGATTTTTGTTGTGTTATTTGTCTTTGCTGTGTATTTCTGTGTATATATTGTAAATACCTGTATATATGTGTTATATATAACCTGCTTTCCATATATGCTTGTAAATATATAGCTTTTGCTCTTCGACTGAGTTAGCTGTGGTTTCTTACTCTGTGGAGGAGGGAGAGCTAAGCCCTCTCTCAACCTACCACATTTATTGGCGCCCAACGTGGGGCTTGGTGACAAATTAGTTTGATTTATTGCTTGCTTAAGTCGAACGAGCAAACATGAAGGTGTTTTGGCTTTTTGAGCGTCTGTTCTTCTCGGTCTTTGGTGTATTGATCTACAAGTATTGCCTGGGTATGATTATCGATAAGATAGGTAAATATATAATGCAAAAATTATATTTGTGGTTTAAGTGCAAGATTCGGCTTCTGTATGATCAGTGCCTGGAATTCTTTTATGTTAAAAAGTGCAGGAATGTTACATCTAGCACACTCCCTATTGAGATAAAAGAGTTTAAGATTCCGCTCGGTGAAAGGGTAATTTTAAGTGATGGCTGGGATCCAAAGCTGATTTTCTTGATGTGTGTAGTCCTGCTGCTGGTGATAAGTAATGTGTATTTGTTGGCAGCACTGTACCGGGAGAAAAAAGTGTCCAAGGCATGTTTTGTTATAAAACGGAGGGTTAAGAGACGAAAACGCCACCCTAGCTCTGTTTCAGGAACATCCAGTGAGGATGATAATGGAGAATCTGTGTCAGTTAAAGATAAAGCTAAAAAGTCAATCGGCAAGGCAGCTCTGAATAGCAATGGTGATGATTCTGGCAAGCAGCCAGGGGCTACAGTAGCCCCAAACATGGCGGCTCCTGTGTCCCAGGCAGCCACCATTAACGAGGCAAAGTCATTTCCTCCTTCTTCCATGGCAGGAGCGGAAGCGTCCTCCAAAGCAGCTAATCTGTCTCAAAGCTTATCAGCTTCTGATAATAAGGCAGCTGGAAACCCAAACACAGCTCCAGTAAAGCAAGTAGCAGTTTTAACAACAAGGAAGGGTAAGACTAAAGCTGATTCAGGAGCTGACGGGGATGCACAGCAAGGTTCTTCTGCTGGGGAGGAAGAGAAAATCTGTCTTAAAAATATAGCTGAGTTATTGAGATCATCAGAGGATCGAGATGCATCTCTTGGTAGGACAGCAGCTAGTGGTGGTGCTTCTCAGCTTAAAGGGATCTTTGAGAGGTTGTTGGGACCACAAGTTGAGGAACAGGAGGCAGAGGAGCAAGAACAAGATGACATAACCGACTGCTCTTCACCCCGGGAGGAGCTTAGAAATGTGAGAAAAGACTATCTCAGAGCAGATAAGGAGCCAGTTCTCGCTTGGCTTGGTAGATGTTATGATACAGGTGCTCCAGCTCTAATGGTTGGAGACAAGTCAGCAGCCCAGCTAGGAACTCTCTCAAAGGATAATGGAATAGATAGACATCTAGGCAAGGCTCTCGGTAAGGTTAATCTGTGGATACGCCTTCTAATGGCGGTTCTCATGAGATACCCTTCCCGAGATGATCTTCCATGGAATCCTAAGCCCTGGACTACCATAGATGAGGGAATCAAGCGTCTGAGAGAATTTGCTGTTAGAGAGGTACTCTATGGTGAACATGAATCTCTGAATCCTGATGATGTTCCTGTAGGAAATGGTCTTACTAAAAAGCTCATCAAGCTTGCTCCTTCCAATTATGCAAACATTCTGGCAAGCAGAATTGTAGCAAGAAATTATGGTGGAGCTCCTCTTACGGTTGGCCAATTCACTGATCAATTGAGACAATTGGATGATAGCATGACACGTGTTTCTTTGGTTTCAGCCATTGAAACTCTGTCTGGAAAACTGGAGAATTGCATGAAAGAGCTGAAGGATGAATTTAAAAACACCATCTCCCAATTGGCACAAAGAGATGATTCCAATTCTTCCTCCAGGTGGGTACAGGTTTCATCTGTGAGGAATAGACATCCTCCAAGGAGGTCATTCCAAAACAGATCAAACCAAAACAGACCACCAAGGCAGTCACGTAGGACTATTTGGATTACCCTGCGCGATCAGTTTGGTGAGAACATGAACAGGTGGGATGGTCAACCAACTTCTAATCTTTTCAGGAGACTGAGAGAACTGCAAAGTGGCAGAACCCGAGGTAGCAATACCAGAAGGGTAGCTGTTACTTCTGCAGTTCCCCAGGACAACTCTAGTAGCTCCAACAGTGGCTCCAGTTCTAACACTGCACAGTGTGCTCGTTGCACCTGTGGACATGTTCCCCATAACTAGGGGTGCCCTGCCTCCCGCCAGGGGGAGGAGAGGGGTAATACAGATAACAGAATCTATTGGGATGTGTACATCCAGTGGCCTGGCACTTCACACTTTCAGAAGTACAGGGCCTTGGTTGACACAGGAGCTCAGTGCACCATATTGCCATCAAATTATCAGGGATCAGAGTCCATAACTATTCTGGGAGTCACTGGTGGATCTCAAGAGTTAAGTAAAGTGGAGGTTAATATAAGCTTAACTGGTAAACAATGGAAAAAGCATACAGTTGTGACCGGACCTGATGCACCTTGTATTTTGGGAATTGATTTTCTGAGAGAAGGGCGTTTCAAAGACCCTAAAGGTTACAAATGGGCTTTTGGAGTAGCTTCTGTAGAAATTGATGGACAAAAACTGAAGCTGTCTGCTAGACCTGAGCTTTCTGATGAATCTGCAGTTGTGGGACAACACAAGATTCAGGACATTAAGTTGCCGGTTGCTTCTCGGACTGTGCATCACAGACAATACAGAACCAACCGTGACTCTTTGTTGCCCATTCAGAATCTGATTCGTCAGTTGGAGAGTCAGAAAGTCATCAGCAAAACTCATTCACCTTTCAACAGTCCAGTGTGGCCTGTGCGAAAGCCGAACGGAGACTGGCGTCTGACAGTGGACTACCGAGCCCTGAATGAAGTAACTCCGCCTATGAGTGCAGCAGTACCAGACATGATGGAACTCCAGTATGAGCTGGAATCCAAAGAGGCCAAATGGTATGCTACCATAGACATTGCTAATGCCTTCTTCTCTATTCCCATAGCAGAGGAATGCAGGCCTCAGTTTGCTTTCACCTGGAGAGGAATCCAGTACACTTTCAACAGACTGCCAATGGGCTGGATCCACAGCTCCAGCATCTGTCATGCAGTAATCCATGATGCTCTGGAGGAAGGTGGTGCTCCAGAACACATCCAGTTCATCGATGATATCATCGTCTGGGGTAAAACTGCTGAGGAAGTCTTCGAGAAAGGTAACAAAATCATGGACATTCTCCTGAATGCAGGTTTTGCCATCAAGAGAGACAAAGTGAAAGGTCCTACCACAGAGATCCAGTTTCTGGGAGTGCAGTGGCAGGATGGACGCCGACACATTCCAGTGGATGTGGTAAATAGAGTCTCTACCATGGCAAATCCCACGAACAAGCAAGAAACTCTACGTTTCTTGGGGATAGTGGGATTTTGGAGACTACACATTCCTGGATACAGTCAGATTGTGAAACCTCTGTATGATGTGACTCGAAAGAGGAACAGTTTCCACTGGGGACCTGAACAACAAGCAGCCTTTGACCAGATAAAGCAAGAAGTAGTCCAAGCAGTGGGTCTGGGACCTGTGCGAGATGGTCCAGACATTAAGAACATTTTGTACACGGCTGCAGGTGACAATGGTCCAACCTGGTGCTTGTGGCAAAAAGCTCCAGGTGAGACACGTGGACGACCTCTTGGTTTCTGGAGTCGAGGTTACAGAGGTTCAGAGGCTAATTACACTCCAACAGAGAAAGAGATTCTAGCTGCCTATGAAGGAGTGAAAGCAGCTTCTGAAGTAATTGGAACTGAGTCACAACTTCTCTTAGCTCCCAGATTGCCAGTTTTGAATTGGATGTTCAAAGGCAAAGGTTCCACACCACATCATGCCACAGATTCCACCTGGTCTAAGTGGATGGCCCTGATAACACAGAGAGCTCGAATGGGAAATCTTGAAAGACCTGGTCTGGTGGAGGTGATCTCAAGTTGGCCTGAAGATACCAACTGTGCTAAACCTCCAGAGGAGAGAGTAACTCGTGCTGAGGAAGCTCCTCCTTACAATGACCTTTCAGATGATGAGAAGAAGTATGCTTTGTTCACAGACGGTTCCTGTTGTCTCGTCGGGAACAAGCGAAGGTGGAAGTCTGCCGTGTGGGGTCCAACACGCCGAGTTGCAGAGGCGAAGGATGGAGAAGGAGAATCCAGTCAGTTTGCAGAGGTAAAAGCTGTCCAGCTAGCTCTCGACGTGGCTGAACGTGAGAGATGGCCAAAGCTTTATCTCTACACCGACTCATGGATGGTAGCCAATGCTCTATGGGGTTGGCTAAAGAACTGGAAAAAGAATGGCTGGCAGAGGAAAGGAAAACCCATCTGGGCAGCTGAACTGTGGCAAGACATTGCTGATCGAATCGAGAGAATTCCAGTGAAAGTGAGACACATTGATGCTCACATTCCCAAGAGCAAAGCTACTGAGGAACAACAGCACAACCATCAGGCAGATCTAGCTGCAAGAGTTTCTCAAGTAGACAAGGACTCTGAACTTGATCTCGACTGGAAACACCGAGGTGAGATATTCTTAGCTCGGTGGGCTCACGATTCGTCAGGACATCAAGGCAGAGATGCAACATACCAATGGGCTCGTGACAGATCCATAGACATTTCCATGGATGCCATCACACAAGTCATCCATGACTGTGACATTTGTGCTGCTATTAAGCAGGCAAAGAGAATTAAGCCCTTGTGGTATGGTGACAGATGGTCCAAATACAGGTATGGTGAAGCTTGGCAGATTGACTACATCACTCTACCACGTTCTCGTTCTGGTAAGCAGTACGTGCTTACTATGGTAGAGGCAAACACTGGATGGCTGGAAACTTACGCAGTCCCACATGCAACTGCACGCAACACCATTCTCGGTCTGGAGAGACAGATCCTGTGGAGACACGGAACTCCAGAGAGGATTGAGTCAGACAACGGAACTCACTTCAAGAACAACCTTGTAAAGAGCTGGGCAAAAGAGCACGGTATTGAGTGGATTTTCCATATTCCTTACTATGCACCAGCTGCAGGGAAGATTGAACGCTACAACGGTTTGTTGAAGACCACTCTCAAAGCCATGGGAGGTGGATCTTTGAAAAACTGGGAGAAACATTTAGCACAAGCAACCTGGCTGGTGAACAGTAGAGGTTCAGTGAACCGAGCTGGACCTGCACATTCTGATCTGCTACAGAAAGTAGAAGGTGATAGAGTTCCTGTTGTTAGGGAAAAGAATCTGTTAGGTAAAACTGTTCGGGTATTTTCGCCCTCAGGAGAGGCTAAACCTGTACGAGGGGTGGTTTCAGCAGAAGGTCCGGGTCACACTTATTGGGTAATGCAAGAGAATGGTGAAATTCAGTGTATTCCACAAAGAGATTTAACTTTAGCTGAGAGAGTTTAATTTCAGAATGTTGTACAGCTACAGCGCGTCCAAAGGAAAGAGTCCCTGAGGAATCTACGGTGCACGAACCCTGAGAACCCTGAGAGCCCTGAGTCAACTGAGAGTCCCTGAGTCCCTGTTTCCCTTTTTCTTCGCTTCGTCTGCGGAGAGACAAACTGTTTTCCATTTTCTTGATTTTGGATTTTCTTGGACTTCTGAATCATCTACATCTGAGTATAGCCGGAATGGACGATGAACTTAACTTACGAACTGTAAATATTGTTCTGGATTGGATGGACAGTACGAACAGCCAATGAAATTGTTTAGAAAGGGGTGGACTGTGGTCGTTTGAGGCTGTGCCTTTAAGAACAAACACTGCTGGAACACACTGGCTAATGTTTTTGGTACTAGAACCAAAACATTCTGATATTCTAAACGAATTTCATTGGTTGATAAACAAAAATTCAGCTTTAGATTGTGAAGCGGTTGGAAAATTTTTTCCTCAGTTCAGTTCGGTTTGGGAGTTGGGGGAGTTTGGTGTTTTCAGCCTGTTCTCCCTGCCTGCTTCTTCTGCGAACTGCTGGACTTGGCCTTCAGATAAGCAAACACTAATCCTGCATGGGCTTTTGAAGCTTGCTAACAACTCTTTTCCTTAGTAACTTGCCTTTCTCTCTCTCTAACCCCTTTTTGGGGAAAAAGGGAGGTAAGGGGGGGAGAGAGGGGGTTCCACAAGAGGGGATCCCTCCCTGAGGGAGGGATTTTTGTTGTGTTATTTGTCTTTGCTGTGTATTTCTGTGTATATATTGTAAATACCTGTATATATTGTGTTATATATAACCTGCTTTCCATATATGCTTGTAAATATATAGCTTTTGCTCTTCGACTGAGTTAGCTGTGGTTTCTTACTCTGTGGAGGAGGGAGAGCTAAGCCCTCTCTCAACCTACCACATTATCTCACAGTTCACCTCTTTGTGTAACTGCTCCTCATTGATGACCAAGGTGGTTGATGTGGCTGAGGTACCTTTTTACAACTTAGGTACTGAGATAAGCCTGGAGTCCAATGATGGCCAGCTAGTCTTAAAATTACCCAATTTATCATATGTGTTTTTTAATGTATGATGAACTCTTTGGTCCATAATTAGGCTCAACTTGTTTTATAAATGTGACTATAAGGATGCAAATGTAAAGTTTGTCAGACACTTGCAGTTCTATATTTGCTTTCCATTCCTCAGTTATAGAGAAACCAAAAGAAGGAAAGATTACAAAAGGCAATGAGAATAGTGGGCAGTTGATTCCAAGGCATATTCCAAGAAAACAAGCAGGATGGAGAGTGAAATAAGAGGCTGTAGGCAGTAAGCTGCCTCAAAAATGCACTGAGACCCTTTCAGAATCTATCCCCTTGGCAACACAGCAGACTGATAGTCAGTTTGGGCCAGATTCTCATTTGTATGAAAACCTGTTGCAGTGCTTCAAAATCTCATTGCTCCACATAAATAATTTCTAGGGCCAGTACTAGTACCTCAATAGTACTGTTCTTGCAATGCATGTTTATTCATAAAAGGATGGGCTGCATTGGTGTTTGAGTTCAATACAGGAATGGTATTTGTGGTAATACAAAGTTTGCCTGTGCAGGAATTCTCTTTCTCATTCATTTCATATAGTAACTTGTGTATCTACTAAGAGATAAGATGTTCCATAGGAAAATGTTGTAATTATACATATTTAAAAGGTACATGGTTTACCTTTATTTCAACTCCTGTTGAAATGGTAGTCTCTAAAATTATCCCACTGTGTACAACCATGCTGGTACACTTAGGAGCAACTGTTTCATTGTCTTTATAATCCCCTGGATGAGAAACAGGAACACTGATAGACCAGAGAAAGCATTGTACTGTATCATAACCCTGCTAAACCAGCCCAGCACCATGACAGTTCATGGAGAAGTAAATCAGACTCAGAGAATAGTTCGGATAGAGAAACTTGCTTAGAGTGTTTGTGGTAAATATAAGTACTGATGCGTGGGCGTTGCAGTCACAAATCCTGTTATATGCTAATATAATTTATAGGCATAATTCCCAAACACCAGTATCAGAGTTAACCCCTGCATACCTGTAATACTTAAAATTAAACTATGCTATTTGCACTTTCAAAACATTGGATCTGTATTAGACACAAACATTTGACACACTGAGAATTGGGGTTTTTCAGCCTGGAGAAGAGAAGGCTCTTGGGAGACTTCACAGTAACGTTCCAGTGGTTTAAGGGATTCTGTGGGAGAAATGGAGAAGGTCTTTGTCAGATAATGTTGTGATAGGATGAGAGGTAAACACTTCAAACTCAGTCAACTTAAGTTATAAACAAGAAAGAAATTCTTTACTCTGAGGTTGGTGAGACACTGGCACAGGTTGCCCAGAGAAGCTGTGGATGCTCTCCCCCTGAAAGTGTTCATGGATAGGCTGGATGGAGCTTTGAGCAACCTGGTATAGTGGAAGGTTTCCCTCTACACAGCAAGTCAATTAGAACTAGACGATCTTTATGGTTCCTTCCAACCCAAACCATTCTGTGATTCTTTGAAGTTTGCTCCTTCATAACCTGTATTAGACTGTAATAATGATTAATGTATGAATAGTTTCAAACTGTGACACAGTGCCAAACCCATGTAAACACAGACTGAAATTCTTTCATATCATTAGGTTTTGTGGGCCTATACATGTTTTGAATAGGAAAACAACAACTGGGTGGAGCCATACCACCTCAGGGAACTAGCATATTCAGAACTATCAAGAAAAGTGCCATCCAGACAGTGATGAAGAAACAGTAAAAAGGACTGTTTCCCCAGAAATACATATGGAGGTTGAATATCAAGCAGTATCATTAGCTGCTGTTCCTGTAGGTTAAGAAGGATCTAACTGATAAATGTAGCTATTCCCACATCTTCTAAGGGCCGACCTTATGTGGATGATATTGACCTTCAGAAAGGCTTTATATGAAGGAAAGCTGAAGTTTGAGAAACTGTGGAATATATCAGGACTAAGCCAGAAAAGCAGGTCTTCAGGGTTACAAATTGCTTCCACAGAGCAGAATAAGATTAGAATCAACTATAGAGCAACTTCTAAAAATCAAATTAAGAGCTTCTAGATCTTGACTCTATCAGATATTTCTAATATATCGGTTTCAGGTTTTCTTCCTATTCTTAGTCACATAAATGGCTGAGACAAAGGTGGTACTCATAGTCTGTTGGTTTCCTTGACTTCTGTTTTCATGCACAATAGTGAAGGCAACTGTTAACACGGCACAAAAGAGCACTATTCAATATTTAACACATTTGCTTATATATTAGAGACAATCTGAGATACCTGGAACATCTATCCTCTGCAGCCACAACTGAAAGCCACATGAGATATTATGAGGTGGATGTTTAAGTCTGAGCAGCTGAATTCTGAACCAGATCATCTTGCTGACACAAACAGATACCATAATCTTCCCAGTTCCATACTCTGCATCTAAAGATGGCTCAGTCATCAGAACTGAGCCCTTTGGTATTTTGTTGGTGAATCCAGATATATTTAAATGTTTATGCTTGTGGTACCTGAACAAAGCTGATTTTGGCCTTTGTTGCTTTTAGTTCACAGCAGTGATCAAAAGAGTGTACTGCGAGTGCTTTGGATCCTTTCCTCCTACAGGCAATACAAGATTTGCCACTGACTTCAGCAGAAGCATTTATGGGTGCCACATTTAATTAACATATGATTTAGAGTGTCTAATAGGATTGATGTGTATCTGAATTAAAACTGCAAATAAAATCATGTTAAGGGTTAGAAACAGAGAATGGACTTTAAATCTCATTTCAGGACTTGAATGTGAATGGTAGAAAATACCATGGGCTTCACAGGCAGGGAAGAACTTGGCATGACATGAAAGGCTTAAGCCAGGATGCATCCAACTTTCAGTCTTGCTCAAAAGATGAAAGCGTATGAGATTTATGCATTCACAGCCTGAGTTGCCGACTATGTATGCACTGAGCCTATGTACAAAGCTTTGAGTGCCTCTGGAGATAGGTATTTAGAGGGTATGAGAACAACTGATGTAAAATGTTTGGTCAGCAGTCTCCAGGAGGCTTCTGGCCAGTCTTCCAGACTTCTGAGCAGTCAGAAGTGGGAAGGACACCAAACATACCATATTTAAGATATTTTGAGAGTGAAGGTGATGCTCTTCTAAATCCACATAATCTCATTTTAGTTTTCCGTCTTTTAGAAGTGCAATGTGAAACAGATTTTCAAGCCCATCTAGTGTTAATCTCCTCATGCATATTGACTCATGGGTTTTTAGAAACTGCTGAAAAATGAGAAGTCAATGGACATTGAACTTTTCCCTAGTGAAGCTAGGAAGAGAAAACAAACCAACCAACCAACCAAACAAAAAACAATCAAAAAAACCCCACCCAAACCAACCAACCAACCGCCCCCTCAGCCAGAAATTTTGTATTGGTACTTAAATTATGAAGGTGAGGTCAACAGAAGCATTGGCTACTTGTGAGGTTTTAAGAAATCCTGTTGGGCCCACTGTTATTGCAGCTCTGCTCTCTGAACCAAAGCAGGTGGCTGTTGTATTCTTTCACACATCTATTCATTCTGTTCACCCATATGCCTTAACATCCAGCAAGGGTACAGCATTCACACTAAACAGGAAAGCAGTCCTCAATAACAGAAGGAGCAGGGTGAGGAAAAATTCAAGCAGGAAGGTCAAGCAGTAATCTTTCACAGAAGGCTTCCTTCTGCTCAGCAAACTTCCCCCTTTATTCTGAGTGTGATGCACATGTCTGGCATACACCTGTGAGACAGCTCACAGGAGGAGGAAAAAGTTCTTCACAGAAAGAGTTGTTAGCCATTGGAATGGGCTGCCTAGGGAGGTGGTGGAGTCGCTGTCCCTGGAGGTGTTCAAGAGGGGACTGGATGTGGCACTTGGTGCCATGGTCTAGTAGGCATGAGGTCTTGGGTGACAGGTTGGACTTGATGATATTTGAGGTCTTTTCCAACCTTGTTGATTCTATGATTCTATGATCTCTCCTGGTTGACTCAGAACTCTAATGACCTGCAGCTCATAGCCTCTGATTCTGTCCCAGCAAAATCAGTACAACCCCCTCTCTGTTTGTCTCTGCTCACACCTTTTTAATTGATGCTGGTATAGTACCTCCATTTTCTCTTTAGCAGGTGTTAACTGTCATCTGAAAAATTTCAAGCCCTAGGTACTGAATTTTCAATGGCATGAGATTTAATACATCTAAGTGCTGGGTTCTACACATTGGCCACAACAACCCCATGCAGTGCTACAGGCTGGGGACAGAGGGGCTGGAGAGCGGTCTGACAGAGATGGACCTGGGGGTACTGGTCAATAGTAGGCTGAACATGAGCCAGCAGTGTGCCCAGGTGGCCAAGAAGGCCAATGGCATCCTGGCCTGCATCAGGAACAATGTGGCCAGCAGGAGCAGGGAGGTCATTCTGCCCCTGTACTTACACCTGTACACCTTGATTAGATGGTGTTGGGTGACAGGTTGAACTCAATGATCTCAAAAGTCTTTTTCAACCCAGTTTTCTTTTCTTTTCTATTCTATTCTATTCTATTCTATTCTATTCTATTCTATTCTATTCTAATGCACTCAGAGGACAAGCACTAAAGTCTTATTTATGTTTGCTGCAGAGTAGTGTTGTGCTGAAGGTCGGACTTTCTTGTATTGCCCCCCTGATTTCTTGATCACTCTGTGGGGGATATCTAAGCTAACTAAGTCAGTTAATGGTAAGGAAAGAGGTATTGATAACTGATAGTTGGGCTGAACAAGAGCAAAACCCGCTATGGATATTATGAAGAGGTTACTAATTACTGACAAGCTTACCAGCAGTTAGCTTGGATTCATACTGACACAGTATAGATTTATGTTAGTAATCCTGTTCAGGGAAAATGAAAATCTTTATTCTTGAGGCAAAATTTGCTATATGAAAAAAATCTACCTCTCATCTTTCCTTCCCCATGTTTCCTCCTTTCTTCTTCTTTCCTTCCTTAGTCCTTCCCTCCCTCCTCTCACCTTCTCCCTCTCCTGATTTCTCTTTCAGTTTTTTCTTTTTCCTTTTAAAACTAAAGATACAAAAATTCTTCTTGCATTTTAACTTGAGCACCTTGTTCCTTGTAAAAAACATTTTGAGAGTACAGATTTTAGTCAGTGTGTCAGCAGTGCTAGTACTGGACAAGCTATTAATTTTCCAAGTATAATATGCAATTGGTTATTTTGGGTTGGAGTGGTTATTGTAGGTTGTATATAATTATGCTTGCTTAGTAATTTTATCTAATAATAGGTGCAAAAAGAGCAGTAAGAATTAATAAAGGAGGCAAAGGAAAGTCCAGCAGCAGCAACGTTGGAAGCAACAATATCTGTTCTGTGTGAGACACAAATTCTGGGGAAGAGTTTTCTACTCTTCGTCACAAGAAGCAAATAAGTATCAGAGAATTGAAATGGGTCAGAGGAGAAGGACCAATAAATGGCTTAATGGTGGTGCGTAATGTTATGACAAATAAAGCAGAGACAAGAAAATAAATAATTAAAATATTTTTACAGAGTGATACAAGAAATAGGGCTGTCATTACAGATGCTAATTAACAGGGTTCAGTATCTCTCAGCTTTGGACTTAGGACAGGCGAGACACCTACAGAAAAAACAGCATGAATTTCATGACTTGTTCTGAAGGAATTCCTCACAATTGCCAGTGGCATAACATCAACAGGGACTTTATCTTTGAGCAAATACATTTAAGTACTCAAAACCACCTCAGGTAAAAATCATATAATTAACTTTTCAAACTATTTGGGACATATTTTTAAATTACTGATAGCTTTATACATTGCCTTTGTCCAGCTGGACATGATATGAGTAAGGTCAGAACTTGATTACTGCATTACGGCTCAAAAGATGAGGATGTTAAAGACAAATCTCCATAGGATGGTATTAAAGAGTAATTATGAAAGCTCTTCACTTGGAAAATCTATCTTCTTCTACCTTGGAATTTGTTTAGCCAAGAAGCTCTTGGTATCCTTCATGCTTCATTTTCAATAGCCACTGAATAGAAGAATTTCAAATTATTGTAGGGACTTGAATGTCACAACATTAGTTTTAGGGGATAAATTAGATTAAAATTTTGTTTTACTGTCAGTCTGATACTCAGGATTTGAATGATAAAGATTTAAAGGAGTAAAATAAAACTGACACCAAACACTATGGAAAATAGACATTGTTAAACTGACTTTTCTGTGTAAAGTGTTGATGAAGTAGATATTTACTTTTGTATTATTGGCTTTACACTGCAAAACTTTTTACTTGAGAAAACAGATGGTGTAACTTTAATATGGCACATGCCAAGCAGACTAAATATCAGCGAAGGGACAATCCCCTGAATAAATATATAAATGACAGATTAATGCTGAATGAGTTGTAGGACTGCACAGAGATAAGCTATTTGGTCTATGCTATTTGTGGTATTTGTCGGTGTTCAAGAACAGTCTTAACAGCTGAAAATCTGTTGCTGACTTCAAGGTCAGGGAAGCAGGAAGAAGGAAGATGATGGGTGATTGATACAGGGTGGTCTAGATCACCCAGTAAATAAGGTTAATATGAATAGAGATTAGAATAATCTGCCCTTCACTGGTACTGTGGGAGTTAGACATGCAAATTTGAGCCCCAGGATCACTCTGTGATCAGCAAAGAGCAGTGAAAGAGTGGTTTGTCTCATCTTCAGAGGATCAGAATGATAACTATTTTCCCCTCATTGATGAAAAAAGGATCAAACTGTTTAAAGCTCTGAGAGTCACTAAAGGATAGAACTAAATGTGCTACTGTTCACATGACTTTGCCACATTCATGAAAAGTTGTATACCTGATGCTAAATACATACATTTTTAGTTTGGAAGCAAGGAACTAATTTCTAACCACAAATTATATTTATTTCTCAAATACTTTAAGGAAGCTTGTTCTAGTTTGATTTGGTTTGGGTTGGGTTGTTTAGGGGTTTTTTGTGCATAAGATACTTTTTTATCCTAAGCAAGAATAATCTTCATTAAAACTATGGTTATGCAAATAGTAATAAATTCAGAACAACTTAAGATCTGCAATATATAAGTCCAACCAGATGTTCACAGCACACATTTTTCACTCTGCCAGTGACCGAGTGTACACATTCATTGTTCTATTTAAACATCAACAGTATAGTGAGAGGCATACAAGAATGGGAGAGGGAGCAGTACCAAGCATGATAGCTTTAGGAAGTTACACTTGAATCATAGAATCATAGAATTGTTAAGGTTGAAGTGACCTCAAGGATCATCTCTTTTCAAACCCCCTGCCCTGGGTAGGGACACCTCACACTAGATCAGGCTGCTCAGAGCCACATCCAGCCTGGCCTTAGGATTTTACTTCACCTCATGAAGCCAGCTGCAGCTCTTGATCAGCTAGGCAAAATTGGATTTTAAAAAACTTTTTTATTTTTTTCATATGCATCTTTGCTCCTTGTGTTTCACAAATGCAAAAATGCTTGCCTATGAATTATGCCTTTCTGTTCTAACCATACACTAAAAAATCAGGCTCTTAGCCAAAATTAATATAGCATTCCTACACTTGTTCAGAATAATTAATGAAGATATGCAAAATCAATACAACACTAATCCCTGTGGAACTCAAACCATACCTGCCTCCAGTCCTTTTATTTCACCCTATTCACCTTTCCCTTTTAGCTGGGCTCCAAATCTCTTCTCACTCACAGATTTTTATTACGAAGTAGTCATTTCTCATAGGGTACCAATACTGCCAATCTGATCCAAAATAGCTTTTTGTGCTCATCAGATAAAGTTTTCTGATTCCTGTCAAATGCATCCCCAGAAGGGTCTAGACAGTAATATGAGGAGGCAGGGAGGCCCATGGCACTCCCCTGATTCCCACCACTCTTCAATGAGTTTACTTCTGGTTTTATTACTTCACTAAGATAGCCATGAGTACCAGATCTGGGCACTTCTCATTTTCAGGCAAACTTGGAGTTGTAACACAAGCTTAATTTTCTTAGGGAGGATCTGCTTGAGCTATCTCCAGCTCCTTGCCCAGGAGCTAAAGTACTTTTCCAGCAGAGATGAGTTTCCTTTGATAGGAAAGTGATTTGCTTCAAAGGCAGAAGCAAATTGCTTCAGCATCTACTAATAACGTCTATTTATAAGAATTCACAAATTAAAATATTTTATTTATTATATTCAACTATTGCAAGCCAGCAGCAAAAAAAAAAAAAAAAGGGAAAAAAAATACCACAAATTTATAATTTCTACTTTCCAGTTTAGACCTGGAAATGAATTAGTTCCTAATTAATATTTAAATGCTGCTGGCTACATTACACTGGTAACTGTAAAGAGTATTATAAAGAAGAAATCACTGTCTATATATAATTATATAGCTTCCATTTCAAAGTCACTTAAGAAGGCTGGATAGGGTAAAGGGTATTAGAATAAATTATGCCTATAGATCAATCAGATTATATTTTCCAAATTGTTTTGGGTCAGTGAGCTTTTCTATATGTAAATGGATTCATAATGTTGATCTTCAGAATGTATTCAAAATATGCTAATAAAATTCCTGTGTCTAAGATAGAGATTATCATCAAGGATAGAATTTATCTCTCCTGACATCCATGCTACATCTGTGCTTCTTGCATAGGGTGGGTTTCATCTGACTGCACAGAGAATCTGTATCTGAAGTAATCTCTTGAAGTCCCTCTAAAGTCAGTAGTGAGAAATAGCCAATCCCAAATCATATTTCATATGATCTGGATTATATGAGTATCTTTGGATAGGCTTAACAAAGAGCAAGAGATTCCTACAATGTATCTATCTAAAGGTAGAAGATGCTAACACTGTCCAAGGTGATTCAGCAGTTAGAGACTGTAGCTCCCAGAGATTTAGGTGTTTTTATCTATTTTATATTAAAGAATCATATTGGGATAATTTTGTTTCAGCCTATACAGTTACAAGACAATAATAAAAAACTAGGACCTTGAAGTACCCTCTTTTGATGTTGCTTAAACAATTCAGAGGTTGATTTTCTCCCTTTGGCTATGAAATAACTAAAGTATAAAGCTTTCATGAATTCTCCTTTGCAAACTGTGGTTGACTCAAGAACAGAAACATTTTACATACATTTGTGATATAAATATTATTTTTAAAAAAGAAAAAAAAACCTAAAACACAAACAAACAAACAAGAAACCAACTAGGGGAAAATATAAATAAAAACAGTAGCCACTCCCAGAACCCATAAACAAGACACAGACCTCATAGGAACAAATAGGAAAGTTGTGTATCCTAATATTGTTAGACTTTAGCTTTATGCCCAGCTAAAATTCAGCAAAAAGATGCCATTAAAAAAACAAGATTTAATCATAATGTAGTTGAAACACATGTGTGTTATATAATTTATAATAAGATTTACTGCCTGTAATTGCTGTGCACTTTTTATGCCTCCAAGAACTGAATGATTTAGAGTAGAATAGAATAGAATAGAGTAGAATAGAATAGAATAGGATAGAATAGGATAGAATAGAATAGAATTAACCAGGTTGGAAAAGACCTTTGAGATCATCGAGTCCAATTTATCATTCAACACTATCTAATCAACTAAACCATGGCACCAAGCACCCCATCCAGTCTCTTTCTAAACACCTCCAGTGATGGCGACTCCACCACCTCCCTGGGAACCTACTAACTGTGCTGAATTTTAACTATGTATCAGAACTAGGCCTATAGAGAACATGGTGGTGTGTGTTCATAGAGGCTCATCTAAGAGCTTCCTCCTTCTTGTTATCAAAGCAAAGTCTTTGTGTTTCAAGTTCCTCAGAATCCAAAATCTCAAGGTCACAAGCATGGTCCCATCTCAGTCCTATTAATAGCTTATATTTTACCTGCAGATTTCAGATCTTAAAGAGTGGAGAAAATATATGGGAAAACTATCTATTTTTGAATGAAAAGGGTAAGGGGATTCACCTCATCTCTGGAGTCATTTGAAAGTTGCATGTTTAATTTAACCAAACTCTTTAAGCTCTTTTGTAGTCAAAGGAGAGAAAGAGGTATTTCTGAAAAGGCAACTCAGCCCATGGTAATGAGATTCCTGCCCCAATGTTTCTGAGATAAGTAGGACAAATCATGATGTGGAGGTGCCTGTCTTTGTCAATTGATTAAAACAGGAGCCCAGACAATTAGTTTAAGCTTATCAGGTTTTAAATGGCTCTAGTTAGGTGAGACAAAGGAAATTCTAAGGCTGCAATCTAATGTAGCATACATTCCAAAATTGTATTTGATGCAGACACTTAACTTTTACTTACAGAGGAAGTGAAAGTTCAACTTTATTCTTAATTGCACAAAACTGAACAAAGAGATAAGAATTATTTTTGTGTTATCACACAGCACCATGAACGCTTTATAGATGTGTTGTTTTTCCCTCATAAAATTTCATTGAATTTTTACTGATGTAATCCATTTGGAAGAGATTTTTAAAAGACAGCATTTGTATTTATTAGTGATCTCAGTATCATATGAGAAGGAAAATTTCCTTTGTTATTTTTTTTTCAGAGTGATATGTATTAAAATGTACTGTATTTTAAGTCAAATTTGAGTGAGACCTTTCAATTTTATCAACGGGGTATTTTAGATTAGTTAAGCACTGACATCTTTAGAATTTAGACTCATGGGAAATAATGACATTTTAAAATTTCATTTATATTGGCAAATAAAAATATAGAAATGTCAATACATGTAATTAAAGACCAGAGTCTTAAAATTAGTGTAGTATATATTGCCATAAGAATTAACATATGAGTATGATGAGAAATTTATTTCCTGAAAAGTTTGCAAATTAAAGACTTAAAAGGGAAGGTATTCCCATTCTTTCTGAATAGCAGGTTATTGAGTAAGGCATCTATCACCTCTCTTTTTCCTTTTTTTTTTTTTTTGTTCCTTTTTATTTTATTTTGTTTGGTAGCTCTGATTTATTTTGTTATCTTTTCCTAAAGGGAAAGGCATGAATTTGTTATTCTCATCAAGTGATTGGAAAAGATTGGTGATGGACACTTAGACAGGTTACCCAGAGAAGTTGTGAATGTCCCCTCCCTGAAATTCTTGACGCCAGGCTGGATGGGTCTTTGAGCAACTTGATTTAGGGGAAGGTGATCCTGTCCATGACGGGGAAGTTGGATCTCAGAGATCTTTAAAATCTCTTTCAACACAAACCATTGTATGATTTTGTGATTCTATGAAGCAGGTGAAATTCACAGACTTGGAAAGGTAGATAAAGTGCAGAAAGATATAGAAATGCAAGCACAATAGTTTCTTTGACAATGTAAGCCTGTTGACTGGATGATAAATTTTTATTTAGAGCTAGGCTCAGTTTACCAAGATGCAGCTGATATGAAGGGCAAGTTATTACTAGCAGTATCACCTGTATTTTGTTTTGCCTTGTGATGGGTAGATATATTTAAAACCAGTGTGAACTTGCAACAGGGTTAAAATGACCAAATACTGAAAAGTAATGCTCCAAGGCCGTCAAAAGCTAAGTTACAAAGTGGCACAAAAGCTGTGCCATAGTCTCAAGCTGCACAAGGGGAAGTTTAGAATTAAGGTGAGGAGAAAGTTCTTCACAGAGAGAGTTGTTAGGCATTGGAATGGGCTGCCCAGGAAGGTCATGGAGTCACTGTCCCTGGAGGTGTTCAAGAGGTGATTGGATGTGGCACTTGGTGCCATGGTCTAGTAGTCATGAGGTCGTGGGTGAAAGGTTGGACTTGATGATCTTTGAGGTCTTTTCCAAACTTATTGATTCTATGATTGTATCCACTTTGATTTCACGGGGTAAATATTTACAAATGCATACAAAACTCCCAGGTTTAATCTGCAGGAATTATTTATTCAGATACAGAGTGGAAAGGAGGTACATTCCAACAGGCAAATGTATACTCCACAGAGTGATCAGGAACATAACAAACTACATATAGGATAGTTTGGCTGTGAAATCAGATGTCATTTAATTGTGATGTCTGAGGCAGGACGAAGAATGGATCAGTTTCCTTGGGGATTTGGTTTTAGGCTAATCACTACAGTGCCTAAAAATACACATTCTTCCAAAGTGATAGGAATAGTAGAAACAAAGTGAAAGAAAGTTAAGTACAGAAAGTTTTATGAAGCAACTCAGATGATAATAAGTTCTATCAACTTGATTTTGAACCATTTGAATTGATTTATATGCCATTTTGACAGAAAAGTCATGTGTCTGTCTCATTTCCAGTTAGAAACTTCATTCTGAATCTCATTATTGGAGAACTGAAACAACTGCATGTGAAAAATATTTATCTGATGCAAATTATCTGATGAAATTATGTATCACAGAACTAAAGAAAACAAATATTTTTTTTTTCCACGCAGATAGGTCCTTTATTAATTTCCTGTGAACTTAACTTGTGAATTTTCCATTACATAAACTGAAAATATTTCCTCCGTAGCTTTTAGATTTTCTTCCTTCTTTTCCCTCTCCTGCTCAATGGCCAAATATATTTTAGAATAAAACATACAATTTTATGAAAGATCAAGTTGCGTGAAACAAACATTTTCTTCTTAATATATGCTTGAGAAAAGGAGATTGTTATAGTCTAAATTATCTGGAATAAATAATGATTTTTATTTAATGTTATTTTGATCCTACTACATACATGTTGGAAAAAAAAACCCAAAACAACAAAAACACAGCAAAACCACCCCCACACTGGTGTAATTTTCTCCTACATGACCATATCAGACTGGGAAGCATGTGCTGGCATTTCCAGTATAAACAGAAATATAACTGTTGAGTCATAGGCATTTGGAATTACTACATTTCCTCCTTCAGGTCTTTGGATTTGATTCAAAGCTTGCTGAAGTCAATGGATGTTGCATCATAAAATCTGGGTCTTTTATTCATCAGTTTAATTCAGAAGTTTTCTTATAACCATTCATGGGTTTACAATACCTTTTGGTAAATGCATAATAATAGTTGCTTAACAAAATGGCATTTGATTTAAACTTTTTTTTTCATTAAATAATTTTAATTATCCAATTAATATATATTCAAAATGACACAGAAGAAAAGCTCAGAAAATTAATAATACCTTGAATGAATCCTTTAATCACTTTAATTACAAAAGCTCACAGCATTTCTGTAAGTTTGTTAAGAAAATTTCTTGGCTATGTTCCTACTTAATAAGATTTTTACATTTTTATATCATTGGGACATTAATAAAAAATTGTGAAGTGGAAAGATGAAGAAAATAAAATGGACAAAGGAAGAGGTATGAGTGTCATCTAACTGGATTTCCATGAGGTCTTTCACGCTGTTCCCTATAACCTCCTTCTCTCTAAATTGTGGAGATGTGGATTTGATGGGTGGACTGTTTGATGAATAAGGAATAGGCTGGATGGTCGTGTTGAGAAAGTACTGGTGAACAGCTCAATAATCAAATAGATATCAGTGACAAGTGGTATTCCTAAAGGGTCTGTATTTGGACCAGTGCTGTTTAATATCCTTGTCAATGATATAAACAATAGCATTGAGGGGACCTCAATCAAATTTGCAGGTGATACCAAGTTGAGTGATATAATTGACACACCTGAGGGATGGGATGCCATCCTGAGGGACCTGGGCAAGCTAGAGAAGAGAGCGTGTGTGAACCTCATGAAGTGCAACAAGACCAAGTGCAAGGTCCTGCATATAGTTCAGCACAATCACTGATATCAGTACAGACTAGGGAATAAATGGATAGAGACAAGCCCTGCGGAGGAAGAATTCGGAGTATTGATAAATGAAAAGCTGAATATGAACTGGACACGTTTGCTTACAGGCCAGGAAGCCAAATGTATGCTGGACTGCATCAATCAAAAGAAGTGTGTCCAGCAAATCAAGTGAGATCATTTTAGCCCTCTGTTCTGGTGAGACTTCACTTGGTGTACTGTGTCCAATTTTGGTGTCATCAGTACAGGAAAGACATGGACTTATTAGAGGAGGTCCATAGATGGGATACAAAAATGAGGAGAGGGAAGAAAGAAGAAAGGCTGAGAGAATTTGGGTTGTTCAGCGTGGAAAATAAAAGGCTACAATATGGGTGACCTGGGTTGCCCAGATCCTTCTAAACATTCAAGGTCACGCTGGATGGGGCTCTGAGCAACCCAGTCTAGTTAAAGATGTCCTTCTCACTGTAGGGGGCTTGGACTAGATGACCTTTAAATTTGTATTCCAATACAAAACTTTCTATGACCCTATAATGAAGGAAAAAATACAAACAAACAACAACAACAACAAAACAAACAAACAAACCCCATAATTTTTGATAAGGATTCAGTTATGAGCTCTGCATATCTGTTGATACAGGTCATAAATTTAGATCTGAGGTATGCATTAAGACTTTCAGGTAGTGAGAAATTACTTTGCCAAAGTCCATAACAGCACACATTTTGTATAGATCCCTGTTCAGTGAGTCATTCTGAAGTCAGTCTCTTCCCACCTCTGGATGTAAAACCTGTGTAAGCCCACATAAAAAATATTTTCCTACCTGATTATGTTTGGCCATGGTTTTGTGCACCTTTGACTCCCACTGATTTCAGTGGGAGCTGAAATTTCTCAGCTCTTTGTAGAGCAGGTCTTCTGCCTTGTAGGGTCAACTAGAGAAAAAACTGCAGTGTTGACAGTATATGTTCTACATAGCATGTGATCTTGAGGATTTTCACAGTATCCCTTTCAGATGCTTAGCTTCCAATTCACACAGCCATACCAATGTTCAGCACAGGGAGTATAGCTTCAATTTCCTCGCATTTTGAAGTTTTAAAACCAATGATTTCTGTGGCTATGTGACTCCAGTCTCTCCAGGTTGAGGATATTTGACCAACTTTTCAACTCTTCAGGAGCCCCAGATTTTGGTTCATGCTGGGTATTCACTAACACAAGTCTGCCTCAGGCTGTTCACCTGACTACATGAGGGGACAAGCAAGTACTACCAGTCCTCTTGGCATCAGGGAAGGAAAAAGAACTTGGTTTAGGGTGTCCTTTGGTGTAAATGCACGTTGTTTTTAAACTTCTGTAGTAAATATCTGTGGTAATGTTCTCAACAAGCAAGTTTCAGCCACTAGCCAGGTGGGGGTTGGTCTCTTCTTCCAGGCAAGCAGCACCAGAACAAGAGGACACAGTCTCAAGCTGTGCTAGGGGAAGCTCAGGCTGGATGTTAGGAAGAAATTCTTCCCAGAAAGAGAGATTGGCCATTGGAATGTGCTGCCCAGAGAGGTGGTGGAGTCACCAACACTGGAGATTCTTGGTGCCATGGTTTAGTTGATCAGATGGTGTTGGGTGATAGGTTGGACTTGATGATCTCTGAGGTCTTTTCCAACCTGGTTAATTCTGTTCTGTTCTAAAAATATACTTACCTGAGATGTACATACTTTAATTTGAGCTCTCATGAAATCTTCTTGATTTTTCTTTTTTTTTTTTTCCCTGTCTCTCTTATATACTGCTCTAGCCCTTCCTAAAAACTAATGAGCCAGACATTCTCCTCCTGAGCTGCAATAAAGGAAAAACAACAAATGAAGAGAAAATTTCTGCATCTCCCTTAGAGCTGGTGCATCCTGCAGATGTCTCCCAGTGGCTCTCATTAGCTGTAATGGAAAGCAGCTGAGACTCTGCACAGCTATACTGGTCTTCACTGAGCAGGTGCTTGTGCATGAAAGTGGTACATTGAGAAATATTCCTTCTGTGATACAAGTGTAGGATATTTAACCATGTAGCTTGACTTTGGTGCTGTAGGGATAAACTAAGCCCAAATTTCACTCCAGAAGGTAAACTTGTTACTTCATGAGGAATTTCTCCTTTCCCCTAAAAAAATACATGTATAATGTGAACAGATGGATTTATTTACATATGGCATAACACAAACTAGTTATCTAGTAACTGTTTATGCATGGGGAAGACAGAAAGACCACTTCAGGAATTATCCATTCTTATGTAGGTACTTGTAAGTAGGAAGACTCCACTAAGGCGCCTGACTCTTCACTAACAGTAGGAAAACAGGCATTATTTATCTATTAGATGTCATGTAAGAGGAGTTCTTTCCCTAAAAATCCTTGCTTCTCCAATTATGGCTATAAAAGAAAAGAAGGGTAGTGTTCTCAAAGATGGTTATTCACTATTCGCTACTTTAACTCTATCCTATTTGTCTAAATTCTGAAGTTGAGTAAAATCAGTCCATTTCAGATCATAGTGAACCATGAATGCAATAAATTCCCAGTTATTAGGAGATCACTTTCTTCCTGCACCATCTTTGATCTTCTTGTGTGTACTGAATATCATACTAGGCTCTTATTTGCTGAACTTTTGAGTTACAAGGCCCACAGAAATAATGGTAGAGACACTACTAGAGTAAAATGCGATAGTATGCTCTGAAGACTTCTTTTTATTGAGACCATAAGAAGATAGGCATAGTCACATGGGATTAGACCAACAATCCACCTCTTGTCTCAAATAATGGCCAAAAGAAGATACCTGCTCGAAGAGCATTGTCATCTGTTACACTCCCCGAGGCCAAATACTTTTTGCCTAGGCACTTTAAGAGCTTGGGGTTATTTCCAAATTGAAAGTCTTGCTGGAAGTAGAGGAGTAACTTTGAGATGGATTTTCATTAAAGGACAGTTCTATTACTCCAAGATGTAGATATGTGTTCATTTTCTGTGAGCAACAGAAAGTATCTGGATGCAGAAGTTCCCTTATGGCTCCCTGCATATCCAAAGGGGATCTATGAGAGGGTAATAACAATGCCTTACCTGTGCTAACCTGTGCCTTGGTTATCTGAATCTGATCTGGTCAGCATGCTGGAGGATCTGACAGACTTAAACTTTGTGCAGTATTTTATCTCCAGCACATAGAACTTTAAAGCTCAGAAAGTCATTAAATTACAAGCTGACACAAGGAATGCCTAGTGGGATTAACCTTCAAAAACTAATTACCAAAGAGATCAACAAAAGGCAGCCTGCATCACTACTGTTGTGACAGCATACCAGAGGAGTGAACAGTGTCAGAAAATGTTGATTAAAAGAATCCAATTCACTGGAGACCCTTTTTCTATGTAGGAAGAAGTTTCTAAATATTTACCAAATACAGATCAATGAAAAACAGGATTATAATTATAAACTAGGGGACTGGGTGAAACTGCTGTGGTGATGATGATTATTTTACCATTTTCCCAGTAGTTTAAAGGAAAAGGGTTTGGGTGAAGTGTTGCATCCAGGAAGGATCAGTTCCCATCATAAAGAGAAGTGGTGGGATGATCTCACCTTTGTTTAGACATCTACAACTGAATAAATCACCCTGAATTTCCAATGATGACCAATGAAGAAATACAAACATTATGAGCGCCTGATTTTTCTGAGTCACATTCAAAATGCATGCTAGCATTAGTTTTTATTATTGTTGGGTTGTGTAGTTTGGTTTTTTTTGTTGGTGATGTTGGTTTGGTTTTGTTTAGTTTTCCCTTGAGTATAAAAGGCAAGTCCCAGCCAATAAATTTACCTGTGAAATCTGTTAATTACTCCTGAGATTCCATGTTCTCTGGACGAATCCAGTCCTAGGTGATGTGGTAAAGAGTGAAGCAGCAGCTAATGTTACATATAGGTATGTGTATATACATATATATAGACACGTATATGACCAAGAGGGTTGTGTGTGTGTGCATCCATGTCAAATATGACAGAATATCATAATAAGTATTAAATTTGATTGTATTGGATGGTATTTTAGATATTGTATATATGTCTGTGTGTATACAGATACACTCCATTTTCACAACTTTTAGAGTGATTTCAGTTTGACTAATAAAATAAAATCTTATTTCTATAAAGACAAAAAGAAGACTGGCTTTCTCAAATTTCTGCAAATGCTGTTGGGCTAACTATCCCTCTTAAATACCAAAGATACTAAAGTGTAACCTGAAAAATCATATTGGGAAGCTAAGAAACATACTGGAAAGATGAAATCCCAGGTTTGGACAATGAAAAGAATCTCAGTAAGCTTGGAACCCTGCACAGTCTTACAGACCAACACGCTCCCAAAAGCTACGGCCTAGTTGATGCTATTACCAGAGTTCTAGGAACGTGTTAGTTATATAAATATTGTTAAATCAATCTGATGGCAGCACTAATATAGAGAGGTTGTCAGAAAGGACCCAAAAGAAATTAGGACACTTAATTACCTTTATGGAGTCTCTGAATAAAATAAATGTCTATTGAATTTTCCTCCCCCATCAGTTTAAGGCTCTTCAGAAATATTGAAGTGGTTATTCTAGCTTGTTCTTTATTGCAGATTTTTGGTGGTTTGTTTGTGGTTTGTTGTTTTTTTTTTTTTTTTTGGGTGTGTGTCTGGTTTTTTTGTTTGGTTGGTTTGGGTTGGGTTTTTTGTTGCTGTTGTTTGTAGGGTTTTGTTTGTTTGTTTTGGGGGGGCTTTGTTTGTTTTCATTATTCTTACAATTAAATAAAGATGCTAATCAGAGTTTAGTTTATAATAACAGCTGACAGGCCCTGAGGGATCCATTCTGCAAGCTAATAGTCTATGAATGCAGAACAATCCATAAACCAGCATGGGGGAACCAGTCTGTTATTAGAAGTGATCATCTTATGATTCTATGATCTTCATTCACAACTATAGATTGCATATTGCAATGACTTTTGTTCTGGTGAGATATTCTTCTTACTTAGAACCTGTGCACTACTGCTTTTCACATGTAGCTTCTTCACTTTGGCCAAGGGAGAATAGGGGAAAAATGTACTTTATATTATATATATACAGGATAGACATGGGTAGCTCATGTTCTGATCTGTTGGGAGGTGCATCAGGTGTGGTACAGGAGCCCAGCAATTGACTGAGCATTGACTGCTTTAAAATGTTCATAAGGACATAGTACTGCTAACACAGTTGCACAATATCTGGATAAGAGCAAAGGGATTCTTCTCTTTGAGGCTATTCACTTAAGCATTTTTAACATTAGCACGATGATGTTCAATCGTTTCAGTCTAGTCAGTCACAAAAAAAATATTTCAATCATTTGATACTGAGTAAAGACTCTGAAAGGGAACCTTATATCCTCTTAGAATGTCAAGTTATTGAAACTTAAATCACTGAAGATCAGGCAAGTCAGATTGCAGATGATTGAGGAACTCTTTTCTGAGCCAAAACCAGGATAGACCTCTAGGTATTGCATTAATTCACAATTTTATCTGTATTGTACAAAAGAGATAAAAGCTGATCTCTAGGTCTGCATAGAAATAGGGGTAGTAGTAAACATGTCAATGTTTCCTAACATGCCCTAGCTGGGAAAAAAGAACCCCAACATAATTTCATAAAATCTTTTACTTAAATTACATGGTATATGTATCATATCCTTTCCTGGAGCAATGAAGTGACACTGTATCTTCAAAAAGTTTAACTAAATAAACAAATCTTGGTTAAATTTATGAAAAAAAAGCCTCCATCTTTAACCAGAATATTGTTTGTATCTTGAACTCACTGACAGACAAGTGTATTATAATCTTACCTACAAATCTAGAAGACACATTCTCTGCTTGCAATCACATTTTTGTGGGGGGTTATCTTCACTTTTGTGAAAATTCTGTAGCTTCAGTGTGGCAGAAGCCTTTGAAGTTTAAATGAACATCCATGCTTTCCTTAGCCTTTAATTGAATGCAGAGGCAACCAAACTCTCCCTACAGTGTGACTCATGTTTGAGAAGAGATTTCTTCAAGTAAGGTAGGATTGGTCACTAAAATTGTTCTCGCCTCCAAATTCTGTCTGTAAAAGGCTCGTGAATGTAACAAATTACAATGAACCATCGGGATAAGATGTAAACATTCTGTCTTTATAGTAGATAATATACTGTGATAGCATATAGAGGAAAGAAGTGAGAAACACAGAAGAAGAAATTTTTCATTCTTTTATCTTTTTCTTACTCTGAGCATTTGAACATGATATCTTTAATTGATAAAGAAACTGGTTTAATGTGGAATTTGTTGTGTTGACTTTTAAGTGACATTCAGTGACAACGGTGCAATGTTAATAGAACTACCAACCCTGGGAAATTTGCACACATTATATACTTGGTAAAATTTTAGCTTTAAAAAAATTAAAGTGATTTGAAGGAACCTTGGCTGATAGCCTAATAAGGAAATACCACAGAAGGTAATGAGCTAGGTTAAAATACAAGCTAGACAGACCCTTATTCTTGAATTGTGCTATTGATTTCAGCTTCATTGGAACCACATTTGAAGCACAGTACAGAGCTTGTCTGATATAGCCCAAGGAAGGTGAATACATTGAGGAAATGTTGAAATGGATTGTGTCAAATGGCTTAAGCTAGGTGTGCACTATAGTTCTTTTGAAAAAGACTTAAGGGTATATTATCTCTGCCTTCGGAAAATGTCATGGCAGCAAGCAATAGCTATGTGAAACAAAAGGACTCTGTATTTTCACACAAACTAAATAAGCTCCTCACATTGTCTTGGAACTCATGAGTATCACAAGAATCACTTACTCATAAGAAGCCCTGCTGGAGAGGACCTTCCAGGTGCCCCAGCAACAGCAGCTGCCTTCTGGGAGTGCCAGCTACACCAATGCCATTGATAACATATGTCTGTCTAATTTACTAATTAGATTTACTAATCTCTGAGCATGGAGATAACACAACTTGTCAGGTGATCTCTTGCAATGCCTGTCTATTCTTACCCTAGTTCAACAAAGCTCTCTGAGACCAGAAAAGAAACAATGTATAACGCAGAAGTGCAAGAGTGACTGAATACTTCTGAGATGCTCTAACTTGCACTTCCACTGAAGATCCAGCCTAGAGAAAATGTTCACTCTGATGTTGGTCCTGAGCTTAGCCTCAGTGACTGCTGTGGCATGGGTGGTATCGAGGCTGGTGAGTCATTCAGGCTGCCTACAAACCAGAAGAGCTGTAAATTCTAGTTCTGCACACAGTCAATGGATGGAAGAATTTATGATATCTAAATCTGGCACTCATTACTGGCAGTCTCAATATGGCACTCAGTCAAATAGGCAACCTAGTCTTATGAACAGAAATGACTAAGGGTCATTAGCTTATGAAAGCCAAAGAAAGTCAACTTCCTACCCCAGAGGCACAGCAGCTCTAGTTTCAAATTTGGTTTCTCTGAAATAAGTAATCAAGAAAAGCAAGAAGTGATTTACTAAGAGGTTTAAAATAGAACAGGTTTGCCATCAACAATAGCTTAACTCTCTAGAGCATTGTGCCCACATTGTACCAAAGACAAGCTTTGCATAATAGACTTTACTTCCACATGAATACAATTATAGACTCTCCAGAGGCAAAAGCAGAAATCAACAGAGAACAGGCTTTTCATCATCATTTATAAAAACTTTAGAAGTATGTTGAAAATGGGGAAATGCTATTTACCTCCATTGTATAAAACCTTGAGGTACAGAGCTGTGATAAATACACCATTCTGCTGTTTCAGATTATTACAGGCTACAGACATGCCCTATTTTGAAACCCTTCAGCTTTTCCCATTGTCTTACAAACTTCAACATTTTTTCATTTTATTTCCAACTTCCCTTAATTAAAGTAGCAAAAAGCCATGAACACAAACATATTTAAAATCAGAGATCACTTTCTAAGTAAATTTAAGAAGTACAGTGCTGGTTCCTCTATTTAAACAGTAAATCTACAATGAATATTTATGCAGACTAAATCAACTAACCAAATCATGGAGGAAAAGCTAATTAACTGGATCTGTCAAAGGAGAATGAGAGCTAAATAGTGACCCTTATACTGGAAAGTAAATCTTGACTTGTGTGATTAATTGTTATTCTTGAGGACCGGATTTGTGGCATCACATCCAGAAAAACTGCTGCTTGATCCTGGAACTCAGACCATGTATGTGCACTTCTGCAGCTCTCTGTTAGATGTAGAAATGCACATATAGATATCTCTAGAATCAGACAAGAAGCCAAATGTTATTCAGTGGCCAAAACTAAAATATCTGGTTATTTGAACATGACATTACTTACCTCAGGTATGAATTATGATGCTGAATTTCAAAATGGAAAGTATCTTCTTTTGCATTGTTCATTGTTTTCTCCTGTTGTGGCTTCAGACATATCAGTTGTACTAAAGATAATTGCTAGATGCACCCTCAGATTTGCAGACTCTTGCCTATTACAATATTCCAGTTTAAGTCATTGAATTTACAAAGAACTTTGTTCATTTAAACATCTAGCCTAAACTAATTGTCTAAGAACCATTGACAATGGAGAGAAAAAACACCTCTAAGTTATGATTCATTTTACCTCTCACTACAAGTATAAGGTGATGTGAAGCATTTCTCTACTGAGACAAGGTAAAGCCCATGAATCTAACCATTAGTTTTCACTGAGTGCCAAAGGTTTGATGGTTAAAATCAGGTAAATTATTATACTGGGCAGGAACATGAGTCAATATACTCATAAAGATATGATATGATAATGGAGAAAATTTTTTGATGATTATTTAAAATAACAACTCATATTCTCTCTGTGCTGAAGATAAGGAAACTAGAGAAAACACATTGCAAGCAGGCAGAAATTTGAAGAGGTCAACCATCTTTATGTAAATTGTAAAAACTGCATCCAGTACATAAATTATTCTTTCCAATTCCCTGAAATTCAATAGTCAATTAACATGTGATATTACATGTTTAAAATGAGCCTTTTTTTAAGTAATGATTTTTTCCCAGGAAGGGCAAATTTGTTGCAGGTTTATTTCCTAGTATTCACACACTTGAATTCAAACTTGTCTCTCTTAATAAAAGAAGAGAAGCTAAAAGTTTGCTGGCACTTTAATTCTCTTTGGTGTCACATAGGCTTCAAGAGGTCTTTGTCCATTAATATTGTCCCTGTGTATGACAGGATACCTGACAGATACTCAATACAACCAGCCCTTCAGGTGCATTTCCAATTATATAGAGAGAGTTGGATGCAACCACTTACTTTAATGAACCAAATACCAGGAATTTAACCTAAAGTAATTGTCTGACTTTTTCTTTTTATTTTCTTTTGTTTTAAACATAGATCCCCAGCAGATCTAGGGAGGTGATTCTGCCACTTTTCCGTTCTAGTAAGGCTTCACCTGGAGTACTGTGTCCTGTTCTGGAGCCCTCAGCACATGAAGAACATGGACCTGATGGAGCGGGTCCAGAGGAGGGCCATGAAAATGATCAGGGGGCTGGAATACCTCTGCTGTGAGCACAGGCTGAGGGAGCTGGGGTTGTTCAGCCTGGAGAAGAGAAGGCTCTGGGGAGACCTAATAGCAGCCTTCCAGTACCTGAAAGGAGGCTACAAGAAGGCTGCAGAGGGACTGTTTACAAAGGTCTGCAGTGATAGGACAAGGGAAAATGGTTTGAAATTGGAGTTACATGGGATGTTAGGAAAAAAGTTCTTTAGTGTGAAGGTGGTGGAACACTGGAACAGGTTGCCCAGGGAGGTAGCTGAGGCCCCATCCTTGAAGATACTCTCGGTCAGGCTCGACAGGGTAGGGGACAATTTGATCTACTGGAGGATGTCCCAGCTCTCTTCAGGAGGGTTCAACTAGATAACCTTTGGAGGTCCCTTCCAAGCCAAAATGTTCTATGATATTAAGAAGCTAAGCCAAGTTCAACTGGGTTTTTTTTTGGAAATTAATCTTACTTAATTTCTCTCTCAGTGACTCCATAAATAACCTTAAAAAATAATGGTTTGGTGTTTTTTTTTTGCATTTGAAAGAGGAGAAAATTAATATGAAGCTTCATGCCCTAAAAGGCAATTTGCATCCTGTCTCCCAAAATTAGAAACCTAGTTAAACCTGCAGCATGGCATAATTAGGCATTCCTGAAGAAAAAGAGAACTTCCCCCCCATTTTTTGTAGTATTATAACAATACACAAAAATTACCTCCTCTGAATATTTTCATTTGAACTGCTGTTCTCTTGTAGAAAATATAGCTTGTGTGTTCACACACATATATATATCAGTACAGTTAAAAGACCTCTAAAATACAGTGTTAAGCAGATAAATAATATTCTCCTGATTTTCTTCAAAGTCTCTGAAAGAAAAGGGAGCACTCAGTACATGCTGTTATGTATGCATATTTTAAAATTTGCATATATTTTGTGTGCATTCGTACTATGAATGTAAAATAGTTTTACACTACTGAACCCCTTGTAAACTTTTGCCTACTTTCTTTTTTCCTATTAAAGTTTTGTTTTGTGTTGTTTTCAGTGAGGAGGATGGGGATAACTGAGCTTTTAAATGTAAAGACTTTTCCCACTGAAATCTGTTGATTGATATGTTAAGTTTCAGACTGTCAAAAAATGAGAAAGCCAAAAACCTGTGCTGAATAGAAAGGAAACCATGTTATTTACATTGAAGATCCACAATATTCTTTGACCACTTTATGACTAAAAAGGATTGATCCCATGCTTTCAGAAGTTCTTCAATGGAGACTTCTCTCTTCACTTTTTCACTCATTTATCATTTTCTTAGTACTCTTCTGTAAATTTCCAAATAAAAATAATTATTTTACATTGTCTTTTCATACCTCTTATGCTGATTTATACATCTGCAGCTACCCTTACTTCTCTATCTTTCAAATTCTCTTAGTAGACCCTTTAGTGTGGACCTTTTGTTGTCAATGTTTGCTCCCAATTAGTGTCTTAATGTGAATTTGTTGCAAACATTAATTCCCCTTTGCTGGGAAGACTCTACTGCCTCAGCAACTGTAAAACTGAGATAAGCCATAGAATAATAGAATTGCAGAATGTTTTGGTTGGGAATGGACATTTAAAGGTCAACTAGTCCAACCCCCCTGCAGTGAGCAGGAACATCTTTAACTAGACCAGTTTGATCAGAGATGCATACAACCTGATATTAAATGATTCCAGGGATGGAGCTTCTACCACCTCCCCAGGCAACCTGTGCCACTGCTTTGCCACTCTCATTGTAAAAACAAATATTTTTCCTTATAGCTAGTCCTATTCTAACCTATTTTAGTTTAAACCAAATACCTCTTGTCCTATCACAATGGGACCAGCCTATTGGTCTTAAAGGGATTATAGACTTATGAAGTTCACAGCTTGCTATAGAGACACTATGTAGAAAGAAAAAAACAGAGAAATTCACTGCGACAGTGACATGATTTGAAAGTAGAGATTTAACACAAAAAGAATCAAAATTGTCTTTACTTATTCATCACATTTGCATTGTTTAATTTGTGCTTGTGTATTTCTAGGTCCCCAGGCAATGTAAAGTTGATGTGAGCCAGGAAAAATCATCCATATGCATTTATGGCAAAAATTGGTAGAAAGCATTATCTGGTGTCTATGAAGTCTTCTAGAACAGTTCTTATACTGACCATAAAAGCACAAGTAGAACAGGATCTTGCTTAAACTCCAGCAGTACAAGTTATCTATTGTAAACTTGACAAGAGTGATTTTTTTTGTCCATTTTGTTTCATGCAGAAGAAGCTTTTGAAAGTTTTATCAGATGTCCTAAAACTGACAGGGTGGTTCAGGAAACCACAGGTTGGTCTCTTCTCTGTATATAAGGTATGTCTAACTTTATTAACATTTTTCACCCAATCAACTTAAAATAACAGTTTGTATTGGAACCTATTGAAACTTTGAAGCTGGCCCATCTTTGAGCAGATGTTGGACCAGCTGAGCTTCGGAAGTCTGTTCCATCTTGACTTGTTATATGATCTTAAAAAATAAGCACTTATATTTCTGAAGAAGAAAGAGGACAAAAACAGTGTGCGACTCAGAAGCTCAAGCTTAATTCTTTGCTTCTGTTTTTACTTCTTGTGTGACCTTAAATACTTTTCTCTGTGTTTCAGATTCCCACAAATAAAATAGTAAAAATTAGCACTTTGTCCCAGTGTTGATGTAAGGGGAAAAATACAAAAGCTTCTAAGTGACCACAGTAGTGAAAATCATCTATTCATGTCAGATAAAAGCAAAAATACGTGTTGGTATTTCTCTACATAAACACATACCTTCACTTCTGTTTCTGTAAACTTTTGTCCTCATTTGAAAGCTGGAAAGGGATTGCCTTCCCACAGGGCAGATAAAGAAAACAGTAGTAGCACTTCAGAACAAAATGTTCCTTGTTGCATAACACAGAGCTGATTTCTGTAAGTTATGCAGATATGTGCAACAACAGGTATATGGCAATGAAAGAGACACATCCAACTGGCTCCACTTTGTGTCCAAATTGCAATGAGATTCTAACCTGGCATGCTGAAATGAGCTGGTCTCAGAGACTAGGATATATATTTTTTTCACACAGTTTTGCCTCCCCAAAGTTTAAAATGTAGTATGAAAGTCTGAGGCAGAACATATTCTACACACAGAAAAAGGACTGACTCAGACTGGGAGAAAAATAACTTTGCTCTGAGAAATCAGATCAGCTGAAAAAATTGCACTGGAATAGTTTCTTAGCACCTCTGGTTTCAAGGCATAAGTTACCTAAAAGATTTATTGGTATGATAAATTCAGATTTTTACTAGCCAGCCAATAATCTGAAACTTGCAGACTCAACTGGAAGAGAATCAGATAAGATTTCACATGTATTCAAGAGCAACTAAGTGATAGGTGCAAAAGAGCCTTAGAAAGCCATACAGGTCCATTCCACCTAAGATCGTGCTACCTGCATCAGGACATCCTTATGTAGGCATGGAATTTTCTGTTTCAGATTAATTTTTCATTTTAAAAAGTGCTGAGACCATAGCTCTCATTATCATTGGTAGGAGGTGTTGATGCTATGCATCTCTGAAAATGAGGCCACTTATTTTAGGCACCTAAGTATACTGGTCCAGACTTCTCTGTGCCATTCTGTAGATGCAAAGTAGCCACTTACCTGTCTTACTTTGTCATTTATAATGAGATACTGGCTTGAAATAAAAGCAAGACTTGTGAAATTAATCTGGTTTTTTTTTTTTCCCATGGTGCGATAAAATGCTTGTGATTTATCACCAAAACGTCTAGAGCTGAGGAAATGATCCAAAGGTCTTAAAGCTTTGAACTGAGATAAGCTGCCTGTCATAACAGATTTAGCAAGTGATCATGCAAACCACAGGAAAAATTCTTAGTCTTGCTGCAGACAAAGAATATCCTATTTACAGGAAAGCTGTGCTACTTGCTTTTTTTGTGTGATTCAGAAGATTCAGTGCCATTGGGGTGCATTAAGCAAGGACTTTAAGTAAAGCTGTGTTGCCAACTCTCGCTGCTTTCCTAATAGTGTAAGGATATTTGTTGCTTTGTACAAGTATCTGAGTTAGAGTACTGGGAAATTTTGCAGAAAAAAAGAAAAATAAAAAATGTAAACTTCTAGCCAACATTGTTGCAAAAGGAATCTTGAAACAGTGGCCTAGGGTAAGTAAAATAGATTCAAAAGATGGAACATATACATGTGCATGCGGACATGCTCAAGTATATATACAAACGTATACTAATGATATCAGAAGAAACACGATTCAGGATGGAAGCATGATTAAGATTGCTTAAACAGGATTGTTTCACTGAATCCTGACTGAAGAGCCACAACTAGCAAACCTTAGACCTTGCAACTTCTGCCTCATTAGACAGCAAAAGCTGAGCGTTTTAATTGGTTGTGTGTTTTGTTTCCTTTCTTTCTTTCTTTGGGGCTATTTTTGAGGGTTGGGGAGGGAGTAATAGAGAGAGAGAGAGTGTGTAACATTTCTACCTTTCAATGAGCACCAAGTTTTTTTAGAGAAGCTAGATGTGGGGGTGCTCTTCTGGAGAACATGTTCCCTGGCATTTTTGCTGAAAGCTAGACCATGGCTTAGTAGGAAAGGCTCCACCTGATTTTGCCACTATGTGAGTATCCATAGTAGGATGTGTGTTTCACTAGAAATAGACAGTAATGGATGAAGTCACATTCAGTGTTTAAAAGATGTGTATATATTTTTATTTTTCTGTGGGGCAAGGGGTGGGTGCTCATGGAGCAGGTCCAGAGGAGGGCCATGAAAATGATCAGAGAGTTGGAGCCCCTCTGCTATGAAGACAGGCTGAGGGAGCTGGTGTCATTCATCCTGGAGAAGTGAACGCTCTGGGGAGAACTAAAAGCATTTACAAAGGCCTGTAGTGATAGGATGATGGGCAATGGCATTAAATCTGGCTACAGAACCTCTAGTTACATCTCTTATTACACAGTTTTAGTTATTGAGGGACTTTGCCATATGACTTTGTTATTTCAGATGTAAACTTTGGTTTAAAAAATATAAAATATATAAGATAACTAAAAGTATTTAAAGATTTCTTATCATAGTTGCTTCTGTTTTTTTTTATTGTTGATCAAAAGCACAGTTCGGTGCCATCAACAATGATACTCCCTGATGGAACACCAAGCCAAATCATTTCAGCTACTATGATATGTTGTCTATCGTTTCTATGGAAACTTCTCAATGCAATTCTCATTGTGGGATCATCAAGCATATTGTTTAAATAATGCCTTTATAGTAAAAAGCTATCAGGTTATAATGAAGCAATGAAAAGATTCTTGTTATAAGTCATGTTGTTTAAGGAAAGCAGAGATCAAAAGGCAGGCTCCTTCTTGCACCAAAACACTTGTGTGTGGTTGGTAAAATGTTACAATGTAGGCTTACCATGACAATTCAGCTTCTTCTCTAAGAGAATAAGCAGACAGGGATAAAAGAAGCATTGCTTAAAATGCCTGTATTTTTTTTTTTTTTTCTCTCATTGAGGAGTTTTAATTTTAAGGACACTGAAGGTCATTTTGTTATTTTTATAGATACTAATTAGCTAGAGAAAGGCTATACATAAATGCAGCAGAAATCCAGAGGGTAACAACTCAGGCTGTTACATATTCCAAGAATCTGAAATTCCTAGGTAAAATTGGAGTCAGTATCCCAGGGAGGAGACACTTTCTGAAAGACAACATTTCAGAAGCAGTGTTTTCAAAGACATTCTTCCTTTCTTCAATGCTATCAAACATCTCTGGTTCACCAGGCCATGGAATGGCTTCATCAGTGACAGCTGAATTATCCACGGGTCACAGGCTCCTTTCATTTTTATTGCCCCTCTCCACAAGGTCAGTGTTAGAAACATTCGGAACTGATGTTTTAGACCTTTGTATGATCTTCTTCTTATCAAGAACATACTTTGCTTGTTCAGAGATTTGGGTGTGGTGGTTTTGTGGGGTTTTTAAATAAATATTTAAAGTCAATACAAATGAAGGTGAGACACTAAATTTTAAATAAAGTAATACAGCAGATCAGCAATGGTAGTGACCGTAATTCAAGACAAGGCTGGGAACTTAAGGAAGGGATGAGTTTCCACCAGTGTTGCAAATATTGCCTTAGCTGGCTGACATCAACGTGTGCCATGTAAAGGGATTGTTTTCTAGCAGACAATTGTGACTGTATCTTTGGAAAGAAACAGGCATTGGTCTAGTAACTTACACAAGAAGAAATTAATCTCATTCATCATACCCATGATACCACTAGCAGGAGCTAAATATGTCTACACTTAAAAATCTCTTCACTGAGGAGAGTAAATGAAAGTGATTTTTTTTTCTTTTTGTTCCTTGTGGCAGCTAAAGCCTGCAAAAGTTAAAATATTTACAAGATACTGGATCACTGGTCATTGCATGATGAAAATGTCTTCAGATTTGAAGACCAGAGAATGAAAGAAAATTAAAAAAAGGTCTTTGAACCTTGTCCAAGATGGTGTCATCAAAATATTAGTAAAAATACCAACTGCAGCAAATTAGTAGAAATTCATGGGGAAAGTATCAGACAGGAACAGAAAAATATAGATAGTCATGTGGCTAGGGCTTGCAGAAGTCAGGTGACATTCTGTATCCACGGGGAGAGTGGAGGGGTACTTCAACTGTTAAGCTACCTTTTCTTAATAAGAAATCAATTCTGCTGTGTCTTCTAATGAGATGTCACTGAATCATATTTGTAAACTACGTGGTCTACAGTAAATTCATTTGAAACTGTAAGGCACCTTGCTGAATATATATTTCTTAATTTGTCTTAGATTTGATTATATTCCATATTCATGCAATGTGTTGTGCTAATGTGCAATATGGATTTTTAATTGCATTATATTTGTATTTCATTTTATTAAATTTTTTAATAGCTTTGCTATTCAAGACATTGAGACTATTTTTAGGTTTCTAAATGATGATATTAGAAGGTAATGTAATATTAAAGAGTGTCAGGATAGCCTATAAATTAGTTAAGAAGCCAGATGGGCAACTGCAACAAACTCCTAAGGATTTATCATTAGTGTGTGGTTCTGTAAACTATCTTCTGTTAGTCCCTGGAAAAGACCAATCATTTTCTCACTTCTTAGTATTGTAGCAAAGAGAATTTGGGCAAATAGATTCTCCTCTTCTTCTTTACCATTTGTGTAATTTAGAATGACCTTTTTGATTTTACAGCTATCTCAATTATGAATGTAAGGGAATGAAATACCAGGCAACTCTTTATTTAGTTATTCATTTTTAATTTGGAAAGAAAATATGTATTTCTTGAGTTTTGGATTAAATGAAATGTTTTCAAATATTTAACCAGAATTACAAGAGGATTTCACAATGTCACAAAACCAGGAAGTGTGCCTTTCCAGTTCTGTAATTCAGAATTTTTTACTCAGTAAATTGTGAGATACTTATTCACTCTGAGGGTGGAAAAGTAGTTTTGTGTAACACAGAATCATAGAATGGCTTAGATTGGAAAGCATCTTCAAGATCATCTACTCCAACCTCCCTGTCATGGACATGGACACTAACACTTTGCAGCCATACTTGGTTTCTCAAGGCCTAGTCTAACCTGTCCTTGAACACCTCCAGGGAGTGGGTAACTAGAACCTTTCTGGGCAACCTATTCCAAAGTCTCACCACCCACATACTGAAGAATTTCTTCCTAAAAGCCAGCCTCCCTCAGTTTCAAACCGTTCCCTTTGTCCTATTGCTAGACATTCCTTATGAAAAGTTCCTCTTTCATGTCCTTCTGCAACTTTCTGATCAGAGCATCACCTGAGGGTGATGGATTTTACTACTTTGATACTTTTATCCAGCAACCTCCTGATTTTGAGAAAAGAGGGAAGAATATTTACATATCTATCACTTAAACTTATGTCCTCTAACTGTGGCTTATTTTCAATTACTTGTATGACTACTACAGGTAGATACATTTTATTTTCTTGTTTATGTATGCAGCTACAATATTATCTAGGCTATCATAGGGAAAGAAGAATAATGATGACCATACATTTTCTTCTCAATAAATTTAAAGAATTACAGGATTTTTTTATGGTGAGAAACAAGAAAAAGAGATGAGTTTTTATTAATATCAACATAAACTCATTTCCTTTCATCTTACCTTTTTATTTTGACACATGACAATCCTGAACATCATTATTAAATTCAGGGAAGTCAAGGTCAAAGAACTTACCCTTTTAAAGAGTTTTTGTTTGGTTGGTGTTTTGGAGGGTTTGTGGCTGCGGTTTGGGTTTGGTTTGGAGTTTTTGTGCATTTGTATTTGTTTTGCTTTGTTGTTGTTTTGTTTTTATGTTTATTTTTGTTGCTGATGCATGTATTTTGGGGGGAGGGTAGGCACTGGGGTTTTTATTTTTTGCTGTTGGTATTGCCTTGGGATCTGTTTTATTAATTATTTTCTTCACACATGGCCCTTCATTATTAAGGCACAGTATGAAGAAAATAACCATTATGTAGTAGAGGTGGATATACTCTTTTTATATATATATATATGTATATATATACCCCCCGATATATATATACACACACACCCCCATACCATAGATAGATAGATAGATAGATAGATAGATAGATTGATAGATAGATAGATTGATAGATTAGATAGATAGATATGGTATAACATGCATTATTAGAATCACAGAATCACAGAATGTTAGGGGTTGGAAGGGACCTCCAGAGATCATCCAGTCCAACCCCCCTGCCAAAGCAGGATCACCTAGGGCAGGCCACACAGGAACATATCCAGATGAGTTTTTAAAGTCTCCATAAAAGGAGACTCCACAATCTCTCTGGGCAGCCTATTACAGTGTTCCATCACCCTTACAGTAAAGAAGTTTCTCCTAATGTTGAGGTGGAACTTCCTGTGTGCTAGCTTACGTCCATTGTTCCTTGTCTTATTGTCATATTAATCTGGATAGAATATTTTGTTTCCTTGTGGACTGAAATGGATTAAAATAAAACTGGCCCTTTCTCTGCAGATCATTTTGACACCCTTGTGGCCATTCATTCAGCTTCCAACTCTCTCCCAAACTTGTGTGCAGTTGGGAAATCATATGCTAATTGCTGCAAAATTAATACCAATAACTCATAGGAAGAAAGAAGTTGAGCTGTGTTCACACCTCCTGCGTCTGGCAATAACACAATATCAGCTTGAGCTGACTAAATTGAACAAAGGGTGGAACATTGTTCAGCCAGGATCATTTCAAGCCCTAACTGTAATGAGTGCATTGAAAGCCTTTTTAGTACATATAATTAATACATCAGTGGTTTCTTGTTTTCCAGCTTTCTAGGATATTCTTTGAATGCACCTGTAATGTACTTTCAACATTTACATTGGGATGAGATGACTAATTTCATAGAGATTGCTTATTCTCTGCAATAATCAATGGCCTTACTAAAAAGGTTGTGGCCTTACTAGAAAGGCTTTTACCTTGCTAAAAAGCTTTTAAAGCAACTACCTTGGACAAACGTCTTTGTTTTGTAGATATTTAAAGTGACACGAGAGGCCTCTGTGTCAGCATCACAGGCTGTGGTTTAACCTTGTGTGTTAACTGCCAGAAAACAATATTAAAAAATGGATGCTCTTCAGTACAGCAAATGATTTCCCCCTAACAAACTGCATGAAGAATGTAACCAACAACCAGAGTATCCACAGCAACTTGATTATCTACAAACCATTCCTTTCTAAGCTTCCTTTTTTGTTGTTTTTCTCTTCCTTTTTCTCTCTCCATCATCCTCTAGTTAAAGAAATGCAACTGAGAGGTTAGACTTCTGTTTCTCTGTTTAAAGACAGTTGATCACAGATCACAGTATCACTAAAGTTGGAAGAGACCTCAAAGATCATCGAGTCCAACCTGTCACCACAGGCCTCATGACTAGACCATGGCACCAAGTGCCACATCCAATCCCCTCTTGAACACCTCCAGGGATGGGGACTCCACCACCTCCCTGGGCAGCCCATTCCAATGACGAATGACTCTCTTGGTGAAGAACTTTCTCCTCACCTCGAGCCTAAACTTCCCCCGGCACGCTTGAGACTGTGTCCCCTTGTTCTGGTGCTGATTGCTAGAGAAAAGAGACCAACCCCTTTCTGGCTACAACCACCTTTCAGGTAGTTGATAATACACCCTGTCCCTTCCTTATCAGCTCTTACATGCAAATTTTTTTTTGGATTAAGACTGACTCAGAGTTACCTCTCAGAGATGTTAGCTTTGTGACTGACAGGAGATTATTACTATGGTAATCATTTATTTGTGTTGATTGCTCTGATCAACAGAAAAATAGTAACAAAAAACCTCCTTGTTAATCTAGAGGCTTACTGAATGTTATTTGAAATAATGCAACCAAAGCAAAATCAACAGCCTTGGGTAAATAGCACTCTAATCCAAGAGAATCAAGGATGGGAATTTTAAACCAAGTGTCTATCTGCCAAAAAGTTTCTCCTTCCCAGTTCTTCAGAAAAAAAAAAAATTAAAAAAAGAGAAAGAAGAGCATTTACACTCATGAATGGCACCTTACAATAATTCTCTCAAAAATTGTGCACATCCATTAAGAACACAAGTCAGTGAAAATTAAATTTACTTTTTTTTTTTTTTTTTTAAAGAGAGAGGAAAGGTTGTAAATAAATTTTTTAAAATGGTGCCTGGAAGACATTTTCTGGGTGAGTACAGGAAGGCGGTAAAAATATCACCATATGGGTTAATGGAAACCCATGATACAAATGGAAATTTGCAAAGAGACGAAGCTAGTGTTTTAAAACATCTGAACACAGATATTAAATGGATCTGAACACAGGGCACTCACTGGTGATTATGAATAGTCTGCCTGTGTGAGACTGGCAGTGTGCTTATTATTACTTGATGCTAGGTAGATAGTCCAGAAGACCCATTACAAGCACAGTCAAGGCTTCCATGGCCTCTCCCAGTGTACCAAGAAAAGGAAAAACTTGACAGAGTGAGAGATAATTTTGAGATGATGTCACCCTTCCCGTTCATTTTTTTCCTCATAACAACAAATATACTCAACAAAACAGCTCATGAGTGATGATAATGGAACCATTACCTTAGGGATCATCTCATAAACATAAATCTACGGTAAACTTTTGTATCTGAGCTCCAACTTCCCCTAATTCTGCGGAGAAGCTGTTGTGCTGTTATGATATGCATTGTTGAAATCAAGTCTGCATATAGGGCCATGGCTGTGTTTTGTAGACAAATGAGACTAAGTAGCATGGTATAGACCATCTGCAGGTCTAAACTGACATACATCCTGATTCCTGTTACCATACAATTCAGTTAACAATGATGATTTTAACAATGTCCTAAACTGCAATCTGTAATAAGAAGTAAAGATTTTATAATCCTTCATAATCTTCCATGGAATAATGCCTCTTTTACAACATTGGCTCTGGACCTTTTGGTTAATTTGATGCTTGGAATAATAATGCTCGATGAAGTATCTTCTCAAGAGTAGGCACTTACCTGGGTAAATCTCTCATGTAGAGATAAGAAATAGATACATACCCAAATGGGCTTTCTTTGTGAAAGGTCAGCTTTTGAAAGGATTTCCTTAGTGCCCTGGAGCCTCAGCAAAAGATAGCATTTTAGAGCTTGTCTTCTGCTTTCTACTCTATTTAATTAAAATGTGCTGCTTGCTTTGATGAAAATATGTTTCCCTCATGATTAAAAAGCTCTTTTGATTAAATCATTTTGCCTAGACAAGTGGCCTGTAATAATAATAAATTAGAATATTTTTGAAACAACTTTCTCATGCATTAATAAATTGTAATTCAATTCTACACAGCAATTAACTGGTAGCAAGAATACCTCATCCACCAGTTGAATGTATTATTGTCGCTGGTCAATCTAGAAGTCCTTCAAGGTGGATTACAATATTGATATTCTATAGAGAAAGAAAGTGGGAAAATACCAGTCTGAATCAGTGCTAAGAGAGTCTGGGTCTCTCAGCTAATCTTGTGATCTGAAAGGCTAAGGAAGTCAGTACAAAGACAGCTGAACTAATTTAATCAAATTCATCTCAGCTTCAGAAGCTCAATAATAGTGTAAATAGAGCATCAATCCTGAAAGAATAAATCTTGCTATATAAGTTCTAACACCTCAGGTCCCTGGTATGATGTTCTCATTTGTGATGATCCAAGATGACAATGAGTAGAACAAACTTAGGTCTCTGTATTCAGCTGTGATAGGCATGTTCCAAGGTAAAAAGAACATCTTTGGTCTGTTTAATGAAAAACATGTCTTTCTCCAGCTTGATTAGGTCTTCCTTTCTTCTTTATTACTTATTAGGAAGAAGAGAGAATACTTACACAGTAAAGATATAAGCATGGTCAGTCTACATCAATGACACTGATGATCTAGTACCTGAAGCTGCTTGTATCATGCCAGTCCTTGTGGATTGTCTTCCTTATCAAAATTAGGATCAAAAGGAGGTTTTGCAGTAAAGAAAAAATGCATCCCTTTGCTTCTGTAGTATCAGAGAGGAAGCTGCAATGCTTGCCATAAATAATTTTGAGTGATTAAATATTAAAATCTTTGTCCTCACAACATATTTTATGGTTTTGCACTAAAATTCACATTTTAAAAATTTGATATTTCTGAAAATAACCATGAGTTTAATTATTTCTTTTCCCCCTGCTCAATAAAAGAACAGTGGTAAGGAGCTCGTTTGTTATATTAAGCCTAAATTCTCAGACTTGGAAATATCAGCTCATCTGGAAATTAATGCCTTCCTTAAGCTTGCTTGATCTTGGTGGTTTTGAAGCAAAGGCCACTATATATATGAGTGACAGAATTTTACTCCTGTGAAGCTTAACTGAAGCCACCAAACTGTGACCTGTGCTAGATAAGGGTTAGGCCCTTTGGAGGTAACTGGTAATGAAATACTGGACAGATGCATCAACTGACTTCTCTGTTCATCAGCCTCAGTTAAAGGTCAGATGACAAACCTCAGCTGACAGAAGAGAAAGAATCTCAATCCATCATTTCCCCCTATCTCTTCAAATGTGAAAATAAAGTAAACATTTTGTTGTTAAATAACCCAACTGCTGTTAACTGTTGTAAATTTTTTTTTTCATATTTAGACACACCAAGCAATTGCAGAATCTGCACTTAATACATATGTCTTTTTGATATCTAATTGCAACTGTATGATATACCAAAATGCTTCCTGATAAAAAGTACATTCATAAAATCTCTTTTGGGCACTGATGGTACAGAGAAAAAAAAAAATAGATGGGATTCCAGCAAAATCCTCAGATAACAAATAAAGGTAATATGTATCACAAAGACTCTTTTAGATGAGAAAAGCATGCTGAAGGTGTGTTATATCACAGACATTTCCCAGGAAAAGGTTTATTTAGAAATATAAGTCTCTGAATTGGTCCTCAAAACTCAGTCTTAAGCATGACCCTGAGTTACCTCAGTACCCCTTTACAGTGAAGCTGGTGAAACATTGGAACAGATTGCCCAGGGAGGTTATGGATGCCCCCTCCCTTGAGGTGCTCAAGGCCAGGTTGGATGAGGCCTTGAGCATCCTGGTCTAGTGGGAAGTGTCTCTGCCCATGGCAGGGGGTTGGAAATTATCTTTAAGGTCCCCTCCAACCCAAACCATGATTCTATGCCAAAACTGGTGAAAAACTAAGAAACTTCAGCATTTTTGAAACTCTGTTCCTTATGAAGCAGCAGAAATCTAATTTTCCTTCTTGAAATATCGTGCATTATAGATAAGTTTATATTCCATATTTATAACACATAGTATGTGTAACTGATAACCAAAAAAGCACTATTTAATATAATCCAGGTATTCTTATTTTATTTTCTGGTTCCAACCCAACACAGTTCCTTTCACTAAGGAACTTTCAAGATGAAAACTCTTTACAAAAACTAACTTTATTGGATAATATTATGAGGTAGGATATAATTTTTGTTTCAATGGTTTCCCAAGAAAGAGAGAAGGAATATGCTTTCAACCACGTTAATAATCAAGAATTTATGGAATTCTATTTCAGGAAATTGCCATTAAGAGGGTAGTATTAGGAAAGAAATAAAACTAACCTGCAATGTTCTCTTCTTTCCAGCTCTGTCTCCTTGAACAGTTATATTCACCATTTTACTGACACTCAAGCTTGTCCAAAATAAAAGAAAGCATTGACAACAAAAGAAAAATTATGGATTACATAGTGTGCCTTACTGGAACACAGTGTTTCTGAATACCTAGGAAACCTACAAATAGCAGCTGATGTGGAATTGTTATGACATTAGCCTGTCAAATATTTCAGTATTAGAGTTCTTGTTAGAGACTTATCAACAGTGGAGTCCTCCCTCTGTAGAGCTGTTTATAATTTTTTGAATTACTAATTTATCAGTGGAAGCATTTGCAAATTCTGAATGTTTTATATGCTTGCAATATAAAGAGTTACAATGCAGACAAAACGATGTCCTTCTGCTGGGGTACCACCCGGGGGTTTGCAAAGCTTTGCTTGTGTCAGGCTGTTGCAAATAAAAAGAAGAGAGGTCAACTGCAATCTTTAATCTTTTTCACTTATATAATTCTGCTTTCCCACAAAACTGCTTTTTGGTGCTCCCTTTCTTGATGATGAAGAATCTTTTAGCCATATAAACACTGTAAAAACATATTTGCATCATTCTTTTTTATTTATAAAATACCATTACAATTCAATGCATGTAGAGATACAATTACATATATCTTACTGATGTGAAAAAAAAACAACACAGAAACCAGACAATGGACATGTAGTGTTTGCAGGTATGCTGTATTTTGAAGTTCATTTGAAAAACATACATGGTTGACATATGCAAATAATAATTAAATACCATTATATACCATGACCTGACATTCAAGCAAGCTGGCAGTAGAAAAATTTGCACAACAAATCAAGATACTGAAGAAAGCTTCATTCTTTTGCAAAAGTACCTTTTATTCTGTTTTGTTGTTGTTTGTTTGTTTGTTTGTTTTTAAGGGAAGGAGCCAGTTGTATAGAAAGCCATGATCTGCAAAGCTCATGGTTAAGAAACTATGCTACTTCCTAAGAGCTGGAAGGAATCAATATAAGGACAAGTGTCTATGACAAGTATCTGGAAAGGTGTATCTTAAAATCTTCTCCTTAAATGGAAGGTATCTTGGGGGAAAATATGTATTTTAGATGCTAATTGAATTAATTGACTTAAAAAAAAAAATCTGTTATAATATTTCTTAAAATGCCAGTTCATAAATTCACAGTGAGTAATGAGTTTGGGTTAACTACAAATGTGCTAATACAAGACCCTTATCAAGCAAGCAATCCACCACAACATATGCTATAGAAATGAGGACATTCTCGGTATAGCACCACTGTGACAGGAAAAGAGTTTCCTATAAAGAGGCTGTCCTTGATATGCTGATGGGGATAGGAATGGGTGGACTCTATAGAAAAGGCTGCTACAAGCTGTAAATGTTTGTCTAAAGATAGCTTCAAGTAGAGGGATTTTAATTTAATAATAGATATGTTTGTTCTGTTGGCTTGTGGACTAGTGGAGGTGAAGAGATCTGAAACAGTGACATATACTTAAACATCTCATTTTGAAAAGACCCAGTGTATGGAAACTAGCTGCTGGATTTATAGAAGACTCCGCCTTTGATTTCCGAGTGTTACTCTGTGGCACTTGATTGAGAACTGTCTGACACAAAATTACATGAGGATTGCTTTTATTTCCCCAGTTAAATTGGTGGACCAACACTTTTAAGAATGTCATGCTCTTACCTGCCACATCTCTTTTGCTTTGCTCTTCTTTCTTTAGCTGAACTCTTTTGTGATGCCTTTCGTTTTTGATAGGAGTCTTTTTCTCTTTAACCATACAATATTTGAGTAAGAACAATTCAAAGACGTGTGAAATAAAGTTGATTCTGATGACACAAGTTCTTACAGCTTTGAGGATTATGTGTGTTAGAGTAGTCCTCTGATCTTCAAAGCTTCTTGGGCAACCAGTAGTCATTATCTTCAGCAGCAATCTAACACCTGAACATTTTGGAATGGAGGTTTGACAGACTTTCCTGAGTTCAAAGAGATGCTCTACAGCAGAGGAAAGAATTGACCATGAATTTTGGAAGGATTACTGAAGTCATCCATTTGTATGTATGTAGCTGAGTGGAAAAGACAGTGGATACATCTATGTGGTACTTATTTGAAGTTACCCACTGTTGAGCACTGTTGTATTGATGTACTGTTGTGTATAAGCAGTTATGAGACTAGCCTTTAAGCTAAGTGAGATATTGCCACTAGTCATATTACTGTTGGGGGACTTCCAGAGATGACTTGATGATAGTGCTGGCAAGATGAGAGTATTTAGTAAGCTAGCAACATAGCAAGGCTCATTTATCTTCTTGATTCATGAGCCCTGACAGACTAAGCAATAGTCAGCTTCTCTAATATTAGACATCTATATTATAAACATCTGCATCCGAGTTAATCCTTCCAAATATTTTTAGGAACAACAGAAGGAAAAAGGCACTCTGAAGAATGACACATCTAATGGTTTTAGACATCTACCTTGAGGAGAGAGATAATCTATTTCTCTCCAATGGCTGTGAAGAATATAGACAAATAACTCATGTTTCATACCAGTGGACTCCATCTGGTAAATACTTGCCTAGAAGACTATTTCAGATAACTTTAAGACTACTAAGTGACTTTCACCCTTTGAAAGTCACAAGTGTGGCAATTCCTTCCTGGAGTGAGGTTGCAAGATGGCCCAGACTCATCCTGAGAGTGGCTTCGATATTCAGGGTGCATAGGCAAGGGCACATGAAACAAATTCAGAGTGGAAACAAAGTACTTGATCTGAAGATAATCCTGACACTGGCCATCTTTTATACTGAAGATATAACTGGAGTATTAGAGTGAACCGTGAGACATCATTACAATGAACTGTGTGTAGCTGATTTGCACAGGAGCTAGACAAGGGTCTTAATGTTTTCATCTATTTTCAAGCTTTATTGTGTTTTAGGATTATTTATTGCCAGAATCTGTTTCAACAAATTGTAGAATCACAGTCTAATTCATGTGGGAATAAACTTGCAAGATCATCTACTCAAAGCATATCAGCTAGAGCAGGTAAGTTAATAATGACAAGGGTTATGTCTGGTTGGGTTTTGAATATCTCCAAGCACAGAGACTCATCTTTGGGCATCCATGTTCAGCCACTATCACAATTAAAAAAAAAAAAAAGAAAAAAGAAAGAAAAAAAAGAAAGCTGTTTTAAGTTTAAATGGAGTTTTCTGTATTTCTTATCATTCAGCTAAGATTCTCTAAGAAGAGTCTTGTTCACTTCTCACACACACTGAAACTATATTTATTTGTGCAAGTCAGTACTATCCCCTGCTAAGCTATCTCTTTCTAGACTGAGCAACCCTGGGTCTTTTAGCCTTCGTGTAACAGATTCTTTAGTACCTTAATTGTTTCTGTGACCTTAAGCTGCATTTGCTCCAATATGTCCATATCTGTTATTTACTGTGGAGCTCAGTACTCGACCGAGAACCCTAAATGTGTCTCATGAGGTCTGAGCAGAGGGTAAGAATGATCTCTTTTTACCTGCTGACAACATTGCCTAATGCAGCCTAGAAGACTGTTGCCCTGCTGAACTGCATGGGCACATTATTGGCTTGTGGTCAACATGTTGTCTATCCGGACATCATGTGTAAATTCTCATGAGGAGAGGAATGAAGAAGCCACCACACACAATAGATAGTAATTGCATGAACTTCAGAATTCACGATGAGTCTTTTATGAGGCCATAGAGACAACAGGTAGCCTGCAACACTAATACCAAGAACCAATAGGCTCTGAATATCTTCTACAATTTATTTCACTCAGTGTGGATCAAGACTATGAAGTTACTATTTATTTACTTATTTTATAAAAACACAGGCTATTAGTAAGTAAACATTGCTGGAAGATTATTCTAACTTAGAGAAGCTTTTTTTCCTTTACTGTCGTAGCAGATTCCCTACCCTAGATTTCCCCATGTCAAAAGTGATAGTGTTTTTATGAATTATGATTTTCATTCATAAACTTGGTTGGACAAATGAGATTAGATCAGCAAGTGAGGCAAGAGGTAACACAACACACAAAGCTCAAAACCAAGCCCAAAATTTAGGAAGGATATTAGGTGTCATTTGCAATACTGAGGACTGTTGTGCTGGTTACTTAGGAACAAACACTGTAACTCTAAATGTGCACCCCTTCCTTCTTCTTCCCCCAGCTTTATATGTGGAGCATGGTGTCATATAGCATGGAATACCCTTTTGCTCTGTTTGGGACAGTTCTCTCAGCTGTGTCCCCTCCCAACTTCTTGTGCATCCCCTGCTTCCTCCCTGGTGGGGTTGAGTGAGAAGCAGAAAATGCCATGAGTGTGTTAGCACTGCTCAGCAATAACAAAAACATCCCTCAATTATGAATGCTCTTTTCAGCACAAGCCCGAAACATAGACTCATACTAGCTACTATGAAGAAAATTATCCCATCCAAAACCAGCACAGGAGCAGAGATGCTTATTGACACTGAAATGAAGTTGTAGGATGAATGTCTATGAGACTTAAGTTGATGACATCAGGATCTTATTCTTTCTTCAAGGCTGGTGTAAGTCAAATGCTGTTGTAACACTGAAAGAAATATCCAAACTCGTAATTTCTCTGCTATTCCCACAATGAGCTTTTATTTTGGGGCATTATAGTGCCAGCAGGAATTTGTAAAATGAGAAGGCTTGTACTGGCTGTGTATCAATGCTTGGCACAAAGAGGATCTTTCCTCTGAGGGACTTTATGTGTAGTTTTTTAATTATCCCCCCCCCCCCCCCCCCCCCAGGCCTCTCCTCTTAAAACTGTAATTGTCTGGCAGCTCTGCCTTGCCTAGAGCCAAGGTGAAAATAAACCCGGTGCCAGCTACCTACTACCAAAGCAGATGAGCAACAAGAGACTGAGCATTTTCCAGGTACAGGTTTTCAAGGAATTATTCCCAGCAGAGAGCACTGGGTTGCCTGTCCATCCTGTGCTTGCTGACCTGTGGCTGAGGACAGTTGCCAACACTGATCCATCTCTAAAATGGATTAACTTTCACAGCTTCTTCATATCACTAGTGTGGGACAGATTGAATGAGGGACACTGAGAAAGATCAAACACATAAAAGAGGCTTCAAAATGGAGCATTTACCCTTCATTTTACCCTTCTCATGAAACGGCACTGAGTTGACTTTAGGATTCAGAGTAATCTCCAGCTATCTCCAAGGGCTCTGGTTTGAGTATGCAAGAAAGAAGCACAGGTTCATGCAGTTGATGTAAGCTATGTTTTGTGTAACCTTATCAAAGAAATAAAAATGACACCCAAGGAGGCACTGGGTGCTAAAAAGCCTAATTCAAACCAGACAGGCTCACAATAAAATCAAATGATAGTATGCCTCATCCATGTCAGTATGCAGAGGTAAGTACTTTTTTCAGGACCAGAAATTCAGTAAATGTGTTTCAGGTTACCCACATTAATGCAGAACAATTTGTACCTTCTGAAGATCTGATTGTGTTTTGTTTTTTTTTTTGCATATTAGGTTTAAAACCACTTCTCTGCTTCCAGTCCAAGACCCTTAGGTTTTTATCCAGGTGCATTTATAATAGCATTTCATTTCTTAAGTGTATCTCTTTATCATCACCATATAGAACATGCATTCAGATTGCAGTTTGGGCTCCTAAACACAAAAACTTTTAGAAGGCATTACACCAGAATATTATACCAGCACTTAGTCTGTGTTAATTATCAGTGGGCATCCAACCTACAGCACCAGTGCTAGCCTGGAGCAGAGCTACTGGAAATCATATAATGTGTACGTCAAGTGTATAGCATGACTTTGCTTTCATATCGAGCCTCAGAAATTGCTACTGTAGATCCAACCACTTGCTCTTCCTAAGCCCAGAATTTCTTCTAAGGCACATTTCAGCATGTTTTTCCTATCTTCCATGGTGACATCTTACTCACTGTGCATTTCCTTGCACTCCTACAAATCCCTGTCATCAAGAGATGTCAAAATCAAACTAAGATAATAATTATTCATAACTAATAATAAAAAATAATTAATGATAAATGATACATATAAATAAATAATAATAACAACAACTATAATAATAGTAACAATATGCCTTCAAACTGGGCAATAAAGTAAGTAAACAGCAAATGGGAAAGATCAGTGGCAATGCATAAGGCAGAGTGATGAAGCTGAGAGACATAGGGACTGAGCTTCCAGGGACTTGGAAGCTGCTAGGAGAGCAGTTTTGCATTCCAGCCCAAAGCAAGTAGTGTAAAATTCCATAATTTTTTTAAAATTTTTTTTTTTAAGCTGGAAGCTCAAACACTGCCACATGCTGATAGTGATAAATCCAAAGAGGCACAACCTTTGCAAAGCAATTTTTATCAACGCTAAGAGGATGCTGCCTCAGCAGCCTGTACAAGCAGAAAATGTTGAGCTTTGTGTAACACATATGGTAATTTTTGCTACATTTTTGATTGAGTTGGTGAATTTAGTGGTGTATTGTGGAGTTTTACAGCTACTTATGTTCACTGCTAATTAAAGAGTGATGTTAAAAAGAAAAAAAAAAGCCACGTTAATAATATTTAGCCCTTGGGCAGAGCGTTATACTTCTAAAAAGCCTTTCACATGAGTCTTGTGCAGTGAGGGCTCTGCCATGCAAAACCACTTTTGTCAGCTGATGGAATGACATTGGCAGAGGTCAGATTGCTAAAACCAAAGAACCCAATAATATTTTAAACTTCATTACTGATTGTTAGTGATCTCCGTCACTGGGTGCCTAAAAAGTAAGTTTTTTGGTGGCATCAGTCAATTCCTGATGAAATCAGTGGAAAATATAACTTCACTGGTCTCTCAAAATGAGACTGCTTTGTATTTGCATCTGATACGGGATTTGATCTCTAGTCCCAGAGGTTTGACCTCCCACTCCTGTGAACTGCTGCAATTATTTATAATTTGAATAAAAGGTAGCTGTGAAAATCAAGAAGCTATTCATACAATCAGCCACACATACACACAAATGTAAAAAAATCAGCAGAGATTTTTAGTTACAGTGTGGTTAGATTCAGCCTTTGTGCTAGCTGGTGCTTTAAAATTACACTTGTTTCCAACCCAAGAGCAACCTAGAGTTCATATCTATCTCACAGGATTCTGGCTACATAAATCTGAAGCATTGGAGACTAACTCTGTGTCTGACTGGGATCCAGAGGTTAGAATTCCTTTTCTCCTTTCTCTAAGATTCTCTGTTTGTCGGGGGCACACTTTATTTATACCTATAAGTTGTTCCTACAGTAAATGTGATGCTGTAGGTGTTGAGATGGTGTTCCTCCTTCTCACTGAAATACCTGTCAGGTTGTTGAACATTAACACTGAAATTCCCTTGTACCAAAAGAACTTATCAAGGACCCTACTTCTTTTACAAAACCCTCTTCCCCCAAACAGGGATAAAATTTCCTTATCCTATTGTTCAGACATCAACCATTTACATGCTTGAGACTCACATTTTCTTACTTCCTTCTCCACTCCTTGCTGTCCTTTTTACATCTCCTCACACTAGGAAGGAAAATGGGTCCTGCCTACCTTCAAACTTGTGCCACTTCCTTTATCTTTAAATCAGGATGTAAAACTTGTGTTCTCCATTTTAAGCCTCTCCGTATCATTCCCCATCACACATGCAAAGACCTCAGTCCTATAACCCCTGACATTGTCTATATTTCTGCTCTCTGTCTCAGTTCATGAGATCCCTAACACTGCTGTCTTCATTCCCAGTCACAACTTCAAGGCCCCAGATGGCAAAGCAGCTTCAGAGTGAGCACCAATTAGCTGTAACTTTAATGTTCATTAAATATTATTGCTTCATATTGTTTTGCAGATGGAGACTCTGAGGTCAAGGATAAATCACCTGTTAATTTGTACAAGACGATGTTTGGCTCACAGGTAAAATTCAGTTAAACCAAACAGCTAATTGGGTTGCCTGGGTCACCTGAAGGACACTTGAGAATGAGAGTGTTAGAAAAATGAGCTGAAAGATGGAAGAATTATTCCAGTAAACCAGCCTTTACCATTCTCTTTCCTACAACTTTCTGCCATACCTTCCCTGTTAATCTAACTAGAAATGTGTCTGCCACTTGACCAGGATGCTGTCATCCCTCACAAGGTATTACCTTCTCATTATCATGTTAGAAGCAATCATTCTGTGCTGACTTTTATGTCTGGTCCCTAACACAGGCTTACACATTTGCTAATACGATGGCCCAGAAAGTCGTAATACCTGCACCTTGAGTGCCAACATCTTGCTATTATCAGTTGAGGACATCAATATGAAGATTGAGTGTATCAATAAGCATATCTTGATGGCTTTATTTCTCACAGAGAGGGTTTTTTTCCTTTTATTTTCTTTTTTTTTATGTTTTTCTATGGTTTTTTTTTTTCAAACTTTTTGGTTTCCCTCTTTAAGGTATTAGCAAGATTGCAGTACGAAAATATTCACAATATTGGTTTTAAGTTCACAAAGAGATGAAGAGAGCATGATTAGAGTTCCTGCTTCAAAAGTGAAAATTAGTATTGAAGCAGAAAACTTACAGGCAAACTTAAGAAATTCTCACTGCTGGTGCTTTATAATGTTGCTGCCACAGTGTCACCATGGGCACACTGTCATTTTATGGGGATATCAAAGTTGTACACAGCTGACATTCTAGTAGAGTCAGCTCTACATTGTCACTGTAGCTTGCAGAAACTAACTGCTAGTAAAACAGAAGGAGTCAGTAAGAAGGAAAAGTCTTTTGGTTTTGAATGTGCTTTGGGAAAGATAGATTATCAACACAATCAGTTTGGGAGTTACACTACCAGTGAATAAGAGTGACACATGAAGATCCTGGGTCCTCATTACTTTTTTTTTTTTTTTTTAATCTGGTATGGGCAGTACCATCTATGTCAGTCTGTTGTGCTTTTGACTGTGCACTGCTTTTTATGAGATTTAATTCCTGCCATGACTCTGCTTTGTATTGTATAAATGTTAACATCCCATTTTATTAGATCTTGAAATTCAGGAGATGACTACTGCTGTGGTAGTGGAGCCTGGTGAAAAGCACAGCCTTGGAGCCACTGACTTTGGGTATTACCAACAGAAATCCAGAAAATTCTCAGAAGAGCAAGAGGCCCGGATAAGGTTAGTCTTTGTTTCTCTTGTGTAGTCTAAAGACTAAAGGATGACTAAATATTTTACCAAGTCTACCAAGCACATCTCCCTCTACTGTTGATCAAGTTGGATGTTGTCTCGGTCCGGAGAGGGAAAGAGACTAGTTCTTTTGAATATTCCCGTGTTGTGAAATTAACAGGCACAAACGAGGCCAAAATATCAACAGCTAGACTATTTATTACATAAATAAAATGGAAATAAGAAGGGGAGAGGGAGAAGATAGAGAGGGAGAGAGAGAAGAGAGAGAAGAGGAAAGGAGTTATATTACCACACCCCTCACCCACCCCAAGACAGTTTGAGTCTGTGGAGGCAAGGTGCTGCATGAGGTGCTGAGTTTGTGCTGAGGCTTTGGCTGGAGATGCGATGTGATCCCTCTGGGCAGCCTGGGTCTGTAGAGAAAGGGTGCTGAGGCTTTGGCTGGAGAATAGATGAGGTCCCTCTGGGCAGCGTGGGTCAGCTCCATGAGTAGCAGCAAGCGGGACTTAGGACATGGAGAGAGGGTTCAGTCTGCTTCCTTCTCAGCAGCATGGTTCTCCTTCAGCGTTTTTCTCTGCATTTTTCTTCCCTCCATTGCGGTTTTCTTCCTCTGTGTTTTTCTTCCTCCTGAGCCAGTAGTGGTCAAGTCTTTTATACAGTTTTTAGTCCTTAGGTATGTGTCCAAGCATTGTCCCTCAGGAATTCAGGAGCCAGGAAATCATAAGTATCCAGATATCGTTACCCAGGAAGTCTTTTTTGTGTATTCATGTGAGTTTGGACAGTGGTCTGGATGGAGTGGGGGGGGGCCTCCGCCTCCTTCCTCTCCTTCTCCCTGCCTACCCACTTATCACACATCAGGAGACAGGTGGAGAGTCCATTGACTCATCACCCTCCCTTCCTGGGGGTATCTGATAGCTGTCTTGAAGGCGTGATGGCTGGGTCCTTGGGTCATTGTTATAGGCCAGCTGCAGTCCAGTGTTACCACGATGCAATCGCAAGGTGATTTGCATCCAGGATTGGTACTGTCTGGGCAAGCAGCAAGTGATTTTATCTTTGTTGAGTCACACCAGGAGTAGACTCTTACAGATGTATAATGTGCACAGAGTGACCCAGGGGGTGTTTGTCCCTCATCTCATGTATAGAAGACTAATTTGGACACCTTAGAAGAATTACTACAGTTTAGTAACAGGAATTTGGCTTCCAGAAAGCTTTTCTTATGAACTTCAGTCTTCACTGAAATGTAAACCAGAACTGAGAATCTGGAGCTCTAACAACAAAAAACCAATGAGGGTACTGAAGAAACTTTAATGCTGGACCAAACCCCTTAAAAAAACCCAAACCAAACCAAACCAAACCACTAGTATGCAAGCCAAGAAGTGTGAAACTAAAGTTATATCAATAGGCACAAACCTGGATGAATGGTTTGGTTCTGCAATCTCTCAAGATGCTTAAAAACATAGGTTAAGCAAGCATGACCTAAACGAAAGGGTTTTGAAAGAGATCAAGAACTTCTAAGTGTGTTTTATGGTCTTCCTGTTAACCAAGATAGTTTCTTGCTCTCACTGAACATCACATTCAGATTTAGACACCTGAATGTGGTTTCTGTCATAGGCAGTTTTTTTACAGCCTTCTCGCAGGCAATGAATAACAACTGGTGCTGCCAACATGCATTTTTTTTTAACCTATATTGGAATTAAAAATCTCTCCAATCTCATCCATCCTGTGACTGTGGGATATACTGGATGACTGTGATGGCCCGTTAGAGTATAGATATCTAAATTCTAGGTGCCTGAATTAACACAGAGGAGTCCTTTGAGTAGTAATCTTTCCTTTTCAACACTGTGCAAGAGGAATATTTATGTTGCCATTAAGGTGATCCACCCTGTGACCAGGGAGAAGGGAAATGAAGATCACGCCATCCAAGCGAAGCAGGGGACAGGAATGGTAGTTCTGCCAGGAAGCAGGACCAGTGGGATAAGGTCAGGAGATGTCATTTCTGAATTTCCACTCATCTGAGTCCCATCTGCCGCCCAGAATCTACGATGGCTCACAGATTTCGGCAGTGTGGTGAAGCCAAAACTTGTTTCTGCTTCAGCTCTTGTCCCTTGCAATACATTGTCATTCCAGCTGTCACTATATCAGAGTATGAGTTCATCCTCATTTTTTCCCATTGTTCAAGAACAAATTAAACAAAACAACCATAAGCTTAATAAAAGTTTCTCCTCTGGCTGCCAGCACACCTAACAGGTGCTTCAATTTGGTTTGCCTTGGTTTTGGTGGTTTGTTTGTTTGTTTGTTTGTTTTTTCCCCAGTATTGAAAGACTGCTGTCATCTCCTGCAATTTGTGAGCCCCAGCCAAGCAATGAACAGTTTGGAATCTCCTGAACTTACATTTATTATTATTAAATAGGGCTTTACAATAGCTGAGAGCTACTGATGACACTGATTTGGTTTTGTCACATTATTTAATTACTTGATTCTTATTTATGAAGGCTTGGCCAGGTAGTGAAGTTTCTCTGTATTGAAAGAAAACATCATTAGAATCAAGCAAGGAAGCAAAGTGAAATAAAAGTGATGTGAACGCTGTTCTCTTGATTATGCATTTAAATTGATTTTTCCTTACTGGCTGAAAGCATCTATCAAAAGAACAAAGCCAAAAAGAGAAGAAACAAACTCAAATTTGAAAGCAGATTTCTTGCAAACCATTAAGAGTTATGTGATCTACAATATCATTGTTTCCATCAATGGCAATAGCAAGTTTTTGCCATAGATTTCAGCAGGAGAGGAGAGAATAACAATCATGATAAATCAGACCAATAACACAAATGTCAGCAGTCATAATTAGTGCTTGCCAAGTCTCATAATTTCATCAAAGTACAGAAATCACTCATATGCTTAAAGCTCTTGGAATCCCATCATTATGAACAAGTTCTTAAAAAAAAAGGGGAAAAAAAAAAAAAGAAGTAATTATTCTCTGCATGACTGCTGAATAACTGTGAATTCCAGCAAGTGAAGAACTGAAGAAATAAAGCAAGCATATAAATCTGAAATATGTTAATTTCACACTGACCTCATGAGCTGGTCATACACGGTGTGTGCTGAAATAATTAACAATCTCTTTTTGCACACCAGGGGCCAGATATTCAAGTAACAGAAATTGATCAAATGCCTCTGATTGCAGCACAGCAGCTGAACTAAGTTGATTTACAAAAGTGAAAAAATTCTCTAGTCATTAAGAACTGAGAGATTAATGTATTTTTTTTAACAGGATAGATATTATTCCAATTCTCAAGTATTTTTGGTTTTAGTTTCTCTTCCTAATTTCTACTTTTCTGTATGCAAGTATTCTCTGAAGTTCACTTTTATTGTCTTCAACCTGTACAGACAGAAGATTTGTTTCCTTTATGAGAGTATGTTGGGTTTTTTTTCCCCAGCTGTTAATCAATATTTGTTTTTTCTTGAAAAATGTTTCAAAACGTTGCAAGTTGTGAAATTATCACCTCTCAGAATCCTGCAGTCTGTAGACTGAATGATCTCAGAAACTTTCCCAAACTTACTGTGGCAGTATTAGATATCTGTGCCTCATCTGCTCTAACCAGCTCCTGGCCCTTGCAAGAGAAGCAAGTAGAATGTACTTCTGTGCCCCAAGCAAGCCAGCTTGTTGTCTAGTTTATCAGCTTAAGCAGCTAATGAAACCAAATCCACACACATGTGCTGGATTGTAAATGCTGCTGCTTCAGATGAGGATATGTACTTGTGAATGTGGTACTGACTTAAGTAGCTTAAAACTGATGGAGCCTTCACTGTTTTACAATAATCCCCATACAGATAGAACCTGACCAGGGAGCACACACGTATCTGCTGGTGGGCCTCAACCTGACCATGCATCAGGTTTTGACTGATTAATGAGGATTTGAATGGGGAGAATGTGGTCTTATCTGTTTCTTAATCCTTCATTTAAACTGAGCATTAAAATGATCCCTTTGGGACATGGAGAAATGTCTCAGATGACAGCATCATCCACGCTTTGGCTGACAAGTGCTTTTTAAGTCACGCTAATTTGACTGTTTCCAATTGTGCAGATATTTGCAGATTATTTTTTCTCCTTTTCACTAGGTTTCTTTCTACCCCTTGATTGTACTTTAAAAATATTTTTTTTCTTTTTAAAATATCAATTTAATTTTCATGTTATTTCCTCTCTTCAGCTCTGCATTTTTCTTTCTCTGTCCCTGTCCCTCAGTGTGTGCATTATCCGTATTTTATGGACTGTGAGTGGCTAATGTGATAACTTTTCCCTAAGGCTGCCATAGGTAATGTGCTTTGTCTCAGTTTTGGAATATGTCAGTTGAATGTTTCCTACATAAATACTCTGTTACATAAATACTCTGTTACTCCTAAATGTCTCCTACACAGGAGGACTAGTAGCATTGCAACGTTACTGCTGAGACACAGATTATATTTGATATTCATTTTCCCATTTCACCTACAGTCCTCCAACAAGAAATCCTTGTTGGGCTGGAACTTGATGTCGCATTTGCATGAAGGAAAGTTACTGAAAGAACCATTCTCATTTGTTTTTCTGCCCTTCAGTTCTTGGCCAACCACAGACTGATGTTGGAAGTGACAGGCTGCTTTTAACACTCCATAGTGCTAAAATAGGATTTAGACTACTGAAGGGCACAACATGAGCAGTGGCTTTCTCTCCATGGCTTGGAGCCCTGTGAGATGCCTTTAGTTGTACCTCTCTCTTGTGTAGCAATGCACAGCATGTGACACTTTCTTATTTCCGCTTTAAGGAAGCTTTGGATGGAGAAATCATGTCAAAAAAGGAGACATTTCTTGGCATACATTTTCATTTGCAGATGCAACATAGGGGACTTGAATTTGCAGAATAAAGGTGACTTTTTCAGTAGTTCTAAATTCTGTATAGTTTTCATTAAAACAGTGGGGAAAATATTGTTAAAACTTGTTTTTAATGAGCTTGTAACTTTGTAGGTTTTAAAAGCATCCTATAATATCAAGACAATAAACAGTACCAAGACAAAATTGTCCAACTGAGCTAACACATAAAGCTATAGAGTTACTGATTTCATGGTGCAACAATATTTCAGTCAGCATGCAGATGTTTTTAAGGCCAGGCTGGATGGGGCTCTGAGCAACCTGATTTAGTGTGAGGTGTCCCTGCCCATGGCAGGGGGGTTGGAACTAGGTGATCCTTGAGGTCCCTTCCAACCCTAACAATTCTATGATTCTACAAAAGCCAGATACAACCTGTAAGAAGGGCAGTGTTAGGAAGGGAAATTAAGATATTATCCATGTCATCTGCTCTGGACATACTGCTTTAAGTGTACAACCTGAAGGTCCGCAGGAGCATGCAAAACATTTGCACTGGGCTTGTGATCAGTCTGAATGGTCTCTTAGAGAAGCTTGCTTCTATCCATCTACTACAAAAAGCCTCACCAGTTGAGGCTAAGGTAGATGGTCAAGAGAGTCATTCTTTTAATGCTATTTCCTCTCACAGAGTACTAATAGCTCTTCACAGAATCACAGAATATTAGAGGTTGGAAGGGACCTTGAAAGGTCACCTAGCCCAATGCCCCTGCTTCTCGTTTTGAAAAAGTTTCTTTTACCACTTTGCCTTATGTAATTAGCTGACTATCACGGTAATTACTGTTCACTATGGCAGTCGAGTTGCTCTAAACCCTGTGGAACAGATTTAAGGTGATTACTGACCCAGAGAGTCTATGAACTTCAGAAAGTCAATAAATGTTTTTTCCAGTGAGAAGGCAGATTTCTGGGGATAAGATTCACGGCTTGGATTTCTGTGGAAAAACCTGCTAACATAGTTAGTTCTTGCTCACAATCTCCAGCATTTCTCCAAGGTTTTAGTCTCAAGAACTATAAAAGTCGTTCATTCTTGTTTGCGAGGCTGCTGTCAGTACTTTATTAGCAGTGCCATAGATGAGTGTATTTCACTGCATGCTATGGCTGTATTTAGTGAAAACAGTCATGCTGACAGTCTGCATGATGGAAGCCCTAATCTGTGCAGTGTCATGTGCTATACCTCACCACAAGGGAATCTCTAAAGTGATTTGTTATTAATGAGAAGGAAGTGGTGATATTGTTATTGTTATTTACGACTTATCCTGCTCCAAAGATGTGTAGGGCACTTTAAAAATAAATAAATAAATAAAAATCCTTGCTGACAACCATGCAGAACAGCAAGGCACAGTTGGCATCCTCATGATTCCTGCTGCAATGTGTCTAAAGACAGAAGTCTGGGCAGCAGTAAGGGGAGCACACACTATTTTTCAGTGCTGTCATAGAGATGTGGGTAAATGGATAGTAGCAAACACCATAGCCTCCCAAATAGACATAACTGTGCTTATAATTTCTATTACATACTGTTCTAGATCCTCCTTTTCTCATACTGGATTAGGGCTTCATGCACAAATGGTATTAAGAATTAACTTCCAGGCTCACTTTCTGCTTCAATACAAATAATGAGGCAACTGCATTATTTCCCTGCAACACAGAATGTAGAAAAGCAAAGAATGTGCTTTCTTTGTCACCCTTTCTTTACTTGCCACCACATATTTTAAGGGGAAGGAAAATATTCTGTGAAACAGCAGTGGAGCAAGAGAAAAATCACTTGGTGGTGATTTATATGCAGATACTATTAAAAAAATTAAGATTAAAATGAGAAATATTCTTATTAATAAAAAGGATTGTCTCTTCAATTTTGAATGTTGACATTTTTTCCTCTTTTATAACTCTCTAGTATCTGAAGGCCCTATTCTGGGTCAGGAGGAATGACATGAAGTTCAGGCATGAGACACAAGTCTTTTGTTTCCTGCTAAATTTTGCTCTTATAGAAAAAAAATAATTGTAGTCAGCATGGCCAAACTATTGATCTCTTCACTTATAAGTAATATTTTTCACTTTCACTTCTGCTTAATCACCTACTGCCAGCTTCACTGGTTTTCAGCTACCAACAAACATCCTCACTGTTTTGAAGCAGGATCAGCTTTATAGCACAGTCTATTAAGGATGAACTGATATGTCCCAAAATAAAAATGGGCTCTGAAAGAGCAGTTCCAGAGTTGCTTACTCATGCTTCATTTTTTCATATCTTTCATGACCAAAGCCTGTTTCATTCTGTCTGACTAATGAAATAGCCTTGGTCTGAATAAATGGGCTCCCTCCATCACCACTGGAAGAAAGGGGTAAACACAAAGAGAGTGAAAGCAACCTAACAAGAGATCATTATCTACACTGAGTAATAGATTGGCATATCTCACTTGAGATGCCTTAGTATGGATCCATCTGTGGAAGCAGCCGCTCTTCCACCAAGGTCTTTGGAAGCAAGAAAACTCCAGCTTCAAAATGGCATCTTCAAGTTCTCTCATTCAGTTCAATAGGGTGGAAAGGTTACTGATACACACGGTGCACTGAAAAATGTGTACATTTATTTAGTCACATATTAACTAACTGTTCTGCTTGATCTTAAAAGAGCCACTCAAAACTGTCTTAGTTCAACTCTGTTTCTAACAACACCTTGGCTTTTTCACATTATTACAAATTTTACAAAGATAGCACACCCCCCCCCCATCCCAATTTTAGCTCTTTGTAATATATATTGCTATGGCTCTGTCTTTACCTCATTGCTTTTTATGTGATGTTACAGAACAGCTTGCAAAACATCTGGCAGTAAATGGCTTATATTTTAAGGTTATCATTTTGTGTCAGGAACTTTCTGAGACATTAGTACTTTTGGGTAAAAGTAATTGTCAGAGAATAGGCCTTTGGTGCTATTGTTCAGAAATATTTCCTCATGAAACAAAAATCCTGAAAATGTTAAGGTTGTTGTTTTGTTTTGTTTTGTTTCATTTTCTCCCTTGACAGCACAAATGATGATTATAAGAGAAAGTATTGGTGCTAATTTTTGTGTAAAATTGTTCTGGGTGAAAGAAGGATGTTATTTTCAACAGCACATATCCACTGAAAGTATCACATCAAATGGTTCAAGGAAGTAATGTTTTATTGAGCTTGATGAAGCTATGTTGATCTGTTCCCATTACTTTTGGGCAATGTAATAATACTGCTTACATACTGTAGTATGTAGTAGGTACTGAAAACAGTGTAACTGCTTCATAAACCCCATGAAAAACTGTGACTGCTAAGAATACCCTGATGCTATGGCAGAATCACTGCATTTCTAAGGTCAGGAAACAGCATGAAAATTGCTTTTAGGCAATATTAAAGAAAAAGTTGTGGAGAAGCTTTGGAATTAAGATGATGAAATAAAATGTTTGCTCTTATGCAGTATATTTAATAAATGAAACAAAACTATATATACATTTTTGAGATCTGTCAGAGTAGCTAAAAGAAAGAGTATTTGAACACAACTAACTTTCTAGTTGTGTTCATAAGTCCTCTTCCAATATGTGAGACAAGACAGTGTTTATGTAATAAATTCATGCCTCAGTGAAATTAAATGACATTTCAATCGGTTTAGACTTCGCATCTCAAATATGGGAACTATGGTAAATTATAGGATAGATTATGTATCCTTCCTCACAACTACACAATAACAGCAGAACTGTAATTAGAGCCAAATTAATCAATCACAGAGGATCTGAGTATCTGGGCTCCCCAAGTCAAGAAAGACAGGGAACTTCTTGAGAGGGTACAGCAAAGAGCTACAAAGATAATATGAGGACAAGAAAATATCTTTTATTTAAACAAAAAAAAAAAAAGGCTGAGGTACCTGAGGCTTTTTAGCCTGGAGAAGATAAGATTCAGGAGGTATCTTACCAATGCTTAAAGAGTAGGTATCAGGAGGAGGAAGACATCATTTTTTTTCACTGTTGCACAAGCTGGGACATAAGAAGTTCCATGTAAGCATGATTTTAAATTGAAGGTGACAATACTGGAGCAGGCTGCCCAATAAGGTGGCAGAGTTTCTGTCACTAGAGTCATTCAAAGCCCACCTGGACACTGTCCCGTGCAACCTCCTGAGGTGAAACTTCTCTGGCAGAGAGGCTGGACTGGATGATGTCCAGATGTCCCTTCCAACTCCAATCATTCTGTGATTTTGAGATTCTGTGGTTCTGTGCCCCATGGCTTTGTGAGAATTCACATCAACAATGACAAAAAGGTTAGTGATAAACACAGACATGGAAGATCAAGCACAAGTCACCATCTTGCCAAATGCACAATGGAACAGTTCAAGTTTAGAAATAACTATGGCGACAACATAATAAAGGAAAATAATCTTCTGTTTAGTGTTCCCTTTTGCTTCTCTTTCCAAGTGACTGCAATATATGCTAAATGCAGGATGAGACAGAAAATGTTCAAATAGAAAGGACATAAAATAAGAAAAGAAAGAGTCCTTTAAGCTTAATGATATATTTTTAATGCCTTTTTTTCCTCTTCCTTTTTCTTTTGACCCGCCTTAGGCTGGAGCTTTGATCTATATTTCAGTCACCAAGGTCCCTTATCAGAGAAAACACAAGAAAAGGATACTTAGAGATACAGACAGAATGACAAATAGATACACCCCTAGTCACCACAGAGTGACTTTTGTGCTTTTCAAAATAAATTTTATCTGGAAACCATATCAGCAGTGGGCATGTGCAGGAGAGGGAAAGGAAGCTTTGCCCTGAGGGTCTAAACCAACTCTCACTGATTGAAGGAAAAAAAAAGAAAAAAGCAAAAAAAAAAGCCCTTTTTGATAAGCAGAAGTCTGTTCGGTAGTGTATTCAAGAGGATACAACAATAACAGGCAGTGTCCTAAAGTTCCCTGTATATTCTTTTTTCTGCTTCCCTCCCTCTTCCTTCACTGCAGGTGGCTTCTCTGTCTCTCCACATTATTTTTTACTTTTTTTCCCCATGTGTATATACAACGCCCTAACTTCTAGTAATATTTTTACTGGCACAGTGTAAGGCATACAAAGAAAAAGTGCACCTATCCTGATAGCCTGCCTCTGACAGACCAGGGAGAGATGCCTGGGGAAAAGAAGGTTCAGAAAACAATGTTTGTCCTTCACTTCTAATGCTTTATAGGCCAGAGGTTTCCTGAAACAGAAGTGGTAGCTCATTATCCAGTCACCCTTCACCAATTCTCCTTTCAAAAATACGTAGGCACCTTTACCACAACGGTATTTTCCAGTACCAGTAGCTTCCTTCAGCAATGTTTCACACATGTAAGGAATTGTTTCAGTTTGCTTGTTTTAAACTGAATGCATGACAGAACCTTCTCATGACTTTGAGCTCATGTACTAGAAGTTGATTCCTGTACACCTTCTCCTTGTCACCCTTTCTCTATGCCATCTCTTCCCCAGGCTGAAGAGTCATGATCCACTTCATTGTTTCTTGCAAAGATGACATCCATTCTTTTGATCAGTAATGCTGTCCTTGTCTCTACCTTTCCCAGTTCTATGTGAAACACAAAGACCATAAATGCAAAAAGCACTGAAGATGGAAGCACACGGGCGTAATAACATTCTATATTTGTTCTCTATTCATTTCCTGATAATTCCTAACATTTTATTTGCTTTTTGACTTCTACTGAATATTGAGCTGATGTTTTTATAGAACTGTATCACAAATCTCTCTCTCAGATGATAATAGTCAGCTCAGAGCCCATCATTTTGTAACTGAAGCTTTATTGCTTTTACCTATGTGCATTACTTTATGTCCATCCGCACTGAATTTAATTTTCCATTTTATCTTTCAGGCACTTAGGCTTGTACAGTCTTTTTGCAAATCTTTGCAGTCAGCTCTCATTTTTACTAACCCAAGCAAGTTCATGCCATCAACAAAGTTTGTGTCCTCACTCTTTTCACCTTAAAGACTAGTGCATGTTCCTGGCATTTTCAGGCAGCTGATTCAGGGCCATGATATTAAACAAAATGAGATGAACTACTTCAGCCTTCCTACTAGAATTATTTGTCCTTTATGCTTTCAGTTTTGTTATAGGTTGAGTACAACAGAGAAATTCTCCCAGAACTACCAGAGTGTACAAGGGGCTGAACAGTCCATCCCCAAGGAGTGGACACAAGAAATTGTAGTATCCCATCCCATAATCCTGCATCTCCCTATAGAACCAGAAATCACAGCAAATTCTCCCTCTTTTCTCCATCTCTCTGCTGCTGGCAGGGTAGGGGGTCAGGTATTGGAAGGTTTTGGCCTAGTGAGGCTCAGTAGGCCCAGGTAGAGAACTAGTAACTAGTACTTTTCATGTAACCTCCAATTCTGTATGAGTGTTTTCATTTTACTCCCCTGGGGATAATATACTTTCTGTCCTTTTGCCCTGGGCAGCTCATGGCTCAAATGAGGACAAATTTCATCGTTAATTTTGCATAGCTGGCTACAGACCATCATCTTGCTATCTATTTTTTTTTTCTACTTTTCCACTCCTTTTTTCATATTCATTCTTCTTATAGAGCAACTGCATTATTCATCCCTTTGAACATGTACAGAATTTTGAGACAGAATTTGGAACAGATCTATTTCATCAAGACAACAAAGCTTTCTCCAAAATAATGTTCAGCTTGAGGGAAGTTAGCCAGCTTATGTAATCTTACATTAAGAAAACAAAGAAGTGGCATTGAATGCTTTGCTGCTGCATTGGATAAGGTAGGTTAAGGCAATAGTTTTTGTAGCCAGTGGTACATACTGAGTGATGTGACCAGCAACATATTTAGCCCCTTGGCTAACACTTAATGGTCAGGTACACACTTACACCTAAGTCAAGAGTAGGTCACTTCAGAGGAAAGTACAGAATGAAGCTCTCACTCTTGCTTCAGGATGCATGATGAAAATACCTTGAGTTCTCTCACGTGACAAAGTTTAATTTGGTCACAGTAATTCTCAAGCTTCATTTTTTGAAGGAATTTGACCCTACTTCTTTTCCCTCTCTATTTACCCTCTAGACATTTCTCCAACTTAGAAAATCAAGACAAAGGATATTAAATGCTATCTACTGAACACATATTGCACTGTGCCAAAGGAAACTAGCAGGTGGGAAATCTGGAGAAAAAATTCAGCCATACCATTGATGGGATTTGCTGATAAGTTGCACAGCACTGCATTTACAAGACTACTTCAGATGATTTAAGCACCCTTCATAGTTGTCTCAGCTCTTAAAGCTAGTAGATTCAAGGAGCTTGTGACCTCAAGGAGAGCAGTTGGACTTGATGATCTCAAAGGTCTATTCCAACTTCAACAGTTCTATGATTCGATGATTTGCAAATCCATCTGATCTGGTTAATTTACTGAGTTCTTCCCCTTTCATGCTGTCTATAAATATGCCAACATATCTTCTAAACCTTCTTTAAACTTTCTGAAGCACAGCAACAGGCAGCTTGCCATCAGGGTCAGCATCAGATTTCAATGGAGCTTCTCATGACCTCAGACTGTGCAGTTTAGCATAGACTGAAAACACTGGTGTGTAGGGTAGTACACTATTAATGTTTTCTTACAGTAAGAACAGAACATTATTTCTTCTCTTTTTATCCCTACCTCCTAATGCAGATAAAACTGCATCTGAAGTTTAATCTCTCACTCCATGGTTACCAAGTTTTTAAGAGTCTTTATCAAAAGCCTTTCGAAAGCCTGAACTCAATCTATCTACCATTTCTCCCTTATTCATTATTTTGTTTACTCTGGATGAGTGTCAGCAGTTTAGAGAGGTACCATTTGGCCTTGAAAGCCTGAGCTCTTAGCCCTATAGGTTGTATACATTAAATTAATGCATAACTCTATGTTTCTTGATTTTTTTTTATTTCTTTTTTTTTTTTCAACTGTGGGGATATCTCCTGCATATTTATAAATGACAATTGCCTTTAAAGATTCAGACAATCTTGTCACCCAACTGACCATGGTAGCAGGTTTTTATTTCAGATTGCTAACAATAACTTGTGCATCTTTAAAGATTAATTCAGCTGCTTCATATTCCTTCAGAGCTCCCACATAACTAAGACAGAGGAGAGATGATTAATTGCTATGTAATATGTTGTGTTATTCCAGTATCTTTTTTTTTCATTTTGGTTTTGGGTTCTCAGAGAACATCTTGCCCGTGCTTCGTATTGAAAATAACACCTATTTAAGTTATTTTTGTAAAGAAAAGTTTATACAGTTATACATGGCAATGCAGTTATTGTTTAGCCACTTCTTGATAGTGTGGTGAAGAGTGCATGCAACTGAATCATCATGTGAGGATCCAGGAGGGGCTTGGTCTCTTCTCCCAAGCAACCAGCACCAGAACAAGAGGACACAGTCTCAAGCTGTGCCAGGGGAAGTTTAGGCTCGAGGTGAAGAGAAAGTTCTTCACTGAGAGAGTTATTCACCATTGGAATGGGCCGCCCAGGGAGGTGGTGGAGTCTCCATCCCTGGAGGTGTTCAAGAGGGGATTGGATGTGGCACTTGGTGCCATGGTTTAGTCATGAGGTCTGTGGGGATGGGTTGGATTTGATGATCTTTGAGGTCTCTTCCAACCTTGGTGATTCTGTGATTCTGTGAGTGTCCATGCTGAGAAAACAGTCAAAACACCAGCTTAAAACGTAGTCAGCACCATACATTGGACTGGAGGATGGCTGTGAGAAGCGTCAATTATTGAGATTCAATTCAAGTTATCCCATTGCCTTGCAACCCATCCTCAGGCAAGTCATTTAATCTCTTCAACACAATTTCCCCAGCAATAATACATGGGTGAAAATATTTGCCATCCTCCTAGGCAGGTTGTGAGAAATAATTAGGAAATTTTTTTAAATTGTTCTAATTACATTAATTGCAGAGTATAAAATCATGCTCTCCCCCCAGGAGAGGTAAGCAGAGGGGGAAAAATGAGAGAAAATAAGTACTTCATGCTACTGAAGGGGGCAAATTATTCTCTTTGATACTGGGCCAAATAGTGCCCTAGTAAGTAAGTACAAATTGGATTTACTTAGAGTCTGATACACATCTGAAGAAAAGTGGTGCAATTTCACTGAGACCAATGAAAAAGTAATTTACACCACTTGCAGCTCTGCCTCATTTATGTCAATGAAGTTATTCTTCACTTTCGTGGGTGTAAATGAGGGTATTGTTCAGTTCACTCTCAAGGTAGGAAATTCTCTGTTCTTATTCTTATAGTAACAAAATTGGTGGGGAGGGGAGGGGAGGTGAGGGGAGGGGAGGGGAGGGGAGGGGAGGGGAGGGGAGGGGAGGGGAGGGGAGGGGAGGAGAGAGGAGAGGAGAGAGGAGAGGAGAGAGGAGAGGAGAGAGGAGAGGAGAGAGGAGAGGAGAGGAGAGGAGAGAGGAGAGGAGAGAGGAGAGGAGAGAGGAGAGGAGAGGAGAGGAGAGGAGAGAGGAGAGGAGAGAGGAGAGGAGAGGAGAGGAACTCTCATTGTGCCAGACATCATTTCAAGTAAACTAAGTAGGGGCTGTTGAAGTAATAGATTATGGTTTTTGCACTCCCCTTTCTCCTGCCTCTCACCTAAACTCCTTACTGAATGACAAGGTGGAGAACTGGGGCTCCTGGGTTTGTCTGTCTGTGAAGCAACACACCTCAATCTTAATTCCTTGTACCCCTTTCAGTGTTTCTATCATTTCCTTGTGCCAAATACAGCTGAATGCAGCACAAAGATAAATGGGGAGACAATACCCTGCTCAAAGAGCTTCCAGCAGAAGCAGACAATTTGCATCGAGTGAAAAGGAGGTGAGGTACCCTGCCTCAGCTTTCAGGCCACACCATAAATAGACTGTGTTCTTTTTAGGCAAAACATAGCAGGCAATAATGCCTTCCTTTGTTGGGTGCTGTAATTTTTGAATACTGCTGCCCCAGGATTAATTGCAGCCTTCGGAAATGCTTCACGTTATCTCTCTGTTACAAGTGACAATGATTTGTTTCTGCTCAGAAAGTTTGGGTTGTTTTACCTGAAATTTTCCAAGGGTAAAAGAGTTTTATGGAGCTAAAGAGGAAGAATTATCTCTGTATATCTTCTGCAATTTGAGTTTAATCATTCTGAATCTCGGAATTAATATTCAGTTTTCATTAAACCAGTGGGGGGGGGGGGGGGGGGGGGGGGGAAGGCAAAAAGCTGCTTATGAAAGGAACAAGAAAAACCTCTGCAATTCAATTTCAGTCTAAGTGAAATTTAAAATCTTTGTTTAGCATCCCTTTGCCAGGTTATCAGTATAACCATCAGAGTGAATAGACCAGTGTAATCATGCAGATAACATATGTGAGATCACCTAGCTAACTACTTTCAAAAGCTTCTGGCTTAAGACAAACACTTTTTCTAAAAAATTAAACAATGTATTCATGACTTCCCTCAGTCAGTCATAAACATCAACTGATTAAATGATGTTCTTATGATGTATGATGTATGATGACTTGAAATATATTATATATATATATATATAAGTGAGTATGTATGTAAACTTCAATACATCCTTCTGGGTTTTAAACAACATATCTTGAATCTCTGCTAAAGGCAGCTCCTACTGGACAGAATTCTATTTGAGAAAAACAAACAAAAAACACTGGTACTATGAGTTTGTTTGGAAGTCACTGTTTTGCAATACAGTTATTGCAATGGAAATCAGAGATGAAATTACAAAGAGGGAAAACTGAAAGATATAAATTTTGGAAGCTCTGGAATATTAAATAGATTAATTAACATTGTTTTGCAAAACTGATGGAAAATTCATGCAAATTACAGCTTGTTTTAAGTGAACTTCCTAAGCAAATATGCATATTAATTTTGAAGGATGAGTATCCAGTTTTTAGGAAGTAAACTAGGTTAGGAAATTCATGCTCTAATATTCATTAATTTATTATGTTTAGGGAAATCAGATTCTCTGTGCAAGGTACAGATCAATCATGGACAAAGCTACCTTTCACAAATGCATCCAGCAATGTATCGGAGATTTTATCTGGAGGTAAGTTAATTATAGTAAGTGTTAAACCTTCATAGTTGTTATAGATAACATTACAAATTAAAGTGATTTATATATTATATATATAAAAAAAAAAAGTATCTGAGGGAAATACTACTATACAGGACTAGTTTCTGACCTACTCTTGTATGCAGAAGGATCTGATGTTCCCCTCACACATTCTATCTACAGCAAAATATGAGAAGAGGATTTGCCACACCAGTGACATATAGTTTTGTACTAACAGCATTGCAACCACATGGTTGTTTCAGTGAATGTACATGAAAATGTTTTTCCTCAAAAGAGAGTTTGGGACTGTCGTCAGTCCTGTGCATATTTCTCAGTGGCAATATATTGGCATATTCTGCCTTCATTTACAGTTAGCCCAGAGTTACTTTCTGGAACTGTAGAAAACTTGCTTTGCATAGAAGTAACACTTCATGTAACCCTCTTTATTTTCTTCTTCTGGTAAAGGTGACTCAGAATCAGCTCTTCCAGCTTTTAAAGCAACTCTTTGGAAAAAGTCCATTTGCTGATGTGGTCTTGGTGTGTGGCTTCAATACTCAACAGTGGAAAGAAAACCCTAAGCAAGGTGCAGTAAGAAGCACACAATGACATTGCATTCTAAGGTAGTGCCAGATGCAGATCACATTAGCAAGCACATGTGATTCCTTTCTGCTGGGAGTTTTATTGAAACTGACATCTGAAGATCATTTTTGCTTTAACAGTATGCAATTTTCTACCCCAATTGCATTTAACTGAAATTTTATTAATTGTTCTTCAGCTGCAGCTTGGCTGAAAGGAATCCATCCTCTCAACAGTTTCTAAGCCTCAAGTAACAATAGAAATCTATTTCCATCTTACTATTTTTAAAATCTTGTCTTAACCTGTAACCTCTTTTCTTTGGCCTTGAAGTCAACTAGGATCATGTATCATGACCAAATTATGTGAATTTACTTAGTCTAGAATATTCAAGGTAACAGGATCAACTCTGGTGTCAAGTGAGCTCTCTGGCAGCCTTAGCCTGTGAATTATTATTAAGTCTGCTAAGCAGTGTGAAGGCATAACCATGATAGTAGTAGTACTACTTAATCTCTATTAAACTAAGGTGTTCTGCTACACTTTTGACCCCTGCATGCTTATCTACCTCTTCCTAGCACCTCAAATATTTTGAAAAGGGTTGGTAGGTGCTGCAATGTCCTTGATGTGCACTTCTGGAGGCTGTTAGTGGGTGCTGCAGTGCCTGACAATCTTTAAATGCTTCAGTGCTCTGGAATACCTGTTATATTTTGTAGTCTTCCTTCTTTTTGAAAGAGTTTTGAAAATGGGAAGATATACCCAACAGCAGTTCTCAGACTCTTAATGGTCAATGCTTCATGTCACATCATCTGTTTGCCAAAAGACAAACACAGCCTGGGCCTGATAAGATCAGCTTTGCTTGGCAAAACTGGAGATGAACAGACTTGGTTTTTTTTCATTTCTCATAAAGCTGCCATTGTCATTGCTGTGTAATACAACGATGTTTTTCCAGGGCAGAGCTTTGTCTTGTCAAGGATGGCAAAGGTGTTTTCACTTATGACATGTCAAGATGTCTGAGACTTACTTACTGCTTGGCCTACATCTTTCTCAGAGTCTTCCTAGAATAAGAATTTCTCTCTTTTCTCTTTGATCGCTGCTTTCTTCTCTTAAAGAAAATGACCCACACTTTCTGATTTTAAGCTGGACTAATGAAGCACTTGTAATGATCATTGTTGCTTTCACACATCTCAGGATCTCCAGCTATCTGTGACATAGTATTTCTTCAGCACCTTGGTTTTTATAGATGTCTACACCATTTATAGATACATTTATCTTTTGCTGTAGCATCTAAAATTAGTGGATTCCTAGTGTAGGGAAATAATCAGTAGCTGTAGATGAAAGGTTATTTTGGACCACTGTTGGGCATTCTTGTTTCATTCCCAACATATTTATTGCCTATAAAAGTCTGTATTATTTATTTACCAAGAAACAGATTGAGTACTGATTGACCATGAAAAAGAGGGAGTTGTAGTTCAGCACTAATGACAGGCAAATGTAAACTAGACTGTGTTTTCCACTGTATACCAAGAAGTCATCACTATTATTTGTCTCCTTGTTACTTGCTTTTAAAGTTGGAACTATGACTTTATACTATTATTTTGAATATTCATGCATATGAAGGCATTGAATCAATAAACTCATTCTTCTAGAGTCCACTAGAGTAGTTTGCTATTAGTAGCTTGTTTTGCAATGTGCTTATGTAGTCTTCTGTGATAGAAAGTAATATATTAGTCCAAGAGAGAATATACAGTACAAATACATACATGTAAAATACAAAAATGCGTATCATAGAATCATAGAATGGCTTAGGTTGGAAGAGACATTAGAGATCATCTGTTCTGATCTCCCCGGCTTGGTCAGGGACTGCTCTCAACTAGACTCAGCTTCTCAAGGGCTCATCTAATCTGGTCCTGAACACCTCCAGGGAGGAGGCATCTACAACCTCCCTGAACAACTTACTCCAGAGTCCCACCACCCTCATAATGAAGGAGTTCTTCCTAAGATCCAATCTAAACCTACTCTCCCTCACTTTCAAACCATTCCCCCTTGTCTTGTTGCTAGACACTGTTATGGAAAGTCCTTCTCCAGCCTTCCTGTAGGATCCCTTCAGGCATTGGAAGGCAGCTGTAAGGTGTCCCCAGAGTCTTCTCTTCTCTAGGCTGAACAACACCAGCTCCCTCAGCCTATTCTCATAGCAGAGGTGTTCCAGCCTTTGGATCATCTTTGTGGCCCTCTTCTGGACTCATTCCAACAGTTCTATGTCCTTCTTATGATGGGGACACCATGACTAGACATAGTATTCAAGGTAGGTATAATCAAACAATATTGTATGAAGTACAGCCTAATCCATGACTGAGATAGCGATTAATAATACTGCCGTGATGATTCTGTGTTGATATATGTACAGTAAGCATTGTCTCCACTGACACTATATAGATGTATGAGACCATGACAGTGTTAACTTATGGTCTTTGAGACATTAATTTCAACTACTGTCAGTGCTAACCCCATTAATTCCAACAGATAACATAAAGAATCCCTGTTAAATTAATTCAGCTTACTTTATAGGAATGGTCTAAGAGTATGGACATGGTCAATTATTTCATCTCAGTTAATAAGCAATAACTCTTGAAGTAATGATTCTATGATTCTATAATTCTGAGTAGATTATATTTTCTGAGTAGATTATATTTTCTAGAAATTTGCTTTCTGGTTATTTTCATACCCTCACTTTCCATATTTGTACTTTTATATTTTTAGCAGTTGAATTCTCTTTTTACTAAGCAACTTAAAATATTCAAAATTCATTAAAGAAGATGTTCAAAGGATAGTGCTATAAAGGAAAAACTAGTTAAATTTTCAGGAATAAACATCTGCCATTTGAAAACAGAGTGTCTTTGAAACCAAAAAGTTTATTGCTAGCATTACTTTTCACTATGAAATTAATGTTTTGAAAACATAAAATAATACTCCTGTAATATATTAGCTATATGATATGTGTCATGTTTAATATAGCAACAATTTCATTGAAATGAGAACAAAATTACACTTATGAAATTACATGGCAACTTGAAGTTAAGTTACTACTATTTTTACCTTGAAATCTTAGAGAAAAGGGGAAAAAAAGGGTTATATGATTCCTAATATAGAACTTTCAGGATAATGTTTTACTCCCTACAGTCTCATATTTTGAGTAATAAAGAATTTCAACATTTTATCATGCCTCATATACTAAAGCAGCAATTTTTTCTAACAGATCATGTGAAAAATTTCTCTATGAAACAGTTGTATAATCCTATAGTATAGAGGCTCTCAACCAGTGCCTCTTTAACAAGTTATGCTAGCACTAGAGGGAAGGCACAGCACAGAGAGGAAGTCAATAAGCTTTGTTGGCCATTTGTGGTGAAATCAGAAAACAGCTTAATGGATTTGAGGATGCTGGGCTGAAGTTGCAGAGGTGCAGCTTTACCAGTGAATGAGGGGCTAAGGTATCATGAGGAATGTGGAGCAGGAATGGGTAGAGTGGAGGGGGAGAAAAATAAACAAACTGCAACACTTGAATCTGTTTTGGAGCAGATTGAAGGTCATCACTTACAGAAGAATAACCAATTTATGGTAAAGGTTATATTTACTGTATGTAAATGAATGACAGGAAAGGAAGAACTGCTGTTCTCTTGTAACAAACAGGTAACACTCATATTTCATCCTTCAAAACTATAAATCTTCTGATCCTTTTTTTTTTTCTCCTGTTGATATGTCATACTGTTCCTAACTTTGCAATTAACCACATATTGCCTTAAAAACTGCACGGTCAAACAAATATTTTCATGCTAGTGCACCTTTAATTTAGGAAGAATGTTTTTCTCTGCCAGTAATCCTTTTAGTCACAGCTATTTAGCCCCATAAAATGAAAAAAGTTCCCAGTATGCTGAAAATCTGTCTACGATTAAATTTAATCAGTTTTTAATTAACTGGAATTTTCAATATCTCACAAGTACCCTTTATGAAGTTTTATTCAAATGAGGATATGCATTACCTTACTTTTTAAAGTTTGGAGCTCAGAGAAAAGACAACAGAAGAGATTGTACAGATAAAAGGAAGTTTACCAGAAAAAGGACAATGCATGCATAAAATCCTCTTAAAGGCTATGTAGGGTGCGTACCCAGAAATGGAGCAAGATCTTAACTGTGTATTAATCTGATACACAGATGTTAGTAGTTAGGATTATCTAATGTTATTATTATTAACTGTTGTGACTAATACTGTAATTACGTTACTGCGTATAGCAGTGTTTCAGCCTCCTGAAGCACTGGTACGTAGAGCTCCAAGTGTGACTTCTCCCAGGTGGACTCAGTGTCCTCTTCTAGAAAGTGTAGTAGATTCTGTGCTTCATCAATGCACTGAAGTAGTCCCTAGGGCATCATGAGGCAGATAAAAACTTTCAAAGCCTCATGAAGCAAAAAAACCTACATTGCTGCAAATTTACCTTCCTGGATCGATGGACAGAAAAATAGAAAACCATTCCAAACCAGGGTAGAAAGCCTACTATTATTTCTATTGAAAACAGAAAAGATGAGTATTTTCCATCTGAAAATACATGTTATCATTTCTTCGCAATAATAACCAAGGAATTTACCAAACTGAAAAAAACCATAATTATATTAAGAACCAACTTTCACTTCAATAAAACTGTAAAATAAAGCAGTGCTGTAATATCATATAATTATTATCTATATAAAAAAACAATGCTATAAAATAATATTAAATATATTAAATGAAAAATAAAATCACACATACATGCCATTCATCAAGAAAGGTATATTTAAAAGATATGTTAGAAAAATTAAGAAGAAGGTTTTAACATCTTGTTTTGAAATTTTTGGCACAACAATTAACAGTGATCCATTAAGTATTTTGTTTTCAGACAAATTTATCTTCTGTATTATAATCTATATGTAGCTCTTCTGTTTCAAGCATATATTTTGTTGAACATACATGAAGTTAACTTAAATATATTCCTGTATTTTTTTGTTCTAATGGTTCTGATGTCTGAGCAGCCATTTTAAATGCCAGCCACCCACCATTCCCTCTGATCTGAATGCTCAATATATTGTACAATCAAATGGAGCAGGGAAGTCTCAGCCTAATTTTTGATACAGGTAAGATGAGGCAGTATGAGGTATTTGACAGGTTGGGACTGTGTCTAAGTGAGGTATCTAAACAATAAAACACAATTTACTTCATTCAGGCCAAGCTTCTTTGATTGCATAGGTCCAGAAGGAAGAAACGCTCCATGTAGTCAGGTTTTTGATTTAACAATACAGTTTTGCTGCGCCCCTCGTATATGTGAGCTGGATGTCATCTCTTTGGTCTCAGAGTGGATGTTTTTTCAGGCAAGAGCAACCCTCTTTGTCCTCAAAAGTATCACAGAAATGAAAGAAATCCTTTATAGTAGTTTTCCCAAGGATTGAGGGATGCTTCTGTAGCACTGCCAGCATTTGGGAGGTTGGACTAGATGACCTCTGGATTCAGTGACCTCTGGATTCAATGATCACTGAAGGTCACTTCCAACCCCCAATATTCTAACATCCTGGTATTCTGTGATCGTTATAGAAAGAGTGTGAACAGGAGTGTACTAATCAGCATAGATTATTACCTACTTCAGCATTTATGCTCTCTGGGTTGGCACAGTACAGCTAACAGTAATGTGGGCATGGTAGAAGGCTAATCAGTAAGCATGGATCTGCTTTTGCCTCTGGAAATTGACCTTGGCATATCATGGCCAAGAATGCCCAGCTTGTCTCTAGGCTCCCCTTCTAAATGGGGAGGTGTTTCTCTGTACCCAGCAATGCAAAGGATGTAATCAAGGTGAGTAGAAAGCTCTTTATGTTCTTCCCACAGACCAGTAGCAGTATGGGCTTTTCTGCTAGCAGTGTGAAACTGTGTGATGGTCACCAAATGGGACTGTTAGTAGTGAGGATCCGGTTGCAGGATCTGGGAAGGGGCAGCATTGGAACAAGTAAAAAGCGAAGCAGTTTCCTTCCTTTGGAAGAAAAGCAAATAGTTGGCTTCATTTAAAAAGCCATAGCTTCTAAGCTGCAATTAAATCTCCAAATGAAGGGGAAGGGGAGGATGTGGGGAGTGTGATAGTAGAACTTTCTTCTGCATAAACTGCACAGTCCGGGGGTCCCATTCATCTCCAGGCAGTCATTCATCCCTCACCCGTTACAAAACCAGCCCAGCCTGGCACCAGCCTACACAACCCCCGGCTGCTCATTAAAGCCAGGCACAAGCGCTGAAAGAACGTGTGAGCCGGATGAAAGGTGCATTGGCAGAGCTGTATGGGGAAGTAGCTGTCACCCATCGTGTACCAGTAAAGGGCTTTCATGAGCAGAAAAGCTGTTTCTCATATCTTGGATACTCTCTGCAGCCTCGTTCCCAAGATTGCTATTCACACACTGTTCACTGAAGTCAAGGAGCAAGTTTCCAAAGAAGGGGCTAAGGTGGGGAAAATGTAAGACTGGAGTCCATTTTCAAAATATGTAAGAGATCTGCTTCACAGTGTAGACATTGCCACTAAGCCCTGCAAGCTTTTCTCTTGGAGTGTAGATAAGATCTGCGTGCACATTTATGTAGCATTATGTAGCTAAGGCAGAAAGTTAGTAATATTACCAACCTTGGTATGGAAAGCTAACAGAGAAAGTGTGTGGGAAATGACAGCCACTGCTATGGCATAGGATATATGCAGGAAAGATGTTAAATTCGCTGGGGCTGTAGCTTAATGTGGAAGAAACATAAATGCACACTAAATAGGCATTTCCATTTTACCTGTATTAACCTTTTCTTAGGCCTGAAGCCACAAACTGCAGGTCACCTTCAGTCAGATTGCATCCAAAACCCACTGCTGAATGTAAAGATTTTTCTCCTTATTGCTGGTGATAGCTGTCTGAAAGTCAAAGATAGATCTCTTGAGCTGTGCTACCTGTGTGACATATGTAAGCCAGCCTCCCTTTTGGGCAAAGATGCCCTTTTGCAGGTGATATAGGTAATTAAAGGGTGTGGATGAGAATATGAGCTCCAGCCTAAAGCTATCTGGAAACACAAACCTAGTATGAGTTTCCTTTCCTCATAGAGGCCAGGCCCTCCCCTGCATAAATACATTACTATTCTTGCTGTGTACATCTCTCCATTGCCACTGAGAGTAACTCTAGTTAGAGTTCTTTATTTTTCAATGAATTCATCATTATGTACCATCATAGCTCTGCAACTCAGACTTTTTATAGAATCATAGAATGGCTTGGGTTGCAAGGGACCTTAGAGATTATCTTCATTAACATTTTTGGGGTAGTTTTAATGCTATTAAAAGAAACATTGGCTTGAAAAATGTTTCTTTCTTTCTCAAAATCTTTTCAGCTAAAACATTAACAATTATATTAACAACCATAAGAAGTATTTTGGCTTTTTCTAAACTGGTGATAGAAAGCAGTTCTGAAAGACTTTTACTTTCTTACAGTGTTTTCTTGCTCAGACCATGCATTTAGCAGAGGAGAATGCCTATAGGGAAAAGAAGGAGAGAAAGAAACACAGTCACTAACATACAGTATTTTAAGACAGAATCCAAATAAGTGCTGTCGCCTTTGTTTGGGTGATAAAGGAACAACTGATGTAGTGATAATATACTTTAAAAAATAGTCAGATTGTACCCCCATTGCTGTAGGGATTTTTCTGTAGTTATTTAGTTGATAAATCAGATATGCCAAATAGCCAGGCCATTTTTACAGCTGTTAGCAAGACCAAAATCAAGTGCAGGAAGTTCCTCAACATGGAAATGAGATCGAATCAGGGAAAAACAGTCCTTTTACAAGCTTGAAGTACTGAGACAATGCATCTTCTATCAGCAGGTAAAGCAGCACACCAGAAGACACAGCCTGGCCTGACTAACTTACAATAGATCTAGAATCATAGAAATTTTTAGCATTAAAGGATGCCCTTCTTAACCACCTGCACTGAAACAGCACCAAAAATATGTACAACACCCTGTATATTAGCCATCCTTGAAAACATTCAGTGAAGGACCTCTCATGCCTGCCTAGGCAGATTGTTCTACCACTTTATACATATTTGGAGGGTTATTTTATAATAACCCAAATTGTCCCATATTCCATAAACCTTTTTATTGTATCCCAAGGACTCTGGAAAATAAAGAATCACCATCTTTTTTAGTCCAAAACTGTGTGTATTGGAAAACTGCAAACTACATTCATCAGTCATCTTTTCCAGATTAAGCCCAGCTCAACCAGCTTAATCTTGCTACACTTAATTGGCTTCCTCACTTGTTTAAAATCAACACTAAAAATGACATACAGATAGATGCTTGCAATGGGCAAGCAGCACTGAACAACGAAGAATAAAAATTAAAAAATGTAAAAAATACTTCTGGCAACTCCATCATATATACTACTGACTAATAATAGTGCACTGACACTACTACTCTCATCTGTAAAATGCGAGAACCTGCCCCACAAATCTCTCTCCATTGTCTTAAATTTCTGTTCTGCAGAAGAGAGGGTGTGTCATCTCCCGCAGTAATTAATCTCTTCATGGTGTGTGGTATTCATTGCATCTTCCAGCCAAGTGTTTTCATTTTTAATAACATTTTTTTTTTCCTTTTTCTTTTGCTACTGCACAGTACAGCAGCTTCAGATAGATTTGGTGGTGCTAGAAGTGAGGAGGCAGCTATGTAAACTGAATCAATAATGCTTAAAATTTAATTAAGCAGTTGCATCTGAAGAATTGACTCCAAAGAGTACATATGATCCATCATGATAAAGACAGTCCTGTTTCAACTACAGTAATATAAAAATGCCTGTCTTTTCATTGCATGCCTTTTGCAGCATGATATTCTGATGCAGAAGGACAGAAGAAAAGAAGAAAATCCAGCCAGGAACTCTCTTCAGGTTACTTCATAGCTAAAACCTTCATACTTAAACATCCCTGCAAACCTGATCCTTGAATGTTTAATTTTCCCAGGGTCTTTGGTTGCCCTTGCAGGGAATTATCACTGGAAAGGAGAACAGGAAGGAATTCTCTGTGTCTTAGTTGTTGTAGTTCACTGGAAAAGCGAGCAATATATTTCAGTTTATAACAGCTCTTCAGAGATGGTTTCCTGAGAGCTCACAAACAGCCTTAACACTTTGGGAGAGTGCTTGGAGGACATCAGTATTCCCCTGACATCTCACATGCAACTACCTCAGTGGTCTTTGCAAGCAGGTGTCTCAATATATCAAGCTAGGAATTTTAAGACCCTTGCTTTTAAATATTTTTTCATTTTTATTTCTAAAAATATGTCTTAAATCCATCCACAGCTGAAAACTTTTCCTGTCTGCTTTTCATACCAAACTTCTTACACGGCTCTTATTCTAATTAAGAATAAGAAAGAAAATGAACAGAAAAGGAATATTGCCTCTTTGCATATAATGCATGAACAGAACTCGTATGCCATTGTAAAATATTAAAATGGAAGTTTAATATATTGTATAATGATTATAATAATGTTATATGAATATATGGGGAATTTCTTTGAAAGATATTTTGAAAGAACTCAAAAATGAACCTTGGCCACATCTCCTTCAATGTTTTATTTTTATGTGTTCCAAAAGGATTATTTTTAAAAACCTTTGCCTTTCTCCATATTGTGCTTACTCTGTCTCACCTTGCATTAACACTACTGCAGTGTATAAGTGCTTGAGAAGAAGAGACAGCTCATTATGGTATAGTCAGCTGGTGATGTCAACAAGCTCCGTGATGCACTAAAAAGTCAGGGAGAAATGGGTCACGTTGTAAACATAAACGTTAATTCTCACCAGAGGCTGTGAGAATATGTAGGTCACATCACAAGGTGTTTATACAAAATATCCTACAGCAGTAACAACACCTGCTCTTGGGCATGATGCTTGCTTCTCACAAGGAATGAAGACAGACATCCCCCCTACTACCTTCCAGTCACTCAATAAAACAAAACCAAGAAATGCTACCTGAAATTTTTGCTAAAGGAATCATATATATATATTTATTTTCTTTAGTTCCTACAAAAATAAAATAAAAACCCACAGAACTTTTTACAGACCTCCACAGAAATATAGCCACAATTGTAGAAGTTGCCATGGCACCTTAAATGCTGGACAGGAGCCTTACTGAGGTGCATTAGTAAGCAGTTGCTGACTAGTTTCAAGCAAAGTCAGTATTTTCCAGTTTATAGATGCATAAAGTTCATAAATAGAGTTGTGCTACAAAACCATCTATACTTCAGGACTGTTTTTCCAATATTATTCATTTTTAGTAGAGTTGATCAAGAATTTGTTATCGTTTTCTCAAGATTTAAACATTTTCCAGACCAAAGAGCATAAAAATTATTACTGCTTCAAAAACTGCTCATAAACTCACTTTTTTCTTTTTCTTTCTTTTTTTTTTTTTTTAATGCAAGTTGCAATGCCATCATAAAAGGTATTTTTTCTTCTGTTTTTAAAGTATTTTTTCCAATGGCTTTTAACAAGATGAAACTTTTACATGAGCAATTTGAAATGAAAAATAGATATTCTGACAGTTTATATAAGATGCACTGTGAAGGAGTTTTAAAGGAATACTTCCCTACTAACACTGCTAAGGCAATATTTATTTTCTAGAGTATTTTTCTAGAATCTGCTGCAGATCGGATAGGGACAAGGAATTAATAGACTGATTTTTTGCACTTTGCTTTACCTACACCATTTTCCAGCTTTTTCTCTGTATAAAAGACCCTAATCAGATATTGTCTTCACATCAAAAATTTAAAGTCCAAATTGCATAGTAGGAGTCCTGTACTTATTGTAAAAAGAAAATAAATTAAAAAAATTTAATAGATTCTATCCTGACTGTGGGTAGAAGCATCAGATGACTTTTTAACACCAGTAAATCCAGATTCCTGCCTCCACGTATGTAGTCAAAAGCCGTGTAGACATATACCACAAAACTGATTTTATACCAATGTATTCTCATTGCATTGCTTCAAGTATTTTTAAAGGTTAGCTGTCAGTTTAACTTACTGGTAGGTGTCATAGAGGACAAGTCATTGCCTATTTGCATCATGTATCAAAGAACAGAATAGAATAGAATAGAATAGAATAGAATAGAATAGAATAGAATAGAATAGAATAGAATAGACCAGGTTGGAAGAGACCTTCGAGATCATCGCGTCCAACCCGTCACCCAACACTATCTAATCAACTAAACCATGGCACCGAGCACCCCATAAAGTCTCCTCATAAACACCTCCAGTGATGGCGACTCCACCACCTCCCCTAGAAGCCCATTCCAATGGGCAATCACTCTCTCTATGAGGAATTTCTTCCTAACATCCAGTCTAAACCTTCCCTGGTGCAGCTTGAGAGTGCGTCCTCTTGTTCTGGTGCTGGTTGCCTGGGAGAAGAGACCAGCCCCCACCTGTCTACAATCTCCCTTCAGGTAGTTGTAGACAGCAATAAGGTCTGCCTTGAGCCTACTCTTCTCCAGGCTAAGCAATCCCAGCTCCGTCAGCCTCTCCTTATAGGGCTTGTGCTCCAAACCCCTCACCAGCTTTGTTGCCCTTCTCTGGACATGTTCCAGCAAGTCAACATCTTTCCTAAACCGAGGGGCCTAGATTAGGTCTCATTTGTCTTTCTACCTCTATCATGCTGATATAAAAGTATGAAACAAGTGAATGTCCTGTCATGTATGCTAGTCAATTGACATAAATGGCCATGCTTTTTGAGAACCCCTGGCAAGGCCACATCTGGAATATTGTGTCCAGTTCTAGGACTCTCAGTTCAAGAAGGACCTCAGGGAACTGCTTGAAAGAGTCCATCACAGAGTCAGGAAGATGTTTAAGGGAGTGCAACATCTCATTTATGAGAAAAGGCTGAAGGAGCTGGATCTGTTTAGCTTGGAGGAGACTAAGAGGTGACCTCATTAATGTTTATAAATATGTGAAGAGCAAATGTCAGGAAGATGGAGCCAGGCTCTGCTCAGTGATGTCAAAGGATAGGACAAGAGGCAGTGGGTGCAGTCTGGAGCGTAGGAGGTTCCATGTGAACATAAGGAGAAAGTCTTTACTGTGAAGGTGATGGAACACTGGAATAGGCTGCCCAGAGAGATTGTGGAGTCTCTTCTGGAGACCTGCCCAGATGCATTCCTTTGTGACATGTTCTAGGTGATCCTTCTCTGGCAACCAGCACCAGAATGAGAGGACACAGTCTCAAGCTGTGCCAGGGGAAGTTTAGGCTGGAGGTGAGGAGAAAGTTCTTCACAGAGAGAGTTGTTAGCCATTGGAATGGGCTGGCCAGGGAGGTGGCGGAGTCTCCATCCCTGGAGGTGTTCAAGAGGGGATTGGATGTGGCATTTGGTGCCATGGTTTAGTCATGAGGTCTGTGGGGATGGTTTGGACTTGATGATCTTTGACATCTCTTCCAACCTGGGTGATTCTATGATTCTATGAGTAGGTGATCTTTCAAGATCCCTTCCAAACCCCAACATTCTGTGATTCTGTAATCTAAACAGTCCTTGTAGGCAAACAGGTAATGCATATCTGTAGAACTGGCTGTAGAAACTTTGTACCACACTGTCTGAGCTAAGATTTATTATACTGTGATGTTTCAGAGGGTCGCTTGTCCAAGCCAAGACCTTGGTAGTTCTAACCTCAGGCATAGCAAACAGTGGCACTAAGGAACGATCCAACCTCAAAGACTAACATTTCAATGATACCCTCCAGGATTGTCATCTGGACATCATTCTTATATCATGGGACAGGACTGACCTGGTTGTCTTCCACCCCAAACACCCTGTAGTCTAGAGGAATGCCTTTATCTAGCAGTAAAGCATATAGACTGTAGGAAAAGGAAGGAATAGATTCATAAGTCTGGCTCTTCTGTGGTGCGTTGAACCCTTGGCAGTCACCAGTATACTGATGTTAGGTGTGTGCTTCTTTTGTAAAAATAATAGAATTAGAGTGTTGGGGTTTTTTTTATTATTATTATTTTGGTGGTGGTTTTTCTGGGTTTTTTGTTTGTTTGTTTGGTTGGTTGGTTTATTTTGGTTTGTTGGTTTTGGGTTTGGTTGTTTGTTTTTTTGAGGTGTATGCTTCCAAGATTTGTGGCCTATGGAATATATAATTCAGAGATTAAATTTTCAGATATTTCTCTTACCTTACCTTCATACTTTTGAAAAATTGCCACTTTTCTGATCTGGCTTTTACAGGCTGTTTCACAAAGTTGCATACTCAGCACAGACTACATGTACAAGAAATTTGGACAAGGATTTTATTTCTTCTACTTCATAAAATATCCATCAGGTTTAGATATGCACCTCTGATAATTTTTACCCCTGGGCTTTTTCAGACTTATTACATGGTCTCCTTCCTGTCTCCAACCACTTATTTCTAGCCTTCCTTCTGTCTTCAGCTGACACATCACCTATTTCACAAGCCGCAGGCTGTTGGCTATTCCCACAGAACCACAATATTGTAGCCCAGGGTCTCCTTAGCTTCCACAATCAATAATTACAACACAGTGCTTAGCCTTGCTCTCACTGGCTCTTTGCACCTTACTCTCAAAAGAGTTTCTCTCCAGCATCTGCCTTAACAGACTGAGGGAGAAAATCTTGAGTAAATCTGCACTTTTTAGAAACTGCAGGCCTTACTGCCCCTAAGATTTGCAAAATTCTCAGCATGTGCATTATAGCTAGTCAAAGACACATGAAGACTGTTGGATACTTCAGTGTATGTGATCAGGAGGGAATTTACAATATATTTTTTTTGTTCTATAAGTAACACCTAGAGCTACATGCTTGAGTCATGTAGTTCCAGGAGATACCTTACTTAAATCATGGCTTAAATCATGGAGAAATGCCATTACACTACACTAGGGGCACTATCCCCTCCAACAGGTCTCATATTTGAAGCTGGACAGACACCAAATGAAGATTTGTCTCCCTCCTGTCTAGTGCTGTGGGCCTGTTTCTGTGATTAGTTTAGAAGGAGGATCTCATAGAAGAAATGTGATGATACTGTCCTCCCAAATAGGGAGCTGTGATCACTAAAGATCTTAGAAGAGTGGATCGCATAGGCATTGTACAAAACATGGGCAATGTGGGAAAATACAGAAATATGAAATCACAGAATAATTTCTTTAGAAGGGATTTAAGATGGACATTGGTTTCCGAACCTCTGCTCATATCAGAGGTAGATTCAAATATTGATTTAGTTCCTCAGCAGAGTCTAGAGTATCCCCAAGGCCAAAAATTGCTCTATGAGGATGCTGCTCTGAGAGGGTACTCTTTCCTTTGTTTGACCACTCTCTTAGGTGATCTTTTTTTCTCCTAGTATCTAAAGGGAATTTGATTTGTTGCAGTAGATTTCTTTTTTTCTTTTTACTGTCCATCACCTCTAAGGGTGATATTGTCTTCTCTACATGCTTCTATCAGTCAGCTGGAGCACCTCTTCCCTTAAAATTGTCTGTGACCTCCTCATAAGTTAACTGTGTGCCATAATATTGTTGTTATATGCTGTCATAGCATTTTAGACCACAGAAATATAGACTTTGATGACTTTATATAGAGTCTCAGACATGACAAGAGACATGCTTTTTGTGTCCGTATGAATAATCAATGCAACAGGCAGCTCTTTGTGGAGTATGCTTAGAAGTTGTTTTTAGGTGCTGAAAAGTCAAAACCAAATCCCTGGGTTTGCAGCTAGGCAGTCATGGAGAAGTACAGTTGCTTTATTCCCAAGGCAAGCCTTGACCATGCAGGAGCTGTAATAATCAAGGAATCAAGACATGGCAATCAGGGATCGAAGTTATTTTAAAGCATACATATATTTGCTGCTTTTCTGGTACCAGTCTGAACAATCAGATTTTAACTGATATTTTAACATAGTTCTTCATCATCACTCAATAGGTTGTAGCTTTGATAAAGGAAGACTTTTACTATGCTAAAAATTGCCTGGAGTGTATTTTCATCTGGTATTATATATATTGACAATAACACACAACTTCAGTGGGAAAATCAAAATTAAACAGAAAACTGCTGGTTTTCCTGTATTACAAATAATAGAGTTGGATCTGGGTTCAGTGTTATTGGTGACACAAAACAAACACAGTCAAAATACTCTCTGGAAATGAACCCCAGAAATACATCAAAAGCATAGCCTGGGACATTCTTGGCAGGATTGCTGGAAAGCAATATAAATTCTTTAGAGAAATCTGGTGCTGGGCACAAGCAGTTGCAAAGCAAAGAGAAGGTGTTGTTTTCTTAGAGCTCTGATTTCATGAAAAGGAAATACTAAGGCAAAGACAAAATCAATAATTTGGAACTTTTCTTTGGAATCAGTGAAGAGGAATTTCTGTATACCAATAAAAGAGTCAGTATAGGATGCAAAGGGTTATCCTTCTTTCTGTTCTGATTACTCTACCTAAGTTCAGATCTCTGAATATTATTGGCCTTAAAAGTTGACAAATAGAATGTTCTTCACATCTGTTTTATTTTGTGTGGGTATTTATGCCTGGAGAAGTGGAAGAAAATGGATGATTAATTTCTTATGTGTCACAGAACACCTGCCAGGTGATGCACGCTAATATTTGGGTTCTATTGACCTGGGCAACAGTTAAATCATCAAGCTGGACAGAACATATATGTTGCTGCTATGCAGCACAAACTGTGCACTTAGACATATTGCTAATTATCAGGAAATAGAATGAACTCTGGAAACATTATTCTTATGATATATTGGCATCAACCAAACTATTTTTGTTTTCAGAAAGAAAAATACCAAAAAATCTACAAAAATTCAGTCTTTTTAAGGACTCCATATCCTCTCATTATACCTTGATGTCAACAACTATATTATACATTCTTCCCTAAGCATGCCTGTTGAAATCCTTTGGTGAGTACGCCTTACAGATTATACAAGTGTGTTGATCACAGACAATATGATTTATTACAACTCCTGGATATATAGTTTTGACTTTTAAGCTGAAGCAGATGCTGTTCATGCTTTCAGCTCTTGGATTCCCTGATTCTCTATTTAATGTATAAGCCAAAAGCATTTCTGTCTTTTATGTTTCTTTCCTTCCACAGCACTTTTGCTTTCCAAAGTACCACAAGAAAAATTAAAGAAGGCTAATAATAAGTAAGCCATCAGAAAAGATTTAAAGCATTTCATTTTTAGGACTCACATTTGTTGCAGAGTATATCTCACCATTTGTATGCACAGTTTTGCACCCATAGCCACCTGTGCTCGTGCATAATTAAAACAGGGCCAATCTTACTGCCAGCATAAGCTGATGTCAACCATTAAAATAACTTGAGAAGTGCTCACTTGTGCTGATTGGTTTAATTAAATGTAATAGTAATGTCTTCCTTCTACACACAAGGAAAGAAGCACACACTGCAAATACGACTTGAACTACTTACCCATTTTGTTTACTTATATATTAACTATTACTGCAAAAGAAAAATATTATCACATACAATTGTTTACTTAATCTATAAACCCAGGCAGGAGTCATGCACTGACTCAAGGGAGTTTGGTTAATAAGACTCATCTGCAGTATACTCACCCTTAGGTCATAGCAGTAGTTGTGCAGCATACTAGAGCCTCAGAATAATGGAAGATGCACTTTCATATTGTTCAAGAACCTGATACACAGGTATTGTTATGAGCTTATAGTTCTGCTCAGTAGTTCATATTCATCCTGACATATTAAACTCTGATAAAGTTCTGGACTTCACTTGAGTCAGATTTTTTGCCCCAACACAAGAAGAATATGGAGCAGGTCCAGGGGAGGGCTACAAAGATGATCAGAGGGCTGGAGCACCTCTTCCACAAAGACAGGCTGAGAGAGCTGAAGCTGTTCAGCCTGAAGAGTAGGTCCCCTTCATATATTGACATTCAACTGTGGACCTGGAGCAGAGTAGATTTAGGTTAGGCATAAGGAAGGAGCTCTTTATAATGACAGGGGTATAATACTGGAACAGGTTTCCCAGGGATGTTGTTGATACCCCATCCATGAAGACATTCAAGTTCAGTCTTGATGTGGCCCTGGACAGCCTGATCTAGTTGGAAGCATCCCTGCTCACTGCAGGGGTATTGGGCAAGATGACTTCTGAGGGTCCCTTCCAACAAGACACAAGCTGTGAATCTGTGTTTGACGATGGTAAGACTAAGCCTGAGTAAATTTTCTGTTCTTAAAATAAAATAACAGCAGAAGCAGAAAAAATCCTCAGATGATATGAAACTGGGAGGCTTGGCTGATACACCTGAAGGTTGTGCAGCCATTCAGTGAGACTTGGACAGACTGGAGAGGTGGGCAAAGAGCAACCTAATGAGGTTCAACAAGGATAAGTGCAGAGTCCTGCATCTGGGAAAGAATGATGAACTGCACCAGTACAGGTTAGGAGGGGATCTGCTAGAGAGTAGCCCCATGGAGAAAAACCTAGGAGTCCTGTTAGAAAAAAAGTTAGCCACAGGACATCAATGTGTCCTTGTGGCCAAGAAGGCTAATGGGATCCTGGGGTGCATTAAGAAGAATGAGTCCAGCAGAATGAGGGCGGCTCTCCTTCCCCTCTATTCTGCCCTAGTGAGGCCTCACCTGGAATCTTGCCTCCAGTTCTGGGCTCCCCAGCTCAAGAGGGACGGGGATCTACTTGAGATAGTCCAACAGAGGGCTTCAAGGATAATTAAGGGACTGGAGCATGTGCCCTGTGAGGAGAGGCTGACACCTGGGGCTTTTTAGTCTGGAGAAGTTGGGGAGGGGATCTAATAAATGTATATAAATGTATGAGGGCTGGGTGTCAAGATGGAACAGACAGACTCTTCTCACTTGTGCCCTGTGATAGGACAAGGGGCAATGGATGTAAACTACAGCATAGAAACTTCCACCTCAATATGAGGAAAAATTTCTTTACTGTAAACAGTCACAGAGCACTGGAACAGGCTCCCCAGAGAGGTTGTTGTCTTCTTCTCTGGAGACTTTCAAGACCCATCTAGATGTGTTCCTGTGAGACTTATGCTAGATTATCTTGTACTGCTCTGTCAGGGAGCTGGACTCAAAGATCTCCAGAGATCCCTTCCACTAACATCCTGTGATCCTGCGATTCTGTGAAATAATCTCAGTTACTTAAAAGGCTTGATATGGAAGATTACAATTAAAACCAGACCTGTTCTAGCATGTTAGCAGTATAGCTTCACACTTCTGGAATCAGCAACTTGCAAACGAGATTCATTTGATTAATTCAAGAAGAATTCATAAGGAATTTGATGCTAAATATGTTTTGTTTCACTAAACCAAAAATTTGCCTGATTGTAGGCTCTTACCTGTCTATTAATAATAACCTTGACAAACTGAATTGAATTCTACTTCAGACGAAAAGCAGTATAAGGCTTCAAAATCAGAATATAGTAATTTTAGGGACATATCTTGGATAGAAGGCTATACAAGTAATAAAATAATTACATATAAATTTAATCTATGTTAGTTTATGTTCATGACAACAGATGAGGCACAATGAAGCTATATTCATGGGGAAGAAATCTCATTTAAATAAATTTGAATAACTTATTTACTGAAGTCTGGATAAAAATAGGACAATATGTGTGGGCTGTATTAGCAAAATATGTTCCCATTCAAAACAGAGATATTTCATCAAATTTTCTTTTCAATAATCCAATTGTCAGTTTTATAGCCCATAAAAAAATGTGAAGAAGTGATGGGAAATGACTTTCATACATATCCTGGCTGCTGAGTTGCCCGATTTCATTACGTTGCCCTGAGGATGACTGACAGCTCTGTAATCAACTTCAGGCTGGATTTAGTGGTTCCATGTCCTTTTCTCTCATTAATTATTGAAGGCATTTTTCTCTGTTGAGAATGGCTGCTGAGTGCAAGGTTGCTGTATTCACTGCACTCATATTTGTGTCTCTCTTGAGCAGCAGAGTTGCATGTTGATCTAGGAGTCAGTCATCACACGCACACACACAAGAGAAGATGAAGAGGATGAAAAGTAACATAAAAGAACTGTAGATCTGTTTGAAAGAGGCCTGGAGTAGCTGTGCTTTTACCTGTGAGGTCTCAGCACACTGTGTTCGGAAGCCAACCAATCATTTACAAGAGGTTCTTGTTTTGAAAAAGCTTTTGGTTTTATTCAAAAAATGATAATAGGATGGGTTTTTTGGTTTTGGTTGTGGGGTTTTTTTTAACTGTTAGCTGTGCTATTTGCCATTTCTTTTGCTGTATGCTTAATTAGAGAGTGCAAAAGAAATGTAAATATTCCTAAGAGATCCCTTCATATAGAAATAGTATAAGAGTAAAATGAAGGCCTTCTTCAAGATGATCTTTAGCCATTAAAATTGCTTTTCTTGGGGTATATATATATGCAATATTTTCTCATTCTAGAACTACAAATATTGCAGATTATACCAAGAACAATTTATTTTTTTCATATTCCCCTCTTGAAAATCTACACTAATTACTTTATTCATGGATTTCATATGCATTAAAAAAAAAAAAAAGTTCAACTGAAATTTGGAGTCATAGAATCATAGAATGGTTTGGGTTGGAAGGGACCTCCAGAGGTCATCTAGTCCAAACCCCATGAAGTGAGAGACATCCTTCACTAGATGACATTGCTCAGAGCCTTATTGAGCCTGACTTTTAATATCTCCAGGGATGGAGCCTCAGCTACCTCCCTGGGCAACCTGTTCTGCTGTTCCATCACCCTCATGGTAAAGAATTTGTTCCTAACATCCAATCAAAATCTTCTTTCATTTCAAATCATTGCCCCTTGTCCTGTCACCACAGGTGTTTTCAAACAGTCCCTCTCCAGCCTTCTTGTAGGCCCTCTTCAGGTACTAGAAGGACATTATTAGGTTTCCCTCAAGCCTTCTCTTCTCCAGCCTGAACAATCCCAGCTCCCTCACCCTGTCCTTGTAGCAGAGGTGTTCCAGCAGCCTGATCATCTTTGTGGCTCTCTTCTAGACCTGCTTCGTCAGGTCTATGTCCTTCCTGTGTTGAGGGCTTCTGAACTGGAGGCAGTACTCCAAGTGAGACTGCACCAGAAGAAAGTAAAGTGGAAGAATCACCTCTGTCATTGCTGGCCATAATGCACCCCAGGATGTGATTGGCCTGGGCTGTAAATGCACATTTTTGGCTCATGTACAGCTTCTCATACTTTAAAAGGAGAAGAAATTTAAAAAATAGTGCTTTATTTTTGAACGATGTCTGGTAGAAATCATTATTTTGTGTAGATTCTCTGGTCACTAATTCAGAAGATTCTATGACAGAAGGGGGAAGCCAGAGATGCTCTTTGGCATCATCTGTACCAACTATTTTGCCTATAGTATGAAAAACTCCTTTGGTATGAGAGAAAAAAAATAAAATCAATAAATACACATTTTGCTGACAAACCTTAATCTTTCCCATCTTAAAACTAGCGACTTTGCCAGTTCTTTGTACTAATACTGAGAAACTCATCAAAAGCAGTAATAATATTTGTTCTAATTTCCTATTTAAATATAATTGAGGTCAGAATGGAGATAATAGCTCCTGTGTGAATGTAATATATTTAGTTTCAATAATCTTTTTTTTTTCTTTTTTTTTTTTTTTTTCCCCCAGAATTGTGCCCTACATTCTCATTGAATGCTCTCTCTCCAGGAAGGCTGGAATTACCTTGTCTGAGATGTCTCAGGATTGCATCTGTTTTACTTAAGGATTCGCCGCACTGGTGGCCCATATTTAATCTGTTTCCCACTGATCCACTGATTACTTTCACCCTCACTGTTATTTTCAACTTATAATACACAGTTAAAAACAGCTTTTCATGTAGGTCTGAGTGTGTAACCTTGTGTTTTGCTTTGTTACACCTCATCCTATTCCTGTTACTCAGTTTGCAATGTCATTGCATTCTCCTTGTGTGATACTCTAACAGCTGACTGGTAGCAAGACTGAGTATCCAAATGCCAGTAAAAATGTTATTGTAAAGGACAAGTGTTTCAAATCACATAATCAAACCTTAAGAATTCATTTCCACCTCCTTGAATATACAGAGTAGTATGAGCAGTACCTTCACACAACTCCTGCCAGAAAAGGAGGATTCAGGCTTCTTTCTCTCTTTGAAACAGGAAATGAATGGAGACCAGACTGATCTTATGAGAATGCTGTTCTCCACACAGTTTTCCAAAACACATTTAGTTACAGAGCATACTTGCAGATTCTTGTCTTGGTCTTCCTGGTGAACTGACATTAACCTGCATATACACATTTCAGGGTGACAGGAATTTTGACATGTGGGTCTTTCAGCCTCATCACTCATTTCTGAGTTTGTAAGTATAAACCAAAAAAAACCTTCATAAGTTGCTGAAGACCATCTAATATTTTTGGACGAATACTAAATACTTTTGTCTCTCCTATTCTAATCAAAACTTTATTTGTGTAAATCAGATAATCCTGCAGTTACAGTTAGAGAGAGGGGGGAAGAACCATTGCTTCTTTTCCAAACAGTGTTTTATGAGTACAGGTTAATTCCTGCATACTGATATAGGTGGAACCACTAGACTCAATGACATTCTACTTTTCTACCTGTATGTGCAGAATGTTAAAGAAAATTTCCTATCATGAATACCTCTTGACAATCTCTTTTATCATATGGCAATGGCAATTTTTAAGATTGAGTCTAGCTTAAACACTAACTCTTCTTCAGATAGTACTAAGAATGTATAAAAGAAAAGCTACTTTATCTTTACATGACAAGATACTGTTGAATAACCAGGTTCTGCAGCTGAATAGGATGAGAGACTGGGAATATATCAGCAGTAGTACTTAGATATGATCTCCTATTTATTTACAGCAGTATGTGGGATGAACTAGAATGAATGGTGCAAGGGAGATCAGAAATGGCAATGAAACAGTCACTGTCTGGAAACTGAAATGAGTGCAAGAATATTGTAGATGAAAAACGTGTGAAATGGAACAAGTTTGCATTACAGGTACAAATACCATTGCATCTGCCTTTGCAGTCAGCAGCATTTCCTTAATCTCATAGACTTCAGAGCACACACACATCAAACTTCTTCCCAAATAATAATCAGTTAAGTTATTTAACACATATGAGAAACAGATATCATTATTGTGATTTTCTGTATATGGAAACTGAAATAGAGAGATGAGAAAGTTGAATAGTCATCAACTAAGGCATCAAAACTTACACAATGCTTCTACAGTTGTATTATAGAATCACAGAATCATAGAATGGTTTGGGTTGGAAGGGAATTCCAAAGGTCATCCAGTCCAACACCCATGCAGTCAGCAGGGATATCCTCCACTAGATCAGATTGCTCAGAGCCCTGTCAAGCCTCACCTTGAATATCTCCTGGGATGGAGCCTCAGCTACCTCCCTGGACAGCCTTTTGTACTGTTCCACCACCCTCATGGTAAAGAACTTGTTCCTGGAATCCAATCTAAATCTGCTCTTCTCTAATCTCAAACCATTGCCCCTCATCCTATCACCACAGGGCTTTATAAAAGCTCTCCATCCTTCTCGTACTCCCCCTTCAGGTACTAGAAGGATATTACTAGGTCTCAAAATATTATACCTCAAAATATGCAGTATCTGTTTCAGAAAATGATAACATTACAAATAAAATACAACTTTAAGCATTATCTACAACCTCCTTGGGCAGCATATTCCAGGGTCGCACCACTCTCATATTGAAGAACTTCTTCCTAAGATCCAGTCTAAGCCTACTCTCCCTCAGCTTCAAACCATTATGATTTGTCCTATTGCTAGGCACCCTTAAGAAAAATCCCTCTCCAAGATTCCTGTAGGATTCCTTCAAGTACTGACAGGCAGCTATAAGGTCCACACAGAGTTTTCTCTAGGCTGAACAACCCCAACTCCCTCAGCCTGTTATCATAGCAGAGGTGTTCCAGCCCTTGGATCGTCTTTGTGGTCCTCCTCTGGACTTGCTCTGACTAGGGAGTCTGTAGCACATGCAATACCTCTGCTTTTCTCCTTTTACTTTTATTTAGAAATACTCAGTATCTTTTATCTTTTACTATCACTTCTTCATGAATGAGAACAAATATATACTACTTTAATATACAGAAAAGAATTAATCATATATTTTTCCTTACATATTAGTTAATTTTTTGGTAAATATTCCAGTTCAAAGACAACTTATAATATATCTCTTAAATGATAATACACACTTTCAATGGTATTCCCAAATTTTTCATTTTTCCAGTTTTCTTGGACATTCTTTCATAGGTATCTGAACTATTCATCAAGCCTCTATTGTTTTCCTACAGAAGTTTTCAACTAGCTTCCATATTTTTGAATATTCTGACTCAATCTTTACCAGGTTGCTTAATGAGGATATTCTTAGATACTCTGCTCTTGCTGTATCAGCTGGACATCAGTCATGGTTTAACTCATGCCAGCAGCTAAGCGCTTCTCAACCACTCATTCACTCCTTCCTGCCTCCCAGTGGGATGGAGAGAAGAATCTGGTAAAAAAAACCCCAAAACCAAAAAACAACAAACTTGTGGGTTTGAGATAAGAACAGTTTACTAATTATAGTCCAATTTAATAATGACTATTGATAACAATAATAATGAAAATATAATAGGAATAATGATAATTGCAACGAAAATTAATGTAACAAAGAGACAAAAATAAAACTCAAGACTAGTCATGTACAATACAATTGCACACTACACACTGACAGATGCCCAAGTAGTTATTCACTCCTTCCAGCCAACTCCACCCAGTTTCAGGGGGCTGGAACACCTATGCTTTGAGGAGAGGCTGAGGGAACTGGGATTGTTTAGCCTGGAAAAGAGAAGGCTCCAGGGAGACCTCATAGTGGCCTTCAGTACCTATAAGAAGGCTGGAGAGGAAATGTTTTCAAAGGCCTATAGTGATAAGATGAGGGGGAATGGTTTGAAATTAGAGAAGAGTAGCTTTAGGTTGGACACTAGGAGGAAAATCTTTACTATGAGGATAGTGGAACACTGGAACAGGTTGCCCAGGGAGGTAGTTGAGGCCGCATCCTTGGAGATTTTTAAGATCAGGCTTGACAGAGCTCTGGGCAACCTACTCTAATGAAGGATATCCCTGCTGACTGCAGGGAGGTTGGACCAGATGGCCTCTGGAGTACCCTTCCAACCCAATCCATTCTATGGTTCTATATATTCAGCATGAAGTTCTGTGGTGTGGAATATCCCTAGTTCAGGTCAGGTCTTTACATTGTGCTGCCTCCCAGCCTCCTCCCAGCTGCCTCCTCACCTGCTTGCTGGCAGAGCATGACAAACTGAAAAATCCTTGACTTAGGGTAAGCGCTACTTAGCAACAACTTAAACATCAGTGTACTCACACTAAATCTGAAACACAGCTCTGTACTAGCTACTAGGAAGAAAATTAACTCTATCCCAGCCAGAGTGAAAACTGCATTCAGTGTTTCATGTGGACCTTCCTCAATGAATATTATTAAGGAAGTTCAGTGCCAGACACCTACCTACTGTGCAAGAAACCCAGAAGTCTATAATCTATCTGTATATGCCTATACCATGGCATTGATTCTGAAGTCCTTGTTCTTGGAATTTCAGTTATTTATATTTGGCTTAGGGTCATTGATACCAGTATGGATAAGCAGCTTAGAGAAACATTGATGTTTTCAAGGTCTTTGCAAGACCTTGAAGATCATCAAATTCAGATACTTGGGCATGTCATAGCAGTTCCTATTTGCAGTTAAAATAGTGAGAATGACAAGAAGATTAATTGCTTTCTATGGAGCTATTACAGATTCATATCAATGTAATTGAGCTCATAATCTGGCCCATTGACAGATGAGAACATTTATATGGAGTGTTCTTGACACAGCACTTAAAAAAAAAAAAAGTCATCCTTGATTTATTATTCTTACCTTTCAAATCCATTAATAATATGCGTAAAAATAAAATAATTATTCCTAAAATAAATGTTTACTGGATTTCTTTCATCTTAAATAGAAAAATTGCTTCTATCTCCTTTATTTCCTGTGAATATGTAATTAACAGATGGGGAAAAAATGTTCTCCCAGATGTAATAAGATTATCCTAGAATTATCCTAGAATTATCATGCAGTTGATTTGGTTGGAAAAGACCTCTTACATCATTGAGTCCAACCATTGACCTAATACCATCATGACAATTAAAGCATGTCCTGAAGTGCCATGTCCACCTCCCTGGACATCTGCTTTCAATGCCTAAGTATTCTTTCAGTAAAGATTTTTTTCCAATCTAAACCTTCTCTGGTGCAATTTGAGGCCATTTTCTCTTGTTCTATTACTTGATACTAGGGAGTAGAGGCCAATACCCACCTCACTGCAACCTCCTTTCAGGTAGCTGTAGAGAGCAATGAGGTGTCCCCGCATCCTCCTCTTCTCCAGACTAAGCAACCCCATTTCTCTCATCCATTCCTTACCAGACCTGTTCTCCTGGTCCTTCACCAGCTTTGTTGTTCCTTCTTTGGAAATGCTCCAGCACCTTAATGTCCTTCTTGTAGTGAGGGGTTCCAAACTGAACATACTACTCAAGGTGCAGCCTTACCAATGCTGAATCATGTCATGTCAGTCAGTCATATCAGCACTAATGCTTTTTAAGTATTGATGAGTGGTTCCTAGCAGAGTAAGTGAGCTTGGGCAAACTGGTTGATTCCTGCAGTTAGGCTGCTTCTGCTGCTGGATTTGTTTCAGCTATCACTATTCTGTACCATGAAGACATGCTATGGAGGAAAAAGTTTAGTTACACAGAGAAAGGATTTTCAGTTTCTGTGACATTTTCTGGTTTCAACATCAGTCTCAGGCAGGCATAGTAAGTGCTAGTTGAGGTCACAGCATGAACTACCTTAGTAACATGTGAATCCAACATTAGATGGAACCTTCTGTTGTTTTGCAGGTATTGGTTTCCCTCTAGCTATGAGAGAAGCAAATGAAACAGTCAAAAATTTGTGTTAAATTTTGCATGCATCAGCAATATTATAATTCAGAGTCCAGAGAAAACTGGAGTCTTAAAAAGGGACATTACTTAACATCAAAATTGATGGCCCAGAATGAAGCTGTCTCAGCTGAGGTGTTCTGACCTTTGCCCATTCTTAGTCATTAGACTTTTTGCTGTTGTGTTGCTGCTTGATAATTAAAACAGTTAAATAATTGTGGACTGTGAGTTCCTGATGGACTAAGTGCAGGGGATTTGGTATGGCTTTGGCAGATAAAGTTACATTAACGTGAACTGAGTTACATTAACTTGAAATTATCTCACTTTCTCACCTGGATTTCAGAAAAACACATGCATTTGTTACAACAGGACAATAATGCATTATGTCAAGTACAAAAGAAGGTTACTCCCAGGTGCTGGAGATTTATCTGACTTAATTACCATCTTTGATGTAAACCTCTTAACAGCACTTCTGATTGCTTTAATTAAAATTTGTGGAAATAACATACATATGACAGGAAAAAAACAACAACATTGTTTTGGTTTATACCCCTATTGTGTCTAGAATAAATATGCATTCCACTGGTAAATGAATGCTTCTTTTGGTGAGTGTTAGAGAACAGAGAGTATGCTGTGTAAACAAAATCAAGCATAAAATCATTCTATTATGCATAAGGGCTTTTAAAAACCACAAGCGTATTCCCCTATCCCCCTGAAAAATCACAGTGTTAGAAAACCTACTTTTTAAACAAAGAACATCAGAGTTCAGCTATTACATATAAAAACAAATCTCCAACAAACTATAAAAGACGTTAGATGACAGCAATACCAGGACTCACATATTTGCATGAACTGGAATCCTGGCCAGCAGATGATGAAATCCGACTCCCAGGTCACAAATCTTTCCAATGTGCCCAAAGGGAAATATGTAGCTCCAAGTATTTCAGAAATGAAAAAGTAAATCTTTTTTAGAACAGCAGTTCTGTGGAAAACTTGCATTCCTCTGGCCTTTTATCCTTAGGAAGTGCATCATTTGGTTTCCCAAATTACCAAAATATTCCTCTGTTCACTGTTTTACATAACTAAATAAAATGATTTATTATATAGAACATGTTATACAAAATATTTATATTTTATGCAATAAGGATAAACAAACATTGAGCCTTTTAGTTTATCCCTGTAGCAAAATGGCTTTATATTTTAATTTTGTGTTTAAGTCTTAACAACAATCCAGATAGAGATGGAATGTAAGAAGACAAAACATTTAGTCCTATAAATGACTTCAGTATGTGGTAGATACATGCAACCAATTGCAATAATACAATGTAGAGTAGTAAGCTCTGTGTGACAAAGCTTCTCACATTTGTCACTGCTCTGCACAGTCTTAACGCTACTGAGAGGTCCTAGACATTTACTGCAATTAGAACATTTATAGCATATTCTTTGGAATATATGTGGAAAACATGCTTTCTTCTTTCAAAAATCTTTCTTTGTGGATCTGCATACTCTCATTCCTAGCTCCAATCAATTTGTTAAAATCCTAACTGAAAGCCTGCATAGCAATTTAGGAGACCACAAAAAGATTAGGAGCTAGATACTAATTGCATCTGATCCTCTATGCTATCGATACGATGTCCTAAATGGCAAACATAATACTTTGTGACATTTGACGTGTCATGGGAAGTAAAATAATTGCAAAGCTCACTATTAATTGTGATGATCAACTATGATTAAATATGGAGCTTATCACATGTCCATTGCTAAAGTGTTTTTAGGAATATGCTATCCACAGCAGCAGACTGTCTTCTCCCCTTCTTGCAACCATCTTGCTCATAAATCTTCCTATTATTCTTTTGTATCAAGAGTAATATTTTCCTTCCTGCCCTTAAATGCAAGCAAGGCCATACAAGAACATCAGTCAATTATACTTTCTTCTAACAAGGGAAGACAAGCTTCTGGGGAAGAGGAGGAAGTGAATAATGAATAGGACAGATGACAGCCAGGTAGGAGAGGCAGCAGCAGTTGCTACTGCTGGCAAGGTCACTGCTTGCCATCACCCATCCTCACATTATCATCAGCAGTAGTCTGTCTGTTTCTAGCTAGCTGAAACAGATACAGGAGATAACAATCATTCATTTAGATGGAGATTTTTGCTGCAATGGAAAAAGTGCTGGGCTCTACAGAAATATTTTTTAGGCCAAGTCAACCTGTAAAGTGCAACCTGAATAGCATTAATTTTCAGTATTGTTTGCCCCAGAGAGCAGTACAAGTTGCTCGTCCTCATTCCCTGTCTTGATTAATAGCCAAAGACAACAGGTCTATATGGACAAAGGTAACAGTTTGTGGACTGAGACAGCAACAACTGCTCCCTGAATGTAGTAAGATATTTCAGAAGGGATGTCTGGGTGCTGCATGAAGGTTAACAAGAGCATTAGAATTGCCTTGTGCTTAGTAAAGAAGTGGTCAGTTAATGAATATCTTAAGGAAGGAAGAAAATGTATATTTTTTTTTCCTCTTAAGGAAGTAATCTCTGTTAGCAGATGCTCTTGTCACTCTTAGATGGGTATATGTTGTCTCAGGGTGTCAAAGGATGGTACACATTCATAGTGAATGTGTATTGTGCTTTTAGTCCTGCATTCTTCCTAGCATCCGCAAAGTCATTCTAAATGCATAGTTACCAGTGTTTACTGACTCTTTTACTGATTAGAAATATTAAGTTTCTGGCTTAATGTCTGTAGCAGAACTAGTAGAGAGATGTGTGTCCTGACTCTCAGCTGAAGCTGCCACACTCTTCTTTTTGTTCTTTTTGATCCAAGACTGTTTGCTCTGGTGCACACTACCCAGCTGACACTGTGAATAACCATTATCCATAGAAGCAAAAGGTTGGTATTGATCAAATATGGCTTTCATGCCTTAAGTTGTAAAATCTGATTTATCACCTTGGCCTTGAAAACATCTTACTTAAAATCCTTTACATGTTTGGCATTAAATATCCTTTTAAATAAAGCACATTTAACCTGAAGAAGACACATTGAACCATGAATTTACAAAAATACTTAGTCTGGAAATTTCAAGATGAAGGCTTGCTGTCTGATTTCTTACTAGTGTCTGAAGAAATCAGTCCTAAATGGACCCAAAATGTAAATATTTCTGCTTTATTTTCTCTGTTTGTGTGGTCGTTTGAGGCTGTGCCTTTAAGAACAAACACTGCTGGAACACACTGGCTAATGTTTTCGGTACTAGAACCAAAACATTCTGATATTCTAAACGAATTTCATTGGTTGATAAACAAAAATTCAGCTTTAGATTGTAGAGCGGTTGGAAATTTTTTTCCTCAGTTCAGTTCGGTTTGGGAGTTGGGGGAGTTTGGTGTTTCAGCCTGTTCTCCCTGCCTGCTTCTTCTGCGAACTGCTGGACTTGGCCTTCAGATAAGCAAACACTAATCCTGCATGGGCTTTTGAAGCTTGCTAACAACTCTTTTCCTTAGTAACTTGCCTTTCTCTCTCTCTAACCCCTTTTTGGGGAAAAAGGGAGGTAAGGGGGGGAGAGAGGGGGTTCCAAAGAGGGGATCCCTCCCTGAGGGAGGGATTTTTGTTGTGTTATTTGTCTTTGCTGTGTATTTCTGTGTATATATTGTAAATACCTGTATATATTGTGTTATATATATAACCTGCTTTCCATATATGCTTGTAAATATACAGCTTTTGCTCTTCGACTGAGTTAGCTGTGGTTTCTTACTCTGTGGAGGAGGGAGAGCTAAGCCCTCTCTCAACCTACCACATTTATTGGCGCCCAACGTGGGGCTTGCTGACAAATTAGTTTGATTTATTGCTTGCTTAAGTCGAACGAGCAAACATGAAGGTGTTTTGGCTTTTTGAGCGTCTGTTCTTCTCGGTCTTTGGTGTATTGATCTACAAGTATTGCCTGGGTATGATTATCGATAAGATAGGTAAATATATAATGCAAAAATTATATTTGTGGTTTAAGTACAAGATTCGGCTTCTGTATGATCAGTGCCTGGAATTCTTTTATGTTAAAAAGTACAGGAATGTTACATCTAGCACACTCCCTATTGAGATAAAAGAGTTTAAGATTCCGCTCGGTGAAAGGGTAATTTTAAGTGATGGCTGGGATCCAAAGCTGATTTTCTTGATGTGTGTAGTCCTGCTGATGATGATAATTAATGTGTATTTGTTGGTAGCACTGTACCGGGAGAAAAAAGTGTCCAAGGCATGTTTTGTTATAAAACGGAGGGTTAAGAGACGAAAATGCCACCCTAGCTCTGTTTCAGGAACATCCAGTGAGGATGATAATGGAGAATCTGTGTCAGTTAAAGATAAAGCTAAAAAGTCAATCGGCAAGGCAGCTCTGAATAGCAATGGTGATGATTCTGGCAAGCAGCCAGGGGCTACAGTAGCCCCAAACATGGCGGCTCCTGTGTCCCAGGCAGCCACCATTAACGAGGCAAAGTCATTTCCTCCTTCTTCCATGGCAGGAGCGGAAGCGTCCTCCAAAGCAACTAATCTGTCTCAAAGCTTATCAGCTTCTGATAATAAGGCAGCTGGAAACCCAAACACAGCTCCAGTAAAGCAAGTAGCAGTTTTAACAACAAGGAAGGGTAAGACTAAAGCTGATTCAGGAGCTGACGGGGATGCACAGCAGGGTTCTTCTGCTGGGGAGGAAGAAAAAATTTGTCTTAAAAATATAGCTGAGTTATTGAGATCATCAGAGGATCGAGATGCATCTCTTGGTAGGACAGCAGCTAGTGGTGGTGCTTCTCAGCTTAAAGGGATCTTTGAGAGGTTGTTGGGACCACAAGTTGAGGAACAGGAGGCAGAGGAGCAAGAACAAGATGACATAACCGACTGCTCTTCACCACGTGAGGAGCTTAGAAATGTGAGAAAAGACTATCTCAGAGCAGATAAGGAGCCAGTTCTCGCTTGGCTTGGTAGATGTTATGATACAGGTGCTCCAGCTCTAATGGTTGGAGACAAGTCAGCAGCCCAGCTAGGAACTCTCTCGAAGGATAATGGAATAGATAGACATCTAGGCAAGGCTCTCGGTAAGGTGAATCTGTGGATACGCCTTCTAATGGCGGTTCTCATGAGATACCCTTCCCGAGATGATCTTCCATGGAATCCTAAGCCCTGGACTACCATAGATGAGGGAATTAAGCGTCTGAGAGAATTTGCTGTTAGAGAGGTACTCTATGGTGAACATGAATCTCTGAATCCTGATGATGTTCCTGTAGGAAATGGTCTTACTAAAAAGCTCATCAAGCTTGCTCCTTCCAATTATGCAAACATTCTGGCAAGCAGAATTGTAGCAAGAAATTATGGTGGAGCTCCTCTTACGGTTGGCCAATTCACTGATCAATTGAGACAATTGGATGATAGCATGACACGTGTTTCTTTGGTTTCAGCCATTGAAACTCTGTCTGGAAAACTGGAGAATTGCATGAAAGAGCTGAAGGATGAATTTAAGAACACCATATCCCAATTGGCACAAAGAGATGATTCCAATTCTTCCTCCAGGTGGGTACAGGTTTCATCTGTGAGGAATAGACATCCTCCAAGGAGGTCATTCCAAAACAGATCAAACCAAAACAGACCACCAAGGCAGTCACGTAGGACTATTTGGATTACCCTGCGTGATCAGTTTGGTGAGAACATGAACAGGTGGGATGGTCAACCAACTTCTAATCTTTTCAGGAGACTGAGAGAACTGCAAAGTGGCAGAACCCGAGGTAGCAATACCAGAAGGGTAGCTGTTACTTCTACAGTTCCCCAGGACAACTCTAGTAGCTCCAACAGTGGCTCCAGTTCTAACACTGCACAGTGTGCTCGTTGCACCTGTGGACATGTTCCCCATAACTAGGGGTGCCCTGCCTCCCGCCAGGGGGAGGAGAGGGGTAATACAGATAACAGAATCTATTGGGATGTGTACATCCAGTGGCCTGGCACTTCACACTTTCAGAAGTACAGGGCCTTGGTTGACACAGGAGCTCAGTGCACCATATTGCCATCAAATTATCAGGGATCAGAGTCCATAACTATTCTGGGAGTCACTGGTGGATCTCAAGAGTTAAGTAAAGTGGAGGTTAATATAAGCTTAACTGGTAAACAATGGAAAAAGCATACAGTTGTGACCGGACCTGATGCACCTTGTATTTTGGGAATTGATTTTCTGAGAGAAGGGCGTTTCAAAGACCCTAAAGGTTACAAATGGGCTTTTGGAGTAGCTTCTGTAGAAATTGATGGACAAAAACTGAAGCTGTCTGCTAGACCTGAGCTTTCTGATGAATCTGCAGTTGTGGGACAACACAAGATTCAGGACATTAAGTTGCCGGTTGCTTCTCGGACTGTGCATCACAGACAATACAGAACCAACCGTGACTCTTTGTTGCCCATTCAGAATCTGATTCGTCAGTTGGAGAGTCAGAAAGTCATCAGCAAAACTCATTCACCTTTCAACAGTCCAGTGTGGCCTGTGCGAAAGCCGAATGGAGACTGGCGTCTGACAGTGGACTACCGAGCCCTGAATGAAGTAACTCCGCCTATGAGTGCAGCAGTACCAGACATGATGGAACTCCAGTATGAGCTGGAATCCAAAGAGGCCAAATGGTATGCTACCATAGACATTGCTAATGCCTTCTTCTCTATTCCCATAGCAGAGGAATGCAGGCCTCAGTTTGCTTTCACCTGGAGAGGAATCCAGTACACTTTCAACAGACTGCCAATGGGCTGGATCCACAGCTCCAGCATCTGTCATGCAGTAATCCATGATGCTCTGGAGGAAGGTGGTGCTCCAGAACACATCCAGTTCATCGATGATATCATCGTCTGGGGTAAAACTGCTGAGGAAGTCTTCGAGAAAGGTAACAAAGTCATGGACATTCTCCTGAATGCAGGTTTTGCCATCAAGAGAGACAAAGTGAAGGGTCCTACCACAGAGATCCAGTTTCTGGGAGTGCAGTGGCAGGATGGACGCCGACACATTCCAGTGGATGTGGTAAATAGAGTCTCTACCATGGCAAATCCCACAAACAAGCAAGAAACTCTACGTTTCTTGGGGATAGTGGGATTTTGGAGACTACACATTCCTGGATACAGTCAGATTGTGAAACCTCTGTATGATGTGACTCGAAAGAGGAACAGTTTCCACTGGGGACCTGAACAACAAGCAGCCTTTGACCAGATAAAGCAAGAAGTAGTCCAAGCAGTGGGTCTGGGACCTGTGCGAGATGGTCCAGACATTAAGAACATTTTGTACACGGCTGCAGGTGACAATGGTCCAACCTGGTGCTTGTGGCAAAAAGCTCCAGGTGAGACACGTGGACGACCTCTTGGTTTCTGGAGTCGAGGTTACAGAGGTTCAGAGGCTAATTACACTCCAACAGAGAAAGAGATTCTAGCTGCCTATGAAGGAGTGAAAGCAGCTTCTGAAGTAATTGGAACTGAGTCACAACTTCTCTTAGCTCCCAGATTGCCAGTTTTGAATTGGATGTTCAAAGGCAAAGGTTCCACACCACATCATGCCACAGATTCCACCTGGTCTAAGTGGATGGCCCTGATAACACAGAGAGCTCGAATGGGAAATCTTGAAAGACCTGGTCTGGTGGAGGTGATCTCAAGTTGGCCTGAAGATACCAACTGTGCTAAACCTCCAGAGGAGAGAGTAACTCGTGCTGAGGAAGCTCCTCCTTACAATGACCTTTCTGATGATGAAAAGAAATATGCTTTGTTCACAGACGGTTCCTGTCGTCTCGTCGGGAACAAGCGAAGGTGGAAGTCTGCAGTGTGGAGTCCAACACGCTGAGTTGCAGAGGCGAAGGATGGAGAAGGAGAATCCAGTCAGTTTGCAGAGGTAAAAGCTGTCCAGCTAGATCTCGACGTGGCTGAACGTGAGAGATGGCCAAAGCTTTATCTCTACACCGACTCATGGATGGTAGCCAATGCTCTATGGGGTTGGCTAAAGAACTGGAAAAAGAATGGCTGGCAGAGGAAAGGAAAACCCATCTGGGCAGCTGAACTGTGGCAAGACATTGCTGATCGAATCGAGAGAATTCCAGTGAAAGTGAGACACATTGATGCTCACATTCCCAAGAGCAAAGCTACTGAGGAACAGCAGCACAACCATCAGGCAGATCTAGCTGCAAGAGTTTCTCAAGTAGACAAGGACTCTGAACTTGATCTCGACTGGAAACACCGAGGTGAGATATTCTTAGCTCGGTGGGCTCACGATTCGTCAGGACATCAAGGCAGAGATGCAACATACCAATGGGCTCGTGACAGATCCATAGACATTTCCATGGATGCCATCACACAAGTCATCCATGACTGTGACATTTGTGCTGCTATTAAGCAGGCAAAGAGAATTAAGCCCTTGTGGTATGGTGACAGATGGTCCAAATACAGGTATGGTGAAGCTTGGCAGATTGACTACATCACTCTACCACGTTCTCGTTCTGGTAAGCAGTACGTGCTTACTATGGTAGAGGCAAACACTGGATGGCTGGAAACTTACGCAGTCCCACATGCAACTGCACGCAACACCATTCTCGGTCTGGAGAGACAGATCCTGTGGAGACACGGAACTCCAGAGAGGATTGAGTCAGACAACGGAACTCACTTCAAGAACAACCTTGTAAAGAGCTGGGCAAAAGAGCACGGTATTGAGTGGATTTTCCATATTCCTTACTATGCACCAGCTGCAGGGAAGATTGAACGCTACAACGGTTTGTTGAAGACCACTCTCAAAGCCATGGGAGGTGGATCTTTGAAAAACTGGGAGAAACATTTAGCACAAGCAACCTGGCTGGTGAACAGTAGAGGTTCAGTGAACCGAGCTGGACCTGCACATTCTGATCTGCTACAGAAAGTAGAAGGTGATAGAGTTCCTGTTGTTAGGGAAAAGAATCTGTTAGGTAAAACTGTTTGGGCATTTTCGCCCTCAGGAGAGGCTAAACCTGTCCGAGGGGTGGTTTCAGCAGAAGGTCCGGGTCACACTTATTGGGTAATGCAAGAGAATGGTGAAATTCAGTGTATTCCACAAAGAGATTTAACTTTAGCTGAGAGAGTTTAATTTCAGAATGTTGTACAGCTACAGCGCGTCCAAAGGAAAGAGTCCCTGAGGTATCTACGGTGCACGAACCCTGAGAACCCTGAGAGCCCTGAGTCAACTGAGAGTCCCTGAGTCCCTGTTTCCCTTTTTCTTCGCTTCGTCTGCGGAGAGACAAACTGTTTTCCATTTTCTTGATTTTGGATTTTCTTGGACTTCTGAATCATCTACATCTGAGTATAGCCGGAATGGACGATGAACTTAACTTACGAACTGTAAATATTGTTCTGGATTGGATGGACAGTACGAACAGCCAATGAAATTGTTTAGAAAGGGGTGGACTGTGGTCGTTTGAGGCTGTGCCTTTAAGAACAAACACTGCTGGAACACACTGGCTAATGTTTTCGGTACTAGAACCAAAACATTCTGATATTCTAAACGAATTTCATTGGTTGATAAACAAAAATTCAGCTTTAGATTGTAGAGCAGTTGGAAATTTTTTTCCTCAGTTCAGTTCGGTTTGGGAGTTGGGGGAGTTTGGTGTTTCAGCCTGTTCTCCCTGCCTGCTTCTTCTGCGAACTGCTGGACTTGGCCTTCAGATAAGCAAACACTAATCCTGCATGGGCTTTTGAAGCTTGCTAACAACTCTTTTCCTTAGTAACTTGCCTTTCTCTCTCTCTAACCCCTTTTTGGGGAAAAAGGGAGGTAAGGGGGGGAGAGAGGGGGTTCCAAAGAGGGGATCCCTCCCTGAGGGAGGGATTTTTGTTGTGTTATTTGTCTTTGCTGTGTATTTCTGTGTATATATTGTAAATACCTGTATATATTGTGTTATATATATAACCTGCTTTCCATATATGCTTGTAAATATACAGCTTTTGCTCTTCGACTGAGTTAGCTGTGGTTTCTTACTCTGTGGAGGAGGGAGAGCTAAGCCCTCTCTCAACCTACCACAGCTTGGGAAAGCAAGAGCTCAAAGGGCATGCTGAAGAACTGATTAGCTCCCATCCATATTACTCTTTTTTTTAAGTATTGGTTTTGGGGCAAGCCAGCTTCTGGATAAGTAGTCATGGGCTAGTTATCTTCTTTCAGTTTTATCCCTCTCTTTCCCCTTTCTTTCCTTATCTTATCTGTTCTGGGATATCAGGCAGAAACGACTCTCCTTAAAGCATTAAGCTCAATTCATGAGTGTTTCACAGTATAACTAAGGTTGGAAGAGGCCCCAAGGATCATCAAGTCCAACCTATATAGACAGTGAGATTGAGTACACTCTCAGCAAGTTTGCAAATTATACCAATCTGCGTGGTGTGGTTGATAAGTGTCATGGACAGGATGCCATTCAGAGGGTCCTGGACAGGGTAAAGAAGTGGGCTGAGGAGAATCTGAGAGGTTTCACCCCTGGACATATTCAGGATCAGACTTGATGTGGCCCTGGGAAGTCCGATCTAGTTGGAGGTGTTCCTACTTGCTGCAAGGGGATTAGACAAGATGACCTTTGAAGGTCCCTTCCTGTCTGTTAATCTGTGAATCAGAGCCAGCTATATAAGGAGTGCTGAGTGGTTGTTTCTCCATAGCTCATAAAATGGGAACATTCATTGAAAGGAGCATGTAATAGGTTTGCAAAATACATTTGATCCACAACAAGCGATGTGCCACTTTTGCCTATTTTACCAGTGGGTTTCACTGAGGCAAGATTTCATTGCATTTGCACAATTTAGATTTTTCTTTTTCCTTAATTCCTAATTCCTTGTGAAATTGTTCTCTCCAGAGACAGATAATATGTTAGGGAATCCTTAACTAGGGAATATTTTTATCTGATCAGAAAAAAAGGCAGAGAATAATGTAAAAATTAAATATGGAAGACATCATGAGAAACGGGGATGATCCTTTAAGTAATTATTACATCAGAGTCATGGAATTAACAGTTAAAGATAACCAAATGATCACATGGATGTTTGACTATTAAGCCACAAAGGAATTTAAATACTTACTAAAGGCAATGAATAGTATCTTCAGGAGTGCTAGGTGTATAAAATCCAATTTTGTTATTTTAAATGCAAGTTCATGCCATTTCAGGATTTTGTCCAATTGTTATTTTCTGCTATTATTCAAGAAGCAGGAAACTTAAAATTATAGACACAGGAAATCTAAAATTTCCGAGCATGTTTATCTTCTCACAGCGAACAGCAGGCCTATGAAAATTATTGTCAAAAATAGCAGGGTTCAGACAAAGACTAGATGTTTGTATAGATACTGAGAATTAAATTACATGGGATGGCTGTAAGCCGACCACTGACAGAACATGCTAGCAAGGCATTTTCCACATGAGCTTTCTTTTATCTCTCTTTGGAACTACTGAAGCATGTTACTGGTTGAGAACAAACATTCACCTGGCCCAGTATGACAATTCTTAAGTTCCTAGCTGTCATAAAGCTAACAGTTTATGGGATTTTTATCAACCCCATGTGTGGCTTGTTTTTCAAGACCTTCCCTTCCTTTTATTGTCCCTGACAATGTAATTTTTTATTTTTTTTTTAATAACAGCCAAGTTAAAGCTTTGTCTTTTCTGAAGAATGCCAGTATGAGCATCTCTAGGTGGAAGCATTAAATATGTGTTCTGATTTCAGTGACTCAGCAGAGGATATGAAAACTACATGGACCTGGAAATGAACAGGACTATAGTTAATGGAAGAACAAGATATTTGTAGTGGGTTGGGAGAGAAGGCCCAGCTTTCCCTTCCCCACTAAGAAGGAAAAAAAAACATGGCTACCTCAGTTGGAAAAGCAAAGGAATGCTATATTTACAAGCAATGGGAAAATGCAGGAGATGTATATATATATAATATATACAGTATTTACAATATAGATACAGAAATATACAGCAAAGAAAGATACAGGAACAAGACTTCCCCCCTGCCTGGACAGAGGAGGGTTCCTCCCTGTACCCCCCTCTCTCCCCCTCCCTCCCTTTTTTCCCAAAGAGGGTTAGAGAGAGAAAAAGGCAGTTATTAAGGAAGAAAAAAATCTTTGTAGGCCTTCAAGCACATGCAGGATTAGTGCTTATCTTATCCAAGGTCATTCTGGCTAGGTGCCCAGAAACAGACAGGCTGGAAGGGGTGAGCAAAGAGGAACTGAACAAAAGTCTAACTGCACTAAAACGTAAAGCTGCATTCTACCAATCTACAAATTAAATTCCTTTAGAATACCATGTTTACAAAATATTCAGCCAGTGTGTCCCAGCACTGTCCCTTTCTTAAAGGCACAGCCTCAAATGGTCACAATATTTAAACCTAGGTCTCCATTTCTCATAAACGCACATTTTCCTCTCAGCTCCTTTTTTTCTCCCCTTTGTTTCTCTCAGTGTAATGTAGATTTATGCCCGGTTTGAATATTTAATCTTAATTCTCAAATTTTTAAGTTGACATGTACCTTTTGCAAACTTTGCTTCAGTGATGGTATCAATGTTAAATTCTGCCCATGGGATTCATGTACAACTCCCTCCACTCTGTCCTTTCTATGCATTTCCACCTGCACTTTCAGAGCCAATCTGAACAATTTGCTTTATGTTAGTCAACTGTTTGGTGACTCTGGTCTGACTTCTTTTAATGAGGTTACATGTGTTCTGCAGGGAATGATTAACTGTGCATCAAACACACTTTTCTTGCTTCCTTAAACCTTAATTCCTTATTGAATATAACTATATTCCCTGAAAATTGGCAAAGTTAAAGAATTAGAAATACTGAAATACAACAAATCTTCCATGCTTTTATAGATCTAAAGCATACTCCGGTGCTTTGCTGAGAAGAAAAGGGGGGTGTACAGATCACACAGAGACAACAGTAGAAATAAGCAACAAACAAGAACACAATCTGAAAGGTTGGCTTTTTTTTTCTTTCTTTCCTTTTTTCTTTCATTTTTTCCCTTTTTTCTTTCTTTTTTCTTTATTTTTTCTTTCTTTTTTAAGCCATCAAAAGGGATTGATGTCTTAATGTCTACCATGTGTACAGTAGAACAGCACAGTCTGAATTAGCTTCAGCTATATCACTGGCTTCCAGCAGAGAGATGAGGGTGCATTTCTGTTCTATGATAAGTAGACTGGAAGTAACATAAGGTGATTCCACTATGAACTTAGAGGTCAGGCTGAGGGTAGAGACTATCATCTGTTATTAACCAGTGTTGTTCTGTGGATAGCAGAGTTGTCAGAAGGGTAATTACTACAAAATTATTAACTAATAACTGCTGAGCTACGCCCATTTCTGATTGAGACACTCTTTGCAGAGGAAGATAGTTGTGGACTGAAAAACAAAATTCAGAGGGGAGTATAAATGTACATTCTTTGATGTGTTGCACCTGCCCAGTCCTTATGATAACCCAGTTTCACTAAAATTTCAAGAATGATTTTTAGGGAAATGTAAATAAGCAGTAAAAGTCATTTCTCTTAGCTTTCTAATCTCAGTGATTTGGTGCTAAAAACTCTTCCTTTTTACAGAGAGCTCTTCTTTTTTATATGGAAATTTTTAAAACACTTTCTCTTTTCTTTCAAATAACTAAACAGGAAGCACAAATTACAGTGCATAAAGAGAATGAAGAAAATAAATACAATAAATGTATTATTCAACAGAAGTGATGACTTCCTGAAGATGCAGATACCTTTTGTCTTGCAGACACAGATTTTAATTTATCTTCTGACAGCAAGTATTTGTGTTGTGGGCTGGTTTGTGACTGGAAGAATTAATGTCTATTTGTAAGATAAGGAAAATATGATTGCTTTGAATGTGCATGTATTCAGGCCCTGCAGAAAGACCTTGAATCATTGCTCTAAAGGCTCTGCTTGATGGATGAATATTGTTTCTGACTATTTGTGCTTGTCTTGATGCAACCTGAGGTGTCACAGCTAATCTATAGAGTAGATTTAGATTGGATGTTAGGAGGAAGATTTTTACCATGAGGGTAGTGGAACACTGGAACAGGTTGGCCAGGGATGTAGTTGAGGCCCCATCCCTGGAGATATTCAAAGTGAGGCTTGACAGGGCTCTGGGCAGCCTGATCTATTTGAGGATGCTTTTGCTGACTTCAGAGGGGGTTGGACTAGATGAACTTTGGAGGTCCCTTCCAACCCAGAGCATTCTATGATGCTGTGATAATCCTGTGCACATGCATGCTCTCCTATGCTTTTGGTATTGATTGGGAGACAACGGGAAATCACATCATGCTCCCATGAGGAAAAAGGAAATTGGGGAACTACATGAAGTACTAAGCTTTCCTTATCTGGTAGAATCTTAGCTTTGTTCTCTAGTAGGTCTTCAGTCACAGATCTCATTTGGGATGTGCTTTAGTGGCAGAATTTGTATTTCTGGGTTAACAGTTGGACTTGATTTTCTTAATAGTATTTTGCAACCAGGTTATTTTGTGATTCTATGAATCTAGGTGACCTAAAAGAAAAATTCCCCTTCAAAAAACCCTGAAACAAACAAACCAACCACAAAACCAAAATAGTTTTCATAAGCTCTTCAGCTCTTTGTGCCTTAGAATAATATGTGAAAAGAAGCCATCTTTCTGAAATACTGCAGGTGGGCATAGAGATGGGGATTACAGCAGTTAAATATCTGCAGTTCTATAAAGCAGGCTTTGTGTGAGGAATGGTTACAGTATAGTGATTTAGATACAATCCCTTTTTAATTGTATAGCCTTTGATTACATTTGCCCTACACCATGGGGAAATGCACCAGGGACTGATAAGAAATCTTGTTTCTAGAGAAAAGTCAGAGGAGCATAACCAAAAAAAATGTGGTTGGTATCAAGTGTAGACTTCTGTAGAATGCAATTAATTTGTAGATAAGAAACTCATGACTGCTTCCTTCTTAAGCTAAATAATAGTTTTTATAAGGGTTTCTTTTTGTGTATGAATAGTTGTTTCATTCATAATGTTATCTGCATCCTTTGTAAATTCGATGACCACCTCAATACCCACAAATATTTATCTTCATATCTTTGATTGTTTACACTTGATGTCAGTGTTACTGAAATATTTTTCTCACTATTTCAGTAATAAATATTTCAGAGATGCTGATAAAGGCCTTTTTTTTTTTTTTTTTTTTTTTTTTTGCCTTTGGAGGGCCATCTGTTTCCAGATACAGATTTTGCAGAATCTATTATTTCCAATATTTCAAGTTACCTTTGTTTGCAACTAATGAATCTTACAAATCTTACCAAGATCCTAGGTGGAATTCTCTCTTGCATATATTCTGATCTGCTTCTGCTGTGGGTTTTTTGTCGTTTTGTTCTTGCTTTTTTTTTTTCCCCCTCAGAACGTTATGCAGCTTAACTTCAAACCATCTTTTCAGACCAATACCAAGTTTCATCTATATTCTGTTTCATTGCAAGAGATAAATGGAGGTCTCTGTTCCTGTTTGGTTGTCTCTGATCCAGCTCTTCTGTACCTGGTATGGAGGCACATAGTGTTGGCTTTTATCTTTCAGTCAGTTTCTGCTTCTTGTGGACACCTGCTGTAATCCATTCCTTTCAAAATTTAATGATATGGGGAAAATGCTTTATTCTTTCTTCATGTTTGCTGTTATGACATGTCAGCATTTCAGGATGGAGGATGTTCTTCCATTTCTCTACCAAATCACAAGCACTGGCCTTGAATCTCTAACATAGGAGAAACTTAATTGTGTTTCTTTGAAATACATCTGTATTTAATGTTAGATGGAGGAAATACATTATACATATGAAAAACAAAGAAAGAAACAAGCTCAAACTAAAAAAACCTGTGGACATAAACTAGCTGAGGAGAAATGAGGAAAAATTTGCAACTCTTATTTCATAAAGTTTGTCTCACAAACTGAAACCATTTCTTTGACTTTTAAATTACTGTGGAAATCAGGAAGGATCTCAAGAGCCATAAGCAACATACACAGAACATTTACAAAGACTCCCCAGTACTTACTTGAGTTTTCTACCCTTTCAGAGGCTTTACTTTTTGAAGCTGTCTGTCAAAGCAGGTTGGAAAACAGCAGTCAGTCAGGAATCATAGAATTACAGAATCATTAATGTTGGAAAAGACTTTTAAGATCTTCGAGTCCAGCCATAACCCAGCTACCATGACCATTAAACCATATCCCAAAGCACCACATCTACACAATTTTGAACACCTCCAGAGATGGTGACTCCACCACTTTCTTGGGCAGCCTGTTTCAATGCCTCAACACTCTTTCTGTAAAGAAATTTTCCCTAATATCCAGTCTAAACACTTGCTAGCACATCTTAAAGCCATTTCCTCTCACCCTATTTCTAGTTACTTGGGAGAAGAGACCAACAACATCTCATGAAGCTATTTTCAATAGAACACACCATAATGTGTCAAGAGCAACACAAAATCTTCCTCTGGATTTCAGTGCCTCAGTAGCAATATTTGGGAAAAGTCAAGAGGTGTTAATTTGTCTCATGAGTATTCTGGCTTAAGTATTTTGTTACATTCTCTTAGCATTTCACCAGTGACATTTTCCTGGAATAGAAAATGGGAAGGTCATGTGAGCATGCCAGGTTAATATTTATGTACATTCTCACTGTGAATCAAATGACATTTCAGTGACTGTTATAAATATTGTCAGGAAGCACAGTTCAGTTCAGATCAGACTTTCATTCCCAAGCATCCTTAAGAAAACAAAAAAACCTTTGAAAAGATGACCTTGTGTATTGGTACCTGAACATAGGAAATTGAAAGAGCCCAGGTGTGAAGGTGGCTTGCAATATTTTCTAATATGTGAGTGTAATGGCTTACTGGCACTATCTGAGCTTCCCTAGAGCAACCTTCCTAGCCTTTGGCAGTGCTTAAGATGGTTAAGAGCCTTGAGTCCCACCTGCTTATGTTAACAAACTTCAAATTAAGCAAGTACATACTGAAAAATATCCCAGAGTCATTCACAGTGTCTGGTGAATAATGATTTGACCTTGTTTGATTTTTCTATGGAATTCTCTAGCTCATTTATGACTGGGACATATGACAACAAAGAGGTTTTTTTTTATACTGGGGAGTAGAAGAGGTAAGAACAATTGAAGTCATCTACTTGGAGTTGTGCAAAGTACATTACACTATCTCACTGTCATTGAGGAACCCACAAACCAGACAGAAATAGCTACTGCAAATCCAGATTTATTGCAACAAAAGTTGCTCCTCGTTCATTCCAACACAATTAAATTACACCCTCAGATATCAGTCAGGAATATACTAATAAATACTAAATTAAGTTTTAACCTTAAGCTTTAGGGAATATTCTTTCTAGAAAGATCAACTAAAATTTGCATGCACTCAGTCATCAAGAGGAACCTCTCACTCAAGGGTAGCCAACATATACACTCACCAAAAGCAGGGGTGAGGACTCAATCAGTCTGCAGAAGTATCCTTAGATGTTGTGCCATTCTAAGTTGAGAAAATCTGCCTGCAAGGCTGCTTGCTCTGAGGAAACCAGCTCAAAATTTCTCGGTAGCAGGACATTGTTAATACTTTAAGTCAAGTGTGCACTGTGATCAGTTGTGAAGGGTTGAGCTGAAGAATGTGGTCAGCTGGGAGGCCAAATCCACAGAACCACATAAAAGCAGGGCAAGACCCTGGTTATGGAGGGGCCAGTTAATGCCTGAGAGGTGCCAAGCTCTTCTTTATCAGCCTCTCACAATCTTCAGCCCTTTGTCAGACGTCTGTCAGGATGTAGTGTTTCTGTCAGGGTGGTTGTATCTGCCACCCCTTTGTCATCCTGGTCTCTAAATTGCAAAAACACAGATTTTTATGGGTTAACCACTCAGTGGATAATGAATTGACCTGATGCTTGCACTTGAAAAGCGATGGTCACACTCAAAAAGTGATGGTCACACTCAAAAAGTGATGGTCAATAGCTCAATGTCTGTGGAGACTGCTGTGTTCCTCAGGGGTTGGTACTGGCAGTGGTGCTGTTTAGTAGCATAGTTAGTGACATGGAAAGTGGGACAGAATGCACATGCGGCAAGTCTGCCAGTAACACCAAGCTGTGTGATGCAGTTGACATGCTTAGAGGGAAAGGCTACTATCCAGAGTTGCCTTGACAGCCTTGAGGGTTGGGCCAATACTAATCTCACGGAGTTCAACAAAGTCAAATGCAAGGTCCCGCACCTAGGTCAGGGTATTTTGAAATACAAATACAGGCTGGGTGGAGAGCTGTCCTGAGGAAAAGGACTTGGGAGTACTGGATGATAAGAAGTTCAACATGAGCCAATAAAGTATGCTTGCTACCCAAAAAGCCATCTCTATCCCAGGCTACATAAAGAGAAGTGTGGCCAGCAGGTCAAGCAAGGGAGCTGAATTTCCCTTTCCAACCCACTCTCATGAGAACTGGATGGAATATCATGTCCAGCTCTGGAGCCCCCAACAAAAAGACATGGACTTGCACAAGTGGGTCCGGACGAGGGTCATGAAGATGGTCAGAGGGCTGGAGTACCTCTTGTGTGGAGCCAGGCTGAAGAGTTAGGGTCATTCAGCCTGGAGAAGAGAGGGCTCCAGGGACACCTTGCAGGACCTACAGGAGAGTTGGAGAGGGACTTTTTACAAAGAATGTAGCAAGAGCACAGGGGATAATGGCTTCAAACTAGAAAAGCTACATTTAGATTAGACATTAAGAAATTCTTCACTGTGATGGTTGTGAGACACTGGAACAGGTTGCCCAGAGAAATTGTGGAGGCTCCAGCCCTGGAAGTGTTCACGGTAAGGTTGGAGGAAGCTTAACTCAACCTGATCCAGTGGAAGGTGTCCCTGCCCACATCAGGGGAGTTTGAACTAGATAATCTTTTAGGTCTCTTCCAACCCAAAGCGTTCCATGATTCTGTATTAATATGAATGAAAATTCATCTCTTAAATGTGAATTTTAACGTGTAAAAGTTGAGGTAGAGCATTTTACTGTTAAGAATGCTTGTGTGTGTGTGTGTTTAATAATTTTGTATATTTATGCAAAATTCTCTGAGAGGCTTTCCATTTTCAGCATGGCCCATCTGAAGGGAGAAACAGCCAACCCAATCAATCCATTTTAGCAGCAAGCCTAGACTAAGGGTAGCAGAGGAAGGGTTGTCATGGTGTGAGGTGGAGAAAGACCCGCGTGTGCCCGAGGGCTGCGGGGCAGCCCCGGCCCCGGAGTGCGGTAGTGGCCCCGGCTAGCGAGAAGCGACAGCACCACCTGGTGGCGTCAGGCGAAGGGCTGCAGCCAGCAAAGATGTGGAACTTTTCCGAGGGAAATTTGTTGGTTGTGATGTACCTCCTGTCCTACCAGCCCAGGAGGTGGTTTTTTCCCTTAGCAGTTGCTCTGTATGGAGGTATATGATCCGAAACTCTCATCTGTATTTCTTTTTATTTTCAGGATGCAAATTGTTGCTGCTTGTGTTATAAAAGTACCTAGACGACCAGTCAAGAGGTATGCCACTTCTGGGTGCTCTGTATGAGACAGGCAGACAAAGCCTCTCCAAGTCTGAAATGTTCATCAGCAAGCTAGGCTGAAAATTGATTGCAACATGAACTAACATGGTGAGCTAGCTTTAGACAAACCAGTGTTAGGATCCTAAGTGGTGTGATATAGCAGTGTGGAACTCAGTGTGGGCTGTCCCCTTTGCTTTTACTCAGTATTTTTGAGAAAGTGATAGGCTGCTTCTCCCTTGGAGATTAAAAAATAGAAATAAAACAGATGAGTGAATGTTATTCTTGTGTAGAGGAGAGGCTACAGTGACAACAAACTAAGGAATTTTCCCCAAATCACGAGAGAACTGTTCTAACAACAGGAATCGAACAGCTCTGTACTAGTTGAATTTAGTGCAACAAACACAGAAGTGCTTATCCTTTTCTGACGCAAGGCCTCTGGACCTGAGTCTGCTCTGGATTTAGAAAAGTGGACAGAACTCATTCAGTAGCTACTTATCACAGCCATTCTTCACCTCCCTGGGAATTATCAGCGAATTTTCAGGGATATTTGCAGAAAGGGAACTGAAAAGCAAACATACAATCACCTATGCTGCTGTATGACTAACTGCTAGCATGACAGACATGAACAAATGTTTGATTCATGATAAAATACTTCAGGGTCACTAACTGAGAGCTTTTCTCTGGGAAATGAGGAATGATAGGAATAAATGTCACAAGATATAGATTCTGTTTGTGCTGGATCTGCCTGAAAAGTCATGTGTATGTGGTTAACTACAAATAATTTCATGTATGGACATGCTCATTTTGCCACAAGATTTCTGTTTAGTTTTGATGTTATCCATTTCTGAGTTCTTACTCTTTGAACTTGAATCTGACTTTAGCACCACATTGCTGTCCACATGGATACAAGTCTTGATACTGCTGAAAATAAAGAATGTTATTTTTCAATCAAACAGGATTCTGCACCCAAAACTTTAAAGCTAGACTAATTCATTTTTTAATTTAAGAAAAAAGCAAACAAAACAAAACACAACACACCAAAAAGAAGAAAAAAACCCACCAAAACCCCCCAAAAAGGGCAAAGGAAAACAAATTGCTGTGTGGACTCTTAATAAAGAGCATGTGGGAAGTAATCTGTTAGTGTCAAAACAAACTTAGACAGGATTTTTTAACACTGAGTAAATTGGCATATATTAAGTACCTTGAATAAAGTTAAGATGACAGCAAAAGCCATAATAATTTCACCGTCAGTTAAAGGTGCAATTGCCAGAAAATTGAAAAATGTAGAGAAATTCTCTGCAGTGCTTGAAGAATCAATGTTTGCCATATGTGGCAGTACAAATCTGCTGTGGAGAAGATAGAACTGACTGAACTTTTCAGTGCAGTCTCTGATGCATGAAAGTCATTCTGAAGTTTAATTGAAGCTGGGAGAAGCTAGCTTCTGACAGAAGACACTTGTTTTAACTGTTTTGCAGGAAATGAATGAACTCTTTAATTTTCAACATGCAAAGGAGTCAGACATTCATAGGCAAAGATGGACTTATTTAAATTATCACCTCCTTCAATTGTAGGGAAAGCAACTATTCAACCAAGTTAATTCTTCAAACTGTTGAAATTACTTCTCTGTTATCAGGAAGCAAGCAACAAGTCTTCTTGTGAATGTTAGTGAAGGAGGAAATTCTAGCATAACCTCTGTCATCATTCCTATCAAAAAAGTACTTCAAATTGACTCAAACATGAGCACTCTATGGCTAGTGTTCAAATCACTCACTGTAAGTTCACTGCTGTGTTGCTGTCTGCCTTATCCTGTGAACCCAGACTATGAGATCTTCTGCTCAGGGATTTCCCTCTCATCATGCATGTGGGTGACACTTCCCAGGTGGCCATATAAGCAGAGTATGTAGCTGCTTCTGTTGAACTAGTAGTAAAAAATAACTACCTAAAATCCCTTTGCAGTGCTGTGTCTTTTATTAATTTTACATCATATCCTTGCTCCCACCAAACTACTATGGAAACATGCAGTGGAAAGCTGTGTTTTATGGAGACTGAAATCCTGACTGGGATTCGGTGACTGAATTTGATTTGTCTGACAGGGAAACATCATCAAAGATGCCAATTTCCTCCCCTGTAAGCAGGAACAATGCTACTGATCTCTTGTGGTATTTACTCTGCAATCTGCAGTTGGAAAGTGTTAAGGATATCATTAGTTTATTATTTTGAAGGAATAAGACCTTATGAAGATTCTGTTTTCATTCTCTCATTCATCATTCTCATGACACCCCTTCACACTCCCTGTCCATATACCAGCATAGATTTGTTCTGCCCCATAATTGACATACACTGCTAAATTGAAGGCTGGGGTAGAAGTATAAAGTTAATAATAAGCTTGTGAAATCAATATAATTCTATGACACACAGTTATATAGAATTTCTGTATTTTTTATTTCCAGTGGAAGAGATCAGTTTATGCTATAAAGACATTTGTCTTAGAAAATATTCCTATTATGCTGTATTATAGACAGAAATGTTAAGCTAACAGTTTCAAAGTAAATAAGTGACTTGCAAGGATAAGTTACTGCTATATTGCCTTAGAATTTTTTTGGGGTTGGGTGGGTTTGTTTTTTTTCATAATACAGAATGAAATTTTATGAATTACATGATATTTTGAGCTGGGCATATTTTTATAGCATTAAAAGCTAAACCCCACCTAAATCTGAATCATCTTTACAGGGTGTAGACATTTAAAAATATAGTCTTATAATGAAGTCTGAGTTTTGCTGAAGCATGCTTTTAAGTAAGAAGTAAAGCTGTTAACAAAATGTCACTTGATCCATTTAATGGATCCAGAAATGGAAACATTTTGTAAATTAATTTTAATGGTTATCTGAGGCTTCAGATAAAATAATCAGTGAGCAAAAAAAAGAGTAACATAATAGTTATCATAGCCTTATCCTTTTTTTGAATTGCTGAAAGACTTTGGACAGGCTCTTAATAGCACAAATATGCTTAAAGGTATATGGTACAATCAATCAAGAAACTAAGTATAACTTTAAAAAATAATACAGAAATGCTAGATATTAATGACATGTTGTTATGCTAATAAGCATGTGTTTATGTTGTATGCATATATATATACATATATGTACATAGACATAACATTACCAGAATGTTCAAAACACACTTTCTTGCCATAATGGCAAATAAAGAGAAGATTATGCTGCTTTCAGTTCTTAGTCTTGGATTTCCCTAAGGAATTTTGTTATCTAGAGCATACAACTCAGTCTTCTGTATGGATATTTTAAGATCTAGTGGTTTCTTGTGATACACGGGCTTGCAGGCACAATTCATCGTGTGTTTCTTCCTGCTGTCAGTAGTTGCTGTTTCAACTGCAGATCTGCATTTCTGTAGTAATGAAATCTTAACAGCAACCTCATAAAGAGTCACTGAATAAATATCTAACTGGTTTAATCATACTCTGCTTTTTGGCCAAAAAGGCTTTCACAGATATAATTCCCTATCAAGGAGTGTCTTCCGTTCCATTAAATCTGCTTGTCAGGTCCTGCATTTTCATCACAACAACCCCGTCAAGACTAGACTCAAGGAATTGTGACTGGAAAGATGGCCAGTGGAAAAGGATCTGGGAGTGTTGGTTGATAGCTGGCTGAACATGAGCTAGTAGCATGCCCAGATGACCAGAAAGGCCAACAGCATTTGGCTTGTATTAGAAATAGCATAGCCAGTAATGTATCAATACAACCAAAGGAGCCAAGAGCAGTATATACGCCAACATGGAAGTGTATGCTAACATTTAAGATATCTGGTTTTCTTAGTTGACTTCTGTTGCTGACCCATTAGTGCATGGTTTTCCCTGTTGATTCTGTCTTAACCATCAGCCCTGCAGAAAAGTCTTAGAAAACCTAGACATACTTAAGCAGACTTCAGTGCTAATCACTGGGCAAAGGAAAGAGTACTTAGGTGTCTAGTTCACCTCTCAGTAGACACTTAGAGTGAGTGCCTATAATACAGTGTATATAATTCTACCAGGTGATAGAAGGTAGCATAAATTCACATTATAATTAATAGGAAAGTATAAAATTTAGTCAATGATTGTTACTCCAAAAGAACATGGCACTCCCATAGCTCTTGTGTTATATCTACCAGCTAGATAGATGTAATATGGTATTTTATCCCATTAGATATTTCAGATGATGGCAGATTCCTTTGCCTGAGTGGTTGAATCAAGTTACTAAAGTCAGACAGATCTTGCATTTCCTAACACTTGCAAACTTGTCTTTCTGAGACATAGTATCATAGAATGGTTTGTGTTGGAAAGGACTACCAAAGGTTATCTAGTCCAACTCTGCTGCAGTAAGCAGGGACATACACAGAATACATACATACATAGAATAAACCAGGTTGGAAGAGACCTTCAAGATCATCGCGTCTAACCCATCAACCAATCCAACACCACCTAAACAACTAACCCATGGCACCAAGCACCCCATCAAGTCTTCTCCTGAAAACCTCCAATGATGGCGACTCCACCACCTCCCCAGGCAGCCCATTCCAATGGGCAATCACTCTCTCTGTATAGAACTTTTTCCTAACATCCAACCTGAACCTCCCCTGGAACATGCTCCATTAGATTAGGTTACCAGAGCCCTGTAAAGCCTGATCTTGAATATCTTTAAGGATGGGGCCTGAACTACATCTCTAGGGATGGTTCCTCATGGTAAAGACCTTCCACTGGTTCCTCATGGTAAAGACCTTCCTCCTAACATCCTATCTAAATCTATTCCTTAATTTTAAACCATTGCCCCTCATCCTATCACTACAGAACTTTGTAAACAGTCTATTTACAGCCTTTGTGTAGGTCCCCTTCAGGTATTGGAAAGCTGCTATTAGGCCTTCCAGGCTGAGACATGTTGACATATTGACAATTACAACAAGCTAAGTATTCAGAGTAGAAATTGTCTTTCTATGATGTAATCTGCGCTTTACCTATGTTCCACATGGCCAGTTTTTCTTTCTTAACTATATCTTCAGCTATCACATCTGCACATTTTAAACTTATCTGTGATGTTTAACATAGAAGTCCAGTCTCAGTGTCTACCTGCTTTTGAGCAAATCCTACCAGGAAATATTCTGTAAAATAGCTGTTAGTGTGGCAAACATCTCTCTGTTGAATAGAGAGCCTTGTGTTCTGTAAAACACTCATATTCTTTTTTTATGGGTATATTCTGCCTATCTCTGCAGCCTTTTGGAAAGTGGATTTGCATTTTGCAGATTGAATGCTCCTATGCAATGTTAGGACATTACCATTCCTCTGAATCACAAGTGCTCTTTGCTATTTCTTGTCTATTTTCAATTTCTTGGTGATTTTACTTTTGCTTTGCTTCTGATGCTATTGTCAATTCAAGTTTTGAAAAACTGAGCCAAAACTTTTCGCTTCTAAAGATGGAACCTGGTCCAATTATGTTCTGGTAAATAACTCAATTGATTTTTTAAAGATTGAGTTGAAATGTTCTATCTCAGGTCTCCAAGGACTGTCATAGTCTGTTCTTAAATTAGGGATTCCACAAGACCTTCAAAATTGCATGACTTAGTAGCCTCAGAGGTGATACAAATGTTTCAAAAGTTTCTCTGGTTTTGATTTCTGAAACTGAAAAAAAGTCCTTTCTTTTCTCTGGAAACACAATATTATTTCAAATCTGTTTAGAACAGTCAAATAACAGTACTTTCTTCTTTCTGTAAGCACAGACTGTTAAGCAACTTCAAGACTTCAGACACAGCAAGATGGGAAAAATAGAAAACTTTTACTCTTATTAGTCTTCAGTATCTCTGCATACTTTCTTGAAAAAAAAAAAGGACTTTTTTTCTTTGAACCTCTTTGTGTTATATATTGCATGCCTAGACAGTTTCAGCTGCAAAGGAATCACACTACAGAGCCATCAAATAGCAAGGGGATGCTGTCTTATTTTACCACCACTTTATTCTCTTCAAGCACCTGTTTTCATCTCTTACATCTGCTTCTAGTACCACTCAATGCTCAGAGATTCTGTGTAGAGTTTATAGGCTTGAATACAACAATAAAAAGTAAATGGAAGATTGTGTGAAATGCTTGAGAGGGACAGAAAGAAAAAGAGAGTTCTGGTTATCACAAAACTGACTTTTCAATTTAAAAACTGTAAAAACAGAATGTTCCAGACTGTTAAATTTCTACTTTAGCAGCAAAGTTAGAATATTTTTAGAAGCAGCTATTCATAGAACTAGCATATATTTGAAGATTATGCTAGAAAATTACCTTAGGTGAAAAGCTCAAAGGAGCAGGAAAATTCTAAATTCTTGCATGCCTTTCTTACTATGATACTTGTATTTTCCTTTTTTTTTTTTTCTTTGTAGCTCTATGTACTGACTTGTGTATGTGCACACATGACTGTGGATCAGTAGTTAAAAAGGCTCGTACATGTAGACAAATCAGTTCTTAGTCTGCATCAAGAGGGGTGTGGTCACTGGGCCAAGAGAGCTTATTCTGCCCCTTTACTCCGCTCTTGTGAGACCCCACCTCTCATACTGTGTTCAGTTCTGGTGTCCCCATCTTAAGAAGGACACAGAGCTGTTAGAGCAAGTCCAGAGGAAGGCCACAAAGATGATCCAAGGTGTGGAACACATCTGCTATGAGGACAAGCTGAGGGAACTGGGGTTGTTCAGTCTAAAGACTGTAGGGGGACCTTAAAGCTGACTGTCAGTACTTGAAGGGATCTTACAGGAATATTGGAGAAGGATGTCTAGCAATAAGACAAGGGGGTTTGAGAGTAAGTTTAGAGTGGGCCTTAGGAAGAAGTTATTCAATACAAGGGTGGTGAGACTCTGGAATAGGTTGTCCAGGAAGGTTGCGGATGCCTGTTCCCTGGGGGTGTTCAAGGCCAGGTTGGATGAGGCATTGAACAGCCAATTCTAGTTAATAGGCATCTCTGCCCATGTGGGGAGGTTGGAGTAGATGATCTCTACATTCCCTTCCAACCTAAGCCATTCTATGATTTTGTGATATATTTACACACAAATGCAAATATCCATATCCATATGCATGAAGAAAGTGGAGAAGGAATCTGTCTGTGTATTTTTTACTGGCTGAAGAAGTTTGAGTTGCATAGAAGCATCACACTCTGACTTTGAATTACTGTGCAGGAGATAAATGCCTATGTATAAGTTTGTTAATGTTATAAGCAAATTATCTGAAAGAAGAGTTGTGGAAATTAAAAAGGAAAAAAACAAAACACAAAAAGCATTTAGAATATTTTAGAAAAAGCATTCTTACACTACATAAGCACAGCTCCTGAATTCTTGTTACACACATTTGTTTATCACTACATCTTTACCACTGCATTTGTTACTGATATACTGATATTTCAAAGTATCCCATCTCAGCATTTCCTGTTCACAAAAGCATATATATATGTGGGAGGTGTATTTCCTTTCAGCAGGTGTGGCTGACTTACTTTCACCACTAGTGGTGGTCATCTGTGTTCTGCATGTGGCAACACTGATGAGAGGGATGAAAGTAGGACATTTTCCCTTTTATAGTCTCCTGAGGATCGTTTTAACTAAAAAGTATTATCTGTTTTCCATTTTATTTTCTCACTATAACCTTTGTTATTTGTGTGAACTCCCTGGGCTCTGATGTCTCTTTCTACATGAATTAAAGGGGGAATTCTCCTCTTTTTTGACCTTTTCATTATTCTGCATTTTAGTAGGGTGGCATTTTCACTCCTTAAACATTACAACCTGCACTGACTAATTAGCCAATCAAATGCCAACTATGACTTTAAAATCAATTACTGCTGCTGTCAAACCCAGATATCTGTCCATCACATTTTGGCCTCTTCTGTTATTATCCACTGATAGAGTTAAAGCACTATGACAGGATTATATATCTAAATGGGCCTAATCCTTTAACATATACTGTATAAGCTTCTATTTGTGTAGCATAAAGAAGAATTGAACATTTTCTTACTTCAAAGCACAGTGTAGTGGCTAATTCAAGGGTTAAGTTTAGTATTGCCCTTAGTACTGTCATTTATGTGACTTTCAGCAAGACTGTGCATGCTTTGACTTTTCATCCCCAGCTCCCTTCGAGAGGAAAACATTTAAAACTGTCAATGTTGAATTAATGACTTCTGTCTCCTGGTAGAGGATACTGGAGTTCAATACTTCATCTGCACAGGGTTTCCCTCTGAACCCTTTCAGGTAATGTCCTATCCAAGTTCTTTGCTTACTGTGGTGTTGGCTACTTACAGAAGGGGATAGAGTGTCATGAATTTTAAGTATATTCTTGAGCCTTCTGTTTCCTCTTGAGAAAATGTTGGCAGCTTCTTACTTTGCAGGAAAAGGAATTAAACCATCTTACAGGCATTATGGGTCTTAGCTTTAAATATGGTAAATGAGGAGGGAAGGATGCCTCACCTGGACAGTCTTTATAGACTGCTAATTTCTGTTGATCAGAGGGAAACATAAGTGTGTGAAGAAGACTCTGAAATAATCTTCCACATGTCCCTGTCATGCCAGGATTCATAACGTAAGGTATCTTTTCTTGCTGTAGTTATTGGGCAGTTAAAAGTCTAGTTCAATTTACTTACTTTTCTCTGTGGGCATCCAAGAAAGAGCATATGAGAGTGAATCTCACTTCTAACAGGCTGGTTCTAAAGACATCTCCCATAGCAGGAATTATTGTGTTGCTTAAATTTTATTGTATTTTTTTGGAATGGAGGAGATGATGGTGAAAACATTAGAGGGAATGATAAGGATTTTACTGACAAAATATTCCTGTCAATTTTTTTAGACTTGTTATTCTGTTGACCTGTAATGATATTAATTTTTACATACTCTTCCCTCTTCATGTCTAAAATGCAAAGTTGTTAAAGGAAAATGAAGTGTTACATCATTGTGCTGATCTCCAGATCCTCATGTATAAACACCAACAGTCTTTAGAAAGCTTTTCTTAAAGTCATGGGTAATAACTATTTAAAGAATATCAGTTAAGCTATTGCCTGAAAATCCTGCTGCAGATTTGCAGGCACTTGAAGCCAGAATCCCTGGCTGTCACAGAAGGAGAACAAAAGCTTTTTGAGTTCAAAAGATTGAGTTCTTCCTTATATTGTGTCCCTGTTTTTCATTTTCATTTCCCGCCCCCTCCCCCCATTTCTAAAGGAAGAGGAAATTAATACCACAGGGCATTATTGTCATTCCTCATATGTACCAAATACTCCCTCATAAGATGGATGGTATTTTGAGACAAAAGCTAAGATTTATCTCAACTACCTTGGAATATCTGAAAGCTAGGGAATTACTTATAAGGTGAAATTCAGGTTGTTACGTGTACATATTTGAAGCCATCCCCTAAATCTTGATCTGAATCACATCTTAAATGAGTGTTTTGGTCTCAAAGAAAGTCCTCACTTTTACAGATGATACATGTAAGATCTTGGGTGACAGGTTGGACTTGATGATCTTTGAGGTCTTTTCCAGCCTTATTGATTCTATGATTCTATGTCTCTGCCTTAAAGCCAACATTAATTCTCTTGAAATACATGCACACAATGAGAATTCCTTCAGAATATTCAAGTCTGATCCAAACCCCTTTACTATCAGTGGGAGATTCCTTGGTCAGTTCTGGAGAGGAAACTGATTAAAAAGGAAACAATCTTTGATGTCAGAATCTTGCTCTCCAAAAAGCAGAGAAGCCTCAAGGGAAGGATCATGCAAGGAGAGAGTTTTCCTGTCTCTGCAAAGGAGGAATGTGTGTCATTTACAGACTGGTATATTTCAACAACCAGAGCATGCATAATAGCTGGGTAAGCAGAGCAAACATTGCTGACATACAGATAGGTCTCCCTTTGGGCTGTCACGGATAGCTTATGGATGGATGGAAAAGACATTTTCCTTCCCCAGCATATTTTTGTAGCTAGGAGTGAAGTCTGCATTTTACAAGGGAGGAGAGCATGACCTCCGTATTAAGAAGAGTTATTAAGGTCTCCAATGCTTTGAAATCCTTTACAAAATTCCATGAAAAAGGACAAATTTATACTCCATTATGAGAAGTTATTAATGTATTATCTTCGTTGGGTGTGTCTCGTTTGAACAGTCTGAGCGGCCTGTAACAATGAGTTTTGAAATCTCTCTGTTCAAAATCAATATGTTTTATAAATTTGTGTAAAATATTCACTAGCTGCACAAACAGACTATCTGTTTAAATGTTGTGAGAATAAACAATATGCTGCTTCAGTCAATGAACACTCTAAAGTGGTGATGACAAAGTTTTTGTTGTTGTATAAAAACTTAAATGGAGCCAGTATATGATCTTGACATCATTTCCTTATTTCCATAAATATTAGGCTTTGATTTCAGTGGATATCACAATGTTTAGGAATAAATCTCCTGTAACACATGTCAAAACTTACCTGAAGAAGCAGCTATATTTTGCCATTGTTTCTTTCCACAGAGAATGCTTTTGCATGGTAATTCTATGTGATTAGCACACAGCCTTGCCTCAGCTTCCAGACATCATTTTTGGAGCCCAGGAAAGGACATTAGCCTATTCCTTCCAGCAGAAACCAGAGAAACCTAGAATCCTAGAATGGCTTGGGTTGGAAAAAAAACATCTAAAGATGATGTAGTTTGAACACTCCTGCCATGGGCTGGAACATCTTCCACTAGACCAGGTTGTTTTAAGCACCATCCAGCATAGCCCTGAACACTTCTGGGGAGGGTGCCCCCAGAGCTTTCCTGGGCAACCTGTGCCAGTGTCTCACCACCGACATAGTGAAGAATTTGTTCCTTCTACCTAATCTGAATCTATCCTGCTTCAGCTTTAAGCCATTAATTCTCGTAATATCACTACATACTCCTCTAAAAAGTCCCTCTCCAGCTTTCTTGAAGGCCTGTTTTAGGTAGTGAAGGGCTGCTATCTTCATAGGAGACATGATACAGCCCTCTGATAGTCTTTGTGACCCTCTTCTGGACTTGCTCCAAAGGCTCATGTCCTCCTTATGCTGGAGACCCCAGAGCTAGATGTAGCACATTGAAAGTTTTTAATATTCACTGGAACTTTTCTTTATACATAGTTTTTGCTTGAGTTGCTATTGTTCTTTAATGTCAATTACTATTGCTATTGAATGTTTGTCAGTGTAAATCATACACCTTATCAATATTATTACTAGTAATACTAATTAAAAAGAGTAACAATGCAATTAAAGTAATTGTAGGCTGGCCTTCTTTCTCAGGTAAGTTCAACAGTCTTCTAAGTATATTAAACTATACTAAGTAAGTATATTAAACTATTTATTTTGAATAAAGCAGAAAGAAAACAAAGAAATTGAAAAATAGAAGGCAAGTAGCTATTTCCCTTTCCTCAGGAGGAAAATAGGTGTGCTTACTCATTATCTGCACTTTCAGAGGGATTTTCTGTTCAAAAAGGCCTGGCAAAGATGAAATAAAGAAAAAGATAGTCCTCATCAAGTACATACATTTCAGTTATAGTCTGGCATTCTAGAGTAACAAAACAAACAGAATATTTCAAATTGTCATCATAGGAGTGGCAACAGGCTGCCAGCAGGAGAAAGATAAAGCACTAAGATTAGTATATTTGACTGTAAAGATTATAATGATGGTGCACCCAGCAGAGATGATCCATATTTGTTTATAGCACTGTTTTCAGTTGTAGTAGGAGAGAAAAAGTGGTAGAAACTCCAGAATGTGTACATTTCATAGTCACATAAATTGTTTCTCCATGTGAAACTTTCTCTGAGATATACCTAAATCTAAGCTGTATAGGAATATATAAATACAAAGCAAGTATGCATTGATAATTATCCTGGATATTTTCTCAGTCGTTGACAATTTCATGTATAGAGAATTTTAACTCTTAACCCACAAAGATTAAAATATAAGCAGAAAGCAGATGTAAGACGGATGTAACTCAGTACTCTGGCCATTGCAGTTGTGTTTATTTTTGCCAAGTCTTGCAATGTCAGTCTGTCTTGTATGAAGGATGGAAAATATGAGTGCAGTTCTAAAAAATTACCTCTGCCTAGGAATAAGATATGTTGCAGTCTAGGGTCCCTTTCTAGACAGTGGAATGAAATAGGCAACTCCAGAAACCAAATCTTTCCACTTTCCTTCAGAAATTTTATTGGGATGGAATTCTGAAAATCTACTAATTTTACATTAGGACAAGTTATACTGCAAATGGACACAAATGATAACTTCCTTCATATCACGAGGAAGATGACACTCACTACACTAGGGATTATGGCAAAATAATATATAACCACTGTCATTCACTTCAGAGGAATAGCTAATATGCTTTGAACACATAAAATACAGAGATATCTTTTGGGGATATAACAAATAACAGAGACCACATACAACAGTGGATTGTCCAGATTTCCAAATTCTTCATTTATTTTCTCAAATAAATAAAACCAGTAAAAAATAGTGTTTTTCATTCCAAAGTTTTCAGCACTTGTGGCATTACAGGACGTGGCTAAAATAAAGTTATACAACCCTCCCTTAATCTAAACTTCCTTTACTTTATCTGAGATAATATCATTCTTCTCTAGGTTCCAGAACCATGAAGAGGTATCATGATCACACAACTGACTTCATGTTAAGGATTTCTGCAGATGTTTTTCCAGAAACAGTAATATGCACAGGGAGATTGTGGATGCCTTCTCCTTGGGGGTGTTCAAGGTCAATTTGGATGAGACCTTGAGCACCCAAGTCCAGTTGTGAGGCATCCCCATTCATGGCAGGGAGGTTGGAGTAGATGATCTCTGAGGTCCCTTCCAACCTAAGCCATTCTAAGATAGTTTGCCAAAGGACATCTGAAGGAAGGAGGAGAAAAAGCATGTTCTGATTTCTGATCTAACTTATCCAGAATAATGTTTAACTCCTACTCCCACTGGATTTTTGGACCCTTTTTCACTCATTTTGGTTTACTCTCCTTATCTCTGGAAACTGCAAAGGATTAAAGCTATCTGGGTTTATAACCCAGGGTTTCATTTCCAAAATAACATTTCCAAAATGTTGTCTGATATGTACCTCTCTTCTGGCTTGAAGATTGTTCTGTCCTTTGGGATTATCTGCTCTTGTACATTTTCCTTTCTCCTGGTCCACACTGCAAAACTGTCTTTAATAACTGATCTTTCAGAAAGTAGCTATTTTCATATTATTCTCTTAAACTTCAAGTAACTTCAGAAAAATCATGTAGCATTTTGCCTGAGATGATGAGCCAAAGTTTAAGAGAAGCTCTAATACATCCATCAACTAAATTTATATCAAATCACTAGCAAATGTCTTTAGAATATGCACTTTGTCATTAATGGCCTTGATGTGGTACAAGATATACAGTATGGTCAAAGAACATGATAAACCACAGAATTTTCCATAATCATTTTTCATAATATTGCTAACACACATACACACAAAGTAAGACAAATAACCAAAAATGGAGGGTGGGAGGGTAGGGGGGAATGAGGTACTATTTATTGTTTGAAATATTTTTCTTTATCCTTTTAAAAAAATCCAGTCTTCCTCAGAAGGTGGTACAATACTAGAACACATGTCACAATCCAACAGGTTTGTGGCGGCAAGGCAGTAGCTAGGATTTTGTGGGGGAATAATCAGTGTGTTGATGTGCTGGGCAACACTCAGCATGAGTAAGATTATTGAGGCTTCTGGGGGATGAAAAGTCTGAAAGGCTATGAGATATTACCGACTCTGCTCTTGGAATGGTGGCTCTGCCAGACTGCAACATAGTCATTCCTAACCATTCTGGGACATAGAAGAGTCTATAGATAAAGATTTAATTGCATGATACCTGAGTTGTATATTATATATAAACTGTAGTTGGACCAGTCTTAAAAGAGAATAAAACAAACTTAATCTGCTTTAAACATTTTTATTTCAATTTTATCTTTCAGGAGACAGACAGTGTAAAATATTGGTTCACCTCTTTGTTGTTCTTTTTGAAGAGAGATTCCAAGCAACAAACAACTAGATCTACCTTGTAATATGTTTTAATGGTTCTGCTACATGCATTCTTTAATAAAAGTAAAGGCTACAGATATAGGCAGATATAGGCAGAAAGTGTTAAGGACAAGATGAACCAATATTTTAAAATGCAATTTTTTTCTGATTAAAATATTAGGGTTTATTTTCATTCAGAAGAAAATTAAATATTTTATGTTTAATTACCTGTGAAAGTTAAAGACTAGGAGGTGTCAGCAGCTGAAGCTCTTCCTTCCTTCCAAAGGAATTTGAGCAGAATACCTCAGAAAAGTTCCACTGAAGTGCTGTCTAAAATAAACTAAATCTTTTTTTTTCTGTTCTTTATTGCCAAGAGTCATTCTGTGACACCACTAATCATTTAAACATTCAGTGTTTTCTTTCAGTATCTCCAAGCCACATGGCCTGTTTTAGACAGTTCCATAAATGAACTTCACCCTTGAATTTGCTATTTCTTACCTTTGAATACAAGCTTCAGTTCTACAGACTGCTAGCTTTTGAATGCTTACGTTACAGGTAGTACATCCCAGGCTTAGCTAAACTGTCCATGTAGCTAAGTAGCACCTGATCACTGCTTAAGCAAATGTAAATGGAAAGTGAAAGAACTGTAATGATGAGAAATGAGAAAACCTCTGCTGTTATCAATATAAGTCACAATTCATTTCAGTCTGTGTTAGGGCAAGTACAAAATCATGCCTAATGACACTTTCAGCATGTGCAAAGCTACAATAGCTTTACATAACCAGACGACTGCAGAAGCGGGGAAGGACCTCTGAAGATCATCTAGTCCAATCACTCTGCTCAGAGAAAGGTCAGCTAGAGCCAGCTGATAAACACCATGTCTTGTCAAGTTTTCAGTATCTCCAAGGGTGGAGGATCCACAACAATTTCAAGAGTCCAATGAGGTAAGACACCCTGAGAATTGAATCAAGTCCTGTGCATGCCACAGTGTGTGAGCTGAGCTCCATAGAGGTTTTCATGTCTGTGTCTGACTGTGGGTCTTTGCATGGGAGAGCAGTAGTCTCATCTAATTCAATTGCAACGTTTTTTTCCCAGAACTGCTTGACACAGTGGATGCAAGCCCCATGGGGAAAAATATCCTGTAGGCAGGAAATTTTACGTAGAAAAAATGCTAGCAAAGACTGCTGTAGCTGTGTTGACATCTCTCTGTCTTCCTTTCATCCTGGGTGAGTTATGTGTATAAGAACAATAGATCAAATGCTTAAAACTATGTTTATAAAATATCTTGGGATTCTGAAATTCATCTATAATGTCCCTTCTGTCAAGATGATCTTCTTCACTGATAAATAATTCAAAACCCCATGTTCTCAGATTATCTATTTTTCTTCATTCTCTTTGACAAATGTTGTTCTATTTCTGCTAAGTATAATATTGTGGATACCTTGGAGATGAAATCTGCTTCTCCATATTATCTGGCCCTGAATTTACAAACTCTCAGCTTTACACTGAATATGACATATTTGGAATGGAATGCTTAGTTGGTCAGTTTAGAGTCAACTGTCCTGTTTGCTCTGTTTGCTCCTCCCTTCAGGTGCAGACTTTTACTCTGCAACTCCATGTACTTCACAAGATTTTGCAGTAACCTTGGTCTGCACACCAATCTTTGGTACTAACTAGAAACATGGAGTGTTATCAGTACTAGAGGCAGAAACTGTTTGCAAAAACATGCCATTAATTTCAGAAAGTTTAAGTTACTTAGAAGAGAATGAGCTGAACAGAAAAATCACTCAACAGCATTAGTTCTCTTTTAGCTCAGACCAGGACAGTTTCATCTGCATGCAGTTTAGAAAAGGAGAATCTAAGATCTGGAGTGCTACGTGAAGTTGTCCTTCCATTTGTTGTTGGGTTCCAGTCTGCTTTACATCAGGATCCACCTTCTGAATTGTTATGTACAGAGTAGAAATCCATTAATTATTTCCTGGGTATGCTTCTCATTGCACAAAAGGAGAGCAATATCATATCCATGAGTGCAGTGATATCATACCCATGATATTAGAAACCAGCCTCCAGTTTTCTGTTATTTTAGATCATATGCTGGCTATGCATAGATCAGAATGTCCTTTTACCTCTATTAAATTATTTTCTAATAAAATTTCTGTCTCCAAATAAATTAGACTTTGCTAGAAAAATCACTGAGTATCTTTTTTCTGCCCCTACTGAACAATATTTGCAACTGGAAAGTCTTTCCTATCCTTCTCAATAGCTGATTCCTGAGTGCCTTTTTTCCTGGGTTAGAAGGTTCAGTGAAACTTAATGCTTCAGGCTGAAGATTTTGGAGGCAACCTTTTAGAAAGAACATGCTTTATGCTGTGACTAAACCAATCTTTTTAATGAAACATTTTTATTTTCAGATTATAAAACACCCACTGCAACACAGAGAAGATTATATCACATCTAAGAAGGTTAAGAGTAGTGTGCTATAGTGTAGGTGTGATAGAGCAACAAGATAAAATGGAAGAGTAATACAATTTGGAATTAACTCAAGTCTGCAACATTAAGTCCCAGGCAGCCTACTGGGAAACCAAAGCAAACCAAACCAACCAAACCAAACCAAAACAAATGAAAACACAACAGAACAAAACCAAACCCACAACAAACCAAAACTGAAACCAATCAACCAAACAAATCAACCAACCGCAAACCCACTAAACATAAAAACAGTGCCTGACTGACCTGAACAGTTTTTCTTCAGCATAGCATGAATCAGCTTTTCTTAGCTTTTGCTATGACATAAACCACATGAAATCTATCACTTTTAGGGAACTTAAGCCAAGGTCCTGTCTGCCTGGGGAGGTGGTGGAGTCGCCATCACTGGAGGTTTTCAGGAGAAGACTTGATGGGGTGCTTGGTGCTGTGGGTTAGTTGTTTGGGTGGTGTTGGATTGGTTGATGGGTTGGACACGATGATCTTGAAGGTCTCTTCCAACCTGGTTTATTCTATGTATTCTATGTCCTTGCAGACTTTTAGACCCACTTCTGTTGTACAGATACAAGCAGATTTGAGAAAGCTTCCTTTTCATTTTATGCAGTGGGTAGGATATAGGTGGACTGAGGATCCTTTATTCATCTTTTAGTAGATTTTACCCCAGAACAACTTGATGAAGAAGGCTTATTAATTAAGCATCAGCTGAATATTTGCAGAGTTATTTGCACTGGAGGAGAAAAATCCAGTTTCTGACCACAGCATGAGAAATGCCATCTGCTGCAGTGCTAATATCTGCTGAGCATTTTGTCTGATCAAGAAGATAGGTTTTTCAGTAAAGGATGGTAGAATATGATGTCAAGATAATAGAGGCTGCCAATTTAGATGCTGAGATGTGATCTGCATTGTTAAAGTGCAGAACAATTACAAAATGGACCAGCAAAAACAAGGAAGGAGTTACCATGTCTTGATATTGTTTCTGACAGGAAACTAAGGAGTTGACACAAATTGTTGGAAAAAGCAGGGAGAGACAAACAAAACAGTTCTATGATTTTTAATTCATTTATTCTCATTTTCATGAAAAAGGCCTTGAGTCAGTTATCACTCTCTCTGGCAATGCCTGGGCATATTTTTGGGAACTTCATGTGTCAAGTTTTGGTTTGTTTGGTTTTGTTTTTGTTTTTGTTTTTGTTTTTGTTTTTCCCCCAGCAGATAAAGGTTGCATCAATTTGGGGTCCCTTTGCTTTATGCTATGCTTCCAAGTAGCTTAGCATGATTGGCACCACTCCCAGCATAATCAACACATGGATCCAGTTTTCAGTCCATGAAGGTACAATGCTGTCCACAAACTATTTCAGATTCTTCAAACTGAAAAATCATGCAACAGATACTAATTATGTCTTAGGATGATGGAAAAGTGATATGAGGTCTAGGGGAGATCCATAGTGAAGAATTATGGACAAAACTGACTGGTTTCCCTTTAATTAAACTGGAGAAGGATTTTTTCTCTCTTTGATTTTTCATTAGTAGTATAGCCTTAGATGATGATTGGTACTGTCCTTATGTTGTTTAAGTGCAGCTGATATCCTGCACTACACTTAGCAATTTTAAGTGCTGTAAATATTTGGCTGGGAAAGGACATTGTGGGGAACTGTATTTTAAAGAGGTTTTCTTTGATGTGCAGAGATTCAGCCTAAGCAGGGCTGTTCTCTTAGAAGTCATATCTTAAAATAAACTCAGTTCTCTATCCCAAACTTTTGTTCAGAGAAGTTTGTAAACAAAACCAATTTGAACAATAGAAACACCAAAGTCAGAATTCAGTGGGGAGAAAAAACAAGAAAAAAAACACAACAAAAACAAACCAACCAACAAACAAAACCACTGAACAAGATCATTTAGATAAAATCTCTACTGCAGTTACCAGAGTTATGTTAGGTTCAAGCATGACAGTTTCATTCCTTCAGCACCTGATACGGTGAAAAGCCATCTCTATAAATAGCAGTAGCATGAAAGTCAACATTTATATCCAATATTCATTCACATTCATGTCTAAGAAATAAAGAACTTATTGACAGAGCACTTGGATATATACTCCTTACAGCTGACATTTTGCTATTATTCTCTTCCCACAAAACAGAAGTATAAAACTGTATGACTCTGGCTCTTGGTAAAAGATGGCTGGAAAGCCAAGGGTCAGAGGTTTAATGAAGATATCAACTTTTCAACTTTGCCATCATAATTGCTTGAGATTTATTTTTTTTGTAATGTGACCTCTTGCAAAATCCATCACAGAAGTAAATATGTCCAAATAAACTCAGGCATTACTAGACCAGGCTTATTGAATTAAAAGTCCTAAACACTTCCCTCCCCTCCCCCCAGTATTCTCTCTCCACTCGTGTTTGAAGATGCTCCCAGTGCCCATCATCTTTCTAGGTTATTAGAAATAAATAAATCCAGGGAACTCAAAATCCCTTTCAATGCCAATTGTATTACAAAAACGTGATCCATGAAATGTTCTGACATCATCAAAACAGTTCATTGCAGTTCAAGATGTTTCATCAAAATACTCTAGTTTATGCAGAAACAACAGTTTTAGTAGTTCAAGTACTTTTTGCCCATCTTACTCATCGTGTTGTGCCAGGTGATTTCTGCCTCTCTTCTCTTTCTCAATAATTGCAAAGAAGCATCTACATGCAGAACCCTTTTAGTTTCATACTCTCTTGAAAATAGCAAGCCTAAGAGACAACTGACACCTCAGAGATGAACCCAGATGGAGGTTAAACAGCAATTTCCTGTTCTCTGGCAAATGCTGTTTATCAAATGTGAGACCTACAACTTGCATTTCAGCTGTCAAACTGATAGCTCTTTTCAAGATGATCTTTGTGAAATATAATGGGAAAATGGTGCAAGGCAAATCTAGCATGATGAACTCTCCTTGTCTCAAGCTAATTGACCTGGTGTAGAAAATAAAATCAATTTTTCTGCCATTCTGCCTTCATTCTTGAAAAGCTAAATTAGAGCATATTGGATGGAGGCTGTTTGACGTTCCTGATAGCACAGTTTGTAATGCATTCCAGCCTCCTATTAAAGCACAGAAAAAACTCATGCCCTAAGCTCTACCCATAGGAGGATCCAACAGCTTTATTTTTAATATTTTTTTCCTTCAGCAGCTACATCAAAATTAGACTTTCCAGCCATTTCAATCACAATTAAACAATAGCCTAATATTTTATGGGCATTCTATCAAAGATATCTTAGCTTAAGTCCATTCAAAGGACTCCCACTAGATAAGACGGATTATAAACACTGCTTTTTGTATGACAACATATAAATCAAATGAAAAAAAAAACAATGTCTGTTGAAAGAAGTTCAGATGATCATTCATGGCAGACTTTATACCATGAATTCTGTGATCACTTCTTTAGATAAGATACTTTAATATGCTTTTTAGCCATGCTTTTACATCAGTGTTCTGTAATTTTTTTTCAACTTGAAACGTGCTGGTTTGAGTTGTGAGTAAAAAACAAGCAAAATGAAAGGCATAATGATGACATTTAAGTAGATTTTTTAAAATAACTTCGTGATTTAGAGTTTGCTTCTTTCAACACATTGATGAAGCAAACATTTACAAATATAATCAGAGACGTGGGATCATTAAAGATTCTTGGTCAGATTCCTGACATTACCTGATCAGTTAGTTCATATCTCCATAGAATGTGGAGAGGAATCATAAGGTATATTTCCTACTGGTATGTATAAACACCAACATTCTTTGTGTACTAACTGAGTGGTCAAGAACACATGAAGTTTCTTTTGTGCCTTCAAAAGCTCCTTGAAGTATGTTTTATTTAACATTTATGAAAAAGAATTAAAAGAAGAGCGGTCATGAGATGCCTGGGTTGCTTTTCTCTTTGCTATGTCAGGAAAATGGTGTTTGCTCTGGGTTAATGAGCAGAGTTCAACAATGAGAACAAAGGCAGTGGTGCCTGTCTGTCCAAATAAGATGGGTCTTTACCACACAGGGTTTGACACGCACCTCTGCAAAATCTGTTCTTTTTTAAAGCTGTGTTATTGTGCTGGTCTTTTCTGGACTGCACCATTGAAGCTTTTCCTTCCTTTTATTCTTCACTAGACTTTTTTCAGCTTGGAAAATGCCACTTTACATGCCTGTAATTTTTTCTGTTTTAAGAAAATGCAAGCTCCTCTTTTACAAGGCTGTGAAATGAAGAATTTATTTCCTATTTTAACCTATGCTAACTATTGATAGGTAGAGAGAGAACAAAATCCTTTACTAAAGGGCAAAGACAGACATCTTTCTGGAACTGAACCGAGAATTATGCATCCCTGGGTCTGTTTTGTTGTTTGCCCTGGAATCAGTCACACACATTTTGCAGTAAAACCCTTCTCCTCATTTGAATGAAATGTGAGGCTACTAACGGATTCTAGGACAAGTGATGGGCACCTAGGAAAGGGAAGATAGGAAGCCTGGTTTGAAGCATGTCCTTTACCTCACTGAAATTGACTGAACAAACCTGTTGCATGATGGCTCTTTTCAGTGTGGCCACATGCCCTGAACATTGAATGAATGTGTAAGAGCTGGGGGAAAAAACATACAAACAACAAAAAAGCCCACCAGTGACTGACTGGTGATCAATTGGTTGGCAACATCTGTTTTGACAAAGTATATTGATGAACTCTGTGAAATACACAGGATAGCTGAAGCTGCTATTCTGTTGCCTGAACAGCTGAACAGCTGAACTAATATTTTTTTCCTGCCTTAAAGAGAAGTGAATGCTGTCCACATTTCCATTCCTGTTAAGCTATTGATAGTTCTCAGTGCTGGGTATGCCAAGGAGGGATTCTCTCCATTTTAAGCAGAGTATGGCTGGACTATTAAAACAAATGTGAGAGTCTCATTGATGGATATTGAAGACAGATGTGGCTTTTAATTAAAACACCAGATCCCAGTCTCAGGCTGCGTCAGGGGAGGTTTAGGCTGGAGGTTAAGAGGAAGTTTTACACAGAGAGAGTGATTGCCCATTGGAATGGGCTGCCTGAGGAGGTGGTGGGGTTGCCGTCGCTGGGGGTGTTCAGGGCGAGGCTTGACAGGATGCTTGGTTGCATGGTTTAGTTGATTGGGTGGTGTTGGATGATAGGTTCTCTTCCAACCTGGTCTATTCTATTCTATTCTATCTCTACAAGGTATAATGAGAATGGGCAAGAACAACACGTTATTCTTAGTGTGAAGCAGAACAGCAGACCAGCTACGCTACTGTCAGGGGAAGCAGTAGAACCTTTTAAGAGCTAAGGTTTGAATATCTCTGCTGGTCTGTGCTACATTCACTACAGCATTTAGCTGTTTCTTCCTGGTACTCTATAGTAATAGAAGGGCATTTGAAGAAAGAGAAGGAGCAGAACAAAAGGGTGAGCTGAGCTGAACTGCCAAGATTTCCTCAAAAGACCTAGGCTGCCAAATGCCCAGGAGTAAAAGGGCCAGCTTCATATGGAAGATTTTTGTGTAAGTTCTTCTACATGATTTCCTTTTGTCTTCGTCCATCATCTGTCAGTGGTGGGATTCATTCCCGCTTGCCACCGGCTTTGGTGTCTCTGCTACACTAGTAAGTGCTGCTACTGGAGAGTGAAGCCAACAGCAAATGTCATGTTCCTCCTAGTTGGATGGAAAATTGAATCACCTCTCCCTCTCTTTCCCAGAACTTTGCTATAGGAGACTATAGAAAAAAATCTTGCACACCCTCGTACCTATCCTCCAACAGCCCACTCTAAGATACCAGACAGACTAGGGTAAAATGTTTGCATTCTAATATTAATGAATATTGTTTTTTCTAAATACAGCATCTATAGTGTAACATGATCTTCGGATCATTAACATTTTGTGAGCACTATTTAAGTAACAGACATGATGTCCAAGGCAGTGCTTCATGCTGGATAAGAGCATGTAGGCTTTATATGTGTGTTCTTCTGTGAAGCACAGAAAACTGTGATTGGTCTGTTTAGTGATGCTAGGACTGTAAGCATTACTTTCCTTTCAGTGTACTCTTAGTAACTGGGGTGAAGCTTAGGTTAGTTTGTTTACAGCAAGATTTTTAAAAGAAGATTTTACCTTTATGACACACTGATGTGCAGTCACTGGAAACCTGTCAAATTACATCTCTTGTCACACACAACTTTAATTGTGAAAACCGTTACCTTTTACTCTTCAGTAGTCATTGGGAAGTTGTTTAGTCACACCGTCTGCAGGGGTGAAAGATTCTTTGTGGATGCCAAATGTTGGCAGCTCTCTTACAGAACATAGGTGGTGCAGCTGCACTTTGCGGTGTGGCAGCAGGCGGTAAAAGTTTTACTGTTAACAGAGAAAGGGGGTGACCTCAGTCCCTGCTTGGTAAATCTGCAACTTGTACTTCCACAGAGTGTTTTGTAAGGTGGACCCTATTTCCTGCTTCCCATAGCCCAGCAGAATGGGCTGTAAACTCTACTATGGGATTTTTGTCAGCAGTTTGTGATGTGCTTAAAGTGACCAGGCTGAGCAGAGGCCAGGCAGGGGTTGTATTAATTCCCACACATTTTATTCTGCAGTTGTTTGCCTAGACAAATGGTATTGTGTCTGTGTTGGGTTTGGCTGAGCTGGAGCTAATTCTCCTTGGAGCAACCCTGACTGATACTATGATACTATGATCTTTCTAGTGCTGTGTTCTGCAGTGCTGTAGCTGGGTGCTGATAACACACCAGTGTTTTAGCTACTCCTGAACAGAGCACCCAGGCTGTGCTTTTCCAATGTTTCCCCTCCCCAAGAGTATGCTGAGAAGTGGCATGATCTTGGGAAGGGACACAGCCGAGCCAGCTGACCCAAACTGGCCAGAAGGGTATTCCAGGCTATATGAGGTCAGCTCAGATACAAGAATGAAGAGAAAGAAGGAAATAGGGGGATATTCACCCGTGGTGTCTGTCCTTCAGAGCTACCACTATGTGTAGAGCCCTGCTTCCCAAGACTGACCACCACCTGCTGATGGGAAGTAGATATTAACATCCCTGTTTGCTTTTGCTTCTGCGTGCAAGCCTTTTGCTTGTTCTTCTTCTTGTTATTATTAAATTGCTTCCATTTTATAACTGGCTTTTGTGAAATTTTCTTCTCTCCCCTGTCCATCTAAGAAGGGCTTTGGAAGGCATTTGGTCCCCAGCCAGGGCCAAGCCACCACATGTCCTTACTTGAAAATAAGGTCTTGTGAAGAACTAGTAATAGAGGTAAGTGTTCAGCTTGTGCTGATTTCACCTGCCTTCTTGACTTTTCTATGCAGCTGATTGATAACCATCCAAACCTGGTACACACCTCAAATCTTAATTGGAGCAACAAGGAGGATCTACTCAATTTCATTCCAGTTCTCTCTGTGGAGACTAGGAGAAGCATATTGCACGTGTGCTCGGTCTTGGCCAAATATCAGTGGAGGAGGGGTAGAGTACACAAATCAAATAGGAGTGTTTTGTCTAACAGCTATTTACATACACAGAGAATATCAAAAATCATTTCTAAATGGGAAAGAGAAAAATGCATTCAAATGTATTATGTGGACAAAACCACATTATTGATAATAGCTTATGTGGTAGTATCAAACACCTGCGTTCAGCTTATGTATATGTAGACTGTGAGGATGAGGTACATGATGGTGAAGCGTAAGACATCTTAATGAAAAAGAACATAGTGCTTGATCAGTTTTGAGGAGAGGACTTAGAAGTTTAGTCTATCTTTTACTCTCTTCGCATTCTTATTTGCTCTTCTATGTTCAGACAATACATAGAAATCCTCTCCTCTTTTTATTTTCTTTTCCCCCACCCCCTGCCAAATCTTCCATCCTCTATTTTCTCCTGCAGTTTTGTGAAATCAAGGAGGGAGACTTACTCAGCTACTCACACACATTATCCTTGTTAGTGATTTTACAATATGCTCTTTTGAATGGTCAGACATTTTCAACCTCCCAGTGTCTTGTTACAGTTTGTAGATGTTTTGGGGCAAAGTCCTTTGAGTCACGGTGTCAGCTAATGCATACTTCTTGTCATTAAATTTATTTGAAAAGGGAGGATGTTATTTCTTGATATACAGACAACATTTATACTTTCTTGTACTATGGGAAGAGGATGTTTGTTTACTGCTACACCTGCAAACCTATTTTTCCTTATTTGTGAGCCACGGGCAGTAAGAAAGACAAGGCAAAAAAGTCCACTTGTGAAAGGCTGCCATTGGTTGCCGTGGGATCCCTTGGTGTGGAAAGCATATATGTACATATGATACAAAGGATTTTGAATTTCTTCCAAGATCTTTCAGAATAAATACAAGAATTCCAATGAGATTATCTGTCTAGAAATAAAAAACAAAACAAAACAAAACAACAGAGTAAAGGACTGTTGCAAAGTAAACAGTCAGCTTGGTTCTGAAAGCAAGTGGATGAGGAAGGTGAAAACAATGTCTACCATGTACTGAACCTGTCCTTTCTGTCAGAAAGCTCCTTAAAATGCCTTCCCTGTGCTAAGCCCTGTGCAGTGGACCACTTTCTGCCATGGAAGTCAGAAGGATCTCCTGGAGAAGAGGGCTCCCCTGGGCGCAACCCTGACAGCAAGTCAAAATGGAGACTTGCAGCAAAATGCAGCCAGTGTACATCCAGAGTGTCTTAACTTCTCCTCTTCTGCTACTTGCTCTTTTGACAGGTTTCTATACCAATGTGCATATTTCAAAACTGGTTCTGCTCTTGAGTTAACACACACACACAATAAGCGGTGGCTATGGCTCACACAGTGTTCTCTCTCTGCTCTTTACATTTTCTTTATAGCCATGCAGGTGAGCCAAAGCCTCAATATTTATATAGAAGGATCCATGAGATGTATGTTACAAATGTGAAAATAGTTACGGACAAAAGCATTAGGATCTTCTTGATATAATTTCTTAGAGGAGAGTAGCGAGCAGCATTTATTCTCTGCCTCTATCTTTCTAGCCAGAAACACAGAAGCAAGTGGATCCCTGGGATTAAATCTGAATTACTTATATTTCAAAAGCAAGGGGAAAGAGACAAGAAAGGGAAAGGGAAAAGGGAAGAAGAAGAGAGAGGGGGAAGGGAAACTTGGGAAAAAAAAATCTTTTCTTTGTCCCTTCTCAAGCACAAAGCATTACAATTACGTGCTCTTGTCACCTCTACCTTTCCCATCGGTAACTGCAAAGCTACGATAAATGAAGTTCCAATAAGATCACAAAAGCAGGCTTATTGTTTCAACATAAAACAAGGCTTGGATAACAAAAATCAATCATAATACTCTCTCATTTTTGGAATGAAGAATTTTCACTACTTCAGAGGCAGGTTTGAAACACGTTTAGAAGGAACAAATGATGTATCAGAAATTAGGAATATAACAAAGAAAATTGAATTCTTTAGAACATAAAAGGCTTCTGAAACTTCCTGGGATTTATCAAGTAGATGAGCATTTAAGAGCTTTGTTTGATGCTTGATATAGAAATATCACATCAGGTATTGTCATTCAATGCTTGGCTTCATAGAGGAACAAGAAGCCTATTAGGAACTCCTGTCTTTTCAAGACAGACATGAAAAATTGGGTGTGTGGATCCAAAATACATTCAGAAATGTCCACTGATTTTACTATATCAACTGCATAATTTGTATTTCTAGTAAAATAGATATTTTGAAAAAATAATATGAGGTAAAACCTTCATATAATGGAAGTGTATCACATTATCCCAAATACAGATCACTTCCCCCCCGCCTCCCCCACTCAGGAGAGGAAGTTCAAGTTAAAAGAAAGAATATGGCCAGCAAACATAATTTTAACTACTACACAGACTCTACAAATTATGTCCTCTGCTTCAGGTTGTTTGGGATTTATTTTTTTTTTAATTAGATTATTTTTTCTAATTTATATTTATCTGTTAAAAAATATATGTAGTTCAGTCCTCCACCTTCTAGAGAAGCTTCATCTTTCTTACATTTCAGTGCAGGTTGTGCCAATGATCATTACTCTCTTTTCAAAATGTGTGATTCCTGTTTGAGCATTATCCAGCCTGATCTTTTAGATTAAATAGTTCCACCAAGGAAAAAAAAAAGTCTCTTTTCATGGATATCTGCAGAATATCATCACATCTGTTCTTTTAACTTACATATTACTGAAACAGATCCACTTTCCTTCTCCATCAGGTGTTCTAGGTTTGACAGAAGCGACTGCACCAGTGCAGCATCCATTCCACCACATTTAACCCCACACAGGACTAGTAGAGTCTAGGAAGTGTTTGTCCTTATGATGTGAGTACTAAAACAAGAGGGCCATGGACTGGAACAATAGTTGTATGATGCAAGGGAACTATAAGCCTGAGGACTACACATGTTAAATGTTTGGTTTAAAGAACACCCTTCATGATGAGAGACTACAAGACAGGAGATAAAATTGGTTGTGTGACATCAAGTATCACAGACTGTTAGGTGTCATTTCCACTAAATTATGCAAGAAATCTCTTATTAAAACATTTGAGAATAAATCTATTTTCAGAAGAAACATTTGGATATAGCCCTAAAGCAACAAGATCTGCATTGTACAGACAGAATGAGTTGTGTATAGTATGTACTAGAAAAACGAGTCTATTAGTACAGTTCAAATTACACAATAATTTTCTTTTCTGTGGTCTTCTTCACTGCCACTCCAGAGGTACATATTCATACAGTTATACCTGTGTTGTTTCTTTTCCTTCTGGTTACATCAAAGAAAATAATTTCTAGTAACTGTTCAAGAAGCATCTCTATTCTCATATAATTGCATCCAAAAAAATTTATAAAACATCAGAGCTATTCAGTACAAACTTTCACTCCTCTTTTAAATAGCTACATTAGACAAACCATTATATTATAGATAGGAACAAAGTAGGCAATAAAACCATCCCTGTTCAAGTGGAATTTCACTTGCAAATAGCCTTCAAAGAAAAGTTGTATTTTTAACGATGAACAACAAACTTAAACTCCAGGTATTGCATTAGCAGAAAAATAGTACAGCAGTTTTGTCTAAACTTCTAAAAACACATTCCAGAGCCATATTTAGGTCATGTCACATATTCAAACAGTAAGCTTAATGACAGTGATAACTACTTAAATATAGAGCATCACATTTACAAGCATCTTTAAAATTATATTATATTTTATTATCTTCCTGTATTCTACTGGATGCAAAGATCTAAAAAAGGTCTACACAGCTGGTTTTGATCTCTTTAGTGCCACTCTGAATAATATTAGTTGAAATCCCAGTCTAAGGAACCACAGAATTATCTCCTCTACTGATTAAATTTTAAACCTGCCGAAATCTGCACTATATGACTTGTATGAAGTAGTCCCCAGCCCCGTTAGTTTATAATGTAAGAAAGACATTAAAAAGTACGCCTGCATAGCAGATAACATGATGTTTGACAAGCACTTTTACAGACTATTACTGAAACAAGGTTGTTTTGAAAAGTGTTCAATAAAAAAATACCCAGCAGGTAGCAAGTGCTTGAATACTTTCAACTCTTGTGCATGTACTGAAGGAGCAGCTGGAAATAAAAGATCCAAATATAAAATTTTGTATACCTAAGAATAGAATCAGTGCCTGCATGAGACAGCTAGTAACCCATATACACGTTTTATACTGCTACTAAACATATTTCAGTTTACCTCTGCCATAAGATTATGTTTTCATTGCATGTTTCTTGGCTAATTCTTTTATGTAGCATAAAATTCCACTGGTGTATCACAGGTTTTTGTCAGCTGTAGGTATTAGAGGCTTTTCTCAAGAGAGATTTCCTTTGGAATCATTACATTTATGCTTTAGGCACTTGTTAGAGAAATGAAGTATTATAATACTTAATGATCACTCAGTCATTATCATAATAGGCATAAAACATGGGATGTATTATAATATACAGAGAAATGTGAGATACTACAGCACTTATTATGGTTTAGAAACAGTGACTTGCTGAGAAAATATATCCCCTTGATATTTTTTTCTCTAAATAGACAAGATTCTCACAGAAAGACTGTATGTAATAGAATTTGAAGTACACATGAACATAGAGGAAGATGGGAACAAGATGCACAAGGAAAAAACAAATCTAAAATTGAATTTCGGTGGAAATTTAGCCTATCCAGAAAATATAAAATTTAATTTCTTAATGAAGCACCGGGGCCTAAGTACAACCAATAAACTCCTCCCAAACTCTCAGTTAAACATGCTAGGTCCAGGGACCCTAGTAGCTACTTTTCGCATGACTTTCAAGCTATGAATGGTCTACAAATCAGCTTGACCAATAGCTTAACTACTTTTCATTTTATTGTTTAAAATGCACTGATATTTTCAGCTGGTTTTGTCAAAGATTTTTCCTGTTCTTTGCATTTGCTAACAGCAATTTGACGCAAACTGCTGGAGAGAAGACTAACAGGAGAAATCAAAGATGTAAAGAAACTTCAAAACACAGAGAACAGCTTTGTGGGATAGCTCAAGTAGAAAAGAGAGTTAATTGTACATTAGTATTAAAAAGCAACAGCTTACATACAGTAATCATCTAAATAAAAAGACTGCAATTATATTCCCATGTAATACTGACACAGGACAAAACATACAAAATAAAGGAAGATAGAGAATTTTCTACAAATTAATACTAGGATTTTAGGAGTTTTGAGAGTTCTCTAAGGATAACATACTACAAAATATTATTAAATATATTGGCATTAAATAAAATATCCTCAAAGGCTTAGATAATTAACATTTTAATTGGTACACCAGTAGAAAATCCATGGTGTGAGCTGTTAAAAATAACATTTCATTCAACTGCACCAGTCACAGACTAAAATTTTTCTATAACAGTCAGTGGTTGGGTAACAAAATTGCTTTAATGCTGGTGGCATGGCAACAGATCTGTGACTATTGAAATATAACTTTATTTATAAGTGAGTTCTTTCTCCATACATTCAGCTGCAATATACACTGAATAAGTCACTGACAGGCTTTCTCCCAGAGAGTCAGCTCTTAAGGTCAATGGGTAAAATTTCAGGCTTAATCTAACTAAAAATATAGACCATTAAGCTGGTATACAGAAATCCTTCTTCAAACTTTTTATGCACTAGGTACATGAGGACAGGCTGAGGGAGCTGGGGTTGTTCATCCTGGGGAAGAGAAGGATCTAGGGAGACCCTAATAGCAGCCTTCCAGTATCTTAAGGGAGCCTACAAGAAGGCTACAGAGGGACTGTTTCCAAAGGCCTGCAGCACTAGGATGAGGGGCAATGGTTTGAAATTAAAGAAGCATAGATGTATGTTGGAATTTAGGAACAAGTTCTTTACCATGAGGGCAGTGGAATACTGGAACAGGTTGCCCAGGGAGGTAGTTGAGGCCCCATCCCTGGAGATACTCAAGGTCAGGCTTGATAGGGCTCTGGGACCCTGATCCAATGGAGCTAGAATCGTAGAATCAGAGAATCAATAAGGTTGGAAGAGACCTCAAAGAGCATCAAGTCCAACCTGCCACCCAACACTGCATGACTACTAAACCATGGCACCAAGTGCCACAACCTATTCCCTCTTGAACACCTCCAGGGATGGTGACCCCACCACCTCCCGGGGCAGCCCATTCCAATGGCCAACAACTCTCTCTGAAGAACCTTCTCACCTCGAGCCTGGTGCAGCTTGAGGCTATGTCCTCTTGTTCTGGTGCTGGGTGCCTGAGAGAAGAGACCAACCCCCACCTGGCTACAACCTCCCTTCAGGTAGTTGTAGACAGCAATAAGGTCTCCTCTGAACCTCCTCTTCTCCAGGCTAAACAATCCCAGCTCCCTCAGCCTCTCCTCATAGGGTTTGTGCTCGAGGCCTCTCACCAGCCTCGTGCCCTGCTCTGGACACATTCAAGAGTCTCGATGTCCTTCTTAAATTGAGGGCCCAGAACTGGACACAGGACTCAAGGTGCGGCCTAACCAGTGCTGAGTCCAGGGGCAGAATGACTTCCCTGCTCCTGCTGGCCACACTATTCCTGATACAGGCCAGGATGCCATTGGTCTTCTTGGCCACCTGGGCACACTGCTGGCTCATGTTCAGACAGCTGTCAATCAGTACCCCCAGGTCCCTTTCTGTTTGGCAGCTCTCCAGACACTCTGATCCCAGCTTGTAGTGCTGCATGGGGTTGTTGTGGCCAAAGTGCAGCACCTGGCAGTTGGACATGTTGAACTCTGCCCATCTGTCCAGCCTGTCAAGGTCCCTCTGGAGAGCCCTTCCACCCTCTAACTGATCAATATCTGCTCCCAACTTGGTGTCATCTGCAAATTTACTGATGACTGACTCAATCCCCTCATCCAGATCATTAATTAAGATATTAAACAGATGGAGCCCAGCACTGATCCCTGGGAGACACAACTGGTGACTGGCTGCCAGCTGGATGTGGCACCATTCACCACCACTCTCTGGGCTCGGCCCTCCAGCCAGTTCCTAACCCAGCACAGAGTGCTCCTGTCCAAGCCACAGGCTGACATCTTGGCCAGGAATTTGCTGTGGGGGATGGTGTCAAAGGCCTTGCTGAAGTCCAGGTAGACTACATCCACAGCCTTTCCCACATCCACCAGGCATTCACCTATCATAGAAGGAGATCAGGTTGGTCAGGCAGGACCTGCCTAAATCCGTGTTGCCTGGACCTGATCCCTTGGCCATCCTTCAGGTGCGCAGTGATTGCCCCCAAGATGATCTGCTCCATAATTCTCCCTGGCACTGAAGTCAGGCTGACAGGCCTGTAGTTACCAGGTTCTTCTATCCAGCCCTTTTGGATGGGGATCACATTGGCCAGCTTCCAGTCATTTGGGACCTCTCCAGTGAGCCAGGACTGTTGAAAAATGATGGAGAGAGGCTTGGCCAGTTCATCTGCCAGCTCTCTCAGCACCCTAGAATGGATCCCATCTGGTCCCATGGACTTGTGAGTACCCAAGTGGCTCAGCAAGTCCTGAACTAATTCCTCATGGATTTCAGGGGTACTACACTACTCCCTGACCCCATCAACCAATTCAGGAGGGCAGTTACCCTGGAGTCCTCCTGCCTTATTGTTGAAAATTGAGGCAAAGAAGGTATGTCTCCACTCACTGGAGGGGAGTTGAGCTGGATGATCTTTGGAAGTCCCCTCCAACCCAAACCATTCTATGATTTTGTTATTCAGACACAAATCTATTTCTCAAGGTGTATGCCATACAGAAATTCTTCATTTGCCAAATTAATGTGAGCACTAAATCTGAGACAACACACCTTAATGTGATGGAAAAGTAATAGATAGGAGAATGAGGAGAATGTAAAGACTATAAAATAAATGTTGACTCTTGCTATACCAGACCACAAACTGTACAGTCAGTTTTTATTTAGGCCCTTGGTTTAAAAACAGAAACTCTATTATACTAGTGGTTTCCCATAAATAGAGCTAAAGCTAACTTGGCATGTAGCTCTGAGTTGCATGCGGTGGGAAGGATAGGTTGCATGGTCTTTACTCACTTGGCCTTGAGGGCAAGGTTGTTGTGGTGTTAGAAAAGCATCTATGGGAATCTATTTGCAAATAAATATACAATATTCTTCATATTCTAATTATTAGATGCATATTATATACACAGTAATACAGAACAAGCATTAAAAGACAAAATTATTGCCTTTTTCTAGTCTCACTAGAAGACTCATGATGCTGATAAATTTTGTATCTATCATGAATATGATGATTAAATATTATAATTAATATTAGGCTGTGGTAGATTATGTGGATCAGAAAGCAGCAGAATACTGTCAGATTAAAGCATGCCTATATTGCAGTCACAAAGCTGTCCATACCTCAAGAATTTCACACAAGTAGCTGCAATGCAGTTTTATCCAAAGAAGTTTTTAATTAGTTCTTCTTTAAAAAGCTAATATTGCAGCAATATAGAGTTCAGTATATTTCAGGTTACAATCCATGGCTGAAAAGTTTGACACCTACTTATCTGACTAGCTTCTAGGCAGATCCAGAGAGCTGCATCCTGAATATATGACCCTGTTGATATCAAGTTTACTGCAGGCACAATAGAGATTGCAACTGAGAGACTGTGAACCTTTGGTAAACTTACCTTGACAAAATTTATGTAAGTGTAATTAGGGTGTCTCAGACTCCTTGGAGAGAGTGAGTGTATATGTTGGGCTGCAGAATGAAGAAAAGAAGTCTAGCCTTTCTCCATCACATCTGAAGACAAGAACAAGATGGAGGAGGTGCTGCAAATATCCCTCAAAAAGAATTCCTGTCAGTGGATGTTGGGGTAGGCGTGGGAAGCTCATAATTTCAGCGGACAGCATGTTAGAAATTTGGAAAGAACTGCACCACACTTCTGTGAAATGTCATACTATGTTTAACTGTCTTTGCTGGTGAGAACATGGGACAAGAAGCAGCAAGAGCTGATAACTTTATTGTACATACTGGGTCATGGTACAGAGGTTTCTGAGCAATTGGAGAGGCAAATTGTAACTCTTCGTGGTTCAGCAGTGAGGATCCTGAAGTGGTGCGGATGGATTCCTGTCTCCCCGACTGGAGCCAGAGAGCATGACATTTTTCAAAAGCCAGAGGGCATGACATTTTGCACTACTAAAGGGATTCAGTCTTTATCATGTTGTTTTCTAACTTTAGTTTTGTATTTCAAAGTATTAACTATGTGTGTGAATATTCTCAGATGTCTTGTGACTTCTAGTTAGTGCATCTCAAAAGAATGTGAAGCTGTTGTTCACTTCTCACCCCCAGCATGCTTTCTTCTTCTCCTAAGGTTAAACACATAACAGCCAAGTTGTATAATTTACCCATAATAGTAATTCTTCACACATTTTGAGCAAGCCTGGGTACAGGATATGTCAAACCATATGGAAAGAAAATATTTCACAATAGAGAGATGGAAAGAATAAAGGTGCTGTAATATACCTTTTTCTTTTCTTTTCTTTTCTTTTTTCTTTCTTTTTTTTTTAATTTTTACTGAGCTCAATAAATCCTTAGTGTTTAAAGAAGAGTTGAATCTTTTCAGCTTTTTTTTTTCTCCCTGCTTTTTCTTTCTTCCATAATCTTTCTCTCTATATTTATACAATTAAACAGACACATGAGTCTTCAGCTAGAGCATCTTCTATGTTTTCCTGCTATTTACCTCTTACCTCTCAGGATTCCTAGTAAAAGGTAGGATAGAATAGAATAGAATAGAATAGAATAGAATAGAATAGAATAGACAAGGTTGGAAGAGACCTTCAAGATCATCATATCCAACCTATCATCCAACACCACCTAGTCAAACAAGCCATGCAACCAAGCACCCCGTCAAGTCTCCTAAACATCTCCAATGATGGTGACTCCACCACCTCCCTGGGCAGCCCATTCCAATGGGCAATCACTCTCTCTGTGAAGAATTTCTTCCTAACATCCAGTAGTAGTGACTGTTTCTAAAAACTTGCACTAAGGTATAGAGGTGCCTGTGTTTGTGCATGAGAAGTGATTAATTATTACTTGTCTTGGGTGTTACTACCCTGGATGAGGCTGAACAAAGAATAACTAGTGTAGTGTATCTCATAGTAACACAGTTTAGTGAGCAGTAAGACACAACTCCATGCAAAGAGTGGCAGAACATGATGAACTTAATTATTTGAATTATTGTTAATTGGTATAATTGCTGCTAAAAAAAAAATGTTGCTGACCTTAACCGGTACATTTATTTAAGTTAGTTATTTCTGTGATGGCATAGCCTGTATGGAATTATGGAATAATAAAGATTGTCCTCTTTATTATTTACTGCAATTCTTGATGAAAATTAGAACTAAAAGGTATCTCATGTTCCTATTGTCTTATGATGGCAAACTTGTGAAAGGCATGAAGAGGTACACAAAGGAGTTACAATATAAAGGAGCTAGTTTTGAAAATATTGATTGCAGATAACAGGAAAATCTCATTATTCCAGCAATAGAGGAAAAGTCTCTTGTAATTTAGTAATCTCTTTTGAGAAGTGTACAGGAAAAAAGCTCTCTCACACAGGAAAAAAATGGATGTGAAACTTTTAATAATGACTCTTCAATTGACCCCCTCAAACTGAGTCCTGGAATCTGAACTCATACTCAATACAAGCCACATTTGTGTTTAAGTTGAATTCTTAGATGTTCAGAGAGTAAGTATGTGCAGAACTTTACATCCTAGGATACACAAGAGACACAAGAATGGGCAAGAAATGAGAATAATTTCCTATATGAAGCCTTCACACAATTTATGCTACTCTTTAGTGGGAAGAATAAGGATTTTTCTTTCTGTTTTGTTTCAAATAACATGAAATAAGGGCAGCAAGTATTGAATCAGTTTGGTTCATATTTGAACCATTATTTAATGGTGTCTAGTTTTTTTCTTTCCCTTCTTAGTCTGCTATACCTACCAGAAAACAATCAGGAGTATCTGTCAAAGAGACAGATGAGCTCCTCACATTGGTTTCCTGAAATAAACCATAAGAGCAAAAGATCTGTGTTATCTTAGGGAAAAAATACCTCAAATATCTTAGAAGTATGAGGTAAATATGTACTACAGCATGTTTAAGCTCTGTAGAGTAAGAAGTTTGACTTACAGAGATCATGGCTTCCTTGAAGAGTTTGCCTCTTTCCTGACCAGGCAAAACAGAGAGGAAAAGAGCAGAAGAGATAAACATGAAACAGAGCCTAACAGTTTTTTCCCCCAGTTGTGTGATCTATCTCAATTGCTTTCAGAAAGTCTAAGGTGAAGTGAGCATACTTTTCTAAATTTGTACACCAGAAAAAAACCTATCCAAGTTTTAAGGCTGCTGTCTTCCTCTAATAAAAGCCAATGTCCCATGGTATTCTCATCACTTTCTCAACAATAAATTGTCAGTGTAGAACTGTGTATTAAAAATAAATATCTTTTCCAATTTAAAGGCAAAGGGTCACTCCTGAAAAGGAAAAAATAAAACTGCATAGAAGGGAGGTAGAGGTTTACAAGGGTTCACAAAAAGTTTTACTCAGTATTCTTATGGAACATGATGAGTTGAACCTGTTCATTTAGCTCTGAATTTACTTACACTTGAATTAAAATTTACTTTTGTAACTTAAAATTACTGCTATAATTTTTAATAATGATAAGCTCTGCATAATCTGGTGTCCTTTATCCTGAGGACAAACATGAACAGTGCTTTGCTTTTCTGAATTAGTGTATCAAAGTTTTCATTTTTCTTCTATGTCAATGTGTCTGGAAGCTTTGTCTTCAGACTTCTGAGGTTGGGCTGACTTGTGGCTATGAAACTGTCACTGCTCCTGTATTTACACCCCTCGCCTCAGAAGGTATGTAGTGTAGAAGGGACACCTCCAGCCATCAGCATGTGGGCAGACTGGACAGTACCCTTCTCTCTAGCTGTACAATTAATCTCAAGATCCCCAGAAACATTTAATAATGGTTTGTGAAGGAAAGATACTGCTGTTAGTAGTAATAACTTGAATGAGTGGATTGCCAGTGTTCATCTGCCCATGAAGTCTAGTGATTATTTTTTTTTTTTTTAATTAAAAGAGAGAAAAAAGGCCCAAGCAATTTAAATTGATTTGCTCTGAATGACACAGCTGCCTTTTAAATCAAGTAACTACATTCCTGGGAGTGGTATTTTTTCACTCATATACCAAAAGTGAGTGAAGAAAACTAATTTTAAAAGGTACTCTAAATCCCACTGTAACTCTATCCCCTCTTACAAGGGATTTATATACAATATGGATTTATCTTCAAGCTTCTAAGAGTTATTGATAATTTGTCAATGAAATTAAAGTCCCTGAAAGTTTACAAGCTAAATATTTTGAAAAACATAAAGCATTGTATTCTTTACCGTTCTTATATCTTCTCATATATCCATCATTTAACACACAAATTATTTTGGAAATTAAGTGTAAATAGTAGCTGTCACTTTGCGGATATGGAGGGGACTTTTATAAATGTATACAATTTATCTAAAATCTCTGGTGGATGAAATAAATAGACTAAGATTAAGACATCACCTCTGAAAATCTGGGTCCACAGCCTTAGGTTAGATGGATTTTACTATAAATTGCAAATGCAGTACCAAGATGCAAAGCCTTGTGAAGCTGAAGCCTCAGATCAAGTAGGAGAGCACAATCCCTCCTCCCATCCATGTGCAAGAAACCCATAGGAACCCAGCTCTGAGTCCAGTGGAAACTGGGAGCCTGTGCCTTTACCAGGGACAAGGATGTCTGAATCATTCTGCACTTGCTTGTACATTATATCCCCTGTGGCATGCGAACCTGTCAGTTGAGCCACATAGCAGGTCTTCATCCCATCTTCTCCTTGGTACCCAGGGGAATTCAGTGGAGCAGGAAGTACTGGCCTCTCCTATCCTCTGCAAATTTTGAAGTTTAAATTGTGAAGGGGAAAATGCATTCTCACATATCCTCCAAGCAAGGCTGAAAATCTCCACACTAGCTTATATTCTCTCACTCTTTACAGCATCCTCTCAAAGAAAGGACATAACTTTTAAATGATTTATTTGTGCTTATTCTGAATGATATTTATTCTCAGGGAGGACAGAACATCTCAAGCTGCACCAGGTGAGGTTTAGGCTGGATGTTAGGAAGAAGTTCTTCATAGAAAGAGTGATTTGCCTTTGGAATTGGCTGCCCAGTGAGGTGGTGGAGTCACCATCACTGGAGGTGTTTAAGAAGAGACTGGGTGGGGTGCTTGGTTCCATGGTTTAGTTGATTAGATAGTGTTGGATGATAGTTTGGACTTGATGATCTCAAAGGTCTTTTCCAACCTGGTTAATTCTATTCTATTCTATTCTATTCTATTCTATTCTATTCTATTCTATTCTATTCTATTCTATTCTATAGAATACAGAAATCTATATAAATTACAAAATGTAAACTATTTGTCTCTGCTTAGGGAACTGTTACTGTAAGAATTATTTATTACTGCAGAAAGAAGAACCTGCATGTGATCTGAAACTCCATCTGACAGTAGAAGAAAAGAAATACCTGTCATCTGAATTGCTCTGCTTGATACTTAAAAATTATTCCCATCACCTGCAAAATAAAATTCTTGGAATGCTAGTAGATGTCATGGACTAGGGCTGGGCTGGCAACTAAATGAATGACAGATGTTGTCTATTAATTCCTCTCCCTTTCCTAAAAGGAAGAGAAAGAGAATAAGAGAGAGAGATTTATGGATTTGAAAACTAAACCTGCTTTAATGAAACAATAGCAATAAAATTAAACATATCAAAGTTATATAAACCAAATATTGAACCTAACTCCCCTGATGGCAGTCATGTTACTGTCACACTGAAGCTGTGGGGCAGGTACTGGAGAAGCCCCAGACTGTACTCAGCAACAGGCAGGAACCAGATTCAGGAACTGGATTCCAAAAATAGGTTCAGAAATGTGTAGATTTGATTTGAAGGCAGAACGGACACACTACTCCTTGGGTGCAGGCCATTGAAGTCTTGACAGGAGGGAGAAGAGTGCAACACCCATGTATCTTCAACCTCCCTTCAGGTAGTTGTAGAAAGCAATATGGTCTCCCCTCAGCCTCCTGCTCTCCAGAGTAAACTCCAGTTCCTTCAGCTGTTCTTCACAAGACCTATTCTCCAGGCCCTTCCCCATCTTCATTGCCTTTATCTGGACATGCTCCAGTGGCTCAATGTCCTTCTTGTAGTGAGGGGCTCAAAACCGAACACAGCATTCAAGGTGTGGCCTCACAAGTGCCAAAGAGATTGGCATGATCTCTTCCTTGGTCCTTCTGTCCACACCGTGTTACAGACCAGGATACTCTTGGCCTTCCTGGCCACCTAAGCACACTTCTGGTATACGTTCAGACAGCTGTTAATCCAGGTCTTTCTCTGCTTGGCAACTTTCCAGCCACTCTACTTCAATATTCTAGAATTGGATGGGCTGCTGTGACTCAAGTGGATGACATAGCGCTTGGCATTGCTAAACCTCATACAAGTGACCTCAGCCATCAATTCATCCTGTTCAGGATCTATGCAGAGTATTTTCTTTCAAACAGCTCTTTTTATTTTTCTTTTTTTTCCTAACTGTGTTCACACAATCCATGTTACAGTTAGCCATCTAGACTTCGATTACCTAACACTTTAAGAGACATTAACAGACAGTCATTCTAATTGTTCAATTTGACTTTTGGGAACATGCCTATGGACCCTATTTTATTAAACCTATTCCACAAGATTGTAGGTCTTTTTTTTACATGCACATTCCTGCATTGTAGAAATACTAAAATTCTTTTCTTCTAACTAAATTGCACAGATTGCAGACAGTCTTCTTATAGAGAAGTTTGTAACCGAAGTACAATATTGCATTATCCAACTTTATGTATTTATATTTTCCAAATCTCCTTTATGTTTTAAACAAATCCTATAACCTAATCAAGCATAATCTACCTAGTTCATGTCCTTCCACTATTCCTGGACAGAAAATGCAAAACTGCTTAGAAATTATCTTAGTCTTTCAACTATGAAATGTGGGGTTATTTTATTTTATTGTTTAATAGTATCACCATTTGCCATTTCTATTCTGCTTTGGTAGTGATTAATCAATCTCAGTAAAAAATCTATCTTCCCACATAGTATCCACAAAGTATTCATAAGGAGTGCCATCATTTTTAAAACAACTTTTTTTGTTGTTGTTGTTGTTTATATCTTTTACAATATAAAGCATTTCCTGTTGCAGAGCTGAGACAACATGCTCTGATTTAAACTCAGAAAATGTGGGAAAATATTATTTTCTGAGGCAAAATGTGATTGATTATCTCACTGACTGTACCACATATCTGAAGCGGCAGCTCCTTTCTCAAATCAGGTTCAGGATTTGGTTGAGCTAGAAGTGATAAGTGGCAGCTTCCTCTATATTTGTCTTCAGTACTTTATCTTTCCAACTTTTGACTTAGTCTTGGCCCTGTGTGCTGCTTAACATCTGCTCACATACATATTTGGCATCTGTATTGCAGCTTCTACATTGTGTCTATTTACCTTGACTGTTTTCACGGTGTCTGTCTAGAAGCTGCAGAGAAGTGTATTTCATGTTCTCCAGAAATGTGCCAAGCAAGACAAAGATGACTACAGGATTATTATTTTTTTTTCTCACTAATTAAATCTTGCTATGAATAATGATTTTTTGTGTAACTCTTATTGAAAGATAATTTATTCACAGCATAACTTGAGAAGTAACTTTGAAGCTAATAAAATGAATTCCAAGATAAACTTTATTGTAAATGCCTGAATTACACCAACATATAAAGAAGCTCTTGGCTTCTGTAGAACTGTTCACATAACTGATTATTCACTAAACAACACCAGAGTTTAATAATGTAATGCACTATTTAGCACATGAAATCACCCTGCTTTTTACTATGCCTTGAAAGTTAATTAATTTTTTTTTTTTTCAATATTTTAGGCTGTCGTTTCATTAGTCTAGCAGGGCTGATTTTCATTTCAGGTGTGTTTTGTGTGGTCGTTTGAGGCTGTGCCTTTAAGAACAAACACTGCTGGAACACACTGGCTAATGTTTTTGGTACTAGAACCAAAACATTCTGATATTCTAAACGAATTTCATTGGTTGATAAACAAAAATTCAGCTTTAGATTGTGAAGCGGTTGGAAAATTTTTTTTTCCTCAGTTCAGTTCGGTTTGGGAGTTGGGGGAGTTTGGTGTTTTCAGCCTGTTCTCCCTGCCTGCTTCTTCTGCGAACTGCTGGACTTGGCCTTCAGATAAGCAAACACTAATCCTGCATGGGCTTTTGAAGCTTGCTAACAACTCTTTTCCTTAGTAACTTGCCTTTCTCTCTCTCTAACCCCTTTTTGGGGAAAAAAGGGAGGTAAGGGGGGGAGAGAGGGGGTTCCAAAGAGGGGATCCCTCCCTGAGGGAGGGATTTTTGTTGTGTTATTTGTCTTTGCTGTGTATTTCTGTGTATATATTGTAAATACCTGTATATATTGTGTTATATATAACCTGCTTTCCACATATGCTTGTAAATATATAGCTTTTGCTCTTCGACTGAGTTAGCTGTGGTTTCTTACTCTGTGGAGGAGGGAGAGCTAAGCCCTCTCTCAACCTACCACATTTATTGGCTGCCCAACTCGGGGCTTGCTGACAAATTAGTTTGATTTATTGCTTACTTAAGTCGAACGAGCAAACATGAAGGTGTTTTGGCTTTCTGAGCGTCTGTTCTTCTCGGTCTTTGGTGTATTGATCTACAAGTATTGCCTGGGTATGATTATCGATAAGATAGGTAAATATATAATGCAAAAATTATATTTGTGGTTTAAGTACAAGATTCGGCTTCTGTATGATCAGTGCCTGGAATTCTTTTATGTTAAAAAGTACAGGAATGTTACATCTAGCACACTCCCTATTGAGATAAAAGAGTTTAAGATTCCGCTCGGTGAAAGGGTAATTTTAAGTGATGGCTGGGATCCAAAGCTGATTTTCTTGATGTGTGTAGTCCTGCTGCTGGTGATAAGTAATGTGTATTTGCTAGTGACACTGTACCGGGAGAGAAAAGTTTATAAGGCATGTTTTGTTATTAGACGGAGGACAAAGAGACGAAAACGCCACCCTAGCTCTGTTTCAGGAACATCCAGTGAGGATGATAATGGAGAATCTGTGTCAGTTAAAGATAAAGCTAAAAAGTCAATCGGCAAGGCAGCTCTGAATAGCAATGGTGATGATTCTGGCAAGCAGCCAGGGGCTACAGTAGCCCAAACATGGCGGCTCCTGTGTCCCAGGCAGCCACCATTAACGAGGCAAAGTCATTTCCTCCTTCTTCCATGGCAGGAGCGGAAGCGTCCTCCAAAGCAACTAATCTGTCTCAAAGCTTATCAGCTTCTGATAATAAGGCAGCTGGAAACCCAAACACAGCTCCAGTAAAGCAAGTAGCAGTTTTAACAACAAGGAAGGGTAAGACTAAAGCTGATTCAGGAGCTGACGGGGATGCACAGCAAGGTTCTTCTGCTGGGGAGGAAGAGAAAATCTGTCTTAAAAATATAGCTGAGTTATTGAGATCATCAGAGGATCGAGATGCATCTCTTGGTAGGACAGCAGCTAGTGTGGTGCTTCTCAGCTTAAAGGGATCTTTGAGAGGTGTTGGGACCACAAGTTGAGGAACAGGAGGCAGAGGAGCAAGAACAAGATGACATAACCGACTGCTCTTCACCCCGTGAGGAGCTTAGAAATGTGAGAAAAGACTATCTCAGAGCAGATAAGGAGCCAGTTCTCGCTTGGCTTGGTAGATGTTATGATACAGGTGCTCCAGCTCTAATGGTTGGAGACAAGTCAGCAGCCCAGCTAGGAACTCTCTCGAAGGATAATGGAATAGATAGACATCTAGGCAAGGCTCTCGGTAAGGTTAATCTGTGGATACGCCTTCTAATGGCGGTTCTCATGAGATACCCTTCCCGAGATGATCTTCCATGGAATCCTAAGCCCTGGACTACCATAGATGAGGGAATCAAGCGTCTGAGAGAATTTGCTGTTAGAGAGGTACTCTATGGTGAACATGAATCTCTGAATCCTGATGATGTTCCTGTAGGAAATGGTCTTACTAAAAAGCTCATCAAGCTTGCTCCTTCTAATTATGCAAATATTCTGGCAAGCAGAATTGTAGCAAGAAATTATGGTGGAGCTCCTCTTACGGTTGGCCAATTCACTGATCAATTGAGACAATTGGATGATAGCATGACACGTGTTTCTTTGGTTTCAGCCATTGAAACTCTGTCTGGAAAACTGGAGAATTGCATGAAAGAGCTGAAGGATGAATTTAAGAACACCATCTCCCAATTGGCACAAAGAGATGATTCCAATTCTTCCTCCAGGTGGGTACAGGTTTCATCTGTGAGGAATAGACATCCTCCAAGGAGGTCATTCCAAAACAGATCAAACCAAAACAGACCACCAAGGCAGTCACGTAGGACTATTTGGATTACCCTGCGTGATCAGTTTGGTGAGAACATGAACAGGTGGGATGGTCAACCAACTTCTAATCTTTTCAGGAGACTGAGAGAACTGCAAAGTGGCAGAACCCGAGGTAGCAATACCAGAAGGGTAGCTGTTACTTCTACAGTTCCCCAGGACAACTCTAGTAGCTCCAACAGTGGCTCCAGTTCTAACACTGCACAGTGTGCTCGTTGCACCTGTGGACATGTTCCCCATAACTAGGGGTGCCCTGCCTCCCGCCAGGGGGAGGAGAGGGGTAATACAGATAACAGAATCTATTGGGATGTGTACATCCAGTGGCCTGGCACTTCACACTTTCAGAAGTACAGGGCCTTGGTTGACACAGGAGCTCAGTGCACCATATTGCCATCAAATTATAAGGGATCAGAGTCCATAACTATTCTGGGAGTCACTGGTGGATCTCAAGAGTTAAGTAAAGTGGAGGTTAATATAAGCTTAACTGGTAAACAATGGAAAAAGCATACAGTTGTGACCGGACCTGATGCACCTTGTATTTTGGGAATTGATTTTCTGAGAGAAGGGCGTTTCAAAGACCCTAAAGGTTACAAATGGGCTTTTGGAGTAGCTTCTGTAGAAATTGATGGACAAAAACTGAAGCTGTCTGCTAGACCTGAGCTTTCTGATGAATCTGCAGTTGTGGGACAACACAAGATTCAGGACATTAAGTTGCCGGTTGCTTCTCGGACTGTGCATCACAGACAATACAGAACCAACCGTGACTCTTGTTGCCCATTCAGAATCTGATTCGTCAGTTGGAGAGTCAGAAAGTCATCAGCAAAACTCATTCACCTTTCAACAGTCCAGTGTGGCCTGTGCGAAAGCCGAATGGAGACTGGCGTCTGACAGTGGACTACCGAGCCCTGAATGAAGTAACTCCGCCTATGAGTGCAGCAGTACCAGACATGATGGAACTCCAGTATGAGCTGGAATCCAAAGAGGCCAAATGGTATGCTACCATAGACATTGCTAATGCCTTCTTCTCTATTCCCATAGCAGAGGAATGCAGGCCTCAGTTTGCTTTCACCTGGAGAGGAATCCAGTACACTTTCAACAGACTGCCAATGGGCTGGATCCACAGCTCCAGCATCTGTCATGCAGTAATCCATGATGCTCTGGAGGAAGGTGGTGCTCCAGAACACATCCAGTTCATCGATGATATCATCGTCTGGGGTAAAACTGCTGAGGAAGTCTTCGAGAAAGGTAACAAAATCATGGACATTCTCCTGAATGCAGGTTTTGCCATCAAGAGAGACAAAGTGAAAGGTCCTACCACAGAGATCCAGTTTCTGGGAGTGCAGTGGCAGGATGGACGCCGACACATTCCAGTGGATGTGGTAAATAGAGTCTCTACCATGGCAAATCCCACGAATAAGCAAGAAACTCTACGTTTCTTGGGGATAGTGGGATTTTGGAGACTACACATTCCTGGATACAGTCAGATTGTGAAACCTCTGTATGATGTGACTCGAAAGAGGAACAGTTTCCACTGGGGACCTGAACAACAAGCAGCCTTTGACCAGATAAAGCAAGAAGTAGTCCAAGCAGTGGGTCTGGGACCTGTGCGAGATGGTCCAGACATTAAGAACATTTTGTACACGGCTGCAGGTGACAATGGTCCAACCTGGTGCTTGTGGCAAAAGCTCCAGGTGAGACACGTGGACGACCTCTTGGTTTCTGGAGTCGAGGTTACAGAGGTTCAGAGGCTAATTACACTCCAACAGAGAAAGAGATTCTAGCTGCCTATGAAGGAGTGAAAGCAGCTTCTGAAGTAATTGGAACTGAGTCACAACTTCTCTTAGCTCCCAGATTGCCAGTTTTGAATTGGATGTTCAAAGGCAAAGGTTCCACACCACATCATGCCACAGATTCCACCTGGTCTAAGTGGATGGCCCTGATAACACAGAGAGCTCGAATGGGAAATCTTGAAAGACCTGGTCTGGTGGAGGTGATCTCAAGTTGGCCTGAAGGTACCAACTGTACTAAACCTCCAGAGGAGAGAGTAACTCGTGCTGAGGAAGCTCCTCCTTACAATGACCTTTCTGATGATGAAAAGAAATATGCTTTGTTCACAGACGGTTCCTGTTGTCTCGTCGGGAACAAGCGAAGGTGGAAGTCTGCCGTGTGGAGTCCAACACGCCGAGTTGCAGAGGCGAAGGATGGAGAAGGAGAATCCAGTCAGTTTGCAGAGGTAAAAGCTGTCCAGCTAGCTCTCGACGTGGCTGAACGTGAGAGATGGCCAAAGCTTTATCTCTACACCGACTCATGGATGGTAGCCAATGCTCTATGGGGTTGGCTAAAGAACTGGAAAAAGAATGGCTGGCAGAGGAAAGGAAAACCCATCTGGGCAGCTGAACTGTGGCAAGACATTGCTGATCGAATCGAGAGAATTCCAGTGAAAGTGAGACACATTGATGCTCACATTCCCAAGAGCAAAGCTACTGAGGAACAGCAGCACAACCATCAGGCAGATCTAGCTGCAAGAGTTTCTCAAGTAGACAAGGACTCTGAACTTGATCTCGACTGGAAACACCGAGGTGAGATATTCTTAGCTCGGTGGGCTCACGATTCGTCAGGACATCAAGGCAGAGATGCAACATACCAATGGGCTCGTGACAGATCCATAGACATTTCCATGGATGCCATCACACAAGTCATCCATGACTGTGACATTTGTGCTGCTATTAAGCAGGCAAAGAGAATTAAGCCCTTGTGGTATGGTGACAGATGGTCCAAATACAGGTATGGTGAAGCTTGGCAGATTGACTACATCACTCTACCACGTTCTCGTTCTGGTAAGCAGTACGTGCTTACTATGGTAGAGGCAAACACTGGATGGCTGGAAACTTACGCAGTCCCACATGCAACTGCACGCAACACCATTCTCGGTCTGGAGAGACAGATCATGTGGAGACACGGAACTCCAGAGAGGATTGAGTCAGACAACAGAACTCACTTCAAGAACAACCTTGTAAAGAGCTGGGCAAAAGAGCACGGTATTGAGTGGATTTTCCATATTCCTTACTATGCACCAGCTGCAGGGAAGATTGAACGCTACAACGGTTTGTTGAAGACCACTCTCAAAGCCATGGGAGGTGGATCTTTGAAAAACTGGGAGAAAAATTTAGCACAAGCAACCTGGCTGGTGAACAGTAGAGGTTCAGTGAACCGAGCTGGACCTGCACATTCTGATCTGCTACAGAAAGTAGAAGGTGATAGAGTTCCTGTTGTTAGGGAAAAGAATCTGTTAGGTAAAACTGTTTGGGTATTTTCGCCCTCAGGAGAGGCTAAACCTGTCCGAGGGGTGGTTTCAGCAGAAGGTCCGGGTCACACTTATTGGGTAATGCAAGAGAATGGTGAAATTCAGTGTATTCCACAAAGAGATTTAACTTTAGCTGAGAGAGTTTAATTTCAGAATGTTGTACAGCTACAGCGCGTCCAAAGGAAAGAGTCCCTGAGGAATCTACGGTGCACGAGCCCTGAGAACCCTGAGAGCCCTGAGTCAACTGAGAGTCCCTGAGTCCCTGTTTCCCTTTTTCTTCGCTTCGTCTGCGGAGAGACAAACTGTTTTCCATTTTCTTGATTTTGGATTTTCTTGGACTTCTGAATCATCTACATCTGAGTATAGCCGGAATGGACGATGAACTTAACTTACGAACTGTAAATATTGTTCTGGATTGGATGGACAGTACGAACAGCCAATGAAATTGTTAGAAAGGGGTGGACTGTGGTCGTTTGAGGCTGTGCCTTTAAGAACAAACACTGCTGGAACACACTGGCTAATGTTTTTGGTACTAGAACCAAAACATTCTGATATTCTAAACGAATTTCATTGGTTGATAAACAAAAATTCAGCTTTAGATTGTGAAGTGGTTGGAAAATTTTTTTTTCCTCAGTTCAGTTCGGTTTGGGAGTTGGGGGAGTTTGGTGTTTTCAGCCTGTTCTCCCTGCCTGCTTCTTCTGCGAACTGCTGGACTTGGCCTTCAGATAAGCAAACACTAATCCTGCATGGGCTTTTGAAGCTTGCTAACAACTCTTTTCCTTAGTAACTTGCCTTTCTCTCTCTCTAACCCCTTTTTGGGGAAAAAGGGAGGTAAGGGGGGGAGAGAGGGGGTTCCAAAGAGGGGATCCCTCCCTGAGGGAGGGATTTTTGTTGTGTTATTTGTCTTTGCTGTGTATTTCTGTGTATATATTGTAAATACCTGTATATATTGTGTTATATATAACCTGCTTTCCATATATGCTTGTAAATATATAGCTTTTGCTCTTCGACTGAGTTAGCTGTGGTTTCTTACTCTGTGGAGGAGGGAGAGCTAAGCCCTCTCTCAACCTACCACATCATCTTTGCCTAATCCACCTAATTTATGGTAAGGTTAACTTCTCTCTTTCCAACATGGATTTTATAACAAGGAAAGCAATGTTTTTTCTAGTTTATATCAAGAGTGCTAGTATAGCCTGAGGTAACCAATACAATCTCCAGAAGAAGGAGAAACAAAGTCTTTTAGTTTGTTATTATCTGTCAGATTATTGATGAAATAATTTCAAATGTTAATGTTTTGAGACTCTTGACCACATTGGCATTATGTCCATTTTTACCATCTAATCCTTAATGAATATGGTGTTCAGGGTTTTGAGGCGAGGTTTTTCATTTGTATTTTGTATACTATAGTTTTTTGTACACTACCTCTAGGATATACTTCATGAAGATAACGCCTGAGACAATCTCTCATTTTCCTTAGTCATCCTCAGCAAATATAATTCAGAAATTTTTGGTAGGTTTTGAGACCTCATAAATATAAGAGAAATATAGTTCACAATAAATGGAGTAATAGAAATAGGAAGGAAAAAGAACTGCCTAGAAAAAAATATTTGAAGATTGGGTCATTTTAAGGACTGAAGATACTACAGAAAGAAGAGCCTCTTTGGGAGACATAGTTATCTGTTCTAATTTTGACTTCTGATACTGGAATAGCAAACAGAAACTCTTGCGTACTGTGCACGGCTAAAATGTCTCTTCTGAGGCAACACTGTTGGAGCTCAATATCCCAAAGAGGTAGAACTCAAGCTCCGGAGTCATCCATGGCTTTAAGAATATACAATTTTGTCTATATTATGATGAAAATAATTCTCTGTATGAAGAATATCTTGAAATTAAAAAAGCAGAATGGATCTCATTTTACATTCTAGTACAGTATGTGTCCCTCCAATAGAAATTAATTTGGTTTTGCAAGTTGAACACTTGATTTGGGAATGGATGCTGGGCACTGCAGAACAGCAAAGGATAGGAATGAGCTTCATCTTACCCTGTTCTGCTGTCGCAGAACACAATGTCTTTCAATAGATAATTCAGATAAGTAACCTTAAGCATTTGCATTTGGGGGGAAGGTTTCTGAGCTCCCACAGCTCTAGTCAGTCACAGCTCATTGCTCCTAACCTTGTTTTCTCTTTCAGGATGGATTTTATCAAGTCTCTTGCTTATTTAACAGCCCACATGCTTTGCCAGCTGTCCTTGCATAATGCAAAACTGAAGGCTGTTACCTATTTAAAAATCAAACCATCCTTTGAAAACAGCTTTTAGAGAAGTCCCTTTTGCAGACTTTTGAGATTAATATTAAGCAGCAAAGATCATAAATTTTAAGCCAGGATATTTCCTTTTTTTTTTTTTTTTTTTTTTTTTTTAGTGCTCAATCCAACCATAGTTTTGGTGGCAAACTACCTTCTGTCAATGGCATGTTTTAAATGAAAGGAGCTCTTGACACTTGTCATGCTTGGGGTGTCTAGTAGTCTCTTCTGCCAGAAGAAAATTGGGTTCCTAGTAAAGCGTTTGCTCTAAAACTGCATAAAAACTAATGACTGTATCGAGCTATGTACATTGCCAGAAGCAACAGTCTGCTAGGAGAATTGCTTTTTATTTGGAGCTTTGATATCCTCATGCTGTCAAGTGCCTCACATCACTGTTTGGCAGCCAGGACAATAAGTTCGTTGTGCATTTTATTGCAGGAAACCTTAATGCCAGCTTGTGGCTCAGTCTCCAGTGGAAGCTGATAATTTTAACAATGATGCTCATTCTGAAATTTTGTAATCAAAAAGTTTAGCTTTGTCAAATTGCTGAATGCCCTTCAAAGTTGGGAATGGCCATTCAGAACAGACAGGACAGGTGGTTTTTTTTTATGTTGCTTCTGAAATACTACAGTGATGGGCCACATACTGCAAATGATGGCAAAAAATGTAGAAAACCTGCCTTAGAAGTCAAACATTAGAAGGGAGCTGGTGAAAATAGAAATATGAACCAAACCATAAATAAAATTATCATTTCCAGCAACAAGACAAAAAGATTCTTATTTTGAGACATCCACTACTTTCCTCAAAAGAAATGAGAAAAATGTTGGTCTGCTAGGATTGAAACCAAGGGAAGGCAAGATACACAAGTCCAAGGGCCGGGTGCTGCACTTCAGTCACAACAACCCCATGCAGTGCTACAGGCTGGCGTTGGAGTAGCTGGAGAGCAGCCAGACAGAAAGGGACCTAGGGGTACTGATTGACAGACAGCTGAACATGAGCCAGCAGTGTGCCCAGATGGCCAAGAAGGCCAATGGCATCCTGACCTGCATCAGGAATAGTGTGGCCAGCAGGAGCAGGGAAGTGATTCTGTCCCTGTACTCAGCACTGGTTAGGCCACACCTTGGGTACTGTGTCCAGTTCTGGGCCCCTCAATTTAGGAAGGACATTGAGACTCTTGAACATTTCCAGAGAAGGGCAACAAAGCTGGTGAGGGGTTTGGAGCACAAGCTCTATGAGGAGAGGCTGAGGGAGCTGGGATTGTTTAGCCTGGAGAAGAGGAGGCTCAGGGGAGACCTTATTGATGTCTACAACTACCTGAAAGGAGGTTGTAGCCAGGTGGTGGTTGGTCTCTTATTCCAGGCACCCAGCACCAGAACAAGAGGACACAGTCTCAAGCTGCACTAGGGGGAGTCTAGGCTTGAGGTGAGGAGAAAGTTCTTCACAGAAAAGGTTGTTGGCCATTGGAATGGGCTGCCCAGGGAGATGGTGGAGTCACTGTCCCTGGAGGTGTTCCAAAAGGGATTGAACATGACATTTGAAGCCATGGTTTAGTAGTCATGCAGTGTTGGGTAACAGGTTGGACTTGATGATCTTTGAGGTATTTTCCAACCTTATTGATTCTATGATTCTATAAGACTTTAAGTCTTAAGGTTTCAGACACCTCCCTGGGGATGGCACCTTGACCTGAGGGTGGTCCTGACTTGGCATGAAGATAGCATCCTGCAGTCTTGCTAGCCAAGGGACTGATGGTTTTAGGGAGGCTAAAATGAGGTCCTGTGCCACTGGTAGGTTGAGGGAAGTCTCTGGCCTGGCAAAGGAAATTAAGATTTGTTGATGCCCTCAAGGACATTATGGATGAAGAGTGGGATGAAGGTATGAAAGACTTTTTTCCTTTCATTCCTCACCTGGACAGGTGGAATGCTGCACTTAAGCATTCTCTGATTCCATCCCTCTGCTCTAGTGAGAGTCCACCTGGAGTACTCTGTCCAGCTCTGTATTCCTCAGCTCTAGAAAGAAGATGGACTTGCTGCAGCAGGTCCAAAGAAGGGCCAAGAAGATGGTGAGAGGGCTGGAACATCTCTCCTAAGATAAAAGACTGAGAGCATCAGGGCTGTTGAGCCTGGGGAAAAAAAAAGAAAAAAAGGGCAGTAGAAACATTATTGCAGTCTATCAATGCTTAAAGATGGCCTATAGGAAAGATGGGGACTTTTCAGCAGGGCTTGAAACTATAGGAGAAGGGTTGAGGGTTTCAATATAAAAGCATGGAGATTTAGACTAGATATAAGGAAGGTATTTTTTACAATGAAGGTAGTGACACGCTGGAACAGGTTGCCCAGAGAAGTGGTAGGTGGCCCATCCATGGAAACATTCAGAGAATGGGGCTTTGAGCACCCTGATTTAGTTCCCTTGCTCACTGTGGGTGGGTTGGATTAGGTGACCTTTAAAGGTCCCTTCCAACCCAAACAATTCTATGATTTGTAACTCTATTTGAGTCTATGTCTAGTAGTAAAGATTGCATTTATTCATTATGTATTGTATTATAAAGACATCTGTGCTAAAGAAATGTCTGAATGATCTGAAATACATAAAGGATTTATGCAGTGTGTAAGGTTAGCTTCAAATCTTTTATTTAGGTGTAGAAAATGTTTGGAATGCAAGAATTCTGCTTTTAAAAAACCCATAATTCAGTTAAAATAATAGTTTCAAAGTAAAATCAGGGGTATTTTTTGAGATCAAATTGTTGAGAAAACGTTTGAAGTTCCTGTATTTCAAGATGTGGGACATTGGTCTGGGATATGGAAGTGGAAATAAATTTTTTTCTAAATTACCATTTTTGGTAAGGAATCTTTACTTTTCTGTTCTCTGAACAGGCCTAGGTAGGTTCTTGAACTTGTATATCCTATCAGCTAGGGCAGCACTGTCAATATTGATTGTAAAAGCCCAAATACTGTCTTCTCCCTCAGGGTTCAAGTTTTTGAAAAAAAGCTTCTTTTCCACTGGACTAATTCTGAAGCAGAAGAGTAATTCTTCTGAGATGGAAACTCAACAGGATGTTATAATGTCTATCTATAGAGAATAACCAAGCTATCTACCCAGCCCTGCTTTAGGGTCTACAATCCTGGATGATACTTGTACTTCAGAGTTCAAGAACCCAGTGTGCAAAGAACAGAGAAACAATACAGCCTTATATTCCCTCAAGGTCCATCATTCCCTTAATAGAGGATTTCCCTGAGGTTTACAAGCATCTAGCAGTATTGCTTCACTTCTCTGTATTGAATTAGGCCCAAGGACAGCTGGATTACTGAAACTGATGAAACAGAGTTCACTAAAAGGTAACACAACTGTTCATACAACTTCACCTTTTATAGTTTTCCTCCCAATTCTTAACTTTGTATGTTGAACAGATTAAAATGGAGGTTATTGTTTGTGATGCTTAAAGAAAAGGAATGATTTATCCTGCATTTTTAAGGCATTTTACAGAATAGACCACACAAATATGCCCATCATCTTTGAGTCACTTCATTGGTCTCTTCTCCCAGGCAAGCAGTACCAGAACAAGAGGACACAGTCTCAGGCTGCGCCAGGGGAGGTTCAGGCTGGATGTTAGAAAAAAGTTCTATACAGAAAGAGTGATTGGCCATTGGAATGGGCTGCCTGGGGAGGTGGTGGAGTCGCCATCATTGGAGGTTTTTAGGAGAAGACTTGATGGGGTGCTTGGTGCCGTGGGTTAGTTGTTTGGGTGGTGTTGGATTGGTTGATGGGTTGGACGCGATGATCTTGAAGGTCTCTTCCAACCTGGTTTATTCTATGTATTCTATGTATTCTATGTATTATAAATCATAGATCAACAATTCAAAACCCAAGCTGATATATTCTTTTCTATCACTCCTTGGTGTTACAGGCATAGTTTTGATCTCATTGACACACTGACTACAATGAGATTAAGATTACATTTAGGACTGACACCAATTGTCATGCCCCACTGAGTCATGGTACCCTCACTCTCCAATACCACATCAAAAAACTTTGTTGGAGTTCAGCTGTGTGGTGGTTTGAAAGGAAAGGCTCTGCTTTCCCTCCCCCACTGAGAAAGAAACCACGGCTAAACCCAGTCGGAGAAATGAGATTATATTTTACAAGGAAACAGATTCTATGTAACACAACAAATACAGGTATTTTACAATATATACAGGAATATACAGCAAATGAACTTAACCAGAAACCAGACCCCCCACACAGGGGGCTTCCCCCTGTGCCCCCTTCACCCCCCTACCTCCCTTCTCCCCCAAAAGAGGTAGAAGAAGAGACGAGAAGGGAGTTAGTACAGCAAGCGGAGGCCTATGCACAGGGAGTTAGTTCTTATCTTTTGGCAAGAAGCCCAGAAGCAGATCCAGCCGAGAGGGACAGTGAAGGAAGGAAGACTGAAAGTTCCCAACTCCCCTGGGTCCAATCTCTCCTCCCACAATCCTACCAATGAAATTCGTTTAGAAAACCAAAATATTTTACAAACATTTAGCCAGTGTGCCCCTTCCTTAAAGGCACAGCGTCAAATGGCCACAAGCTGGCAAGAGTGAGGTAATCAGTGGCATAACGAGGTGTCTTAAATATGGTTTATACGCCTGGCTCAGACTCAGACTCAGACTGAATTTGCTGCCAAACCACAGAATGCACACATGTGTCATATGTGTGTTTTGGAATGGAAAAGAAGGAGTATCTGGCAGGGAACTCAAGGCACTGCAGCCTTGGGCTAACAGCATTATATTCTCAGGTTAGGGTTGAGATCCAGACAGGCACTTATAACCCTAATATGAAGTTTGGGTGGAATACAGGCTCTGGAGTCCAAGTGGTTAGAACACATGCTGGGAAGTGGAATCCAATGCTCAGTACAACTATTTGTATGCTTTACATATTATGTCTGGTCCCACTTTAACACAGAATTTTTAAGAATAGTAGCTTAGCATTCACTTCTCTCCACTGAGGGTGTTGTATTATGGCAAGATTTTCATCAGAGTTGTCCCTCTCCAAGAAATAAGAGAGTGAAATATTTCCCTTATAAGGAAGGGCTGAGGGAATCTGGGTCTCTAGCTTGGAGGAGACTGAGGGATGATCTCATTCATGCTTATAAATATGTGAAGAGTGAGTGTTGGGGGGATGAAACCGGGCTCTTCTCAGTGATGTACAATGATAACACAAGGGGCAACAAGTTCAAGCTGGGGCACAGAAGGTTCCATGTGAACATAAAAAATTTTTATTTTTTTTTCTCTGTGACAGTGACAGAGAACTGGAACAGGCTGCCCAGAGAGGTTGTGGAGTCTCCTTCACTGGAAACATTCAAAACATGCCTGGATGCATTCCTGTATGGTCTGCTCTAGGTGATCCTGCTCTGGCAGGGGGTTGGACTAGATGATCTTTAGAGGTTCCTTCCAACCCTTAACATTCTATAATTCTGTAATTCTGTGAAATAATCTTTAGCCTTTTTACTTACCTGTTAGTTATCAGAGTTTCTTGGGATGGAAGACATTCAATTTGGAGACTTTCCACATTGGACTCTTAGCATCTAAGTGGAAAAAAGCCTAAATCCATAAGATTATTGCATGTTTGTAGATGTCACTGATTTATTTGAAAAGTCTAATACATCTCACAATAAAACAAGGCACACACAGAAGTGCTAAATTGGTTTCTATAGCATGTATTATGGGGTGACTCAGGTACTTCTAGCTCAGATTAAATGTATCAATCTGGTACTCTGTTCAGTGTATAAGATATACAAGCGCTCTAGTCAATAGCAGTAATGCTACTCAGTAAGCCATCCACTAGCCATGGCACCATAATGATGCCTAACCCTTTATCAGTGTGAGCTCGAGTTCATGTGAGCATAGTTTTCTATTTTAGCTGCATTTCCTGTAGACTGGAGTGGTTTTTTGTTTTGTTTTGTGTTGGGATTTTGTGTGTGTGTGGTTTGGTTTTTTATGTTTGATGTTGAGGGTTTTTCAATCAAAATTTTGCTTAAAGAGCCATTTCCACTAGGATATGTTTGATCACTGACCCTGAACAATATGTTCATATCCTGTTTATTTATGCTCAAGGGTTCTTTGCTAATAAGAAATATGGAAGAAAGGAAAACCCAGAAAAGTCACCATATAGGCAGGTGAGTTATTAAGTTTCATCAGTAATTATTTTAATTACAAGTTCAACAATCAGAATTATATTCTGTAAGTGGTGCAAAGCCAAATGCCAGAAGCAAACATCTTGGTGTTTTTCAACTCAAAACAGTGCATCTGCCATAGTCCTAAACACCACTAGAAGGCTATGTTTCATCTTCACAAAGTATTGTATCTTAATTACATAACTAAAATATGTAAATCCTGTATTATTCCCATGCTTTAACAAGCATAAGAAGGTATGAAAACAAAAAGCAAATGGGCTTCATTATTGGAAGAGAGTTTAAAATGTGAAAAAAAACCCACATGAGATATGTCTGGAAAACAAGTTCAAAAGTGAAGCTTCCAGGTTTTCGAAATCCTTGGTTTATGAATTAATATTTCATAACATGGAAGTTCATCTATTAAGAAGTGAAGAAAGACGTTTAAAAGATCTAATATATAACCATTATTCCATCTTGCTATATGAAAGGGAGATTAATTTTTCTTTCTTAAAACACATAAACAGTACTTTTCACATTCAGGCAATTTCTGTCCTACAACTTAACAGTCTACCCCTCTCAGTAGCTTTTAAACTTCATTCATGAAATATTTTTTTATTGTAGAAAAAAAACAGTAAATTAAATACTGTGTATTCAAATCATCTAAAGATTGCTAAATAAGAGTAAGAAGAAAAAAGAAAAAAATTAAGAGAGGGGAGTATAAAAAAAATGAGGCCCATCCTTTAGCACCTAGTTGTTTTAAACTGTTTAGTCCACACACATATAAGGGGGAAGATCAGGTGATAGCTCAACATGCTAGCATGCTAGCATCAAGCTGTCTTTAATAAAATTATTTACTACATCTGCAAACATCCTTAAGTACCTGACTAAAAAGGAATTCGTATATGGAATTTGCATCTGAGTTTAGAATTGTCTTCTGGAAGCACTCAGGATTGGGAGGTTTGGACTTTGGATCCATTCTGCTGTTATACAAGAACACAGATAAGACAGGATTTGCCATAAGAACTCAAGTACTCCCATAGATAAAGAAATGCTTGATTTCAGATATGGAAATAGTTCTACTGACTTTTGCCAGATGTCACTTGAGAGCAAAGTTTGAATCATTCACAGAAAGACAGGGGAAGTTTTCAAATATATGCATTTCTGTGTTGTACCACTTTATGTTATCACAATCTACAGCCATTAATCCCCAACTTCTCCTTCTGAAGAAGACATTCTGGTTGTAGTTATACATTTTTGACAACAAAATATGGACTTGCTCTTAGACAGTGTGACACAGACTTTGGTGTATTGTGATTCATTTCTCAAACTTACTGTAGAACGGTATAAACCCAAATGTTTCTTTTCCATTTCTTTATTCTTTGGATCATGATAGCCTCTTCTAGGAATAATAATTATCCTGGTAGTCCTTGATAAAGTAGAATAATGCAGCTGATGTTTATCAGCAGGATAACTAGTATTCAAGATTTCCAACAGTTTGAGATATCAGAGAAATTGTCAATTTGAATTATTTCCCACTTAACAACATTTTAAAGAAAAACTGGACTACTGACTTCCATGCTGCTATCTTTCACAAAACTGTCCCCTAAGAAGCTGAAGATCAGGCACTATCTTGTAGGGTAACTATGACACACAGATGTTTTTTTTTTCTGAAGGCTCCAGGCACACTGTGAGCTCAGCCCATGTCCGTTAGTAGAAATTATTCTCCTTTCATGATGAATTTGCATGCTGTTGTCTTTATAACAACTGCTTGCTTTGCTGCAAATGATGGTGTGCCTCTGTGCTTGGCAGATAAATAGATGCAAAGCATAAATTACTCAAGAGGAAGTTTCTCCCACCTCTTTCTTCTCTACCATCAAACCTCCTGAGTCTTTCACATGACAGCTCCTTCCTCCATGACTTCTTATGGAAGTTCTGCATTTCTTTCCTAGGACACAGTCTGATATGTATTACTCAAGAGCATGTTAGCTGCATCTGTACTAGCAAATGAACAATTCACAAAGTGGTCAGCTGCCATCAGGTGTCCGTTATCCCTGCTGTTAGACTCAGCCTCCAGATCATACTGCAGATCATACTGGATACTTTCTGGGAATGAGCCCTGATCTGTGTTAACTCCCAAACCATGCCTAGTTAGTCTAGCTGGCTCAGACCAATACCATACTAGAGGTCATTGTCATAGTTTAGACCTATAACCAGAGATGTTCCCTGGCCCTAACTAGTTTGGTCCATCGACTTATGTTGATATCAGATCAGGATTAGATGGTGTTAGGAAATAGGTTGGGCTCGATGATCTCTAAGGTCTTTTCCAAACTGGTTAATTCTGTATTCTGTATTCAGAAGAAGCTCTTTTATTAGATTCCACAGGTTTTGAAATAGGTTATTGTGTGAGAGCAATCTGTTTTGAGTGAATTATCCAAAGATGTGTTAGTGACTTCAGGTATGTTTTGACATCTGGATTAATCCTCATTTCAAAGTATTCAATAGTAAAAAGTAGTAAAGGCTTTCTGTGCTTTGCCAAAATCAATGTCTATGCCAAGAGAGTTCAACAAACTCAATCTCATATAGAATTAGCTAATTAAATACAAATTTACAACAAATGCTTACCCAGGGTACAAATTTTGGATTCTAGCCCTTACAATAAACTTCAGTATTTAGTCCACAGGCAATTTAAAGAAGAGAAAGAATAGGGAAGAAAAGACAAATTAAAAAGGAAGGAAACACAAAAAGATTATTGCAGTTGTTTTCAGCAAGTGAAGATATATTTTCCAGTGCACGATTAGAATTCATCACCTTTACATGAAGATTCAATTCAGTTTTTTATTGGGTTTGTTTGTTTGGCTTGTTTTTATTTTAATCTTTCATTCTAATCAATCAGAATCTTCCTTTCCTACTGTTTCACTCAAGTTTTTCAATAAATATTGGACCCTCCTAAAGCTCAGTACTGTTATGAAACACATCCCATTTACAATAGAGAGTATGAGGTAGTGAAAAAGTGGTGTATGATGAAGCTCAGCCTAACTGAGATTCAGTAGATGATGTGATAAATAGATTCCAGTGAGTTCTCAAGTTCTTCATGGTTTGGCTTTTTTTCATTACCTATGTGGATGGTTCTTTGCCTTAACAAAAATATTGAAGAAAGTTTAAAGCATTGCGCGTGCTACGTATCAGCTCACTGTTTGCTTACTTATTTCCCCTCACAGGTTCTAGCCACTAAATCTCACTCTCTGTCATAGTTTAAAAAAAATAATAAATATTACTGTTTATTTTAAAAGGGAAATTTTCATAGATTGAGTGCCTCTCTTTGGACAGCAAAGAACTGACACCCACTGACTTTTTAATACGTACGGCATCCTTCCCACAGTATAGGCTTGTTTTGTTTATTGTTTGTTTTTTCTTTTTTCCTCTGTACTTTCCAATGTGTAAGTTCTCAAACTTTGGTATTGTTGACAACAGCTTTAAATTCCACAATTCTCTTCATTCATTGTGCTTTGAGGCAGCTCAGCATCTGCCATAGAGATTCCTTACATGGAAAAAAAATATTAAGAGGGAGAAGCATAATGTGTGTTCTATGGAAGCTAGAAACTGGATATTCAAAACTGGATGCATTCTGGAACCATTGAGAGCTCAGCAAAATACCAGGAAATCATTCAGATTTGAATGACAGTCACACAGTAGTGATCCAGTTCTTCGGTCTGTCCCTCTTTGATTTGATGATTAGAAAGTAATGCTACAATCTGCAGTTTGAAAGCATGGATTGTATTAATCATCCAAACCTAAAACATTGTGCTATATATTTTTTAGGTCAGACATTTAACTTTTTGCAGATTACAGTTAGTGCTGATAACACAGGTTATGAAATTGCCTTACATTTTCTATTTCAAAATTCTATCTTCAGACACCTCTCTAATTTTTTACTGAATAACTGACAATTTTAGCACCAGGTGTCTGTCTCAGGCTGAATTTATCTGAAAAGTTTCAGCAAATCTGTTCAGTAGTTTGCTGAGAACAGGGTCAGAAAACAATTAAATTTCTATGGAAATATGCTGAGTTAAATAAATTCAAACTTTCAAACTTTCGCTTTGTCTGTCAGCTCTCGGACACTGAATACTAATAAGGAGAACACGTAAACATTTCTCAAGTATTTCTTCTGTCACATCAGAAGAATCATTTTTAACAATCATTTTGAGTGAAAGATGTGATTTTCTATCTATATGGTTTTTTTGTAAATGTGATTGAATTGAAAAAAAAAAAAAAAAGATCTCTCTTGATAACTCACTATATGCTTGAGCTTGTTCCTCACATAAAACCCCTGTAATACTTGTATGGATCAGTTATGTGATGTTAGTGAAGTAAGAATCACAGAGTCAACCAGATTGGAAGAGACCTCCAAGATCAAGCCCAACCAATCCCCCAACCCTAACTAATCAACCAGACTTTGGCACTAAGTGCCTCATCCAGTCTTTTCTTAAACACTCCCAGGGACATTGACCCCACCACCGCCCTGGGCAGCCCATTCCAATGGGCAATCACTCTTTTTGTGAAGAACTTCTTTTTAAGATCAAGCCTAAACTTCCCCCTGCACAGTTCTTTCCATAACAGTAATGTTTTCAGGGTACCTTATTTGGGAACATAACAGACACGCTCTCCCACAGCAAAATTCTGATTTCAACAAAACATTTTTTCAGTCTGTGGCTGTGAGCTATGTAACTATACCTCCAATCTGCTCTTTCAGTACCACAGAAATTATGCTTTTCTGGATAAATCTTGAGATATTGAATTAAAAAATAGCAAATTGGCATGGTTTTAGAAGTCTATAACATGTTGCTTAAAAGTTATTTGAACTGGATGCTCATTTTGCTCTGCCAAATGGAAGGTTTTAAGTTATTAAGAATCATGTGAGGTTAAATGTTGTACTGAACACAGATAATGCAGGTGTTTTACCCACTGAAAATAAGGTTCATATCTTGCACACAAGCTCCTCCCTGAGGAGCTCAGAATTATTACACCAGGAGCATTACTCTATTTTTAATACTTTGTTGCATTAACCATTTTTTGCCTGTGCCAGAAAACAGCTCTGTAGTCTCTCTTCTGAGCTATTGCTACTGGTCCTGACCCTTTGAATTGGTCCAAAATGTCAGAGTGTTTGATGTCATTTTTCAGTAACAGCATCATTCAGGAGAATTCAAAACTCTTTGGAGTGATCTTATATTCTGATAGGATATTTCTTCACTTTAACAGCTTCTAGGTCACTGGTCCAAGGTGAAGAACAGATGTATCTGTACCTTCTTTCACTGTGCAGCTTTTGGCAGCTGGATGTGCAGTTTTTGGCCTGCACAAAAGAATACAGAATTAACCAGGTTGGAAAAGACGTTTGAGATCAGCAAGTCCAACCTATCACCAACACCACAGGGAAACTGAAATAGAACAGGTGCAGAGAATTGCATGTCATTTGCATGTGTACATGTTTCTGATATGTCCTTCTGAAGAAAGGTGCTCATAGAATGCAGCTTTGTATTGCTTAATTATTTCATGCTTTTGAAAAGATTCCAAATGTAAAAGAAGAATAAGATAGAAAAGCAGACAAAGTTTAATCACATAACCAATAACCAGCTACAGTTTATGTTTTTCTTCATATTGGTACAGTGTGTTCTTTCCAGGCTATGAAGATACTGCAAAGTTTCAGAATGAAATAAGGGTAACTGTTTTCTGGAATACACCCAAAGCTACACCCTTCTACCCCAACAGAAACCAGATTTCATGGCACAAACAGGAATCTTTTCTTTAGAAGCAGTGCTTAAAGTATTGATGTCTTGGGGTAGTAGATGCGGAATGTGTCTGACAGCCAGCTAAAAATGGATTGTTCTGAGCCTCGGGGATCTTATGGAAAAAAACCTTTTCAACTGAAACCCCCTTTAATGTATCAAGAGGAGTTTAAAATCAATGTTTCTGCTAATTTATCCACGTATCATGCTGCCTGCTACCACACACAAAAAAGAAAAGACAGACAGTAAGAGAATCTGGCATAGGGATGAGTGGGATGGGAGGCATGAGAAGTTCCTAGATTCAGAGAGGAGTGAAGACAGAGCAGTACTGGTTTTATAAAAGCAAATTAAAACTGGGATGAGGAGTGGTGAGGCAGTGTATATAGGAAATTCTCTTTGGTTGTGTAAATTGGTCATGTATGAGAAGCTCTGTGTGGTTGGGGCAGGGGGGGTGAGCATATACATGGGAAGGGTGTAAGGGAAGTATTTTGAATCCATCTGGAGATTTAAATATTCTTTTTGTAAAATTCAACCTGATTATTTTAATAGCCATTGAAATGGAATAGAAATTATTCTCTATTAAATTTAAATTTAAATATTTTATTGTACTTTGTACAAGAGCTCCTTCTTCCCCACTGAAATGTATCTTGCCAAACCACAGGAGCACAGGAGAAGAGTTCAGCTTTGGTTTATGGAAAGTTGCAGGATAACACCTAGTGACGAAGAGAGTGAGCAAGAGTTAGATGTGACTAGAGACAGCAAAATCATATGTGAGAGGAGGGAAAGCAAGGGAGATCAACCAGCATTATAATACCAGTAGTACCTCTAGCATGCATTTACATCTTCACTGCACTGATGTTTGAATTAAGCTGGATTTCTAGATAAAGATTCAATGTTAATATTGATAACTTTAATTTGTTTGTAACATCACTTTATGCAAGAGGATAAAGACAGAAATGTAACATCCAAGAGAGAGAGAATAACAAAAAGAAGAAAAATCCATCTAGCAGTTATAATGACACAAAACACAGAAGCCTCAGTTAAAGTTGCCATGACAGCTGCAATCCAATTTCATTGTATTGGTATTGAATTCCCTAAATAGGGATATAAAGTATGAGTCTCAGCATAATGACTATGCCATAGGCTTCAGGGAAAGCAGGATATGGTAGGTAATTTTATAACAGTATTCCCACTCTCAGTCTTCTAAGTATTGCCTGCCCTTTTCTCATAAGGTGGTGAAAAAGAGTGCTCACCTCAAACATCAGCCTACCATTATCTGTGAAATGAATTCAAAATGTTTTCCTTAGAGAGAAAACCAGATGTGACAACACCTGCCTATGATTCTCTTCAGGTTTGAATTTGCAAGGTGTTCCACACAGCTGATCCCTTTTGGGGGAGCAGCAGTGTAGGTGTTTACCACAATGTAGAGGTTACATTGTCAACTACCGTTCAGTAGTTACCTGGTAACACATCCTTTGTAATTTTAGGTCTTACTAGCAGATTGGTGGGATTTCAGAACTGCCTTCCAGAAAACATATAATACAACTTGTTTTATAAATTTGTCAGTAAGAACATGTGGCAGGATTAGTTCATATTGCAACCCAAGAACTTGCTGTTTGAGAGCCCAACACTGACCAGTTGCCTGATTGCTTGATTCCAAAATTACTTTGGAAACTATTATTCACAAAGTGAAGAAAATAGATAACACCATTAAGGACTGAAGATGAAGACAGCACTGTGATGCCTGTGGAAAGGTGAAATGGACTTCTTAATCTTCATACCTGCAGATTCTTGGTTTTCATAAAGAAAGAAAGAAGAATATAACCATCAGCACAGTGGGCAAACATTCATTTCAAACATGATTGTGAAAAATTGCAGCTCTATAACCCATACTGAAGACAAATTACTGTCTTCCTTCTTAGTTACTCTGTATCCTGAAGATAATTTGAAAAAAGGAAAGCTGCCAAGAAGTGCCAACTGACCTAATAAGTGGAATAAATCTGTCACAGCTGTTGTCAGTTTCTAATCTTGTCCGACAATACATTTGGCTACCATATCAAGGACAAAATGAGGCTTGCAAAACATCAATTCCATTTAAATGAACACAGAGAACTACATTTACAGAAACTCCTCACATTGCCAGGACTGTAACTGTAGTGTTTTCAATATGCATTCATCAGTGTCTGAAATGCCCTTTCTTCAGAATCCAATCCAAACCACCTCTCTACCAGCAGATGTATTGAAATACTGGGTATGGATCAAAAGCAAGAAACTTCTCGGTGCGCTAATTTCAGTTAAGAGTATCACTAGTATCACAACAGATTGAGGTTGTAAGGGGCTCTGAGCAACTAGATGTAGTTGAAGGTGTACCTGCTTCCTGTATGAGCATTGGACTAGATGACCTTTAAAAGTCCTTTCCAACACTAAACATTCTATAATTCTATGCTATTACCTGAGAAAGCCAGCTGAAACAGGACAAATAATTCCTGTGAAGTGAAATATTCCTGTCCAATACTTACACTACAGAAACACATTTCTTGTGGACTTCCACAATTGCTTAGCTTCACAGTGTTTCCTGCAGAGCACCATTTCCTCCGACATATTGAAAAACTGTGATCTAAAATAGCAGTGCCAGCAAATATAGCTTCTTTCTCACAAGATTGATATGCATAAGACATCTTTCCTTCAAAAAATTCAATATTTTTAGATTAAAGAATCAATGTGATTCACATCAGAGCCCACTTTTGCCCTCTTATAAATAAGTAGCAGCATACTATATTTTATATGAGGCCAAGATAATTACCCTTGCCTTGATATAATAGATCAAGAATACAGACATATTTTCAGGCTTCCACACAATGATAACATTGCTTTATTTCTGTATTTTCCAAATTAATCAAAATATTGTCCTTATTTCTTCAAACTTTCTGTTTTTTTTTCCTCCCCTGAAAACCACATGAGACTATTACTAAAAAGTGAGCTAAATACTTCTGCCTTCAAAAAAGAAACTGACAGCTTCTTTCTTTAAAAGTGTGAACATCTGTAATACAAGAATACATTTTTAGTGGGTGAATTATCACAGTTATGTTGATCTCAGATGATAGTATCATAGGCTCTCAGCAGGATAGTCCCACAGTGCTCCATGACAGCAAGCACATTGTTTGTTTGATGCAGTTGAAAGCTTGTTGTGGCTTTGTGTCCCAAGGTTCATCTGGTATCGAGGCCACATATGTATTCACATGACATACACAAGCTTGCATGTATATGCATGCATAGCTGGCCACATGGATCAAAGCAAAGAACAGTGCACTGCCAGCACCCACATAAATGCATGCAGTACTCAGAAAAAATTGAAAGTGTGGATGGCCTGAGCCTGTTCTTGCTTTCTGGGTGTTGGGATGCAAATCCAGTGCTGAAAAACAAAACAAAACAAAACCCAAAACCAACAACAAAAAACCCCACACCCCCACAAACCAACAAAAGAAAAACAACCACCAAAACAACCACCCAGTTGCTGGATATTTCCATTTGAAGTTCACCAGTTTTCACACATATCAACTAGAGCAGAGATTTCACTGATACAGAAGTCAGTTAAAAAGGATTTAGTTAAAAGACAGGGAAGATCGAAATGATGAAACTCTGGGCTCTGTCTGGCAACTGTACAAACAAAAGATATTTACAACTGAACAGCTTCTTGTTGCTTCCTAATCTACCTTGACAGTTCCTTTTCCCACTTTTCATTCTCCCCTAAAAATCTTATATCACACATTCCCACAATTCCTTCATAATATCCTATAATATGCTTTATGTAATTCTCAAGTCTACTTCCTCTGCTATCACATAATGAGGCCTCTATCTGTGCAGAGAGTAAATCCTTCAGCAAGGTGGATGGTAAACGTGTCACTGGACCTGTAGGAGAGGTGTACTCTTCTGGAGTGGTGCATGAGGCCAGTTTAACTTCAAAGCCTTGACAAAATTTGAGACATTTCTGGATTTCAAAAGCTTCTTCATGGGCCTGGCAGACAGGCCGAAAAAGAAAAAAAAAAAAGAAAAAGATAAAAAGAAAAAAGAGAAAAAATAAAAACAAGACAATGTTGTGTCATTGCAAGACACAACAGACAGCACAAAATGAGCAGTCAGCAAAAATCTCTTAAAACAACTTATCTGTCTTAGAGGTAAAATGAAACTGTTAGACACAAAATTATGATGTCTATACAACTGAACGGAATGCCATATTTGCAGTGGTTACCATGGGACCTTAGTCATCTAGATAGTCTCAAACTCAGGTTTGAGATTTGTCTGAAGAACTACTATTGTCATAAGCCATAAAAAATGTAAGCTCGTAACAATAATGTTGTGTCCCCTAAGTAACCACAGCTGAATTCATTAACTGACTTATTAACCAGGATTAAGCACATATCTTCAAAATAAGTACCACTGAACTTCAAGTGAATGGCTTCTAACCAAAAATGGGTGTAGAGATTTAAGGATGAGACAGACACAATGTGATCTGATTTCAAACTTGAAACCTTAGAAATGTATTTTAAGAAGTTTCCAAAGTCTTCCAGAAGAAAGGCTGAATTTTTTTCTCAATCTACAGTCTTGCTTTCAATCAGGTGATGGAAATTGAAATTGCTCATAGAGATTAAAGGACTCTAAGAATGAAATGTTCCTTAGTGATTACTCATTGTTCACATCCCTTTGATTTTGGTGATAAAGTGACTCCACATTTTCCACCTTTTTTTTTCCCTTCAAATAATATTTAAATAATATTTTTTCCCTTTCTTTTCTCTCTCTCCCTTTTTTTTTTTCTTTTTAACATGAGGTTTTCTCTTCTAATATACCATTTAAAATGAAGATGGAAAAGAAACATTAAGAATCCAACTGGGCAAAAAGACTTGAGATTAGATTTTCTTTTCAAATCAACCACGAGAAATATAGCTGAGTCATTCTGATGTGCATAATGAAAAATTGATACCTGTAACAGGAACTTTGTTTCACTTTGGAGTGGTCAATTACTTTGGCTTCTGTAGCCACAAATTCTTATTTAGCATGGCACTTGTGAAACTAGTACTGAGATACGAAAGGAAAAAAGACAGACAAAGACAAACAGGAATGGGTGATTATTACTAGAAAAAGAAATATATAAATGAGACAGACAATTCTTATACAATTTTTCAGGTTTTATTCCACTATAATTCCTGTGTGACTTCAGATGAAAAAGTAACAAAATATCTGGTGCAGACAACAAAAAAAAAACCCAAACCCAAAGAACTTCACAGTTTTGATGAGTGAGCAAAGCAGAACTGCATGGGCATGACTAAAGTAAAGCAAATGCAGAGAAGTTTTGATGCTTTTCTTGTACCTAATTAATACTGTGTGATACTTGACGGTGCAAAAATTGCTCCCCACCTAGCACAGATTAGAGTGGCTTCAACATTCTTCTTCCTGTTTATGCCTTTTTCTTTTAACCTCAAGCTGTAGCTGTACATCTCAGAATGATGTTGATCCAAAAGTTTTGCTTAATTTTGTTTCCCATTTTATTTAATTAATTAATTAAGTAATTTCCTTGTACTATCTGGAATATGATAAAAAATAACCAGGGAACTGAAAGGTCTGATAAATTTCTTGGTTTTTTTCCTACGTCCACTTTTCACACAGGCCATATGAGCGCAATGGTTTGGGGCTGAAACCAGTGCCATGGAAAGCAGCCTGGCCTAGGTAAACCTGCTTTGCAAAGGGTTGAACTCAATGATCTCTGGAGGTCCCTTCCATCCCCTAACATTCTGTGACTCTGTGTTTCTGTGAGAGTCACTTAGAAGCAAGGGAACCCTTACATAACCATGGCAGCACATCTGCACATTGGTCCTGTTTCCTCCATAAATATGGTTTGAGGGGACTAGAAGTTGCTTTTAAATTAATAGTGTTAAGCAAACATCACACTGGGCTTCAATGAGTATGCATTTTGGAATTTTGCCAAACAATTGTCCTGATTGTTTACTCTATTAATCCTAGTAAATTTTGTCATGTGTGTAAAGATCTTCATTAAAGAAACAGATGATCTCTGTGAATGAATAAAGCTTTTATGATCTATGATGCCTCCCTTTGAAAAGATACAACCAGCGTTCTGAGCCCTGCTCCTTAGTGTGTACTAGTGCTTTTTGGATACAAAAGGGTGGACAGTGGTTAGTTTATAGAATGAAAATAGTCAATTAATTATACTAACAAGTTGGCAGAATGGCACTAGAAAGCTGGTAGAATTCCACATCCTGGAATGCAAATTACTTTTTATTTCAGTATCAGATATTTTTTCTTGCTTCTTTAACCTACCAGTCTTTATATAACATGTTCGTAATCTTTCATGAATAGAACATCTTTGAACAGAGGAAGGCTGTCATCCTAATTATTGGAAATGTGCAAAAGCTAAATATTATGTATAGTTCTGGCTTAATATAAATTCACCCTTCATCTCTCTCCCACCTGATAATCAAAGGTAGACAAAAGGTTTAGTGCCTTCCCACAGTTCTCTTCAGTTGTGTTGTCTCTTGGTACAATCTCACTTCAAATTGCAGAGATGCATGGTAGGAGAATAAAATCTTTGCTTAAAGAGCACTGTATTCTCACTGAATATGTTTGAACTGGAAACTGTGAGATTTTTAACCCAGTTGATTTTATCAGCTTGATTCCATTATTTGTCTTTCTGAAAGAAAAATCATCATAATAATTACAAATTAAAGAAAAATAAACATTTGCTCACTATAAATGATCCAGGAACTCCATGAATTTTAAAAGATTGTTAGTCTCTGTAATACAGCTAATGCATTCCTTCAGCTGAAGAGACAAATACATAAAAGATATTTAAGGTCTCATCCCTCATCAGTTTCTGTTTCAGTTTTATGCCTAAAAAGCCTTCACACTTTCCTCTTGATCGTACTGCTTTATACTTTTGGTAATAGCAGAACACCATTGCTCCTTAGAAATGCTTGAGTTTAAATATGGTAAAGACCACTGCACTAAGACACTCAAGAATTTTGCTCTAGTCCATGACTGTGTTTGGGGATGGTAACCTTATGAGTCTTACAATCCTTTCTTGACCAAGGATTGAAGGATGTCTTAAAGAACTGGATATTTTATACCTGTGAGAAGTAACAGAAAGAACTGAAAAAGCTGGATTTCTCTTCAGCCTATAATCATCATATTACTTCTGTGACACTACTATAATGAAATGCAGATATGTTTGCTTCCCCATACCCATAATTTCAATAAGAATCTAAAAAAAAAAAAAACAAACAACCCTCTGGCAAAGCAAGAGACAAGCTGTCAATGAAAGATACAGACAACTTTACTGCTTTAGTAAGATTCTGTGCAATCCTAGTAACATGATATGCTGCTATAATTTAAAGAGAACTACAATAGAGGATTAATAAAAGAAATGTCATCTGTCGGTGTTTTGATTGTTTGGGGGGGTTTGTTTGTTTTTTAATTTTTCATGAAAGACATCATATTAAAGGAGCAGAAACAATTCAAAGAAGAGAAGCAGCATAGTGGTGCAGTAGCTCCATCCATACAGTAGCAGAATTACAGGCTTGACCTGTCCTGCAAAAGACAAGAAGGCCATTCAGTCTGCTTTGAAGCTTGTGTTTACCTATATGAGCAACAGACATAGAAGTCAGTGCTGCAATATGCAGGGTTTTGGGGAGTGCAGCCAACTGATATGTAAGTTCTTACTGTGACTTGAGGATCTTGCCATCAGAGATGTGCTTAGAGCTGAACGAAAAACATCTCAGATATGTCTTTACTAGAAATGTGGCAACTAGAGTTTCATATTTGTAAGAGTCAAGAGCAATTGTCCCTCTTCAGAATCAAGAACAATCAGACCTGCACATTCCATTATGCCTTTAGACCTTGATTAGAAAAGGAAAGAAATAGATTTTTGTTTTTCCTATGAAAGTCACATATTTTGTTGAGGTTGCTTCACCAGCAAAGAGAAAATTACAGAGTGTCTTATATATGTTTAAATATTTAAAAATTTGGGAAAGAAAAGCAAAGAAGGATCTCCTTCCTCTCTTAATACTGAAATAACAGCTGTGATTAGATTGCAGAAAAGACCTTCATGAGGAGGTTACAAATTCTTTGTTATGGAAACTTCTATGAAAGTCAACACATGTACATGTTAATGGTGTTGAAGCTGATCCTGTCACTATCAGCAAGCAAAGACATAGACTAATGTGGAGATATCTTCCAGAAGATCTTTCTGTTGTTATTATACACCAAATCTAATGTTGTTCATTTATTGGCCTGTTTCAGCCTGCCTGCATAATGTGGATGTGAGCTATTGCTCACATAATAATCTGGATGCCCTACTATTGAGCCTTGAGTCTTGGCTACTGGAATATGAAGACTTCTACAGAAAAATTAAGTGCTTGTGGAGGCTGCTGGATCCTCAGTGGCATCCTCTTCAACCTCAAAGCAGCTTGCACACTATGGATTGCCAAATTGCCTTTATATTTTTAGTTTGGAGGATAGCTTCTTTAAAAATGTTTGCCTGTAGTCTAGCCTTCAAACATCAGTAGGCCTGATACTCTCCAGCCTGCAACTTCATCAGCTTCTGGATGAAGCTGATATTTCCATCCATTGTCTAGCTAGATACCAGCTGTCTTCAGCTCATAGAAACATGCTGTATATGTTAGGGTTATAAGGCAGAAGGAGCCCTGAGACTGCTGCTATGATCTGGGCTTTCTAGTTCAAAACCATTGTACTCTGAACTGTGCTATGTGATACATTTGCTGGCACAATTACAACTTCACAATGTCTCTTGTTTTATGACTTCATGCACTGGACTTTGCCTCAGGTACTGGCTCAGCAACAGAAAAAGTTACACAGGGACTCAGCATGTGCAGGTTGTGCATTTTGGCCTGCCAAGAGTTACAGATGTGATTGATCCTACTTTCAAATTTCCATTTTAGCAAAATTTCTATCTCATTCTGCTATTGTGAATATGCAAAAGATAAAATGTTTAAAATCTGGGAAGAAAAAGACTGATTTCTACACTTTTCTGCAGCATTCCTCACTCTACCAATTTCGTTGGTTTGCAGTTGATTTTCCTCCATATATTCCTCTAGTATTTAAAAATGTACTGTTTCTTTTGTTACTTCAACTTACTAATTATCTTTAGGCTAGTTTCCCCAAAGGTTAGGGGTGGAAGCAAAATCTTCAAGATCTGGAACATATAAGAAAATATCCACTTGCAGTTTGACTTTTCAGAGATCCCAAAAGACAGTAGGAACAGTTTTGAAATAAGTATTTTTGGCATCCAGATAACGTTGAATAACAAGGATTTACCCTAACATGCCTTTACAAACATAAGAAATTACTTTTGAAACTAGCTGTAGAATAGAGTATGAGTTTATGGTAGAGATGAAGTTGTGGAAATTATCAGTATTGTTCACTATGCTGGGCTGAATCAAAAAACTTCCTGTAAAATATTATGTGCCTTGCTTTCCCTGATGGTATGTTGTCAAACTTTCCTCTGGATTGCTTAAAGAACTTGCTTTAAAAAGATGCTTCTCTACAGAAAACAATAGTAAGGCTGTGATCATGAGCTTGGCCTTGAAACAACAGAAAAACACTCCTTTGAGTTGCATAAAAGACTGAGTGAACAATGTTTTCCATATCACATATCCTTCTTGAAAATAATATGTCTGAAGATGTCTAATCACTCCAACAATTCAGCTTTTAATATGCATAGATTAATTCAGAAGAACAAATGGAATGATCTAGAGCTGTTGGAAGATCCAAGCCATTCATCTTTTCTGAATTCAACTTTTATTCTTTATTTTCATGTTTTTCACTAGATGGCAGAGTCAGTATTGCAGCTGTTTGTAAAAATCCGCAAAAAAAGCTGTTCCCCATCATAGAACAAGAAAGACCAATATTTGTCCATGCAAGGGTCAATTAGTTTAACCATGTAGAAGCCACAAGACAAGACTGAAGAAAGCAATAAGCAGTGATTTAACAGTTTATTTGTATACTTACTTGCTGTTCAGTACAATATCACCATCTCTGGGAGGATCCCTCTATTTTAATTCTGCTGATTACATCTAGCTGTTAAACATGGGATGTAACAAAGAATATCTAAACAATACCTTTAGATCCAGCATCCAGTATAACAGAATTTTTCCCACTAGGTATCAGTTCTAATTATGCATATCAGTGTAAGTCACTATGTCGGTCTTTGAAGACCAAGAATGGGATCTTCTAGGCTGGTACTCAAATGTTAGAAAGAGCAAATATAAAATGCTTCCTAGAATTCCCTTTTGAAATCAATAGAGGTCTAAAATCCTACAATATAATTATGCAATAGATCTGTGTGGTGAAGAAATCAGGCCTTAATACTCAAAAAAAAACCCAAACCAAAACAACAAACCCAAACAGCCAACACCAACCCAAACCACCTTTTTTGGTCTCTATTCTTGACACTATTCTATAATTTTCTCAGCTATCTTTGCTGAAAAATATAAGCTCTCCAAATGTGTTGGTTTTTTGTTTGTTTGTTTTTTTGAGGGCACATATTTATACTTTTAGCACCTGAATACTGGCGTGGAAAGAATAGTGCAAAGATTTACTGTAACCACTAGATGGCAGCAAAACAGCATGCGTGGAGAAAAAGAGCCGGAATTTCTGTTGAAGTTTACGGAAAAAATAACCAGAAAGAGCTGAGTGGAAGGTAACCGTCAATATGCAAATTAACCTTCAGAAGAGTTTTGCTAGCTTCACTATTTCACCTCTACATAAAACGAATTGCCATGTCCTGAAATTCAGACTTTTAATTGGATAATTTTTATTTGCTGGTTTGGGGGAGTGTGGGGATGGTTAGTTGTTGGGTTTTTTAGTTTGGTTGGATTTTTTCTTGTGGTGGTGTTTTTTTTGCTTGTTGGGGTTTATTTGATTGGGGTTTTTTTTTAGGTGGTGGTGGTGGTTTGGTTCGTGGGGTTTTTTGTTTGGTTGGTTGTTTTGTTTTTAATGAAAAGAGAAAGAATGGACAAAGAGAGACCAAGCACCAGACATTCAATGAATCTCTGGAGGGATCATAATAAACGCTAAAATTAGGACCTTAGAAATGTTCTCCCTTGTCTTTCTCATTGCCTGCCTTCCTCAACTTCATAGTCTTGAGAAATACAGTGGTTAAAAAAAATATAATACAATATTAATTAGGAAGTTATAAACTGCTATTTAATCTTTGAGGGACTTCAGGTTTCACTAGTAAAAGCAAATATCCACAAACATTCCTAAGAATCTCAGATAAGTTACATATCTGTTGAAAAATAATATTTTTTATTTAAATGACACAGTTAAAGGACCTAAGCCATCCTCAGGACAGTTTGGAGACAGAGGGATGTGGGAACTTCACAACAATATTTAAGGGGGCACATTTGCTGGTCAATCACTTGGCTCTCTTGAGCAAACATAGCAGGTCTGATGAAAAACCAGTCCACAGAACTAGTAACACACTTACCCAGCCTTCCCTTTAGAGACTGAAACCAGTGGCTGATCAGGACTGAGTATGTGGATCTCACATGTGTTTTACAAGTTAGCTGGGACTTATGAGAGTCTCTGGCTATTTATTCCTATCTCCATCCATACCCTACTCTCCTGCTCCCTGGCCACCAGGATACTATTCTTCTCTTGAGCTTCTGAGTGCTTATATTTTTCTCGTTTTTCATGTTTTTACAAGGAGAAATTGTTATTAATAATTATTAACTATTATTATTAGACAAGGAGGCAAGGGATGATGGGTGTAAGCTGGAGCATAAGAGGTTCCATGTGAACATAAGGAAAAACATTTTCATTGTGAAGGTGGCAGAGCCCTGGAACAGGCTGCCCAGAGAGGTTATGGAGTCTCCTTCACTGAAGACATTCAAAACCCACCTGGATGAATTCCTATGTCACCCTGGGTGATCTGGCGCTGGCAGGGGAGTTGGATTTGACAATATTTCAAGGTCCTTCCAACCTGTAACATAATGTGATTCTGTGTGATTGCAAGTGGACCATTAAGGTATGATTCCTCACACATTCAGCGCTGTAATTTGAAAGCGATGGCAGCAGCTGCTAGAGCATGCACCTTCTGTGGTTTAGTAAGTAGCTTTAAAAATCCTTTCTATACAGGATTTCATTAAGACTGTACTGGCTGAAACAGAACCTGGAGGTGCTTCTACAACAACTGGGATTAAATAGAGGTCATACATTAGTTTTAGCATTTGAGCCAGAGAGGCTTTATTCTGATTTCTCTTGTGAAGTCAAACTAGGCTGTAACACAATTAGTCTCACATTAAGACTTGTGTGTCCCTCTTCTAAGTTCAACAGTTCTTTCTCTTGTTTCCTCAATACTTTCACAAAGTATCTTCATTATTTAAATTCCCACATTGAAGCATATCAGAGCTCAAAGATGGAAGAGTCAGGGCAAACAATTTGCTTTCCTTAGAGTGTTTTTTTCCTTCTTGTGGATTCTGCTATGGGAGATGTATTTTTAAATTTCATGTTCCAGTTTTGTAATTATCAAAAGTTAATATAATTAAGATAAAATTACTAGAAAAATTGGTGTCTTTTTTCTATCACAAAACTGTGACCTTGGTATCTTTCAGGATGCAGGTAAGCCTATAGGTAGCAGAAGATAAAATTAGCATTTGGATGATTATGTGGCATTAATCTTCATTTCAAATCAGCAATGCCATGACTTAGGAAGAAAAATAAAATTGTCATCAGCTACTGAGGTGTCATCACACAAGCACATTTTAAAAAATGTTTTTACTTCTGTTTTTACTGACTTTTATTTGTGGTTTGTTGTTGTTTTTTTTTTTTTTGGGGGGGGTGGGGGGAGGTTTTTCGTTCGGTTGGGTTTGGGGGTTTTTGTTTAGTTGGGGGTTTGGTTTGTTTGTTTTCCTTTCATCACAACAGTCACAAGTAGAACCATTTTTTTTTTTTTTATTTTGATGCCTTTGCTTTAGCACCCAGTCAAACACCTTAGCTTTACAGTAATTATTTGTTTCTTTCTCAGTGTTTATTGAAATGAAAATTCCCTGAAAATAGCATCGGATCCACTATGTTTGTTTTAGAAAAGGACCATATGGAATGAACACTAAGAGTCAGCTGCTCCTGCTGAGGTGATCCATAACTACTATTTAATCATGTTAGTAAATTGAACATTTGTGGCTGGCCAAGCTTCATTATAAGCAAATATTGTCTTTCATAGTCGTTCATTTCAGATCTCCCAATCCCTCTTCTTCATGATAAAATGTAAAGAGCCATCACACACCACAGATGCACTTGCAAGAGACCTCTACAAAGCTTTGACCTACAGGACACTATAATACTTAAAAGAGATAAACTGTCTGGAATGAACAGTTTATGGGTTTTAAAAATGGGAAAATAATCAGGAAAGTGTGCTCTAACAGGAATACTTAAAGAAACTTTTCAATTGAACAGGTTTTTATTTCTAAAAGGAATGAGTCTATTTTGATTTGATTGAGTTTCCTGAGAGTGTCTCATCCTAAAGATGTTTTAAAGGATATTTAAACTTCATGTAATCTAAGTATTAAGAGAGGGAAGAGAAGGAAGAAATGTTTCAGAACAATGAAGAGGAAGACCCCTTTCCTGCCAAATACGATTTTGTGGTAAGTCTGGAAACTCTGTTCTTTCCAAGTTGTTTAAGTGAGAGAAGTGAGGTACTAATGCAAACTCAAACCATCAATAAAATACTCCCAACTTCTAAGGTGTAGTGACAGAAAGAAAAAAAAAAAAAAAAATCTGAAATCCTTCTTTGTCTTAACAAATCAGATTTCTTTCAGGTATGTGTTTTCAAGACACCCTGATAATCACGGAAGGGACTGAGGTTTACAAAAATGCTACTACAAAAACAGGTGAAATTATAGTAGGAAAGTAAACCCAGGTTTTTGGCCTCTGCACTTCCTATCCTCATTAACTACACTGCTTGAAGAATGAAACATAAAACAATGGGGGATGACCTATGAAGAAACAGAAAACTATTCTCTTTAATTTGAAGGATTCCAACATAATGATGGAAGAATATAATGAGGAAGTTAGATCTATATATAAACTTCCATAAGTTGGTAAGACTGCAAATACTTTAGCAGCTTAGTTGCAGCTGTCTCTGTGGCATGGGAGATTGCCTCATCTCTCAAAATTCTAGAGTTAAGCTTCCATAAGAAACAGAAGGCCATATTAGGTGGTTACAAAGACGAAAATATTCATAGCAGATGATGAGGCAATCAACCACAGCAATACTAATGTGTTTTATGATGGAAGGACACCACCCTTGGTCTCCTTGATGTATATATTAATATTTTTTCAACATCTGCTACTCATCTTCTTGATGGTAGGATATAAATGGACTGGTTTTAGCTTCTTTTAGTACTGCATATACCTACAAGTTCAAGGGCCACCATGAACTGTGGTTTTGCACTACTTTCACCATAATTGTTCTTCAGTATCTAACTAAAACCATCTGAGAAAGCTACAGCCTAAAAGCATCTCACAAACACGGACAATTAAAATAGTGATTATGTAAGATGAGTCATAGTGGTGACCATGTAATTTTAGCAAACAAATCTGAAACTTCACCCTGTCTTCCTAGATATTTTTCAACAGACCTCTAATGACTTAATAATCAATGAAAGAACAGTCTTCCTGTGTACTGTTCTTGACATCCATGGGAATGACTTTCCCATGTCCAATGATTTCAGAGGGCATTGACAGTGCCCAGATTTCAAGGTTTGTTAGGAACCAGCTGGATGCATTGGACCTTATTCAGCACTTCTAGATACAGAGTTACTTATGGATATTCTCATAAGTATCAATGTGTTTTCAATTCCTACAGTTCCTTGTGAATTAATTATTTTATTATCAAATGAAAACTCAATTAGTTGCTCACCCTTAAGGTCTTCCCAAGGCTATCATTCCAGACATGTCTTGATGATGGAAGATCTACAGTTGTCATGTATTGTGGAAAAAAAGAAGTTTGGGACTTGAAATGTAATGTTCTTCTGCCAATTACATACCCAGTCTGGGTTGCTGACAGTTTCCTTTTCTTTTCACACTTAGGCAACATCTCTAGTCACACAAAATGAAGCAAAGGCTTCAGGAAAGAAACGGAAAAATGTGTTCTGAAGGAAAAAAAAGGAAGTGAAGCTCTGAGCCAACTCTTTGATGCTTGTTCTGTTAAGAAAATTTAGACAGAATACCTTGGATCTGATTTATGAGGGAATGAATTTTCTTGGCCAGAATGAATTTCTGAAGATCATTATCTACACAAAGAGTAACAAAAGAAAGCAGGAATCATAAATATAAAATAGTTCGTGTGTTTTCTTCCACTTATGAAACTGCTTTTCAGATGGCAGTTCTTTATAATACAGCAGAGCCACAGCACTGCTTGAAGGAAGAGCTACAGCAAAACAGAGAAAAATAAGTAGAGAACTGAAACCACACCAAAAAAAATCAGAGCTATAAAATATAGTAAAGGGGGAAACACTGAAAGGCAGAAGGCGGCTAAGACAATTAATTAGTAATGCCTTTGAAATGAAAGCACTACAAGATTTAAAAAACAATCTTGAATTGGGGTTTCTATGCTTGCTAAGTGTATTTTGAGGAGAGAAAGAACTTGCCTATAGGACATTTGTGTGTGGATGTGGAGTATTGTTTGTGGAAGGAAGGTTTCCCTCCTTCAAAAGATTTTGCTCCTTCAGTCTTGGATCTAATGAGAGCCAAATGGTTCCTGGATGTAATTATTTCATAAGGTCTGTTGAACAGGCATTAGAACTTTCACCTGCTGTAATCCTAGCTCAACACAGCTTGCAACAAGGAGGAAGAGTGCAGAGTCCTAGAGATTTCTGGAATGAAATCTTTCAATTTATAGATAATAAATCACTTAAAGCTGAAAAGCACATTTAAGTAACACCTCATTGAGCCTTTTTAAAAACATTTTCCCTTGGTCTACCACATGTATAAATAGAGTTGAATAAAAATGATTTGTCTTGTTGATAATGAGACTAAAAGCACCAGTAGCAGAATAATAATATATGCTTTCAGAGAAGTCTTGTTAATGTTCTTTAAAACGCTCCCCATTCTTCAGGCAATGGAAAGCTACATTTTTTGTTTGTTATACTGAGGGAAGTAAATATTAAAGGAGAAAAGACAATGTGTTTGAAAGAGCATGAAGGAACACTTTCAAGGAAAGTCCTGCTATGGTGAAAGGTGTTAATGCCTTAATAATTGGGATTACTTATTCAGATATCCCAGATAGAAATCCTTGATGATATAACTAACCATTTAAAGCCATAGCAGTTACATCAGGGGATAGAGAGGCCTCCCTTTTTATTGTTCTCTTTTTATTTCTTTTACCCTCAACCACCACCACCTCCTGCTCACAGTTTTTCTGCTCTTAATTTTTCTTCCAGAGTATTTTTTCAGAAATTGTGTTCACAGCCAGACTCACCTTTCCAGAAAATACTGGGTCTAAAGATTTTTAAAGTGGAAAATTTTAAGTGCCAAGGGAAAAAGTGAGAGCTGGTAAATCAGTTACTACTGTAAGAGAGACACAGAGGAAAAAGGTGCCTCTTCCAAGAACAGTATCACAGTATCACAGTATCACAGTAACTAAGGTTGGAAGAGACCCCAAGGATCATCAAGTCCAACCTGTTCCAACAGACCTCACAACTAGATCATAGCACCAAGCGCCACGTCCAATCTCCCCTTGAACACCTCCAGGGACGGCGACTCCACCACCTCCCTGGGCAGCCCATTCCAATGACGAATGACTCGCTCAGTGAAGAACGAAGCAACTTGTTTTGCTGAAAGTGTCTGCAACAATAAAAGATTGTCATTTATACCTAGACCTCCTGTAAAAGCATTTATATTTGAAAACAAAACCTCTGACAAATTGCAAAATACTAGAGAAAATAGAAGAAATCATATTATGAAAGACCCATGCCTCACAGCTGCCCTAATGCCTTGTGAGTAGATTGAAACAAAAGTTCAACCCTTCTTTATTGCACAGATTTATGATCTTCAGAGTGAAAAGACCATACTACAAAGCAAATTAAAAGAAACAAATAAAAAACAAAACACACACACACCCCCAAAAATAAAATAAGACCAAACAAAAACCCTCAAACCCACAACGCACAATCTTTCAGCAAGGATATCTTGCTGTGTTTACCTCTAGGGTAAACTCAGATATTGTGGTATCTTAACAGGACCAAAGCATTGCTCAGGCATTTCGGCAAACATCTCCCACAGAACTTCAGAAATTTAAGAAAGTTATTTTTCCATGTCAAGTATTTTACTCAGCCAAGACTTCAAGGAAATGACACTGAAAAGCAGTGAGCCATAATTAAGACACAAGGCCCACTAACAATGTCCATTATAAGGAAGTCAGATCTTTTCCTGGTAGATTCAAGGTACACAAGGCATCAACAAAAGCAACTTCATCCAGCTGCCTTTCTTCTCACAGTTTTCATGTTGCCTTATCATACACTAAATCTAACATTAATTGTGTGTAAGAATGCTAATTAAAACAATGTACCTATCACATACTCTTTTGCTTTGTAGGCAGTGAGAACACAACAGACAGCTGCTGTTCCAAGTTAAGAGTGTGGGAGGATAAGAGGTAATCGACCCTGCAGTTGTTAGGCTAATCCACAAAGGAAATCTCTTGCACAACTGGCGTTTTCATCTGCTCTTGCATAAAACCCAACTGTACCAGAATCATTCTCTTTATAGAAGCTATTTGTATACAGTCATGAAGACTAATTACTTAAATGAGGAGTTTCTCAAGCACAGGAAATAAGGAAGTCTTGTGCTTCATATATTTCTGCTTCATGCCTGCCTGACTTCAGAGTCTAAAAAAGCACAAGCTTCATTTGAAACTTTTCCTGTGTCTGGGACCTGCTTAAAGACTCTTCCCATGTGGGAGAGGCAAGAACATGAGCATCTCCTTTTTAACTCCATTCCTTTTGCTGTAGCTGGTCATCCATTTTCAGAAAACAAGTGGAAGCTTAATTATCTTTAATACTTCTACTCCCCTGCTGAATTCATTTAATAAAGTATGGGTTTCACTGGGAGGAGAAAGGAAGTGCAAAATTAGGAACACATATGGACAGACACACTGACAGCAAAAATCTCATGTTGCCATAGTTGAGTTAAAAACCCCACATGCAGATGTCAGATAAGATAATGTGCTATGCATACATAAACTACTGATTTTACTCTAAGGGTTCAACAAAAAATCCTGGGTTTCTGTAGTAAGAAAACCCACAAAATCCTGCTGGAACCCACAGAAGCTTAATTGTACTCAGTGTACAGGCCTTAATATGCTCGTTGTGTGGCTTTTAATATCCGTTATTGCCTGACACAGGAAGAAAAGATGTTACAGCCCTCAAAGATTCCCTCTAAACAGCATGAGATGATTTCCTATTACTGCGTGTCTAAGCCATGGCAGTGGGATTCAAACATGAATCTGGGCTCCCTAAATGTACTCATGCCTGAGGTTTTAGATTGATTTATTGTGGAGATAAAAAGACCACCTATGCATATTTATCTAAATCTCAATCTAAATTTTATGTTTGAAATTGGGCAGAGTTTTAGTTTAAGATTGCCAAGAAAAGAATAAGTCATACTCAAATCAAAGTTAAAGTTTTCAAATAGTTCTCATTAACTTAAGGGAAAAAAAATCAGAGGAATTTCTGGAATGTAGATAGGGATTGCTTAAAATTAACAGGAAAGTTGAGCCTAACCCTTTGGATGAAATTCTCAATCAATACTTGCAAAAACAATGATGTTTTCCTTTTCTCTTTTAATTAAAATAAGTAAATAAAAATAACCACTCCCCCAACCCTGGTAAAATACTAGGGCTATATCTCAAAACAACTTAATATCTACCCCTGCCCACTAGCTTCTTTTGCCTTTACTACACCTTGAAAAGGCAAGAACATATTTTCATTTAAACTATGGAAATAGTTACAGCTGATAAGAAGTATGCTTTATGTGAACATTGCATACCTTCTAGAATACTTGAAATTAATTTGGTTTATTAATGGAGTAGTTAATAAGGAACATAATTGAAAGTTGTTAACAGAGTTTTGTTTAGACATTTCCAAATTACATGCTCAATGATAGAAATTCATGCAATGCTTACCTGATTTATCTGATTTTCCCCCAAAAGGAGTTTTCACTCTTATGCTCTTATGACAAGAGAAGCATATATTGATTATACCATCTAACCTATACAGTAACACTATCTGCAGCTATTCATTCTTTAGTTGCACTTCATTTCTAATCAGGCAGTTGCCTCTAGTGAGTCATCTACCCAGTGTAAATAAGAGCTGAATATCTTTTCTGTTAGCCCAAAGGTTAGTAGCTTAGATAGGAAGAAAAAAAGTTAGATTAGGTACTGCATTTGTAATTGACATGACTCCCATGATATTACTGAATATTCTTGGTGTTAAGTAGTGTTTCCCTCTTTTTCTTTAAAGCCTTGGATCTCAGCTTTATAAGAAATTGCAGCTTTCTTCTTTCTAAAAAGCTGATTTATTTCTATGAAAAGTATAGCTTTCTAGAGTAGAAACAGGGTCATTACAGTCTACTACATGCCTGGATATTTATCAGCTTTATTTTGTGCTGATTTTTGATAAACTTGATGCTCAAAAGTCATTATTTAGTGGTCCTACATATTATTTAGTGCTCTATACACAGAAGAAGAACAGAGCAGCTTGGCAGGGTATGATTGAACTGCTGATACACTGCATTTATTTAATTTCGACATTAGAAAACTCTGGAGTCTCTTCTTGAGTGTTATGAATTAGAAACACAAAGGAACAAAAATATTCCTGGTAAATAGAGGGAGGAAGGTGATCAGTCCGCTTTGGGTGGATTTTTAGTCTCATTACTGCTAAATCATAGAATTGCTTCATTTTGAAAAGCTCATTGAGTCCGGCCATTATCTAACTCTACCAATTCTGGTGCTAAATCATAGTAAAGTATTTCTTATAATTTGAACCTAGAAAATGGCCAAAACAGAGTAGCAACACTTGCATTACTTATTCCTGATTTTCAAAATAGCTTCAGCAAAGCGAAAAACATCTTAAGGCTTCCATAACATTACCTAGGAAACTATTTTGGCATATGGATAGTGGAATATTAGGCCAGTTACAGCCATCTAGTTCTCCCCCTATGCAACTGTATCAATTGTTCCTTGAATGCAAGAGAGAGCAGGGATTTGTATCTACATTTGAAATGAGAAAAACAAACAAACAACAAACCACAAGTGGAAGGGAAGATTCAGTCTTAGCATGATCATATCACTCCATAAAGTAATATGAAACTGGATAGCATGTCAATACATCTTCAAAGTACAAGCTAAAAATAAGCAATCCAAATGGTGTATATATAGAGACAGAAAGGGAAAGGAGGCTCAGAAGATGAATACCGTAGAGACCTGTGCCTTTGAGAAACAGGTGTGTGGTCTGATTTCAGCTCTCCAAATAGAAATGGAAGTTTACTTACGTGTCTGGAGGAAAAGTAATCCAAGTAACTATGTTTTATGACATCCCAAAATGAGGTAGCACATTACACGCTACAGAAACATTTAGTGATTTGTCATGGAACTGTCTGCCACATTAATTGCTCTTAAATTTTTGGACAGATTCACAACTATCCTTTATGGCTTAATATTAAAACCTCAATGGAAAACACAACTTTCCAGTGAAGTACTTCTCTACCTTTCTTTTTTGAGGATATCTGTACATGAAAAAGAGTTGGTTACTCTCTTACATAGTTGGTGTTAGTAGACTAATCTGGCAGGATAGTAAGGAGCTGCTAATCAGCCCAAGTCACATTAGTTTCTCTTTCACATCTATGTTATGCATCAGAGCCTGTAACAAAGCAGTAAAACACCTATAAAACTAAAAGATCCCCTAGACAGGATCAGTAGGCCAAAAGAAACATCAGAAAAACTGAACAGATATTTGGAAAAGACTAGAATCAAAACAGTACAGCTTGAAGCTGCAGTTACTAAATTTGAATAAACCCTGACATTGACAGAAGCTAGTTTAGCTTGTTAAATTAATTAAAAAAAAAAGAGAGAGAAAAGAAAACCAGCCCAAACTATCTTGCCCAATTAATTTTTTTCCCCTATCCAGTTAGTAGCCAACTAGCAGAAAATAATTTCAGACAACTTGAAAAATCTTCAAATGACTGTTCAAGCTGAGACAACAGGAGAATTTAAAAAAAAAAAAAAAAGTGGGGAAAGGAGAGGGGATGTAGAATGAACTCCCAGATACATGTGCTGACTCTCTAGGAGACTTTTCTGGGATATGCTGAAGGAAGGTTCAGAGCCTCTTTCCTCACAGTCCATGATGAGCAACAAGTTTTATGTCTCTTACATTTTAGATTTATCTCCAAAACATTTTTTTAATGCTTCTTATAAACTATTATACTGGCAAATTGACCAGAATATTCAGGATATATATAGCTGTAGATCCAAATTTGGTAGAAGGGTATTTGGGTCTTTTTTTCTAGCATCCTGGTAGAATACATGTAAGTTGACTCAAGTACTTCATTCTAAACAAAATGGCTGGAAAGAACAGCAAGTAATTCTGTAGTATTTTTATTTCTGATTGATTCAGTCTAATTTTCCAGTGGTTATTTGTGGGTTCACTACCAAAATTAAACATCAGCTACTTACAATACCTTGGTCTTTTCTGGTACTTTCACTGCAATAATTGATCTTAAGGACAAATCTTTTCTCTTATTAAGACTGCAACTGTATGCATTAAAGACTTCACCTTTAGTTACTTAACTGACAACAGCCTACATAAATTATATTACTTCCACAGCTGATGTGAACTATTCTTATATGTTTGTCTCTTGGTTTCAGATGTCAGCACTGTATTTCAGTTAGTTAATTGAGAGATTGTTGGGCTTTTTTATTTGCATGAAAGAGGGTCCATATTTTAGATATTATTATTTTGAACTATAGGCTTAGATTTTGGAAAATGCTTGCAATAAAAAAAGTAAAAATCTGTGACAATTATTTGTTCATAGTTTTTTACAAGCACATTTGCCACAAGGTGGCAAAATATGTCTACAGGTTTAAACTGAAAACAAGATTGTGGAGGCGTCAAGACATCCCTGCAAACCTTTTATTTCCTGTGTTCAGACAGAAAACAGTGTATTATCAATATCTGATGTATTGCTACTGTGTGTGGAGAGGAGGAAATTTTGTTCTTATGAAACAAGACAGCATGCAGAGAGGGAAAGAGGCATTCATCATGCTAATGTTTTTAACTCACCACTCAACTCACAAAATGCGCGTATAATCAAACCTCTCAGATCTTCCTGAGAAAGTTTAGTATGCATAATAAAAAAAAAAACTATCAGTCTATAGAAGTAGCTGTGGAACTTGTGAAAAATAATTAAAATAACTACAGGGCTCGGAGGAACTAAATTTAACACCAAGGACAAACTTCCTCCACCCTAATAGGACTGGACTTACACAAAAGCACAAAAACACACTTAAACAAACAAAAACCAACCAACCAAAACCCAAATACCCACAAAAAACCAAACAAATGAACAAGCAAACTTCCATAGCTGGAGGATGCTAAAATATGCATGTTATGAAGCTAAGTATAAAGGTACAAGTTAATTTGGTTTGTGTGATAAATAGAATAGAGAGAAGGCAGAAGCACTGTTCCTTGAGTGTCAAAGAAGGGGGAAAACCCACAAAGAAATAACTGAAAAAAGTAACATTTTTGGTCTTTAATGAAAGTATTTTATAATAAAAATAATATTTAGTAAGTGTAAACTTCAGGAGAAATCTAGAAGAAAAAGAAGAATTATGGACAGCTTCTACTTTGGCCTTTTATTGCTTCAATGTACCTGCATTTAGCATCCCAGTATTTGAATAATTTCTGGTTGTAACCACCTAGCTCAACTCATGCAACTGCAAATAAAATAACAACATAGATAACCCACTGTTCTGAAACAAACAAACAAACAAACAAGTGAAGTCTAAAGAAAACTTTCTGGTATTTTATCACAGGATACATAGAATTCCTTAGGTGAGCTGTTGTGTGTTTGAAGTAGAGAAGACAGCTTAAAAGAAAACCAAACCAACCAACCAATAAATAACCAAACAAAAATAAATAATAATAAATAACCCAACAAAACCCAAAAGAAAAACAAAATTTCAGGCACTTTTGGGAGGGCAAATGCTTTCTAGTAGGACCTTTAGGACACTAATATGGAAATGTAGATGCTGGCTATTGGTGCCTAACTTTTAAATGGGGCTCAGTGTATCTCTTCAGAGATACTGAAGGAAAAGCCTGAGTTGATCATTCTTTCCCTTCTTGAGATCCTTCATTTAATTTTGTTTCATAACAGATCCAGTCACATCATATGCAAATGTTTTTAGAGCAATTCAAAGTGAACACTTAAGGGAGCAAACCCTGAACTAGTAGGAGTCATATTAAGCTGCCCTCTCAACGTAGAGTTAAGTGACAGACCTGCTCTAATGGCTCTGCAAATGATCCATGTAGGAGTCTTTAAATAGTTGTTGACAGTTAGTGGATCTCTCCTTCTCTGTTTTTTTGAGGCATTCCAGTGCTAATGGAAAAAACGGGAGAAAGTAAAATAAAAATCATCTCTGTCCATTCCACAGAGACTCTTCTTTTATCTGCTATGCCATAACTCCATAAAATGTACAAACATACAGTAAGAGAGCTCAGCCCCAGTAAGAAGGCCCAGCCAGCACCCGTGGGTGATATTGAAGGGTCCATCAAGTTTCTTCCTATCTAACCGGGGGGCCACCAGGCCCCCCGGCCTTTGTTGTCACCACCACCATCACCCAGTGTGCATCATGGGCACTCACCAGTGATGAGAGGAGGATCCCTCAGCCCATAATGGGCTCAGCTTGGGGCTTCTGCCTTTGCTGGTGGGGCTTAAAAAGGGGAGTGGGCAGGGGGGGCAAAGTGGCCACACCTGGGGTGGGAGGAGACTCCAACAGAGCCCAGGTGTTTTGGGTTTTGAGGGGAAAAAGGGGGAAAAAGGGGTGGGTGAGGGACTTTCAGGGTGTCAGGTAGTGATAGGACTAGGGGGAATGGAAAAAGAAAAAAAGTAGAAATGGGTAGAATCAGATTGAACATTAGGAAGAAATTCTTCACCATGAGGGTGGTGAGACACTGCAACGGTTTGCTCAGGGAAGCAGTAGAAGCCCCATCACTGGGAGGTTTTAAGGCCAGACTGGATGTGGCTCTGGGCAACATGGTCTAGTGTGAGATGTTCCTGCCCATGGCAGGGGAGTTGGAATTGGATGATCCTTGAGGTCCCCTCCAACCCCAACAATTCTATGATTCTAAAACAATTTTGCAGTTTAGGCTGGATGTTAGGAAGAGTTCTTCACAGAAAGAGTGATTTGCCATTAGAATAGGCTGCCCAGGGAGGTGGTGGAGTCACCATCCCTGGAAATGTTTAAAATAAGACCAGATGAGGCACTTAGTGCCACGGTTTAGTTGATTAGATGGTGTTGGGTGATAGGTTGGACTTGATGATCTCAAAGGTCTTTTCCATCCTGATTCTGTGATTCTGGTTCTGTGATTCTGAGTTAATGTCTAAGAGGAAATCCAGTTTTGTGCTTAAAAGAAGACTTAAAAATGTTTAACACAGCAATGGATTAATGTCATCATGCCATTGATAAAATTTACATTCTTCCTTGTAAGTATGTTTGTTTTACTATATGACTGTAATGTTTCTTAAGGAAGACTTCACCTCGTGACATAGATTTTTAGATTGAAGTACCTAAAACTCATGCTTCTACCTCTGGAATTTGTTGGCTAAAAATGCCAGTGTCCTAATAGTTGACATATACTGAGTTATTGCTCTAAACTGTGGTGCAACACATCTTCAAAGACAGCTGAGCACAGGAATCCTTATCTTCTGATGAGCATCTTAGTGGTGCCAGGAAGCATGGATTGATGTGATATACTATAATCACAGGAAAGGCAAGAAAATCTGAAACCCAGGACAGGCCCTGTGCTGAAGGTGTCAGTGCAGAGTATGTGGCACATGGATTGAATGCTATTTCATCTATAAATATGATTGCAGAATCAGCTTGACAGGTAACGAATACATGTGTTAGAGGGAGTATAATGTCCTGGTCATCTGGAGAAGGAAGATTTCTATTTTCACATGTTATTAGACTTAGATACCGAATGATGTGACCTTATTGATTTCAGGAAATTCAGCCTGCAATCTAGGTTTAGCTAGCACTGAGCAGCAGCTGTTGCCATTAATATGTGAGAGAGCACATAGAACAATAGGTTGTGTATATGAAGGTGGAAACAAAAAAATTAAGTTTTCTGAGTTAATAGTAAGCATATAAATAATTAGACTAAATACACCAGCAGTAAAACCAATCAAATCAGAGGAAAAAAGGATAGATTCAGATGGTGGCAAATCAGCAATGCTGAAGATCACTTTATTTCAGAGAATAGCAGAACTTAACACTTCTGCACTTCACTGATGGCAATATGGCCGGCAGACAGTCATCAGGTGACTTCACAGCTGTGTGAATACTCAGCTATTCACCTATATCTTGCCAAATATCTTCATCTATCCCAGGGTGAGCCATAGCTTTTCCTCATAACATACTTGTCCCAGCCCATGCCTATTTGCACTAGCTAATAAATAACTGTGCTGTGCCTATAAGTGCTGTGCCTGATCCTGCCCTTAATTCTCCATGCATGACAAAAGAAGCCAAAATGAGAGTGACGCAAAGATCTGGAATCTCCAAAAGAGATTTGAAAGTTGTGACATTTATAAAAAAATGATTGTGATCTTGGTGGATATAAACAGACAGACAGATGTTTTGAGACCTTGCTTCTTGTAAAATTCGAGGTTTGCTTTTCTTTAGTTTGGGCTATTCTCTATTTATTTTTTTGGCTGCATATGTATATTTTGATAGATGCAAAATTATACCTTGAAAATTCTATTTCTTTCTGATTACCATCAGAGAGATTTTCTTGGGCAGCATGCGATGCTTTTTTTTTTGGGGGGGGGGGGTGGGTGTGCAAATATAACTTATTGTTAGATATAACACTGCTGGTTGCATGGTTTTAATGAAATTTGTTCAATTAAAAGCCTTCCCCCAAACCATTCAGTTACAACACTTACATTAGTGGTGTGGATTTACTCTGGACTTACCAAATCAACATATAAAGGCTAATATGGACCAACCCTCAACCCTGTGACTGGCATTGAGGTTCAAATTGCTGTTCTAAAATTCTTCACTTAATTCCATCTAGGTCTAACTGTTTTTGTCATCTCCAAATGTTATCGTTACCAAAAAACATCAAGCTGAGGCTTCAAAAATTTAACAGGTTATTCTTTCATTTCAGCTGACTTATGCATGCCAAATAATCGTCCCAGCACAAGTACATGTTGAAAGAGGAGAATGTGTGCTGGGAGGAAGATTTACCTCATGTTCAGTTCATTATGGGAGGCAACCCATCAATCAGGCACAGCCCTTGAGAAGATTTTCAAAGTAGATAAACTAAATATCAGACACACCCAAGATCTGGTCTTCCAGCACAGAATTTCTTTTCCTATATAATATAAAATACCATAAATATCTGTAAACAAAAGAAAATTTAAACAGTTGTGTGTTAAGATTCTAATGCCAGCACTAAGAGAAATAAGAAATGTGATTTTGCTCTTGTGTTGATTTGTTGGAAAGAGTTTTGTATGAAGCCTTGTTAAATGAAAGTGCAAAAGTCAAAGAGCAGAATAAAATCATATTTTCTAGTTATCCATGTAATTCAGCCAAAAATGTATCTGTTAGACATGTACTACATAATGTCTACTACTGAGTCTAGTTCTTTCTATAATATTTCCTTTTAATGTTCTTTGAATTTCTGTACAGTAATTTCTCGTCTGTATCTGTAAGATGGATGTGCTATAAGTTCTGCATTCATAATAATAATATCCTGTTCTCATACACTATTTTCCCTTTATAAAGCTATACAGAACAGTTTACAGAAAGTATCACTATTGATATCCGTGAATGGATGAATAACTTTGGCATCACATTTCTTAAGAAACATTTCTTGGTCACCTCTGCTCTTCACAGTTTCTCTGCCCACCAGTTCACTGATCAAATCCATAGGAAAATGTAACACCTCCTATGAAAGCAACTGCCACATTATTGGGAAAGTAATCAAGCTAGTTTAGAGAACTCTTTCTTTAGGTCAATGGCAAATAACCTGACTGAATGAATCATAAGATGCAATTTCGAAGAAATGTTTCTTAAGAAATATGATGCCAAGGTTATTCTTCCATTCAAGGATATCAATAGTGAAAAAAGGATTTGAGTACCTCTATGTCACAGACATTGAATAGAATTTAGGGTCTAAATGCCTGAAGGCCTTTTAGAAGTTGTGTACATTTGCATTAACTTATTTTATTCTTTATTTCAGGATTCAATTCTTTCTGAGATTGTGGATATAGGGGTTTACAATAATTTATATTTCTGTTATGTAAATTCAGCTAAATGCAAAGTAGATTCTTTTTGTCTAAAATTCAGATTAATTCTCAGCTGGCTGAAATCACTTAGGTTATTTTGTTTTGTAATACATAGGAAAAATTCAGGGATATTTCCACATGTGCAAAGTCTGAATTTGATCCTTTGCCTCAAAAATACTTGAAAACACTTTCTTGGGGATGACTTTTAGGGGATAAGTGATTAATAAATCAAAGTGCTAAGCACTACCAGTTCCTACAAAGGTTAGAAACACCTCAGCAATGAACCTCCTAGCAGAAAGTGTCAATTATGCTGATTCAAGGCTTCTGCTTTATTTCTGTTTTTTAAACAATACTGGACTTTTACTGCTTTTGGCAAGCAATGAACATGTCTTTGATATAACACAGTCCCTAATTTTGCACACAAAAGGGATTTTGACATGAAAATTATAGTATCTTTGGATCAGTCCTTAGGAAAACCAAAGGAGTATTAGGCTTTTATTTTTCTGTTTTCTCTACCAATTATATACCTAAATTATGCCATGAAGAATGTCTTGACAGAACAGAAGAGATAAGAGAGTTTCATTCTCTGTACAGTTCTAGGTTGAAAAATAGGTGAAGGTTGAAAAATACCTTAGTAAGTTAATTTAGAACTGTACAAACATATTCTTTGTTAACACCAGAGAAGTATCTCTTCTTTTTCATTCACAAACTTATGAACTTCAAGAAAGAGACATTTCAAGAAATGTAAAAGAAAAGTAAAATCCTATTAAAAAATTATCTTTTGAAGTATGTCTTGGTTTTGGGGTTTTTTATCTATTAGATTAAAAGGGATTTATTTTATTTTATTTTATTATAAAATAAGCCTGGAGAAGAGGAGGCTCAGTGGAGACCTTATTGCTGTCTAGAACTACCATAAGGGAGGTTGTAGCCAGGTGGGGGTTGGTCTCTTCTCCCAGGCAACCAGCACCAGAACAAGAGGACACAGTCTTAAGCTGTACCAGGGGAGGTTTAGGCTGGATGTTAGGAAGAAGTTCTTCATAGAAAGAGTGATTGGCCATTGGAATGGGCTGCCCAGGAGGGTGGTGGAGTCACTGTCACTGGAAGTGTTTAAGAAGAGACAGGATGGGGTGCTTGGTGCCATGGTTTAGTTAAGGTGGTGTTGGATGATAGGTTGGACTTGATGATCTCGAAGGTCTTTTCCAACCTGGTTAATTCTATTCTATTCTATTCTATTCTATTCTATTCTATTCTATTCTATTCTATTCTATTCTATTCTATTCTATATCAAGATTCTAGTAATGTTTTTTGTGCAATACTGAAGACAATATATTTTGGTGTTCAGGCATATGACTATAAAACAAACCATGCACATTCAACTTGCTTGCACTGGGAGCTAACAATCTATTAATAGTTCATAGACTCATAGAATGCCAGGTTAGAAGAGACCTCAAGGATCATCTGGTCCAAACTTTCTAGATAGATACTACTATCTAGACACTAGTTTAAATGAGATGGTCCAGCACTCTGTCAAGTTGAGGATTAAAATTGTCCAGTGTAGGAGATTACTCCAATGTCTAACTGTTTTCATGGTCAAAAATTTTCTTCTGGAGTCCAGTTGGAATTTCCCCAGGAGTAACCTCTAGGTTACTTCACTTAGGGAATGTATCTGTTCTTTAGCATACTTGTGAACCCAAATAAAACCAAAGGACATAATTGTGTAGAGAGAAGTTGCGAAGCGTTGTCCTGGGCTGACCTAGGGTAGGGTTAATTTTTTTTTCTCAAGAAATTGGTATTCATTACCACTTTGATTGTGGTTTGCATTACTACTTTTATATATTACTTAATTTGTAGCATTAAGATTCCTTTTATTTTCTCTCTGGGTGTTTTTGGTTGTTTTTGGGTTTTGGTGTGGTTTTTTTTTTGTTGTTGTTTGGTGGGTTTTTTTGTTTTTTAATCTATGAGACTGTTTATCAAAACCCATAGAGTTTTTCTCTAAAATTTTTCCTTTCCATCTTATCAGGAGGAAGAATGGGGTGGGGGGAAGTTGTGTGAACATCTGTGTGGGGCTCAGCTGCAACTGGGCCTAAAACCTTAAGTCCATTATCCCAAACTAGATGATGGAAATAAGAACAAGGAAGAAAACTAAATTGCAGAAAAAAGCAGCACTGATTCTGATCAAAGAACCAGGTCACCATTCAGAAGTGTTGAAGATAATTTTGTGGAATGAATTTCACATTGTTTCCTGGTATGGAAAGGAGACTATTACTGTGTCCTTCCCTTCAAATAAAGCTGAGGGTGCCTAAAGAGTTGTGACTCAAAGCTAAGGAGGTGCCCCTGCAGAAAGGTAGGTGACAGATGGCTGATAAACAGTAGCATTCTGAGGTATGCAAGTTCCTCCTCCCTCAGGCAATTTGAAGATATGTTCTAGTGGATCTGTGACTTGTTCAAACAGCTTTGCTAGAGGAACATAGATGACATATTGTGTAAGATCAAAATACCGATGTAGGTTAGAAATGTGTACCGCTAGGAGTTAGGCAGGTCTGCCTAGAGGAAGAATGCCAACATGAAATGGGGTCATCATGGAACAGCTGTCAAAAGAATGAACAAATGTTCCAACATTATTCCTTGTTCACTTACATGTATTTAAGAAAGAAATAAAAACATTTTGAAATCTTAGATTCAGTGTGGATTTACGGGGGAAATGGGAGAAAAGGGCAGAGAATATTATCTCCTTCAGATTCATATCAGAAATATCGAGTTAGGCACATTCATAGTCATGCATTTTTCTTGGTTTCCTATCTGTTAAAGTGTGTGCCTTGTGACACATTAAATATTTGTTCTAAAATCATATACACATTTACAGCACACGATTTGAGCCTGCAAATATTTTGTTACCATGGATCCAGTAGTTTGTTGGGTTTTTTTATAAATCCAACAAAATCACAAAAGATAAGTGCTTCTTCTAATGATATTTTTCCTCAAAGAAGAATCTGTCAGGTACAGACCTAATTGCTCAGCTATTTTCTCCAGCAACAGGAGCAGTGCTATACTTTTAAGATGAGCTGTAGATTCTGCAGATGTGTTGCTCAAGACTGATTATCTCTTTTTTAAAAATTCAGTTCAGTAATGGGAAACAAATTAAGTATGCTGAGCCCCTGTTTAAAGGATTTAGTATATTAATAACACAGCAATAAAAAACAAAACAAAACAAAACAAACCCATAAAGATGCAAAAAGAAGCAATGAGCCACCTAGCTCTGTGTAAACATCTTATAAGGTACTAGGCAGAAATATGCAAATCCACAAAGGACTTTTCAAAGTCCTCAATTACATTTCAGTGACAGAAGGCGAAGGGCCATATCCAAATTCCACTGAGGTAATTGGAAAGTCTTCTGTTTACTTTGATGAGCCTTAAAAAACAAGCTGTTTTCATCTTATTACATGGCAAATGTTGCCCATGAGAAAGGAAAAGTACAGATAGATTGAGGTGTGCAGGCTAAGCTTGGCCAGCTGGCATGGAATATATTGCTGATGACAGTCTTGGAGAGATGATGGGTCTGGATGTCTGAAAGTTATTAGTTTTCCACTAGCTCACAGAAAAATAAAAAGGCACCTGATGCAACAGTTTAGGGCCAGCACAGACTGATGCTCCTGGATTTTTGTTCTTTTTTCCAGACATAAGAGTATTTGTCTTTTAAAAGATTCTGTAAAATAAAGATTAGTTCCTCCAGAGATCATCTGCTACAAGAGTGATCTGGGATCTTTCTAATCTGATCTATAGAGAGATGGATACAGATTAGATATAGCTGACATAGATAAAGTTATTGATTACACTGATAGATTTTTAACTGTAAAATCAAATGTTTTCAAGTTTTTCTTTATCTGGAACTACAACAATTGCAGTTTGATTCGAACGTAAAACAAAACAAAACCTTTTCAAGCATAACTTTCCAGTTTAAGAATAGCAGTAACTTATTTTTTTAAAAAATATGGAACGTTTCTTTTTGCTGAGTCCAGCATGGAAAAGCTTGTCTTTCTGTCATAGTTGTAAGATGCGATGAAAAGAAGAAAGTTTTCACTTTATTTTGCATTGTGTCTTACTAGATAGTCTCTAGTTCAGGGAACTAGAATGTTTCTGGCTTTTAACATGAGCTATTGCATGGTTAGGACCAAATAACATGAAAGAAGAACATTTTTTAAAAAGACAGTCTGGAAAAAAAGTCCCAAGTTAATAGGTAAGAGGAGTTCTAGCAGCTGGAAAGGAGAAAATCTAATAAATAACAAGTAAAGGAATAGTTGAAAAACATGTTTAAAAGCTGACAAGAAGGGTGGGGTTGGGTGAACCGGTGGGAGAAAAATCTTGTGTTATCAGCCAGAAAGAAAACTTTGAAGTTACCTTCAAAAGCTGTTTCCAATATTTCCTTTTTCTTATTATCAACAAGTCTTGGTGGAAAAGAAACATGAACTTTCAATTGGGAGAGAGTAAAACAGATAGCTTAATATCATTTGTACAGCGGATGACTGCAGTATAATACTGCTACAGGCAACAGTAAGGCTAATGTCTTAAAACTAGTTAAATCATGAAATGTTTATCTAACTTTCATGACCCCCACAACTATCATCATTTCTTTTTGTGATTTCTCTCTTGCCACTCCTTTTTGTTAAATGTCCTGTTCATGTTTCAGGGTTGACTTTAATGTTGCCCCAAAGGAAATAGCTGAAAGATCCAGTATGGTTTCTTCTTTAGGAGCCAAGAATGTTTTAGCTCTTTCAACATTTTTTTGCATGGAAGTAGGAATAAATGACATGTGGAAACTGCTTCATGTCACTGGTAACAATTTGACATTGCTCTCTTAAAATACTTTATTTATTTAAGATCATTTCAAATAAAGATACATCTCTTATAAAGGACATTTATGTGAGATATTCACTGTTTGCTAGCAGCTGTAGATTGTGTATCTTGGAACATATTTAGATCATGCTACTAAAGTCATAGGTATTGTGTGGTTTCTCAAAGCTTGTAATGCATCTGATTGGCAAAGGTCCAGTCTGTTTTCTGAAGCAGAAGCCTAATAAAAAAATGCAATGAGCACTGTTTTCACTTCTTTCTGATGTTCTAGGGGCAGTTACACACACCGGTATTAAGAACCAGTTGAAGAGATACACAAGATAATGTTGGTGACAAAACAGATAAGAAGTTTGCTTTCCTGATCAACCCCTCAAGAGTCAGAAATATTGCCAGGGGACATGCTCATTACATGTGAATTTGATCAAGCAGCTGTTAAAGTTGGTTTCTGGAAAAACTAAAATATTTGTTGAGTGAACTGCTCAGCATCAAAGAGAAGTTTACACATTATGCTATTTTCTCAGCTCTACCAAATCTTTGTTCTGGGGTATAACCTTATTTATATGTATTTAAAAGTAAATTAAATTGCCAGCAACAAAACATAAATGTTTTTCTTGCAAATAAAATGTGCAAATGTTTCTTTCTTTTATTCTGTCCATTGTTCTAAATCCTGAAGTGGTATTTTTTAATTTTTTTAATTTTTATTTTCCCTCTCATTTTACCTGCAGAATGCTTAGACCTACATAATGAATCTTCCAGACCAGTCTAGATAACTGTGATGGTACCACTGTGATGGCAGCATGTTTCAGTAATAAGTAGTCTATTGATATCTATTCGTATTAACAGGTGTAATGGACAAAGTACTGCATGTTGCAAAATATCTTCAAGAAGCAAGGCAAACTACTGCAACCTGAGTTTCATATCTGCAAAAGCAGACTTTTGCAGAGACCTGAGCTAGAAAGATACACGGCAGAAGAATGGTGAATAAATATGTTCAGCAATGTCCATTACAAAATTTGATGATTTTTGCATAATATTTTGCATCCTAAGTGTCGCAGCAGACATCTTTGCTTCCCACTTACGTGAGAAAGGTGTGATGCATCTAAGCAGGGGAGCTCCTTTTGCTGCTGTTCCAGCCAGCAGGCGTGGACTCATGTGCTGCACACAGAGAACATCTGTCAGTCACAAATCTCCACCTTACAAACCCAAGTGGAAATAGAGAAAAGTAGTTTTGTGACCCAGATAATAGAACCAGGAAAACGGAGACTCTTTGAGGCACTTTTATTGAGCATTGAAGGACTCTGGTTACGATGCTTTAATTTAGGAGTCATTCTGCTGTTTGTGGTCTGATCTAAGCAGCCGCATTGTGAACAGCAGGTGAAGAGCAATCACTAGCTTTTAACCTTTGCAGTAACTTTTGCACAGAGCTGTGACACACATAAACAAGTGAGAAAAATATTATTCCAGGCCTATGTATATTGTTTACACTGTGTTGTTAGAAGGAAGATGACACCATTTTGGACCCACTAACCTTCAGATACTGCAACAGAAGGCTGTGTATCTGCTACAAGTTCTGTTCCATGCCCCCTTGTCTAGTGGAAATTAACTTCTCCAACATCAGGATACTCCACTGGCACTGGGTACCTACATTTTGCAACTGAAATGAGACTTGCTCTAGATGTAGATCAGATTGATTAATTCACATTGCATGTTTAGTTCTCAAAGAAGACCTAAGGCATTCAGAATGAGAACTGAGAGACATTTTTCTTAAGATAAACCTATGATTTTAAATGTCCTGCACTGGCAAAAAGGGGATTTGCCTGAGTTTGACTGTTTATACCTTCATGCTTTCCTAACTCTTGAGGCTGGCTGGCAGTACTGGTATCATGCATGGTGACTCCAAGGAAATTAACTGCAAGATAATTTTTAATTCCAGTCTGTCATGGTCCTGCTGTAAGCAAATATAGTGTGTGTTGTAGGATGGCAAGCAGCAAGTGCACTGAATATAACACATGGAACTTCAAAATTACTCAGCAGAATATTTTATTTTTTAATTTTTAATAAAAGAAATATGGGATTTTTGAATATTTTTTTCCCCCTAAAAAAGTCCATGTAGCCAGTTTAACAAGAGCTTGTCAGGGAGAAAAAAACAACTGTATGACTTTCATACCTCTCTATTTTTCTAGTTCCTAGTTGTTTTCCCTTTTTGCCATATATAACAGCTTTATATGGTAATAAGGGTCTGCTAAGAAGTAACTTAGTAGATCTGTTTAATAGAAAGCTTGTGCATTTCTTCTTAAAGGTCTGAAGAGGAAATGTTTTTTCAATTACTTTTTTGAGTTAATCCTCCACATACATATACCAGGGATGTATTCTTTTGGCATGTCTTCAGTTCATTACATTTGTACTTAACCTATCTGAATATATTTTACACATGGCATAATGGTTGGGATTTTGCATATTAGAAATAAAAAGTAGAAATTTAACATTCTTATTTGTGAATTATGGAAGGAATTATGTATCTTTTGTTAAATTGCATGAATTTTCAAAGCAGTTGAAATTCAGAGTATAAGAAGTGTATCTTTTATGTTTAGAAAATCTAAAAAAAGAAAATACTTTCCTATTATCTTCCATTGAATTTTTATAGTCAGTTAATGATTTTAAGAAAAGAAATTTCAATGCAAATCTCAACTTCTTTTCCTCATGTTTAATAGTACAGTTTTCAAAAAAGTTGCTCTACTTGGGAAAAAAAAATAAAACAAAACCTTAGAATATAACAAAATTGGAATACAAAATGTGAAAACAGAAATCTGAGTATGGCATCCAAAATTAAGAATTATGTGATTTAAAATCCATGCATGCAGGAAAACCAAAGACAAAGATTTTTAGGAAGGTTCCCATTTTGCAAAGTCTACAAATTAATCACCGTGAACACTTTCAATAGATCATTTTTGGGGAATAAATAGAAAACTGAATTATGTGTATATACCTCAAAAAGAGGGATGCAGACTCGTCCATGGTTTGTTAATGTTTCCCATCCACAGCAAGTGTGTGGAAGGCTGTTTCCTCCACATGACACAACACCTGTCTGAATCTCAAGCATTGCATTACATGTTGCATCAAGCTACTTCATTTTCCATGAGTCAAATATTTAGTATTTTTGCTTAGCATTTGTCCTCAGAGCCTGAAATATGAAGTCTCTAGCCAAAGGCCTCTCAGAACTCACAACAGAGGTAGGGGAATATGTACCCTGTTATCTGGCCACAGGGAAGCCTTAGAGTACACTTAGGCTCTTTTTTTTGTCTCTACAGGATGACCAGGATAAGGAAGAGGACCTCTGCTTTTCCTCAGGAGACCTGTAATTGAAACATACTTCTGGGAGATAGGAGATCTCATTTCAAAGCCCTTCACTGCCCTGTATTCACCACATTCCAGTAAAGTGCCAGAATTTTTCTGGGCTGGAAGCCCTCTAAATCCTTCCTGTTTCCTCTTTCACACTTTGCATAAAATTATTAAATATGCATTGGAACAGGGCCTGGCATGAGAGTTTTTGGCTTGTCTTACATAATTGCCACAGAGTCCTGGGCATATTCATCTCCCCTCTCTCTTGCTCTCTCTTTCTTTCCTTTTGTAATAAATTAAGATATGCAAAGTGGGTGATCTGTCAGAGGATCAGTTGTAAGTCATCAATACAAAAAAAAACCAACCTTCTTATCTTCTAGGCTGGAGCCCATTAGACATGTGGGCTCAGGTCCCTGCAAAGAAAGGACAGATTTGAACAGGCATTGGGGGAAGCAATATTTTCTGTGTTAAACTAAACAACAATTAAATATGTATTATTAATGGGATACTACAATGTCTATATAATAGAAAACCTGGATAAAACCAGAGCAAGACATAACTGAACTGTGGGAAATCCAGTGAAGATATCTCCTTGTTTTGGAAGGAATCACTAGAATAAGGCTGGGGTTATTTCTCTTAGTGTTGGCCACAGCAGACAGATGCCATGAAGCATCTGCACTGTTCCTTACTGTATTTTGGGAGAGCTGAGGTTCTCCACATCTGAACAGCTCATACCTTCTAGGGTTATCTCAGGGTCTGCACAAATCTTTCACTTCTGTACTGTGTTTGGGGCAGTGGTTTCTGAAGGAGAACAGCTACCATGGAAGTCATTCATGAAATAATAAAGCTTATTTGAAATAAAAAGGCTTTAGATTGAGACAGCTTCATTGTCTACATCCAGGACATGGATAATCCATTTTTTGGGCAAATAGACTACAGAGAAGTAAAAGCAGACTGCAGGCAAGCTGGGAAGTAACATAGGGTAAAGGGATGCAATGGTAAAATTGGAAGAAATGGTTATATATGAAGAATGATGAAGTGGAAATCAGAAGCTGTTTTCAGCTTCCACAATCTGGGGGCTCATAAAGATTCTGCACAAAATTCTATTTGTAACTTTCAACAATACTTATTTAAGGTGGAATCTATCCTGTTCAAATGATAGTTTCCCAAAGACATTGAAAACTTGGCTGATCTCACATTAGGAGAGAACAGGGTAGAGAAAAAGCAGTTGTTTTATTCACCTCTGCGGTAGCAAATTTGAAGTAAGGGAGTTGTAAATTTTACTCTTATTGCAACTCTTCTGTGGGTTTGTGCTGTCATTCACTGCATTCAAAGTTTTCATTTAGTGCAACAAAAGCAAATATTTTATCCAAACTCTAAAAATGATCATATTTTTTTCCCCCAATGCAAGTAAAATATCTGGTGTTAAAACAGTGATGTTGCTGTGTAGCAGCAATTTTGCATTAATGCATAAATGTAAACACACTCATTTCTGCTCAGGATGTGTGTGGTAGAATTCCCAAGTGCAAAGTTCATCTGTGGTTTCCTTAATAAATATATGAACTGTTGATTATGAAGAGAAATTTCAGGGAACTCCTAGTTTTTGAAGCTGCAAGAATCCAAATTCCTTTAAAATGCAGGGGAGGAAGAGTGACTAAGTCCCTCAGGGCATCTTAATCTAAAAGAATTAGGCACCCATATCCTACTGAATCTTCCCCCCTCCTCCACCTGGCAGCGTAGACCTCGCCTGAGCATACTGTGTCATACATATCCCTGCTTGAAAGAATGCTTGTTTCAGCCAGATAAAGAATATTCATTTGGCTCTGATTCAGATGGATTTGAAAAGTATGATTTTTCTTGGAAGAAAACTGAATCCCTTAACTGTTTTCTTCTGCCACCACAGCATAACTACTGATTTACAGCAGCATGAGATCTATTTTTCCATCTACATAATATTTGGGGAAAGCTTATAGCAACATAAAGTGTAAATGAGTATAAGCAGAATGTGTTTCCTTTTCCTTCCTGCTTGTCTACACAGAGATGATCCTCACAGTATCTGTTTTGTGTTGAATGCTGCTTGTCAGGAGTTCTTTACACCAATGTTTGCACTGAAGGTGACAGCTCCTATTTGCCTACTGGGAAAAAGCTTCTCAGAAGAAGAGAAGCCAGCAAATCCATTCCTTCCTGGAGCAAAGCAGGCATTAGAATTGGTACCATCATCTCACCAGATGTTTACCAAAGGAAGCCAACTTTAAAATCTGGATGACTCGCCTGAAAATTGGTGCCAGGAATATGCTGTGAATCAATGTGTTTGGGTAGCCTAAACTTACCTCCTCCCTACCTGGCACAGGAATTTGTTTCCTGGGCTGTTTTGAAGATTTCTTTGCCTTCTGTCCAGTCATATGTCTGAACTTCACAGAACAATGTGTGAGTCAGTATCTTGTCAAGTCAGTTCTCTGCTTTTAGACTTACCTCCAATCTACTGCTCATTTCTGTAACTACATGTGTAGCCTCAGGGCTCAAAGACATAACAGAAATAGCAACAGTAACAAGAGGGGAAAAAATTTTAAAATGTAACAACAAACAAAAAAGAAACAGAGCTTCAAGACTAATGATTGTTCACTCATTCCGGTTATTTTCCAAAGCTCTCCTTGGAAATGGGTAAATACCGGAAGGATATTTACCCGTTTCTTTTCCTTTCCATGCCAGTGGTCAGTGTTTCAATTTGAAACATTCCTAGCTTCCACAGGAGGAGAATTATAAGGCTCCCTTACATATTCTTGTAATTTATTTCTTCTTTCATTAAAGGATTAAATGCATTTGCTACAAACCCAGTCTTGTAGTCACTATAATCCATGAACCTCTATAAACTGTAATGTGAAAGTTTGTGAACATTCTTTTCATGTGATGCAGTTTCATATATTCTTGGGACTGCACTTCAGTGTTCCACCATAACTCAGTTTAACTATACTGTTAGTGAGTAAAACATGGTTGTCAACATGAATGCTATTGTTTAATGAATAAAACATGGTTGTCAATGTGAATGTTATTGTTTTTTTCATGGATGTAGAATCACAGAAACGTTTCTGTTGGAAAAGAACTTCAAGATATAGTCCAACCATTGTCTGATTACTGTCTGATGCTAAAGCATGTCCCTCAGCACCACATATATGTGCCTTTTAAATACCTCCAGGGATGGGGATTCAACGACCTCCCTGAGGAGCCTGTTACAGTGTTTGATAACCCTTTTAGTGAAGAAGTTTCTTCTAATATCCAGTCTAAACCTGCTCTGGCATATATTGAAGTCTGGTGCAGCATATGTTGGTCTCCAGCATTCATCCTTCCGCAACAAGCAATAGCACGCAGTTACCTGGTATTAACATTATAGATGTATTAAACTCTTCATGTCAACAAACCATACCATTTGATAAACACCTAACCTTAATAAAATGTATTTTACTGATAGAGAAAATTAGTATAACTCTACATAGATTGTATCAGTTGTTAATTTCTCCCACTCTTACATGTTAGCAGTTTTATACATGGAGTCTGTGTTCCCTTAGTATCGATCTCATATGAACATACTTTTGTCTGCTAGATAGAAAAATGAATTCAAAATTAAATACAGCCATAAACCCCTACAAAATAGAACATAAAGTTGTTATCACATGTTGGTGATTGTTGTCAGTATTCCAGATTGCCTTTTTCTTTTTCTCCTCAGAGAGCTAGGTCCCTTTAGCTGTTTGATCTTGTCGCTCTTAAGCATATTTCTCAAACTTTCAGTTACACTTCTGACTTTTTTGTGAACTCTTCCTAATTAAGTCTACTTCTTAGAGCAGATGCATCTAACAAGACACAGTATCCCCAGAGTGGCAAACATAACAAATACAGAGGTAAGGCAGCTTCCCTCTCACTTCCTTTGGTTTGCATTATACTCTTTTTTGATGGGCAAACTGACATCAAGATCAGTCACAGTATCAACCCTCAATTTTCATGGTCCCTGCATTTCAGGAAGATCTCACATATTCTAAATGCATTGCCTGCTCCTTTGTTATAAAGTATATAAATTTTCATTTCTGGTTATGTGTTGGTCATATTAACCAGTTTCTTCATTACTCTTCATTCTCTTCTCACTCCTGATTTATCATGTGAAGGCATTTAGGAACAGGGTGTTTTCAAGACTGTTGATAAGAATATTGGATGAATATTGGATAGCAATGTAGTCTGAATATAAAAGAAAAATTAATCTTTAGGAATGCATAAACTTGATAATTCCCCATTAAAGAGTATATCTGGAAATGTAACAGCTAGCAAGGTTTTAATCTGTATAATATGTCATATGTTGATTTTATAATGTACCCTTTTCATAGAATAATGTCTTATAACAGTCAAATACCTTACAATGCTTAAGTATACTGCATCATATTTACCTTTATCAACAGGAATGTGTAATCTCATTGAAAGATAATTTGACAACAGTTGTTTTTGTAAGCCCATGTTGACTGACATTAATTAAATTACTCTACTTCAGATTTTGAGTAGTAAAGCCCTGTATCAGCCATTCTATTATTTTACCTTGTGTCACTGTCAAACTGTCAGGCATATAATTACCAGACTGTCCCACTTGCCCTTTTAAAATATTTGTATAGCATCCACTTTTTTCCAGTTCTCTGGAATAATGGAGTACTCCATTATGTCAGGACACATGCAAGTACAATGATAATAATAATTGTTTCTTGTTTTGACTTTTTAGAACAAAATAAAAACACCACTATACAGAGACTTCTTCACCTTGTTCATTTAAAACTCTGGAAATTTTCCTGACCTAGATACTAAATAAACTTCCCAAGCTGCCTTCTACCTGTAGGTAATGTTAGACTGGAAAATGGAGCTTATACTATTTTTACATTGGTTTAAACAGTTGTTAGGATTTTTTTTTTTTTGTTTAAAGTGAAATATACAATTCATTCTACCAGTCCACAGCCCAGCACAAGAGGTGTAACACATGTAGAATTACAGAATCATAAAATCATAGAATGGTTTCGGTTGGAAGGAATTTCTAAAGGTCATCTATTACATGTTTACTTGGCTATAAAGTCATCACTATTTTTCTATGAGCAGACAAAAATTAATCCAAGTATTCCTTATCACACTTTTAACATACCACCTGGATCTAAGCTGCAGGTCAGATATGGTCCCTAGTGACCATCACCACTTTTGCCATTTTTTATCTGCATTGTCTGAAGCCATTTTCTCTTGCCATTCTCTCTGTGGGAAAACATGCTTCCTTCCACAGAAAGCTCAACCTGTCTTAGAGGGATGTGATGACCTCTGAGTTCTCACCAAATAACATGAAGCTGGAACATGATTAGCATGTGCATTTTGCACAGGGAACTCGAGAAGCCTCATTAGTTCCCATTTGAAATTAATTCTAAAGCAACAAAATGAACAGACTGTAGATATGTGTGTGGAAGGAATCATAGACTCGTAGAATAATCACAGAGTCATAGAGTGGGTTATGTTGGAAGGGACCTTAGAGATCATCTACTCCAACCTCCAAACATTTATTTTGAATCCTAATTTGGTTATTTTGAACCTTAATTTGGATTTTCCCTGTATTCTTCAAAAGAGAAGAGAATCAGTCTGATACATCCAATGACTTTTGACAATTCCTCTGATCCTTCAAGAAGCCATGTAGATCAGTATCTATATATATTTCTTACTTTCCTTCCAGTGTGAAGAGGAACATCTCCAATTTTATTTGAGAAAGAACCACAGTTTGACCTTGCTCATGAAGAGAGTCCTTCTTTGGTGTCTGGCTCATGGTCTAGCTTCATAGCTGTGGGCAGATCCATGATCTTTCACACCCAGATCTAGGTTCTCTAGATCCAGAGCAGCCACCATGACTTTATGTATTTCTATATGATTTTTTTCCCCTTCCTTTTCAGTATATAAAATGACACAAAAAGGAAAGAGTTTCATGTAAAAGATTCCCTCTGGTGCATTGTTTTCTGTCTAGCTATGAATAACTCATCATAATTTTTGCAGAGGGATTTGAAGAAGAATTTAGAAAAGCACCAAATGGAAGTTCACTGAGAGTAATTCACCAATGGAAGAGGGTTATCAGGAGCACTTGTGCAGTCATTATAGGAAGCAAGTCTGAATATGGTGAAATGTGCTAGAACAGGCAAGGATTTTTTTAATGACAGAAATGTATATTATTTCTCTGTGATATTTCTGATAAAAGTTTCAATTTATAATTAAAGTAGGTCATCAAACAAGTCAATTTCTGGTAAAGATTTTGTGGTACCCTTTCTCTCCACTTCCTTCACCCTTCCTACAAAATACAAATCTCTATCCTGTAAACTTCTAAGCTTAGAAGACATGTTTAAACATGTCCTCTACCACCTCAGAAGTCTGCCTGCCAAAGGCTCCCATTCGCTGTTGACATCTGCTAGAAGCCTCAAGTATACCTACCCTGAGACTGGTTTTCTGGCAGTGCAGATGAAGGGGATTTACACACAAAAGCCAGAAACAAATTTTAGCATAACTTAGTCCTTTTTTGGAACACTGGGGGTTTGTTCAGAAGTTAACCTTTACCTCTTTAAATAATGGCTGTTGTCTTTTCCCTTTCTTAGCGATATCTCTTCTGAAGTTTGTTCAAAGCAGCAGAGGGACAGGAATGCATATTTCTGTATTGTACTTGGTTCAAAGGTCTCATTAAACTTATGCAGCTATGATGTTGAGTCTACAACATAATGGCAAGACGCCTTATAATTCTGCCTTACAATTAAGCTCTCACTCAACAGATTCTCCCAACCCCCAAGGGCTGAGCTCAGGAAAACTTCTAAACAATCAAGAAAGTGAAGCAGGTCTGTGTGCAGCATTAATGTAAAGTGAAAGAGCTTTACATAAATCCAAGGTAAAGCAAAGTAAAGGAGGGACTGGCAGATGAATGAAGGGTTGAACCACTGCCTTTGCAGACCCTTAGGGGTTTCTTTTGTTTGGAATCTGTTGATCGTATCCTTTCTGTCTCTTGTCTTTTCTGCTGTCTGTTAGGTGGTAGACAGTTTCAGACTAACCAAGACTACATCAACTGTTTAGGCCAGCACTAGCTTCAGTGGATTTAAGCCAATTTGAACTAGTCCAGCACAATGGCCTTAGTAACCTTCGAGGCAATGTATCCAAAATTTAGACAAAGAGCTGTCTTAAACTTGCCAATTCTCTGTATATGGAACTTGAAGTACACCTTTCCTATTCATTTACTCAGCATGAATTCCCTCAAGATGAAGGGCTGCATGTTTTGATTATTACAACATCCTTTCCTTTGGCCTCCAGACATGAAACTTTCTGTGCTCTGACCCATTCAGAGACCTGCACATCATTCCTGTGTTTTTACAGTGTAACATTCCCCTTTTGCCCTGTCACTGGCTTTCCATTCTCTACCAAGTCTAACAGAAGCTGCTTGTCTTCAGTTCTGACATCTTTTCCAGGTTTCCAGATATTTTTCTCTTTCATTACCTAAATGTTAATTCTGTGCCCATCCACCTCACCCATTTTCCAAACTTATTTTAAACATAATACTCTGTGACATTAGAACAGTGGGGTTTTGATGCAGTAAGCTGCCTGAAAACCAAATATCTAAATCCTTAATCTGTTTCATGACTAAAAATAAAACTGTTGTGACCTTGATATGGTCATCTTTTGCCTCATAACATACTGAATCATGTGGTACACTAAGGGCTTGTGATGGCCTCAAATTCAGTAAAATTGTTGATGGGCATGCTAATTGAGTAAAATGCTGCATTTTATTTCATTCCTCACCCAGTAGGAGAAGCCAGCATTTTGATCCAATGCTGCAGAATATTTTGGTATGATACAGAGTATGAATATCTGAAAACACAGTTCCCAAACAATTTGTATGTCCTGCAGCATTTTCTTTATCCATGTCTCACAGGGGACTGGGAACAAGGGAAAAAGAACAGGCTGGTGGCTGAATGGGTGGTACATATGATGCAAACAAATTCTACAAACCTTAGGGCTAGGGATTGTCTCTAAATGCTGTTTTCTGGGGGGTTTTGGTTTGGTTTGGTTTTTTGCCTGTAGAACCTGTAGAGTTATTGTTTAGGGCAATGGAATATTAGAAAAGAAAAAAATTATCATATTACAAAACCATTTTGTGCCATAAATACTTCCTTTCCTAATACAATCCCTTTCAAAGGCCTTATGCCAGAGGTCTCCAGGAACAGCCAAAATACTAACTTGTATTTTAGCAGGTGTAATGGCTTCCTAAAGGTTCAAAAAGTTCCACATAAAGTTACTGGGTCATGTAAGGGCAGCTATCTTAATATTTCCTAATTTTTCCTGTTAATCTTCCTTTTAAGAACTGCATGCTTTCATGTTATCAAATTTTATCTGCTTAAAATGTAGCTGTTTTGTGTGTGCTGTTCATTTTAATTTCCATCATAGTCAATGTAGAGGGCTACTTGCTCACATTGCAACATTGGTGGAATAAATACCTCTAAAAATGTGAATACCTGTCTACTAACTTTTAGGCAATTAACTTGAACAAGGCAGTTACATGTAGTCTGGTGAAGCAGTGTTCTTATGTAGTTTGACCAATGCAACTCATTCTCCATACAGTTTATCAGTGTGAGCAAGGGATTAGGCTCATGTGTATGTGATTCTCGTACCTATGTACAAGGTACATACAGTGAAATCCTGGTTCCCATAATGTTAATATGAAACTGACCATTTGCTTCAGTGGGACCAGAAATGAAATCAATACATAAATATTAGTTATAATATATTACATTACATGTCTCCAAATTATTTCTAGAATAAAGCCCTATTTATAAAAGATAACTTCATATAAAGCAGTTCAGTATAGTAGAAGGGTGCCAGGAACCAGAGTTAAAGGGAGCTGGAGATGTTCCAAATTCTGTTACCTGAGCAAATCTGAACTTCCTCATGTTTATAAAAAAGATATCAAATGTTAACCTGTACTTTAATTTACACTACCACCAGAAATATGTAAAAAAACATCACCAACAAATTATCTGCAAGGAGCACAGAAAAGTTGAAATAGTAGCTCTGTCTAGACTGTTTAAACTGAAGAACTGTGCCAAATGCAACAGCAAAGCATAAGCCTTAGATTATCCCACCAAGGAAGAACCACTATGGTAAGAGTAATCATAGTTCCTTGGAATAATAAGTTGATCTGTAAGGAACACACAAAAATGAAATAATGCCATTTCCACTGACTCATAATTAAAAACACTCATTCAGTCACCCTAGACAGACTTTGGGTAACACCAAAGAGGTCCTCTGGTTAAACCATGATGTTTCAGTGAATGAATTCATTATCACATCTACAGATTTTGCTGCAGTGATACAGTAACGCTGGATTAGTAGTGCTTACTACACAGTTCATATACCTGGCACAGGTAACTTGGGGCCTTTCCAAAAGACAATGTGTCAAAACAAACCTACCATTTAAATTATTGGAAAGGGAAATGTACAGTCAGTAGCACTTGGCTTTGCATGTGCTAAACTGTTGATATAATCACAAACACAATAAAACTGTCAGAACACTTCATCTACCCACTTCTAATAGCACATACATTAATTAAAACAAGCAATCTCTAATAGGATGCAGAACTTGCTCAAGTGTGCTCATGCTCATGTATTGAATTTCAGAGATGAGAATTCCTTCAGATTTCTTCTTTACAGTCAATGTTGGGTTTCTAAATCTTAGGTTATAACAGGGACATGTGGACCTCTGGCTTCTCTCAGAAAGGACTATAGAGCAAAGGATTATAGAGCAAAGTCTGGTTTAGGTCTTCATTTTATTTTTTTTTTTTTTTTTTTTCCAAAACTAGGAGCATTAGTCAACCATTTCTCTCTAGCTGGAGCTATGCCACTGAACCTTCTCTGCTCCCCAGAAGTACCTCCTCTATGATTAATAATCCCACACTCTCAGTTTTAGTAGAAAAGATAACTTGCATCATATAACTAACCCCTACCAGCTGAGTCCTTTTGATCTTTGCAGAAATGAGGGAGGACTTTATAAATAAAATATTCATTCTGGATAATATGTGCAATACATTTTTCCATTATCTAAAGAGAAAGGAGAGAAAATCTTTGACTTACAAACCTAAAATCTTCTCATCTACCCTCTTTTCTTCTTCCTGTGAAGGAAGCTGTTGCTTAGCTCAACCACATTGTTATGAGTAATAGTATTTCTACTACAGACATAGATTTTTTTTGATTTTTTTTTTCAGTTTGATTGCACAAGCCAGGAGGCTCAAGAGTTAGTTTCCTTAAGATACTTTATCCAATATTTACTGGCTTACAGAGCAAAACTGTGAAATTCAAATAGCTGGTAGTTTCCTTTTCTTCTGTTTTGATATCTCCCTCAGTGAAAGCGACAGACCTAAATTTAATTAGTGCTTCACCTTTACAATAGAGACTGATAAACTGTGCTTAATATTTGCAATTATTGTTTTATGATAAACTCAAGGTGTTCACCACCTGAATTTCATTGAAGAAAAAAGGTATCTAATGGTAGGAGATTTTTACTTTTTTTTTTTTTTTAACTACAACCACTATAGAATATTCTTAATGCTGGAACTGTTAAATCAACTGGCAGTTAGTTTCATAATTAAAGTTCTGTTGGTTAGTCAAATATCTTATGAGATTATGTTTCATCATACAATGAAATCAATGGTCATGTATATAATTGTCTTAAATTTCAGGAATTTTCTCTCTTACCAGAGGGGTCCCAAGGAGCTGCATCCTACTAAATCCTGAAAAAACCTTTCAGGAGGTGATGACCTCATAGCAAAAAAGGCATTTCAGTTTTTTTTTTTTTTTTTTTTTTCCTCCAGGAAACCCAACCAACCAACCAAACTTTGGCAGTCTAAACTCTTACAGGTTATTCCCAGTGTAGGGAAAGAAAGACCTAAAATGAAATCCTCTCCCTCATGATAATTTGAACTGATTATTTTTTCTTGTATTTATATTAGCAAATTTACTTTAATCCCATGTTAAAAGTATTGTAGCTAAAATGAACGCTACCATGGAATCATTTCCTTTACTTCTTAACTTCTCTTCTTACCATTGCCACCCAGGATCTTATATCTTTTGATCCTTTTCCTGATTCTTAAAAAAACATCACTGTCCATCACAAGTTTAACTGAGGTTTAGGACAGTTGCTATTTTTGCTGTTTCTGGTTTTTTGAGTTTGAGTTTTTTTTTGCTTTCCTGAGCTTAAGCTTGTATGAAAAAAGCAACACTGGATGTATAAAAACTGAGAAAAACATATTCTGCTCTCTAATCTGTTTGTTTTCCCTACTGTACCACGGCATCCTCCCTGTTTCTCTTCTTCTTTGGTGTTACAGTAAGGCTAAATCCAAAAAGAGCTTAGATTTGCTCTCAAAATGGAATCCAGATTGTTGTGCTAGGTGCCAAGGTTTTCTTTGCAACAGCAAGAAGAAAGAAAAAGATTATGATAAGCTTCAGAAAAGTAACCCGGCCAGTCCCCTGAGCAAACCTAGTTGATTGGGAGATCTAGGCAAGGGGAAATACATTAGAAATACAAGCAGTATGTTGTCTGAAATTTTACCTCTCTCTGGAGCTTAAGTGTATTACTCCAAACTTTTGTGGTTGCATATTTAGTAGTAAGCAAAATAAGCCACAAACCATTCAGTGATCCTAGGATTAACTGGCATATGACATTTCATCCAAACCCTCTTCCCCACCACAGAAGAATAGCCACAACAATAGACTCTATTTGCTCCTGAATCATAGCTGGGTGTTGTTTACAAGAGTGATACTTAGCCTGGACCAACAGTTCAATTGCTTCTGCCAGTGATTTGTCTGTGTAAGGTATTGTATGGCAATTCTTGGGCACATGCCTTGGCTTTGTCACATTGACTAGTTTAGATGTAAGGGTTGTGTCCACCATCTCAAAATAAAGGAATCAGAAACAGAATCACAGAATCAACCAGGTTGGAAAAGACCTCAGAGATCATCAAGTCCAACCTATTACATAACACCTAACACCTCCTGACAACTAAATCATGTCTCCAAATGCCACATACAATCTTTTTTTGAACACCTCCAGGGATGGTCACTCCACCACCTCCCTGGGCAGCACATTCCAATGGCCAAACCCTGTGTTTTCTTTCTCAACTAATTTCTCTAATTCTTGTGCTCTTTTTAAGAGGAAGGGTATCACAGCTTGTCTCCTATGTACTTGTTTGGAACTTCAAGTCTCTGAAGTTTATTAAATCTTGTGCTGTCTGATTTCCATGCCATACAAACATGATAAGCCATCCCAGCTGATGTTTGCTACATTTCTTTGATGAGACCTCTGCAAGCAACAGCTTGTATTAACCTCTTCCCCGCCCCCATCATGTACTGTAGCATTCTCATCTTTCAAACTCAGTAGCTGATCATCTCTTTTTCCTTCCTTTCCATCTTGTATCTTTAGGTCTCTGTTTGATTTAAGAAATTAGAAACACAAAGTTATTTGCTCCCTGTTTTCCTTCTGACAGTATTATTGCTTTGACACTGAAATCCAAAGAGGGAGATTAAACAAACATTAATTACTGTTATTATTACCATCCTCAAAGTAGCAATGTGGAATAGTTAGCATTTATGTGTAACATTTGATTTAAGCAGTGAAAAGGTGAAAAATTGCAGGATGATAATTGTTAATAGATTAATCTTGCATAAGGGTGGAAAAGGCCACATCTTACCTGCACCTGCTGCTTTTTTCTCTACCAATAATCCTAAACTCAGATTAGGAATTTATGTTATGAAGCTCTTTCAGTGTATGAAATCCTGAGGATATAAAAACATTATTTATTTCCATATAACTTACAGAAATATGATTGTCAAGATTTTCACTTGAGCAGAGATTCACAATAGCAATTAAACTGAAATGCAGAACTCTTAGCAAACTGGCTCTTGTGTCAGTTGCCATAGTCAAAAGAAGTCAGGTTTCCCATGCAACATACAGGGAAAATTTCACCAGTGTTTGCCTAACATCAAACATCGAAGTAGGGAGATATAATAATTGAAAGGACATATAGTGCAAAAAGTTTCAAGAGTTGTGAGTTGTATGGACAGGCTGATGATGACTTGGTTGTTTACTGTCTTCTGGTACAAGAATGAGAGCACATCAAATGAAGGCAGAGTTTTAAAAGAAACAAAAGGAGATGGTTCTCTGGTAGCAGGTCTATAAAATTCTTTGCCAAAGGATGTTGGGAACACAAGAAATTTATGTGGATTCAATCAAAGACAAGACAAATATTTAGAACAGACATCTGTTGGGGGTTCCCAAACAGACAAACCATACCAGGCTTTGGAAATTTCTCAGGCTGAAAAGAGCTGGAAGATGGAACGATATGATGAGGAAATTATGCTATATTTTTGTCAGTCTACTTCATCTTCCCTTGGCATCTACTTACAAACACTGTTCATTGGATTTGCCTGTTTAAAAGCACATCAGCCCACTGGTGATGAAACCAGCCAAACAGATCCTGGACATTCTTCTTTGTTCAAAGGGATTCAGGGAAATTTGAGAGTAGCTCCTCCTCTACGGGTGCTGGGCACACCACACTACAGCAGAGAGACGTTTGGTGCACCTGGAGTCCTTGATCCTTGCTGCACATGACTGAACAGAAGATTAGTCTGGGTACTGGTGGCCAGTTACTAGAACTGGTGGAGGTTTGAGCAATTTGAGGACTGCTGATGTTGAAGGAAATTGTACCTTGCTCGCTGTAGGTGTAGGGACTCCATTTGAATCAGGGTAGTTGTTCTTTTATGCTTTTGATAAAGCTTAACATAGACACTGAAATTCATCCTCTCCATTCTGTCTCTTTTCTCCAAGGCTAGAGACATATTTGCATCTCACTTTTCTCCAGCTGTAGACAGAACAGCTCAGATGAGGTGGGCAAAGAAATGCTTACTTGGTGCATCCAGAGTAGTATTTACATACAGAATTCAAATACTCAGTGATGTCAGGGATAAAACACTTTCAGGCAGAAGTTTAAGTGTCTGGAAATTTTCATCTATTAAATTTAATTGATGAAGGTCTTTTGGCATCTTTAGAAGAAAGTGGTAACTGCATACAAGCTTTAAGAAAATGCTGATTTTGGCCCAGTGGTTTCCATCTCAGCAGATGAGAGCATTCACGGCTGTGCTTGACCTTCAGAATGACCTATTCCTCTGTACCACAGGAAATCCCTTGACAAGCTGTTCCAGCAAGAGGCTGGGAATGACAACGGCAGCCAAAAGGGAGGAGAGCTATAGAAAGGTGAGGCAGGGAGCACGCTGCAATAGCCCTGAAGGGTCACCGAACATGAAGTGTGCTTTATGTCACTGTGTCAAAATTATCTCCCCATGGGATGGCTGTCTCCTAGCATACAGACATTATTGCTATGGAGTGGACAGCCTACTCTAAATCCTCAAGTGGAGGAGGTTAAAATAGAATAGATCATACTGTAAGACTGAGAATAAAATAGAATAGATCATATTGTAAGATTTCCTGTCTCAAGGTCAATCATATGTCTCAAAAATTAAAACTTTTAAAATAATTTGTTTTCAAAGTTTTGTCCTCATCTGGCCAGCATTTCGTAGTTATACATTTGCCTTGAGCAACAGCTCCTCTGATTTTCATGTGAATTGTGTTTATACATAGCTTTTTTGACATAGTACATTTCACAAAGATAGTGGCCAACTCTCTTCAGACCTTTGTTCATGTAAGATAAAACTCCTTTGATTAATTTGCAGTCTTCGGTGCTGAATCAACAGAGAAGAGGCACATTAAAAAAGCATCCTCAGTCTCTGATATCAAATCAGCCCTGATATGTATATACTGCATCCCCTAATTTGGAAATGTACTGGAAGTTTTCACTCTTTTATAAGAGCAGTATGATTTAAAGAAATATGTATGTAACTCAGTGTATATATTTAGGCTTTTTAAGTCATGTTTTTCTATATGTTATAGTTCAGGTATACTCCAATAATCTTGAAACACAATATTCAATAACGTGTTCAAGTCCATGGGACCCGATGGGATACACCCACAGGTACTCAGAGAACTGGCAGATGAGGTTGCTAAACCCCTCTCTATTATATTCCAAAAGTCATGGCAGTCTGGGGAAGTCCCCACAGACTGGATAAGGGGAAACATTACTCCCATTTTCAAAAAGGGTAAGAAGGAACAACCAGGGAACTACAGGCCAGTCAGTCTCACCTCTGTGCCCAGAAAGACCATTGAGCAGATCCTCCTGGAGGCACTCCTGATGCAGAAGAATAGTGAAGAGGTGATTTGGTACAGTCAGCATGGCTTCACCAAGGGCAAATCCTGCCTGACAAACCTGGTGGCCTTCTATGAACAGGTGACAGCATTAATAGATGAGGGGAGAGCAACTGATGTCATTTACCTGGACCTGAGCAAAGCCTTTGACACTGTCCCACACTACATCCTAGTCTCCAAACTGGTGAAACATGGGTTTGATGGGTGGACCACTAGATGGATAAAGAACTGGCTTGATGGCCGCACCCCAAGAGTGGCTGTCAATGGGTCCATGTCCCAGTGGAGGCCAGTGACAAGCGGAGTCCCTCAGGGATCACTCCTGGGACCAGTCTTGTTCAACATCTTTGTTGGTGACATGGACAGCGGCATTGAGTGCACCCTCAGCAAGTTTGCTGATGACACCAAGCTGTGTGGTGCAGCAGACACGCTGGAGGGAAGGGATGCCATCCAGAGGGACCTTGACAGGCTGGAGAGGTGGGCACAAGCCAACCTCATAAGGTTCAACAAGACCAACTGCAGGGTCCTGCCTCTGGGTCAAGGCAATCCTAGGCACAAATACAGGCTGGGCAGTGACTGGCTGGAAAGCAGCCCTGAGGAGAGAGACTTGGGGGTGCTGGTGGACAAGAAGCTCAACATGGGCTCTCAATGTGCACTTGCAGCCCAGAAAGCCAATCAGATCCTGGGCTGCATCAAGAGAAGTGTGGCCAGCAGGTCAAGGGAGGTGATTCTCCCTCTCTACTCAGCTCTGGTGAGACCCCACCTGGAGTACTGTGTCCAGTTCTGGAGCTCCTATTACAAGAGGGATATGGACGTGCTGGAAGGTGTCCAGAGAAGGGCCATGAGGATGATCAGAGGGCTGGAGCACCTCTTCTATGAGGACAGACTGAAGGAGGTGGGACTGTTCAGTCTGGAGAAAAGAAGGGTCTGAGGTGACCTAATTGTGGTCTTCCAGTATCTGAAGGGGGCCTACAAGAAGGCTGGGGAGGGACTTATCAGGATATCAGGTAGTGATAGGACTAGGGGGAATGGAATGAAGCTGGAGGTGGGGAGATTCAGGCTGAACATGAGGAAGAAGTTCTTCCCCATGAGAGTGGTGAAGCCCTGGAATGGGTTGTCCAGGGAGGTAGTTGAGGCTCCGTCCCTGGAGATGTTTAAGACCAGGCTGGATGAGGCTCTGGCCAGCCTGATCTAGTGTGGGGTGTCCCTGCCCATGGCAGGGAGGTTGGAACTGGATGATCCTTGTGGTCCCTTCCAACCCTGACTGATACTATGATACTATAATCTTGAGTCTTCCAATAATCTTAAAACAGTGCAATGAATCTCTGTTGTTTATGTTATTACTGTTGTCTAGAACAAAATTAAACTGGAATTGCATTAATTTATATTGCTTAAGATCTAGAGCATAGTTCCTATCATTTTATAAGTGACTGTGTCATGCACATTGATATTTTCATTTTATTTTGTTCATCAGTTCTTACATTATAAATAGAGTTGTTTTATCAATTCAAGAGCATAGATAGTGGATAATAAGTTAAGAATACTTCACTAATGAATAGTTTGAATAAAATTTCTCAAAACCTGCTGGGACTATAATATTTAAATCTCATCTGACAATATAGTATTCAGTTGGACTGGCACTCATAAAATAGACTACAATCAAACTCATGCTTATTGGTGGACAAACTTTGGAAGGCAACATTTGTACTTCATTAACTGCAAAATCATGAGGGGTTTATTTATTTTATAGGATTGTGTATGATGTACATAATAGGTGAGTTGCTTGCTTGCACCTGTTTAAAAGGTTATGAGGACACTTATAGTAGCAAAAAAAGAAAAGTTGGGTTTCTTTTTGTAGGTTATAAAATACAAACAAGTGAAAGCAAAATAACTGCAGACTGTGTCAAGAATATCTGAAGGAATAACCACCCGTTAAGCAATTAGGGATCTGTTATGCTCTGGCCAAACCAGGAGAGGAAAAGTAGCATTTCTAGAGGTCATTTAAGTGCCAGTTCTCTCATTAGGAAAAAAAAAATATATATTTTGAGAGGTCTGTAGAGCTCTAAACGATACACCAGCAAACAATTTGCATTGGTGTATCTGCAAAAGCCATCAGCAGCAGAACATCAGGCAGCTTGGAAAAGATTTACTGTCCTTGCAACACTTGTTAAGAAACCGGGCTACTGGTGTGTATTGACATGGCAGCCCCAGTGCTGAAGCCTTCTGCTCCCACCAGTAGTCATATTGTAGCAGCTTTTGGGTATGTGAATGCAGCGTAAAAGCTAAGGGGAAAAGTTACTGCCTGCTCACAAACACACTCAAGGCTCAGAGTCAGCATGGATTTGAGATGACTGCAAATTACAGATACATGTGCCATTAGAGTTTAGGGTAATCTAGACCCTGTGAACTTTGTAACAGTACAGACTGTAGCTTACCATTATAGATCATTTTTGGCTGGTTTAGGTCCTTAAAATTACTAAGTAGAAATTCTTCTTGTGCTTCTGTTTTTCATAGTGAATATTTTAAGAGCAATCTATTGCGAAGCAGCATGCAATCTAAATTGGCTCACTGGGCTAACTTTACACCAGTTGAGAAGTTTGTCTATTGATTTTGCTTGAGAAGGACATAAAGCAGATATAAACTAATGCAATTAGAAAAAAAGTCCTTTAAACTGACATTTAAATAACGGGTTATCAGAAAAAAAATTGTTCCAATTATTGCCTTCACAGTTCTGAACATTCATCTGATGATTAAATGTATTTGTTCATTTGTGAGTGAAGATAGTCTCCTTCCACACTAGTTCTTACAGTGTTCACACATCAACAGGTCTTTATTAAAGTTTTACAGCACCTATGTGCCACTTTCTGATCAGTAATCACATTTATTCTTTTCACTGATGACTTTGTCTGGTTTATGGTTTGTTTACAAATATCTCCTTAGTTACACATATGTTGATGTAAGCCTTTGGATGAACTTTTCAGACAGTGCTCTTGGGGCTAAAATTCACCACACCTTTTTGTGAGTGGTGTCTTCCTTTGCAATCACTGCTAACTCTTCATATGTTTTATACTTGTTGCAGGTCACATTACAACAGCTAAGAAGCTGGTCCCAGAAATTATTCCTATACTGTTACTTGTGATGTAACTTAATGTTGCTGTATGAAACTGTCAGTCATATCTGTGCTGTCAAAAGAAGCAATATGACTAAAACAGAACTCATTGATAAAGTATTTAAAATAACATAACTGTGACTTTAGATCAGGTAGAGATTTTATGTTGTGCTGGCTTCTGATAAAATGGAAGTGTATCAAAAGTCATGTTTAAAAGCTGGAGACAGTTTTCACTGCAGATAAGGATGGAAATTATTTTGCTTTGGATGCACCTACTGAACAAATGTATCATTTATTCACGAATTGTCCCAACTCTGAGTATTTTTCTTGGGAGGAGATGGAAAACAGGATGTCAATATCTTATCATTGAAAGACTGAAATGCTCAGAGTATATACACTGGAGCAAGATCTGATTTCTGAGAGTACAAATGCCTGGAGAAAAATGCACTTGAATTCACACTTGGTTTTGAATTCACACTTGGTTTGGTCATGCACTTAATGTCATTGAAAAGCCCCATGGTATCCTTTCTTATTTCCACATGCCTCCACGGGAGTACAAAAATCTGTCTCATGTCTTGGTTGACCTGAGGAATCTCAGGTCGTACCAGGTGGCTATGTACAAACTAAACAGAGCCTCTAGTCTTTAAAAACAGTGTGATATGGATCACATTAACTTCTAAGGTCAGGAGTAAATAAAAATTCTATAGAACCCTGACTCAAGAACAGACATTATGAAAATAATAAGGTGACCAGTCATTATCAACAGCTCTCCCATACTTCCTCTTAGCTATAAAGATGTAAACCAGAAAATACTAAAGTTGAATGTTGAAAGCTGTACTGGCAGAGCTCTTAGATACAGAATTTGACATATCTTTTGTTTTCAAAACCTGTTTGCAAAATCCAAAGGTTCTTTAAAATGTTTATTTTTCCCTCAAGGAGTCTAGTAATTGGTGCCAACAGGCTAGCTGTCAAGTTCCAGTATTATATGTGTGTGTAGAGAGGAGTTGGATTAATGGAAAAATTCATAAGAAAGCATTTCAATGTTGATATTTCCAAATGGTTTGTGTTAATAATAAAGGGTAGGGGATAAATCATTTCAAATGATTGATATCTGGATTTGGTTTCTAAAATCTCTGTCTTAACTGAGATAATTCTAAGACATGACACAGCTATGTCTTTGTGTTAAAGGAGTCTGTTAACTCTTATGGACTCCAGGATGGGATAATGAAGTGACTGTAGACCCATGTTAACCTTTAAAAGTACAAAAAATAACAACAAAACTGTTTAAAAATCCAGGGGAATACATAGCATCCATTTATATGGACCTCATTAGCTCCATGTAAAAAAAGGGTAGAAAGGATTTGAATGTTAACAAGTCACCAGAGAACAGGGACTTTAAATGAGATTGATTAAAAGAACAAACTATCTAGAACATATGCTAATTTACCATTCTTTAAATAAACTTTTGATAACAGCAGCATGTGCAGTCAAACCTGCCAAGTGTCAGCTATTTATTAAGTATAGTTAAAGATCTTGGATAATTCCTTTGCAAGAAATGAATATTTTCCAAAAAGGCATTTGATTGAATGATCAGAAAAGCTTCTCTATTGGTCTAATACTTCAGTCTTTCACTCACTGGGATCTTAAAATTAGGGCGAGAGTAACAGGATGATTAGTTTTCTAGTTACAGTAATTTTTTCATTTCTCTAAAGTAAAACTATTTTTTCTTTCACTGAGTCTACTTTATAACCTCCTGTGTAAGCCAGAATATGAAGATTTTGCTTCACTGTACTGTCTTCAGCCATTGAAGTCCTATGATGTTCAACCAGCAGCTTCCAAAGGATTGGTTTTCAGCTCCTCCTGGGCAGGAATAACCCCAGGCATCAGCATAGGCTGGGGCTGTCCAGCCAGAAAACAGCTTTGCAGAAAAGGACCTGGAAGTCCTGGTGGACAATAAGTTGACCATGATCCAGCGCTGTGACATTGTGGCAAAGGCTGATGGTATCCTGGGCTGTATGCATTAGCAAAGTATCTAAAATTCAAGGGAGGTGATAATTCACTCAATTTGTCATTCACAAGGCGTATCTGGGGTGATGGATTCCATTCTGTGCTCCCCATTACAAGACAGACGTGGACACACTGGAGGTAGTCCAGCAAAGAACTGCAAAAAGGATTAAAGTACTGGAGGCCAAGAGAGCTAGGAATGTTCACCCTGGAGAAGAGAAGACTCAGGGGAACCTTATCAGTGTGTATAAATATTTGATTGGGGGAAAGGAGTTGAAAAGAAGAGGGAGCTAAACTCTTTCCAGTGATGTCTAGTGAACAGAGAATAGGCCACAGATGCAAACTGAAATACAAGACATTCCATTTAAACATAAGAAAAAGTTTTCCTTTGAGAGTGGTTGGACACCGGAACACACTGCTGAGAAACACTGTGGAGTTTCCATCCTTAGAGATATTCAAACCCTGACTGACAAGGACCTACATAAGTAATCTCTTCTGAGCAGGAGGTTGGAAAAAATGATCTTCTAACCTATTCTGAGCCACTGTGAGTCTTTTTAGTTTCCTTAACAACAGATATATGTGATCCTTTAAAGATTGGAAGAGAAACACATTCTTTATGCTTCCAATATGACAGCAAAATGTTTCCACTGATGAATGTGATTCATCAGTTTACACAGGAATGCCAGATTTTTGAAAAATAGTGCCTGCAGACACAGTTTGGCAGGTAAACCCAGCTACATTAAAAAAACAAAACCAAAAAGTTGAGCTTGTCTGACTGAGGTACTAAAACAAATACATTAGTATTGGGTTTACACCCAGGAATCCCAGGTGTATCAGGTAGTTGCTTCCCTGTTTAACTCTTGCTCATTTTTATGTAAATTACTTCTCTGGTTCTGTTTCACTGTTAGTCTGAGACTCACACAATCATCTGCAGTGAAGGGAAACTTTTTTCTACTTTCTTCAGAGCAAAGTACAAACAGCAAAAATGAATTGACCTTCAAATGTAGAAGAAAAAAAGGCCTCTGGAGAAAGAATCAGCACTTTGAAGTGGAATTTGGACTCTGAAAAACATGCTTGTTAACTAGGGCCAGGTGAGAAAATCCTTACTGATTCTTCCTTCCAGAGTGTCTTCTTTATATTAGTATAAATTTAAAATGCATTCTCCTGTTTGTTTTGGCAGGACTGAGCAGGGTTGTTCATTAACTGTGATCCAGAAAAATGGAGATTCCTGAAAATACATTATCTGAGATAAGGAACTAGTGTTAGGATCCTGGGCAAATTCTTTTCTTGGCACCACTTTCTTTTAAAAAGTGGCTACCAGAAAGATATCATTCAGTGTTTATGCCATACCTTAATGCTTAGAGCACTGTCTGCAGAATTTTCAGACCTGGGTTTCATTTCCTGTTCAGTCTGAAAGGGTCCAAATTTAAAAATTCCCCATCCTCGGGAAGTTCCTTAACTCTGGGGCTGGGCTGGGAACAGACAGACCCTCCTGCATCTCTCCTTTTAGTGCTATGCTATTTAACAGAGGAATGAAAGATTTATGAGATTAGCAAGCAAAACACTTTAAGTTTATTCTTTCAGCCGAAAATGAAGAATTTTATTTTGTTTCCTGCCTTGGTCCCTGTTGAAGCATTTTACATGAAGCAGTTCCTAAATGGAAAATAGAAATCAGAGCCCAAAGTATCATGATGTCTTCCGTTCAGCAGGGATGATTCCTTCTTTTTAAGCACTTCTGAAGAGAGGGTCATGATGCCTATACAATGGTTAGTTTGCTTTCTACTAAGTAAGAAACATGGGTCCCGTGTCTGGTTTGGCATTAGGGATTCCAAACTCCTTTCTAGAAGGCTACCTTATCCACAAAGACAGATTGGCTATTTCGGAAGGGGTTAATCATCATTTTTCATGTGTCCCAGTGTGCAACTCACAGGCCAAAGACAAGTACAAGCAAAATGGAAGTTCCTCTGCATTAGAACAGTTTGGAATCTAGTGAAGACCTAATTTCTAAACTCTCCTTTTTTTTTTTCTTTTTCTTTTCTTCCAATGACAGTTTAGTGTAAACTGCGTAAACAGCTAACAGCATAGGAAATTAAACTCAGATTTCAGTTGGAATCCTTCACAAGGAAAGTAAGTGTGGAACCACAAAGTCTTTTCTTTTGTCTGAATGATCAGCTGTTACAAAAATAATGGCATAATGCTGGTGTGGCACAATTTAGAGACTTCCCCTCCCCCCAGGGTAATATTTTTATGTGGATAAGGTTTCAAGCGAATACAAGAGCATCCAACCTCTGACTCAGATCACAGACTAGATGGTAGGGGAATATTCAGGCCCACACTTATGACTGATATTTTTGCTAGGGTGCTCCTGGGTATGTTTCCTTTTATTGCATAGCTATTGGATTGCTCTAAGATACTCTTCACGTTATGTATACACAAACTTGGTACCGAGTTTGGGGCACTGTGATCCAGCTGCTGGGAACAGACATCTAGCAGTCACTCAGCTTGGTGCCTAACCTGTCAATGTATTGTTCCTTCACCAGCCCAGGTTCCAAAATCTGCATTTGTTTTGTCCCCTAAGGATGACTCAACTCATACTTATCTGCATATTTTTAGTAAATTTGCACAGTTCTTTGAAGATTTCTGAATATTGACTTACAACAAAAACATTTTTAATCCTGGTGTAAATCTCCTGGTCATTAAATTGAATAACATATATTTATATAGATATAATTCATTTTGTATTAAATAATACAGCTACAGCAAGATGTACAGCTGTAATATATCTTAGAAGGTAAAGACCAACAACAACAAAAAATATTATGTGCTGAACCATTAGCAAATCACTGATTCTTTCTCCAGGTTGAGGCAGGCATCTCAAGAGGGGAAAAATATTTCTAGAATTACAGCAAGTTAGTTCAACAGTAAGCATGCAGTAATGAATTCCTGGGCTAGGAGAACATGGCTCTTGTGCTGCAGAAACTGGCCAAGGGAAAACTATTTGGATGCAGTCAGAAAATATCCCAAATGACACTGGAATCTAATAAATACATACAAGAGGTTTAATCCTTTTTTTTTTCCATAGTTCTGTTGATATGAAGTAGAAAAGGCTTTAAATGGAAATTGGTGTGCCACAGAAGTGAGGGTGTCTTGAAAGTACAGCTCTTTGAGGACCTGACTGCATTCTCATGGTTCCCAGATGGTTATCTCCTTTTCTAGCTAAAACCAGACCATCTAATACATATTGATCTATCACATATAGTGAAAAAGCTGTCAGATGCTCAGCTGGTTTAAATCAGCACACATTCACTGGTGTCAACAGGCTTTTGCCAGCTTACACAAGAATCAGATACTGTGTGCTAGCATTTTATCTAAGGCCAGCTTGGATTTGTTGCAGCAAATGTGTGAGAAAGAGAAGATGTTTCATAAAAGACACTCTATTTCCTTTATTCCAGACCATCTTGGTGTTGAAGTAGTTTCTGGCCCAATTTAAGAGCAGCTGTTGGCTGGGGTACTTCCACTTGCTGCAGGGTGGCAGCTTTCAGGTCAGTAGCATAGAGAGCATCACAGGAAATAAACAGCATGAGGATGTGGAAAAAACATTCAGGTAGTTACAGAAGGAAATGATTTTGTAAGCTTTGCCACAAAGTTTCCTGTAGCAGCTGACAGATATAACTGGCTTCAAATGATTATCCTGTATTTTTTGAAGTCATCAGTCTTGACTTTCCATCTGTGTCACTATAGAATTTTAAAACCAGATATTCATTCATTTATTCATTCATGGATTCTCCTAGTCTCTAGCCTCTCTAAGAGCAACAGAACAACTCCACAATTTATTGCAATGCTTTTTTGCCTCTCCAAGCTCCATCAAAACCTTTTTCATTCTTGGGGGAAAGAAAGAAAAGAAAACAAACCCAAACTCAGATTTCTAAGCTCTTTCTTCCTTAAGGGTGGCTGATGTCTGGATTCACAAAATGGTTTTAATTAGCGATCAGTATCTCCTGATATCAGAACCACATTTACAAGGGGCCTTTGTGGTCACAGAACAGATATGTTCATTGTGCAACTCTTTCCTTCAGACAAATTCTCATACTCTTCTGGTACTTGCAGTTATTCTGTAAAAAAATTATATTAACTTTCTAACTTTGTCTTAACTCCTGTCCATTTTTTATCAGAAATATTCATTGGTCATTAAGCAACCAAAACCTGTCCATTTTCTATTATCCAGAAGTATTTTGAGATCAAGAATGATATCTTCAATAGATGGAAACAATGCTAAGAGATGAAAAATGCCTGCAGGATCTATACCAAGCAAGATTGCTGACCCTTTGTTGTTGTGTTTACTGGCAGCAGTGCAATATCCAGATCTAACATGCACAGTTTCCATTAAAATTAATGGGAGCTATTTTAGTGTAGGCAACTGTGAGGGCATGTATTAACCCAATCTGTTTGACATATGTGCAACCTTGCACCATCTATGTCAGAACACTCTCACAAGACAACTCACCAGGCTGTCTTCAGCTACACAGAAAATGAATGAATGAATACATTTCTATTGACAGAGGGTTTGCGTGGTTTTGTCCTGGATGAAAAGCTGGTCCTCAGACTGCTACAAAGCACACTTTCCTTGAAAACAGCTCCCACTTCCTTTCCAGTGGTTCTGATACTCTTGGGGAAAAGTGACAGAGACAAAGAATGAAAATTAAATCAAGCATCTTCAGTCTATTAAGTTGAATTTGGATTTAACTCAGCTGCAGGTTATTGGAAAAGTCAAGATGACAATTCAGGATTCTACAGAGGAAAGCTTTTGTTTTAAACTCTTGGCATTGTTTTCTATCGATCCACACTGTTGCATCCTACAAAGCACATCCCTTTCTTTTTTTTTTTTCCCCAAACCAATTTGAGTAGAGAGAGGAAAAATATCTTCTAAATACCGTTTTGTTTGTTTCATTCTCTGATTTCATACACTAACACTAAACCTTGCTTTCTCTTGGGAGTGACCCCTTTAAGTTACTGGAGTTTGCATTGGATAATTATTAACAGAATATAACCATGAATTTACCCCCATAATTATTTCATGAAAACATACATTTACAGAAGAAAGAGACACTGATGATACAGAAAGTGAAAATACCCGCAGATCTTTGTTTCCCCCCACCCCCCATGTGGTTACATGTTACATACATTTAAATATTTTGTTCTGAGATAATATGCAATGATACTTTGAAAGGAGGGAGAAGACAGAAAGAAAGACAAGCCAAACATATTCAGAAATTAAACATTTACAGATGGGAGCTTCCTTATTTTTTAATATCAGTCCTAAAAAATTATGTATTTTGGCTAGTAGACTTTGCTTCAGCCTTCTTCAAGGACAATATTTAGTATTATCACCAGCAGTCAAATGAAGCTGCTGTAGTGCTACAGATCACACTGGTTTGCATCTCTCTTCAATCTGCCCATGATAAACCCACAGGAAGCACATGGACCTAGCGGATTAGGTCCAGAGGAGGATCACAAAAATGATCAGGGTGTTTGCAGCAACCCTGCTATGAAGACAGACTGTGGGAAATGGGGTTTCTGGCCTTGAGAAGTACCTGAAAGGGGTCTACAAGAAGGCTGCAGAGGAACTGTTTCCAAAGGCCTGTAGGGATAAGACAAGGTGCACTGGTCTGAAGTTAGAAAGTAGATTTAGACTGGAGGCTACGAATGAGTTCTGTACCATGATGGTGGTGGAACATTGAAACAGGTTGCCCAGAGAGGTGGCTGAGGCTCCATGCCTGAAGATATTCAAGGTCAGGTTTGCCAAGGCTCTGAGCAACCTGATCAAATGGAAGATATCCCTGCTCACTGCGGGGGGGTTGGACATGATCTTTAGAGGTCCCTTCCAAATCATTCTATGACTCTATGATTCTATATCACTCTGTAATTAATGAAAGCATAAAATAAGCAATAGCCACCAAATTAATAGCAAGATGAACAAGAGGAAGAAATGCAAAAAACCAAATATAAATCTAACACTAGGTTCTAAGACTTAAATTACTGTTAGTTTTCCACTTTTAGTGATGGGAAACAAGACTGACACACAGCATATTATCTTGCCACAGTTAGGAAAATTCTAGAGAAAATAGTAGAAAGGTAAATAAATTACCATTGGGTGTAAAAGGAAAATAATGATAAGGTCTAAATAATTCCATTGGCTTGCTAATAGGGATAAAAGTTAGTTGCATAAACAATTCTGTCTCTTTTTCACCTCTAGCTCTAGCTGATCCTAGCCGGTGCTTCTGGTTGGCTTTGCTGACCTTGGCTACATTCCTTGTTGTGGCAAAGTACTAGCAGCAAGCTATACTCTCTGCTTTTCTCTCTGTCCCTTGTCCAGGGGGGTGGGAGGGAGAGCTATTTATTCCCCCCCAGCTTTGTCCAGGGGAATCTTTGTATTGTTTATAAATTGGACATATATGTAAATATATATTTTGTACATATTCATTGCATTTCATATTTCTAGATTTTAGTTTGCCTGTAAATATAGCATCATTTGCTTCCAAAACCTTCTGAGCTAGTCTGGCAATTTATTTTAGGGGTAATTCTCCAAATTTATGCTGGGGGGTGTAATTCGTAAACCCATGTCCTGATCTGAGGCCAGGCAGATCCTCTCTTGCCCCTGAAGGGGCAAAAGAATGAGACTCACACAAATGGATTGCAGAAGTGATGGAAAAATTAAATGGAAAAGCAGTAAAGTGTTTTACAGAAATTACAAGCATAGTGACAAAAGAAGCCCAAAGCACATAGAGTCGCTTACAGCACACCCAAAAACCTCCCAAATCTTCCCATCTTCCCACCAGGGGGTGTACCCAAAACCCCCCAGGGCTCTTTCTTCCCCCCCACTGCTGGGCTAGTCTCCACTGGCCAGGTCTGAGACTGCCCCTCCCCCTTCTCCTCCTGGCATTAGACCTAGCCAGGCATAAGAGGCCTTGAGATACTCCCCCACTCCCCCACGGTTACCCGATAGGGAGCATCTCTCACAGGAGCAGAGAGGGATGAAAGAAGAAGTGAAAGACTTTGCAGATGGATTTATAGGGCGCAGGACATTATGTATATGTATATGTAGCTTCCTGTGTCCACTGACTGGGCTGGACACTTGGGACACCAGAGGTGTAGCTTGTGTGGCAGTAATAGGAGGCACCCAGCCTAAACTGCCACAACCCACCACACTCATATACTGTTATTATATATAAGCTGTGTTGACTACTTGATTCTGTAATGTGTATAACAGCATACAAATGAAATTTCCTTATGAATCAGTAGTGTAAAAATGTTACATTTAAAAAATCACTCAATGAAATTATGTTAGTATATGTTATTATATGAGACAACTATTCAGAATGTATTACTTTCAAGATTCCATGTTCTGCCATATGTCCCTTAGCAGATGGACATTTCCAAATAATCTCTCCCATACTTTAACCATGTCGGCTTCTACTTTTAGGAATGTACTTTTAGGAATGTGTGAGGGGTAGTTGAATTTTCTGTGACAGTGACTATGTTTATCTGATTGCTTTTCTAAAAAATACGCTGTCAAGGAGAAATGCAACCATTTGATGGACATAGGTGTCTTGTTTTGCATGCATAAGAATATATCCTATTGTGAGGCATCCAGGTGTGTTTTACAGTGTAGTGCTGAACAAGAGCTACTGTGCAGGTCCATAAATGTCACAAATTGTATGAGAGATCAAACCTGGCCCTTAACTATTAAGCTATGTTTTCACTAATGCCCTATAGTCCAATCTTTCTATCTGTTTATTCTGAGTTTCAGTGCTGATATATTTTTTCCAAAAGTCCAGATGGAATTTATTATTGTTTGTTCCATTATAGCATTATGAAAATATGACCTTTCCATTTTTTAGGATTACACTGTTTTCTTAACACTTTTCAGCATGAATTCTCTACTTCTTATGACTGTACAGTTAAAAATAAAGTCTCAAAGAAAAAAAAAAAAAAGAAGAAAATTTTAAGGATGCTTTCATATACCTGAGACCTAATTCTCTAAATGTATATTCTTGATAAAACTTTTAGGTCGCTTGGTTTTTAGGTTGTAACAGTTAAACATATACCATCTGATACTGAAGTGACATGTTTGTTGCTTTGATGGCATGAAAATGCAATCTTTCTTGAGGTTAGAGATGAAAAAAATATCATCCAAGAGATTTATAAAGTTGGTCCAGTTCTAAATACTGTTTCCCCACCCATTTAGGCGTTTCCTGCCAAGGGTTAACTAAAGAGAATATGACGTGCAAATGTAAATTCTGGGAGTTAGCACGGGAACTATCACTTATCCCTGGGCAAGAACTAGAACAAATTATTAAAGTGATAAATTATCCCTCTGCGTTGCACATAATCCCAAGCCCAACAGCAAAGTATTCACAGGGTTAGCATTCCAAGCAGAAAAGAAACGTCAGCTGTTCGAGAAAAACAAAATTATGTCATGCTTGCAGTTGTTCAATAGACCTGGGGCATGAAGATATTTGATATAAGTAAAAGATAATGAGTCAGATCTTCAGCTACTGTGAATCAATGCTATGACACAGGCTCAGTTAGATTAGCTAATTAACAACACATGGTTTTATACTCAAGAGACTCATAATCAGAACTGATTAAGGAACAGGGAGCTTTACCTTTAAGATGTGTTTTCATCTTGAATTTGACATAGAGGTCTATATAAGAGCAAGTCAGCTTGAGAGTAGCTTTTTCGGTTTAAGATTAGTAAGGGTTTTACAACACCTGTCTTCTTGCTTTCATTACTCAAACTGTCTGTGCCCCTAATCATGTTTATCTTTTAGACCATTTTTACAAAGGGAGATAAAGTCCCTTCCAACACCCTTAAATTTGTGAGATACCCATAAAATAGATTGATAGCTTAGTACAGTCTCTATGAAAAGGTGCCAGAATTAGAGAAAAACCCACCCTGTAAGTACAGAGAAGGGAGAAAAGGAGGAAAACTATTTAAAGTCTTCCTAAACATACAAAAACTTGTGTCATTGCAACTAAGGAAAAATTGAGATTTTAGGTGAGTCTTTTGCAGTTTTGCTGGAGGTAGGAAGTGTATTGGTACTTTCATTTAAAATGTTTCCCAGGTTTAAATTATTTTTAAAGCTCTTTCCCTCAATTTTCTTCCACTTCCAAGCAAAATATTTTGTTTTCTTGGAGTAATGCTATTTCACTGAGAGAACTTTGTAAAGAAATACTGTGATATTTTAAAACATTGTCCCTGTTTTCTGCAACCTCCATTTCCTTTTCCACTTTCTACCCTCCCTATGCCTTCTGTGCTTTTCCTTACTGTTTCTAAGTTGCAGAACATAAGAGGTTATTTTAACAAACCTGTGCGTTTGAACTCAGCAGAAGCTCAACATTTGCAATTACTGATTTCAAAAGAATAAATCCATGTTAAACTATAATCATGGAGAGCAGTAAAGAAAAATCAGAGGACTTGTCAATGCACACATAGAACATAGTCTTGGTATTTTTCTGATAATGCAATATCTTACTCTATTTTTTAATAGGAAATGGAAAAAAAAGAAAAAAAGTGCACATTGTCTGTTTTCCCTGAGAAATCTGACATTGTTAGTGGAGGGACCCACACTTGGCACCCTTGTTCCTCAGCGCAGGTTAATGGCTGCTGCCACTACCTGAGCTAGGTAATACTATGTTGCTCTCCATTATGTAGGCCCATTTTAAAATACATTTATAGATGTATGCATTGCAAGCACATTTGCAAATAGGATGGTGGGTTTTTGTGCGTTGTTTTTTTTTCCTCTTTAAGTTACTTGGAACAACTTGCCAGTTAAAGGAGTGTTGGCTAATTGTTTTTTAAAGTGTATTTCCTGTAGCCATCCTGGTTTTTAGTTTGTTTTTGTCAGTAGACCTTTTTCAAAACCTGATAACCAGATTACTTCACAAACTGGAAACTTTCCAAGACAGCTGTTTCAAGTCTCTTGGTAAATCGTCTGTACATTGTATATATTTGTGAAATATACATTATTTACTTTGTAAAGTTTTCCGATCTTTCAGAAATCTCTGTTCACAGAGTACATTTTAATGTACTGTATCCCACTTCTTAGGAGCTGGCCTATTCCTATCTGTAATCTCACATATGTAGCCACATGAAAAAAAAAAATCATGAAGGATGTCTTTGAAGTGTAGCCATTGGGCATCAGATGGACCTGCTTTTTAAAGTGAGAAATACAGATCATCACTGTTTATTCTCTCCATGAAAGAAATGCAATGCTTCATTTAAAATCTATCCTGATGAGGAGACATTTGATAGTTGTCACAGTGACACATTTTCAATAATAGGAAAAAAAAATAAAAGTGAAAATTACTCTTCTACAGGGTTTGAAGTATTGAAAGTGGGGGCTTCTGTGTGGGGAGGTTTTTTTTTGTTGTTGTTTTTTATGTTTGTGGGTTTTTTTTGTTTGGGGCTTTCTTTCTTTTGGTTGGTTGGCTTAGGTTGGGTTTTCTGTCTTTTTTTTTTTTTTTGTCTGTTTCTGGTTTTTTTTTTTGGTTTACGTGTTTGGTAAAAGATATATTTCTTGACTGAAATACTGTAATGAGAAACAGCATTGTATTTATGCCAACCTTGGTGCTCATTGAGAGCATACTGATGCAGACAAACCAAGGTAGCTCTGCTTGCCTTAAGCCTGGGCAGAGCAGCCAGGTGGCAAACCCCCTTGTGTTTGAAAGCTGACAAGCTGCATATGTGGGATAGTAGCCTGAGCTAGCAAGCAGTGGACCTAAAGGTTTGTCTGTTACTTTGCCTTATTTCACAGTGTAGACATGGTCATGATAGAGACCCACCCTGTAGTACTTGTCTCTGCACGCAAGGGTCACTTTCACCAGGCTGTAGGGAGCTATAACAGAATTATTCTTCTTCCATCCTGAGACTAGAAACCATAATATAGGTTGACAGTGTCTCAAAAGAACACCTGCAGCAGGACCAGAAACTGAAGCCAGATCTTCCATAGAGCCCTTAAAGACTCTTGTCACAATACGGGATATCAAAAGAAAGTTCACTGTGGTCAAAGAAATTGTTTTGGTTTTTTCTTCAAAATGCATATAATGAGCTGAAAAATGAGATGAGCCCCAAAGAATTCCCACTGTTCAGCAGGTATTTATCCATTCTGCAATGTCATTTTGACTTAAAAATGTCCTTTAAATAAGGCACTCCTGTTCTGTAAGAACCTCATTTTAAGCTTTTGATGCAAAATACCTCAAGATTGGCATAGATTCAGAATCACACTTAGATCAAGATCCAGACTTTGTACTGTTCCTCAATAAGCTAAGCTCCTAACATCTGTGGATATTGGGGTATTTGAAATCCAACTCCAAATTCCAACTTAAGCCATGCTCTAATGTAAACAAAGTTAATGGCTTGTCAGCATGGGACTATAAAACAATGTGGCTACTGTCATAATATTGATGTAAGGGAACCTTAAATACATAGCCATTTTTCTGAATATAACAGTGGATTTTGCTCTTAGGAAAAGTCATTAAATCAGTATGTCCAGGTTACGTAGCAGCCAGAGAAAATATACAATTGTGGCAGCCAAGAAATTACACGGAAAAGAAATTGTGCCTTGACCCACTGACTTTAAGCAGTGCCAAACAGAGACTGCCATTTTGTGTTGTATCACCTGGCTTGTATACCCACGTGTTATAGCTAACATGCAGCTGTGTTTGTGTGGAAACAAGGAGAAATGTGTTTGACCTGCAACATTCAAGGGAGTCCTGGAGTGGGAGCCAGGCAAAGTTTGACCAAAAGGAGTGAAGAAAATGAAAAACAGACCTTCTACTGAGATATACCATCTATTCTGGTATCTACCAATAAGGAGTTGTTCTCAGGAGTATATCATTAACTGTTGGATCAAGGTCAGTTTTAAAGAGTCAAGTAACATTTTTTACATGACATACTAAAAACAGTGTAGTTATTGTTTGACAGTATCACAGTACATTAGAGGTTGGAAGGGACCTCCAGAGATCATTGGGTCCAACCCCCCTGTCAAAGCAGGATCACCTAGGATAGTCCACACAGGAATGCATCCAGACAGGTTTGGAATGTGTCCAGAGGAGACACCACAACTTCTCTGGGCAGCCTGTTCCGGTGCTCTGTCACTCTCACTGTAAAGAAGTTTCTTCTCATATTGAGGTGAAATCTTCTATGTTCAAGCTTGCATCTGCTGTCTCTTCTGTTATTATTGTGCACCACTAAAAAGTGCCCCATCCACTTGACACCCAGCCTTCAGATATTTATACACATTGATGAGATACCCTCTCAGTCTTCTCAGGACTAAACACCCAATGTCTCTGCAAATGAATACAGGAATGCTTAAGGATTATCATCTATTTCAACATTTTTATTTTTTTTTTGCCATCTTAATGATTTCCAACTGTTGGAAAATAAGCTTTATTTTCGTTGCAATGATCTACACAAGCTATGCATATGTAAGTATTTCAGTCTATCTCTGTAATCCATTTTTGAGCTCCTGAGTTAATTTATATCAGCCTTATTTTAATTTCTCTGGTTAGGGAGAAACTGTGGTCAAACAATGCTTTTCATGCACACCAACAGCCACTTAGTGTAAAATTTGTGTTTGGATGCATAATCATCTTGCTGAGTTTTTGTGAGGTGTGCTTTGAGATTACGTTCCATTTGTACCACTGATTAGATTTATAGCAGCAAATAACCTTAATACTCTTGTCTGTATCACATTAAACCCGAGGATATACATGATAGGATGAGCTCAGATAAAGATTTGGACTAATATTGGAGCTTTGGAAAGATAAAGCATTAATGCTTTCCAAAACCTTAACAATGATTTGGATTTGGGTAAGGGTCCATGTCTGATTATGTTTAAATATTTTGACATGTATGGTATTCTATTATGTAAGATAGATAATTTGTGTTATTAGTTTACACTATGGAAACAAATTATGTATTTCACTTGTATTGAAGGGATTCAGGATGAACAGATCACAGTGCAAATCATGTTAATACCTAACACATACACATAAATTTCTGGATATCTGTGTGCTCAATATGAGAGTGCAGCATCCTGATAGGCACCAAGTACATAAGAGGTAAATTTTATTAAAGCCAAGTTTCCATCTTAATCACAAAGATGAGTTTTCAGCTGTCTAGACTAGTGTGAACAAATAATGTGATAAAATATTACCATGTTACAAAACTGAGTTTTAAGTTTGAAAGGAGTGGTATTAAAGGTTGGACAGCTTCTCTGTAGCTCACGGATTTGATGATGGACAGTCTATACTGACTCCCTTCCCCATTATGAACTGGGATTTTCTGAAATGTCTGGGATTATTCAGTATCACCAGGTGTAATCCTCTCTGGGCACTTGCTTGCCCTAATGTGTATCTTGATTTGGGTCTTGACACTGACTTAGCAAAGCAGATAAGTATTTAACTTCCTTCTGAGTTATTTTCCTGCAGATGACCACAAAGAAAGTGCATTAAATATTAGATGATATTTCAAATAATATTTCAGTTGTTATACGATCCTCAAGTTGACAGTCTTTTTTAAATCTATGAATACATTATAAAAATACTACTTATTTAATCTTGACCAATATTTCTCATTTTTTCTTCTACATCGTGCTTTACACATAATTTCACTAGCATTTGACTGCAGTAACTGTTTATTATAAGTATGGATTATCTCTGAATTATAGTTGGTGTTACTCATCAATGAACATGGGAAATACCAGACTAGACTAAATCCATGTTCCTCAGTTCTTCTTGATGATTGTGTCCAATATTGGGAGTCTTGAGAACAGGACAGGAAGGGGTGAGATAATCTACCTACCTTCCTTCACAGAATCATAGAATTCCTTGAGTTGGAAGAGACCTTCCACTAGATCATGTTCAAAGTCCTATCCAACCTTGTCATGAACATTTCCACAGAGTGGGTATTCACAGCCTCTCTGGGCAACCTGTTCCAGTGTGTCACTATCACAGAATCGCACAGAATCACAGAATGCTGGACATTGGAATGGACCTCTAGAGATCATGATGTCCAACTGCCCCTACCAAAGCAGGATCACCTAGGGAAAACAGCACAGGAATGCATCTAGGCATCTTCTGAGTCTCCAGAAAAGGAGACTCCACAACCTCTCTGAGCATCCTTTTCCAGTGCTCTGTTACCCTCACTGTAAAGTGTCTCCTCGTATTGAGGTGGAACCTTCAATGTTCTACCTTGTACATATTGTTCCTTATTCTATCACTGGGCATCACCATTCTGTCATTTGGCACCACCATCCTTACAGTGAAGAACAGAAATTCTTCACATCTAATCTAAATCTACCTTCTTTCACTTTAAAACCATTACCCCTTGTTCTATCACTACATATGCTTGTAAAAAGTCCTTCTCCAGCTTTCTTGTAGGCTCCCTTTAGCTCCCTTTAGCTACTGAAAGGCCACAATAAGATCTCTCCAGATCCTTCTCTTCTCCAAGATGATCAACCTCTCACACTCTCCCTGAAAATTCCACTTCTAATACTTAGGAAATATCTTAAATCTGTATCACAGAGACCAATGCAATGTTTAGCCTTGAAAAAAGCATTGCTCTGCTTGTATGTTGCAAAACCAAACACAAACCCCAGAGTTATGAGGATAAATTCTAACACTGGCTGGCTGCTAAATTTGATTCTGCTTGTATAAATCTCTAGTTTATTTAAACATAGTTAATTGTCAGATATTCTTAAATGTCATTAAATTGTAACACATAAAGCTAGAGCACAGAATCATGTTTTATGTACATGTCTTTAAAATTAATGAATGGTGAATAAACTCCCTAATTGCTCTGAAGTACAGATGGAAGCAATCTTCATGAAATTATAAATAATCACCATGCTGCTGATTGCAAAAAGCAGAGTGCCAAGCAGTCTTAGAAGTTTAATTAAACGTACTAAAAAAACAATTTTATGCTTTAAAAGCCAAACTGTTACATGGCACTGAAGCAAATCAAAATTCCCGTTAGGTTTGCAAGCCAATATTTGCTGCTGATCTCAGAAATGCCAATATTCCCAGTTTAGAAATTTTATCCTTTGCAAGTTCAGTGCCTTGAATAAATGTAAGACCTGACTTTTGGAAGCATTATTTAAGTGAAGACATACAGATAAAGAAGAATGATTCTCAGACATTATGGATTCACATGCTTAACAAGACTAGTAATTTATGTAGTACTGAGAGAACAGACCCTCCATATACTAGGAAAGAGTAAGATGTGCCAGATGTCATCAGCAAGTTTAGAGTTTATGGAGTGTAGAGGAATATAAAGAAGCTTATGTTTAAGGTTGTCCCTTGACCCTTCATGATGTTCTGGGTCTGTGAATCTGTGCTCAGGTAACTAGCGCAAGAATAAAATTCTGGCAGAATCTTGGCTCCATCCATCCCCAGTGGACTATCATCAATGCACGGACATATATCACCTGATGTGTTTACTACTGATAGACAATTCCTTCCTTAATGTGATCTTCAAGTACTTCAGCTGAGAAATGCAAGGCAAACATAGTACTTGGTTTGGTAAACAAAGATCAGATCCCAAAAGGGCATCTCAAATTAGGACAGCTTGAATGAACTAGGCAAATGAACTAATGCCTCAGTGTTTACTTTCTACCTAAACTTAATCAAGATTGAGGTAAAAAGCTACTTCTTCATCTGAGCCTTTGACTGTATATGGTCCATTAAAATGCATATAATGCATAGAAAGATGATGACTCTTACAAAATCCATCTGAAACAACCCCTAATGTACAGATATAGGACAAGTAAGTAACTCTAGAGTTGCCTTTTAATGTAATAATGTAGCACTTACACCACTCACATTAGAAGTGAGGAAACTGATCTCCCTTCCTTCCTCAGACAGAGGGGAGTAGACCCATATTTCCTTGTCCTCAAGAGAGTTGATGACAACTAGTATTTATGTCAGGAGGGTTAATGGTGGAGGGCAGAGGCACCTCCTACTTCTCCAATGGGAAAATGGATACAATATTTACTATCCCTAAGAGTGAGTTAGAAGAAAATAAATAAGATATAATTGTGTAATTTCATGGTTAAGGCTTTTTAAGAAAAAGAGAGTCACAGACTTTGTTCCCCCATTTAAAGACCAATTTTGTGTCTTCCAGTAAATGTTAATTGGAGATCATTAAACTGGAAGTCAAAATTCCTTGTTGTGAATTGAGTGCCCCTAATTACAACATTGGAGACCTTTCTTTTCCCTTGGTTTATACTCTTGCTCTCTGCTCTGTAGAATGGTAGTATTTTTGAAAGACAAAACACAATTTCAACAAGAAAGGCAGTGTCCTGTTCTGTATTTCTGTTTGTTCATGAGAACATCTATTTCTGGAATAGAGGTGTTGTGGCTTAAAAAAAGATGTCAGCCAAACCTGAACAAAAGAAACTTCACCCTATACAGGGTGACACAACCTGGACACATACCAACAAGATCACCAGTCACCATTGCCAGTTTGAATATTTATTTTGCCTAACAGACCAAATCCAGGTTTATACCCATTTTACAAATTGTATTGCATGCATATACAAATGTGTAACTTACACAGTATTTGACTTCATGTGGCATTATAGGACCCAAGGTGTATGATGGATATAACTGAAATCCACATGCCCGGTTACTTTTTAGGGTTGAATGTGGGAAATCATGCACTTACCATGAGATGTCTGTGAGCTCTACCTCCTGAGCTAATTACTAAGCAGAAGGTGTAAACTGCAGTTTTAGTGTTGCTAATTCAAACTAATAAACTATCCCAAACAAGTGATATTTTTTGCCTCTATAAAATATTGACTGAGAAGTTAAAAATACAGATCTGTTTTGTCATTGTCTTCCCAAAAATAGTGTTCTGCAATTGCATGGACAACATCTGAAGCACGCCTTAGGTTTCTGTGTTATACATTGGATTTGTAGCTTAATGTGACGTATCAGAAGAGTTTTTCAATGCAACATAAAAATAAATGGGAAAACAAGAAATTCACAACTTCTCTAAATGACCATGTTTTCAGATCTATCTTGCAGGATATTTGCAATTCATTTTGTTCTGTGGAAGTGGCTACATAATGAAAATACAAAGTTCCTTTGAGATAATCTAATCTCTGTGTGGTTTAATAATCTACATCAGAATTTAACAGCACTGGAGTAATTTTACTTCTCATTGTTAGATTAGCTCTATGTGAAACAGAGACTTGCTGCTAATGAAACCGAGCTAAAATTGAATGTCCCAGATGTTTTGATGGCTTTCATTCTACCATGTTTCACTCTGGACCCTGTTCAGTAAAGATCTTAAACACATTCTTGATTATAATCATTTCAATAGGACTGAGGCACATATATCATATAAATCATATAAAATTAGGCCAGATTCTAAACATTTCTTTATGATGCTTTTGATGAAGAAAAATATGTTGCAAGAGATCCTTTTTCTTTGATTTTCTGTAGTACCTTACTCCACTGGATTGAATGTGAAATAAGTCACAAATATAAGAGCTAGAAGGAAAAATCTTGTCATTGTCATCTGCATAGGCCTATAGTAATTTGAGTCTACATATCTGACCTCATTTGAGATAGATGCTTATATTTTCTTTAGTGTTTCTGGGTAAAGATATGTATGTAAGTAGTTCAATTAATTCTTCTCTAATAGAGATGCCAGAAAGAGCCCAAATGTCTCTACTCCAGGAGTGACTTTAGCTCCTATCTGAACTGCACATTGACTCACATTCAATGATTCATTAAGAGTAGAAGTGAGAAGACCTATCAGGCTAAGGTCCTCCATATCTACCATCCTGAGAAGAGGCAGTAACAGGCATGTAGGTAAAAATGAAAGAAACAGAGGCATACAAAAATGTCTTGGTCTGGCAGATTTTCCAGCAATCGGTGGTTTCAAAACTTCCTGATCCAGAATTTCTTCCTGGCAAGTAATATTTAATAACATCAGTTGATTTACCCTCCATTAATTTGTTCTTTTTTATATCCATGTGTATTTTTGACTTCCATGAAATCCTGTGGCCATGAGCTCTGTAATGTAATTATATCTTTGTGGGGAAAAAAGACTCCACTTTGGGGTATGACTTACTCCGTAATTTCATTAAATTTCTGCTCGTTCGTGTGCTATGAGATGGAGCGAACATTCACTCTCAGTTCACAGTCTGCATACAGCTTATGACTTAAAGACCTCAGTCATTTTCCCCTATCAGTCATCTCTTTACCAAGCTTAAGAATCCTAATATATTTGCTCTTTCCTCATATGGAAACCATTGGGATCTAGGCATTGCTGATGTGAACAGGATTTACAAAATCAGAATTCAGGCAGGGTTAGTATAAAGAAAATGAACAGCAACGGGGGAAAAAGGATACATTAAAACAAATCCTCACTCTAACACTGAGATATGTAGCAAAACCCACACAAATATTGAATGCTTATTAATTATCATGTCAAATTTATTTGTCTATTGTGGATGCATTTTACATTTCAACAGGTTATTGTATTTGGTATTAGAAAGATATATTCCTTCAGAACAAAACAAAAAATTAGCACACTAGGTTGCTTGTCTTATCTCCATTTTGTTTATGAGATCCTTTAAGCAAGAATGAAAGGTGTGCTGTTTCTTTATCTCTGTATTAACAATTACAAATCATCCAATATGATGGTCATTTGGTCTTCTTCATCATTCTAATGAGATTGTATTTGGACTAGAATTGCAATCATAGTTATTAACTCACAATAGCAGGAGAGCACAGAATTAAGCATACATGGAGGCACTTCATCTCTCAATATATTTTTGTGACTCTAAAACCAGTGATGTATCTAAGCTTGTGTACTGGGTTTGTTCCTGTTATTTATTGCCAGTATTACTGCAGCCCCTAGAAGCTCCCATCAATAATGGATTCCCATTAGAGAATAGCATGGTGCTTTCCAATATATTTTATGCCCACATCATTCAGTAAGAGGTGTATTCTTCTAAAGCAAAACAAAACAATGTGTTTTTACATGATTCACTAAGATTTGTTGCAAGAACTACAAAATAATTGAGCAAGACTGCATCAGCACTCCAATATTTTTTGTATTCAGTAGAAAAAAAAGTGACCCTGTTACTCAAACACCCAAACTGTAACTTACAAAAGTGAAATTACCCATTGAAATATTTCTGTAGAGGACATAACTCTGAAGGTTGACACTTTAAACTGGTAGAATTCAGGCAAAGATACAATAATCAAAAAATGAATGTCCTTTTCTCCATGACATATGTCAGGTTCAAGTGGATGCAATTTTATTCCCAATGGTTGATACTAGAGAATAACTTATTCACAAGTTATCATCTGCATTTACCATTTGAACCTGTGTGGCATTTAGAATCCTGTGTTTGTCATCTATATAGAGAGACATCATTCCCTTCCCAAAGATTGCGTGATTCAAATGCAGACAAGGCTGGAAACTAGTGAGCGGGCATTCAGGTAAATGAACTGGTGGGCAGGCTGCAGGCTCAGTGCACTTACAGGGAAATTCCTATTAAGGACCACTTTAAACTTACTTTGACATTCATTACTTTAGCAGAGCAGTATTCTGCTGAGCTGCTCTGCCTTATGTTGGAGCAATCTTCACCCATGCCTCTGCAGTCAGCATGAGAGCAATTACCAGCTCCATGTCCATATAAAGGACAGAAAAGTAGTCCATGACAAATTTGATGACAGCAGGGGAAATACTCCTGAGAACTGTAATTGTAAGGGCTAACTGCAGGCCCATATAGCTCTCAGCTGATGGGCAGGAACAGCCCAAGAGTCAACGGCTACTCAGGCTTCAAAGATAAGTACATGCTCTGATTTAAGAGCCTATTTCTGTGGGCAAGGCTGTGAACTCTTTACTGCTGTTGAAGACATCCATCAACCCTTTGACATCAGTGGAACTAATTCCTGGTTAGAAAGGCAGCAATCTGGCTCGGTAATGGTGATAAATTCTCTTCCTACACAGCCATTTTTATCAAGCATGCACAGAAGAAAATATGAAATGCTTAGAATATTTTTGCTAATTACAGACAAATTCTCTGTATATGGATGTATAAGAACCAAATATATACTGAGGATTTACCTCTTCAGGCTCTTAAGTTATCTTACTTCAGTTTGGAAGAAAAAAAAAAAATATATATATATATCTAGTTCCTCTAATGTCATTACCAGGTGTGGTTCACATGTATCAGCCCAAATTATAAAATCAGTATAATGGTGTGGTGGGTTCAAAACTACCACTACTAAAACAAACACAAATGGACAAGGAGAACACAGAAGAGGAGAAAATAATCTAGTGTGTATCATAGAAAAGGTCACTTTTAGGAATGGAAATCTGTCTTGGTCTTCATGACAGTCTTTTTTATGCCATTGTACACTGGGTATAATGTAGATCATCTAAATGCAGTAGCATAATTCACAAATTCAAGGTCAATTAATATTTCTTTTTTGCATTAATTTTATATAGTGTTAATTAATTACTCTCTAAATGCCTTCTTAAGTTACTAATTACTTAAACCAAGTAGAAAACAGTTCACTTTGCATACAGTTATGAACCAAGCATTTTTGTTTTTTGAATAGAAAAATGTGAACTGCATAAATTTTCCTAGGTCACTAGAGTGCTGGTTCCCATGGGATACTGATTCTGTTGCTCTCCCAATGGTCTTTAGATGTTCTGGGGATATCTCCACCATATTCATCTGTGTCAGTGGACCCTAAGATTTTATTCAGTTCAGTTTAAATAGGAGAAGATGCTGAGGGTTTGGTTTAGGGTCTCACTCTTGCAATATTTGGCTTGATTTAAATATACAACTAATCCAGCAGATACACTAGGCTTTTGTTTTTCTGCAATGCCACCAAGGACAGCAATCATAATTCAGCAGCCAGATAGTCCCCGTATCCATGATAAAACCTTCCATAAGTACCACGGAAGGGTTTGACTGCTGAAACAAACCTTTCCAATTCCAAATTTTCACATCCATTCCACTCAGATGAAAATAGATGGCTTTGGTGCCCCTTGATCAGATTAGGAACTCTAGCAAATAGAGCTTGCACGAGTAATTCCTGTTATTGCACAATTCATAGATTAAAATATTCATGCTGTGCAATGAGGTTACAGGATCTGGCCTAATTTCAGCAAATTAATTTCCTTTTCACGTTTCAAATTGGATAATTTGAAAGAAGTATACCATCTTTTGCCTTTTCTATATCTAGTAACCATATTTTTTTTTGGCTCCTGCTTGATCAGAAAATCCTAATCTTCTGTAATTTGAGCTAAAAGTTCATCACTGAGAACTACCACAGTTTATCCCGTTTATGAAGTGGCCCAGAAGAAATCCTAAGACATAATAGTCAATGTGTTATATGAATGTGGGGTTTGTGCATATGGTTTATATGGAATATAAAAAGGTAATTCAATTGTCTTCACATTTTCATATAGTGTATAAAAAAAGGCTGTATTACTATATAACATTGCATAGGCATAGTGTCATGAGATGAAGCAGAAAATCTCACAGGCCTATTTCTTCAGTAATGCTTGTGTTTTAGTTTAGTCCCCAGGGTTTCTGGCTTATCAGATGCAGACAAAGTGAAATGAAACAGTACAAATGAAAAGTGTTATAGATCCATACATAGCATGATGCAGTGTGGAATGAGACTGAAATGTGTTCTTTAATAATGAATACTAAAGTCAACATTTATAATAGTAACAGGAGATACTGAGTTTTCTTTTCATTTGAGGGTCAAGAGTTAATGTCATATCTCAGCTAGGGACCTTAGACATACAGTGCCCCATTTATTACTACTGGCGTGTGTCAGCCGAACGCTGGCAGACAGTGTTAGTATCTGGCACAGTTTCATGAAGAATGAAATATTTGAAAAGCCATTGTCACTTCTGTATTAAAAGTTGATAATGTAATTTCTGAGGTAAACTACAACTTCTCCAATACTATACTACGAATGACAATAACTTTTTTTTTTACTTCTATCTGCTGTTGATTTTAATCATTAAAAGGAACAGACTTGGAGAATGTTGTCCTTTGTAGAATTTACGAAGGCAAGGCCTTTTTCTCTGTCCTGAAGTCACTATTTTCCAAATCAATAAGCTAATAAACTAGCTTCATTTGTTCATCTCTAAGCTTGTGTGCATGTGTTCATAAAAACGTTGACATTTGACTATGAATTTTTGCCAAACCCAAACTTGTAGTGTCAACCTCAGTTGGATAAATAATCAGAGAAGTGTGCAGAGAGCCATACACATACTTTTCTGTATAATGCTCCAATCATGTATGTAAAAATAGGATGTTAAATTAAACAAAGAGCTCCCATGACTGTCTCCCCCTTTTTGTTTTCAGCTCCATCTGCACAACATCAATGTTTTCATCCAGCAATAATGTGAAATGAAGGGTTTTTTTCTCGATTACTTCTGACTATCTCAGCTAATGTTAACCCTCAGCTGACTGAGGAATGCTCAGTGGTGAATATTCCCTATTTCTTCCCTATTCTTCCTACAGATGCAGAACTCATGGATTTAAGCAAAATTGCTATGCCACACAAGTGGTTATGTTACTCAAAATGCCTTTGAAATTATAAGAAATCCTGAACAAAGACAATTCTAGATGGCTTTCTAAAATAATGATGTAAGGAAATACTGAAAGCAAGTCAAAATCTCTGCTTGCATCTTTTAAATCACCACTATTACATAATCAGGATTCACTGTGGTTGCTAAGAAGGAGGCAAAAACCTAAATAGTCACACAAAAGTTCAGTTACATTCTATCCAGAGCCTTGAGCTATCGCCTGAAAGAATTGAAAAAGTTTTAAAAATCCTATATGTATCTAATTTAAAACTTCTCAGAACTCTTCATTGCCTGAACAAAGTACAGAAGCTTGACAGTAAAATCAAAGACATTCCAGTAGACATCTAAGTCTATGATAGCCTTCAGATATATGAATATAAACCCTTTCACCTGTTTATTGTCTCAAAATAAGCATCTTTCCACTCCCTTGAGATTTAAAAACAACAACAAAAAAACCCAAACAAACCTAAACCAAAAACAATCAAACAAAAAAACCCCACCCAACCAAAAACAGAGAACTGCAAAGACTGCATCTTAGAGAGGGTATCTGCTACTATTGCGTGGTTTCTGCTAGGGAGGAGACCTCTCAGAGCGTCATGGAACACAGCTTGATTTCTGTGAGCTAGGGCCAAAATTTTCTTTCATTTCCCTGCTCTCCTCCTTTCTTCTCCCCACATGGTGTCTGCTTTCAAGATTTCTTCAATAGACAGCATTGTAACATACAGAGATGGATTTCCACAAAATTAATTTCAGCACTTGGATAGAAACAAATTATGATGCTTTGTAGTCCTAGAGATGAAGTTATTAAATAAAACTCACAGTGGAATGCAGCCAAGGTTCTTAGTAAGAACATTGCAGTGATTGCATAACAGAGTGTGGTAAGAGTAAGAGAACTGACAGAACATAATTATTTTATGCTGTTCATTAGTTTCTTCAAGCAATCAAAGAACACAGTGGCACATATTAAATTAAACTGGGCCTCTAAAGAAGGCAATCCAACTACATGTATGATCCAGGAGGATTTTGAGGTGAAAGATATTTGGACATCTCATAATTCTCACAAATGCAATTGAAATATATCCATTCTATTGCAATGATTTCTATGCTATTTCAAAGAATCATTTGCAGTTCTTCAGGTGTAGTAATGCAATATAGTTAACTAGAATTTAACAATTGCAATAATAGACAACAATTATGGAGTTATATACATCATTTTGTTCTAAAATAGATAATTGTCCATAATATTTTTCATATTAAATATATTCTACTCAAAAACTAGTAGAAAAAGTGAGTGATAAGTTCCTTAATTAAACTGACTTGTACATCATGCACATTTTTATCACAGTGCTCAGTTAACAAGATTATCCACAGCATTCCTATTAATATCTTTTGGCCCATCACAGGCATTACAAGGCTGAATTTGTTCTAATAAAAAAAAATATATAATTTTCCAAATTAGCATTTAATTTCCAGAAATTGTGTTTATTTGTGACAAAACAAGCAAATAAAAAAAAATCCCGCATATACTTCTTGTTTTGTAACTCCAAGCACTTACAGCTGAATGCAAAACAAAGAAAATATTTAGACAATACACATGTTCAGAGTGGATTAATTTATTCCATTTTCTACAATTCATCAGTCCAGTTTGTAGAACCATCACTTGGAATCTGAAAGACAAAGGCTTAGTTTCCTAATCTGTCTGATTTATACTGGGACTTCAATTATATTCCAGCAGAGGACTCACATTAAACATGGCAAAGTTTGCAAGGGTTCTACTCTGCAATTTGAACATCCTTGTACAGAAAAAAATTATCTGGTAAACAACTAGGAGACACTTCATTTTTGAACATGGTTATATCTACAGATTCATATGTTGTAGATTAATGTAGAGCAAGTATTTCTCATTATTTTCTGCTAGTGCTATGCCCATATGTTCTATATTCTGTGTGACCTAAGTAGTTGACTGTAATTACTCTCTTTGATATTTATGTCCTGTATAATGTCTATATATTTCAAGAAAAAGTGTTGTGAGAGATCCACGTGCTCTGAATAATCATGTGCATTTTGAAAACCATAAACTGCAGTGCCTAAGCAGAAATGAGCCATAAATGCAAAAAAAAATGAGCCTTAAAGAAGAAAATGGTAGCAATCCCCAGTGTACAAAAATGTTTCCAAACACATGACCATTTTACTATCTCATCTACAATGTTTGTCCTATTCCAGATCCTTCAGTAGATAAGATGAATATGGCTACTTACAGCTCTTCTGAATCTGTCTGCTCTTGAATTTATTCTGAAGATTAGAAGATGCAGAAAATAAAATGAATATGTGGGAGAAAGTAGTCTTCATAGGGATCTGAAGCACTTTTCCACCAGATAGTTTGAATGTGAGGCATTATTTCTGAAAAGATTTAATTTCTTTTGGAGCCTTCATCTACACAACTCAAGAAAGTGTTACTCAGAGAAATTATTTTTCTCAAAACCAGGTGGAAACATTATAGCAGGCCTACACCGAAGCCATCAAACTATGCTTCTAATTTGGACTAGCTTTACACTTACTTCCCCAATTTCTTTTCAAGGCAAGTCTGCTCATTTAGGTGTCTGAATCACTGTTCTTATCACGGTTGCTGTGGTGGCCTCAGATAACTCAAATGGAAATTATTTTGGTACTTGACACAGCATAGAGAGGGGTGTTAATTTATGTGAGTTGTCCTCTAAGGTTTGGACTTTGTGTGAATTTTGTTATGCCTTTTTTATATTCAGTGATGAGAAAAAGAAACTTTTATCTCCCAATTTATCTGAGCCTACTGAAACAGTTCAGATGTCTTGCTAAAATGCACCATTTTCTGTCCAGTTACTGTAAAGAGAGAATCTGTTTGGCAGCAGATGCTTATACTATACTTAGGTGAGAAGAATCTCACCTTAGTTGTCTGTCACATGATTCACTGTTGTTCTATACTGAGAACACACCATCGTACTAGTACTGAGTGTCTGAATGCTCTAGGCAGAATGAAATGATGTACTAGAGACTGAGAAACACAAGAGAAATTTGTGGATTTGAAAGAGTTAAAGTGACAGTATGGGACTGATATTATGGGCTGATAGTTCAAGAATGTAAATAAACAGCAGAACTTCATAGAGAGAAAAGGTTCATATGTCTTGACATGCCTGTCCTGGCATAGTTTAGCTTAATCCACCCTACTTATGTTTTTCACCCTATTCTTCAATCCTCCCTTCCAGAAACAGATTTAGGTATTCCTTTATCTCTATGAGACTGTACTTCGGTTACCTTCACTAGTAACTTATTCCATATGTCTCTTTCTCTAAGAGTGAAGCAACCCTGCCCAAGTTCCTATTTGCTCACTATTACCTAATATTTCAATTTAGTAGCTTAGTTTTTCCCTTTAAGTAACAATAACAAAAGTCCACCCTTTGAGTTTACTTTATAATTTCACTGATCTCCCTTTCTTAATTTTGACTATTCCAACTACACTACCTCCAATATTTTACTTATCTATGCAGAATGTGACCATTTCCCACAGGTTTCCTTCAATTTTATTACAAAAACTACATATTTGTGCTTTTAAGAATAAAAAATATTAATTCCTCTTTTTTTTTTTTTTCATGGTGGAGGAAGAACTTCATCTTGCAAAACATAATCTTTAATCAGGTGACTAATCCAATTAACCCACTATAGTAGGCAAAATATAAGAGTTTCTGTATTATAACTTGGGAGAACAGAGAAACAAGACATAGTCTTATGTCAGGGAGTCATAAAAAACCATGGGCTACTCTAAGTCATGTCACCAGGAATAGATGGACACAACCAGCAGGGAAGGACAAAACAAAGGTCAGAAAAGCATTTGAACTGGCATTTCTTCTTGGAAGAAAAAAATGTTTTTTAAACACTTTCGCCATTAGCTTCGGTATAATGGTAAAAAAGAAAAAAATACTCAAATACTATTACTTAGAGAATTATAATGAAATAATAAATCACTGAGGTACCAGAATAAGTCTCTTTCTCTCTGTCTTTTTTTTTTTAGAAAGATTATATTTAATATAATTAATTTCTTATTACTTCAAAGAGGATTAAAATTGAAGAGTTAAAAAGTGGAAAAGGGGAGAAGAATAAGAAACTTTTTACTGCCTGAATCTCTTCCATCTTTCTCTGACTTTGGTTTACACTGGCATCTCTCCAATGGGTTACAGATGATTTATACCTGCATTTGTGAACTTCTGGCTCTGAGAACAGACTGCTGTTACGGTCAATACATTAGACTAGAATTCAGAAAATCTGACTTTAATTCCTGGTGTTGCCAAAAAATGTCCTATGAAAGAAAAGCCTATTAAAATGATGTTTCCAAAAGCAGATATGTGATTTGGGAACTTCCTGACCATTTTGCCTAGTGCTTTAGACACTTTCTCCCATCAGTTTCCTTTGAAAGAGAGTTCTTGACTATATTAATTAAGGGATTTATCACAGTATCACAGTATCACAGTAACTAAGGTTGGAAGAGACCCCAAGGATCATCAAGTCCAACCTGTTCCAACAGACCTCACAACTAGATCATGGCACCAAGTGCCACGTCCAATCTCCCCTTGAACACCTCCAGGGACGGCGACTCCACCACCTCCCTGGGCAGCCCATTCCAATGACAAATGACTCGCTCAGTGAAGAACTTTTTCCTCACCTCGAGTCTAAACCTCCCCTGGCACAACTTGAGACTGTGTCCCCTTGTTCTGGTGCTGGTTGCCTGGGAGAAGAGACCAACCCCCTCCTGTCTACAACCACCTTTCAGGTAGTTGTAGAGGGCAAATATAGATATAAGGGATAGAAATAAGAAATAAGGAATTATAGATATAAAAATCAAAACTGATGTCTTCATGGACCATGTTTTAAATAGTCTAGGTCAATTTCTTTCCTTCTAGCTCCTTTCAATTCTCCATAAGAATATGCCTCAGCTTCATCTGCCCTATCATCTCTTCCATGTTCAAGTTCTCAGGCTGGGGCCTCAAGTCCAGGATGGTTGAATCCACTTAGTGTTCTTCAATGTATTTGGAATTTGAGATTCTGCATAAAATATCACTGAAGATAGTGCATTCCCAGGCTCTGCTATTAATGAATAGCTCAGAGGTTAAGACGCTTACATGGAAAGCAGAAAGTCTGAATCTGACATTTTTTTTTAGCTATAAGGAATTTGAGCTTGACCTGCCCCACTCTTTTTTTTTCTTTTTTAAACAGCTCCACTTAAATTGAATAATTAAATATTAACTAGACACAAGACAGTTAACTGCTTTACTTCTAGTCCTTGTTCTACAAACTAGTTAATATTAACTATGGAATTAATAATTAGAAAATGGTAAGTTCTGTAAGTGTCAAAAAAAGAAAAAGATTATTTTCTCCTGTTCTGATCTCATTAATATTCAAGTATTCCAGTTATTTTGAAAGGAAAAAAAGGCATGAGTCTTGCAGTGTCTGGGTCATGTAAAATATTCTCCTACAGAGTAGGCACAATGGATTCAGATTCTAGTAGGCAGTGTGAAGGGTAGATTTATTTCATGCAAAAAGTAAATCCAAAGTCATTTATAAAGTAGAAGAGGGGGGAAAGAGTGTCCCACAATCCTGCAAACTCACTTTTCTATGGTTTTGTTTTGAAAGATAAAAGATGAAATGAATCATAGAATCATAGAATGGTTTGGGTTGAAAGGGACCTTCAAAGATCATCTATCTCAAGTTCTCTGCAGTGAGTAGGAATATCTTCCACTAGATCAGGTTGATCACAGCCTTGTCCAGCCTGACCTTAAATGTCTCAACTACCTCCCTGGGCAACCTGTTCCAGTGTTCATGGTAAAGAACTTGTTCCTAACATTCAATCTAGGTCTCGTTTTCTCTAATTTCAAACCATCGCCCCTCGTCCTATTACTGCAGGCCTTTGTAAACAGTCCCTCTGCAGCCTTCTTGTAGCCCCCCTTTCTAGTACTGGAAGGTCTCTATTAGGTCTCCATAGAATCTAATCTTCTCCAGGTTGAACAACTTCAGCTCCCTCAGCCTGTCTTCATAGGACAGGCTTTCCAGGCTTCTAACCATTTTTGTGGCCCTCCTCTGGACTCACTTCACCAGGTCCATGTCCTTCCTGTGTTGAGGGCTCCAGAGCTGGATGCAGTACTCCAGGTGAGGTCTTATCAGAGCAAAGCATCAGAATCACCTCTCTTGATCTGCTGGACACACTTCTTTTGATGCAGCCCAGGATGTCCTTGGCCTTCTGGGCTGCAAGAGCACACTGTTGGGTCATGCCAACCTTCTGATGCATCAGCACCCCTAGTCCTTTTCTGCAGGAATGCTCTCAATATCATCATCCCCATCTTGAATTGATATATGGATTTGCCCCAACCTAGGTGTAATGAGACCCAGATCCTCAAATGGGGAGATGGTGCTTATTAACCCCAAGCAGAAGGAGGCCTTGGAAACCAGTGTAAGGTTGTGATATCACTGGAGGAGGGAAATGTAAAATACAACCTAGGTTTAGTATTTCCTGGATGAATTACTAGGTAGTCACAAGCTAGAGGATCACAGATATTAAAGGTACTTAGATAGTAGAAATTATGTATTTTACATATTTAACCTCCCAGTGGAATTCATAACCTCTACAGTAGTCACATCAGCTTCTCACATAAGGAAGAGGGGGAAAAATAAGCACCTGAAAACAGAATTCTTTAAAAACGGAATCTAGTAGGAAGAAATGACTGTAGCGAAACAGGAAACCCTTAGGAGAAGATGAGGATAATTTAAGCAGTAAATCCTTCCATGTACAAAGACAATAAACCATTTTCCATTGATATTAAATTACTCAGCACACAGAGATCTCTGATATTAGGTTAGGTTAGATTAGATTAGATTAGATTGGATTAGATTAGATTAGATGGACTGAATTAAAATCTGATTTAAAGGATTTGAACCTACAAAACACACCTTCACTTCAAACAATAAAACACACTGAGGTGTAGCTCCTGTTGAAACTTGCCTAAAATAACATCTAAGAGAAAGAAAGAGAAAATAACTTGAATGCAGGTGACAGGGATACCTTCTTGATATAAACATTTAAATCTCAACTTTAGTACATATTTCATAAGAGGTGACGAGCTTAAGGCTTGGGACAACTATTTGTTGTTGCAATAAAAATACTAACAATCAGTGATTCTCTCCATTTCTATGTACTGTGGGGTGCCTGTGAGGCCTAAATCATATCATTAACAAATTTTCTATGAGAGCTTTCGCCTAATTTGGCAACATCTGTTAAAATTTGATTATATACTGTGAGCTGGTTTTGTTATAAAAGGGCTCTGTAATGTTTTTATAGTAAAAAAAAAATCTTAGTTTACTTTTCCTGATCTCACTGTACCATGATTTATGTTTAACACCTCTGTCAGCAAGACCCAGTACTTCCAAATGTTCATTTTACTGATCAAAATTCTATGAACAGTAAAAAAAGTTCACAAGAAGATGGTATTCATTACTAGAAGTGCAGAATTTTAAGATTAAATTTGTAGTTTAATAACTCACTGATATTTTCAGCAGGAATGTGTTCACTGTTGGATATACAGTTAGTTCTTTAAATTTAACCCAGGCACCAGACATTACTGCTTGCTTTTCTGAACTTAATCTGATTTATGAACTAAGGAGGATAGACACACACGCTTGTCCACTCTCTAGCATTTTACACAAAGTGTAAATTATATTTGACATGACTTTACACAGCCTTTTACTTTAAATCAATATTGTCAAATAGTTCCAACCAATAGTTTTCAGGAATTACAGTAATACATATAGAATATTGTTTCTTTGAGTTCTGTTTCTGAGCTCACATTTCCAAGATTTTCTCACTTATGGAGAAAAACAATAAGGATGCTTGCAAGCATTGAATAAAGAAATTGACAGCAATGTCTTCTCGCTGACATTAAGCACTTGAGCTACATAATACAAAAGTTCATTCTCCAAAGTTAATGTTAATTCATACATACATAGGATTCCTTGTTTACCTTTGAATCTGTTAACCAGCTCCACACTGTCCTATAAATAGAACCTTTTTGTCTACATGTAGTTGTTCTGAATCCAACAGGTATAAACCAGGTGACACTAAATCACAGAATGTTAGGGTTTGGAAGGGGGATCTCAAGAGATCATCAAGACCAAACCCCAAGCCAAAGCAGGAACACCTAGGGTGGGCTGCACAGGAACACATCCAGGTGGGTTTTGTAACTCTCTAGAGAAGGAGACTCTACAACCTTTCTGGGCAACACGTCGCAGGGCTCTGTCAGCCTCACTGTAAAGAAGTCTCTCCTCATGTTGAGGTAGAACTGTCTGAGTTCTAGCTTGTACCCGTTGTTCCTTGTCCTATCACTGGGCACCACCAAAAAGAACCTGGCACCTTCATCTTGTTACCCACCACTCAGATATTTATAGACATTGATGAGATCCCCTCTCAGCCTTCTCTTCACAACACTACACAGTCCCAGGTCTGTCAGTCTCTCTTCACTGGGGAGATGTTTGATTTCTGTGATCATCCTCTCAGCTCTCAGTTGGACTCTTTCCATCAGCTCCCTGTCTCTCTTGAGTTGGGGAGCCTAAAACTGGACACAATATTCCAAGTGTGGTCTCATCAGGGCAGAGTAGAGGGAGAAGAGAACCTCCCTAGACCTGCTGAATACAATTTTCTTAATGCACTCCGAGATGCCTTTGGCCCTCTTGGCCACAAGAGCACACTACAGTCCCATGGACAATTTGCTAAATAATAATTTAATAATAAAATAATAATGAAGTAATAATAATACTACTAAAATAATAACAGGCTAAATAAAAATGTGGCCAAATCTTACAAGTTACATTATGTATTGCTCTTTTTGTGTCCACTGCTAGATTTCAACTCATATAAATTCTAACAATACCATGATGAAAATATTTGGAGATGAATTTTGTTTAATTCTGGTAAACCCCAGGTAACAAAAAAATATTTACACCTGTTTCCACTAAAATTAATTTTCTTAGTGATGAAGTAGAACACATTGAATAAAAGTACAGGTAATGAAAGTTAACAGGATCAATAGTCTGATCAGTATAGGAAGAGCTGGATTTTAAAGCACATTTGTTAATCTGGTAAGAAAATTGGTACGAGACAAAAGAAAAAATTCCTTTCCAAAATAAATAAAAAAAATACATGTTGAAGTTAAAAACATCTGACTTAAATACAATTTATCATCTAAATACATTTTGGACAAAAAAGGAAAAAATATTAAAATTAAAAAAAAAAAAAAACAACCAACCAAACAAACAAAAACCAAAACAGCCCACCCCAACCAAATAAACAAACACTACCAAAAAAACACAAACAAAGAATCCCAATCCCAAACTCTAGATTTTCCTTCCTTTCATTCTCAAATAAATTTTTTCAGGCTGAGGGTTTGATTCCCAGCTAAGAAGAATCAGTTACAGAGTTGCATTGTTAGTGGTTCGGGCATAGGTCAACTTTATTAAAAGATCTGTAATTTGTATAATTTGCCCAAATGAAAACATAAAGGTTTGTGAACTAGGAAGGCAAGACTCGGTAATTACTGTCTTTAAGGACTTATCTGGAGTTGGTTTTAAACACAATGAGGATCAAAACTGATAGTTCATGCTTTTAGTAGACCAACATAGAGCCCATTCAGCAGATCGTGTTTATCAGTGTGGCTCAGTGGAGCTGATAGCAATGTTTCATTTCAATTACATGCAGATATAAATATCTAAGTGGAATCTGAACCAGAGAGTTTCAATCTGCATTTCTCTTTTTCTCCTCAAGTTGAAATCTTCAAACATATGTTTCCCAATCAAGATCACATTCTTTTAGAACTTAGACTCAATGTGTTCCCATTAATTCCAGTCAATCTGTTTTAGACTCTTTCTTCGTTTGCCTGGAAAGCATCCGATATACCACATGTTATTATTTTTCCTCTCCATCAGTTATTCTTATGCTAAGTGGAGATATCAAAAGCATCGAGAAGCTCCTCATATCACTTACTCCTTTGCACAGTCTTTCACCCTCCCACACTGCCTGCTGTGCTCAAAATCCCCTGTCTTCAGTTACATAGTTAAATGGCTTTCCTTTAATCTTCAACTATTTCAAATGTAAATCTTTGAAGGGCATGATATTGCACCCACTGAAGTATTTCCAATGTATAAAGATAATCCAGCTAAAGAAGTATATCACCAAGGGAACTCTGCCAGAGTAGGGGAGATGAAGGCATTGAACTATAGGATGGAGAAATACAGCCTTTAATGACTAACTGTGTTCAAATGTAGATGGCAATGGTGTACTTTTTCTGCCACTGAGTGATCTCAGAATTACAATCTCTGTGAGACCAGAAGCTTGACTTTACCATCACATCCTTCTTGACCAGGCTTACTGACAATGAAATAATTGTTAAAGGTTTAAGGAGGCCTTGAGAAATGTACTAAAAATATTTTTTCCCTGCTTTTTTCACAAAGTTTTCTGTGAATATTCCTCATTGCTATTTGCATTAGACCTGGTATATTGGGATTCTGTGCCTTTAACTTTGCACCCAGAGATTAAACAGGGGGAGTAAATGAACAGGAGATCCAACCCAGTGAATACTTCCCTGGCAAATGGTATATACCAAAAAAACCATCAAACCACCAAAACCCTTCGAACTGACATTATTGCTGCATTTATTTCCTCCAGCCATAGCTTGTTATGTTGCAATATCAGAGAAAAGTAGAAAGCAGGAAGTATATAGGTCAACTGAGATTTTAGGTATTATAAAATTACAAAGAAAATGAAACTAAGGATTCACTGATGAGGAGGGGCACAAAAAAGTAGTAAGCACTCAAGAATAAAATCAGGAAGACAGACATTCACAGTGATTTTGAGAGACATGAAAAAATAAGTTAGAACGGTTGGACAAATGCAAAAGAATTCAGGAAAAATAATAAGCTTTGTCCACTACCCTGCACAAAGGAAAGTGAACAAAGAGTGTGTGCTAGAGATAAGGCTGAATATTCACTGCCTCCATCACATTGAAATTCATAGAAAAGTACAGGAAACAATAGGAGTGAGGTGCATAACTAGAGTGGGCAGTGACTACATTAATTGAAAAACATTGTAGACTTGCATATCTGGATTTCCATAATTTAATTTTGTACATTGCAAATAAAATTGTCATAATTATGCTCATTGAGTTATTCAACAAAACCACTAGTTTCAACATCAAACACTGGCCTGTCTTTTCAAAATCAAGTAGTAATATCTTCCCATTAAAAAAAGGCCAAGTTTCAGCTGACATGAAAGGAATTGTCAGAGTACTGCTATCATGAAATTACTTGAACTTCTGGACTTACTAAGAATCATCAAATATTCTGCAGAAACTTGACTTTTACCCAGATCTGAATTTTATACACAAAAATGTTTAAAATCACTAATTCTAATTAGAACAAAAAGTGTGGAATAACATTGGAGGCACTGTTTTTTTCCTTCTGCTCTGTGTATATCTTAATTTTATTTCTTTTGTTAATTTTTTTTTTTTGTTCACCATTATAAATTCAACAGTGACAAATCAATAGATACACATTATCTTTCTTGTATAACAGACTGATTCTGGGACTAGAGTCTCAAGAGAAAGTAATGCACGTCATGAAACATGACATTTTCTGAAGAACAGATGCTGCTGCTCATAAGTTGAAAATGTAGGAATTTTCAACGGTTCTCTCAGTAATTAATGCCACTTACCAGAATTCTACGGTAATATTGTTCCAGACATTTAACTTGGTTCTATGTTTTAGTCCCATGAAGCATTTCCACATAAATTCCAAGCTAAAGTAATAAAAGCCTAAAGAAAAACCCTTGGCTGTATCATATAACTGATAATGCATAGACGTGTTTAACAAGAATTTTAAGCAACTGGAGTTATTAATATCCTTTCATTCCTGCTCTTTAAATAGCTTAAGTCCAGAGTAAAAGGAAGATTTTGAAGAACTGCTTCACAGTTGATGGATTTCCTCTCTATATTTTGTTACATTATGGTAGATTTGGAAATGGAAAACTTGCAAGGAAAATTATTTCATATAACTATTAGGATACTCCTATAGCCCTTTCCCACAGCTTTGATGGCATTGTTTTCAGTTAATGTCATGCAATAAATACTCTGTGAAGTACAGAGTATTTCTGTAGTGTTATTAAGGGCTATTTAAAGCATACACAGCTTCACTGCATTTCCTAAAGCATTTAATCTTGATTCTCTTTAATGAGCAAGTAATGCTTATCACAAACTCAGAATGTATTACTGTAAATTTTCCAGAGGTTATAAAACACCTTTTCTTACAGACACTTGCCTTAAAGCACTATTGGGGAAAAAAATGATAGGAAAAAAGTGTCCTGGAGTGTATGTTTGCATATAGAAAGTTGAAAATCAGCATATTATTTTAGTTACCATCTTTAACCTTCAGGCTTCTTTTGATTCATCTGGCCACTCTTCTTTTATACAGCCCATGATGTCTTTGGCCTCTGGGCTGCAAGTGCATACTGTTGGCTCATGTTCAGCTTCTCATCCACCAGCCCTTTTGTGCAGGACTGCTCTCAACTTAATCATCTCTCAGCCTGTATTGATACCTAGGATTGCCATCACATAGGTATAGGACTTTACACTTATTAAAAATCTTTATTAAAAGGTCGTTATTAAAAGTTGAAACTTCCAGTTAAGAAAGATAATTATCTTCCAGGAGCTCCTACAGATGAACCAATATCAATATGAAAGAGGAGAACCCAGAAAAAGCAAGGTTGTGATGCTGTCCTCAGTGACATATCTGTTTCCACATGAGCTTGCTAAGAACTCAGGTGTTTTTCGCTATGCCACACAATAGGCTTTTTCTTTTTTTCCAGACGATGTCTAGATGAGATTTATAAATCTCTCCTTTTATATTTTCCTTCTTTTTCTGCAAAAGTCAGTGCACAACCACAACCTCAGTAATTGCTTTTTGGCTCTTTCATATTTTTTTGATATCAGATAAAGCAATGTCCAACAAATAGAAGAAGGAAAAAAGCTTCATAACTGAAAAACATAGCAAGTCATTTTAGCAAGTCATTATCTGAATCTTTTTATACTGTCAATATAATAAAAATGAATGGACTGTAGAGAACTAGATAATAATTTTGCAATTTTCCTTTAAAAAATGGAACAGAGAAGTTCCGTCATTAATTGATCTGTTCTTTTTTGAGAAGGAATGAAAACTATGAGGAAAATGCAAATCCTGTAAAAACTAACAAAAGTTTAAAAGTTATTTTGGGGAAGACCTATTACAAAGTGGTAAAATATCAGTAAAATAAATACAGGTGATAAGTTAATTTACAGCAGTAGAAAATCTGATCAAAATTATTTCCTGTAACAATTCAAATGCCTTTTTAAAGATAAAATTACTCTGTTCACCTGGATTTGTATGGGAAATGTTGTGACATTTAAATAAACATCTTGGAGAGATTTTCACTATTTCTGTAAAGCAGTCCCTCCAAGCCAAATGTAGTCAAAGTAGAAGTACAAAGAGCTGATATTAATTTTCTTCAGCCTTGATGAAAAAGTTTCAGCTTAATTGAGTTCTGATTCATTTCTCTATACTTAAAAAGTATAGAGTTGTACATATGAAAATATGAAAATGTGTTGTACATATTTTCTTGAAATGCATATTATATATGGTATGTTTGAGGAAGAGATTGAAGAAGTCCAGGTTTAATAAATAATTAAGTACTCAAAAGAGTGGCCCGTGATCATGACTGTTGATTTCTTACTAACTTGGCCACTAGTTTAAAAACCTTGCAATGAAATTGTAGACTCACTAAGGCAAATGGGATGGTTGCCACTGTTTTCCATAGCTCTGGGATTTCAGACTTCCTTTGAATAGATCTTGTAAAATTCTCTATCAGAAACTGTTTCTATCAGACTGAAATTCTACCTCCTTTATTAGGATATGGTTGTTATTTTCTTTTGGTTGCACTTCAGATTGTGTTTGGAATAAATACTATTAATAGGTCCTTGACATGACAATAACTGATTTTCCCCACTGGCTAAGTCTCCATGCAATAAATAAGTTGTATTGCAATACAATTGGTAATAAAGACCAGTATTTTCCAAGAACCTAAGAAAATCAGTATTCAATGGTACACTTAATTGTTTTAGGGGTTTTTGACTATTCCATGCCTCAGGATGATAGGAAAGTGTTTTTGCCCTCCAGTATAACAAAATATTCTATAATAGAATCAAAAAATACATCTAATTGGAAGAGACTTCAAATATCACCCAGACCAATCCTCAACCCAGCACTGAGTGGTCAACACTAAATCATGTCATTAAGCATCAGGTCCACACACTGCTTGAATACCTCCAAGAACAATGACTCCACCACTGCCCTGGGCAGACCATTCCAATTATAAACCTAAGTCTACCTTTCTTTGCAAAGTATTTCTTCCCTTCATGTTTTCTAAGTTCCTTAATTTCATCCACATGCCTCTCACCAGTGTCTGTAGCCAGACTGAGGAGTTCAATGTGTATCCAAATGTATTTCTAACAACAGATTGCAAACCCTTTAAAACTTTATTGGCCATCAGCTGTTCTCTGCAATTGTTTGCTTTTTTTGTAACTTCAGCAATATACAGAGAGGCTCAAAGCTGAATTACAATGTGTGCAGTTTAACTCTTTCTCTCCATTTTAAAAATGTATTATTTTTTATAATTTCATACTGGTTTTGAGTCATTCTGTAGCATCTCTAAGACAGGATCTTAGCTATGGAGTTCTACAGTCAGGTACTCCCTGGAGCACTCCAAATTCAGTGGCACTGACATACTGGAAAATGTTGGAACAATGTTATGACATTGGGGCCCTGTAATCTGCTAGGTCTTTTTGGTTCCATTACTGATTGTAACTCCATGTTGATATAGCAACTCACACTTCACTACAGATGATAGAGGCAAAACCTACCTAGTGGAGCAGGTTTCTGTCCAATGGCATTGTTCCATCAAAACAAAAATGCCCTACGAAGATGCTTCAATTCTGAATTTATCTTGCCCAAAGGGAAAAAACATAGAGAAGGATGCGATGAAGAAGAGGCAAACCTGGAGACTTCTATCCTTGCCTTAACACTCTTTTCTGTTTTGGGGTCAGTGATAATATATTCTCGAGTGTAAAACCAGTAACAAAAGCACAAATTCATTTATTGTCTGCTTCTCTTAGCCAAGAGTTCTTGCCTTTAACAGGCAGACTAGGCTCATGATCCCTGTGGCTCTAGAATCCTTACATCTACAGCAGTTGCTGAGTGTTCAGCTTCAGCAGAAGTGTAGAGAGGACATGGACTCTGCTAAGTGGTTTGGCACTTGCCTGGGAAAAAGTAACTGTAGATTTGGGTAACTACAAGTGACTTTATACAGTCTGAATCTTGCCCCTTAAGCAATTCCAATAATCCTTTCTCATAAGCAACACATGAACTCAGCTCTCAGATATGTAATTCAGCCATGCATAAAACTGAATAAAGCCCTTCCCTCAAACTAAAATGTGACTTAGTGACAAAATACTTTGAAGAAAAAAAAAACCAACCAGAATTCCTTGCCTTCCTGCAGCATTAGATTGTGCTGGAATTGCAATTACTTACAAACTCTCACAGATCTAAGTAACAACATAAAAAAAATTATATTTGCCTGGTTTTATTTTGACACATTACTTAAGAAATTAAAACCCAAACCCTCTAATAAAATATGGCTCATTCCATGTCACTATTTTTAGAAGGAAAGCAGTTTTATCTTTCATCTAGTGTGTCAAATATATATATATGTGTATGTGTGTGTCACACTGTAATCTATTAATCCGTGGGTCTCATGCATTTTTCATGCATAATTTTTTTAGTATTTTCTCTAACTGTAACGTTGCATCATTAAGACAAAAAGTTTGATTAAAACAAAGATATGGGATACTCAGGGCAGATAATTAACCAAAGTCCACTAATTAGAAATGTTATGAACCGCCAGTTCTAAGCTACTAACAATATATCTTTAGCAGAAATTTAAAAACCATGTCTATACTCTTTCTTATACTGATCCATTAACTTTAGGCTGCATGTCCTGGGATAATATTGCTTTCCTGCATATTCTGGCGTGTCAGAATCACATTTATAGTGATTTGAAATCAAGTCAAGCATGTCAAAAGGAAGTGGAGTGCCTGCATTGTATTTTCGAAAGTTTTAACGAGCAAACATTACCTTTTCAAGCTTAAATCATGAAGTTCTCCACTAAAGATCTCCTGGCCATTGAAAACTCCTTCCCATAAATGTATGCTTCTATAAGAAATTGAGCAAAAGCAGATACTAATAACAAAGATTTTTAAAGAATCTTAAAAAAACCCAACATATAATGACTATGGTGTGTAGGCTTTTTTTTTTAAAGGTGGAAAAATGGGAGGAGAGGACACATAGTCTGTCCCAAAACAAAAGCAAATGTTAAAAAGCTGATGTCAACCAAATTGATCAGATGTTGCTGATTATCCTCTTCTCTCAAGATTTTGAAACAAGGTAGAATCAATAATTTTGTATTTGCAGGAATTACTCCAAGTCACCAAGACATAGAGTTATTAGAATTTGAGTAGTAAAACTGAGTTTTCTATCAAGCCCAGAAATATTGATGCAAAGATCATTTAAAGGCTCCCTCTAATAAGGTGGGAGTGCTCTTTTCAATCAAGAAGTTTGATCATGTCATTATAATGGCAAAAATAATGCCAAGGTCCACTTAAGTATCAAGAAGTCTCATAGGAAACCCTGGACATAACCCATGACTTCTGGCCAGCTTAACAAGATATTATGGACAAAAGGATACTCATCTATTGAGGTCAGAGGCATAGAAATGGACCAAAGTTGCCTGGGTTTAGGGTCATGATTTCAGTTTATCTTTTAATTAGAGTCATATGATTTCTGTGTATTATACACTTCTAATAATCAAACTTTTGATGAAACATCTTGTGAAAAAGCATAAGGAAATTATTTTTTCCCTTTTTTCCCCTTTTTTTTTCTGTGACTACTGAACATAATATCTTACTGTCAAGGCATTATGTCAATGTTTCCTTTCAAAAGCTACTATTGGTTTCTATATCATCTCTATTTAAAGCAGGAATTTTGCAAACACCTGGAAAAATAAATCATGAAATTATAAAAATAAAGATTTAAAATGAAATTAAAAAAGAGACTAACCTAAGCAACAGTGACTTCTTTTTTTTCCCCCTATTCCTCACAAAAATATACTTGTGATTGGGTTTTGAGTCTCCCAAAGTTCTAACAATCCCTCTTTATTGTTACATTATTTCATGCCTCAACATATGCTCTAATATCAGTTGAATCTACTTGAACTCTACACCCAACACAGCCTTTGGCTGTCATTTGATTTTCAGCTTACATGAGGACTAAATCAAATAATTAGTTATTTTGCTTCTAGATCTTTAAAAAATTTCCATTATGTCAAACAACCATTAGGGGTTTTTTCCCTTTCTGTAGAATTTACTCTTCATACTCAGTTTTGCCTCAAACTCCATGTCTGTGTGCAGATAAGAAGTGAATTTCTATCCCTTGCAGGGTGGTGGTGATGAATCACACTCATACACTTTAAGGAACATGTAATGGTAAATGTAGGTGTCCTTAGGGTACTTGTCACTGGGATTGTTTTTTCCTGACTAAATTTTGGTTGTGACTCACTTTCTTAATACAAGAAATCTGAATATGCTGCTAGAATTGTAGCATGTTCATACTCAAATTGCATTTGAGTAGCATTGTTCACTGAGGGAATACTTAAGTGAATTTAAATGTTAGAATAATAGTTTCCAGTATTAAAATATCTTTTCTGAGTGATACACTAACAGAATCCTGGAATATATACTACCTTCCAAAAAAATTAATCCAAGTTTTGTTGTGTTTTCAAATCACCCTGTACCTTTCCAGCTCATTAGCAATGCATATGTTGTGAAGAGAGTTTTTTCTCCAGTTCCTCCCTCTTAAATTTTAAATTCCATTGGAGTTCAGAACAATGCAAGAAAAATGCATCACAGTCTTCCGTCCAACCTTGATAAAAATGTAAGCAATTGAAAACCAGAAAAGTCACATCTGATCTCAGGATCTTGCTGCCACAGTCTTGCATGACTAAAGTAGAAATCACCTGATTGTAATGACCATGGGTGTTTCAGGGAATTATTCATGCATAATCTGAGGAGGCATAAATGACCACAAAAGCCAAGCTGGTGGTGCACCATGGGTAAGGTTGAACATGGTGAGCTTACACAAAACCTGTCAGGGTCAGAAGTAGAAATGGCACAATATTTCAAATTTGCAGATATAGAAGGAGCTTCAGTTACCTCTGACAAGGTGATACTGAGAGACTGAGAGAACTGGGGCTGGTTACTCTTAAGAAAAGAAGGCTGAGAAGGAATCTTATCAACATTTGTAAATATCGGAAGGGTGGATGTCACAATAAAGGAGATGGTCTCTTTCCAGTGGTGCCCAGGAAACAGAGTACAAGCTAGAACACAGGAAGTTCCACTTCTTTATGGTGAGGGTGGTGGAGCACTGGACCTGCTTCCTAGAGAGGTTGTGGAATCTCCTTCTCTGGAGACTTTCAAAACCCATCCGGATGCATGCCTGTGCAGCCCATCCTAGGTGATCCTGCTCTGTCAGGGGGGTTGATCTCTGAAGGTCCCTTCTAACACCTATCTGTGACACAAATTGAATGGAGAGACAACAGAGTTGCTTATAAACACACTGCAAAGTAAATGTGTTTTGGACCAGTACTTACATATACACAACATCAACAACTCTTTATGTACATAGAAACAAACATAAGTATGTATAGACACACATACATTGATTTATTATGCATTCAGTATTTTAAAATGTATGATTTTGTACATATATTTGTACAAAGCTGTTTCTTGTGGCCATCAGCCACTGACAATCAGTAAAGATGACATAAAACTTGGCAATTTATTGGTTATGCTTATGTCTTTACTTTCTCCTACCAGTTAGTTTTTTTCCTCTCTTTCTGCTACTGTTTTGTTTTGTTTTCCTGAAGATGTTTTACTCAAACATAAGTTACCTGCTAGTATCTAAACAAGACAGAGACTTTTACAAGTAAGAAGACCAATGTGCCAAATCAAATAATATTTCATTTATGAGAGGAAGAGAAAAAGTTAGAAGCAGAGATATATTTTTACATTTAGATTATACTCAAAATGTTTGAAGGCACACACTGTAATCTCCTGCAGTTTTCTCTGAATAGAATTTACTGTGTCACCAGTATCACTGCATCCAAAAGCAACAGTTTTACCTCTCTTCTTTCAATTTGCCTCCTCAGTTTTTCTTTTCCTTGAAATGGTTCAGAAAGAAACCAGAATAGTTATAAATCTATGCAGCAAGCAGATCAGCTGGGTATTGTGCCTTCCTCTGAGAGTACATAGCACTTGAGAATCTCTGAAAACCTGCTTATTTCCTTTGCTGCATCATTAGAAGTCAAATTACTGTGATAATCAGTCTGCTGTGATAAAGATGCTTTGTAGGATTTGACCCTAAGTGTATGGAATTGCAATAAAACCTTTACAAAGCAGCGATCACTAGCAAAACTTGATCTTTCATTTGTTTTCTCATGAAAATTGACTGGCAATATTAATCCTTTGATGTACACTTTCCATCTGAGCTTTTTGAACATGAATGTTCCCAAAATAAAAATTTGATGCTTTGCCCTTACATTTGTTCTTTCTAAAATTATTATTAAAACAAACCAAAACAAACTAAAAAGAAAAAAAAAAAAAGTCCAAAGTAACAGCAGTCCTTTATTTTATGAAGTTAATCATATTTTTAAAGCAGCAATTTTTTCAGAAAACACTAATAATGCCTTCATTCCTCCAGAAATATTCCAAAATGATATGAGAATTTTTTTTTCTTCTTTAGGACTACTAGGAAAAAGTCTTTCTAGATGCAATGTAAAGTGAGTAACACTACACACACAAACTCTCATCTGTGTTCAAGTATGTCACAGTATCACAGTATCACAGTATCACAGTAACTAAGGTTGGAAGAGACCCCAAGGATCATCAAGTCCAACCTGTTCCAACAGACCTCACAACTAGATCATAGCACCAAGCGCCACGTCCAATCTCCCCTTGAACACCTCCAGGGACAGCGACTCCACCACCTCCCTGGGCAGCCCATTCCAATGACGAATGACTCGCTCAGTGAAGAACTTTTTCCTCACCTCGAGTCTAAACCTCCCCTGACACAACTTGAGACTGTGTCCCCTTGTTCTGGTGCTGGTTGCCTGGGAGAAGAGACCAACCCCCACCTGGCTACAACCACCCTTCAGGTAGTTGTAGAGGGCAATGAGGTCGCCTCTGATCCTTCTCTTCTCCAGGCTAAACAATCCCAGCTCCCTCAGCCTCTCCTCATAGGGCTTGTGCTCAAGGCCTCTCACCAGCCTTGTTGCCCTTCTCTGGACACGTTCAAGTGTCTCGATGTCCTTCCTAAACTGAGGGGCCCAGAACTGGACACAGTACTCAAGGTGTGGCCTAACCAATGCAGAGTACAGGGGCACAATGACCTCCCTGCTTCTGCTGGCCACACTATTCCTAATACAGGCCAGGATGCCATTGGCCTTCTTGGCCACCTGGGCACACTGCTGGCTCATGTTTAGGCGGGTGTCAATCAGCACCCCCAGGTCCCTCTCCGTTTGGCAGCTCTCCAGCCACTCTGACCCCAGCCTGTAGCTCTGCATGGGGTTGCCGTGGCCAAAGTGCAGCACCCGGCACTTAGACTTATTAAATGCCATCCCATTGGACTCTGCCCATCTGTCCAGTCGGTCAAGGTCCCTCTGCAGAGCCTTTCTACCCTCTAACTGACTAACATCTGTTCCCAACTTGGTGTCATCTGCAAACTTGCTGATGACTGACTCAACCCACTCCATGTCCATGCATGGAGTGTTGGCCTGATACATCAAAAGAAGTATATTTCCCTACATGTGTTGCAGTTGGGTCCTTTACTTCTTCCTCATAATGCATCTGTCACAAGGTATATTGATGGGATATTTTTGTGATAAATACTTCTGTAGATAAATGTTTTAATTCTTGGCATACTTACATTAAATTAATTTTGCATGCTTTGGGCTCTTTCCCTCTCATTGTTACTTTACTGCAAGCTAGTTTGGCTTCTACTTGCTTCTTGACTCTTTGTTTCCAGATAATTCAGTTATGACAGGGGTGATCACTCAAAGTGATGAGCAGGAAGGTGTGGTGAGCAAGCTGTGTGTGGGAATTTAATAAAAAGTATTACTGAGGGCATATTAATTTAGAGATCAGAATTGCCATCATATGAGCCTGTATCCTCCAATGACATGTCACATGTTATTACTACTATGATTCATTATGAACAATTATTCTTTAAAATCATGACTTAATAAACTGTATCTTTTACAGTGAGGGTGAAAGAACACTAGAACAAGCTGCCCAGAGAGGTAGTGGAGTCTCCTTTTCTGGAGACTTTCAAAACCTGGCTGGATGGGTTCCTGTGTGGCTTCCCCTAGGTGATCTTCCTTTGGAAGGGGCTTGGACTCCGGAGGTCCCTTCCAACCCCTAACACTCTGTGATTCTGTAATCTTGAATCTCTCTATTTTGACTCCAGCTCCTTCCCAAGCATCTGACTGCATGAAATTCTGATTCCACAGCCATCATCTACAGGACTCATTACTATTTCTGTTAATCTATGTAACTTTTAAAAGAATACATCTTGAACACACAGAAAGGTGACAAAACTCTGAAGAATATAGTTAATGGAGCTGCTGGGAGCTGAATCACAACAATTTCTTCTTCTATGCACTTTTTTGATTTCAGTGTAAGGTTTCAGGAAACTTTCTTCTGAGTACCCACGTATCTGAAAGGAGTTTTTCTTCTTAAAGTTTGGATTCTGCTTCTGTATTACTGGACTATTTAAATTTGTGCCCCCACACCCCTACACCCCTTCTTGCTTTTCAGCTTTCAGTGGTTACTTGCCCTGTTCTGGTAATTTCTTATTCTATAATTTAATGTGCTGGTTTATTGGCTGAAATATCCATTTCGCTTTAATAGAAGGGTGGGTTTGTTTTCTTTTAATAAGAAGGAATATAGAAAATTCAGCAGCTTATAATCATAATCTCACTATTCAAATATCGCTTTCAGCATTCATGAGGCTTTTCATTGAAGTTTTGTTAGTCTATAAATAAATTCATACAAACAGAACACCTTACAGTTGGTAATTTTACTTTTATCCAGGTAGCCTGAAGCTTTGCAGCCTTGTTTCCACAAGCTCCGTGATGCAGATCTGTGGCTCAGCATGGCTGGAAAAATTCCAAGGTCCTTACAGGTGCTACTTTAAGCTCCACTGGCAATTCAGTGAGTGGCAATTTTCCTCTTTGTTTATTGAATATCACCTTCTTTAGAATTGCTCCAAAAACCATCCCAATGGTGGGTCCAAATCTCATACAAACTGGAAAATCATAGTCCTGAGTATATAATCCATTATACTTTTTGGAAGAAGCACTGACACACATGTCATAATACCTTTTTTATGAACTAAACATCCTGAATTGATCACTTGATTTCTAGTTCCAATTTCTGTGTTCTACAGACAGATTGACTATGCTAGTCTATATAGAATGCACACATGAATTAGCATTAACTATTACAATTTTTTCTCTCAAGATTATAAGGAAATAAAGAATTAGAATAATTCCTTCATTATTTTTTAAAAATCCAGTAATTTCTATAGGTGAATGTGCAATGCATGAGCATGTTAAGCACTGAAATCAGTGGTCCTCTCAGATGATCAATGTTAGCACTATGCAGAATATATTTTAAGTGGTATGAGTTATGATTTGCTGACACTTGTATATGCTGTTGATCAACTCACATCTTCTATGCTCAGCAAAAATGATTTTCAGCTTGTCAGCTACCCAAAAGATCATTTGGAATGAGTTTATGTGTTTCTGTAGAGAAAGACACACATTTTCATGAGCTTTTTTTTCCATAATCTTTGCATCAGTAGCCCACAAAGTCCTACATTTTGCCCTTTAATGTTGACTCACTTCACAGCTATGTTCTATGGGTTCATTTCTGCCACCTACTTTCATATTTTATTATATTTTCCACTTCTTTAAATTTATTTTTTCTTGATAAAAATATTTTATAAATTAAATCAGCATGGCCTGACCCAGCACATACTAAAATACTATTTGAATTAATTCCAAATTCAGGTGCTTATAAAAACAAATTTGAGAAGCAACCATAATTCCAATCTGTCCTATGTTATGTGGGCAATTTAAAATTATGGAAATACTTCCAACTTTATAGGCAATTTGAAATGGAAAACAACCAGAGTTCTGGGCATGTGCTCTGTATATGGGGATTTTGTTAAGAAAAATGCTTTTAAAAGTGGTTTCCATGTGCACCCATTTACCTGGTTGTATATATGTTTGAAATGAAAACAGAACATTTATATTTTAAAATTCAAAATGCAACCTTTATTACACTTCTAGCCAATAAAGAGAACATCTGTACAGTAATTGCAATCTGTCTGTTCAATTTGCACTAAATTCATGAATTATATGATTGGTCTATGTATTTGCTATTCTTCCCATGTAACAGAACAGATTTTGGAGGGAGGAGAGAAGACTATGCAATAAAAGATATATAGTCCTATACGAATAGAATAGAATCGAATAGAATAGAAAAGAATAACCAGGTTGGAAAAGACCTCTCACATCATCGAGTCTAACCTATCATCCAACACTATCTAATCAACTAAACCATGGCACCAAGAGCCCCATCCAGTCTCTTCTTAAACATCTCCAGTGATGGGGACTCCACCACCTCCCTGAGCAGTCCATTCCAATGGCCAATCACTCTTTCTATGAAGAACTTCTTCCTAACATCCAGCCTAAACCTCCTCTGGCGCAGCTTGAGACTGTGTCCTCTTGTTTTGCTGCTGGCCGCTTGGAAGAAGAGACCAACCCCTACCTGGCTACAACCTCCCTTCAGGTAGTTGTAGACATCAATAAGGTCTCCTCTGAGCCTCCTCTTCTCCAGGCTAAGCAACCCCAGCCCAGGACTTTGTGGGCTATCCCTCATAGGGCTTGTGCTCCAAGGGCAGCTTTGTTGCCCTTCTCTGGACACATTCCAGCAACTCAACATCTTTCCTAAACTGAGGAGCCCAGAACTGGGCACAGTCCTCAAGGTGTAGCCTAACCAGTGCTAAGTACAGGGGCACAATGACTTCCCTGCTCCTGTTGGCCACACTATTCCTGATACAGGCCAGGATGCCTTTGGCCTTCTTGGCACCTAGGCACACTGCTGGCTTATGTTCAGCTTACTGTCAACCAGTACCCCCAGGTTCCTTTCTGCCTGGCTGCTCTCCAGTCACTTTGATCCCAGCCTGCAGCACTGCGTGGGGTTGTTGTGGCCAATGTGTAGAACCCATCACTTAGATGTGTTAAATCTCATGTTATGAGATGCTATGAGGATAGGCTGAGGGAGCTGAAGTTGTTTAGCCGAGAGGAGACTCTGGGGAGACCTTAGAACTGCCTTCTAATGCCCAAAGGCATCCTACAGGAAGGCAGAAAAAAGACTTTTCATAAGGGTCTAGCAATAGAACAAGAAGGAATAGTTTGAAGCTGAGGAGAGTAGGTTAAGAAGTTCTTCAGCAGAGCGTGGTTAGATTCTAGAACAGGCTGCTCAGGGAGGTTGTGGATGCCTCCCCTCTGAGGCTGTTCAAGACCAGGTTGGATGAGGCCTTGAGCAGCTGAGTCTGCTTAAGAGGTATTCCAGCCCATGGTGGGGAGGTTGGAGTAGATGATCTGTAAGGTTCCTTCCAACCTATGCCATTCTATGATTCTATGATCTTTAAGATATTCTTGTTTTGAAAATATTTTCTAAATATAAAACAGGTTTATGGAGGACACAAATTATTTTTTAAGATTTCAAAACCAGAATCAATGTAAAATTTCAAAAATCATCTAAGTACCTCTTTTTTTTGGCCATCTACCTCCATACTTAATCTTCCTGAAATAAGAAAAAAAAATTTTACAGCCTTAACTAGAGGAATTTGTCAAGTTGAAGATTGTACAACACCTGTATATAGTTGAAAAGGACATTTCAATTATATGAAAGAGAAGAAGAAAAGACATTTTTCATACTGGAGTATATTATAATTATTACCTTTGATTTCAACTGATTCAAGCACTTTTAGATTTTGACTAATTTAGATGGTTAAATCTAATTCTATTCTATATCACTATAAATATCATTAAAAGGATTCAGCTAAAAGTGTTTGAGGCAGTTCTATCAGTAAGATTTTTAACGGTATGTCTCATTATGCCCTAAATATCTGTCATGTCTCCAGAATTCAGCACATTTGTAATTCACCCTGCAAATGAGTTGATCAAGAGTCCTGGCTGTGATGAAATAGAATAAGTGAAAATATAAGAAGTGACAAAAAAGAAATTACTCAAGAAGCAGACATTAGTATTTAAGACAGTATAACAGTTTTGGACACCTTTAGGTGCAATGAACTTGATGAAGCTGTCAACATCTCTCTATTGACTCTAGAGGAAGACTGGATGTTGAGTTAAAGGCAGATCACTAACATTTGAGCAGCTAAAATTAGGGTAACATGAATGCCACCTACATGCTTATGAAGGAAATGTGAGACATGCTTATGAATTGTTAAAACCACAGTCAGAGTGAAGACAGTGAAGTCTTGACGAAAGAAAGAAGGAACACTTTAGCAACTTACTCAACCAGCCAGTCCCAGACAGCCCTGCTGTGTATGACAGGGATGATTCATTCAGTCAGTCCTGATGCCAAGGAAAACAGCCCCATGCAATCTGAAATGAAAATGGGCTGTCATGAAGTTGAGGAACAGCACTCTTCCAGGGGTAGATAATATCCATGCAGAAATACAGAGGCAAAACGGAGACTTTAAGACAGTTGTTAAATTATTAATCATTGTTTCTTTCAGAAGTAAGTTGGATGACTGCCTTTCAAATGCTGAAACAAGAACAATCATGTAGTATGGATATTTGAGAAAAGTATCCCAGTGACTTGGAAATGTAGTCCCCCTGGATTTTACTGAGAACTGAGTGCAGACTATTTATTTAATCACACCAGCAGAAGAAAACACAAGTCTACCAAGTAATGTAGCAAAAGAGGATATTTGTCATGATTATCAGGACTGGACTTTCACTGAGGGAAGAAAGTTGAACAGCTTAGGAGAGAACACACTGGGCAGTGAGTATTTGAGATGAAAAGAAATAAATATAAGAAGGAAAGATTGCTGAGGAACAGCATCACTGATCTGCCACTGGTTTGCCTGTATTATGCCTCCATAAAAATATTATTTGTCAGTGTATCAAAACTCATGTGGGATACACATTTATATATCTGCAGTAGCACAGGAAATCTCACCTCAGCTTGACAGTTAAGGTAATTGTCTTGATTGCCTTTGGGAGTACTATCGCTCTTTGCAGACACAGAGGTAGAGATGAAAATCTGTCAGCAGAATAGCAGACACATTGAACACTTACTGCTCAACAGATGTAAAGCTCAGTCCATGCTTATGTACAAAATAAACCCATGATTATGTGAGCCTGAACTTCATTGTAGAAACTCCTGAAGTAACATTAACTCAATTAACAGCTATGTAGACTTTGCTACACCCTACACTGAGTAAAAACACGTGTTTGGGTGACCTTGGGTCCAAACACCTGCAAACCTGTTTGCATTTTATTTAATGTATTTGTTATGTTTTTATTCTACGTATTTTGATTAGGTGGCATTTGTTTTTCCACAGAGCTCCAAGTATTTTAGAGACAGGAGTCATATATACAAATATTTAATTAGCCTTACTATTACTTTAGTATTACAGGTGTCTATAGGTTTGGGAAGTGGTCTGGAGAACTTTCTCAGCTAATAACCAAAGTTTATATCAATGGGCAATGAGCAGGAGAAATGGAATAGAACAGAAGTGACATGAAAAGAGCACTTGTTCAAGGAGCAGATTTGCTTTCTGAAAATGTAACAGAGCTCTCTACTACAGGGGAGAGCAGCATGATGAAGTGTATGATTTAGCTTCTGATTGCTATCCTAAATTTTTAATATCATAAGACAATATAAGCCTTATTAGCTTTATTAGGAGGAAATAAGGGGCACATGTCAGCTGTAGAAGCAGTTCCTAAAGCTTCCACACATAATTTCTATTGTGCTGAAGTATCATTTTTTTCTGAACACATCAAGCTAGCTGCTCACTGGGAGTCCACATCTAAGATAAAGTCTTTTTCAAAAAGTGGGAAGATCAGAAATTGAGTTAACTTGAAAGGATGATTGTCACTTAATGGTGCAGGCAAGCCTTCACATAAAACTCAGTTTATTGGAATACAGAATGGTGACATGAGGAAGGAGTGACCAGATTCAGAGGAAAGAGAAAGGGATTTTTGGAAAGACAGCTAGAAAGTTGAGTCTTCTTTAAAAACCCAAAACTTTTTGGATCTCTGCTGTAGACGACTGTAGAGACACCTGAAACATGCTTCCAGGCTTGCTGTCAATGCCCTTTGGAGACTAAAACTGGAGATTTTTTTTGCACCATGACCAAGTCACTAACTCAGGTGTTTTTGATGAATCTGAGTAGGCAATTGAATTAGTCTTTTTCTCCCATTTGTTTGGTTTTGGGTGGGGTTTTTTTTGTTTGTGGTTGTTTGGTTTTTTTTTTTAATTAGCTATCTACAATACTCTTTGCCTTCTGTATTATTATTTTCCTTTTTTTTATTTTTTTATTTTTTTTTAATAATGATTGTGCAAACAGCCACAGGCATGAGCTGTCAATGGGATCTATCATGTTCATCTTCCTATTTAGATCTGTTGCTGGGTGAGGACCAGCAATTGTTAAGACACTGAAGCTTTGATTTTTTTTCAAGTCAAGTGATATTGGTACCATGTTATTCTTTGACCTAATCACACAGTAATGTTTTAGTTTTCTTCCTTCAAAACCTATTTCTGCATTTATGAAGACTATTCATTTTCTACATGAAGTTTCCTTGGAAATTAAGCAAACCTTTATAACATCCTGTGACTCAGTTTGTATGAAAAGGCACTTGAAAGTTCCCCAAAACACTGTCAAAAAAAAGTAATTAAAAAGGTACAAGCAACTAATTCCTTCTTTTGCCCTAGTTCCTGCTTTTCTTACCAGGAATTTTCTAAAAAAAAAATAAATGTACTCCTACAAAAACTGACATTTGAGTGCTCTTTTTAAATAGAGAAAAGAATAATGTAAGAAATAGATAAATAATCTGAATTTAGTTGAATTTCTCCATATCTTTTTAATCAGCATTTATTCATACTCAGAAAACCACTTTCCTTTTAAATGCTTCCCTAACTATAAGGCCAGAAACTTTCATCAACATTTTACAAGCATGACTGAAGCTAACAGTATACTTTTACTGGATGGGATCAAACCACTTAAAACTTCAAGGAGATAAGTTTATTGCAGTTGAATGTGTTGATGCAGAATTGTGATGACAGGAGAAATAATTTGTATTTTCTGCTCAGAAATGCATCAATATGGTGCATTGGTTGGCATTTGGATTCAGAGGTCAATGTTCCAAAAGAATTTAGGAGACTATTTGGTATTTTAAATGTCTCCCATGGCAGATTTACCATTGATTTTATGAAGAATATTTTGTACAAAGTTACTCCTCTGCAAATCTTGTGATTTTTGTATAAGAGCATACATAAAGGGTCAGATTAAACAATCATCTAGCCCAGTTTCCTGTCTCTGACATGTCAGATGGTGGACACATTGGGGTAGGGGGGGACATTATGAACAAGACAAGGATACAGAGACACTTTGAAGTTAAAATCCTCCAGCTTCGAGGGATAAATCCTAGCTTCCAGAAATTGTAACCTTGTGGTTTTGAGAACATTACAATAACAACTCCAGATTTTATGATTTAATCCAGTTTGGTTCTTTGTTTGTTTGTTTATTTGTTTGTTTTATAAATACATTCCATGATCCCCCAAACTTGATCATGGAAAGCATAGATATTTTTCTCTTGTCACTTATCATATGTCATAGGAATGTACTTTCTTGCAATTCCATATATTTTCAAATTTCTTGCAGAAGCTGAAATACTTCAAATATATATGAAAAAAATAATGTGTACTTTGGAACAGTTTTCCTTCCTACAAGAAAGAACAATCAGAAATATCACAGGAAAATTTGTCCTTGTGAGATTGTTCCCTCCATTTCTAATAAGATTCAGATACTTTTTACTACTCCTAGATACTTTGTAAAGGACAAAGATTACTCTTATTTCAATATGCATTTCAGATTAGATTAAATTAAGATTAAAAGAGAAAAAAACCCAAAGGTACTATTCTACTGTTGCTCAAGGAGAAGAAGTTACATACATATACATCCCATTATATATAAACAGTTGTGGACATGAGTCTACTGTGATGAAAAGATGTCAATAATGTAGATGCATATATAAGATTCAATTTAGCTTTTCATTCATGTTGATGTGCAAATTAACCTAGGATCTGGCTTTGCAAGAAAGTGGGAGTCAAAGTTCCTGCTAAGTCCCTGACCCCAGTCATCAGGAAGGTAAATCCAGAGTCCTCAGCTCTCTCTCCAGATGCAGACTATACTTGTCAGGCAATTAAACATGCATTACTAGAACTATAGAATCATAGAACGGTTTGGGTTGGAAGTGCCCTCCAAAGATCATCTTGTCCAATGCCCCTGCAGTGAGAAGGGACATCCTCCACTAGATCAAGTTGTGCAGAGCTCCATCAAGCCTGGCCTTGAATACATCCAAGGATGGGGCCTCAACCACCTCCCTAGGCAACCCATTCCAGTGTTGCACTACCCTCGTGGTAAAGAATTGGTTCCTAACATCCAGTCTAAAATCTACTCTTCTATAGTTTGAAACCATCCTATCACTGCAGTTCCTCTGCAACCTTCTTGTAGGCCCCCTTCAGGCACTGAAAGGCGCCTATTGGGTCTCCCTGGAGCCTTCTCTTCTCCATGCTGAACAACCCCAATTCCTTCAGCCTGTCTTCATAGGAGAGGTGTTTCAGCCCCTGATCATTTTCATGTCCCTCCTCTGGACCTGCTCCATTGGATCCACATCCTTCCTGTGTTGAGGGCATGGGAACTGGATGCAGTACTCCAGGTGAGGTCTTACCAGAGCAAAGCGGCAGAATCACCTCTCATGTTCTGCTGGACATTATTATTTTGATGAAGCCTAGAAGTTTTTTTCTTTGTCTGTCTAGGTACACTTTTATACTTTGTATGTAACTAAGCTATAAAATATACAAACAAAAAGGACCACAGTCTTCATATATTCATTCCCCTTTGTCTACATCTGTCTTGGTGTAAGAAGTAGTCCATGGCTCAGGAAGGTGGTAGCACAGCACAGCTCACATCCACATTCCAGTGAGAATTAAGGCACTCTGAACATTGGTTAATCATTGTGTAGGAGAGTTATGCAGTACATACCAAAACCAAGCCATAGCCTGGGCTAATACACCACAGGGATGAATGGGTACAAGTCTCTGAGCCTTGATGATGTACTATTTTTTCACTTAAGGGCTTTTGCAACAGGAAACAGAAGCAGTTCATATTCATGTGGCTCCTGATGATGTTATTAAAAAAGAGCTGCAATCAAAGATCAGAAATATTTTATTTGTTTATGTTATAACCAGTTCTACTAGAAGGCTTGGATATGCAAGGCAGCAAAGCCATTATCTTAATATATACAGTTTAAGAAAGTAATTTCACAGTTAACCTTGGAAAACAGTGTAGACTTTGTTGTCACCTAGTTTTCTTTTAGTATAGGAGTGGGTGGCTATGTTTGTTGTGGAAAGCTTGTAAAATTAAACAGTGCAATTATTATAATCTCTTAATATGTTTGGAATTACAACTCATGGTTGTTCAAAACATTCATCACTGGGGTTTGCATAACACATATGCCACAGAGTCAGCAAATGTCTACCATATGAGCAACAAATGTAGAATGATAAAATAAATTTAAAAGAAGACCTTTCCAACCCTGGATACCCAGGAGATAAGGGAAGCAAAAGTGACAGCTGTCTTCAGCAAGAGAAAATCTATTGAAATATTGTTTTTCAAAGGGTTCCTCTAAGTAAGGAAGATTTATTTTATTATGGGCATGCCAGAAATGCCATGATGTTAGAAAAAATATTAGAAGAGTTATCTGAGACCCCAAACACCACTACGCCATAAGTCAGATATTACAAAAACTAATAAATAGATACATCAATCCTCAGGCACATGGCATTTTCTCCTTTTATTCTAAGATACATTAATTTTTCTATATTAACATAAAAAAAATTAGAGCCAGATTATGACATCTGTATTCACATAATAATAACAACTTACAAATAAACTGCTAATAATAATCTACTAATAAATATAATTATAATAATTTACTTTTTTTCCCAGGAAGTTTATTGGGAGTATGACTTGGTTATAAAAATCAATTCAGATGTAGTTGGATATTGTAGTTTTACTACTTGTGTTTAGAAAATAAAAATGCTGCTGTGAGAAGCACAACTGGTGCTTTTCATTAAAATGATATCTTAAACCACAATATTCCATTTGTGTATTATACAGTATATGGCAAAGATTAGAGACTTTGTCCTCTACGTCTTAGCTCAAGCAAGGATTTCTGTTGACTTGTTCAGTCTGCCAGGCAGGATTCAGTCAAATATTATTTAGAAGAAAGACGCATGTTAAGACTAAAAGGATAAAAAAAGACATCTACTTATTTGCAGAGACATTAATGAGATTAATATTTTGTCGAAGGCAGTGGTTCTCCATGTGTAAATCCAGCTCCTTAAACACAGTTCACACACAAGAACAAGCTATATCTTAAAACCACAAATATGGACCCTATCAAATTCCCATTGCTGCCCTCTGAGGGTATTGTTAAGAAGTTCCTGTATCACTTCCTAGTCTACTCTTCATGTCTTAGTCATCCATCTTGCACAGATAGAAGCTTTCTGTGCTGTTTTTCAACATCAACCTACTTATATATTAATCCATATTGAAACTGTCTCTTTTATTGTTTCTAGGAAACAGGTTTGTGATTCAAGTGAACATTAGATTTATGTGCTTCCCCCATAAAAAAACCAAACCACCACACCCCAAAAACCCAACACCAAACCAAAACCAAACCAAACCAAAACCATAAAAAAGCCACCACCAACAACAAAATTAACACAAAGGAAAAGAGAGTCGTCATATCAAGCACTAAGCAAGCAGCTTCCAAGGGAGACTAAAGACAGATCACCTTCTTCAAATTTACAACACAGAAAAAAGAGTACAAATTCCAGAAACTAGTTGTTGAAATACAGTGTTAAACTCATTTACAAATAATTTTTAGTAGGTCTCTATAGCAGAGGGAAAAGCCATAACAACTTGAATTAGATTTGGGACTCTATTTTACAATCTATTGTGCAATTTCTTTAAAAAAAAATCTATTTCAAATTTATATTCCTGGTAAAAGTGAAGTGAAAGGTAACAGGAATAAATTTATTAAAGGAAGCAAAGGTTAAATTGTTCTCCCTGAAGTTTAGAATAAAGCTTAAAAGAGTAAACCTGAACAAAAGTGTCTATTTTTTTATTCTCTTTTTTTTTTTAATCTAACACACCAAGAACCATAATCACTAGCTGAAAAAAAAAAAAAGCTATATTAGACTGCATTGTATTTGTTACTTGTTTAAAATATTGCTTTAATTCAGCACATACCTCCTCAGTTTCTTTGAGTAGTGTAAACTTAGTATATGATTCCTGAAGAGAGAGAAGTTGAGTCTCAAAGCAGGGACAAAGCAAGGGAAAACATATGATTGCAAGAAAGCTTTCTCAAAATGTATGCATTTCATTTAAATTTGAGCAAACTATCAGATATTATCAGCTCTCTGTGATTTTATACCCCTGCTTACCCTCAAAGGAATTGAATGAGTGTTGGAAAGCTAGCTAGTTAGCTCTGTGGGGTCTTGTTTGGGAACAGAAAATGTAAATACCAGAAGGAAAGGTCTTTATAATAATCAATTAGGACACGTCTGTTGTGTCCTGAAGGGTCTATGTCTGTTGTCTATTCTGAAGGATTTAAATTTAATATGACAAGATGAAATTTTAGAGGAAGAATTCTTTACTATCAGACTCTTTGTTTTACCAATTAATTAAAAGAGAAGGGGGGAAAAAAATCATACTGAAGAGAAAGAAATAAAACTGTTCAGAGATAATGAAGGTTGTTCCTGAAGATGTGTTACTTGTGTCCTGAATTTCGTCTAACAAGATTGTTCTAATTTTTATTCACTTCATCCTAATATTTTTAAATTCAATATAGAATAATGTTTTGCACTAATGGAATTTATAGGAAACTGGAAAAAAAACGAATGACATTTCGTTTGGAATGTCCTGTGTGAGCAAGCCATGTAGTGCTGCTGATCTGTTTGCACTCCGACTTTGTTAAGATTTGTCTGTGCAGGGACTGTCTAAATAGTCTTTTTCATGTGAAGAACTTCAGAAAGCAAGAATAGAAATGCATCCAATAAATAAATTTTCAGCTGAAGCAGTTGGAAATGCTTTAGAGATTCAGAAATTCATCCACTAAAATTGGATTAAAGAAAGTAAGAAGCAGATTTCAACAGTGAAATAAGGCTTGAGTTTGTGATGGTGTCTTTCAGAAGAAGGGGGGTCATGTCAGCCCAAGAGAGAAAGGAGAAACCCAAACACTGGAGACTTCATGCAAGTTCTGAGTACAACTTCTAAAGACGGTTGAAGTCAACAGCAAACCTTGCTGTGTTTACAGTGGCCTCCAGATGTATATTTGAACTTTTGCAGGCTAAACCAAAGCTCTTGAGATTCATCCATCAATCATTTTGGCAAAAGTGGCTGTTAAATACATTCAACAACTAAAATGAGACACAGCTAACATTTCCTTGACAAATAAGTAGTACACTGAAGCTGCTATTTGAAGCCATCCACAATAGCAGTTTATAAAGATCACCTCTTAATGATATTCACTGTGAGATAAGAAGAGGGGAAATATGATTGGAATTGAACATTTGAGAAGACAATTTTTGTCTTAAAAAGAGGAAGGAGGTAATTTTAAAAGTTCAATGGCTCCTAGAATGTGTACATATATAAAAATATGTATATATACATACGTATAAATATATGTAATCTGTGTATATTTTCACATTTATATCTACATCTACTTATCAAATATTATAAAAGCATTTTCCCAAATTGTAACAGATTTCTTTTCTATGAAAACAAACCATTAAGCACTCGGTAAGTGAGCCAATTTCTGCTTTGAATAAAAAAAAAACCCCCTTGTCATTGTTTCCAGCCCGCCAAAATAAACCCATTCTGACTGCTGAGATGCAGACCAATAGCACATATGTGTGTGATAACCCCATTCCAGAGTAAATCCAGACACAATATTATGGAATAATTTGAATAATAAAAAAAGTTTCATTAACTGTAAATCAAAACACATTTTATGCCCAGAAGGCAATTTTGAGTTTTCTTCTTTTTCCTACCGCTTTCCCGTACCTTTCATTACAATATAATCAAGTAGAAATTATCTGGAACCTAAATAAAATGTCAGGCATCCCTTAAAATCAGAGAAAAAATTAAATTTTGTATATCCATAATCTGTGGATGATTGCAGATTTTCTGGTAGTATTTTAATAAATCCAGTCAAAATGTGTTTTTACCAAAAGGTAGGTTTCATATAAGTGAAATGGCTGTTCCACTTGATTAGTAGTACCTTTCTTTGTGACTCTCCTGTACTTTCCTACTTGCAAAGTAGTGCTCTGTATCTTTAATCCCTTGCATTGGGCTTTATGCTACAACATTTAATTTGCGTTTTCAGCTAGACAGAATGCCACAGTCAGCAATCACAATTCGACTGGAAAGCAGCAGTGCATTAAGCTGTGATAAATTAATCACTTGGAAACTTGTGAACATGTCCTAAATAACTTCTGATTGTCCTCTAGCATAGTGTTGTTTTTTTTTTCCCACTCTGTCTTCTGAATGGTTTTAGCCTCTCAGCACTACCAGGACAGAAAACAAAATCATCTTTTTTTTTTTTTTTTTAGTAAGGAAAGTTGGAGCAAGGAAAGGAATGCTACACAGGATGTGTACATTTGAAAAGGTAATTAAAATCATCGAACCATAGAATGGTTTGGATTGGAAGGGACTTCCAAAGGTCATCTAGCCCAACTCCCCCAGCAGTAAGCAGTCACATCCTCAACTAGATCAGGTTTTTCAGAGCCTCAAGGGATAGGGCCTCAACCACCTCCCTGGGCAACCTGTTCCAGTGTTCCACTACCCACATAGTAAAGAACCTGTTCCTAACATCCAATCTAAAATCTACTCTTCTATAGTTTGTAACCACTGCCCCTTATCCTATCTGCAGGCCTTTTGTAAGCAGTCTCTTGGAAGCCTTCTTGTAGGCCCCCTTCAGGTACTGAAAGGATGCTATTAGGTCTCCCTAGTGCCTTCTCTTCTCCAGGCCAAACAAGCCCAGCTTCCTTTCTTCATAGCAGAGATTTTCCAGCCCCCTGATCATTTTCATGGCCCTCCCCTGAACCTGCCCCATCCATCCTTCCTGTATTGAGAGCTCCAGAGATGGACATAGTACTCCACGTAAGGGTTGAATTTCCTCAGTCTTAGGTAAATTCATTATTTACTGGACAACCCTTCATCTTGGGTTATTTTCAGCCACCAGTTTTTAAGCATTTAGGAGGGTGAGGAGGGAGAAGATCATATTACTATTAGGAATAAAGACCAGATTCGGATGAAATAAGAATTGGCTGAGATCCTTCCGCAAAAACCTTGAAGCCCTACTGAGGTTTGAAAAAGTTTTATATGCTTCTTTTATTTTCTTCGTCTGTTTCAGTGGCACTTCCTGCTACTGGTAGGGACAGAACAGTGAAAATATTTTGTGAGAAGCTGTGGTTTGAGTAAATTTTGCCAAGTGTAGAGTCCTTCGGTATTTTTGTTGTTTGGGGGTTTTTAAGATCACTTTTATTAAGTTTCCGCAAACAGAAAAGGCATTACTAACAAAGTCTGCCAGATATAATAGATGTCTGAGCATCAGGCCTAAAGAAAGCTGTGGTATGTGGACTAGACACAGCTCCCCGGGCTCCTGTTTGCAATCAAGTCCTTTGGGTGGACTCTGGCATTATACAGTGACTTCAGGAAGGCTCTAGGTAGCCCACACTTTTAAGTGACAACATGCACTTAAACCTTGCATGATAGTTATCAAATATATGGCAAAAAAAAATGTAGTAAGGAAAGAAATAAGGTATAAGTTCATTACTAATAAAATCTTTCCACTTTACTGATACTTTTTTTCAAACACAAATTCTGGTAGTTGTTAAGATATCACATCATCTTCTGGGCTGTCTGGGTCAATCATATGTTGGTTATAGATTTGTCAGATTATTGGGAAAACATTTTTAAGAGCACATATATGAAAGAACATTCGAATTGTCAACATCAATCTTCTCATGGAAATTCAGAAATCAGAGAAATATCTCCTTCATGCTTTATGAGCATAACATCTGACAATCCAGAACCCCCCTAAACTGTCATGACAATTAAGTTCAGGTTTTGGTAATAAATTTTACTCTGTTTATTACTTTGAGGGTTTTTAGAAGTCATATGTGTGTTAAAGGTCTTCTAGAGTCACAGTGAGTTTTAGGGTGTGTTTGACAGCTGCTTTATTTTTTTACCTAGTAAGTCCACCTTTTACGATCTCTTTGTGATAATCACAAGTGGGAATTTATGACTGCAAGATTCTTGCATCTTTTTAGTCAAGTTCAAATTAACTACTGCTATCAGTCCACCATCTAGAAACCTCAGCAATTTAATTAACCCTAATTGAAATTGTAATTGATAATGTCAGCTCAAAGGCCACAAAACAAATGAGCCTTAAATCTGAACTGTTCCCTTATGTCCAGAATTTAGATTTATATGCTGGAAATGCTTATTGACACAGAAATGCATTTGTTGGCAGCTTCACTGGAAAAATTACTGGAAGTGTATCAAACAAAACTGGGAGAAGTCATGAATGTACCCTAAGGTGTAAATTTGCCCTGGTAGGAAGGAAAGCAAAATGTTCAGATGTCCAGATGCTATCTGTTATTTCAAGACAGGATGCATTTTCAGTAAATTTACATGTTTGTAATGTAAACTTCTACTTCTAAGCTAAGATTTCAATTCAGGTGTCTAGTAACTGACACCTAGGAAATTCAACAGGGCCATGTACCTAGCTAAGAATCAGTCTTTTTCATGCAGAACTGTCTAACAGAAAATCCATTTGCAGAATTACTGAGGTGATGTATGCATATGTGACACCTGGTGTGTTTCAGAAGGAAGCCACAGGACAAATGAGTTTCCCAAATTTGTAATTTATTGAGGCTGTGGTCCAGAAAGACACTTAAGCATCTGAGTATCTTTCATCAGTACTGTGAAAAGGAATGGACATGCAATCTTGCAAGAACTTAAATATCTTATTCTAGTCTGTCAGAGTACTACTATGTCTGGCTGATTTATTAAGCTGCTCTACCTGGCTGGAAAAACACTCTGCACTTTCATGTCCTATGTGGTTCCACTGTTCTGTTTATTTTGCTCACTAAGGAGAAAGCTTTCAGAGTGTCTTAGATATACTCAGAATATTATGATCTCTCCATCTAAAAGGACTGGCAGAACATAAAACATTGGACAATATAGCTGACCAGTCAAAGAACAGATTATCTGTGATAGATAGGTAGAGTCATGGTGCTGTTGCAAAACAATTTCCTGCATGTGTGAGTGGCAAGAAGGAATGTGTTAGAGAAATAAACTTGCAGAGAAATAAACTTGCAGAGAAAATAGGATACATTTGTAAACAACAAATGCTTTCCTAGGAGTTGCACAACCTAACCACTTCCTATGAATGCCACTTGAAAATCCACTTATATACACAAAATAAAATTTTAGATGAGGATTTAATGATAAGATGACAACATATTTCCAATGTACAAATCACAATGTGTAACTGAAAACAGTCTGGATTGAATGCAACTCAACCTTACTCATCTCTGCATTTTTGTGCAGTCTCTTCTGGGATGGAATTGCCATGTTTCCATCATGGATGCATAAGAATGGCATTCAGATAAATGATTGCAGTTTAACGTCTGTATGAAATGTATGCAAAATAAAAATAAAACCACTGTTACTGCTAATCCTGCATTTAAGTGAAATAATTAAAGCATGGAACCAAGGTTAGGAGTGGGGTATACAGGAGAAAATAAAATATGTCAGTATATATGTATTTAAATGTAGAAAGGGTAGAAATATAAGGTTAATAAAGACAGTGATTTTCCTCTCTCTCCAGTTCAGAGTAAATAAAACAATCCTACTTTCTTTCCAACTAATCAATCAAACTGTACCACAAGTACAATGACACCTTACTGTTTCTTATGGCTTTCAGAATGAGTATGAAGTTATATGTATTTTGCTTGGCACAACCAAATATTCTTCTCAAATCTCATCAACCAGGTCCCAAGCCTTATCTTCCTCTGTCAAAATCCCCTGATAATAATAACTTTTCAGATAAAGGGTCTCTCTGAAATCTTCCCCACATTTCTCATTCCAGGCATCTGTAGGGGTGTTGTGTGCTTATAAGACAGCCTCTATTTTTGATCTCTTCCCATTCCTCAGTTAGGAAGCAGCAGGAGTGGCTGATCCACAAGAGAAGAGCTAGGAACTGAAGTAAAGAGCTGGGTCTACCATCTCAACAATAAATGGTATAGTTTCAAAGAAGAGCAGATTAGGTCCATGGAAGGCAACCACGGTCAATCAAAGAGTCCAGTGATTAACAGGGAAATCTATTGCATTGAGGCAAGTCCAGAGGTCAAGCTATGAAGTCAAGTCAGAAGAGCAATGTCAGGATTAGTGAGAGAAGCTTGGGAATGTCTATAGTGAAGCCCAGGCAAAGACCAAGACCAAGGACATGGCTTGAGTACAGAAAGTTTGATTCAAGGCTACATGGCTTAACAACATAAAAACTGTCCTTGAACACAAGCAGCTAAACCAGCAGGAGAGAAGAAGGAAGTTGCTCACCCTTTGGTATGCTTGAAGCCTTGATGGCTTCTTGGTCACCATTCTGTTTACGTATCTTCCAAAATATCCACCTCAGAAAGTACCCAGAATGGGTGCTGGCTGGCAAAAGTCCACATATTCCTCAAAGGGGATAGGTGAGCATTGTTTCTGAAGAGCTCAGTGGTTGTGGATCCGCTCTATAAGCTGCATTGCAGGCTTTTGTAACTCTTTTCATATATCTACAGTGATGGTAAAGAAAAATTGAGATTTGGCTCTGTGTGATGTTCAGATGACTTACTACAACATTTAGGACAGGCTCCAGTACTTATTGTGCTATCTAAGCACAAAATTCAAGGCATGTAAAATCCCTTTATTTCCAGGGGTCTCAGGTCCTACACAATTACAGGTAAAGGTCAGGATCTGTGACTGAACTGTGTATAGTAAGAGATCCATTTATAAGTAATTTTAAATTGTGTTGGACTTCTATGACATTGCAAATCCTTGCCTCAGTTTTAATAGGTGATTTAAACACATCTTTGTGGAACCAAAATGGCTGAATTAATTGCTGAAAGTATTAATGTATAAATATTATTATTATGCAAACCCTAATATAATTATTACTTCAGCCAGTTAAATATGTTGGCAGTGTGTCCAGGTAGCCAAGATGGCCAACAGCATCCTGCCCTGTACAAGGAACAACATGGCCAGCAGGACCACGGAAGTCATTGCACCCCTGAACTTGTCACTGGTGAGGCTGCACCTTGAATACTGTGTTCAGTGGTGGGCCTCTCACCACAAAAAGCACATTGAGATGCATCCAAAGAATTGTAATAAAGCTAGAGAAGGGACTAGAGCAGAAACTGAGGGAATTGGAGATATTTAGACTGAAGGAGGCTGAGAGGAGACCTACCTGGTCTCTACAGCTTGAAAAGAAGTTGTAGCAAGGTGAGTGTTGGTCTGTTCTCCCAAGTAGCAAGTGATAAGACAATAGGAAATGGCCTAAAGTTGCACCAGGGGAGGTTTAAATTTGACATAATGAAAACATTCTTTACATAAAGGATTGCTAAGGCTGTCCAGGAAAGTGGTAGAATCACCATCCCTGGAGGTGTTCAAAAGACATGTAGATGTAGTGTTTAGGGATGTGGTTTAGTGCTGTACTTGCCAGTTCTGGTTAATGGTTGGAATACATGATCTTAATGTTCTTTTCCAATCTAAATGATTTTAGCATTCTATGATCACATGATCACATGAAAAGGAAACAAAGACCAGTCTAGATTTATGAAGAGTCTTCCAATTTCAACATTTGTATGCTCTAATAAAAATTTAAGTAAATGAAATGAGATCTGTCCAGTTATTACTCATAGTCTGTCCCATTTAAAACATTTCTTTATTCTCCAGCTTTAGTAGTAAATTCATGTTTAAACCATCAGCATTGCCTTTATGAACTGTGGTCATGCTGCTGATTTCTCTTCTTGGCTTCAGGCATGTGTAGAAACAAACAATGCAGAAAGGAACTTTTTCAGTGTACTCGGTCTGCCACAAATATATTTTGCAAGAAAATAATGACAAAAATTAAAGAACAGGATTGCTAACAGTAACAATGGTAAAGTGATGAACTCCTGCAGTAGCACTTGTGAGGTAGTGAGTTTTGGTAGAGAAAATTCTAGGATTTTGTGGGTTATCTTTACAATTTAGTGTACCAGCAGTCTATATAGTTGCTTCACTCGAATGACTCTCTTAGAGCTTTAAAATTATGTTTGGTATCACAATATGTTTATTTCAACTACACTTCTGTAGGGTGACATTGGAAAAATAGATTTCTGGGAGTCTTGTCTAAGCTCATTTCTTCTTCCAATGTCTTATTTGCTTGAGGCAAACTATTTTCTGAGAACCTCATCTGTGATTAAAGATGCAATAATTCTTCCCAGAAAAAGCAATAACACCATCCAACAGTATCACGTTTCCACTCCTTAATTAAGGTTCTGTATTTTTGCCATTTGTTGACAGTAACCAACATACACATAGTTTTGCATAATTACACCACAGTTTCATTAGAGTTTGTGCACATATATGTGCTTGCCATTTGAAACTCACATCCATCCAAGCCTGGCAAGACATTTCAATGAAATGAAAATAGTCTTAAAAAATGAAACATAGTAACCTATGTGTAAAGACAATTGAATGTTTTAGGAAATTTGACTTAATGGAGAACATCGTCTTTCCACACCAATTACAGACACTGTTCATAATAAATCTGGGAAACATACAGTAACAACTGACATACAAATTATTGTATAGGCAATGTTGAAATTCTGCGTCTAATATTACTCAATGGAAATTGCAGTTAGTTGGAATCATGTAACCTTTGAATGTCACACTGGGATTTAACATGGTTGCTTGTCAGAAAAGTGTCTGCAATCAACAACAGAAAGCAAAAGCGTGAAGTTTAATAACTATGGCCTAGAGTTCGTGAGAGAATTTACAGTGGTGTTGAATTTAAAATGTCTTGTGCCTCAGCACTATCTGTCAGGACATATCTTTAAAAAAAAGCTCTAGAGACTCTAAGGAAGAGAGAGAATTGGTCTTAATTTAAATATTTAGCCAAGACATCTGAGAAAGAAGTATGGTTATGTAGAATCTTTAAGATTTAAAGGGCAGACAGACACCTGCAGAAGGAGAACTCGTTGTTAAGTATATTGAAAAAAATATCTGGCATGTGCCTGAAATATAAACAACTTCTGAAAGCTTAACTTTCTATTGCTTATTGACTGGTACCTGGAAAGGAAGGAATCCAGTCTCTGGAGCACCACTTCTGCTAATCAGACTATTTCCCCAGCTTAAATATTTCAGTGACTGTGTCCATTCAAAATTGTGTTTATGCATTCTGGCAAGCAGGCAGTTTGGATCCTGTTTCCTCCTCAGTCTGGAAAACTACAACTCTTTTGACCTATAACTGGGATTGCAAGCAGTTACTATCTACTACTTCTGCAGCGAATGTATCAATTTGCAGAGACTAATAGTGGGAAAAGGGAAACAATAAAAAAGGTAAAAGAGAAAAAAAAGACAAAGAAAACTAATTTTAACCTGTCTAGAACAGCATTGGATTGGGAGCAATGACTTGAAGTTTAAACCCAGCAGTTTCAAGAATCTCACTGCTACTCAATCACTCAGTTGGGACTAGATAGTCACATGATAAAGGAAACACTGGGAAAAGCAATCACCTAGATCCTGCTGCACCAAGGAAAGTGCAGCAGTGAATAAACACTATGAAATATATCCTTGGAGGTATCTCTTAGTTGTTATGAGTTCATCTAAATCTAGCCAGTGTGTTGGGAAAATTCATCTTCAAATGAACCTTATATTCTTAAGTGATTCTCTTGCTCTAAGGAAAAAAAAAAAAAAACACAAACAACGCAGTGAACTGAATTTTGTCATTTTATAGTGGAATTTTATTATTGTAATTTAAGCAACATTTAGAAAAGAAGGGAAAAACACAACAGAGAGATTTCAGCAGTACCATGTGAGATCCCATTGCCAAATTAAAGGGAAATGGGAGAATTATTAAAAAAAAAAAAAAAGGAAATTACTATTTTTTTGAGAACTACTTAGGGAACATTTAATTCAGAGCAGGATCCTGAGGTTCAAATAGTTATTATCTTCCTGTAAAAAGAGGAACAGAACAGATTTCACTCTGTGAACTTCGCAGGATATACCAGCTGTTATTAGCTATCCCCACCAAATAGCTCAGGAATGCTAGAGCAAAATCTTAAATATGTGAATTTCAAATTTCCAAGATTTATGATTATTTTTTGTTGCTGTTACCAAAATCAGAATTTTTAAGTAAATATATTTTGGTTTGGTTTCTTTTTTTCCAAAAACTCTTTAAAATAAAGTTGATCCCAAACAATGGTGCAGCTCCTAAGACATCTTTGGCCTTCAGGGCTTTGAGTTTTAAAGGCAGAAAAATGAAAGAGTTTCAGAGTAATCAGAGCACTTGCACAGGCTCCCCAGAATTTCAAAGAAATATCTTGACTGAGTTGAATGAACTACTCTGAGTGATGGCAAGTCTTGAAACTAAAGACTGTAGAGCAGTAGCTAATATTAACCAAGAAAGTTCTGTGGCATCCTTATGTTTGAACTATGAGTACCCCTAGAGATTTCATAACATCTGTCAAGAAGTCTAACAAGGTTAATTCTAACAAAGCTCAGTCAGCTTTAGTAAAATGAATCATGACATACTAGTAAACTAATATTCCACTTCTGCAGTTTCATGCACAACACACAGACTTCAGCCATAAATCTATCATCTATTTCCAGATACTTAACATTTATTTCTCCTTCCAGATTCAAGAATTATAATAAAGCCCAGTTTGCTCTGCTGTTACTCCATGACATCCTAGTGATACGAAGCACAAATAAATAAGTAGTTTTACTGTTTAATACAAGATGTCCAACAATCTTTTAAATACCTCTGTGTATATACATTTATTTTTGGCAGTATAAAACCATCTAGTAAAACTACCTCTCTGATGAGACTAAAGCGTAAATCTCAAAAAAAAAAAAAAAAAAAAAGTACTTTAATCAGAGTAAAATAGAATTTATGTCTGAGCATGCTCTTTCTAAAAAAAATCATTGCCATGATATGCTCTGGGGAACCTCTGCAAGCCTTTTCAGTCTATGAGAATATAAGCTATTGAAGTTAGAATAATAAACAGTTAATTAACTGGTCCTTCCACACGGTAGTTAGTGGATATGGAAATAATATGGAATTCTCTGATGTCATATCAACTTCACAGGTTTTTGGAGGGATTTGGTGTGATGGTTTAACCCACCCACATCAAACAAAAGCTCGGCTGAACGCAGTCTGGGAAGTTAAATGGAAAGCTGTATTTTACAAGCACTAATGGGATGCATTAAATATGTACAAAAATATACAGTATTTACAATATTATACAAGTATTTACAAAGAGCAAACAGCACAGAAATCCTTCTTGGGTGGGGGGATTCCACCTTGCCTTGCCCCCCAGTCTCTCTCTCCCTTTTCCTTCTAGTTAATTACAAGAAAAGAAAAAGAGAAACGTTAGAGGGATTTTTAGTTAGTTCAAAGTGTCTTTAAGAAGTTGGTATTGCTTATCTCAAGGTCATCAGATGATAAGCGGTCTCTCTCTGTCCAGGACAGCAGAATGCATGACAGCAGAAAGAGACAGAGTGAGACTGAGAGAAAAATGTAAGATCGTAAAACTATATCCCACTCATCTGACCAATTAAATTAATTTAGAATTATCTTTCTTGTTTTCCTTTTTACACTCAACTATTCAGATAGAGAATTTGCAGCTATCTTTCTTAATGGCACAGCCTGAAACTATCACATTTGGGTTTGATTATATTTTTTTTGGTGGTGGTTTGTTAGGATTATTTTTTGTTGTTGATTATTGTGGTGTTGGGTTTGTTGAAAAATTTCTTCACAGAAAGAATTGTTACACATTGGAACAGACTGTCCAGGAAGTGGTTGAGTCACTATTCCTGGAGTTATTTAAAAGATATGTAAATGTGGAGCTTAGACACATTGTTTAGTGGTGAGTTTGGCAATGATGGGTTAATGGTTGAACTCCATGATCTTAATGGTGTTTTCCAACCTCAACAATTCTATGATTCTATGTTTCTGCTCAGAAGCTTGAATATTGTGCTCATGTCTATATATTACATGGGATGCATACCCATAGTTTTGGACACTATTCTGATAATTAAATCCCACAGAGAGGTTTGTATTAATACTTTCTAATACTTTGTATTAGAAATATTTCCATAATAACAGAATTGAGCCACTAGTGGAAATGCAGCAAAAATTGTAAGAAGTAATGTTGAGTTTTGACAGCTAATTCCACATTGTGTTGCTTTTTATGGGCATGTTTTTTGAGACAAATACACTACATCAGTGAACTCACTGAACAGAGGAAATGAAAGATTTTTAGAGGGAAATCTGTCAAATTCTGGTCTGCATGTTCATGCTCTCCAATAAAGTGTAGTCTCTTCCTCAGTGTGATTCTCCGTGTGTAACACAGCAAGTATTTAGCTATTCCAAATCTTATGCACCTTTCTGTCAGCTCCTTACCCAGCACTTAGTTAACTGCTGTCAACTGACCGTGCTGCTGAATTCCCCTGAGTTATCTTAAGCAGGATTGGCTAGACAATCATTTTCTTTATATTATCATGTGTAGAGAGGACAAGCTGTCCTAACAAGAAGGAGTAAAAATTAATTATGATAAAAAGAAAAGCAAAACATCATATGCAGTGTAACAAAAATAAAGAGGAGAGAGAAAAAAATGAAATTTATCTAATAGGGTGGTAACAGGCATTCACACATAAAAGTGAGCTCCCTTTGCAGTCAGTGGGGAGAATTAGTCTTTTCTAAGGTTGAGTTCAGCCTAAACCAAATACCTGGAACAGGTTCAATAAATTGTGTTACAAAAGTAATTGTTTCTCCCCATTGGCTCTAAATGGTGCTCAGGATGACTAGCTCAGTTGTTGACACCTATTACTGTTAAAGATTAAATTTATGTGAGACAAATCTCAGCCTAACAGTTTGCAAGAAGATGACTTTTCCAATTCTCTTTTTCTGTCTGCTCTTTCCTTCTTGGATAAGATGGGATTTCTGGAAAATCTGGTTTGGTATTTTTTGGCTTGTTTGTTGGTGGCTTTGGTTGTTTGGGTTTTTTTTTTTCCCTTTTGCAGACCATTGGATGCATTGTCATACAAGGAAAGTTACAGTTGCAGCAAAACCTGAAAACTTTCGAGTGTATAAAGAGCCTAAAAATGTTTAGACACCCTTAATAGTATCAGCAACAACTGGGTTGTTTTTTTGTTGTTGAGTTGTTGGGGTTTTTTTCCCCCAGTCTTAAAAGGAGAATTCTGTTTATTTTGTTATGAAGAGCTGGAACTAGACAGTTGGTTTAATCCTCCCAATTTTCTATATTGAATTTTACAAAGGAAATGACTAACAAACAATGCTGTAGCATGGATCATATCCTCTGTCATCAGTTCCCATTACTTCAACACAAGGAAACTATATGTGGAGATGAAGACCATGCTGCACAGGAAAAAAAAACCTAGCAGGGCAGTATTACCATCCGTTATGTGGGGGTAACAAAAACTAGCTTTGATTGAAGATTATAGACTTCCAAATTTCCCCGGGCGATGGAAAGGTTATCTAATACAGAAGAGAAGCAACTTAAAAATGACTTTCAGAGGGTTCAGTTTTCCCCTGCTAAGTCATTCTGGGACTAGAATTCTTCAGTAACTGTACCCATGCTCTAGGTAATCCCGCTTTAGCAGGATGTTGGACTAGTGGTCTCCAGAGGTCCCTTCTAACCCCTACAATTCTGTGATTCTGTATGTAGGGTCCTTCTCTGAGAACTGAAGGTGTATTCCCCCTTTTCAGGATCAATTAAGTGTTATGATGCAAGCAAGAAAGGAAAGCTAAATGCAGAAAAGGATACATGTCATGTTGCTGGCATTTCTGGGCAAAAGAGGTAGGTGAATGGTAAAACTTTAATCCAGTAATGATGCTGAGGCAAGGGAAAACACTGGCTAGCTCTCCCTCAGTAAGGTTATTTCATAAGGTAGACTGACTTTGTTAAGACTAGAAAATAATATTTTATGCTTCTCTTTAATTTTGTAATGGCCCATGTTAAAATCTTTCAAAATCTGTTCTTCTAAATCTGCTTGCTTGAAACTACACTCCTTATATACTGTGTTAATAGGCTGCCTGACTTCTTTAAAATACATGCCTATGTAGTCTAATAATACTAAAGAAAAGGATTCAAATACAAATGATAGGCTGGTTGCACCAGGGGGGCACCCAGCTCAAACTACAACATGCCACCCCTGTATTTCATACCATAATCTTTGCACCCAAACACATCATCAGATCAGAAAACTTCTGATGACATGTCCGGCGAAGTCCATCTCTTCATCTGGGCGTCCACTCAAACAGTCTCTCATTCAGGCTCAAGCATCAGTCCATTCCAGTTGTTCTTCCTCATGTGATGGAACCTCCCAGCGATGCAGTCCTTCTCCTGCAGTGTGAATTCCTTGTGGACTCCTTGGGACATCCTGGTCACCTGGAAATACCTCACAACTTCTCAGCCAAGCCTTTACTCTCCTATTCAGCGGCAAATTCTCCACCCCTGGGGCAGGCCAGTCGGAACAATCCGGCTCCACGACTGCCTTTTTCAATCCATCCAGGGTGCCGCAGCCAACCGCTTTCACGCGGACCAAAGCTACACGGATGCATGTCAGAGGCACTCCGCACCCCCCGGCTGGGCGCTCGCGTACCGAGGCAGGACAGCATCCGGCTGCACAACCTCCACCCCCGGAAGAGGGAGGAGCTGCGCCACAGCCCGCTGAAGAAGCAGGGAGGCGGAGCCAGGTGCTCGGCGCCATTTTCGGAACACGACCGAAAACACCAGGGAAAGATTTACAGCTGCCGCCGCCGCCTGAACGCAGCCCGGCTCGGGCGGTGCCGCTGCCGCCGCCGCTTGAATGCGGCCCGGCCCGGCCCCCGCCGTCTCTGTCGCCGCGATGCAGAGTCCGAGTCACCTCCAGCAGTCGCTTGCCCGCTCGCCGCGGGTGTCCGCTCCCCGCAGCGGCCGCGGGCCGACCACGCTCTGCTTGCCGCTGCCCCTCCTCCGCTCCCTGCCGCTCCGCAGAGAACGAGGAGAAGGCAGGTCTCGCCTTCTTAGGCTACTCGAGCATTCTTAAGCTACCCTGGGCAGAAAGTCACAGAAAGAACCACCCCTCGCTGTTCCCAAACAACAGGAGGGAATTCCATGCCATCAGCCACGCACCAGCTATCCTTCTGCAGTCCACAGGAGTTCACACAGTCACCCCGGTAACACAAAACCTGAGCCCCAACTTTCCAAACCCAAACCGACGCCCAGAACTAAATTTAAACTCTCCATCTTTTGCAATCCGAGCTGCAGTCAGCCCCATGTTGGGCGCCAAAATTGTAATGGGTTGGGGCAGGTCCCCTCCCCACCACAGGCAGAAATAACGACTCAGGCAAACGGATTGCAAAGGTGATGAAAGTTTAAATAGAAAGCAGTGAATGTTACAGAAAACCCAAAGCGCAGTGACAAAGAAAGATCCCATCCCCACCTGAGGGTGCATGCAAAACCCCCAGGGCTCCTTCTTCCCCCTCCCTCTGCTGGGCTGGTCTCAGCTGGCCAGGCCTGAGACTGCCCATCCCCCTGTGGCCTTGGGCCCAATCAGGCCCATGGCCGGGAGATCTCTCCCCCAGTTACCAAGTCTCGGAGAGGGAAGGAAAGAGGAAGTGCCAGACTCCTCACTGGATCTTATAGTGGTGCAAAGAATTATGGTAGGAAATACACAATTTCCTGTGTCCATCCCTCTGGGCTGGACTTCCGGACACAGGAAGTGAATGCACCAGGGGGGCACCCAGCTCAAACTACAACACTGGTTTATATCCATGCAGAGAGAGAATCCAGTCATTAAGCACGTGAGATGTGGGGAAAGATACAAGTCTGTGTGGGTCTGGATTAGAAAACAGCTTCTGTGTTTGGTGCTGTGGAATTTATTAGCTTTGTTCTTGTAAAGTCATAGGAGAGCTGGTAGGGAAGAAATATAAAACTGTTTGAAACCACAGCAATACCAGGTGCACAGGATTAAACCAAAACCTTTTAAAAGTTCATATCAAGCAGACTCTATGAAGCATATAACTCTGATGTATCCTTCCCTGGGTAAAAAAATCAGTGAAAGGGGGGGAGGGGGGAAGGATGTAATGTGTAAGTACAGAAGGTTTATAATTTTCCCTTTTGTATTTGACATTTAAATTGGATGGACATGGTCCAAGGACTTGAAGACTAGAAGCTACATGTGACAAGTTAATATGTGTTGGCACAGAGCTTTGTATTCATGCTTGCTTGCATGGCTTCTGTTGTAGAAAGCTCTGGATAACCTGCTATGAGACTCATGTACTTTAGCAATCCATACTGTGGAAAGGTTTACTCAAATAACATTATAACTTTCTTCTAGAATTGGATTTTATAAATGACATTTTCTTACCATAGCAAAGTTATTTGAAAGATCTGATCTGTGCTGCCACTTCAAACCCAAGTAACATGGAGATATACATAGACAAGCTTTTTGCTTTATTCTCCTTTTCTATGCAACTATGGTATTTAAATCCCTTAAAATCCTTACCCCAACTGGCTTCTTAATATGGCATTTCCATATTCTGTATCAGTTACTGAAATAAAAATATTCTGTGGTTCTTTTGCTTACCATCACAAAGACTTGTTAATGCTTTATTACCATGAAGTTGAAAATGTTCTCTTTTTTATGAACGGGAGTACCGATGGTTGGATCCATTGTCCATTTTCCTTTTTTTACCTTCTTCCTAAGTGGAAATATTCCTGATAATGTGTCACCAAGTGCTTTTGCAATTTATTTCTGGTCAGGCTTGATGTGGCTCTGGGAAACATGATGTCCCTGCTCACGGCAGGAGGGTTGGTCTAGATAGTTTTTGGAGGTCCCATCCAACACAAAACATTCTGTGATTCCACGTGGCTGAACTGGGCTCTGTCCTCTGCATCTTACCTTCAGTTTTTTATACACATTGATAAGATCCTCCTTGAGCCTTCTCTTCTGCTGGTTAAACAGGTATCTCAGCCTTTCCTCATATGTGAGGTGCATCTTGCTTTCATAGAATTGAAATTAAAAAACACAAATGGCAAATTCACTAAGCATATGTCATAAGATTATTTATTTTTTTTTGCTTACAAATATTGATACATTTGTAGAACAGTTAAACTGCAAATGATAGACATTTTTAATTAGTCTAATTCATTTGGCCAGTAGTCTGAATTAGTGAACAAACTGGAAACAATGTTTCTAAAGGTTCAGACAAGGACTGTGCACTGTATGATGTCTGTTTCATTTCAACAGAAATCTCTCCTAGAATTTCCCTCTAGCTACATCTTGTTACTCTAGTAATTATTTTTTATAATGTAATGTTTCAGTACAGGATGGAAATGCAGTGATTTTTATCCTTCACATTAAAACATGGGATCTGTACTAGGTCCCCTTGCTTTTGCAGACAGCTTGGACTTTTTGGTTCATTCTACTTTGTTCCACTAGGAGAAACTCTTCACTGGCTAGTATTTCACCGTGAGCTGTTTAATTTTCCCTTCTCAAAATAACGACTAGTAAAACTTTGGCCAGAAAAACATAAAGAGATTTCAAACCTAGTTCATAAAACAATCATTGGAATAGAAAGAGATCAGTGATGGGACAAACTCAGGCTGTTCGCCCCAATCACATTATATAGTAAAATGAGCTTCTCCTTTAGATACTCCCAATTCTGCTTCAATAGACATACTTCATATTAGATTTTTCTTGTCAGAGTATTGAAAATGCTGGTTTTGCTAGGAGCTCTGAAAGCTAAAAAAAGGTAGGTCTGGTCCAAGTGTTATTCAGCGTACATCAGATGACAGAATCACAGAATACCAGGTTGGAAGGAACACCAAGGATCATATGGTCCAACATTTCTAAGTAATATCTTAGAAGATATTGTGACATAGGTGTGGCAGTGCATCCAAAACCTCTTCCTGTCCCCACCTCTTGCAAAGACGGGAATATGGGGGGAAACAGAGAGGCTGAGATGAAGGGAGCCAGAGGAGAGATGCCTTCCCCTCCCACGCCTGTGGCTCATGAATTTCACATGGGCCCCTCCCTCAAGCCACATGTCCCACCAGGTGCAGAGCACATGCAGAGTCAAGCCTAGGCACATTTGGGCGTGTTTAAGCAGAGAACTGATGATTATCAGTTCTAGTCTTTGGTTACAATTCTGACAAAAATTATCTGGCTGTATAAAACAGGTGAGCTGCAGAGAGCAACAGGCTCTTCTTTGGGTTCTTGCCCACCACACACGTGGATTATAAGCAGCAGCAGCAGAAATTCCCACAATAGACAGAGAGCATTGTGAGTAATTGATATAATACTAAAGTCTCTGGGAAATTCCTGCCTTTTGTTAGTAGGGGTAACACACGGCCTTTGGATTTATCTTTTTCTAAATACTGTTCTCAAACCATTTGTAGCCATTCCTATATTGAGAAGATATTCTCAACTGAATACCAAACCTTTATAATCTTTAATAACTTTTGTATTAGTTATGTTGGAGACAGAGCCAAATTAATAAATACTTTCTATTTTTATTACTTTCTTACCTTATCGCCCTTTATTCATAGGACACAGACATGGTCTACAGATAATGTGCTTATGTGAGAACAAACAAAGAAATCGTGCATTCATTGGGAAGAGGTTGCTGTAAATTGAGATGCAGGTGTGTGTGTAGGAGTAGCTTGTCATCACTTGACTAAACAGTCAGAGGGAAAAGAGATCAATAATCTCACTCTTGTCTGTGGTCTTTAGTAAGACCAGAAAACTTAACCAAATGCAGATATAATGCATCCCAGGTACTTCATAGTTTGTATGTTGGAATCCAAGTCAGTCTGTGGTTAAAAGGCAAAATAACTTATTCCTCCACTGGCAGACATTTAACCACTATATTATAATTTTGTCCCAGAGGGCAGCTTGGCAAAACGCTATTAATAAAATAGTGTGCCAAAGAGGAGAGCTTCCTGGCACAGCTTCTGAATTCTAGAGGAACTCTAGGGAATCCAGTGACTAGGACACACCACTGGGGGAAGTTTAGGCATAGGAAACTATAGACCATTGTCAAAGGGATCAGAATAAGAGGATAAGATCATCCAAGGGAAAACTGAGAGCCCGCTGTGAGGTTTCTAGGTTTCCACCTCTGGACTCCTGGGGAGTGGGTGTAGGTAAGATTGCAGTGAGACAGAAATTTGTGTACACTTTTCTGTTTGGGGGAGGAACTTGTATTGTGTGTGCATGTAAATCTGTACTTTGTGTGCATGCAAATCTGTGTTTTTAGTAGGATTCTGTCCATAATAACAGGTTTATCTGTCATTGTGCAACTGCTAAACATCTTTCAACTGCCTCAGTTAAGGACATTAGGTGTAGCCCTGGTTTGCATTGCAGCTATCACTACAGCCAGCTCCTCCATTGGTATATCCTGATTCTCCAATACGATCAGATTTTGCTGGGATTAGCAAAGGGAAAAAACAGTATAAAGTTCATTGATTCCCCTCTACTTGTAACCTGAGTGAGCTACAACAATGCATTTTCTTGCAGTTAGAATGCAGGAATTTTATTTTTAATTTTTTTTTTTTTTAAAGGATAGGCAATAAAGTATGCAGTACCATAAATTCAGAACGTATGTCAAGAAGGTACGTCAAGAACCTCTTAGAAGCTTTGTGTACTCTCTAACTGTCATATCTGGGCACTGTTCATTTCAGGAATTTCCTAAGATGGGTTTAGAAAAGACCACTTGTTTTTGTTTTGTTTTGTTGTTTGGGGAGGTGTTGGTTTTTTTGGTTGGTTGGTTTTGGGTTTGTTTCTTTCTTTGGTTGGTTCATTCTTTTGTTTATTTGGTTGGGGGGTTTGTGGGGTTTGTTTGTTTGTGGGGGTTTTTTTTAATGCAGTTGTCTGTATTGTATAAAGCATCAAACCTCCCCAAGTCACTCTTGTATTGTGATTTCTTTGTTACCTACAGCATATATATCCCTTGGACATAGTTCATGTGTTGAAGATTTCATGTGCTGGATAATCTTTCAACAAGCTGTTGCAATGGTTAATTACTTATACTGCTAAAAATGCATGCCTGTGTGAATTTCTAGTCTGAATTTGCCTAGGATTCGCTTCTGGCTATTAGATCTCATACATGCTATTTCTGATCTGTTAAATACATACTGTCAGAAATCTCTCCCTTCACAACACTTTGCAATAACAGATCTCAAGACAACAACATGTTGAAGGAAAAGGGCTCTTTAACTCTTTGTGAGCTCTGGTATGCTGAGTCTAATTTCTTCTTCTACCTTGACTCAGCAGTCTGAAAGCTATTTGGCCAAAGTTAACCATGAACAGCTGTCACAAGCCTTGTGTCTTCCTTGACTTCCATTTCAAGACAAGGGCAAAAAAATATATGTGAAAATTAACCCTCTCAACACATTTTTCTCTCCACCTTATCTTCAGAAGGATCTTGATGAACTAGGGGGGATAGGCAACTTTTTGAAAGCTCAGTAAGATGGATCCCTCTTTATGTGACAAAGACTGTTCAAAAGGACAGCTAGTACTTAGATACCACAGTGATTTGCACTCACAAATGAAAAATATAGGGAACAGGTCCAGCATGCCTAAAAACCTTACTTTTTGTCTGTCTGCTGTGACATTTTAAAGTGCCAGCATTGTACGTGTACTAGGGAAGCCTGTGGGAACCCAGACATTTCTGACTTCAGCACAACTGAGTGATCTGTGAATAACTTGCCATTACTGAGGTTCATTTAACTTTGCAGCCCAGAGCTCTTCAAGCCCCTGCTGCAGTCGAAAGCCCTTAATTCATCTGAACAATAGTGTCACAGGGTGAACCCATGACATTTTGAGGACTGACCACAACCACTGAGGGATATGTGCCCACATGTGGCTGACTAAATGAAAGGGAGATATTGGCATTGGCAGGCTGAAGTTCCAGATGTGCGCCTACAGCCTTAAGGAGTCTGAGATATGAACGGAAGGAAGGGGACCCAATGTGAGCCACAAACCCAGGCAGTGACCTAATTTTGTTTATAGTGGAAAGTAAATTATTTCAGAGAAAACAAGGCAGCAGCCTTATTATAAGCATAGTTTTCAATGTTGTATGTGTTGAACACTAGCTGTGGCGAGGGGCTCTCTGATGGAATTTTGTGGGAGAGTTTGGAGATGTCTCCAAGTGTCTTTCTATGTGTCTTGACTCTGAACAAAAGAAATGGTGACCCCAACTCTCTTCTAAAGAATCCCTTCAAGACCAGCCTTCAGTGAAGCATTGTGTGGTTGAGAATGGCCAGGGATGTCCAAGGCAGGGTGGAGTTCAAAGAACAGTGGGTAGCTGAAAGGAATTGCCTCTTTCCAAAGCTTTGGAGAACCAAGCCAATCACTTGATGGAGGGATGCCATAGCTAAAGCAAATCTGCCTATTGTTACCACCTGCAACTAATTTAAATTCTGAAGGCCTGCTGGGACCTCAAGGCAACCCATCAGCCATAGCTGTGCTTGACCATTTTAGACACAGAGAAGCTGGCCTTTTGTTATTTAAATATTGTTGTTTAAATTTTGTTGTTTAAATATTGCTCTGCAATATTTAAATAGAAAACTTTACCCAGAAAGCTTGCAGTCTGAAGTGGTTAGCTGCAGATTGCTATGGACCAAATATCTCACAGAGGTCGCTACTGAGTTCTTTGTAGAGAGTTCCCTTCTTATTGGACCAGAGCCTGACGATACCTATAAACTGATGATTAAGTATCTACAGAGGAGCCAGACATCTGGGTTTTGTTCTCATCCAAGAAAAAATCTTCTACATTTTAAGTGAGCATCCTGATTACTTAACTATTGTGTTCAACTGACTTTCTGACATTGCCTTTTGTGACTAGCAATAAATATAGTATTTTATTTCAGTATCTCCAAATTTGTTACTATTTCTTGACTGAAGAAAGTCCAATTTTCAAACTGTGTTAGTTCCCCAAACCCACATACTGAGTGAATAAATAATTTTTAGAGGGAGTAAAAGGAGAGCTGCTCTGCTTTCAAAGAAATTATGGTGACACAGCCAAGCAATTCCCCTCAATGGAACCCAATTCAGTAGTATTGTGGGTACTTTCTTGGTCAGACTGTCTAATTTTTGTAGAAAAGGTTTGTGAGAGTATTACTCTTGTTGCTTTACTGTCATCATGTTGCTATTCTGTTGTTTGTTTCTTCTGTCATTCACCAGTTGTCTGCTGCGGTTGTATTTGGATAATCAGTGCTCTCAAAATTTTCCAGTCTCTTTATTACTCTCAGAGAGTGCTTGGCATAATGGGCTCTTATTTTCAATATATAGATAATTCCTAATATAAGGAGACCGTTGGCATAGCTGACAAATGTGATTTTCATACCAGCAAAAAATTTCAAATGATGGTAAAACAACCTAGACTTTCCCAAATGAAAAGACATTAAGTCTGCTTCTGTGCTTAGAGACTGTAGATGGAAAACTTGACTTGGTTGTAAAGCTCAGTAACAACATTGCCCTGGAGATTCTCTTTACTGTGCAATACTTGTAAGGCTGTGATGTTGGCTACTATAGCAAAGAAGATGTATATCTCGGAGATGGATAACATGATCACCGTAAGCTGCTTTTATTGCCATATACTCCCATACTCTGAAATACAGCACTATAATATTAGGAGGCCTGCTTGAACTGATACTGGCCTGCATTTTTTTGTTTATGGTCTGCTCTCTGAGATTAACTGCATGCTCCTTGCTGGAACTTGGCAGGTTGTAAACATCAGACTGCAATCAGAGAATGAATTTTTATCTCTGCTTGAGTCACTGGGCCCTACTGGGTGACCACAAAACCATGTGTCCACCCAGTCATGGTGCCAAGTCAGGAGTTGCATCCAGCAGCAGCTTGTGGCCTGGCATTTCTGACGGCATAGGCTTATACCTCCTCACAATGATGAGCCTCAGTAAAAAGCTGAAAGAAAAGGGGACCCAACTGAAAACAGAGGAGCAAACCTCTCTCAAAACAAACCCTGTGTGTCACACACATGCAAGGCTAGTAGGAGGAGGGTAGGAATTACTGGTAGGAATTACCAGTAGGAATATAGATGCATTTGTACACTTCAGGCAATTAGCGTAGGGGGGAAATGCACGCTAAGGGAGTAGTAAGCATAAATATACAAAATATGCTCTAGAATAGAATAGAATAGAATTAACCAAGTTGGAAAAGACCTCTGATATCATTGAGTCCAACCTATCATCCAACACTATCTAATCAACTAAACCATGGCACCAAGCGCCCCATCCAGTTTTCTGTGGGGAACAGTGTCAAAGGCCTTGCTGAAGTCCAGGTAGACTACATCCACAGCCTGCCCCACATCCACCAGGTGGTCACCTGATCATAGAAGGAGTTCAGGTTGGTCAGGCAGGACCTGCCCTTCCTAAATCCATGCTGGCAGGGCCTGATCCCTTGGCCATCCTGTAAGTGCTGTGTGATTGCACTCAAGATGACTTGTTCCATAATCTTGCCTGGCACTGAGGTCAGGCTGACAGGTCTGTAGTTCTCTGGCACATCCAACCGACCCTTCTTTTGGATGGGCAGCACGTTGGCCAGCTTCCAGTCATCTGGGACCTCTCTAGTGAGCCAGGACTGTTGAAAAATGATGGAGAGTGGCTTGGCCAGCTCATCTGCCAGATCTCTCAGCACCCTAGGATGGATCCCATCTGGTCCCATGGACTTGTGGGGATCCAAGCGGCTGAGCAGGTCTCTAACTACTTCCTCCTGGATCACAGGGAAATTATACTGCTCCCTGAATCCATCTGCCAGCTCAGGAGGCCAGTTGTCTGGAAGACAACATATACTGCTATATATATATATATCCTTTAGTTCACTTTGCCAGTTTAACCTGCAAACACAAACATAGCACAGCTATTACAAATTGTAAACCTTGTAGTGTGTAGGGCTTTTCCAGCCTCTTTATAGTCCTCCTTTTGTTGGCAAGTGTACAGAGAGATGAAAATTCAGATTTTGAATTATTAAATGAGCCACAAAAAACCAGGAACACTGGCTGATGTAGCCTCAGGCTTCAAGGAGAGCAACCTGTGACATAAATAAATAAATAAAATGCACATGTATAAATGCATTGCTATTAATGTCCATATGTTCCTACTTCTCATTCAAATCCATCTGCTCAAGAAAATGGCTGAGAAAATGAGCAGACAAATCATGGGCAGGAGCAAGCAGTCCCAGAAAAAAAGGAAGAGGTGGCAGGTGCTGAAGTTTTGGTAGTAGCATAAGTAAAGTTCTATGGAACATCAGTCTGGAAGGCCTAGACTTTTAATAATTCCAAACCACTGTGTATTACACTGGTAGAAGGTACTGAGCTACTTAGTAATGGCCAATATGTCTTCAACTTGCTGTTTGCAACCTTACTGTCCAAAAAAGCTGATTCATGCCGTGATCTGGTTAAATTGCAGACTATAATCAGTCTTGCTCTTTTGGATGTTGGAGCAGTAGTTGAAGATACCATTACCTCCTCATGTTTTTTATGAACTCTCTCATCAAGCTGACTATCCTTCCCACATCAGTAAATGCCACACAGGCATCCCTTAACCAGCTTATTACAACTCTTACAGCCACTCAGCTTGTTTTGCTGTATCTGTATCTCAGTTTTAACTGTATCTCAGTTACAGGGAAGAAGCACGCTAGGTTATGGACGTTCACAGGTAGCTCTAGGCTGTGTCTCATTCAGTGTCTTTGCTAGATCTGCCAAAGGACATCTGACTATACCGCCAATACAGGACAAAATTGCAGGACCTTACTTGACTTGATAAGAAAAAAATATATTAAATACTCTAAACAACAGAGTTGAGAGAGATTCACATACACAATGTAAACCCAAGACCTCATACAATATTTTGGACTTTCTTTAAAAGCGATGCTATAAGCTTGGAAATCATTAAGAGGATGCATAATCTGTGTTATACTATATCATTAACTTCATTCCTGTTGGATGTGTCATGTTTGCCTAATGCAGTTGTAGATTATGAAATGAAGAAGATTAAGGAAAAAAAGTTCAGTTTAGAGACCAAGATGCTCAGTATAGGTGTTGGAATTTTCCACCTCACTACTCATGTTCTAGTAGATATTATCCAAGGAGCAACACTTATTTGGTCTAATAGCAACACTAAATGATTAGAATTTTTGGTCTGATTCAGCTGGCTGTTCACAGGATGCTAGTGTCACATGTGATGCTTTGGGATATTCTGCCTGGTCTCCTACTGCCCCTGCAGGTGATTGCAAATGTACTTTAGGGTCTTGTGTCTTTTCTGTTCCATTTAGCACCTCACATGGTAAAAGACTTAGGCAGCTGAATCTCATCCTAAATATCTGTTTCATTCTAAAAAAATGTCACAGCATGGGAAAAGGAAATAACTAGAGTGAAATAGTCCAATGGAACACTTAAGTGAAGTCTGGGGGGTGCACGTACATGCTCATTGACACAGATCCCATTCTAGGATGATGTCCATAGAACAATATATAGTCCATGCCTTTAAGAATTCACAGCCCTGTGTCATGATCCTGCCAGTACTCTCATGAATAAATCCAGTGAAGGCTCTGCCTGTATGAATAGTTGCAAGACCAGGCCAAAATATGAGTAGTGAACCAAGGACCGGTTTGTGGTTAACAAAATTCTTACAGTAACTTTGGGAAGCTTACACTGGAGCATATATTGATGACTAGCTGAAAGTTTCCAACCAAGAGCCAAGAGGAGCTGCCTCTTTGCTGCCAACAACAGGATCAAGTACACATTAATTTTTATGTATTTTATGTGTACATTGGCTCAGGGATATGGTTATACACAAGATGTAGATAAAAATCACCAGCTCTATCTGCTGTGGAGGTGCAAAGGTCTTTAGAACTAGCTGAGTATTCTGCTAACTTGATGTGGAATTAAGGTTGATCCTGTTGGAATACTGCACAAGCAGGCAGAGTACATTATGAGGTGTCATGCATGCACTGTGCAAACACATGGTAAGGGTGGTCCCTGTGTGATTAAACATACTTTTTTCCAGAAAGAGCTGGAAACCAACAGCTACATAAGCAGTACTGTGGACAAGATGACCAGAGCAAAGAAGATTCAATCCATCAACATTGTGTATACACAAGCTGCTTGGGTGGACACTGTTTAAAGAGTGCATAAGAGTACATAAAACCTTTCAGAGGTTGTATGAGCTTGCAGTAACTGCTACTATGTTAATAAGTGTAATTTGTCATCAAACCTTTCTTCAGAAAACAAACAAACAAACAAATAAAATATTACCGGATCAAAAAGGAAAAGTTGGTTTCTGAAGTGTAGACTACAAGTACTTGCTATCAGAGCAGAACAATCTTCAAAACCAGTTTGAGTTTATCAAATGACCTAAAATAAGGAAGCATTTGGGGACAGCTTCACTTCTGCATGCATCTACTGAATTGCATCAACGAATATCTCTGGTTTAGCTATAAAACTAACCTGTAGACTAGATCAGGTACCACTCAAACATTTAAATAGGACAAAAGTAGACAGTAAACACTAAAATTCAAAATTCTGATTGCAAAATTCTTTACAGCATCTTTCCTTTCACCTGAAAATTTTGTAGAGGCCTGCAGCTTTATTTTCATATGTATGTTTAGGGGTGGCTGCTTTTCTTGTAAAATATGAGGTTGAGTTCACATCACTAATGAGACATCTGGGTTTATTTTTCTGACCAGTCTGAGGAGATTCGTAGCAATACCTGTTACTTCGCTAGCAAGCCTTAAACAGAAGCCTTGGCAACATCACTCTACATCTTTCCTGGAGAGTCTGACACACTGTTCAGAATGAAGTGCAAATATTGTGTGATAGGAAAGGAACCTCTGCTGATAGCTTTGTTAGGACACATAGCTGAGGGAAGGGATTTTAGCTGAGAGCCAGTTCCTTGCCCTTTCTCCTGCCTGATTCTTAAATCTCCCAGAACTTAGAGGAGGCAGATACACTTGCCACCTAACTACTGAATGAGGAGGAAAGTAGCACTTTACAGCTGTAAGGCAGTCAGAAACAGTTTCCTAAATTATTACGAACAGCTGGAGTGTCCACAGTACCATGGACCAATACACCTTTGGAGCCACCAGACCTTTCCAAATGTTAATTGGAGAGCAACATAGCCCAGGCAGAAGTCTCTAGAAGTGTGATCTGAGGACTACTTAAGATAAAAAGCCCAGTTCATTTATATGCCAAACACATAGTGTAGACAGAGTTATGAAACCAGAAATCTTTGAGCTGCCCTCATTCACATGCGCGCATTTAAGTACATTGTTTTCCACATGCTCTGTATTTTCCTTAAGAAAAAGTAGAGATGTCATCCAGCAGCTCTATGAGGCAAACTGCATACTTACAAACAATTTATGAGTGAGCTGTGAGATGATATCAGAGCCTGCCTATAACTCATATTAAACTGAATTAATAACTATCCTCAGACAAAATTTATTTGTTTGATTTTGTATTCATGCCACTTGGAAACTTATTACTTGTAAACTAAAAACTTCATTTGGCTAAACTGGAAAACTTTGTTACCTTTTCCTGTAGAAAAGCAGATATAAAAATACTTCATTTATATTTTCTCTGAGTATAATAATGAAAAACAACAAAGATATACTATAACAGTAATAAAGAAATTTTATTCTATGGTTGTATCCCTTCAATATTCCAGTGCAGATCTGCATCTGAGACACGGGGCAGTATGAGTAAATTAGTTCTGTTCCAGCTCATTTCATTATTTTAATAAACAGCCTAAAAAAAACCCAAAAAAACAGTGGGGGAAAAGAATGTTTTGCAGCGCACCTGCTGAGATGATGTGTGAGTCACTGGCTGAGCACTCTTTGGAAACCAGCTATCATATAGATGTAACATTAACAAAACATCTTATTGCTGTCATCCCCAATCAAGAGTATGAGTAATGTGGAAAGAGACACACATAGGGAATAAATATACACCTTCCCACCCCCCCCCCTTTTTAATTTACATTAAAAGTAAGTTGCCATTTCAAACGAGAGAAGCTGAAACATCTCCAAAGTAATTGCATCCCTCATGTAAGGCATCCTGTGTAATGTGGATCAATAACTGCAATATATTTACATTATAAAGATGATCTCAGTGCTGTAGAAGCATCATCATTCATGCTACTATGGTTAAGATTCTAATAATGTTTCCAGGAAAGCTTCATTTTTCAAACATACAGGATTCAGCAGTGTAAATCTCCCATGAGGTGAAATGAAAGTAGGCAGGGAATTGCCACAATGATGGAGTGTCATACACAAAAATGTATAAAGTAGCATGGAACTGGTAGACTTTACATTAAAGCACAAAAAAGCAGGAGGAGAAATGCCACTCTGCTATCTCTGCCCAACTCAAAGTGATTGGAGTCACAGTGTATGAGGGTCAACACTCTCTTCCTTCCCTCAGATACCAAGTCTTCCAGGTGCATCCCACTGCTTATCTCCCAGGATGGAAACATTTTGGTTCAAAGTGTAAACAGGAGCGAGCAGTCACAATATTTTTGCCACTTGGTTCTGCTTCACAGATGAGGACCAGTTGAAGATTGAGTTGAAGATTGCTCTAGCCTGTCCACCCTGCCCCAAATAATGTGCTCACAAGCAGAAAGGCTGCTCATCTTTGGTGACCACAATTTACAGAGCTGCAGATTAAGGCAAACCAAAATTGCTGATATTTTATTTTTCAAAAATTGCACAATAGGCAGTGCTGTCCTTTTTACATCAGAAGCTGACTTGTAGAATTTTTAACATTTTTGTCACAGAAACTCTACTGCACAACCCCATGACCCCTTTAAGTATTTCGCCATTAGTGTTTTATTTCACATCAAGAGTGTGAATTTGAAGCAGGTCACTTATTGTCCTAAATATTGTGCTTTTGGTTTGCTCAGAAAAGCAGTCCTGAGGCACACAAAGTATTTCCTTTTACTAACCCACAAGTGTTTTCCTAGACCAGAAGATACATCCTGGGAATGAAATAATGCTGTGGGGCTTCCTGGCAGATTATTAATTTGAAGTTTTATCCTACTGACCCGCCCATCCTGAGATGGATTTCAGGTAATGAATACAATGTTGATAGTTGTAAGTTACATATGTGATTTCCCAGAATATTTGGGTTTACTGTTGTTTGTTTTGTTTTTAAAGTATTGGTGCAAAAGAAAAAGTAAAAAAAAATCATGATTCCCATAAAAATCTAAATTTTGCAGTTGACAAAGGGCAGGAAGGCATAAAAAGGATTTATTTTTATTGATCTGGGTGAAAATGACATTTTGACCAGAATTATGATAAAAATCTGTCACACTCTAGCTTTTAAAATTCTGTTCTCTTACAAGGAGCTGCTTTTGTTTGCTTTAAAAGATAATCAATGCTTTGCTGCCAGGGAAAGCAGCTTTGGAATGTTCTATATTCTTTTTATACCGTTTCCCTAAATTAAGGAAAAATATTATCTGCCTTTGATAAAGTTACAATAGCATGAATGTTATCTTTGATAGACATTTCTTAGTATATGTTTGTGCTAAATTCAATTCACAGTTCCATAGTTTCACTTAGAGTCAGCAGATGGAGAAAGCGTAAACCTACTAGAGCACTGCAGGTGACCTAAGTCACAAGATGTGGTACCCCTGTGGAACTGAGTAGCAGTTTGAGAATTGCTGTGACTGCTGGTGTAAATATGGAAACCATCAGAAAGTTAGAGATGCATCAAAGGTCCGACAAAATGGGTTTTTGTCAAAAGAAAAGTATAATCAAAGCCTGACGATCTACACTTATGTGGTTGTTGTTGGCCACTTAATGACATGTTAAGTAAGCACAGCTGACTAAAGCATCACTCATTGGTCAAACATATATAGCTTGCTTCTCAGTACAGTATAATAAAACATTTAAGGGTACATATGTTTTATATCTGTCTGCAAAAGTAGTGTGAAGGGTGCATACAGGTTATAATACTGCATAGTTCTAAAGTCTGTAGAGGTGTTGCATATGTGAACAAAGTATGATACTGGCCCTGTGTTGTGAAACTTTCAACAGAAGCTTTTCAAACAGGAATTGCTCTTTATTTGTTATTCACACTCAAAATAAATTTTAAAAGTCCCAGGTTTGATCTCTGTCAAACCAATGTACTCTGTCACAAGCTGGCCTTACATGCTAGTTGTCTCTACAAGTGATTACAAATAGCAGTTAAAGTATTTTGAAATTATGAAAAGGAGACAGTAGTGGCCTTCATTCAACAAAGACACATATGACTAAAAGGACCTTACAGTATTCTTTGTAAGGAAGAATCATGCCTGTGAATAGAAGCAAAAATAAATTTAGAAAGAAATAAAAAGGCAATAGAAAGAAGTGGATGCTGAAAGAAAACAATAGTTCTTGAAAACAATAGAAACAAAAAAAAACAATAGTTCTTGATTTTTAGAAGCTGAGAGTTTGGGATTTACTTCTCACTGAAATGTAAAACTGTTTTGTTTTGGTTTAGTTATAAGCAAAAATACTACTACAGTATTACCTTTGTGCTCTGTGATATAAAATTGAATTTATTCTCTGTAGGCAGAATTTCATGGAAAAAATCCGAATCTATATTCTTTTTTTATATGGGACAACAGACCTCTGTGTTATGAGCTGACCTTTTGTGACCTTATCAGTGAGTAGTTTCTCAGTCATCAGGCCCTTGAATAGATCTAACCCACATTTAGCACTACTATCTATCTGGATTAGTTAAAAATATGTTGTAGGAAACACAGGACTGAAAGTCAATCAACCTACGTTGTAGTCCTTACTCCTACAGGAGTGCATACTCTATTCCATTCCTCTTTGCTTGCACTCCTTCCCCTGCACTCTGTACCTAGAGCTCAGGATTAGATTTGAGGCAAGTATTTATTTTTCTTGTGTATGATGTCAAGCGCTTTGGCCCTTGCTCTACACAAGGCCTTAAGCACGTGTTTTGTGTCATTAGTATCAGCAGAAAAGTCAAAGGTAAGATCTCCAGATTGTCACATTGCAGGTGAGTTTCAAGCAATGTAAGTTTGAGATTACCAGGACTTTTGAAGAACAGTTACTTTCAATCCTGTGGTTCAGGGATGATCCTGACCACATGGAAACCTTTCCCTCAGAGCTTTCCAGGTATGAGACACTCCATCCTTCATGGTATGTGTGTAACAGCATCTTACAGCTGAGAAAATGAAGCCCAAAATACCTTGCCAGATTTCTGGAAATGAGCCTGTCACAGTGGGCAAAAGGGCAAGGCAATGTTCTCATGCCCAGGCACTTGGCTATCTTTATGTTAAAGTCCCCTAAGAAATTGGAAGTTGTCATGAAACTGCACCACTGAGGGGAAAATCAACATGATTGCAGTAGCTGTTGTGAACTCCAGATCATCTCAGTAGCTGCTGACTTTGAAATAAGTAAAATAAAATAATTATACAAGTGTCAAAACCTACCAAAGTAGTTGAAATGTAATTTAGGTCAAACCTAACAAACACATTAAGACCCTGGCATCCTTCTTACCAGCTGCTGGTCCAAATAATACTCAAGTTCTTGTGACAGGAAAAGCAATGCTCACTTTGGGAGGATTTTGTTGCCCTGCAGATGAACAGCAGTGGGGAAGCTCCCAAAATTTGCCAAAACAAACCTCCCACTTGCATGATATATGCACATTAATTTTGTTCCTGTAAACCTGGGCGGACAATGTAGGAATGAAGGTGTTTGACATTTTGTGTCATTCTGATGGTTTGGTGCAGTTGCCTTTTAGTACCTAGTAGAGAAAACATTTTTCAGAGTTAGTTCACTCACTGTTACCATATGTAGGAGTGAAATGATGGGGGGCTGACTAACACTGTGGGGAAGCTTGGAAAATCCTCTGAAAACTGAAGCAGGAGCCTATCTTAGGCATTTCCTTCACCTCTCTTTTTTTAGGCATTTTCTTTTCCCATCTGCTCAGTCTACAATTGCTCCTGTGTTCTGTCATCTGCACTGCTTATTTTGGGCTTCTGCTGGAAACTGTCTTGAAACTAGAAATATATTTGTTTTTTAGGCTAGACAAAACATTGGAAATACATGAGTCTAGTGTGACAGTAGAAGAATTAACTATTTGAATTTAGAGGTCTCCTATTTGTAGCTTTCGACTTTTCAGTAAATTGAAAGCTTTGGCAGAAGGCTTTTATAGAATATAATTGTAAAATGGATTCCCCTTGGCCAGTTCTGCATCCCTTAATCTTATTTTCTCTATCATGCCTTCTCTCCCTCCTCCCATGGCTATTCTATAATATCAGGACAACAACTCTTCTCTTCTCTACTGTATAAAAGTCCTTTATGCTGTTGGGAGAAAACTGCTCCTCCTCACAGTTGAAATTTCAGTGACATTTCTAATCTGTAAAGTACTGGCACAACATAACATTTATATCCGTCATGTGCCATAGCCAGTTTAATAACTTATTTACTATCCCTCTGAGCTAAATTTGTGAAGCTTATAGATGTATTTGAGTCCCTAACGTCATCTTGTTTCAGAGAATTGTGGTTTTATTATTTACAATCTAATACATAAAGGATATCTTAGCTCCGCATACTGTTTGTCAGAAAGAGGTAATTTCCAGCATCTCAGACCATGCAAAACCTGCTTGGGTGCACACAAAACAATTCAGTCTTGTCTACAAGGACACCTGAACTTGGGTTCAAATCATGCAACATCTTTTTTGCCCCCTCCTGAGGCCATTTTCCTTAGTTTGAAAGGATACGATGTGCTCCCTTGAAACAGAGTGACGTCTAAGTCCCCAGAGCGGGGTGCAGAAATGGCAAGAGCAGACCTGTGCCAGCTTGCTGTTAGTAGCCTATGCCCTACTGAGCAGCAGAGCTGCTTGGGTAAGATGGTGAAATATCAGTACTGCCTTCACATCCAGGCTGGTGCCATACTGTGGGCTGCAGGTGAACACTCTTGGAAAGATGGCTAGCATGCAACACTTAACTCTTGGAAGGAGTTTTTCTGTGCAGATTTTACCAGCTTCATCCAGCTACAAAACGAGGGAATTACTGTTAGAAAACATTAAGAGATCTTATGACTTGCTTTTTGCTTTCCTGTTTTGAACACTATATTGGGAGATATTATTATCCAGCTGATCACAGGAAAACTAATACTTGGATAATGGTCCTGGCTTTCTCTAGGATATCTAGAGAAATTATCTTTGTAACTGTGCTAAGACAGCAAGGTATCTGTTTTCTTGTTTGTGTTTAAACAGCTTCTAACACAACACTGTAACCATAATATTGATCATAAAATAAATGTAATAGAAGGCAAAAGCTATGAATCCTTGGAACTATAGTGATATGTTAAATAATAAACTATTTTTTAAGGAAAATGATCACTTTAGAAAGGTGGATTCTCTCCCTTTTTGGTTTTTAATTTTTGGAAAACTAATTTGTCCATGAGTGCATTGCATCTTTCTCAAACATCTGGTGAATGTCTTTCAGGGAGAGACTAAAATTGTAGAACAGAGAAATACAAATAGTATAATTATGGCTTTATTTTTGGTCTGCTCATGAAATTGAAGGATTAACTGTATGGGACAGCTGTAGTTAGGGAGGTGGCCCAAGGTCAGAAGGTTATTCTCTTGACTACAAAGAAGATCCTTGGTCTAAAGGGAAGAAAGCTTCACCTCATAACAAACAATTATTTTAACTTAGTCTCTTAAGAAAAGTGTGTTTATAGGATCACTTATATACATATTTTTGTGTCATTGGCTCTTCTGAGTTACATCCAATGATAGGACAAGGGGCAACGGGTGCAAGCTGGAGCATAGGATGTTCCATGTAAACATAAGGAAAAACTTTTTCACTGTGAGAGTGACAGTGCGCTGGAACAGGCTGCCCAGAGAAGTTGTGAAGTCTCCTCTCAATGCATTCCTGTGTGACCCACCCGAGGTGATGCTGCTCTGTCAGGGGGGTTGGACTAGATGATCTTTTGAGGTCCCTTCCAGCCCCTAATGTTCTGTGAGTCCCATCTCCATGACATCTTCTGATTCCTTGTGTTAAATTCAGTGCAAATTGAGAGAGTTTGGAATTCTCAGATATTCTGCTCCTTAATGTTTTGAGGCAATAGGCAGATGACTAAAGGGAGAAACTCTGTTTTCCACTAAGTGAAAGACTTTATCATGGGCTTGGATCCACTAGAAAGGCTGAGACATTGTGAAAATAGCTGTTAAAGGGGGAAATTCTATCAGGGTTCACCACAGAGATTACAGTTGTGAAGGATCCATCAATAAGAAAAAAGATTTACTCAGTAATAAATTTTATGGTGGTACAGATACAATCATACAGAGAAGTTGTTTATCTGAAATATGTGTGCATACAGAGTAGGTGTATCTTTTGATCTGCCTCTACCTGTCCTTTGAGCTGGTAGAGGCAGCCTGAAAACAAATATGAGTTAACCATACAAATATGGAGGTTTGTTTCAGCTGTTGTCTGCCTTCCAGCAAGGTTCTCATCTCAAACACAGAATGATATCCTTATGTTTGAACTACATGGGAAGAGAAGGTGAATACTCAGAAAGTAGTATCAACAAATGCTGTGATCAAAGCTTTCCCCATTTCAGTTTAGTGAGGTGCTTTAACCACAGCTTGTGACTACCTTACTGGCTTTCATTGACCGGAGCTTTTATACTCCTTTAGGAAAAGTTTTTAATCCTTTATGTTGCTCAAATAAGTTCCCCCATGATGGTCTCACTCTTCTGTGTCACCCACCTTTTCCTTCCTCTGTTTTCCCCAGTGTCCTGATCTTCCTGAAACCAGCTGTCCTTGGAGGCAGCAGCAATTAATTCCATGCTTATCTCATGTTTTCTGTTTCTCCTGGAGCCATTCTCATTTATCATTATCTTCAGCGTCATGTGTCTGAAGTGGCCTTGTGGGACATTCTCATCAAGCAAGCACTATACTTCTATTCTATACCAAGTTTGCAGTGGTAACTGCTCCAAGACTTATAACGTCACAAATACAGGTAGATAATCTGGGCAGATAACCCCATCCATAACTACTTCACAATGTTTTTATGACCTCACCTAACTGTGATGATATCTGTGCTGGGAGCAGAAAGTGAGATCAGAAGGAGCTGAGAAACATGTCTCTCCTCTGAGAGGAAAATTGGAGGAGGAGCAGGAGTTACCAGATTGGGTTTGAACATAGAACTCAGGCTCACAGATGTCCTCCTGCCTCTCCAGCAGACAAAGTTTTATTCTTCTCAGTTTTCTTTACAAGAACATGTTTTTACCTGTGCTACCAGCATAAGTTTGATATGTAGTGCACACCGCTTGTATAATGGCACAAAACCTCCAGTGAAAAAAGAACTAAGCTAGAGCTGACAAATCCAGTGGCTTTGATCCTTGAATAAGATATTCAAAGCTGAATGTCAGAAGTTAGACATTTAAAATAAATATGTGCCTGGCTCATCAAAACTGCAGAGCAACTTTTAGTGCTGTTGAAACCTGAAAATCAAACACAAAGCACATCAGAGTCAAAATTTGTAACTCTGCCAGAAATAGAAAAAATAAAGAACCAAGAAACAACAACCTATCCTACTAATTTATACAGATAATCAGACTATCACTTTTTTCTTTTTAAAGTATATATTCACTTTTATCACTGAACTGTAAACTACAGAAGGACATTAAAGTTCTTCAGAAAACTGAAGAAATAATATACAGATTTAGAGAAAAATGGCATTAATTTACACCTACTGAGGATATCATTCATGCTGTTGAAATAGATTGTAGATTTTAAAATTTGCCTTACTTACATGCAGGAAAGGCCAGGTGTTACTGCCCTTGAGACAGTTCTTACTGCAAAGGAAAAAAAAAAAAAAGTCCAAAATCCACCTTTAGGTCAGCAAGGGGTGGTTGTTTACAACTGTCCCTGAGGGGGTAGCACCGTACATATTTGAAAGGCAGATTCTTGTACAATGGGATATGTGAATATCCACACTCTCTTAATGAAAAGGAAGAGCAGAAAGAGGAGAGTAGAATACAGCAGGACCATTTTCAGGGGATTATCTCAAAGTTTACTATCAACTTAATCTTCTTTTCTTTTAAAGGTTTACTGGGGGTTTTGTTGTTGCTGATTTTCATCATGCATAGAATTAACAAGATTTTCTGTCACTGTCAAAAATTAATAGATTTGCAGAGACTCTGAAACCTACCAAACCTGAAGATGCCACACATAATGAAAGGCAGAGTTTCCTAAGCTTGGATTGATGTGCTTGGCTCAGGATTGACCAACTGAAATGAATAACACTCCTGCAAGAAAAATGCTTATCCCTGTGTTTTCAATGGACACTCAGATAAGACAAAAATTCTTGACATGGCTCACAAAAGATTGAAAGAACAGAATCAGAAGTAGAAAATCATGTCCTATGTGTAGAGGTGAAATGCATTTTACCTCATTTCAGCTATCTAGGAGCTAAGGATTGAGTCTAAGCCACTTATGTCAGTACTCTGTAGTTTGTGAAGAGGCAGGCACCAACAAAGGATAATTCGTCTTCTCCAAGAACAGATGTACATGATGGAAGAAGCGGAAATCTGTCTTTCATCAGAGACTACTGAGGGAGCCCAGATGATGAGCTGAGACCAGATGCCTAACTTTAGACAGCTGATGTTAAAGGAGATGAATCTGTGACTTTATCAGAAGATGAGATGTGATTATACTGCTGTGTGACCTGACAAACTGGTTTCTGAAGAATAGATATCATGGATTTTTCAAAAATCAAGATGTTTTTTCTTCTTCGATATGAAAAAAATCCCACTTTAATATTTGATAATTCACTGGGCAGTCTTTGCATGAGTTTCTCCATTAATTTCAGACAATGTCTTTTCTGACAGTGTAACTGGTATGTATCTATCAAAAATCTCTTGGAAAGAATGAGAGAAAAGAGCACAATGAAAAGAGAAAAGTTTGCTATTAAAGTACATGATACCAAATAACTGTTACATTAAGGATCAGAGTGTTATACTGTTGCTCTAAGTGCCAGCCTTTTATGGCATTGCAGGACATGGAAACACATAGAAGTTTACCAGTACTTCATGCAGTCATGGGAAAGGATAATTGGGATCAAGGCTTTTACTGACCCAAAAACATCATTAATGCCACAAAATAAAATACCAAACCCTGGAGATCTTTCTACCACAAGCCTTATACAGCATTAAAGCTAGATATAAGAAGGACTTAAGGTATTTAGGGGATGATACATATATCTTCAACTATTTAAAAATAATTTTGCTTGCTCATAGAGTTAAAAGATTGTCATATGAAGGCTGATCACACCCTAAGCCACCTAAACTACTGAAACCTCACATCTTAGTGCTCCTTCCCAAGACAAATCATCATCTTGCAACTCTGCATGCCCTTCCACCAATCTCCTCTGAAGGGCTTACTTCACAAAATGCATTTAACACAAACAGACAAAGCTCATTCCATCATTTGGGACAGCTGTGTTAGCCCTGGCAACAATAACACCTCCTTGTTGACTTCTTCTATAAATAGAGGGGTGGCCAATCTCTGAATCTTGAGCTGTTCACATGAGAACTCTATGATGTATTTGCAACACCTTACTAGCAACAGCAGCTTCTTGATAATGACAGTACTGCTGGATAACATAAAAATATAGAAACAAACAAAGCAGATACTGCTGTTTACATTATTCCCAGTAAATCATCTTTGACACCCTTCAGCTTGGCATTTAAAGGGGTTGTGAGACCTTTAGGACTTTATTTCTTGCAATCATTCTCTTCCTACTAGATTTTTAGAGGTGGTCTTTAATTTTCATATTCAAAGGTAACTGGTTTCCTGAGTAGGCAAGTTTGCAGCCAAGCTCAGCTTTCTGAGATAACTTACTAGACAATTGTTTTCAGGACAAGGTCCTGAGATTTGAACCACCACGAAGCAGAAAATTACTTCCTGCAGCTTTTAATCAAGTATCAGGATTCTCTGGACAGAGACCTGTGCTCCAATTTCTGTAAGGTGGTTGTTAGTGCCCCACCTGGCACACAATGTTGGATTTTTTTTGGTATTGCATTCTCCCCAAACTTTCTGCTAGAAAGTTTCATTTCTGCTGTACCAAGACATAGTTCCAGTTTGCACTCCAGGAGCTCAAGATGTCTAAAAGCTAAGCAATTTTCTATTTAACTTGCAGACAATGAAGCCTTTTACTAGGCCTATTCTTTTTCCTATAAATCTTTCTACTAAAGGAGGGGAAGTCACTTGTCATTATCTAAACCATCTACAGCTACTTATGAGTAAAACCAGAGCAGGTGCAGTAGAGTTTTGGATTTCCTCCTATAGGCCTGCAGCCATACATTTTTTTACAGAAGACAGACAGGAAATTTATAGCCATGCAATTATTGAATAAGTTGTGATGAGTCCTGAGGAAATGCCTATGTAAAGGAATCCCTGAAGAAAGACAATCCCATCTAGTTTTCATGTTAGTCTTCTGCATTGATAACCAAAGCAGATATAGCTACAGTAACTTCCTGCCTATTAATTTACTTGGGAGTGCTTTCCTTTTCCCACCTTCAGTGGAGAACCTCAAAGATGCATTAAATCACTCTATACTAACTCATCTGCCTGACAAAGTAAATTCAATTTCTACAGACTCTTTCCCATCAAACATGTTTAGTCCAATTGTAGATAACTGAAATAGCTATGGTCAGATGGCATAATGAACATACTTCATTCTATTGTTCTCAAACTGGGGCAGTCAAAGCTGGTAGGGACTATGACTTAATGAGACAACAAATTATTAAAAATGAGGCAATCATATGAAGAAAAGCACAGATACAGTGTATGTTTCTGCTTTAGTCACTGTGCTGGTCACTTTGTCAGTTCAAACTTTTTCCAAAAATGTGACTGGCTAACTGTGCCAAGAGGTCAGCTATCACCGCTGCTCCTGCTGCTGGTATCTAAGCAGAGTTAGCTGCTGTATGACTCTATGTCCCTACCTGACCTCATGTGTCTTGCAGATCATTGAGTCATGCACAAGTGCTGGAGGAATTAGAGCCAGGACATAACTGCACAGATGGGTAGTGAATCTTGTCAATTATTTTTAATGGGCAGTTTTGGCCTTATTTTTTAACAATGCAGAACACAAAATGGGAGAATGCAATTTATTTTTTTGTTTAATAAATTTGCCTAAATGTGTACCTGAGGGAAATAGCAGTCAGGATTTTTCCTTTCACCATTTTATAAATTAAAAAAAAAAAAAAAAAAAAGGAACAAAACAATGTTGTTGTTTTTTTTTTTAATAAATAATTTCTGGCTTAAATATTCATCTTTTAAGAAAAGCAGAAAATGAAAAATTAACAATGTAATCAAAACATATTTCTGATAGTTTCATTACATTTTCACTGGTACTGAAAAGGTTGGAGATTATTATTTTGTTATCCCATTCTGTGAAAGGGGCATTTGATTTGTTTATCTTTTTTTTTAAAGTCCAAATCATATAGTTTGGGGACAATATCTTCTGCCTCAGCATAGTGTTCCCCATCGACTTTAAAAGCCTGTCAAGCATCTTTCTGTAGTTCTGATTTATTGAAGCTGTGCCAAAGGTGGACAGCCCAACTCTGTACTTACTTGGCCAATTCAAAGGGAGTGTTTATGGGCAGACACTGTGGCCTAGAGGATGTTATCGCTTTCCCACCCCCTGCCAGGAAGGAATCTGACACTTCTCACTTTGCTAATGTTTTCTTCTCCCTCGCCCCTGGCTGTGGCTAAGTGATTGTTTATGGCAGATACTTTAAATCATTATCACCTCCTGGGCCTTTGAGTACTGCTACATAATCTGCTTTGGCATCAAGGAAACTGTTCTATCAGTGCAAAACAAGGTCAAATGTTTATCTGGTGAGATGACAGTTAAGTGTCTTTTCTAATATTTAAAAACAAACAGCAGTACCTCTGCTTTGTTGCAATGAGCAGTGGGTAGCTAAAGCCAAGCAGTATTTCTGATGCTCCTCAATGCAGGAGGAAGGACTCCTTGGATAGCTATTTGCTATTTGGTTTTAAAACGTCAGATGTTTCCAGGGAACTTGGGGAATGCTCGAATTTGTGAATAAGTTTCATAAAATGTGACTGTCTGTGGTACTGCCTTGACACTTTAACTCTGGTTTGCAGTGTAGTAGTGACATCATAACAATAAGGTGAGCTTTGCTCTTGTGACTGTCCAGCAGTGACTCAGGGCACAGTCAGCAAGCAGCTGTGCAGAGAAGGTGCTGGGGGCACTACGAAGGCCATGACCTCTCTGCCCAGCTTGGGAAAGCAAAGCTTTTTGTTGCTCCCAGGGGAAAGATAGGGGTTCGAGGGCTGAGATTACTGATTAGTACGGAAAACAACCTCTCCCTGAATCACCAGTGACTACAACCATGGCCCTCCCAATCCCCTGGGAAGAAACACTCTTCAGGATTGTCTTCCACAAACACTCTTTGGTTCTTGTCACCTTGGCTGTGCCTCTTATCCCTTTAGTTCTCATCCTCAAGGTAGCAATGTTAAGCTTTTTTTATGAAGAGGTTGAAAGACATTCAGCAGTCTTAATCAACTGCCATAGCAATCCCCACAGCTCACCAAGGATTTCTAATAGTTGTCAAGCAGTTTGTTGGCAGAAGGGGGTTCAAAGAAAGCAGCTGAACAACTAGCAGTATCAGCGAACTGGTAATAATTGCAGAGCTCCTCCTACACATTGAGGTGAGTGATATATTTTGGAGAACTACTATTTGAAGAAGAGTTTGAAAACAAAAGTCTCACCTACTGAAATTGCTTTAGTGGGTGTTGAACATGTGCTGATTGGAAATTTGCCCACACTTCCAAGGCTTAGAAGTTTTAGATTACTTATTCCTAAGTAAATGAGAAAAGCACTATAAAATGATAATGGATAAAACCCTAAAATGAGAGTTTGCTTTAGACTCCACAAGGAATTTCATATTTGGACTGGAAGTCTCATAATTTGTTTGGTAAGAAGCAAGTGTTATTGTAGTAGTCAACATAAAGGGCTGAATCCTGGCCCAAATTAACTTCCTTAGGGTTTTGTCACTGACCACAGCTATTTAGAGCCTTTTTCCAAAGTGGCTTCAGAGAGAAGAGGGGAACAGAGGACAGTTTAGGAATGAAATAAGCAGGTTTCATGGATATTCATGTTCTTCAAAGGGAAGCTTGCTGTCCAAAAACATTAACATCACTAGAAATGTAATGGGTTTACATTTCTGGTTAACCATGCAACACAGCCATTGCCTCATTTCACTATTCAAGATACTGCAGGTTTCGTGCATGAAATTACTTTGACATCCAAACTAATCCAAAACATGGCAGCAGGAGTACACACAACTAAATAAAGAAATTCTGGTTGTGGCTTTGAAAAACTCCTACTGTTGTACTGCATTGAAAATGTCCAGAGTTGTCAGCACAGTCAGCTCAAGGCTGACTCACAGCATGTGTGTCTAGGAAATGTTTTAAGCAGCTAAAAGAGATGAAGTTACAATCCTCTTCAAGCTAGAGACACAGTAGTTGTTTTGTCCTTTCTATTATATTACCTCCTTCACAGTAATTGCCTGACAACAACAGAACAGCAGCATTTTTGTTGACTTTACCCCTGCTAGCATGGATTAAAGGAAAATTTTTCTGCGCAGAGAAGCAGTTAAAATGTGGCATTGTTTTCTAGCTTAGGCTATCAAGGACCAGACATGGACTATAATTAAATAGTGAAGTTTACATTTCAAACATTCAGAGAGTGAGTCTGTCCCTTTCCTTATTCTCTTGGCTTTTCATTTAATAACCTGTCCATATTGAATATGTTACCTTCACACTCATGTCTTTCATTCCAAGTATTTGTGGTCCCATAACTATATCTCCAACATCTAACCTAGCAAGTTAAGCTTGAAAGGATATTTAATCACCTAGGTCTAAAGATTGTGAATCTGACAGCACCAATCACATTTTCCCTCATTCTCTCTGCTTTGCCCAAACTGCCTAAGCAATATTCTGAATATTCATTTCTCATGGCTTATATATAAACTATTTCTTGCCTCACTGTAGTTTCTGACACAGTTACACTTCAGTCTTCCCATTGTCCTATTTTTGTTTATATTTTTTTCATTCTACTTAATGTGATCACTGTCTACTCAATCTTGCCTTCTCTTTGTACTTACAAATGCCTCAAAATCCAGTATAGTTTGTTCCTTTTTTCTCTTCCTTTGCTTACCTCCCCCTTTAAATGACTAAGATATAAATGACTCCCTTAGAGTGGATTAATGTTTGCCCTTTTCCCCCTAAACAATTTCAGATCAGATCATCGGTATGAATTTTTGGGGGTTTTTTATGTCCTCTTTGACATTTATTGACAGTTCAGACATCAATGCTTCTGAAGAAATAGAAGTACTAATTCTTCTTGGTATCTCTTTTGCTAGCTTTTCTGCACAACTGTTGGTAGCTTTGCTTCTCCATGTTCACATTCTTGAAGTAATTTTAGTTAGACCTCTCCATATTTCCCATGCTTCCAGTCTTCTAATAATTCCTATAATCTCCTCCTATACTGTAAAATTTCTTTCTTCAAACATCTGTTGTTCTGCCATTAATCATCCCCACACCTGTGTTATCTCTTGTATTCAGTAATCTAGCCCTTAGCTTGTCAGCTTTTTATGAAGTTATAGCTATGAACAGTTGTCTATGACTTGTTTCCTGTGTCTCCTCGGGGATCAAAATATCTTTTGGTGGGTCAGTTACTGTATTATTTTTTTTCCAATTTGTTTTTAATTTCAGTGTCTGAACAACAACAAAATGCTTAAACAATGACCCCAAAGCTTTTATTTTTATTTTCCCTCTTAAGCTTTCACTCCTCTTGTGTTTTTCCCCACTGTTATCAGAAAGTACATGCAAAAAGCTGATTCCAGACTGAGGAGAGGAGAGAAGAGATGATGTTACAACATTGTCTTTTGCTGCATAGCCCAGTTAACTAGGATTTTAATCAGACTGAGTCAAGTACTGCATAACTGAAAAAGAACAAGAGATTTAGAACTTTATTTCTTACTGCCAGCACTAGTTTGAGACTATTTTTCTGTGAACTCTTCAGACTATGACTCCTTAATTACAGAACCACAGAATGGTAGGGGTTGGGACAGACTTACAGAGATCATCTAGTCCAAGTCCCCTCCTACAGAAGCTTCACCTAGACCAGATTGTGCAGGAACATGCCCAAGTGGGTTTTGAAATCTTCTATAGAAGGAGTTGGTATCTCCTGTGTAACCTAGTCTCTCTTCAAAATACTTGAGTGCCCCAAATAGCAAGACATTAGGATCTTGCTGTCAAAACTATTAGGGTACAGAATTCTTTCTCTCCCTCAATTCAACCACCTTTATAGATCAGATAGAGAGGATTTTTAGTCTAAACTATATTCGGAATTGCCCTGACAACTGAGCTACAGGGAACCACTTGTTCTAGAGCTGTGAAAATTAATAGTTAGCACATAAGGATTATGATCTTACTAATTTTTATTTTTTTTTTTTGCTAAATTTGGCCGTATATTAAACGTGACTAAAAGTTGTTATATGCAGTGAATTGTTTTTTGATTCTATCTACGCTGACTAGAGCTTCATTGCTGAGATGCAATCTTACTTTGGTGGTATTTTTATATGTAGTAGTTTACACTGATCTTTGTGAATTTAAAAGAACCAGGGGAGGGATATTGAGTGGAGTGACTGGAATTTTTGTCCAGTTGCTGGAACTTGCATATTATTTTTTTTTTTACAGTTTATTTTAGTTTATTTTCTTACCCAACTTGAGTAACGTTATTTAGTTGAAATAACTGTAGAGGGACAGAAATAAAAAAAAACTAAAAAAACCCAAAAACAAACAAACAAAAAAAAGAGATAGGGAAAAAGGATCTTGATTTGTGGATTATGAACACAGATTAGTTAGCCAAAAGAAGCAATTACGGATTCAAATTTTGCTTCCAGCATGACAAAGTATGCACAAAGCCTGAAGCTCTTTCATTAGCAAGAAGGATTTAGGAAAACGTGTTCTCATTGAAACTTGTTCTCTATTATGGCCAATATTTGAGACTTTTAATTTTCCTAAGGATGGAATTCTGCTGTATTTACTTTATTTAAAATATTAATTGCTAAGAGTAGGAGGAAAGCGTAAATTTTCAATATTACCTTCTAGCTTGATGAGCATTTATTTTCCACTGACTGTAGTCACAGATACTTCTTGAAAGACTTAATACACACTGCAACGTAAAGGAACATCAGCTATACATCTCTGAAGAACACTGTTCATATTGTCCTAGATCATAACCCAAAATAAATTGTTGATTTCACCAGCTCTTATTTATTTGTAGCATGAAACCCTCCACATGCTTTGACACAAAGAATTCCTTGTAATGGGAAAGCTGTGGCTTTTGAAGGGTGTAGCAGGTTTAGCATATAACTGAACACAAGAAGACTGCTATTATTTAAGGACTGAACTAACTTGCATGCATGTAGAAAGAATAATTTAAATGTGTTTTCCACCATCAGCTACCTTCATGGTTTTGTAATTTTTTTCATTCTCTTTTAATTCTGTGATCATCTCTAAGGAAGTGTTTCTTACTTCCAAACACTATTGTGGAAACAGTTTTGTTAGAGCATCTATGAGTTCATTGTCTAGACCTTTGCATCATTAACTAATAAACACAGCTGACACAGTTTTAGCCGATTATCTCAAATTAAACCTTCCTTTTTCAGCAAACAAACCTGACCTGGAAGACAATAGCACATTGGTCTACTGAGTGGGCTGTAATTATTTTCTGAAATGAATGTTAAATAAATAAGATGTTGAAAAAGATTGTTTTGGCTTTTGTGCATGTGAAACTTGATCCTGCCCTGAACTCTTGCATGCTAATTAACTCCTTGCTTTTGGAAGTCAACACACAATTACATCTTCTATGTCAGTGCTCACATTTTGAGGAGGAAGTGTTCAATTAGCATTGTCAAATTAAAATGTAGACATTCACTATATTGAAGGAATCTTTAGTTGACTTAGAGTCAAGTGGTGTCAAAGGCACAGCAGGAAATTCCCGATAGCCAATCTGGACTTTCTCAACATTCAGCTCTACATCCCGTAACCATCAGATTCTGAAGGAAAGCAATTTAGGTAGCAAGCCAATCACATCTGTAACTTTGGTCAACCCATCTATGGCATGCATCCACAGATGGGATGAAGATTGCTTATGCATTCTGGGTCCTGGACCTAGTATTTGATTATTTTCTTATCAGATGTGCTAAACTCCATTAGGAAACTGTTGTTGTTTTGGAGTCAAGAGATTAATCACTTATCTTTAAAGTGATCAACAGATGTTTCATTTTATAAAGCCTTCTGGCTTTTTTTTTTTTTTTTTTTTTTATTTTTACTGCAAATAGTCACGGCTGCATTAAGTAACAGACATTTATTGCTGTGGTCAGCTGATGAAATGGCTGAAATTTTGGATTAGTATTCAAATGAAAGATAGAGACACATGAAATGTTTTTAAGCAAACTCAGAAAGATGTGCTGAATATGAGCCCACATATCACTTCTGGAAAAGACAGTACTGGAGCTATGTGTGATTGTCATCCTGCTTTTCCACCCCACAAGAGTTGCTCTGTACCATGGTTACATGCAATGTTTATAAAGTTGGAAGCTTCAGCTGACATTTTGGAGCAATTCTGTTATGATGGGAGAATGCACAAATTACATTCCTCACTTGTAGGTAAAGGAATTTGGTTCCCATTTGATTCCCTTTGTGGACAAACTTGATGGAACATAAAGTTTAGATTATAATGCACAGGAAAGACTATGCCACTGCTAAATAGAATCTATAACCATTTTACTTATAAATTACAAGAGGTTAAGTGCAGCATTGAAAGATGAAATAAAGACTTAATTTGAATCTTCAAGAGAAACCAAATGAAATGTTTTGTTGTTGGTTTTTTTTTTTTCTGAAAGTCGTCTTTTTCAGACCTTTTCTCTTTTCTCTGTGATTCTTCCTTCCCAAGAACAAACATTTAGAACTGAAGACAGGAATTTCTATTTTTCACTCCCTAATGATGAAAGTGAGTAAAAGCTGTTGACTTCAGTGTCAGATGGAACCTGTATGAAGGCAGCCAAGATAAAGAAATAATTCAAAGGTAGTGTCTTGCTCAGTTGTATTAAGAAGGGCTCAAGAATTAGAATGTGAAAGTGTTTTTTCATACTGATTTTTACAGTGTGTTTGTGTAAAGGTTGACAGACATTTTTCTGACTGTAGTAATGAGCTGGAGATCTCTACACGTAAAACAACTAATCTGTCATTGATGCAAAAGATCACTTCTTGCAATTTACAACAAGTAGAACTGATCTTTTTTGTATCATGGACAAGAGTCCAGAGAGTACAATTGCCACTAAAGCTGACTGAATGCATTGTCTGTACTGTTTATTGAACAGAAATGTAAATTAGCATGGACCCTTTATGATCCAGTCTGGATCTTCTACCAGAGAAGGGGAAGTATTTTTTCCTGAAAACTCCTGTACAATCCAAAATATTTTTAGGTCACTTAAGAGGTTTAGCCTGTCTATTCCCAATTATGAAGAAAAGTTAAGACATGGAGGCTAAGGAGACAATATTAGAAGACTAATATTTCTAGAGGAGATTAACAGATCTGACATTCTTGGCTCTGTTGGGTGATTTAATTATCAAGAAACTAACATTGCCCTGAAGATTAGCCTGAAAATACATGCAAAAAAGAAATCCTGTAGGTATTGCAATTTCCATTGCTAGTTATGAAGTCATACTGTGACTTTTTGTTGTTATAAATTCTGATATTGAATTATTATGGTTGTGTTATTTTTTTTTAATTAAGGCTTCAGTATTCCAGACCATATGATATTCTACTCAAGCAACAAGATAAAGCAAAAAGCAAACCCAACCAACACAAAACCAACAAACCAAACAAAACCCAAAAACCCACACCAAACCAAAACAGCAAAACAAAAATGCAACAAAAACCTATCCACAGCTGGCTGTCTTTGCCATGCCCCAGTTAAAAACACCTTTTATTTCACCGACAATTTCATACGCCATGAAATTAATTTCCTCTCACAGATTCTTGGTGCCAATCTTAAGAATATAACTAGATCTGTACCTTGTTCACATGAGTAGCCCAAAGTAGTGAAATACTGAATTCAGAGACTTATTGTACTTTACAGTGGCACAAGACATGAGCTGTGTCCTTCAGCACTTTTGAAACGTTTGGAAAACAGTTTAAAACAGTAGTTTTAAATTCTAGCTTTTCCAGCACGTGAGCACACGCAATCTACTGGTGAGTTACCTCTGTATTTATTCCATAATTAGCCTGCTTGTAGAATGCCTGCAATATGATTGCTAAAATTAACTCAGATGAAGTCTGGTTTCAAAAAGCTTTCTGACTCTGATTGCTGCTTCAGAAAAGCTAGCAATCAAGAACAAGTCAGGCGATATTTCTACTGATCCCTTAGGAAGAGCCTGTTACGATAGTTCTTGATAGAGACTGCAGTGATGCATACAAAGAGAAAATTCTTCTGCTATTACGTGAATTTAGCATTTTGTCATATTGGCTTTTATAAAAGATGGTTTCAATGTGACAAGTTATAGTTCTGATTTATATTTTCATAGGCAATTAGATCTGAGATTTGGAAGGGAAAACCTCTTCAAGTTAGATTCACAAAGGGCTGAACCTGCCCTTGTCATGTAGCAAATTTTCAATAGAATTCAGTTTCATAAACATGTCACCTCATTGTCACTCCTGGACTGAGTCTTCCTAACAGAGGATTTGGAGGTGTGGCATAACTCTTAAATGAGGCACCTTATGAAGTTTTGCTTCAAATAGTAGGGAGTGAACCTGAAAAATAATATTGCTAAATGAATAAGATTCTATAACATTTCATATTTACATGATAAAATGGGGGGGGTAGGACAAAAAAAAAAAAAAAAAAAAAGACCATTCTCCCAAATAAAAATGTGTTAGATCCGTTATGATCTCTGATTCAGTTTAATAGCAGGACTGTACACACCTGTAAAACAGGTTTTTAAAAGAAAAGCCTCCAACACCACCTTGTAAGAACAAACAAGAGGCTCCATTATGTTGGAGATACAGATAACAGCTGAGTTAAGAATGTTTTGGTGGAGTTTTTGTTTGTTTGTTTTTTTGTTGGTTGTTTTGGTTGTGTTTTTTTTTTTTACCGTAGTCACAGGCAATGTAAAACCAGTTTGAGTTTGTTTCTTGTGTCAAATTCATATAGGATAAAACCCTTGTCAATTTTTCCTTATATGAAAGTGTAAATTATTTAAATTACTCTTCTTATGAGTTTACACTTATTTTATAGTTCATATTGCTCTTGAATTTGATTCATTAAACATCTACATTAAACATCTACAAATGAAGGACTCTTTATCTCAACTGCATGGCTTGTTGAGCCTCCTCTTCTCCAGGCTAAACAACTCCAGCTCCCTCAGCCTCTCCTCATAGGGCTTGTGCTCCAAACCCCTCACCAGCCTTGTTGCCCTTCTCTGGAATGGAGTAGCCCTTTGGTTTTCTGCTTCTGAACACTAGTTTCTCATAAGCAAATGTTCGCCTCTGAGAGATCCAGGAAGATGTGAATGTAACAAGACTGAAATACAAAAGGGAAACAGAAGAATTCTGCCATATTCTTCATTCTCAGTTCTTTTGACTCTTTAGCAAAGATCTATGCATCCAAAAGCAGCCAAATTGCCCATTTGGCCTTGATTTCTGCCTTCTTCCTTGGAGAAAATATATAACAATAAACACAAAGGCAGTTTAGGAAGAACAAAAAGCAGACGAAATAGGAAGTTGCTGTCATGCTTTCTACTCTGCAAAAATGTGGCTTTATAGTATCTGAAGGTCTCATTGTTGAGATGAGATCTTTATTGTGGCTCTCCTGCCTTTAGGACACCAAAAGCGAGGAAAGTAATTCTTCCCTTCTACTCCTCTCCAGTGAGATTCCACTGGGCATACTGTGTCCAGTTCTGGAGCCCCTATGATGGGAAGGATCTGGTCAGGGACTTCTTAGGGTGACAGGTAGTGATAGGACTAGGGGAATGGGAAAAAAAGTAGACATGAGTAGATTCAGATTGGATGTTAAGAGGAAGTTCTCCCCCATGAGGGTGGTGAGACACTGCAACTGGTTGCCCAGGGAGGTCATAGAAACCTATCCCTGGAGTTTAAGGCCAGGCTGGATGTGGCTCTGAGCAACCTGATCTAGTGTGAGGGGTCCTTGCTCATGGCAGGGGAATTGGAACTAGATGATCCATGAGGTTTCTTCCAACACTAGCAATTCTATGATTCTGTGAAAAGTTATGAAGGATGGGTATTCACCTGTCACAATGTCCCTTCCTCAGTGATTTTTTCTGTAGAGAAGTGTGAGATTCCCAAGCCAGCTTGAACGGGCTTCTTTTTTTTTTTTTTTTTCTTTTTTTTTTTTCCCCCTCTCCCTCTGCATTTATGAAACATAACCACAATGGTGAAGATACAGTCTTTTTCTGTCTGTTCTTTATGACATTTGTCTTGTGATTCATAAGACACGATTCTCACTTTCCAACCTGCCCCTCTTCCTGAAGGCTTCCTGCTCAGCGTTGATTGATAAGTGAATGCATTTTGCAGATATGCTTTATTGCTTTTTTCCTCCTTTCCTGCCTTATTTCTGAAAAGAAGCAGTGAGGGGGAAGAAATGGCCTGTAAATGAGGCACAACAGCAGAGATTTACTGAATTTTGAGAGCAGACTGAAGGGGCCTCCATGTAAAAAGAGTGTAATTAGCATTACATCACATGACTGAACAGCTCCTGCTCCACCACCACCATATTTTTCACCCACCTCAGAGCCAGGGGCAAGACCCTCACCAGGCAAGATACCACACAGAGGAGTTCAGCCCCAGTAAGAAGGCCCAGCCAGCACCCGTGGGTGATATTGGAGGGTCCATCAAGTTTCTTCCTACCTAACCGGGGGGCCACCAGGCCCCCCGGCCTTTGTTGTCACCACCACCATCACCCAGTGTGCACCATGGGCACTCACCAGTGATGAGAGGAGGATCCCTCAGCCCATAATGGGCTCAGCTTGGGGCTTCTGCCTTTGCTGGTGGGGCTTAAAAAGGGGAGTGGGCAGGGGGGGCAAAGTGGCCACACCTGGGGTGGGAGGAGACTCCAACAGAGCCCAGGTGTTTTGGGTTTTGAGGGGAAAAAGGGGTGGGTGAGGGACTTTCAGGGTGTTAGGTAATGATAGGACTAGGGGGAATGGAAAAAAAAAAAAAAAAAGTAGAAATGGGTAGAATCAGATTGATAGTCCTGCGACAAAACAGGGAAAGTGCCTTGGAAGTAGCACTTATTCTCTCCACTGATAGCCTTGTTTTGTTTTAAACTTTGGCACAGGGAGACTTTCCATCTCATCCAGAAAAGGTGAAAAAGGCACAGACTAGATGGATTTGTGCACACAGAAAGCTAGTTCTCTTCCTCCTTTGGGTTACTCTCCAGATCTTGTCTGTTTCAGTACCTTTTGCTATTGCAAAAGCCTGGTAGTGGTGCCGTCTTCCATATGGAATTCAGTCTGCCTTGCTTGCCAGCCATTGTATTTGACTTTTTAATTGCTTGCCTATTTGTTTTATACTCATTTTTCTGGGATTTTCACTCAGACATAAGTGTTTATAGACTTCTGATTTTTTTTTTTTTCTGTTAAAATTGCTTTTAATCAATATAAGCTCCTGGGAAGTCATCAATCCAGAGACCAATATTTACATTTCCTTATGTAAAAAAGAAAAGCAAAAGAGGAACATATGAATTTGTTCCCACTTCTCAAATAGGACCAATTTCCTTTGCTCTCTGTACTAATGCTTCTCAGACCAAAGCCAATATAGGAAGGTGTTATCAGTATTGCATCTGTTATGTTGACCTCTATAACATCAGTAAATATGGACACAGATGTGCTATGTTATATTCTACTGAACAAAGTATAGAGATTAATCTAGTTACTCTTTTCAGAGTAGCTATACTTTCATGATGCTGGGAAAATGCTGAGCATAAGCAGTAGCCTGTGTATGCCACTCCATGATCCTTTAAACCAAAAGTTCACAACTACAGTCCCATGTGCCATTTTCACATTTCATCTCCATACTTGCACTGTGCTTTAGGCGATACTGTCCATGGGCAGTTACTCCAACAGCTATTAAGTAGCTAGCACTGATTTGCTGGTAGCAGTATTTTGTTCTTGCTCTTTTCACAATACTTGCCATGGGAATTTACAAGCATAGGAGCATAAATATTGGATGTCTATTTTCATCCCAGTATAATGAAAATATTGTAGTGTAAGGTAGAGGGAGGGTATATTGTGGACAGTCATTGCTCAAAGGAACGAAGTGATGGTATGTGGATGGAAAACCGGAGGTTGCACAACCCAGTGCTGAGAGCTTGACCTGTTCCTGAAAGGGTTTCAAAGTCCTAGCAACTGCAAATTAAACCTATAATCCTGTCCCTAAATCTTTTCATGCCTCAGATTGATACTCTTCCAATACATTCTTAGTAATCTCTCTAATACTCCATGAGAGACAGGTTTCCTATTGATCACTGCTACCTGTTTCATCAGGCTTCAAGAATTTGATCTCCAAAACAGCACATCTGCCATGACATTATCATGGGGATTACCAGGGCTTTCATACTGATCTGACTGAGGATGAAAAGGCCTTTGCAGTGCCATCTTCCTGCACGAAGGGCCTAAGTTTCCAGTAATTTTCTTGCATCTTGAATATGCAATAGCCACTGTGATGACAGATAGTGAAAGTCTTAGAGATCTGATATGAAAGAGAGAGTGAAAGGAGAGCTGTATGGTAAAAACAAAGTACTAGGTGTCAGGATGCATGAGGTTTTGGCCCGGATTTGCCCTGGACTATGCACTGAAATAAACCACTTAGTCTGTTTCTCTCTCACACTGAATGACAACTTGTAAAACTCTTAATGACAGCTTGTAAAATAAATGTACTACCTACCCACATCTTGAAGCTGTTGAACTGTTAAGCTGGTTTCATAGAGGGATATTTTGGGTGGACCATACAAGCTGCTGAAATGTCATTGCAGATATGGCAAGAGTATTCTTCTGCCTTTAACTAAACTAAACCAAACCAGAATACAGAATTAATTTCGAATCATCTTCAATCATTTAGCTAAAAAGATTTCAGATAGTTGCAAGCTTTAGACAAACAATAGATATGTTGTAATCAATGATTGTTTAAATGGATTGGTTTGACTCTGGGTAAGGCTTTATGCTTTTTAAAATTCTTATTATTTATTTTTTACAGATATCTGAATTTAAACTATTGAAAGTCTAAATTTAACTTAGCAAAAGTCTTGCTATTTGTATTGTCCACAGGAAAGGCTATTCCCCTCCAAAAGTTCATTCTGAGTATTTAGATTACGTGTTCCTTTTAAACTGACTTTCAGAAGAGTCATCACTGACTATGCAAGGACTAGAGAGTAATTAAACATATGATGCCAGATTTCAATGCCAGAATTAGTCTTTTATGGTTAGTGAGGAGAAATAAGCACTTCAGGGAGAAAAATACACATTTCTCACATCAACCATCCATAAAGAAAATTTATACCACTGATGTTAAGTAAACCTCTCCACTGATGAAGCCTGAATACCATTTTTTCCCCTGTCCTCTCCTGTCCCCACTATGAAACAGACATAGTGATTATCCTTAGCATCTCTTACTCCAAAGTGACAAAACTTTTGTGGAACAAGCTTCTTAGATTCAGGATTTGATTTTAAACTAGGACTGCCAAACCAAAATAGGCGAGCACTCAGAGCGATCTGCCTGATTCAGAAGAGGAACATGAGACTCAGTTCTTCTCCTGCCAGATGAGAACTTTATCCTCCATGCTGCTGGCGGCTCTTCTCTGGAACTCTTTTTTCCTGCTGGCTTTCCACTCTCCTTTGCCTCCCCTCCTGCATCTCTGCTTTGCAAGGTTTGGCTTGCGTTCTTTTTGCATCAGAATAGAAACACATTTTAAAATCTAAAATGTGTGGAAAAAGCACTTTGTTTTCAAGCCAGCCTACTTGAAAGATTCCTTAGCAGGTCAGTATAATCAGTTTTGCTTAAGTGGTCAAAAGCCCCTGTTTTAAGAGAGTTAAAAAAACCCACATTGTTGCAAGCATTAAATGGAAAAAAAAAATAGAAAAGAAAAGAAATCAAAAGAGGTTTAGGAAATGGAAATTAAGCTAGTCTTAAAAAAAAAAAAAAAAGACAAATACTTCACTAAGTTTTATGTTTCTATGTGTTCTAATTGTATTTTAGCAGAGATGTATTGTTGCATTCTTTTTGCTGTAGATACTGCTTTGTGGTAAGCAAAATTGGATCCTTCTTTTTTCCAATATTTTCATCAGGCTACATAAAATTATTCCAATGCTTTCTGAGTTTGTCCAACAAAAAGTATACTCACACCTTCCGATTTATCTTCTTTCAAAATAGGAAAAAAAATGAAAAAAACCCAAAACCCTCAGTTTGTTGTTTTGTTACTTTTGTTTTATTTTGTTTTGTTTTCTCCTTAATTTCTACCCATGTTTAGTATTCTTTTTTATATTCTCTTTAAAACAGTAACACTGTCTTTCGTTATGATCTGGGAGATTGTTATAGAAATAAAAGTAGCTTCTACAAGGAAGATTATGCTGATCAGGGGTTACACAAGTTTTTTTATGAGGTTCTAGTTGCAAACAGAAAAAAACATTCCAGCACAGTTCTGATTTGAAGAACCTTGATTAGCAAAGATTGCCTCTGTTTATGATGAACCTTTTCTCTTTTTGCTTGGTTCTTAATCTTTAGTTTATTCTTAATCTTTAGTTTATTCTTAATCTTTAGTCTTGCTGCTCGCTGGTTATTCCATGACTCCTTTTTCACCTTTTCTTTCTCAGCTTTCTGGGCCTCCAGAATCAAGATCCTTCCAGAGCCCATGTTAGAGCTGGATAAATGAATCACTTGTTCATTCTAGCCACTGCCCTCTCTACAGCCGTTTAAAGAGTGACATTACTGCAAAGTGAAACTGAAACTCTTACATCAGGTTCCCTGCTTACCAGGCTGTACAACCAGAGGACAGCCCAAGTGGACTTCAGTCAAGAGAACTCTGCACTACAGCCTGTGCTAAGTATGTTGTGTTATTGCCTGCACAAAGTGCAGCAGCAAGTGCAGGATTTTTCTGATTTCTCTTTCTGATTCTCCTCTAGGTGCTAATCATGTACCCAGTCTTGTACAATGCTTTAGAACACATTGTTCTCTCCCAGAAAGTCATTACATACATATTGGACATACAACGTAATACTAGACCTCAGAAGAGCTATCTCTAAGTGATTTCCTTTTTCTTGCTAGTAAAAAAGGCCAAACCCCCACTGCATTGACCAAATCAAAAGCAGAGCTGGCTGCTCAGGAATTTGTTGTGACAGAGATGGTGACATGCTTAGAACACAGGGGTCATTAAACGCTCTAGTGTGCTCTGACAAGGATACACAAAGGCTTCACATTTAGTGTTAGTTACTAAGGGCAGTGTCCGTTTATATTAGAATCTTGCCATGGTTTTTAGATACATCCTGTGATTATCCATGTGCCTCAAATTTCTTAATTTCTCACTTCCTCATTATTGTCAACTACATTTTAAAGCTGGATTAAATGTTTTTTGTGCAAAACACTGAATAAAGGAAAATGTGTGATGGTTTTCATCAGGAGGAGACCTTCTCCATCCTCTTCTGGAGGACAGGTTTAATTGAAACGTGTCATGACTTCAAGAGGTGAGTGTTTGCTGTCTCGATTTAACCCCCTTCATATGCCTCTTTGTGGTTTCAACATCCTCTAAAGTTTCTGTTTAAAAGATTATGTAGAGTATGAGAGATCTGAGAGAAGATATGGTATTTCACCATCTACACTACTTTGCACAGAATTCCTCTGGAATTAATTAATTAGCACCTCTATTTAAATTCAAGGATTCACAAGACAAGTGATATCTTTTGAAAAAAAGCTGTAGAACAAGATTACAGTAAAAAACTGCAAAATCACCCACAGGAGAAAAATAATTTCTGCTTTTGAAATGGCAAAGCAAAGACACAAATTTTGATTGATTTGCCATAGATGAAACATAGACAAAAAGTTCTTTATTGCAGACTTCATCATTTGAACCACATTTTTCAGGCTAGCACCTAGGAATGAAATCTTTCTCTCATTATACAGGATAAAAATCTAATCATCAATTGCCAGCTTTAAAATTAAGTTTTCACAACGGGTCTTCTTAATACATTTATTTGAGCTAAAGAAAACCCCTGTCAACAGGTGACAGCAGGAAGGACTTTTCTGGCTGAAGGCAATTCATTTAAAAATGTTTTAGCTATAAACACATAACCAATATTGTGCTTAACATTGGTCTTGTTGCAAGCAGTGAAATGGAGTGGTGTTGGCAGTTAACTTGTGTGGATGTCTATAGCATATATGCCCACCTGAGTCTCCATTAGTTGTCAATGGAAAGAGGTCATTAGGGTATGATAATTTAGCCTATACATAAACTAGCTTTATAAATAAATAAATATACAGGATGAGTAGGATGAGATGAGTTGTTCCTCAGGAACATGTATATTCTCCATCATCTTTCAAGTGACTTTGTGGTGGCCTTCATGTCCTGCATCTGTCCTGATGAAGTCTTTTCTCACTATCCAATTTGGAATTTTCCAATTCCAATTGTACTTTCATTTCATCATTGTAATCCAGCTCCAAAGCTTCTCTGACAAACAAATCCCAAAGCAGCTTAGCATATGTACATATGACATATTGTTAACATAGTACTCTGAAATATATTGCAAAAATTCAGATTTTTATGGTATTTTGAGATTCTTGTGTGAAAACACAAACTGTGCAATCCAGCAGCAGATGTTCTTTAAGCAGCCATGTATCACATGTGCTCTTTGCTCTTTATTTTGGAGCATATTTCTAGACCAGTTCAGTTATCTCCAAGACAGCATGAGTCTTCTATTGTCTCATCAGTCTAAGAATATGGTAAAATTCTTACCTTTTGGAGAAGATACTTGAGCAGTTCCATGTGTGTTAAAGGATATCCATCTGGCATCCCTGAAGAGAACTCAGTGTGATAAATATTGCTACAAATTAGCAGTTTGAAACCTTCACTCCAAAAGAAGGTTTTAATTGACTGCATTTACTGAACAGTCTTGGGATGTGTTTTAAAACTACTGCCTGCAGACAGATGAAGGTAAACAGACACTTTGGCACTGCGCACATGCATTTACATCTGTGGACATGTCTCTTCTGATCCTTTTTCTTGTCCAAAGTACAAATTTTATTTTCTTGTTCCAAACAGAATATACAGCAAGTTAGTCATTGCTAGTAAAACTTTTGGGTGCCTTAATTCTTCAAAATAAAATGTCAATAGATGTTTTGGGTTTTTGTTTGTTTGTTTTCAACACATGACTCAGGGTAAAGTGCTATTGCCAAGGTTTTTCCATCATTAAACTTTCACTCATTGGAGCTACAATATGTTTGCCTGGGAGCTGAAACAATAAAGAACATGCATTCCAAAGTAAGCAAAGATCTCATATGATTTTAGTGCTGACTTATCTTTCATTAAAATGATGCCCCAAACAGCAATAGAGGCACATACTTACAGATGGGTATTTAGCTGGTAAATTCCTGGAGATTCTCCTTTTGTCAGCAACCAATGTTAGGTGTAAAATGAACAGCAATAGAGAAACAGGCATGTTTGAAGTAGCAGCAGAAGAAAATAAAGGGCAGATGAATCTACTTCTAGGTGGCTAGACAGATGGAAGTTAATTCCGACAATTTCAAAAGCAAATTAAATTGTAACACACAAATATAAGGAAACTTTAACAGCCTGAACGACAAAAGATGGTGAGGTAACCTTGTAAAGAAATTAAAACTTTAATTAACAACTGCACAGCTTTGCCACTTTAAGTGAAGTAAAACTCCAGATGGACCATCATCAAGTTAAAAAAGCACATTTGTAGTGCTGTTTTCTGGAAGACAGAAAGAATATTACTTCACAGAAGGATGCTGGCTCAGTATCTCAGATATTCAGCTGATGCAAATTGTTATTGTGATAGCTATTTGGGTTTCAGATAATTGTGGACTAGACTCTCAACTGAAGTTTCTATTTGTAAAAATTTCAGATGTACCAGTTAATGCCTTCTGTGTTGAAAAAAATTTTCTTTTCCACTCTTCCTTCATATTTCTGATTTGTCCTGTAAAGTTCCCAACCTCTTTTTGCAGCCATTAATGCCTTCTGCTGAAATAATTAAATTAGAACAAATATTTTTCAGGAAGACATAATGAAAACAAGGAATGTATCACCTGAGTTCATTTGCAAGGTTCCACTCAAAATGGTGTTTCAGTTACTCATTTGGGGAATCTACAGTTACACTCATGTTTGTCTTTTATTCTCTGAAATCTGCAGTTGATCTTCACTCTAGTATTTGAGGTTTTTTGTAAAGCCCTTGACTGGACTCAGTGCTGTATTCTGTGAAATTTAGTGTTAATGTAGTATGTTGATACATATGTATGGTCAGCTTCACTTTTGAGCTTACATTGGAAAATATATAATTTCAATAGACAGTTAGAAAATACATTATAAAACTTATATATGAGACATAGTGACGAGTTTAGGAATGATAGGATGACTCCCCCATATATTATGCAAAATCTTAAGAAAGGGGATGAAAGTAAGTTCTTATTTCAGATATTTTCTATATTATCTTTGGAAACTGCATATTTGTTTCTCTTTCTTTTTATTTGAGTATAATGAGTAATAGTTTCATTATCAATAGAAAGTGATTTTCTCAGCTCCTTCTAGGGCACCTAGCAGGTTTAGAACATGGTTGGACTTGTAGTGCAGATACAGATCTACAACATTAGACTTATTTTTTCCTAACATACCACTCCTGGGAGGTCTGCTGTGCTAAAATCCTCTGACCAGTTCATTGGGAATTCAGAGCTACAAAATGTTGATATCCTAAATGTAATCTACTGGAATTTATAATGTATATATTAGCCAAGATTAACTTTAGCAAGTTGTATCATTGATTGATTTAATTTTTTTCTTCTTAACACCTTACCACAAACCTCAGTTTTATTAACTTCCCATGGAATTTCTCAGTTGTTTTCATTCAACAAATTAAAAAATGAAAATTAAAATGTGAACAAGAATATTTAAAATCAACTCCACTGAAATATTTTACATTAAAACTTCCCCCTTCTGCAGACAAACACTGCATTAACCCAGCTGCTACTTTTGGCCTAAACTGAGATCAGCTCCAGACAAGAAACCCCTCGATTAACTTTACTCTTTCACATAACTACTTCTTGGTTCTAACTCACTACTGACTAATCAGCCCTCTGGCAGAATCTAGTGTATAAAAAGCATCAAAGTAACTTAAAGTCACTTTTGTTCTCCCCTCATTTATATGAGAGGTCACAAAATGCACAATCCAACTCATTGTCCTTTATGCCATTTCATAACCACCCCTCACCCAGTTTTCCTGTCACTAATGGCAGTAAAAGGGTCCTAACTAACTTGGGAAAAATATGGCTTTAAATGTTAGATGGTTTCCTGAACACAGTTTAGATAGTACAGACACTCAACTTTTGTGGTTCCTGGGCTATTTGCCTAGCCACCAAGAAAAGTACAAAAACTTCATTCACATTTGTCTTTTTAGTAGCAGAAAGGGATATTATATAACTTTGAAATGTTGATAACGATTCCATTTCAGTGATTGGCCAGTTAATGGAAACATTCTTAGAAGAATGATGTCTCTTTGCAACAATCATGGCTGAAGAGACCCCCAGGGCTTGGAGTCCTCTTATGTACTGCTGAAAGGATAATACTTAAAAAAGACAATAAGCTATTCATCCATTGCTATTTATGCTGTACACTTTGGATAACATTCACCCAGTAGTGGAAATTCAGAATCACAGAATGTTAGGAGTTGAAAAGGACCTACAGAGTTCATTGAGTACAACCCCCCTGACAAAGAAGGATCACCTAGGCCAGGCTGCACAGTAATGCATCTGAAAGTCTTCAGAGAAGGAGACTCCACAACCTCTCTGGGCAGCCTGTTCAGGTGCTCTGTCATCTTCACCATAAAGAGGTGTCTCTTTGTGTTGAGGTGGAACCTCCTGTGTTCTAGCTAGCTAGGACAAGGAGCAACGGATAAAACTTAAGCACAGGAGGTTCCACCTCAGCATGTGGAGGAACTTCATTGTAAGGGTCACAGAGTACTGGAACAGGCTCCCCAGAGAGGAGCCAGACCTGTGTACAGAAAAAAATTAAATAAGTCCATCACTAAATAATAATAATTTTAAAAAATATTAGCAGTAGATGATTGAGTGCCCTCAAGAAGTACAAAACAAACAAACAAACAAACAAAAGTACTGCAGTATAAATATTGTAAAAACTATAAGGAAATAAATATGATCCTGCATTTATGAGATGTGCAATCATGTCCATGCATTTCTGTATTTCCCTGACATCCTTCTTGGCATAAATGAACAGTATTCTTGTAGACACTGGCATACCTACCAGAATGCTGGGCCAGAAAGCCTTCACATATGGGGAATGATGACGAACAGAAATCCTGCAGAAGAGGAAAGTTTTCTGGCATTAATTAGCTGAAGTTACTAAATAAGATTGCTTTAGGCATTTGGTATGGACCAAGTAAATTCTTTCAAAGGGAAACTCTCTTCCTTTGGCTTTGCTCCTGGTATAAAATAGATTTTATATAGATGGTAGATTCACCTCAAGCAATGCTTCCAGGACATGCTCTAATGAAGACTAGAATTAGCTGAGCAAGAGCACAATATTGGAATGCTCATATCCATATTCTGAATGTGATATAAAATCATCTTTCTTCTCAAATTATTTCTTAGTTTTTACTTATTGTTTTGGAGACAGAGAGTTTGCATTTCATGAAATGGTTGTTCAGTTAAAATTCATAAGCTGTACAACAATAATGCCTGAAATTGAAGTACTAAGATGTGCAGTACAACTAAAGCCATGAGGTCATTAAATAGTAATGATTAAAAGTAAAAAAAAAAATAAAAAAAAATAAATAAAAAAAGTAGTATATACTATGTCAGTTTATACTTATAAATGAATTTTTCAACCATTTACTGTGAGTAGATGAAGAAATAAAACTCTCTTAGGCAGATTCATAACTTTATCTACAAAGCTTTTATGCTGACCTTTCCAGAAGAAACCACCAAAAGATACTGGAGATGATGAATTTCATTGTGAATGCTGAAATAGTGAGACTTATCTGTAGGATTCAAGATAACAGTATCCTTTTGGAATGATAATTCCTACTAACAATAAAAATCACCAACCTGCTAGTCCACCTTCTGTATCTAATATTGTACAAATGCATTGTTAATCATTACACTCAATACTGGGATTGTGGTATTTCTTACATGACTGAAAGTTCTGTGACTAAATCAAGCTCATTAAAATACCACCATCTTCAAACCTTTGTAGACAAAAGGAGGAAATGCCTAATACAGATGCACTTGACCCAGTTTAACTCTCATTTAACTTGTGGGAATAAATCTTTGGTTTTTATCACTGTGGAGAATAATTGTGTGTGTCATTGTTTGAAATACCTTGGACACAAAAGCCATTTAAACCAATCTAACACTTCAAACATTGACCAGGCTTTAATGACACTGTCAAGTGTTAGCAAGTTAGGGCCTTAAATTCTGAGCAAGTCCCAGTGGGAACATTAAAGATCTTACAAGGTGAAATAAACAGTTTGATCTGACATTAAATAGGAAATATAAATCTGCATGGAAAAATCATGACTGTCTTGAAAGTATAACAAATCAAGGTACATGTTTATTGGCTAAAACAAAGCTCTCTAGTTCTATAAGTGTTATCAACCCAAGTTAATCAGCTATGACATTCATTCCATCTCATGCAACACTTCTAGACTTGTGTTAAATTGAGGCATACAAGTATTTTGCTAATTTTTTTTTAGTTAACAAAATAATTTAGAGTTTGCATGGCTGAAGACAAATCATTAATATACAAGCTCTGATGGAAATTATAATTAGAAAAGTATATTTAAATAATCAGAAAAAAAGAAAAAAAAAAGTTAAATCATTGACAGTCCATCAGTTTTGTTATCAGTATCAGATCTAGAAAATGACAATGAATTGTTTAATGTGTAATTTAAAGTTCACTGACTTCTTGAATAATTCAAATGTTTTGTGTGAATCCTATCTGCCAAGAAGACATTTGTACAAGCTTTATGCACATATAAATATTACTCAGACCACTCAGACCATATAGTTTCACTTTGTGTACAGAGAAATAATTTTTAATAGAAGACATGAATTGTTCATCCAAACTGCTCAAATTTTGCCCTTAAAATATGTTAAATGAAAATAGACTTGTAGAGAAGAACTATAAGTTTTTGTCTTTCATGTAATAAAAGAAGGTGTTTATTAGATGTTACTCAGGATATTAACATAACGGATTTTCTGAATGAATCAAGGAAACACAATTCTTGTTGAAAAACTATTAACCTTCAATAACTTGGATGATGATTTTGAGACTGTCCAACCTCTGGCTCTTACACTGGACTGATACTTGTTTGTTCTTGACAAATTCCAATGCTTTAATTTCTTCTAGATAAGATTTGAAATCACAGGTGATTCAGTGTTGATGTTTTGAATATAAGGATTCAAATAATGCAGAGTGGAAGTGAGTATATGATGTATCTAACAAAATCTAGACACTAAAATCTGCAGCTAGTGATCTATGACTCTCTTTGCAGACAGCAATGTTAGTTAGCAGAGGTATATTTCATCATCTCTTAAAACAAATGTCAAAAACAGGTCAAGTGTATCACACCTTGGAAGTACTTAGTGCTGTCAACTGACATTTGCAGACTCGGCTATTGATTTCTATTGCAGAAATCCTAGCACTAGTGTTTATGCTTTCATTGTCACATCTGATTAGAAACTTATACACATCACTAAAGTGACTGAGGAAATGTTGCTGAAGCTTCTGCTACAAATCTGTCCAGCTATTGAAGACCTCTATTTATTTTACAACAGGGATTTAAAAAGAAGCAGTTTAGGGCTATAATGATAATTTTATTTGATTCCATTTACACATGAAGGGGCACAAGTTTATGACTGCTAATTTTAAACCTAATGAATGAGCAATGAAGCCTGACATGAGTGCTAATGCAGAAGAAGTTTGCAGTAGTAGTCAGTAGTAAACGCTGGACTCAACAATGAAAAACTCTTAAGTGACAAATAGTATTCTGCCTAATGCAATAATGAAAGAAAGAAAGCAACAACAGGGCTCAAAGAGGGGTAAATTCTTATTAAAAGAGGAAAAATTACACTTAAAAGAGCTAAATTGAAGGGAAAGAGTGTTGGACAGAGAGAAAAAATAAACTAATTGTTTCAGCAGAGAACACACTAGGACACATGAAGGGAATCTACAAGTGAATGAAGGCCAAGAAGTTCTTTCTGGGTCTTTTAGAGCTGCTGATAACTGACAGTTCTTGGATTCAAACCAAAAAACATCTCAAGATAATCCAAATGACCTGGAGGGTGTTTCATGGATGTAGTTGGGAACATTTATCTCACCTCATGAAAACAATATGTATTTTTAAATGATAACAAGTTCATTTCTGTAGAGTAGGGGAGAAAGAAGGTGCAGAAAAATGGCTAATTTCCAAATGTGATAAGAAAATAAGGTACTGTTTAGTTTAGAAGGTGTGTCTGACAGCAGACTTTGATTTATATATCCAAAAGCCTTGGAAAAACTTTAAAAAATCCAAGCAATCAACCAATCAATCTGCCAAAAACAAACAAAAAAACCCAAAACAAACCAACCAAACAAAAACCCCAACAGAAAACCACAAAAAGAAACAAACAAAAACAGAGACCACACAAACAAACAAATCAACAACCCCCCCCCAAATCCTAAAACTGCAATAAGAATAGAATACTGTATTTCTGAGGTGTAATTTGTGTCCATTAAGAAGATAACACACATTATGCCTCCTTTTGAGTGAAGTCTATGGATGTATGGAAATTAGATACAGTAGGAATCAAACCACTGCCTGTGGAACACCGTGCACTTTCAAGTGTGTAACGCATGGTAAGGAAACATTAAGACATATTCAACTACATTAACATGAAAGAAAGGAAAAGGGAAAGAAAGAGAAGGGGAAAAAAGGAGAGAGAAAGGAAGAAAGAAAGAAATAAAGGAAGGAAGAAATAAAGGAAGGAAGAAAGGAAGGAAGGAAGAAAGAAAGAAAGAAAGAAAGAAAGAAAGAAAGAAAGAAAGAAAGAAAGAAAGAAAGAAAGAAAGGAAAGAAAGAAAGAAAGAAAGAAAGAAAGAAAGAAAGAAAGAAAGAAAGAAAGAAAGAAAGAAAGAAAGAAAGAAAGAGGGAGAAAGAAAGAAAGAGGAAGGAAGAAAGGAAGAAAGGAAGAGACAGAAAGACAGAGAAACAATGGAAATTTATATAAGTTGTTTATCCAATATTCAAAATAATAGTATCAGGACATGGGGTACAAGATTAAATTATCATAGTTTGGCTGTCTATCACCTAACCCAGTTTTTTTGGACAATGATAGACATAATTATCCCATCCTTGGTTATTAGGTTATAAATCAGTTCAGATCTCTAAGTTGATCTGAATTACCTCATATCTGAAACAAAGTGGAAATATGTAAACATTATTGTGAATGTACAATAACTTCTCCTACCTTAATTCAAATTAGGCTATGTGCTCAACTCACCGAATTCAGAAGTGTGGAGGATTTCTTCCAGGAGGACAGAAAAATTAGTCGTTATTACCCACAGCAACAAATTTATGAACTGGTTAGGACAACTATCCCATCCTACATCAACATGTTTGGGTTTTTTTGAGGATGTCAACAAAGAAAACTCACATTGGCAGAATACAGACAATCCACCACCTGGGATGTTGCTTTTCCTCTAACAACAAATTTAGTCAGATCAAAGTCACACATCCAAAATATTGCATGGAACAGAAATTCTGCAGTGTTCATTTCTGAGTTTCATTTTTCTTCTCCTTGTTTGCAAAACCCTGATGTAGATAGAAACATGTCTTGGAAGTTTCCTTAAAAATAATAGTGATATAATTGACCAAAGCTGAACAGTTGCACCTCTCTTCAAGGAAGACCATCCCTGAAGAAAATTAAATCATGAAAAATCATGGAAGACTGAGTAAATGCAGACTCTCATCCTGTAAACTGACATTCAGGCCCAATGAACTGTCAATGTAAATCTAAGAGTTTAGCCCAGCTACAGGTCTGGGACTTCACAAATTCGGGGTTTACAGCCTACCAGATTAACCCCTCTTCTAAGGGAAAGAATGGAAGCTGAAGCTTGACTGCTTTTAGTTTTATTTTGTGGTTTCTTTGTTTGTCTTGTTTTTCTTTGGTTCTTTTGTGAGTGTTTTTTTCCACCATAGGGAAAGGGAGTCTAGGAAAAATCCACTTAACCCTCTCCTGCATTTATCAAAATGGTCATTGAACTGGAAATGCTTCAAAACAACCTGAGCTGAATAAACCATTATTTTTTTTTTTTTTTTTTTTTTTACTACTGGTGTTAACTAAACTTTCCAGCATATTCTGAAGAAAAATCTGGAATGCTTCTGTTTCTGGGCCTTTCAAATCACAGTGACTGAAAGGAAAATACATTTATAAATGTCTTTCCAGTATAAATTAGCCACCTTTTAGTGTACACACAAGGGTCCATTTAGAAAGGGAAACTAGAAGGGGTTTTGGTTGTCTGAGAGCCAGCAGAGTTATCTGCTCCCAGTAGAGTCTCTTCGGTGTTGAAGTACCACTCTTGTGTCTAAATGAAAAGAAATGATCTGTTTCACTCAAATTCAGCTGTTTGTGTTGGGTATGCATGAAAGATGTAATTTTATTAAGGAAATATGTTAACTTCCGATAGGCAATTACAGAATGCTATGTTTTTTACCTTTAAATCTATTGCAGTAAAACATGAGCCTGCTTGGCAATCTATAGAAGAATTCACATTAGTAGATGGAATCTGTTGCAGTAATCTGCAACAATTTCATAATTCAGAACTGTGGAGGCGTTGAAGCCATACCTGAACCATTAAATACCCGAAAAATATAATCAGCTTTTATCAAAGAGTCTCTTTTCCCACAGACTCCTCATGGTATTAAAATTTACACCTGAAGGCTGAAGGCTAGGGATGGTAACAGCTGAATTGGAATAAAGTATACTCTAGCTAGAGTTCAGTCTATTAGACTGACAAGTCAGAATTAGTTTCACTTTGTGGTATTTCAGTGGAGCTCAATGTATGCATGAAATGTATACATGAAATGAAACTTAAATCTTTGAGTTTAAAACATAGAGCTGAGTACAAATAAAAAATTCCTATAAATGTATGGCTTTATTTTCCATAATGCAATGACATTTGGCATAGTTAGTAGCTGCTGATGATTTAAGAAACTGCATTTTAAAAAGTCAGGCTACATGTGCTCATGGAATATATCCAACATCCTCAGAGGAAGCCTGTCACACTAAACAAGATACTTTTCTGTTTTGTTGCAGGATTGAAATATTTTGTGTTTTACCTGAAATGAATAAGCCTTTATAAAAAGTACTTCAATCAAAGGAAAGAAGATAGCAGAACAGTTAAAACTGACTTTCCACAGGTGTTCCACACTCCACTCTGATCAAGGCAACATTGAGTTTTTTTCTGCTCTTCCACTGAAACAACTGCAGCTAACTTTCAATGTTCAGGGACATGCCAATACCACAGTAAGCTAGCCCTGAGGCAGACATATCCAATGGAAATTCAAAGTCTACTAATGGCTTATGGTGTTCAGAAATAGGAATAAAAATTAATGGTTTTATAGAAATGAATGATTCTTTACTTGTTGAACACACAGAACAGTTGTCAGAATTACTCCGTAACAGCCATCTCTGAACAAAACCTAATTTCTTCCTAATGTTCAATCTGACTCTACCCATTTCCACTTTTTTTTTTTTCCATTCCCCCTAGTCCTATCATTACCTAACACCCTGAAAGTCCCTCACCCACCCCTTTTTCCCCCTTTTTCCCCTCAAAACCCAAAACATCTGGGCTCTGTTGGAGTCTCCTCCCACCCCAGGTGTGGCCACTTTGCCCCCCCTGCCCACTCCCCTTTTTAAGCCCCACCAGCAAAGGCAGAAGCCCCAAGCTGAGCCCATTATGGGCTGAGGGATCCTCCTCTCATCACTGGTGAGTGCCCATGGTGCACACTGGGTGATGGTGGTGGTGACAACAAAGGCCGGGGGGCCTGGTGGCCCCCCGGTTAGGTAGGAAGAAACTTGATGGACCCTCCAATATCACCCACGGGTGCTGGCTGGACCTTCTTACTGGGGCTGGACTCCTCTGTGTGGTGTCTTGGCTGGTGAGGGTCTTGCCCCTGGCTCTGAGGTGGGTGAAAAAAATGGTGGTGGTAGAGCAGGAGCTGTTCAGTCATGTGATGTAATGCTAATTACACTCTTTTTACATGGAGGCCCCTTCAGTCTGCTCTCAAAATTCAGTAAATCTCTGCTGTTGTGCCTCATTTACAGGCCATTTCTTCCCCCTCACTGCTTCTTTTCAGAAATAAGGCAGGAAAGGAGGAAAAAAGCAATAAAGCATATCTGGAAAATGCATTCACTTATCAATCAACGCTGAGCAGGAAGCCTTCAGGAAGAGGGGCAGGTTGGAAAGTGAGAATCGTGTCTTATGAATCACAAGACAAATGTCATAAAGAACAGACAGAAAAAGACTGTATCTTCACCATTGTGGTTATGTTTCATAAATGGGGGGGCAGGGGGGGGGAATTAAAAAAAAGAAGCCAGTTCAAGCTGGCTTGGGAATCTCACACTTCTCTACAGAAAAAATCACTGAGGAAGGGACATTGTGACAGGTGAATACCCATCCTTCATAACTTTTCACAGAATCATAGAATTGTTAGTGTTGGAAGAAACCTCATGGATCATCTAGTTCCAATTCCCCTGCCATGAGCAGGGACCCCTCACACTAGATCAGGTTGCTCAGAGCCACATCCAGCCTGGCCTTAAACTCCAGGGATAGGTTTCTATGACCTCCCTGGGCAACCAGTTGCAGTGTCTCACCACCCTCATGGGGGAGAACTTCCTCTTAACATCCAATCTGAATCTACTCATGTCTACTTTTTTTTTCCATTCCCCTAGTCCTATCACTACCTGTCACCCTAAGAAGTCCCTGACCAGATCCTTCCCATCATAGGGGCTCCAGAACTGGACACAGTATGCCCAGTGGAATCTCACTGGAGAGGAGTAGAAGGGAAGAATTACTTTCCTCGCTTTTGGTGTCCTAAAGGCAGGAGAGCCACAATAAAGTTCTCATCTCAACAATGAGACCTTCAGATACTATAAAGCCACATTTTTGCAGAGTAGAAAGCATGACAGCAACTTCCTATTTTGTCTGCTTTTTGTTCTTCCTAAACTGCCTTTGTGTTCATCGTTATAGGTTTAATTTGCAGTTGCTAGGACTTTGAAACCCTTTCAGGAACGGGCCAAGCTCTCAACACTGGGTTGTGCAACCTCCGGTTTTCCATTCACATACCATCACTTCGTTCCTTTGAGCAATGACTGTCCACAATATACCCTCCCTCTACCTTACACTACAATATTTTCATTTTACTGGGATGAAAATAGACATCAGAAAAGTGGCCCATATCCATGCAGAGCTCGCATATAAATCTTTTAAAAATATAAGAAAATCTCATTATGATCAGAATATAGTCTTGGATATTTTGTAAAGCCAGCAAGTCTTCCAGCCAACTTAATATTCCAGCCCTGGGAGGGACTCCTCCCTGTGTTTTGGGAGCTCTACAAGTTGTTTCTGAAATTCCAATATAATCACCAGTTGTACACCAGAAATCCCATGGAAGTCTGATTGGAATTTGTGTATTTTAGCAAACTATGATTTTTTTTTTTTGTGAGGCTTTTTGTAGCTGTTTAGTGGAATTGACTCAAACCTCAACCTTACAAGTACGGAAATATTTTCCTTCCCAACCTGTCAAAATATGGTCACTTGTTCAGCTTCAGAAAGAACACATTCATATCCCTTTCCATGCTGCCTTTCATGCCACATCTGCATGGTCACCTTTTTAACTTCCAAATAATTCCTTAAAATTGTTCCCTGGGCTGCTTATGAATAAGCATATTAACACCGAGCTAAGACCATTGACCACTGTTAGTGATCACCAGATTCACTTCTCATAGAAGTCCTTGGCTGTCTGTGTGTATCTGTTTCACTCATAAATTTATGTTTCAGTTTTTAGTCATGTGGGTTGAAGATCTAGGGTGAGTCTTCATACACTGTGGACATAATGGTACTTCAAAAAAAGAAACATAATTAGTGTGGCCTTTAGATCAAGATTAATATACTTATATGATAGATGGCAATTTAATTTACTTTTATATTTAGTGACAATATAGTCAACACCATCAATAAAATTTACTTAGCAGATTAATTTCAGTGAGCCCTGGACAAGCTGGAGATATGGGCAAGAAGGTCAGAGGTGTTCTGGGGTGAATTAGAAGAGTATGGCAAATAGGTCAAAGGAAGTTCTCCATCCTTCTCTACTCTGCCCTGCTCATGCCACACCTGGAGTATTTTGTCCAGTTCTTGGCACCCCATTTCAAGAGAGACGGGGAAATACTGAAGAGTCCAATAGAGGGCCACGAGGAGGATTGGAGGACTTAAGCATCTCTTTTATGAGGACAGGCTGAGACCTGGGGCTCTTCAGCCTGGAAAACTGAAGACTGAGAGGGGATTTTACAGATAAATCTAAATGTCTAGAAGGTGGAGGTCATGAATATGGGGCTGGACTCTTTTCTGCGGTAGCCAGTGATAGGTCAAGGGGCTGTGGGTACAAACTACAACACAGGATGTTTCACTTGAACTTGAGAAACTTATTTCCTTGAGAGTAGTGGAGCACTGGAACAAGCTACCCAGGTTGTGATGTCTCCTCTGGAGGCTTTCATAAACCTGCCTGTGTGCATTCCTGTGCAACCTGAGCTAGGTGATCCTGCTTTAGCAGTGGGATTGAAGTTGGTGATCTTCATTCTTTGAAGCTGTGAATGTGTAATTCACCTTTAAAGAGACATAAAGTTTAGCTCAGAATCCTAGACTTAGATGTCTAAAGTAATTTAAGGTGCTTTAAAATATTCAAAATAAACAGACAGAACTACCAGTATAACACACTACCACTGGTGCTCTGAAGCCATGTGTTAGGCCATTTAAAAAGGCACTAGATGTTTCGTTTGAAACTGAATTATATATCTGGCATGTAGAGTGTAATCAAGGTTATGTAAATATCTTCCATCATTAACACAGAGACAAGGCAGAAAAAGCAGGAAAGCTAGCTCAATTCAAATGTGTATTCAAATGTCTTCTTTTCTATAGACACTCTTCTGAGGCTATAGGGAAGGGGTATCCATTCATTTGGTGGTCCATAATATGCTGACATCTATATTTCTAAAACTATTCCATTCCAGTGAATAAAGTCTGACCTCAAGGCCAAATGGATAGAAAAACATACACTGCTCAGAATTATTTCCTTCTAAACCAATCCGTTTATATTTGAGTACCACAGACAATGGCCTACACCTGTGTTTTTCACTGTTCTCTATTCCCTTTTACCTAAGGCACACAAAACTCACATTACACAGGCTGTGTATGCTCTTGCTGTTCCTCTGAATTTCCTCCTAGTTAAATCACTGACCCCATTTATCACAGAAAACAGAAACACAGATTGTTAGGGGTTGGCAGGGATCTCAAAAGATCACCAATTCCAACTGCCCTGCTAGACAAGGATCACTTGGAACACAGGTGTGCAGGTGACCAGGTCACACAGGAACACATCCAGGCGGCTTTTGAATGTCTCCAGAGAAGGAGACTCCACAACGTCATCTGGGCAGCTTGTTCCAGTGCTCTGTCGCCCTCGCAGTGAGAAAGTTTTCCCATACATTCCTGTGGAACATCCTATGCTCCAGCTTGCACCTGCTGCCCCTCGTCAAGTCATTGAACATCACTGACTAGAGCCTGGCTCCATCCTTCTGACACTGACTTGTCATGCATTTGTAAGCATGAATGAGGTCACCCCTCAATTTCCTCTTCTCCAATCTAAAGAGACCCAGCTCTCTCAGCCTTTCCTCATAAGAGAGATATTCCACTTCCTTCAGCATCTTTGTGGCTCTGCACTGGACTTTTCAAGCAGTTCCCTGGGGTCCTTCTTGAACTGAGGAGCCCACAACAGGACATAATATTCCAAATGAGGCCTCACCAGGGCGGAATAGAGGGGAAGGAGAACCTCTCTCAACCTACTAAGCACACCCCTTCTAATAGATAAAAGGTACCAACTTCCTAAGTTTCCCATATCTTTCCTTCCAGAAACACTTTTGAAAGACTGCTAAAGAAGTCTTATTTGGCTCCAGCTGGTGGTTAAACTGGTTCTGGTGTAGTAATTGCTCTTCTAGAACATGCTTGCTGCAGGACTGCAGTCTAAATTTAGGATAGTGAATGCTTTTGTTCAAAAGCTGTGCTAGTCAACAATTTCCAATGCTGGAAAATATTGTAAAGATGCCTGGGAACAGCAGGCTATCTGTTTTTTCCAACAGCATTAGAAATTACCAGCTCTGAAATGAGACCCAGGCTCCTGGTTAGCCTGGAAATGAAAAAAAAAAAAAAAAAAAAAAAAAAAAAAAGAACCACCTATTTATCCAATACAGATCTTGAATTAATTCTGGCTTCTGGTTGGAAATGATTTTTATGTTCTTGAATGGTTTTTTGATTAAAACTGGGAGGTGATGTTACAGAATAATGCCAACTTTGTGCTGCTTGTTTCTTGTGAACAAGAAAACTGATTCCCTGGTGGAGGCCTCCTTGGAAAAGGACTTTTGAGAGCAGAGAGGGGGAGAAGGAAAAAGGGAGAGGGGAGAAGAAGAGAAAGATGGAGGTGAGGAGAAAGAGGGAGGTGAGAAGAAAGAGGGAGATAAGTAGAAAGAGGAAGCTGAATACAGAAAGCTGTAAGGTGAAGACTAGACAATTTTGGGGTTGCTGATGTAAGATTTTGTTCCCACTCTGTTCGTGTACTGTGGCATTGGTGCATCCTGCACGCTGTGAAAGGAGCAAGTTTGGACAGGCAAGCAGTGGCAGAAATACTTTCTAGACCAAGCCCTCACAGCAGACTGGGTGGGCCATTGTTGCAAATCAGTTTTACATTAGAGATGGGACAAATTTGTAGAGAAGCTTAAGCATAACTGTATGTGAACTACTGAAACTTCAGAATTTAATACAAAGAGGAGTGGTAAGAGATTCCGCGAGGTGTTGAAATCTGTTAGGCTTGGAGACCTTGGCTATGCTATTATGGTACATAGGTATACAGCTGTTTTGTCTTCACTGTGTGACTCAAAGTGTCTTTGCTACGTGCTGATAATTAATGGTCTTCAGAACTGAAGGTGAGAATATTTCAGTGCAACCTTATCAGAGCCATATCTGCATAAAAGCTTTAAAAAAAACCAAACAAAACCAAACAAAATAAAAAAGCAGTCCCCCTTGCCCCCCCAAAATAACAGAAAAACACAAACGGAAGCAAACAACAACAAGAACAAAAAACCAACTATGTATGACAAGTGGTTAATTTTAGTTTATTCCAGCCTAGACTAGAATAAATAATATTTTATTTTAGGCACATGGTTTAAGAGTAAATCTCTGTTCAAGAAAGCATTTGAGTAGTTTTTTAATTTCTATTGGCACCTGTGGGACCTAAGCACATGATTCAGTGCTTCTCTGACTAGGATTGTGACACAGTGACCCAGCCCTTAAAGTGTATTAATGTATTATATGCAGTCTTTATAATATGCCAGTAAACCAGAAATAAAATGAGTGCTTGTGCCAAAAACATCTCATGATATGTAGCTTATAAAATGCTACATTTTAGATTTTACTACTGTACTTCACTTTTATCACTGCAATTCAGTTGATATCCTGTGAGAAAAGCAAATGGGGGAGAAGAATCACTAATTCATGATTCCTCCGTACCTGAAGATATAGTCTCAAATAAGCTTAAAAGCATTCATTTTGCATTCTGATAGACAGCAAACAGCTAGAAGAAAGGCCATGCTCTTTTCAGGTCTCTCAAACAGTAGAGAAATAAAAGGATGCATAAGACATAAGTTGAAACTTTGTCAGCATTCAGTGGAAAATCCTCAAATGTAACTGAAAGGCAGAAATACTCTACTCCAGAAGAATGAATTAATTCAGCAGATCCTAAGTTCACTAGCTGAGAAATACCCTCCCATGTGACAGCAAAGATAAGATGGATTTTAAGATTGTTTCCTTATTTATATCAATTCCTTTTGTAAGTATTTCCAGTTTTATAATTAATAGCCTTACTCTTTTCCTTAGTTGGAATATACCTTACCTTCATATTAAGCCCAGAATTCAAACTGATTAGATAAATTTGGGGGAGTATACAACATATATTTAAGTTAAAGGACAAATTGCAAGTAAGTTTATTTAAGGGCCTATAGTTTGAGAAGAATTATGGGATCAAAATATATCTTGTGCTTGTTAAACTGAGTGCTTGATTTGGGGTCTGAAAGAAACAAGAATTGCTCCTGGATGGTATTAGGCAGTTCATGTCTTTGAAACACACTGTCTCAGGGAAATAAAGTTTGAACTGCTCTTTGTATTAAAAAATGTTGAAGCTAGAAGACTAGGATGGAAATAAAGATACTGGAGAAATGACAATAGGTAGGTAAAGATGTGCATGAGAATAATTCAAGAAAGTAAAATCCACACTTTGTGAATGGAGGCAGAGGGTTAGAACACTGAGGAACTCTGTTTAGAGAACCTAAAGGCTGGAATGTGACTTGAATGTGGGGATGCCACATGGAAGATGAATGCCATGTGAGAGATGGTAGATGAAACATATACCATAAAGTAAGAAATGTCTAGAGATTGTGGTGAATAAAAGTATCATCTGCAGGTGGCTTCCATTGTTGTAGACCCTTCACCTAAGCTCAAAGAGAGCAAGTGCACTTTGTTACCATGGAGGTTTGCATCCAGGAAGACTTTTTTTTCTGAGCTGGACTCAAAGTACTGAGGGAATTTGAAGGGATTAGAGTATCTTCCCAGCACCATTTTATAAAATTCCTGCAATTACCTTGATTTAAGGAGGCAGTAAAAATGTCCCTGTGTTACAGAAGTAAACTAGTCTGTTAAATTCACTCTAAGAGCTACAATTCTGATGGGCTATGACAGCAGTGACAACATTAGAGTCACTTCCTATCACCTGTGCACAGATGATAGTGAAAACACTTCAAAATGTAGTTGTTATATCTACATGAAAAGAAATTCAGCAAAAACAAAACAAAAAAAGACTATAAAGTTCTGGAAGGTATTACCAAGGAAACACAGTTTGTCATATAGTACTGAAAGCCAATTATTTCCTATGGGACAGAGAAGACAAGAAGACTCCTCAGGGTGGTGGGGTAGAACATCTTGAACAGGGCCAGTACCCCTCAATCAGGAGCAGAGCAGGCTGAGAGGCATCAGACACCTCCATGAGGATGTCCTAAGGCCAGTCTGGGACACTGGCCTGAAGGTGTCAGTCAGAATTCAAATTAGGGAGGAGAATCAGAGTCAGTGCCAGCCTGGGCTGTCCATGCCAAGCTGGTGGAAATGGAACAACCTGTTACTGATGCCTGACTCCCAAGAATCTGTGTGAATACTCTGATGTGTAGCCATGGCAGCACATGCACTCGAAAATGCCACAATGATTTTAAACTGATGTGACCTTGGGCAGCCTGATCTAGTTGGAGGTGTCCCTTCTCACTGCAGGGGGGTGGCGCAAGATGACCTTTGAGAGTCCCTTCCAACTCAACATGCTCTGTGAATCTGTGAAAGTAGGAGGAAGTAAGAGAAGTTTCTTCCTTACTTTGTTTGTGCTTTGTCTTCATCCATCAGCCAGATTGAGTATCAAGGGTATAATAACCACTTGGAAATGAAAAATTAACACAATGCATTACTTGACTAGGACACTTCTTCTAAAGTAAACCTCATTTAGAATATGGTGTTTGGCATGCAATGTCTTTGTTCGTGCACAGATTGTGAGCTGGATGATAAGAAACTTCCTCCAACCCTGACTCTTTCTTTTCCAATTTGTCAGATGCTATTTGTCCATTTCCCTGCATCATTGTAAGCCTAATCATTTTGGACAATGCTCACATAACCATCAGTGGAAAAGGTTAAGGGTCTTTATGTACCCCAAGCACTTTAGCCTCAGAGGAAAGGTTCAGTGACTGAACAATATTATCTTACATACTAAAGACTTTTTTTCTCTTTAATGCATATAACTAGATCTATATTTACTGTAAAAAGGATAAATCATTGATATAACTATTTTAAAATATTCCTTCTCAGCATCTATGTGTAGTTTTACAGTCCTTTTCTTACATCAGTCTGGCCAATGGCACATTTTTTTTCACAATAGTTTTAGAAAATGGGTAGAACTTTGAGCAGTAGCCAGGAATTTGGATGTATCTGCCTAGGCTGTTTCTTCTTCAGATATAATAAAACCTTTAGTTACTCAGAAATTTTAGGAAGACTTTCACAGTTCCAGTAAAGGATTTGGATAAAATAGCTCTGAGATTTAAGAGGTTCAGGGAACTTACCCTCTACTGTCTAACTATGGAAAACATCCTGACCTACCAAGCTGATATTTCAAATTCTAATTTTACTATCATTGACATGTCACACTCTGTGCTTTTATTTTGTTTAAAAACAATTAAGATCTGATAATCTAATATAATTGTGGCAGACATTAGAATGGGTCAAGGAACCTTTCTCTATGAAGTGCCAGTTTAGATACAACAGCACACAACTTAAATGAAACAGTTCCAGTAACAGGATCAGTGCATCCAATTTGGCTTCAGACTGACATGTTAACCTAAGACACAGAGTAAATCCTCGGGGGGTCTGGTGTTAAGATACCACAGATACTCTAACTCTGACACCCAAAGTTCTTCCATGAAGTCCAGAAAGTAGTCATATATTTCTATATCAGCATAGGTGCCTCCAAAGTGGAGAAGGGCTCAAGTTCTAGACATGTACATGCATTGTGGAGAAAGGGAGTATTTCAGGCTCCAGGATGTCCACTTGGCACTTCTTCAAGAATGCAAAAAGCAGGCTTAAATGAAAAACTCCATGTTCTGAAACAGATGAATTTTTGTTAACAGAAGTAATAAGAGACAAAACACTTTCCTCTTTTACTGGAAGCTAAATTCTTATTCTAACAAAATAATTCTAGAAGCAACAAAATAAAAAATCACTTTTATTTCAAGTGATGTGATCAATGTATTTGTCATGGGTAGTTTGGAAAGTGTGCGTCTCTGACACTGTGTTCATCACAAGATTTGTACATACCAAAGGCTCAGTAAAGCCCGGAAAACAAGTCCATGCTCATTATAATTAGATCATGGGAAAAAGCTGATATTTGAGTGGTGAGCTTTTGCAGAGGTTATCAAAATGTTTGGGGAAAAAATGGCAACGTCTCTTCAGGTAGGGCCAGTGGTAACTCAGTAGCCTGAATAACCTGTGGCAACAAAATGTTAAACAAGGCAATGAGAAAAGTCTGAACTTTTAATCCCTACAAGGGAACCATTATTTGAAATCTATGTGTAAGGCATTTAACTGTAAGTTTGAATTTTCCTTTCCTGCAGTTAGTCTATCATTATCTGAATGTTTTACACAATAACATCGATACAGTTTCTCTTTTATGAGTGGAAAAAATAACCTACTTTCAGTATGTTCTGACGGCTTTTACAGTTCTATATTTTTTTCCTACATTTAAGTTAGTATTTTAAAATATTAATCACTGGCAACCCAGTCACCCACAGCAGAAAAATGACTCCATACACAATCCTAAAGGCATAGATCTTCACCCACAGTAAAATCAGTACTTTAATATCCCACACCATCAATAAAAAAAGTAGTTGTTTTTGAGAGTATCAAGCATAAAGCTAAAAGACTGAATTCCAGGATGGAGGTAAAAAGACTGACTTTTATCACTTCACACAGATAGTGGAATTCTATAAATACTGCAGACCTGACTCTCTCTGAGTTGTGAGACGACCATAATGTGATTCAAGACCTCCATTACAAATTTTTCTACTGAGCACTCTCCATGAAATAAAAAGTGTGTTGGGGTTGACTAACATTAAAGCAGACACTAATGTGTATGTTTATGGTACAATTTATTAGCATTCATGTAACCTGAATATTGCTATAATTATATAAATATATATATTTAAAAAAGGAAGACAACTTTTCCATGATGCTTCTTTGAGTGTGTAGGGTCTAGTAAATGTCACATGAATTGTTTTAATATTACATGTTTTCAGTTCACAGAGGAGAGTGAAGCTGACAACTGAAAGTATTGGAGACCTAAGTATTCCAATGGAAACCCAAATCATCATCTTACAGAATACAGATAGGCTATTCTCATGTGCTAGTATCTTTCTTCCCCTCTGGGACAGATGTACTCCATCTGTTGCTAGTGGACCTGGTACCATAAAATGTTCCCGGAGATCAAAACCCCCAAAATTCTGTTGGTGGCACCAGCCTCTGAGCCACTTGTTAATCATACCTTACTATACATCCTCAACCAACACTCCCTATCAGTCACAGATGAGAGCCTGTTTTCCATGAAAATCAATCTAGAACAAATAAAGTTAAAAACCCCAAAAACAACAACAAAAAACAACCAGGTTAAATGGGAACAAATAAACTGGGATTGAAGGATCATTAAATAGGATGTACAGTATCAGCAGGCCTTCTATAACAAATACCATTTCAGTCAAAGAGCTGAAAGCTTTAGACAGTTCCTTTTCCTTTCCTTCCATCTACAATTTGATGCTCATTTTTATATTATGGACATAAAACTGGTTGTTGTTAAAACAGATAATAAATTATTCTAATAAATCTGGATTTGTTGCAATAAACTACCTTTTTACTTTATGAAAAAGCTCAGAGCATTTATATAGTGCAATAACCAAATAAAGTTCTTTATGAGAAAAGTTTGTTTTCTAACTGGGCTGCAACATAGAACAGAGAATAAGTGATGGGGCTTCAGCAAATAAAAGATTATTCCTGGCAAACATCTGGCTGTACAATGGGTTTATGGTTATTATTAGAATAATTTATACTTAAGACACATTCTCTCTTGTAACTAGACAAAGTGATTTCAGACCGTTGTGATTTGTAGCTGTTAAGGCTACTAAATCCTGAGCAAAGGTTCATGCATTTAGATCTGTGTTTGCACTAGTGATGACCCATTCAGGGAAACTGTGTTAAGTTAGCCTTCTTCCTCCTGCTGGAGACAAGCAGCACAAATCTCTCTTTCATTTCTTTCCAGATCTTGTTTTCTTGTAAGGCTTAATTCATAGATCTGTGTATGAGATCCACTGTCTTGATAGACATTCTGTGATCAGGACTATGTTTGCATTTTTCTCATGGGAAGTTTGTCAGCTATCATCTGCCACATTTCATGATCATTCATTTTTAATTAGAATGCTCAATGATTGTCTTGATATCCTCCTTTTACTTTTGCATCTTGAAAATCAGGGTACTTAATGTTTTTTGCATTTAGATATACTCAGATTTCTACTGTTTTTAGCATTCTAGTGGCTTATTTGCCCTGATGAGGCCACATCTGGAATATTGTGTCTAGTTCTGGGCCCCTCAGCTCAGGAGGGACCTCAGGGAGCTTCTTGATTAAGAATTCAGCGCAGAACCACAAAGACACTGAATGGAGTGGAATATCTCCTTTATGAGGAAAGGCTGAGGGAGGTGTGTCTTTTTAGCTTAGAGAAAAGGAGACTGAGGGCTGACCTCATTCATGTTCATAAATATGTGAGGGATGAGTGTCAGCAGGACAGAGCCAGGATTTTCTCAGTGGTGACCAACGATAGGAAAAGGGACAATGGGTGCAAGCTGGAGCATAGAAGGTTCCACAGGAGCATATGGAAAAACTTTTTCCTTGTAAGGGCAACAGAGCACTGGAGCAGCCTGCCCAGAAGAGGTTGTGGAGCCGCCTTCTTTGGAAAAATTCAAAACCTGCCTGGACACATTCCTGTGTGACCTGCTCTAGGTGATCCTGCTTTGGCAGGGAGTTGAACTGGATGATCTTCAAGATCCTTTTCAACTCTTAACATTCTCTGATTAAAAAAAACAACAACACAAACAGCAACATTTTCAAAACACTGAATGATTAGTTAGTTTTGTAAATGTTTCTGTATTGTTTATACCAAACAGACTAACAAAAGAGGAAGATATATGCCAGAGTATGGAGATGTTCCATTTAAAAGGGACTAACAGATAGATTTTCTGAATGGAAATCTCAGAAGTTTCCTATCATTGCAATAACTTCCATAACTGAAACCAGAATAGTGTTATGCTATACAACCTTAAGAAATAAAAAGACAATTCTTTCTTTGAATTTAAAAGGTGAGATTAATGAAAAAAATGTTTTCAAGAAAGCAGTTAGTTAGAAGGATCATTTGAAACAATATAGGTATCTCTAGGTGAGAGAGATATTGTTCAGTCTCTCAAGAAAGTCAGTGGAGACCTAGGCAATGATTTAGCTGTGATAGATATTTAATGGCATTTGAGATGTCTTGTAACAGCTGGTTGGCCTCCATTTGCTGTTTGAGAACTGCATGGCTTTACTGTAAATATTTGGCCATATATCCCAGTCCTATGCAACAATCATAGACTCGCTAGGACATTTCAACTGATGTCAGTCACCTAAATTCAGAAAAAAAAATAATTTAATCCAGTAGAAGCTAGAGATGGCATTTGGTCAAATGCCAGGTTTCCTAAACATAGGAATCTAAAGGTATTTGAAATATTTTACAGTATCTCACCTGGGCTCCAGCTATCACTCCATATGAGCATGCATCTCCCTGTTTTTCTGTACCCTCTGATGTGCCAGCATGTCTTGAGTGGCACTAGAAGCCCATGTTCAGGCATGGAAATATGCTATAGGTATTTACTCAATGACGTGCTGACTTCCCAGATGTTAACTATATTACTGAAATCTCCGTTGATAATTATAAGACCTTAGACATCTGCTGTCCTAAACATAGACAAATTTGGACAATCTAAATATACAGTCATTATTTTGTCGCTATATTGCCCTTTTGATAGTTCTAAATAGCCCTGCAGAGAAACAATCATCTCTCCTAACCACATTCAAATATACAGATTCAGGAAAACAAAGCTGAATGTGACCAGTGTATTGATATAAATCAGCAATGGACAACTGTAGCTGGTAGCATTCCACACTAATACACTAGAGGCCAGCTGACCCTTGGTTTTGGCTTTGTTTTTCAAAGTCAAAAACATTCCTGAGTGTGTTCAGTCCAAAAGTGTTGCATTTTGTTGCCTAATGACTTGATTATACAGCAGTTCCAACTGGAATTCTGTCCAGGCCACCTGATGGGAGGCTGGTCTTAGTTTGATGGAAGTAATAGCAGGTGTGGAGAGACCCCTTTGGCAACAAAACAGGCCAGCAAAAAGTTTTGCACTAATATAACATGTGTTCTTAGTTTCATTTGCATGAAGCTTTTTCTATTCCTGTGCATTTATCCAATTTAAGAGAAATGCTAATATATAAAAGTACAGGATGAAGCTTTTGGAAAGCAAAGTGGGTGTTTGGAAGACAACTGTTGACATCAAGACTGAGGGGTGTGTTTATACCAGGTCAGCTCAATAAATTCAGAATCTTGTTCTTGTAACAGAAGAACATTTATCCCTTACTGTCTAATTTTTACAGATGCATTGGTGCTTTAAAGGGTCAAGATTCTCTCCTTTTTTTACTCCATTCCCTTAAAATGTCAGCTTTCTCTCAACAAGGCCACAAAGTATTCAGAAAAAAAGAAAAGGTAGAAATTTGCCAAGGTTTTATTCTTGCTCCTCTGTTTGTTGCATTTAGGAGCTAAAAGCAAAATGGGTACAACATATTTATTTTCTGGCTGGAATTGGGCTTTCTTTGAATCTCTGATGTGATTTGATTTTACTGTGTGTCTACCTTGTATTAGTGCTTCATATTTCCAAGCATGCACTTCTGGTGTTCAAAACTTGAAAATTAAAAAAAAAAACCCAAACACAACAAACAACAACCAACCAACCAAAAACCAAACCCAAACCCAGGCCAAACCAAACCAAAAAAAACCAAAACAAAACAAAACAAGCAACCCAACCAATAAAAAAGAAACACGAACCAAACAAAAAAAACCAACAAAAACCCAACAATTACAGAACACATTCAAAGCAAAGGAAACCTGAGTATGGAAGAGCTCTCTGTTGGAATGTCATGGTGAAGATGGGAGCTCAAGAGTCCAAGAAAAAAAGCTTGAATCACGTTCAGTTTGAATTTTTCTGCACTAAGGTGTTTGGAAACATTTAATTTTTATTTTTCTTCTAAGTAAGCTTGTAACCTGGAAGAAATTATAGCTGGAATAATAACCTGTGAAAGTCTGAACAAACTAATTATGCTTAGGCATGCCTGGGCTGAGGTGTTAGTCTAATTTAAGGAAACATTTTGTGGCTTAGAGGTGCAATAGTCACAAACCATAAGGAAACATTGAAGGCACTCTTAAGTTTCCTTCTAGGAGGAAAAACTTGTGTGGTCCTTCATCATACATGTTCTCTTAGTAAAATGAAGAAATTACTGGAAAATAAAGATGATTAGTGGAGCAAGAGCATCTCAGAACAGTTAATGGCAGCTCAAATTTCAGGGGCAGCTGAAACTTAGATATGTCCTTGTAAAACTTCATGACTGTTGTCAAAGTCCTGGAAATAAAAAATTCTGAATGGAACATTAATATAGAGTGTCTGGGAAGCATCCAGTTGCCCAAGGAACAGTCTTCCTGAAGAAAATAAAGAAGAGTTAAAATGCTTTGGGAATCACTTTGAGAAAAGAACAATTTCTTATCATCTCTTATCCTAATTATTTTGTTGTTGCTCATTTCTAAGTCCTCCTTCAAAAAGTGCTTGATTGTAGGACTGAAGTTTAGGTCCCTGAGCACTTAGTTCAGTATAATGTTACTGAGATTACACACAGAGCACTTTATTTGTTCTTTTCAACTCTATCTGGCAAACATTTCACTGCATTTCAATAGAAAGCAATCATTGCAACACTAATGACTGAAAAGAAAATCTTCACCCTCAGTTGTCATAAATTCACCAGTCTTCAGTGAGCCACACTGATTAATCCTGGATGAGTATGTGACTATGTGTCTAGCTGAGATCATTACTGTATTCTCAGAGGCTGTGTTAATAGCATTGCAGATCTGAGATGGAAAACTAAGGTTCATATTTCTGTTTAGAGTGGCATAATCACATCTCCAGTTGTCATGTGTTCTGCATACCTTAAAATCAACAACTGACTTACCTAACCTGACAAGAATAAAGTAAAACAAAACAATAAACCCCAAAACATTCTTGTGACATGGAGGAAGATTAGAAACAAGCCAGTATGCCTTTTGTGTCTGTCATATCTTGCTGACTGTTTTGCATTCCTATGCTATTGCAGCAATTTCTGAAATTTCCTTTTCAGTGGTGTGTGGTGGGAAATTACAGATTAAACCTGCAGACAAATACACACAAATCTATGGCAGAATGTTAGAGTGGATGAGGAAATTCCTCTGCTCACAGCAAAAGAAGAAGCTGTCTTCATCAGAGCCGTTAGTGACTCCACTAATCTGAATACTAGTTAATGGTCTGTAGAAAAGAAAATTTTTGCTGGTAAGCAGAGGAAGTAAAATTAAAAGGTCTTTTCCACCTCCATTTTAAAAAAAGTCTTCCAACACAAGCCTGGTCTAATGACTGTCTAGGGATTCATAACTGAAATATGGTCATTTTACTCACATTCTAATAAAAACATATACATCTGATCAAGATCTTTTCCTCACTTATAAAACAAAAATGTTTTAAGAAGTTCTACGCTAAGGAGTTAAACCCTGGAGCACATACTTTGTTCCTACCCTGTGTGACACTTTAATTTGCCTTTTGGTTTCTCTTCTCATTTTAAAACTCTCCTTCAAGTGTGGGGACATAGTGCTCTTCTGATTAAACACAGATTTTAGTGGCTTGCTGTATTAACAATGTTTCTGTTTCTGCCAAATGTTGTCACTTTGGGATTCGTCAGCATGTACCAAGACCTGGCACATCTTCTTGCATTTGTTCTGGCACTATTCAGGCCCCACAGTGCAGCAGCACAGAAACTGAAAGAGCAACCCAGAAAGTCACCCAAGGGACAGAAATGCCAACTCATCAAAGCCTGACTTCAGTAATGTAATCACCATACTTAAAGCATCCTGGAAAACAGAATAGAATTTTGCAAAATATGTTATTGAAAAAAAAAAAAAAAGAAAAAAAAAGACAGAGGTTGAAATGAGCTCAGTTGCAAAGCTAGTGTGTGTCTGAGCAAGTAGCAGCGCATAGCTGGTCCCCATTTTTCCTGAGAGCATGGATGCCTGCCCAATTGATTGTTTTCTGCTTAGCACTGGCCATTTTAGTTGAAAGCTACCTGACATCCATTCTCATCCACCTGATGCAGAGAGAGGCAAATTATAACTTTCCCTCATCACAAAGCCTGAACAGCTTCCAGAAATGCAAGTAGCCCCATGATGGATACACCTACTTGAGTCTGGCACATGAGAACAGGAATGATCTACATCCATCACATGTGAGACAGGAGCACACAGAGGCTTGGAGGCAGAAACTCAAATGTAAAGCTGAAAATGCAGCTGCTTTTATGATCAAGAACCCAAGTTTGCACAAAGCACCACAAAGTAGTGTTGTGGGAAGACAGCAGAGAGGAAGACCAAACTTTGATTTGAAGCCAAAGTTCCAAATGTGAAATTTGAAGTCCATGCTGTGACCTGCATTATGTAATGAGAAAACCTCTGAACTGCAAGCAATATAACCATGGTTGGGTAACTTCACACACAGCTCTCTGTCACAGAAAACAGATGTAGATATACTAGTAGAAAGTAGCTTCATTAAACCAGCATGTCCAAGCTATGTTCCTACACTGATTATGGACTTGCAGAGCAGTTCCAATGATCTTAATTTACTGCCCTACCTGCAATGTGGTTCTTGCATAAAGTGCTCTGAAATCTGCTGCAAACTGTGGATAATTAATTCTTTTGTTCACGACTTAAAATAGCTCTTTCACCCATTTCAAAGCAAAATATTATTTCTCAGATCACCCAGTAATTTTTTATTGGCTCTATGCCAAATATTTTTTTTTCAACTTTTAAATTATTATTTATTTTCACTTATTCAAACACATAAAACATTTTAATAAATCTTTTCCAGCTCATCACCATTCAATTATATTTTAAAAATTAAATGTAGTTAACCTGAAGAGTCACTTCTTAATAGAGTATTGCTATAAAATGTAACATTTCTTTAGAAAAGGCAGGTGACATTTTCTTTCTTGTTTCTCACTGTCATCATGACACTCTTCCTTCCCTCTACTCCTGGCTAACACAGAATAACACTTAAGAAATGACAGTGGGTTTATTTACGCTAAGTGATGTATTCATCAGTGAGGTGGCGATAGCTACTCTAGAAAACATAGAAAACATAAGGACTTAAACAAATTCCCAGACAGTTGTGACACCTACTGTCTCCAGCTGTGCTGCCCAAAGTGTTTTAGAAATATTTACAGTATTGATGTAACAGCAAACTGTTATAATCTGCATGCAATGTTAAGGTTCCCTGACCAAGTTAATAACCTTCCATTGTAATTCTTAAGTCCTACTAGTGGTAGATTTGAGTATTTTAAAATATAATTCCATGCTTAATTTTGTTTTCAAATAACTCCAAACATGCAGTGAATCAGTAATGACCCTTTTTACTGTTTTCTGCTATCTTGCTGAATTAATCCTGACATCATCATTGTAAGAAATAATAGATTAGTTAGTTGGAGTATTAAGCCTGAATTTAGTAGTCATGACTGCAGCTAAACATTTTTCAAATTCTTTTCAAAGTCTTCCTGCTACCTCAATGGCTTTTCAGCAATGTAAATTCTCAGTATCGAAGCAAAGACAGTTACCGTAATTTGAGGAGTTACTGAAGAAACAATGAGGAAGCCTTTTCCCCTCCTTTATTTACCTGTTCCCTAGGAAGAAACCTCACTGGTTTTAAGTTATTGGTTCTTCCTTGATTTTATCTCAATAGACCATGCACTAGTGCTCTGTAGGGGCATACCATTCCTGCTGCTCATATTTTCTAGTTGTATTAAAAAGAAAATGTCAGTTTGCTTCAAATTCACTAACACATGTGTTTTAGTTTAAAACTGAAATAATCTTACACAGATGCAGATCTTCTTGTTGCACCTCCAGGGATCCTGTGAACTGGCATACATGATTTTACCCTCCCATCATAACCTCTTGAGCTTTTGTGTTCCCCTATGGCAGGCACTTAAATTCTTCCTTCCACCTACAATATTGTTCTCTCTAAAAAGAATTGCTTTCAATCCACTGGGATGTGTCAGCCGTAACTTAGTGGAGGCCAAAGGAGTCTTCCAAAAATTTATTATATTTATTGTGTTTAGATCTGAATCATAAAGGCTTCTGTGCTAGACTGCAAATCATCTACAGTACAATCAGAATATAATCTCCTTAGCATCCAAATAGACATTTATACAGGAACTCAATCACCTAAAGAAACTCCTTTTCATTTCATCATCATTCTAGGAAGGCTGTCTTGAGACCTGTCCAACAACCTGGTCCCATGTTTAAGACTAGCATAAGAGTAAAATCATACTCAATATTTTCAGTATTTCCAGCTGTTAAGTGTCTTCAAATTTATTTCCTTTTTGCTATTAATACCATGCAAAATGTCATCTCCCTGGCCTTTTTTTCCCCTCCTTTTCCATTTAGATAATGAAAATAGAGTATTACGATATATGGCAACATTAAAGAAATGAAATCATATTAGCACTGCCTTTGGTTTCCCATTCCTGAGCACCATGCTTCACTAACTGGTTTATATATATCTACTAAAACACAGAATCTTTGGCAGTGGTTTGTTTTCTTTTCTTTTATTTCTTTTTCTTTTTTTTTTTTTTAAACAGAGTAATATGGAATTTTACTAACTTTCAAAAATACCTCACCTGATAGATTTAGCACACATGAAAGCTGTTTAGCAACTCATCTGACTTCCAGGAAAATAAGACTTTTATTTTGTACACATCAGTTTAAAGATAATTTTATTTTTATCTTATATTTTTACATCAGAGCTTCTGCCTATGCCATTGGTGATATATTGTGGGAGTAACACAGGTGTTTGACTTCTGCTTCCTGAAACACAGGCACCATCTCTTTCCTCTTGCAGGCAATTTCTATTTCAAAACCTGCTAATTCTATTTATTTGCAAGGAAATAATCCTACATAAAAGGAGGTCTCTGTGAGTAAAGACTACTTGATGTTAGGCAATGGAAAATTTGAGTCCTTAAATTTTAGTGTTGGCATTTCAGCTGTTTTCCTTTTGGGACAAAAAAAATTTCTATTAGGATGTGGCAACATAATTCCATGTACAGTGCATAGAATACATAGAATACATAGAATTCTTGGTGCAGTGGGTTAGTTGTTTGGGTGGTGTTGGATTGGTTGATGGGTTGGACGCGATGATCTTGAAGGTCTCTTCCAACCTGGTTTATTCTATGTATTCTATGTATGTATGTGGCAACATAATTCCATGTACAGTGCATCTCAGGGAATTTTTGAGAAATTTGTGCAAAACCTCTTATTTGGGTCAGTAAATCTTCAAATTACCTGATGCTCATTTTTCATGGTTGCTTGAAATCCTCTGTGATAAGAGTTCTGTTATAACTTCTTTTTTTTTTTTTTTTTTTTTTTCCTGCATACCTATCCTGATGGGGTTTGCAATGTACACTACCCAACATTCTTCTTCTGATTTAACATTCTTTGCTGCTATACTTGCATAAACTGCAGCAAACAAGTTGAATAAACTGTAGCAGTGGTATGCAGACAAATTTGTTCCTTTGTTTATAGCAATCACATAAATCTGTGTGTATGGATACTGGTGCAGAGGTCTCTGATGATCCTGAAAGAGAGCATTTGGGCAGGATATCAATCTCTTATGATCCTGAAATAATGCCATGGGATCTTTAACTTCCACTTGAACAAGCACTAAAGGCAGAGAGATGGAAACTTGGATTAACTTCTTATCCAAGTGACACCTCTCGCAATGTTTTTGACCCTTACTTTAAAGCTGTCACCGGTTGCCTTGATTTATGGAAACACTATCCTTTTAAATCCTCCTCCCTCTTATCTCTGCAGGCAGTTTCCTGATTTGCTTTTCTTTCTCTTAGTTCATCCATATTATTTCTTGACAGGGGCTGTGTGGACAGCCACACTTTCGATGGTACTCAGGAAGAAAAATGATTCTGTTGTCTAGTAGAAGTTATTATGGACATTTTTAGTAGTTTCACTCAGAAGACTCCAAGTCTCTTTGTTTCAGGTTACAGAAAGGAAAAAAAAAAAAAAAAAGCAGGGAATAAAAATCACTACATACTCCATTTCATCTTACTCTAGTTTCATGAGTTAGTTTTCCCAGAAAAATCAGAAGCATACTATAGTAATAAGATACTATTTCCATCATTCCAAGGAGCTTTCGTCAGTGATAAAGAACCTGTTGAGCTAACATTGTTTCACCAACAAAAATAAAAGCTGGTCCCAGCCCCAGAGATTACATCTATAGTAATGAATAATCTAAAAAGCCATGACTAGAGAGCAAGCTGGAACATAAGCACAGTAATGCCTATATTATTTAACATGTGCCATGCTCCCTGACAGTTGTTTTGCCATGTGCCATTTACCATTGCCTAGACAATACCTGGGCACAATTCAGGAGACAGCACATATTTGTATCTTTTTTCCCATGGTAAATTTGGGTATTTTTATCCTGGTTTTCTTTGAAGAGAAGCTAGATGAAGTGTGTGAAGCAGGGCATGCCATGTCATTGGAGGTCAGGAGCACAGAACAGCCTTTGTCCTTTGTTCATGACACAGACACAATCAGAGAATCTGCTGCTGAAGCGTAAGAAAAGCAGCAACAGAGGAACACAATGGAGTATCAGCCTACAGGAATAAAAATCTGGGAGACAGTGTACCACCTGGAGAAATGCTGTCTATACTGACATAGCCTTGACAGCATTTAAAGGAAGATTTCCAAGAATGTGATGGTCAAGTTGAAAGAAATAATGAAGGCTTATATAAATACTGAGAAAACATAATAAAGTTGGATCTTTAGGTTTTGGCTTTTTAGGCAGAATTACACATTATATTAAAAAAAAATAAATAGAAACTACCACTGGCCATATTGTTATTATTATCATTTGAGAGAGTGGACACTCAGGAAAAATAGTTCACCTCTTGTATTAAAAAACAGAGTGATGAGGTGGGACAAGAATGGAGCAGAGCACATTTCTGATGGCTGATCCATGTTATGGAAGCCTGACCTTTCCCACACACTCATTGACAGACACCCCATAAAATGATCAATACTTGCCATCATGTTGATTTTTGTGCCCTGGGTTGAAAAAACTTTAGGACAATGCCAGAAAGGTAATTTTGCAAATATGACTACTGGTAAATTGGTTACCATGTACCATCCTAAGAATATGAGAAAATTTAGAAATATACTCATATCATGAAAATATCAACAAGAAAGTTGCACTTAACATATTTTTGGAAAAAAAAAAATCCATGAAAGGAATAAAACCAAAAGAAAATACTGTACAAAATTGTAAGTCTTATACAACACTTGAATTTAGACCAGTGTTCTCTGAAACGTAATAAAAAAGTAATAAAGCAAATCACATATTTGTAAGACAAAAAAAAAATCCTTAAGTTTTTCCTTTTTTATTTGCTTGATTGGTTGGTTGTGTTGGTTTGTTGTTTGTTGGTTGGGGGTTTTTTTGGTGTTTTTTGTGTTGTTTGGGTTTTTTGTTGGTTGGTTTGGTTTTGTTTGTTTGATGGTGGTGTTTGGGTTGGGTTGGTTGGTTGAGTTTTTTAACATGATCCTGGAGTAAGTTTCCTTTCTTTTTATTTTAAGTCCCTCTGGTGAAGAAATGAACTTCAGCATGAATGCCAGATCTTTCTGCAGACACCGTCTACTGCTGCTTCAAACCAGTCAACTTGGGTGAGATTACAGACAAAGATCACAGTCCCAGTAGGCCCCAGATATTCTGAACTTCCACTTCTTGGGTCTTAAGACAATACAATATGGCCTACCCCAGAGGTATTTTTTTCTGAAAGAAAAAAAGAATGATACACTGAATTATGGTGGTGGTTCTGTGGTTCTGTTTTTGGTTTTGTTTTGTTTTGTTTTACTCTATCTTGAGACTTTTGTGATGAAGCTGGGAAAGTTCACCATGATTTCATTATGTCTTGAATATGTAGTGTGCATATTAACTTCCTGGCCATTAAAAATGTAAACATAGCTTGCAGATTTCACAAAGACTCTGTGCATGGCCAGTGTAGTTACTCAGAATCAGGGTATTTTAAGAACATGCCAAAAATGAATCTGTGTATCAATAATAGATAATTTTACTCAGAATATTTATTGTGGTTTTCTTAAATGACTTAAATCTTCCAAAGTTGATGTTCTCTTTTTCCCAAAGTCAATTACCACAAAGTTATGGGAGAGGAACATTTTTTTCCACATGAAATACAAGTTCTTAATCTCTGTTCACACAGTTGGGCATAAAGAATCAGCAAAGCTCTCAAAAATTCCCCAGAGCTGGCTTAGACCCCTGTGACTTAATGACGGTATAACAATGGGATAAGGCTTGTCATAGTCTTTCCAGTAACTGCCAAATAAAATACAATAATAAAATAAATAAAATGAAATTAAATAGCCATTCAGGCTTCTTTGACAGAGATAGCAGTTGCAATCGTGCTAACAAGAAAATTTCTTTAGATTGAGACTGTAACACTCTCTGTGTACTGCAATGGGACCCTTGCCACAGACATAAGAAGTGTAGTATGTGAAAAAAATTCAGTTTCTGTATTACTTTGTTCTGCTACAGTAGCTGGGGCAATTTAAAGGCAAACTCGTGGGAATTACTGCAGCACAAAAGTGTAATGTTCATATTATGTTAATATCACAAGGCAGTCTAATTTAGCACTTAATCTCTTGAAGGCATAGTACTAGATAGTACTTTGTCTCCCTTGAACTGAAGATACGTCTTTTCTTAATAAGGGGACAATTTTTAACTGATCACTGTGAGACACTTTGGCTGAATACTTTACATATTTTTATGGCTCTTACAGTCCTGATTATTTTTTAATAGAGAAAACTGAATGGATTTCTCATATAAACCATTTTTGTGTTCGGAAAGGGAAAGTGGCCAATAAATGTTGCATAAAAATAAGAGATGAATTGAGTTACAGAAGTACCCCAAAGCATCTAAACCAGTGAAATATGTCATATATTATTCTTGAGCAGTACAGTCTCTTCAGAGGTAAGACTGCCTCTCTGAAGTCCTGATTTATATGTGATTGTCAAGAAAACCACACTCCTTTATCTTGATGCTGACTTGACTATTGAGAGCCAGGCCTTTGGCATCCATAGAAACAGAGAATTGTAGGGGTTGGAAAGGACTTCTGGGGTCCATGGAGGAGCTTCCTTTCATCCTATCAAGTCTGAACACAGACAGATCATTCTGAGTCCCCCACCTCTTTATTGCTGTTAAATCATCAGCTTTATCCCTATTCAGTTTGAATTTTTGTTGCATATAACTCCAGTATCAAATGATGTAGCCTGGAGCAATGCAGTTATCTCAACTGTGAATCCCACAAACAAACAAACAACAGGTTGGAAGAGACCTTCAAGATCATTGTGTCCAACCCCTCAACCAATCCAACCCACCTTAACAACTAAGCCATGGCACCAAGCACCCCATCAAGTCTCCTCCTGAACACCTCCCCGGGCAGCCCATTCCAATGGGCAATCACTCTCTCTGCATAGAACTTCTTCCTAACATCCAACCTAAACCTCCCCTGGTGCAGCTTGAGACTGTGTCCTCTTGTTCTGGTACTGTCTGCCTGGGAGAAGAGACCAACATCAGCCTGTCTACAACTTCCCTTCAGGTAGTTGTAGAGAGCAATAAGGTCAACCCTGAGTCTCCTCTTCTCCAGGCTAAGCAACCCCAGCTCCCTCAGTCTCTCCTCATAGGGCTTGTGTTCCAAACCCCTCACCAACTTTGTTGCCCTTCTCTGGACTCATTCCAGCAAGTCAACATCCTTCCTAAACTGAGGGGCCCAGAACTGGACACAGGACTCAAGGTGTGGCCTAACCAGTGCAGTGTACAGGGGCAGAATGACCTCCCTGCTCCTGCTGGCCACACTGTTCCTGATGCAGGCCAGGATGCCATTGGCCCTCTTAGCTGCCTGGGCACACTGCAGGCTCATGTTCAGTCTACCGTCAACCAGCACCCCCAGGTCCCTCTCAGCCTGACTGCTCTCCAGCCACTCTGACCCCAGCCTGTAGCTCTGCATGGGGTTGCTGTGGCCAATGTGCAGAACCCGGCACTTGGATGTGTTAAATCTCATGCCGTTGGACTCTGCCCATCTGCCCAGCCTGTCAAGGTCCCTCTGCAGAGCCTCTCTACCCTCCAGCAGATCAACTCCTGCCCCCAGCTTGGTGTCATCAGCAAATTTACTGAAGATGGACTCAATGTCCTCGGCCAGATCATCAATAAAGATGTTAAAGAGCATGGGGCCCAGTACTGATCCCTGGGGCACACCACTAGTGCCTGGGTGCCAGCTGGATGTGGCACCATTCACCACCACTCTCTGGGCTCGGCCCTCCAGCCAGTTCCTAACCCATCGCAGAGTGCTCCCATCCAAGCCATGGGCTGATAGCTTGGCCAGGAGTTTGCTATGGGGAACGGTGTCAAAAGCCTTGCTGAGGTCCAGGTAGACTACACACAGCCTGCCCCACATCCACCAGGTGGGTCACCTGATCATAGAAGGAGATCAGGTTGGTCAGGCAGGACCTGCCCTTCCTGAAACCATACTGGCAGGGCCTGATCCCTTGGCCATCCTCTAAGTGTTATGTGATTGCACTCAAGATGACCTGTTCCATAATCTTGCCTGGCACTGAGGTCAGGCTGACAGGCCTATAATTCCCTGGTTCATCCAGCCGGCCCTTCTTGTGGATGGGCACCATGTTGGCTAGCTTCTAGTCTTCTGGGACCTCTCCAGTGAGCCAAGACTGATGAAAAATGATGGAGAGTGGCTGAATCAAAAGGAGAGAGAGAGAAAAAGATGGTATATGTTATAGGAGGAAAATCAGTTCAAATACGGAAAGGCAAAAAAACCCAAAACAACTAAATAAAACAAAAAACCCCTAAAGCTGTTCCTTTATTTGACAACCTAACATAAAAGAAAATAGACTGTGATTTCTTCTGAAAAAAACTGCTACTGGAAAACAGCTTGAGCCTCCTTCAGATTCCATAACTTTTCAGTATAGGCAATCCAAACCTTGGGCAGGATTTTTAAAGTTGGGAAGGGTTAGTTTCAGGTTCAATGCATCACTCTTCCTGAGGACATCTGAACCTACTTCATCTGCTCTCAAAGACTGTCATAAGTGCAGCTTCATGACAGTGAAGTGGTGCCCAGTGACAGGACAAGAAGTAATGGGCACAAACCTGAACAGAGGAAGTTCCATCTAAACCTGATGAGGAAATCTTTACAGGAGCACTGGAATGGGCTGTTCAGAGAGGTGGTGGAGTCTCCATCTCTGCAGTCATTCAAAATCCACCTGTGCAACCTGTTCTTGGTAAACCTGCTGAGGCAGAGGGGTTGGACTATAAAATCCCCAGAAGTCCTTCCAACCTCCATCATTCTGTGATTCTGTGGCAGCATCATGGTTGAGAATTTCCACTTTCTATAAATGAACATTCACAAAAGTGCAGAGTAGTTAACATCTCCCAGGTAAGTGTCTCAAAAAAGTGGGTGCAGTAGCTAATGACAGTGTCTTTACATGGAATAATGTATATTTATCTCAAAGTTCTCAAAGGAGAAACCTGAGCACACTTCCAAACTTTTGACATTAAAAGATTGCACTAGTCACTTGAAGTCATAGTGTGGATTATCAAATTGTGTGAGGATTACTGTGGGATGAGCAATTGCCCAGCTTTGACTGGGATTCTTTTTCTTAAATTTAATCTAATCTAGCTTAATCCAAGCTTCTCAATTTTCTCAGATGCTGTACACAGTTCAGGGTCTATTACTGTGTCCTGACATCAATATTTTTTCATTAATTAATTCTGTACATTCTCTTCATCTTCTGATTTGGGCTTTACAGGCTTCCTGAACTGAAGCAATAATTCCTGATGAGAGACACATTAGGATTTTCTGGGAGTGCAAGTAGGGAGAAAATTGAAGAAAAATGATAAAGTATATGTTTAGTAGAGGCTATTACTTTTACTGCCTGGTGATATCACAGTAAGACTATGTTCTGCACTCTGTCTTCTGTGATATACTTTATTTGAAGAAATACTACTCCCAAAGTGCAATGTTTCCTAAAGCCAACATTGAATATACATGTAGAACTCTCTAAGAGGGAAGCTTAACCCCAGCTGAACTAGAACAATGACCTACAATAACTAGGTGTTCCTAGATTAAATACTTGAATTACTTATTTTGGAGACCACATCACAAAGTAACATAGCTGCAGATCATGTTTTCCAAAAATGTAACAGTCTTGATCTGTCTTGGCTGGGTCATAAAATTGTTGTGGGATGTTATTGCGGAGCATGCTTTTATGGAGAGTGTGTTCCAGGTTAGATCACTGGGCTCTGAGATGAAACCTCTACTTTGGCAGTTTGCAAGGGGTTGTGTCCTTTAGAAAGATGCAAGTTGTGTCCCCCTCCCAAAAAAAAAACCCCAACAAACAAAACACCAAAACCCAAACCAACAAAAAACCCAACAAAACTCAAAACAAAAAAACAAACAAACAAAAAAATACACACCACCAAAAAAATGAGGAAAGACATTGGCCGTGATTTAAGAATCTATTTTCCAATCCCTTCTTTTATGAAGAATGGAAGGGTAAGCTAGAGGCACTGCAGAGACAAAAATAGTCTTACTTGGGAGGAAAGGAGGCAGTAGAGCTAAATTATGATTTATGAATAATATTTTCTTCTGTTGTCATGAGGTTTTACATTTGGCACTGAATGGCTGTGTTATTATAGGAATTTATGTTCTTGCCTCATTCAAATGAAAAGAAATCTGAAGAAGGCTTTGGGGGAGACCATGTAGCAGCCTTCCAGTTCCTGAAAGGGACCTATAAGAAAGCCAGGAAGGAACATTTTAGAAGGTCTTGTAATGACAGGATGAGAGGGAATGGACTGAAGATTAAGGAGGGCAGATTTAGACTGGATATTAGGAAGAAATTCTTTATAGTGAGGGTGGTGAGACACCAGAACAGGTTGCCCAAGGAGGTCATGGATGGCCCTTCCCCGGAGGTGTTCAAAGCCAAAGTTGGATGAGGCCTTACAGCAATATGGTCTAGTGGATGGTGTCCCTGCCTGTGATGGGGGAGCTCAAATTAGATTGCATTTAAGGTCCCTTCTAACCCACACCATTCTATAAATCCATGAATTTATTTCTAAAATACAAAGAACATGTTGGAACATCCACAAAGAAAATGACCACTTTCATTTAGTTCAGCTTAAAAAATGTGTAAAAGTAGACTTTACTATCCATCTAGCTTGGTTAAATTCTGCTTGATTGCCCTTGGATTTTACAGTTTGTCATGTATGGGAAAAAAATATCCACCCCTACAAGAATTTATCTAAAGACTTCCTCAGACTTGAACACTGGGTAGCCTGTGTTAGGTTAGATACATAGACTTGAAGAGCTTGTCAAGTGTAACCAATGTCTATGGACCCTGGTGTGAGAAAACGAGATATCCCACCTCAAAGGTGGATGTTGCAATTGCTTCTTTGCTATCTCATCTCAGAAGTGGAGCTATCCAGTGGCTCCACATTTTTCTTGAAGCTCCTAGGTTGCTTCTAAAGCTTAGTGCTAGCACTAATTGCACTAAAAAGAAATAGAGTTAGAATTTTCTGAAATAAAGTTCACTGTGTGTGGGTGTTCTCCCAGTTAGACACTGGTGTGATTATGGCAACTGACTTCTCATGATATCTACTTTGTTGTGTTGTTCTTGGATGGCTAAAATAGAAAAAGCTTTTACAGCTATTTGCTTCACTTGACTGAGGATGGAATAGTTCCAGTTGTGTAAATAGCTCCTGGTACACTTCCAGTTTTTCTCCTCACTACCCCATGGAGATGCATTTGCTTAACCAGGGCATAGTATGAGAAGAAGCTCTGCTGGATTCCTGCTTCCAAAGCTTCCAGCATATCTCAGGCCTGAACTACAGTATCTCTGTCAGCACAGTCCTCAAGTGCTCAGTGAAAGAAAAGAACCAGTTTTACTACATGAAGTCATGGTTTTGTCTAACAGACAATTAAGAGGGATAACTAAATGCATGTGACTCTTGGTAGGACTTTAACTTAGGTCTCAAGAGACGATCAGTTAGTGTCCCAATCAACTACACATTTGTCTATTCTTATACCAGTCCCTTGAGATAACAATGGTACAAAAAGCCATATTATGTAATTAACACATGCAGTTGGAATCTGATATTTCATTTTCCCCTGGAATGTTTCATCTGAAACAGCACTCACATCATAACAGGATTTATGAGGATTACATAAAGTGCTTTTTCCCATACAGAGTGGATGAGTTTCATCCATCAACACAACCTTGCATAATCCCTGTGAATCGAGGGTTATAGATGACTTTGAAATCCTGTTTTAAATGGCAAACAAAATGGAATACAATACAATGTGTGGATATGCAGTCTTTCTCATGTAGAGTTGTAATCTGTAGTTTATTAACATTACATTGAGGTTTGAAGATATAGTGTTCTGTATAACATGCCATCATCCTTTGTATGCCTGATAAACTAAAAAGTGTGGGAATTACAAAACATATTTTCATATTCTATGTCTGAGCAATAACATCTGAAAATTGCTACTGGTTTTAGAGCCTTACTTCCTTCAAAATACCCAAAGGAGGAAAAGAGTGAATATCATTACTTCAAGCCCTTGACTCCTAGTTTTGTGGCCACATGACTAGGTGTTTCCTGTTAAAATTGGAGAAAGAAAGACACCTGAGCTATGGGCTGATATAAATTCCTGTGGATAAACTGTTTCTGGTACTATGTTGTTGATGTCTGCTGAACATATAAAGCAGTGTTAAAAGAAATTTAGGAAAAAAAAATAGACCCTAATGACCAGCAGCATCCTTGTTGTCTTCAGAGAGCTGCACCTCTGAGATGAGCAGCAAGAGCTGCTAATCATAAAATCATGATCACAAAAGAGGTAGGTTTTGAGTCCAACATGCATAACTTTTATGGAGTCTTAGTCTGAGATGTGCTGAGTACCGACCTGGAAAATCAGTTTCCAACACAAATATTTAAGAGGTTGCACCAAAAATCTCTAGTTAGTTTTAACAGATGAGCCTACAAAATGCAAATTGCATTGCCCAGAGAACTTACAGCTTCAAAATAAATGCTCTCTCATAGACTAGATACTGTTTATTTGAATAATTTCTGAAAAATTAGACCCTGTAAAATGTAATGCATTTCCTGGTAAAAATATATTAATTGCATTTGTATCTCATTCCATCCAGCTGGATTAAGTTCTTGCTGAGCCTGAGTTTTTGCTTCTTGTCATTCTGAATAAGAAGACATTCCATATTAGAGAATAGCTTTAAAATTATAATATTTCCAGCTGAAAAAGGGCACACTCAGACTGAAAATCCTTGCTTTTAGAAACTCTAAAAAAATATGTTTTCAATCCAAGAACATAAAGCAATATCTTTTCTCCCCTCTGTTATGATGTTCTTGCTCAGTTGTTGCAGTATTACAGATTTAAATTCCATCTCTTCACTTACTGCTCAGTACACTGAGTTTTAAGCATGGTAAAGTTACATTAAAGCAAATAAGTCTTTACAGTCCAGACTACACTCCAGCTTTGAAACTTCATATGGCAAGACAACTGATGCACATCTTTCACTGTGGAGTGCTATATAACAAAATGTGTAGAAAGTTGAATGGACAAGCCTGGATCAGCTGCCCACTCCCAAATGCCATCATTGTGAAAACCTGAGAAGCTCAACAGGACACTTTACATGTCAAAAGTTAATCCCTTAAATCCAGTGAGAGCATAGGCTAGACATTAAGCTTTCTAATTTAACAATATACTATATTATCTATAATATTATATCAGGCAGATATAAATTTGCAACTGTCTATATTTGTCATAAACAGATTTAGACTTTATGTTTTATTTTCATAACTGAGTTTTCATAATGAAAATGTTTCTGGATCATATTATCTAGTTCAAATAGCACACTAAAGAAATGTGATTCTTCATTTTGGAAAATGTGGAAATTTTGTGTCTACAAAGTCCATTAGTCTTATAAATTTTTCTCGACTATCCACAAATTAAATTATGAACTGTATGTTGAAGGAAAAAAACATGAACCATGAGGAATATGGATTGATTTAGCAAACAGTTCAGCCAGAAGTACTAAATGAAGAGAGAGGAGATAATGTTCCATCTGGAAACCACGTGTGTTAGAGAGGGATGCTCATTCCAAGACTGGCCTTTGGCTTAGGTTTCTCTATTTAGTTCTGTTCACCCTTGAGATGTAACAGGCATAAGCTTCATTGTTAACTCTTAATGAAGATAATGTTACCAGGATTTATATCATTTGTGTTCAGATTCAACTACCAAATGATATGACTGCTCCATTATTAGGAAAGTTTTGATTTGCATAGAGTGATTTCTCATTTTCTGTGTTAATGGAGACACGTGGCAGCAGATTTCAGGTTTATTATAAACCACCACCTAGTTTTTCTACTCTGAAGTTACAAGTTATTTTGTCTGGCTGATATTAATCTGCAACATACCTTTCAAGTAGCAGCCAAGATTAATCAGCCAATCTAATTTCTGAATGTGACCACACCTGGCATACTGTGTCCAGTTTGGGGCTCCAGTTTTTGAGACAGGGATCTATTGAAAAAAGTCCAACAGAAAGCGATGAGGATGATTGGGGGACTTGAACATCTTTCTTATGAAGAAAGACTGAGACAAATGGGGCTGTTTAGTCTTGAGAAGGCTAAGAGGGGATCTTATCAGCATCTATAAATATCTGAGGCATGGGTGTCAAGACCAAAGTGTCAGTTTCTTTTTGGTGATAGGACAAGGAATGATGGGTACAAGTTGGAACACAGGAGGTTCTGCTTCAAGATGTGAAGACACATTTTTCTGGTGAGGGTGACAGAGCACTGGAACAGTCTGCCCAGAGAAGTTGTAGAGTCCCCTTCTGTGAAGACTTTCAAAACCAATCTGGATGCATTCTTGTGCAGCCTGCTCTAGGTGATCCTGCTCTGTAAGGGGGATTGGACTGGATGCTCCCTTCCAACCCCTAACATTTTATGAATTTGTGATTTGAAAGACCCTTCTAGTACAAACAAAGACAAAATGTCAGTGGCACCCATATGCAGAATGAAAATTAATTACCCTGTCAGCTTCTTGCTGAATTTGTCAAAATATTCCATATCTCCAGTACTTTTTGATATAAAGATTTAAATTTCCTTTGACAGGTGCTGTAATGTTGATGCTGCTCTTTAAAGCTCTATTCATGCAATCTTCATTTCATGTCTTCTTTGCACAATCAGGGCTTAGAAACAAAGAAGAAATTTTTAAATATAATAGGAAGAAATTCCAAGGATGAGAGAAGTTAGAGAATCAGAGAATCAACCAGGTTGGAAAAGACCTCAGAGATCATCAAGTCCAACCTATTACCTAATATCTAACACCTCATGACAACTAAACCATAGCTTCAAGTGTCACATCCAATCCCTTCCTCAGGAGCTGCAAAGTAACACGGAATTAATAATATTAACAGAAATTCTATATTCTATTCTAATTAAGAGATCAAGAAATCGTCCCTGGGACCTTTTCATCAGACCTGAGTGCTTCTGCATTGTGCAGGTCCTCTTACTGCAGTCTCACAATTACTTAGGGGGCTTTGGGTGAGGGAGATGGCAGAAACAATGAAACCATTCCTGTGTCAAGGTAAGCTAATATCATGATTCGTTCTCTCCCTTTCTATGAGAATAAATAAATAGAGTATGTGAGGCACTGTAACACAGTTCTGCAGGAATGATTCTTGGAAAGCTCATTATCTATGAAACGCATTGCATTTCCTTCATTAGATTGTAAGAACAGGGAATTTACAGTAATTATATGATGTTTTCTTTATCATGAAGTCTTCTTGTATTTATCTTCTCTATGGTTTGCAGGGAATTGGTAATAGACTTTATTTACTGCAATGTAGGAGTCAGGACACATTGATTAGGTTACTTTGGACAAGACTTCATAGGAGTTGAGCCTGGGCCATCACTAGACCACACATTTCTTCCTCACCCAGCCAGGAAGAATTTACTTTTTGCATTCATTTCACAAAAACCAGAGCTCCTTATAATTATGCTTTGATTTTAAACTGCATATTTACTTCCATTCAAAGAAGACACCAAGGTTGTAACAGGAATTTAATCTACCTTTTATTTCTAACAAGAAAGTAGTCTGACTTTTTAAACTGACCTGCTGTGATTTCTAGGTTGAAGACAAACAGTAAAGGATTTTATTAACACCAAACTACTTAGCTTTTTTGAAACAACCATGCTTGGTATTTGCTTTCTACATAGAAAATTTGTTTTTTCTTTTATTCCTTCAAAACAGTTCAATGAAAAAGACCCTCAAGCCTTACTATTCACCAATAAGGAAATAAGAATTTGTAGAACTAATTTACATATTTATTTCTTGTATTATTCTATATAAGGATTGTGAGGAGTTGAGGGGACTAACTGCTTTTGCTAAACCACTTGGGGTTTTTTGGCATTAGCTATGGAGCTGTTCTATGCCAGATAACTAAGGCTTGTGAACAAAGCTACTTAATCTAAAAGTTCATGCACAGTTTACAGAAACACCGGTGGTGTGAGCAGGTTTTCTTCTCCTGGCCTTTTCTAAACCCTTAAATACATGCTTTCCCCAAACACAGCTTACCCCAACTAAGGGGTGTATATTACCTTGAAGAAAGAAAAATGCTTTTGCTCTTGCTTCTCCAGTCATGCTCAGTAAACATGGACACAGGTCCTGTGACAGGCCCTCGTTTACTGCCTAATTCTTTTTACAGGCAGCAGGTATTAAGCAAGCTTTTTGCAGCAGCTGTTCTGGGAAACACTGGCATGACTGTAATCCTCCCAGCTGAAGTACTCCTAGGTATTTACTGATTTTCACTACTCACAGCTGAAGAGGCTCCAAGTCACTCCAGCCAAACTAACCTTGTGAGTAGCCAAATGTAGAAATGAAGAAAAATGTGTGTTCAGGATACAAACTTTAGATTAAATGGGAAAAATATCCAGATCAAGAACCTTTTGTGTGGGGTACCCAGGAAGGTTTGATTTAGCTCTTGAACCTTTTTTCAAAATGTGAGGGTTTTTTCTTTAAATTTAATTCAGCTTTTGAAATGTTGACTATAATCTCAAAATAGAAACATATATGCTAGTACCTCAAAAAGATAAATTGATTTTTGTTCAAGTTCAAACTACTTTTCAGATTCTGTGTCATACTTTTATAACCTTGAAGTTTAGGGTTTGTTTGGTTTTTTTTTCATTTATTTGCAAGCAATTATGGAAATAAAATTTTTGCTGAAAAACATTGCCCAGCACTGGAAAATCACTTTGAAAAAATAATATAATGAAGAATGGTCTAAAAAAATATAAATCAAAAAAACTAACAAATACCCTGCTCCAAGATGACCACAAATATAATTAATCTATACTTTAGTAGACAGATCAGTTCCTCATAATAGCTTAATCTAATAATCAGGCTGAGTAAGGACATTGTATCCTTTGGTAAAAAGATGGATGTAAGAAATAGCTGTCTGCTAAAGTCCTGGTTCACTGGCTTCTGTCAGACACTTAAGTTTTATATTACAACATCAGTTTAATAATAATAATAAAAATATAATATTACAATTGTTGATGTTATCATCATCATCATTATCAGCATTGTTATCATTATTTTAATACTAGGCTGTTGTAGCTTCCTAGAGTTTTATGGATTAAGCCTACAGTGTACTAACTGCTGTAGGTAAAATTCTTCATTCATTATTTTGTAGAAAATCAGATGATTTTGAACAGCCAATTTTTATGATCTTTGTAATGAACTTGGAAAAGGTGGAACTCAGCATTTTCCATCCACAGTCTTATGTGAGATGCTTGCATTTGTCCAGCTGACTTGTACATGAACTAGAAACAACAGGAGCACAGAGACAGCTGAACTTCCAAAGGCTGGGTGAGATTTCAGGGAAGACTAGAGAACTGTTGCCACATAAATTCACTTAATTTTTTAGAATCAGATCACACTGGATATGGAAAACACATAGACACTATGAGGTTGTGAAGCATCTTGTACGTAAGATCCCCTGATGCAAACTCTTCCGAGGTTAACATTCTTTTTCAACCTTCTCTGCTTACTCTTCAGACAATGCAGTATCTTTGGTCTATGCTTCCTTAGGGTTGCTGTGTTATTGGACTCGATCTCACCTGGCTGTGGTTCTGCAAAGGCAGAAAGGCTAAAATACTAAAGTCATCACTATCACAGGCCTATTATGAATAGTTCACCTTTCATGATATGAAACAAACTATAACCAGTACTTGGAAATTTTCTAATTTCTTCCTTACTATGGTACTGGTTCACATTTTCTTCCCATTTAAATTGATTTTTCTACTGTTTAAATGTTCAGACTGTGTGCACTGAATGTGATGAGGTCTTGCTGCTACCTTGTACACATGTCTTTACACAGCTCTACAACCCTAGCAACTCACAATTGCACTGTGAATCTCTAGTACATAGTCTTGTCACGTTCAGGTCTTTAGCATTCAACCCTTTCAACAAACTTTTAGCACTGCCAAAATGAATTTTCTCATTTCTCATAGTATTTAATTTTCCTCGTCTGTCTCTAACAAAAGGCCATCTAGCCGCTTCTCTATGGCATCCCCATCTTTCACTACAGTGACAATGACTTCCAACTTTGTGTTGTCATGTTTTATCAGATCCCTTCTGTGTTTCTGTTCCAAAGTCATAATGAAAACATTGCATGAAGCTAGTCCAAGCTTAATCCTCCAGAAATTCCCCTGTAATATCCATATGATCCAAGGCTTCTCATTTAGATAATCATCTCCTGTTTAAGCTACTCCTTAGCCAAGTTTCGGTTCTTGTATTAATTGTCTCCAGGCCAAGAAATTTCCCTGGTGATCCCATCTCAAATACTTTACTAAAGGCCAGATATCTAACTTTATTTACTGCATTTGTATCAATAGAAATTGAAGTCCTTTATCAAAAGAAAATTGACGATGGCTGCCTTGTGAGACTGATTCTTTTGCTGCATATTTGCTATTTTTTTTTTTTTTGGTGTGTGTGATTCTCCCCTCCATGATGTAGCCTCTGCATTGACTGGTCCTTTCCCCGCTCTTTATAGACAGTATGCAATATTTTCTTCTATAATGTCGCTAACATCTTCTATGATGACTGTGCCACATTGAAAAACATTCATTTCTGTCTTGCTCAAGGTCTGTTCTTAAAGACATCTGTTCACTGGAATAACTGGAAAATATCAGTAATACTAATACTAATAACTGTCTTCCAACTTCTATGGAAAATTCATTGAGTCATAGATTCATGGAATGGCTTAGGTTGTATGGGACATCAAATATCATTTATTCTGCCATAGGCAGAATTTATCTCATAAATCTACATTATTAGAAACTATTAAACAAATAGAATGGAATAGAATAGAATGGAATAGAATAAGAATGGAATAGAATAGAATAGAATAGAATAGAATAGAATAGAAGCCACTGGTCTAGGGTAAAGAGCTATAGCAGGAATACAATAAGACTTATGTCACACGTTCTCTTTGACAGAAAAAAAATCAGGTGAAGCCTGGAGCTCTACTTCTGGTTGACAGCAGTGAGTGTGACAGGAGTTCCAACTAAGTTAAAAAAGGAAAAATACAATACATTTTTTTGCCAAAATTTGCTGCCAATAAACCTCTTTCTGTGACTCAAATTCCAGAGTCATATATATTTTTACTGTTGTCATAAGACATCCCTGACTTTCTCATCTTCATCTAGCATCAGTAAGACTAAAATGATAATATAACAAATCACTATGGTGAGTGAGTTTGAAGATGAAGTCTTTCTAGTCATGGGAAACTGGAAATTATGTTCTTAGCTGTAACACAAAAAAGGTCATTAGGTTACTGTCAGCAGCGATGAAAAAGATGGTATAAATTAGATCTGGGCTTTGTGGAAAATGCAAAACACAGAGGCACTTTCAAAACCATCACAATAGTAATGTATTCAGTTTGTTTTTATCCTGATAATGACTTGTATCTTGATCTGTTGTAGAGAGCAGAATGCAATAAACTCTTAGCTGTTCTAACTCCTGTCAAATTAAAAACCAAAGCTAGGTGAGATGAATTTCATCCTTCATTCTAACTCTAAATGCTACCATTCATCTGGAATAAGATTTGTTATAAAAGTCCACTTTAGTGAAAAACAGGGAAAAAAAAAAAAAAAAACAGAAAAAATGTGAGGTCATCATCCCTCTTCACTGCCCTAGGAACATTTGTGTGACATCAGGTGTGAAGTCGTCAGGGTGTAATGTACATCGATAGTTAAAATCATAGGAGCCAAAGGGAAGAATTAATAATTCAACAGAATCAGTGCAGCAGTTAAAATAAAATGCAAGAATTATATTAACCTATTTTAGAACAATTAATGTTAGAGTTAATCAATTAGCCACACAACATAGATAATAGTCACTATACTAAGACATCACACAAAGGGAGTAGGTGGATTTTTGAAGAGTATCAAAGAGATTTAGACACCTAAATAAATTGCAATCCATTATATATTCACTACATTTTTATATAACCACAGACTAATTTCCTTGACTGGCATACACTGACAGGGTTCAGTTGAGCTGAGTGGAATTAAACAGTTTTATGAGAGCTGACCAGTAATTCCTTGCACCTTGCAGAATATATATATGTTAAAAGAAACCTTTCTACTATAAAATTTTCCTTGAACATACACATGATGATCTCTGATCTTGTTTTATACCTGACTATAAGGTGGTGAGGGAACTTTATTGCTCTTTTGTTTCCCTTCAAAATCTGTGATTTTTTCAAAATGTTTGCACTGGGCACTTGCACATGTGAGTTCTGCTAACTCTATTATTACATGGGAGAAAAAAAAAAACTCACAGAGAAACAGTCCTCTGTGAATAGTGAAAAATGCTTAAAAGTACCCCTATAACCTCTAGTCATTAGACTCAAATTTCCACATGAGGCAGCTTGAAATCTAATGTGAGCTCCTAGATTTCTGCACTGTACTTTGATAATTTTAGCTGACATTCCTGCAATGACATCTTGGACATTTACATACTTTATAGAATTGCCATTGTATAATTGTTTCTTCACACTTAATCAGAATAAAAAAATAAAACAGAACAAAAACACCACCCTCCCCAAAAAAACCCCCAACAAACAAAAACCATATTTATTTAATGTTTTACATCAATATTTTGCTGCTTCTTTATATGTCAAACCATCACTAGAAATGGAAAAGCTTCAAACAATCAAAGGTGACAAAAATGCTTCTGATGCTGTAGCTATTTTATTTTTTTTAAATGAAGCTGTCAGGAAAGTGCTGACAAATGCAAAATTTTGGTAACATACTACCTTAATTAATTTTGAACTTTTTACTGTAGCTCAAACACCTTTTAGATTTACAAATGTAACAAAAATGGGGAATCTCTAATATAAATTATGAGAAACAAGGTACTACCACATAAAATTGCTCAATATAACAACTTCTAGAAAGGAATGCATCTCATTCTGCATTGTTCAAGGCTAGTAAGAAAGCTGTCAAACAGTGAACTCAAGTCTGACGAGGCATTCATTGTTTGAACATTAAAGATAGTAGTGGGTTTCACAGGGTAGTTTGCTTTAATTTTTGTTAGCAACTATGTCTTAAGTTGCTTAACATCATTTTAATTTATGATACTGATTCAGGCTTTTATTGCGTTGTCACTTTTGGGAACCATGAAATGAGACATGTGAGTTACTGGATTTGTTTGTAGGCACTTGGGAAAATTCCATCATCACAAAAATTATTCCCTTGGGATTGAACAATGTGGACTTGGATTTTTTTAACTAAACCAAGATAGACATTAAACGTTTCACAGGATCATAGGATCACAGGATGTCAGGGGTTGGAAGGGACCTCTGGAGATCATCAAGTCCAAACCTGCTGCTAGAGCAGGACCATATCCAGATGGGTCTTGGAAGTCTCCAGAGAAGGAGACTACACAACCTCTCTGGGGAGCCTGTTCTAGTGCTCCATGACCCTCACAGTAAAGAAGTTCCTCCAAATGTTGAGGAAGAACCTTCTGTGGTGTAATTTATATCCATTGCCCCTTGCCCTTGTTTCAGTAAAAGTCTGGTTTGCATTGGACCTTCCGTTGGAAGAAGAGCCTTGAAAGGGTGAATTTGAATGTAGCTTAGGTATTTGTTCTTTGTACTGATAGGAAAATTCCAAGACTACTGGATCCCATCCTATCAATCATTCTATCAGCAAAATATTTTTTCTGATTATTCAGGCTATGGAAACAGACTACAAACTAAATCAGGGAAGCTCCTCAGCTATATCATGAGTATTGTGTGAAACTGTAAATATGTCTACTGAGATTCCTGCAGTAGAGGGATTTCATGATATAAGGGTGATTTTTTTTATTATTATTATTTCCAGCATGGGAAGGGGTAAGCATTTTCATCCCTGATGGGTTGTTCCTCTTTTCACTGTCAGCACAGATGGTTACAAACAGAAGGAAGAGTCCTGGGTGTTTTGTATTCCTAATAATGGCTCTGCTCTCAGCCTAGTGAGTCTCACAGGTTACCTATGTCAAATCTCTCTACATATACACTGCAATATGTAAACAATGGCATTACCTTTCCCTGGAAATGTTCCATAATAGGATCAAATTTGATCCATAATAGGATCAATTTTTTTTTTCACACATTTTGCAATCTGCTTATTAATTTGTTACTCAGGATACTTTGCAAACTGAAATGTTTCTTATAAGAAAATGTTAAGGAAATTGAAAAGATGAGAGTGGTTACAAAATTTTTAAGATTGGCATTTTAGATAATTTGATTACTTATCTATTGCCTAGGCTTCTTGTTTCCTGTTACAGGTTCTTGATAAAAGATGAGAATTCTACATAGATCCTTTAAGTATAAACAAAACTCACTGTTGCAGCAAATGATTCAGGGCCAATACTCTGTGATTAAAAAAGAATGGCCTCCAGTACCTAATAAAATTAAAAAAAAAAAAAAAGAATGGCCTCAAGTACTTAAGGAGGCTACAAGGAGGGTGCAGAGGGGCTGCTACCAAAGGGATAGGATGAGGAGCAGTGGTCTGAAACCAGAGAAGAGTAGATTCATATTAGATGTTAGGAATGAGTTCTTTACCATGAGGGTGGTATAAGACTAGAACACGCTGCCCCGGGAAGTAGTTAGATGTTCAAAGTCAGGCTTGACAAGGGTCTAAGCAACTTGATTTAGTGGAGGATGACCCTGGTCACTGAAGTTTATCCTGAAATAGAGGCCTATACTTAATTTTACAACAGTAATAATTGTGAAACTTGTCAATTCAAATGTGAAAGAAAAAAGAACCAGTTATAGCTTGTTTACAGGATGGCAACCTGTTGAAAATAATGTTAGGAAATTAGCATTTTATCCTATCTTTTTGATACTTCTTTCAGCATCTGAAAATTCAAATGTGCCAACACAGTGGCCTACTGGGACACAGACAATTTTAAGAATATTGAATAAATGAACTGTCCTGCTCTGATAGTAATGCCAGACAACACGTTATGTACAGACCTCAAATATTTTGGGTGAAAAAGTTAGCTAAGATATGTTCCTTTCATTAAAAGGTCCAGCTATGCTTGCACAGCAAAGTATGTTGTCTGTATATGAGTGATGCTGGAAAGGCTTTGGACACATCTAGTTGTCCCCATGAGGTATTTCAGTCTACAATATTAATTCTCATCTGACTTAGATAATTGACTAAAATGATTTTGGCATTATATGAGTCAGAATTTAGAAAATAAACTGCATGTTTAATGTTTCTTCACCTATGACATTTGAATGTGGGCTGCAGAAGGGGTCCTAGACAGAATCAGTTCAGGCTAGCTGGTAAAAGCAAGTCACCCAGCTCTTTCTGGATTAGTACATGCCCAGGTTGTTGGATTGAAGATGCTGCTATTGGAAATGCAGCAGCAGCAATGGATGGTGTTCACTTGATGTAACAGTCTACTTTGCACCTGGTACCATCCACACACAGCAACTCTCATGCTGGTGCAAGACTTCAGCATTCAACAGCATTATCTGCATTCTCCCTTTATCTGATAGAAGAAGACATTTTTACATAATAAAGCTCTTAATTAGTTTTTGACAAGATTAACAGGGACTTGTCTTGACATAATTGGAGCTAATTCCATTACTCCTGAGGCTAAGGCTGTGCAACAACAGAGTCTGACAAGATTTATTCGTAAACATAGATTCAAAACTAGTCCATAAAAAAATCTGGTTTATGAAGGTTTAATAGATATGTGAATGCAAAAGCTTTATATACAAATTGTTTTATAAAAACACATTGTGAAGGGAAAACATAGTGTAATGGAGTATAACGGTTTTTTCTCACAGATTTCTGTGTTTCTGGGCTAAATCCCATGCCTTCATACTTTTGCATATCCAGTGCTAGAGAGAAATCAAATTAGTTTTTATGTGGAACTCCTGAAATATACACTCTGCTAAGGTTAAAACTCTGCCTTCAAACTCCTGTGTAAAACTCACTTGTTTGACTAAGTTATTTTGAATGATTAGACCATAAAAGGAAGTATTTATAAGTAAGTCAGACTCTTCCAATTACTGCTGTCAAACTCCATAGGAATAGATGCAAGGTAGGCCTTCATTTAAAACTTCACTGTGTCCTTGCCTCTTTACTGGAGGAAAAATGGACTTCAGAATCATAGATTCATAGAATGGCTTGGTTTGGATGGGACCTTTAATGATCACCTAGTCCAGCTCCCCAGCCATTGTCAGGGATATCTCTCAGGAGTGGGTCATAGGAGGTTTTCTCACATGAAGACATACTGTCAAACTTAAGGAGGCCATTTTAGTTGCAAATGACATCTTTGGGGTGAGTTTTCCAAGAGTATGCTTGCATAAAGCTACCACTGGCTTTTCTATTTTCCTGTGACTATTCACCGTTGGATACCTGCTACTGATACAGATGGGCCTTTGCTTTGTTCTGAGGTTCTGGAAAGGATTTAAATATATATATATATATAATTCTTTTAATTAGACATTATGTTTAATGTCTTCCTGTTCAGATAAAATGTGAAGGGTGAAGCTTGTGGAAAAAGTTCAAAGCAGACTTGAAATTCTGACTTCCTAGTACTTTATATCATAGTTTAACACAACTTGCAAATTTGGTAAAACAAATCTTGCCTGAATGTGGGCTATTTGGTAAGCCAGACTTGTACTTGGGAATATGACAGCCCATGAACAGGTGACCACGCTGCGCTAATATCAATGGAGGAAGCAGGCCATTTAGACAAGTTTCCTTCTGCCCTTCCCAACTTTGCTAGTGTGTTTAGAGTCAAAGGGAGCAGACCTTCTCAAAAGTCTTATTTTGACATTTCTGGAGCAAACAGCATGCTCTGACCACTTAACTATAATTGCTTATGGGCTCAGTGCTTCAATAGGAACCACTTCATCTGGTGCTTTAATCTCAGTGCTAGAATAGAACATTTGGCTTAGAAGGAAGGAACAAAAGGAAGTGTCTTGAGAGTGTGGAGCTATGAAGTAACCACATGTAACATTTCTGAGGTAAAGCATATTTGTAAAGCTTCAGAGTGATTTCTTGCTAAAAAGAGAACACATCCTTGTACAACAGTATTCCCTTCTTAAACGTGAGTACAGCTGTCCTAGTCTTGATCTTATCCAACTGTATTGAACATTTTCTTTGTGATAAATATGACTTAACTTCAGGTGTTAAACATTTCCCCTCTATTTTTTTCCTAAGACTTGTTTTTAACTACAGATATGAAACATTAGATCTTCAAAACTTTATACCAAAATTCTGCTATCAGGTTATTTTATTATTAAATGGTTATAAGGAAGCACATACACAGACTGAAAAACTGCCTGTGAGGAAAATCCCTGTGCTACTTGAAAGAAAAAGAGTCTGAAGTTAGCATTCACAGCTAGAAGGAGATGACAGGTGATCTTAAAAGGCACTTTGAGCATCTAATGATGCAAAATTAAGGATTCTGAGCCATCATTTAGGTCCCACTAACATTCAGCAAATTCCCACCTAACCCTGTAGGTACCTTAAATGCCTCATTTAACAGATTAAGGGGTTAGTCCCAGGACTTTAGCAACATGAGGGTTTTTTTCTTTCCTTAATGGATGAAAAGTAGCTCCTAAAGGCATACTCAAGTGGCTTCTGCTCTGAAATGCCCCGCAGGGCAGATCCTTATTCTCAGCAGTGAATAAAAAAGGGAATAGTGGGCATTAGTCTCCCTCATGGAATCCTTTCTGGTAATTCCACATAATTTCCTGGGTGACGTCTAAACTGAGAAATTCCAGAGCAGAAAAAAGTTCTTGATCTGAGTGTAAATCTTAGCCTGTCCTAACTATACGTGAAAGTGGGGTTTAAGAACACCCCAGACATCTCCCAAATCTTGTTTACTGGGGAAAGATAACTGAGGCACAGGCTGGCTGTCATCTACAGTGAACTTTTAAGAGATCTTTGTTTTGAAACAATGCAGGGTCTTCTGTGATGCAGAGCTACAGGTCAGTTTAGGAGCAGCTCAGAACATTTACATTTCTGTAACAGGAAATGTCTACTTTGAGGATGTCCAGGAGCAATTGTGCTAAACTCATGTCTTTGTCCTCCTCCTGCATGACTTCATTCTCTTGTCTTGCCTAGCCCACCTGCATGACCTGACCCAGCAGACCTACTTTACAACATGTCTAACTCCAAAATAGACCAATAAATACAATGTTGATACCTTCACATACACTCAATGTATTCTTCTGTATGAGATTAAAACTCATTTCATATGAAATAGTTGACTATTAATTTGAGTGACAAATGGAATGTAGTTTTCTCCACAATGGTGCTTGTGTTTTCATTAGAATTAATGATAAGGTTAATTAAATCATGGGGAGATACACATTCAAGAGAAAATCTCTTATCTGTCTAAATCAAAGATTTTTTTTTAAATTAAAAAATAAAGAGAGTAAATTTTCTGTAATTATGGAAGTACTCTTTGAAATTAAAAGACATAGATCTAGCAGTCACTTTTTTCTCCTTTCTCAGCAGTTCCTGCCACCCTCAAACACCTCCCCAAACCTTTCCCTTCCCTTTCCTCACAGGAATGTTTCAAACCTTAACCTGGGTGGGTGTTCCTTCTCTCTGCACCTTCCAAGGCCCACACCATGAGACATAAGCTGTCTCTTTTTGCAGGACCGGAGTGGCCCGGCTATCAGTGTGGGCTGGTTGTGCTGTGCCCACCAGCTGTGCAGAATGGGTGCTCAGCAATGAGCTTAGGAGAGAGACTGAACAAGGAATCTTATTACTGAAATTTAGTGAACCAAACATGCTGCTTGGTGAGCCTAAGCTTCAACAAATTGTGTTATGTGCAGATGTAAATTTGGTCCTTTTCACTCCTATTTTTAAATAGACTCATGCAGAGACAACTCAACCTCTGGTGTTACTAAGTGCAAACCTGTTGATAAAAGAACGGAGAAGCATTCAGGGCTCCAGAGAAGTCAAGGACACCCCAAACCTTACTTGCCTATTTAACAAACAGAACAAGCAAAATCAATCCAGAAAATCACCTAGCAAAATATTGTGAAGGGCATTTCATTCCCCACCTTGGCAGAAGTCAGTGATGTAGATGCCGTGAATATGACAGCTGTTCATTGTATCTAGAAACAGTTACAAAAATGCTGTCAGCACATTTTCATCTAAAAAAAGGCAGTTTTAGCAACAGCAATATATTTTAATACAACAAGCTACACTGTTTCAAACAGGGGATGCTTTGATCTAGAGAAATGAACATTTCATTTATCACTATATTAAACAATGTCCTCAGTAAACTTCTATGACTTTTCATCTTGCATGTTAGTTTTGGCATGTCATTTCACAGAATTTTGTAACTAGAACATAGGCAATCAAGTAAAAAGTAATAACAGAAATGAAAAAAAAATCTGTAAAAAGTATTCAAAAGGACTTTCAGAGTTCCATTCAGATCCTTTTAATGCACGTAGTACCTAGCTGCCATAATAACTATACCTGTATGCAGGTAGATAGGTAGCTATGTTTATAATGGTAGACATGTCTTCTACTACTGATTTTCCATCTCTTCCATCTCTTAAAAATTTAAACTGAATGAATCATCTATCAGGTTTAGGCCCTAAAAATAAACTTCTTGGAGAGGTTTATTCCACAAGGCATCAACTCCTGTATTTATAGTGATTCAAACTCTATCTGTTATAATTTTGTATATACTACACTTCCTGCTTCCTTCTGTTCAAATTCCTTAAGTTTGAACAGCCTGTTTTGTCTTCCCTGCCCCCCCACCCCCCACCCCACCCCCCTTTTTCTTATTTGGTTAAGTGTAATTGATATATACATTAACTTCTGCCTCAGAGGAAGAGTCCTTCACAAATTTCTTTGAATAAGGAGGAAATACGTCTCTTTTATGTGCATAAATGTAAGATATTCAGGAACCATCTTTCTTAGATTGTGAAATATAGAGTCTTCTCTTTTTCCCTTTCAAGGTAAAAAACACACTTATCTCCTATTAGCAGTGAGCCAAAAACCTATCCTGTTCTCATTGTGCTCACACATAATGCATTTTTAAGGTTTTCAATAATGATCTTAATAAACATGTCAGGGAATTAGTTGGTTGTGTAAGTGACTGTGATCAGGTCACTTAAAGGGTAACACAAAATTAGTGAGGCACTGGGAAAGGCTATTTAGAATATTTCAAAATATATAGGTTAAGATATTCAAGCAACCTTTTTAACTACATCCTTTGATGTAAATAGAAGGTCTCCCACTGACAGAAAAATGACAAGCCATCCACATATAATTCAATTTGGTTTGTATAATTTTACATGTTGTTTTATTTGGAATAAAAGACACAACTTTGCAGGACTTCTCATCAAGTCTCCTTTATTTGAATTTCTGTATTTTGGTAGTGCACAGCAGGATAAATATATGCAGCATTTCTTTTACTCTTTAAATAATGGAGACTGGCAGTTGACGGAAAAAAAGTATGTATTTATGACTAGTGCTTGGCGCTATTCCTTTAGCCAAGAAGGTCAGTGGGGTAGCAGAATTGCAGCTGATAACACCTGATTGTGATGACAATACCATGAACCCTTTCCTGGTTTCTGAGTCCACAAATTGCAACCAACTCTTACTGCCTATAACTGGAACTAAATTGATTTTTTTCAGACTCTGACAGTTTGGGGTTTTTGTTGTTGTTTTTTCTTTGTTTATTTGTTTGTTTGTTTTTTCACAGTCAAAATAAGATTCTTCAAATTACCTTTAATGTAATTTTTTTCCTAGTTTTAATTTAAAATATGCCATGTTGTCGATCAGAATAGAGGGTTAAATGTCACAAAGTATTTACATAGGAAAAATTTTGTGTGTTACATAGAGTTTTCTTATTCTAACCGGTATATTTTAATGTTCCAATGTACAGCAGAAACTCTGATCCTTGTACATGTGTGACTGTGGTTGCAGAAAAATAAAACAAGAGGCAAAACTGAGAAGACAGTGTGGGTTTGTTTGACAAACAGAAACAAAATAAAGCAAAGATAAGATCAAATGTATAAAACAAACAAACAAATAAATTATGGCCATGAACACAAAATACATTATAAACACAGATGATTATTTAACCTGTGTTTCTTTCCGCTCACAGCCTGAAGAGGATCTGTGTAGAACTGAAGATGGTTCAAAGATCAGTTAATTTGTGAGAATGAAAAGCCAAAGGCTAAAAAAATCTCCAAGAAATTAATGCTGAAATCCACATTTTGGTTTGTTCTGAGAAAAACAAACACACAAACAACAAACCACCACCGACAATCAAAAACCCCACCAAACAACACCCACTTTGAGAGATGCAAAATACTGACATTTTCAAGGTACAGCTTTCACTTCTCATGCTAAGCAGGGTCTGCTTACAGCTAACACTAAATAACCATTCTATATTAGACATTGTTTCTCTTAAGTCACAGAATGACAGCGGTAAAATAGAAGACTAATATGTTAAATATACTTTAGGTCTAACCTAGTCTTGCAATGGAAAATGAGTAATTTATAGATTTTTTTTGTTTTTTTAATAAATCATTTCACCACTTGGTTTCTTGGAGAAAACACAGTGTATTACTTGGCATAGGTGGTAGGATATTGTGCAATGCACAGCAGAGTTCATACTTTAGGTCCATTGCAATGTTTCAGCACAGCTTCACTGAGGTCAATGCTGCTGCAACAAATTACATTAGCCAAGGATCAGCTATTGAACTGAGCTGCAAATTTAGTGTGTAACATGCAGAGGCAGAAAAAAATGCCCTGCTCATAATGAAAAAAGAAGAAAGTTTTACATCTCTAGTCAAAAATACTTCTGAAACCAAAAAAATGCTACAGTTATTAATTTTGGTGACTCATGATTAATTTTTCACTAAGCCATCCTAGATATTTGTTTTAGGGGGTTTCAGTTCTAAACCAGTTCAGATACAAAATAAAACAGTTCAGTTCAGATACAAAACAAAACATCACTTAAGGGTCATGGAAGGGGCAATGTAACATAATGAACCACAGAAACAGAGAAATGAGCAGAGCTACCTGGGAGACCAAAAATACAACAAAAACCTTCCAGAATTCAATGCTGACAGAAAGGTTTGACATGAAGAAGAGAGGAAAAATAATACATTCTTTCCCTTCTATTTTTTTAATTAAAAAATAAATAAATAAATAAAAAATCACCCAGTAAAACGATCTAAAGCACCTAAGCAAAATCCCTCTTTCTGGTTCCAGTAATGTGAAAAGCACATAACTTTTCAAAGCAATAACAAGCCTTTTCCTCATCCAGGCTCCAGCATATGTCACTTTTTTCATATTTCAGAAGAAGGTACAAGAACCCTTCTAAAGGACACATGCAAAATAATCTAGAAGGGAAGTTCTTCTTAGAAAAATATATGTCATTTTTGAATGGTGCCCTTGCTGAAAAATGGTATAACTGAACCTTAAGTCTACTTTCACACATCATCTTTCAAAACATATATCAGACCATAAATGAAAAAATGTTAGTGTAGGGTATCAGTTAAGAAAAATATGTGAGGTTTTTGCACTACAGTTTCCTTTACAAATTGGTGAGTTTATGTCTGCCAGAAGATTATCTGCTATTTGGAGAACATATGTAGTATGACAGTTGTAAATTCTATCACATTTTTCTTCTTGAGTACTCATGGACAGGATGCTACATTTTAAAGAAATACTGCAAGACTAAAAATTTGAGGTCAATGGGTTTAGTTGGCTACAACTGAGTAGATTTTCTACATGTAATTAATTGGCTGATCCTTAGACAATAATCATCTGCTGTTTCCCTGTGACTATTCAATATATTTAGAATCATTCCCTAAAAGTTGAGATAGCAGTTGAAGAATCCATCCTGTGGCTCATGGATCTCAGATTCAGTCTGCCACAAGTCTTCACCTCCCTTGTTTTGCAAGGCAGTACTAAAATTTAGCTAATTCTGGCTGTTTCACCTATGTTGTTTTAATTATTTTGCAGACCTCTAGCCTGTCATGTTCCCTTTCAGAAAGCACAAGAATATCAGTGATGCACTGGGGCTATGGTGCTCCCTGTTTAGAAAGAGGCTTTTGAGTCCTTATCCCCCTGCTGCAGTTGTATCTATGGTGAAAGAGTGCTACGAAGGTGTCCTGATGCAAAGTAAATTTCTGCATCAGCCTTGAATGTGGCTCATAGTGTAGTGACTTTAAGGCAGAAATTCCCACCTTCATCACTGTTCAGTAGTGTACTACACATGCTCCTTCCTGCAGCTATGTCTTTCACTCAGTCCTTCTAGTCCCTCTAGATGTGGCTTAGGTGTTAGTGCATCCCAGGTTTACCTCATTTTTACAACAGTGTGTTCTTCCACATTTCAGTTTTCCTCACCTTCGGTACTATTTGTCACTTTACCCATTGCATTCACCAGTGTGAGGGAGATAACTAAGAAATAAAATTGAGAAATTAAGATAAAAGTCTGTCTCTCATGATTACCTCTAGCAAAACCAGGAAATTCTGTTCTAGAGGAATCTTCCTTGGCTGTTTTTATGTGTGTGTCTGCATTTGAAAATTATTGTAATGATTCCTTCTTTTTAAAAATTTTATTATTATTCATTTTAAGTGGAGTATGCAAAATCTCTCATTGTTCTATCCCAGAAACAAGCTTGATGTGCAAAAGCTGTTTTTGATGGCCACACATGAAAGGAGTAGAACTAATAGGTATTGTCAATATAAAACTACTAGTTTGATGTATGGTTTGCATTTTGGCTCATCAGTGGCATGGCATCACAAAACCAGGCTTCGGTTTTTTTTTCAATGACCTCTAAGATAACTGCTTTGGAAAAGGAAAAATGTATGTCTGTATCCACATCCAAAGATATTCCATAAAGCAGTGAGCATGGAACCTATTTCTGCCACAGGCACCACAAAACCCTGGAGTAAGTTGCTTCAAATCACTCCAAAAACCACCTAGATCCTTGCCAAGTGTGTTTGTCTTTATAGTTTAATTCTAGATTCAATTAACACAAAGAAAAGGCCATCAAAAGAACAGAGCCTATGTAATTTGCAAAAAGAATTTGCAATTGATGTATCATAAAAAAAAGAATTCAGTTATGTCTCTGGGAGGAATAGAAAGAACCAGAAGTTTTGACAGCTTGCACCTGCAATATGAATTTGTTGCATTTTTAGAAAAGCAAAATACTACATTATGTGTACACAAAGTGCATATCCCTTAGCTATGGTTCTCTTTTGAAACCTAGCTCCTGAACAATGCTGCCAAAAGAAACAGCTTTTGTGCTTTCAGACAGCCAACAACTTATAAAACCAGGCAGATGAATGATGTTATGTGCAAGGGATGAATAAAAATATCAAAGTTCTGAAGTTTCAAACAGGCTCTGCAGGCCAAGAAAACTGTATTAAAATTCACCCCATAGAAAATAAAAACACACAACACTGGGACCCATCTGAGCATTTAGTTGTGCTCCAGAAGATAAAGACTTGTGAATGTTCCTCATGCAGAATGATCACTCATTTTGCAGTCCAGTATCCTAACATTTTTAAAGCATGTTGCTACATCAGGTTTGTTTACTAACAATAAAGATGTGAGCCTACAACTTACAAAAGTTGAATGATGAATGGGTATCTATATTGTCATTTGAGAACAATAGTATTCAAAGCCATCCTCTAGAATTTTGCCTTTTAAATTTGGACAGAACCTTCTACCATTGATAGCAGAAGACTTTAATTTCATTCAAATTACAGACACAAGAATGGTTTTGATCACTCATGATTTAGAGAAATGTATTCAATACAAACAACACCAAAAAAGCTTGAGTTAGCACCTAAAAATTGAACTGCATGGATATAATTGTTTTGTGATATCTAGAGTTAAGACAGAGTACAACTTAAATAAAAAAAAATAAAATACATATTCTCTAGTTTATGTAAATAAAAGAAAGGAACCCACCATCAGTCAGCAAAGACACACTGGTTTTAAACATTGTCCCACCAGTAAAATGTACAGGTGAAGATTTTCCCTTTTCTAAGTAGTTGCGAGTTCAAATTGCTTCCACTGACGTGTATAAAATATAAATAATGGTACCATGACAAAAGATTTCAAGAGGAGTTAGATATATTTGTCAGATGTTATACAAATCCACAGCAAAATTCATTCTTTTCCTAGACTATGCCTGATTTCACTCAGAAACTACAAACAGACCATTAAAAAGGATAAGTAGAAAGACCATATACATGAAAAAGTCTCCTATGAGTTAGTTATGGATGAGAGTCATCTCACCTGATTTTATGCATCTGAAGTTTAAGATTCTGACAACAAGCTAGCCACCATAACTTGTCTTTGTGAGGCTTCTCCAAAGAAGTCATCTGACTTCTCTAGAATAGGATCGCGTATTCATTGGAGGTGCCTATTTCCCTTCTTGGACTAATTGCTAGTCTCAGGTGACTGCATCATAATTAATGCTTTACTTTTGGCTTATACTTGCATGGTTGAGTTTTCTGCCTGAGCAAGGAGTATCTCAGAGAAAGAGAAAAAAAGAGGTCACAAAGTGAATAACTGGAAGTGAAGATAAAAAAAGTGTGCTTTCACTAGTGTTTTGTTCTGTTTTGTTGTATTTTATTTTGTTTTAATGTGTCTTGCTTAGTGAAAATATATTTTCTTTTATTTTTCAGACTCTTTTAGGACAGAGTTGCTCTAATACAGAGTGATCCTGGTGGTAGTCCTCAATGTTACAATACACATTTTGGAAGAATGTAAGAACCTGGATCAGTCTCCGTCACCCAATCACATAAGTTCAGTTTGAATATATATTTAAGCTCTTTTGACCTTGCAGATGCTGCTATTGTGAACACTTTGTTTCCTTCATGCTTTTTTATTTGTGTTTCATTGTTTTCTGTTGAAGATCAGATTCTTAATCACGTTCTTTTGTCTGTCTTCACAGATATCCTAATGTGATTCTTTGATCCCTTTTGACATCCAAGCATAGGATAGGTGTAAATATTCCCTGATAAAGTACGAAGTTTTCAGGTATTTTTAGTACTGCTTAGACATAACCCAGAGTTTCCTAACATACATCTGGATCTGCTCTGTTTTTTGATTTTGCCGACAATATATTAATGCCTAGTAAATAGTCTACAGGGTCTCATGTATTCAGAGATATTCAGATGCCAAAATAACTTGCTGTTGTATCTTTGCCTTCCAAAAATCAGGATGATGAAACATACCGCTATGATGGGGTTTGCTATAACACTACTTTAAACATCAGTCATCTTGATAATAATCACAGTTATTAGCCATTAGAATAATTTCTTTAGTGATTTCTCTTCCTTCTAGTTAGTTAACTAGGATTGGATTTTTTTCTTGTGTATCTGTTCTAGCTCAACCCAAGGTTAAAGGTTGAGCTCAGAAATCATCCACTGAAATTCCTGAGTGGGGTCAGAGATAAGTGATTAAATTATAGATTTTGGCCTTAAAGTCTTCCTCTACATAAACTAACTCTTCTTATCTGATTGACACTAACATGTAACTGTTAAGTAGATTAGACTGCAATGACAGGACCACAGGATGTTAGGTGTTGGAAGGGACCTCTGGAGATCATTGGGTCCAACCCCACTGCCAGAGAAGGACCATAGAATCTAGCACAGGTTGCACATGAAGGCATCCAAATGAGTCTTGAAAGTCTCCAGAGAAATAGACTACACAACCTCTCTGGGGAGCCTGCTCTAGTGCTCTGTGACCCTCACAGTGAAGAAGTTCCTCCTCATGATGAGGTGGAACCTCCTGTGCTGTAGTTTCTATCCATTGCCCCTTGTCCTATCACAGGGTGCAACTGAGGAAAGCCTGTCCCCTTCCTCTTGACACCCAGACCTCAGATATTTATAAACATGTATTAAATCCCCTCTCAGTCTTTTTTTCTCCAAACTAAAAAGCCCCAGGTCTCTCAGCCTCTCCTCACAGAGCACATGCTCCAGTCCCTCAATCATCTTTGTAGCCTTCCATTGGACTCTCTCAATTAGATCACTGACCCTCGTGAACTGGGGGATCCAAAACTGGAGGCATTATTACAGGTGAGGTCTCACCAGGGCACAGTAGAGGGCGAGGAGAACCTTCCATGACCTGCTGGACATACTCCTCTTAATGCACCCCAGGATACCATTGGCCCTCTTGGCTACAAGGGTACATTGCTGTCCCATGGATAACTTGTTATCCACCAGGACTCCCAGGTCCCTCTCCATGGGGCTGCTCTCCAGCAGATCACCTCCTAACTTGTACTGGTGCAGTTTATTATTCCTTCTGAGATTCAAGACTCTGCACTTATCCTTGTTGAACCTCATTAGATTCCTCTCTGCCCAGCTCTCTAGTCTGTCCAAGACTTGCTGAATGGCCTCATAGCCTTCAGGTGTATCAGCCAAGCCTCCCAGTTTGGTATTGTCAGCAAACTTACTGAGCATGCACTCTATCCTCTCACCAATGTCACTGATGAAGATGATGAACAGAACTGGACCCAGCACTGATCCCTGGGGGACTCAAGTAGTTACATCTCTCCAGCTGGACTTGGTGCCATTGACCATCACTCTTTGGACTCTATTGTGTAACCAGTTCCTAATACATCTATTATGGAAGTATATGTATTGCCATCAGTAAGAGGTGGTATTAGTTAGGCTTAATTTCCATTTTTCTGCTGCCCATCTAATCAATATTTTACAATGGAAAAATTAAACAGAAAATTATGCAGAATAAAACTTTTGGAAAGTACCTGATTTATAAAAATTGTAGTTTTCCTTTTAATCTAAAGCATTGTTTCCCTTTTCTGTTACTTTTGTTTCTTTGGGAACTGCAGGCACCTGTAGCTATGCATTGACTTGGTAGATATAAAAGATTTCCACATATAAATGGACTTGGTGTGCAAGTTTGTTTTCAAAAGCATTCATTGGTGCAGCTTTCTCCTTAGGGCTTTGGGTTCTGCTTTCATTGCAATCAGTGACAAAAGCCCTCTTCACTGAAAGGAGAAAGTTTGAAAATGTTGAAAACTAGATAATCAAACTGATCTACACACCACACTTCACTTTGTGTGTGCAGTTTGCTCAAAACTACTTAAATAACAATATCAAATGCTGACTCTTGAATGCACTGGAATTCTTCCCATGTGAGTTCAAGTTACAGCCTTCTCAGCTGATAGAGGCTCTGAACATATAAGCATTTTATATAAATGCACATGGTTTCAATGATGCTAAACTTATTAGTTTGTTGTTTTTTGTTTTCTTCACTTTTTTAAGTCATACCCCTGAAGACTGAATGGCAGCCAGGCATAGCCACATCTAGAAATATTGCTGAGTAAACTGAATTAAATCTAGTGTAAAACTGAATAAATCATTTATAATGAAAGGAGAAATAAACAAAATTAATTAAAAATCTGTTTGTTTGGTTTGAATATCTTTCTGTCAGACTCTGAAGGTAATTTTGTTCGCAAGAAATACCAACATGTGGTCACTCTGTTTCCATGTTATAATGCTAAGATGAATAGCACCTTTCATAACAGAGTCCTCAATAACCTCTGGACTTGATCCTGAAAACACTTTGCATGTAGTTATGTTGGCTTCAGCTGTACTACTTCAGGGTGGGTTTCACTCACTTAACATTAGACATTTAGAAGCAGACATGTAGGCTCCCTCTGCAGTTAAAGGAATGATATAGAAAGCACTAAGGAAGAAGCATGTTCCATATTTGAAGTGATGGGATGCATCATCATCATAGATGGAGTTTGACATCAATTGCTATAGACTGCATAAAGAGACTCTAAGATTAGAAACCTAGATTTTAGGAAATATGTTTATTTGAATATTTGAATGCATGTATTTTTAATGAGTGCTGTCTGGGGTGTGTACACCAGTTAACTGAACTACTTGTAGAGAGAACCAGTCAGTGCAATATTCATTACTTTATTCAGTGTAAAGCATATGGTGGTAACAACTGATGTCCCCTTTGACTAGAAAGGCCATAGTCTAAAGGCTGTAGAGATGCTCACAGTACAATCAAACCTGGATGCAGAGATGATGTAATTTGGAGTGATACGCAAGAAAGACTCACTTCATCACATGGACCAGAACCACAGTAATAGGGTGAGTGGGCTACAACTCCCACAGAAACCAGTTCAATCTATACCTGATCACAGGAGCAAATTGGACTCCTGTAAAAAGCACCATTCAATTGTGAAGCAGAAATGAAGACAAGAAAATAGTACTGGTGTTTTCCCAACAGCTCCCCATAAAACACCCTTCCAATTCAAAATATCTCTCTGCACATTGTCGACATGCTCAACATACACTGATGTGTACTGCAGGGACTTTGCTAAACTTTTGGAATTTGGTTTCCATTCATTGTGCATTAGGTGTCTCACAAACCTCTTTCGGCTAGGCTAGGTTCCTTGTACAGAGAAACACAGACATTAGAAAAAAGTTCTATACAGAAAGAGTGATTGCCCATTGGAACGGGCTGCCTGGGGAGGTGGTGGAGTCGCCATCACTGGAGGTTTTCAGGATGTGGTCGTTTGAGGCTGTGCCTTTAAGAACAAACACTGCTGGAACACACTGGCTAATGTTTTTGGTACTAGAACCAAAACATTCTGATATTCTAAACGAATTTCATTGGTTGATAAACAAAAATTCAGCTTTAGATTGTGAAGCGGTTGGAAAATTTTCTCCTCAGTTCAGTTCGGTTTGGGAGTTGGGGGAGTTTGGTGTTTCAGCCTGTTCTCCCTGCCTGCTTCTTCTGCGAACTGCTGGACTTGGCCTTCAGATAAGCAAACACTAATCCTGCATGGGCTTTTGAAGCTTGCTAACAACTCTTTTCCTTAGTAACTTGCCTTTCTCTCTCTCTAACCCCTTTTTGGGGAAAAAGGGAGGTAAGGGGGGGAGAGAGGGGGTTCCAAAGAGGGGATCCCTCCCTGAGGGAGGGATTTTTGTTGTGTTATTTGTCTTTGCTGTGTATTTCTGTGTATATATTGTAAATACCTGTATATATTGTGTTATATATAACCTGCTTTCCATATATGCTTGTAAATATATAGCTTTTGCTCTTCGACTGAGTTAGCTGTGGTTTCTTACTCTGTGGAGGAGGGAGAGCTAAGCCCTCTCTCAACCTACCACATTTATTGGCTGCCCAACTCGGGGTTTGCTGACAAATTAGTTTGATTTATTGCTTGCTTAAGTCGAACGAGCAAACATGAAGGTGTTTTGGCTTTTTGAGCGTCTGTTCTTCTCGGTCTTTGGTGTATTGATCTACAAGTATTGCCTGGGTATGATTATCGATAAGATAGGTAAATATATAATGCAAAAATTATATTTGTGGTTTAAGTACAAGATTCGGCTTCTGTATGATCAGTGCCTGGAATTCTTTTATGTTAAAAAGTACAGGAATGTTACATCTAGCACACTCCCTATTGAGATAAAAGAGTTTAAGATTCCGCTCGGTGAAAGGGTAATTTTAAGTGATGGCTGGGATCCAAAGCTGATTTTCTCGATGTGTGTAGTCCTGCTGATGATGATAATTAATGTGTATTTGTTGGTAGCACTGTACCGGGAGAAAAAAGTGTCCAAGGCATGTTTTGTTATAAAACGGAGGGTTAAGAGACGAAAACGCCACCCTAGCTCTGTTTCAGGAACATCCAGTGAGGATGATAATGGAGAATCTGTGTCAGTTAAAGATAAAGCTAAAAAGTCAATCGGCAAGGCAGCTCTGAATAGCACTGCTAATGATTCTGGCAAGCAGCCAGGGGCTGCAGTTGCCCCAAACATGGCGGCTCCCGTGTCCCCAGCAGCCACCATTAACGAGGCAAAGTCATTTCCTCCTTCTTCCATGGCAGGAGCGGAAGTGTCCTCCAAAGCAGCTAATCTGTCTCAAAGCTTATCAGCTTCTGATAATAAGGCAGCTGGAAACCCAAACACAGCTCCAGTAAAGCAAGTAGCAGTTTTAACAACAAGGAAGGGTAAGACTAAAGCTGATTCAGGAGCTGACGGGGATGCACAGCAAGGTTCTTCTGCTGGGGAGGAAGAGAAAATCTGTCTTAAAAATATAGCTGAGTTATTGAGATCATCAGAGGATCGAGATGCATCTCTTGGTAGGACAGCAGCTAGTGGTGGTGCCTCTCAGCTTAAAGGGATCCTTGAGAGAGTGACAGAAAGGTTGTTTGGACCACAAGTTGAGGAAGAGGAGGCAGAAGAGCAACAAGATGACATAACCGACTGCTCTTCACCCCGGGAGGAGCTTAGAAATGTAAGAAAAGACTATCTCAGAGCAGATAAGGAGCCAGTTCTCGCTTGGCTTGGTAGATGTTATGATACAGGTGCTCCAGCTCTAATGGTTGGAGACAAGTCAGCAGCCCAGCTAGGAACTCTCTCAAAGGATAATGGAATAGATAGACATCTAGGCAAGGCTCTCGGTAAGGTTAATCTGTGGATACGCCTTCTAATGGCAGTTCTCATGAGATACCCTTCCCGAGATGATCTTCCATGGAATCCTAAGCCCTGGACTACCATAGATGAGGGAATCAAGCGTCTGAGAGAATTTGCTGTTAGAGAGGTACTCTATGGTGAACATGAATCTCTGAATCCTGATGATGTTCCTGTAGGAAATGGTCTTACTAAAAAGCTCATCAAGCTTGCTCCTTCTAATTATGCAAACATTCTGGCAAGCAGAATTGTAGCAAGAAATTATGGTGGAGCTCCTCTTACGGTTGGCCAATTCACTGATCAATTGAGACAATTGGATGATAGCATGACACGTGTTTCTTTGGTTTCAGCCATTGAAACTCTGTCTGGAAAACTGGAGAATTGCATGAAAGAGCTGAAGGATGAATTTAAAAACACCATCTCCCAATTGGCACAAAGAGATGATTCCAATTCTTCCTCCAGGTGGGTACAGGTTTCATCTGTGAGGAATAGACATCCTCCAAGGAGGTCATTCCAAAACAGATCAAACCAAAACAGACCACCAAGGCAGTCACGTAGGACTATTTGGATTACCCTGCGTGATCAGTTTGGTGAGAACATGAACAGGTGGGATGGTCAACCAACTTCTAATCTTTTCAGGAGACTGAGAGAACTGCAAAGTGGCAGAACCCGAGGTAGCAATACCAGAAGGGTAGCTGTTACTTCTACAGTTCCCCAGGACAACTCTAGTAGCTCCAACAGTGGCTCCAGTTCTAACACTGCACAGTGTGCTCGTTGCACCTGTGGACATGTTCCCCATAACTAGGGGTGCCCTGCCTCCCGCCAGGGGGAGGAGAGGGGTAATACAGATAACAGAATCTATTGGGATGTGTACATCCAGTGGCCTGGCACTTCACACTTTCAGAAGTACAGGGCCTTGGTTGACACAGGAGCTCAGTGCACCATATTGCCATCAAATTATCAAGGATCAGAGTCCATAACTATTCTGGGAGTCACTGGTGGATCTCAAGAGTTAAGTAAAGTGGAGGTTAATATAAGCTTAACTGGTAAACAATGGAAAAAGCATACAGTTGTGACCGGACCTGATGCACCTTGTATTTTGGGAATTGATTTTCTGAGAGAAGGGCGTTTCAAAGACCCTAAAGGTTACAAATGGGCTTTTGGAGTAGCTTCTGTAGAAATTGATGGACAAAAACTGAAGCTGTCTGCTAGACCTGAGCTTTCTGATGAATCTGCAGTTGTGGGACAACACAAGATTCAGGACGTTAAGTTGCCGGTTGCTTCTCGGACTGTGCATCACAGACAATACAGAACCAACCGTGACTCTTTGTTGCCCATTCAGAATCTGATTCGTCAGTTGGAGAGTCAGAAAGTCATCAGCAAAACTCATTCACCTTTCAACAGTCCAGTGTGGCCTGTGCGAAAGCCGAATGGAGACTGGCGTCTGACAGTGGACTACCGAGCCCTGAATGAAGTAACTCCGCCTATGAGTGCAGCAGTACCAGACATGATGGAACTCCAGTATGAGCTGGAATCCAAAGAGGCCAAATGGTATGCTACCATAGACATTGCTAATGCCTTCTTCTCTATTCCCATAGCAGAGGAATGCAGGCCTCAGTTTGCTTTCACCTGGAGAGGAATCCAGTACACTTTCAACAGACTGCCGATGGGCTGGATCCACAGCTCCAGCATCTGTCATGCAGTAATCCATGATGCTCTGGAGGAAGGTGGTGCTCCAGAACACATCCAGTTCATCGATGATATCATCGTCTGGGGTAAAACTGCTGAGGAAGTCTTCGAGAAAGGTAACAAAATCATGGACATTCTCCTGAATGCAGGTTTTGCCATCAAGAGAGACAAAGTGAAAGGTCCTACCACAGAGATCCAGTTTCTGGGAGTGCAGTGGCAGGACGGACGCCGACACATTCCAGTGGATGTGGTAAATAGAGTCTCTACCATGGCAAATCCCACGAACAAGCAAGAAACTCTACGTTTCTTAGGGATAGTGGGATTTTGGAGACTACACATTCCTGGATACAGTCAGATTGTGAAACCTCTGTATGATGTGACTCGAAAGAGGAACAGTTTCCACTGGGGACCTGAACAACAAGCAGCCTTTGACCAGATAAAGCAAGAAGTAGTCCAAGCAGTGGGTCTGGGACCTGTGCGAGATGGTCCAGACATTAAGAACATTTTGTACACGGCTGCAGGTGACAATGGTCCAACCTGGTGCTTGTGGCAAAAAGCTCCAGGTGAGACACGTGGACGACCTCTTGGTTTCTGGAGTCGAGGTTACAGAGGTTCAGAGGCTAATTACACTCCAACAGAGAAAGAGATTCTAGCTGCCTATGAAGGAGTGAAAGCAGCTTCTGAAGTAATTGGAACTGAGTCACAACTTCTCTTAGCTCCCAGATTGCCAGTTTTGAATTGGATGTTCAAAGGCAAAGGTTCCACACCACATCATGCCACAGATTCCACCTGGTCTAAGTGGATGGCCCTGATAACACAGAGAGCTCGAATGGGAAATCTTGAAAGACCTGGTCTGGTGGAGGTGATCTCAAGTTGGCCTGAAGATACCAACTGTGCTAAACCTCCAGAGGAGAGAGTAACTCGTGCTGAGGAAGCTCCTCCTTACAATGACCTTTCTGATGATGAAAAGAAATATGCTTTGTTCACAGACGGTTCCTGTTGTCTCGTCGGGAACAAGCGAAGGTGGAAGTCTGCCGTGTGGAGTCCAACACGCCGAGTTGCAGAGGCGAAGGATGGAGAAGGAGAATCCAGTCAGTTTGCAGAGGTAAAAGCTGTCCAGCTAGCTCTCGACGTGGCTGAACGTGAGAGATGGCCAAAGCTTTATCTCTACACCGACTCATGGATGGTAGCCAATGCTCTATGGGGTTGGCTAAAGAACTGGAAAAAGAATGGCTGGCAGAGGAAAGGAAAACCCATCTGGGCAGCTGAACTGTGGCAAGACATTGCTGATCGAATCGAGAGAATTCCAGTGAAAGTGAGACACATTGATGCTCACATTCCCAAGAGCAAAGCTACTGAGGAACAGCAGCACAACCATCAGGCAGATCTAGCTGCAAGAGTTTCTCAAGTAGACAAGGACTCTGAACTTGATCTCGACTGGAAACACCGAGGTGAGATATTCTTAGCTCGGTGGGCTCACGATTCGTCAGGACATCAAGGCAGAGATGCAACATACCAATGGGCTCGTGACAGATCCATAGACATTTCCATGGATGCCATCACACAAGTCATCCATGACTGTGACATTTGTGCTGCTATTAAGCAGGCAAAGAGAATTAAGCCCTTGTGGTATGGTGACAGATGGTCCAAATACAGGTATGGTGAAGCTTGGCAGATTGACTACATCACTCTACCACGTTCTCGTTCTGGTAAGCAGTACGTGCTTACTATGGTAGAGGCAAACACTGGATGGCTGGAAACTTACGCAGTCCCACATGCAACTGCACGCAACACCATTCTCGGTCTGGAGAGACAGATCCTGTGGAGACACGGAACTCCAGAGAGGATTGAGTCAGACAACGGAACTCACTTCAAGAACAACCTTGTAAAGAGCTGGGCAAAAGAGCACGGTATTGAGTGGATTTTCCATATTCCTTGCTATGCACCAGCTGCAGGGAAGATTGAACGCTACAACGGTTTGTTGAAGACCACTCTCAAAGCCATGGGAGGTGGATCTTTGAAAAACTGGGAGAAACATTTAGCACAAGCAACCTGGCTGGTGAACAGTAGAGGTTCAGTGAACCGAGCTGGACCTGCACATTCTGATCTGCTACAGAAAGTAGAAGGTGATAGAGTTCCTGTTGTTAGGGAAAAGAATCTGTTAGGTAAAACTGTTTGGGTATTTTCGCCCTCAGGAGAGGCTAAACCTGTCCGAGGGGTGGTTTCAGCAGAAGGTCCGGGTCACACTTATTGGGTAATGCAAGAGAATGGTGAAATTCAGTGTATTCCACAAAGAGATTTAACTTTAGCTGAGAGAGTTTAATTTCAGAATGTTGTACAGCTACAGCGCGTCCAAAGGAAAGAGTCCCTGAGGAATCTACGGTGCACGAACCCTGAGAACCCTGAGAGCCCTGAGTCAACTGAGAGTCCCTGAGTCCCTGTTTCCCTTTTTCTTCGCTTCGTCTGCGGAGAGACAAACTGTTTTCCATTTTCTTGATTTTGGATTTTCTTGGACTTCTGAATCATCTACATCTGAGTATAGCCGGAATGGACGATGAACTTAACTTACGAACTGTAAATATTGTTCTGGATTGGATGGACAGTACGAACAGCCAATGAAATTGTTTAGAAAGGGGTGGACTGTGGTCGTTTGAGGCTGTGCCTTTAAGAACAAACACTGCTGGAACACACTGGCTAATGTTTTTGGTACTAGAACCAAAACATTCTGATATTCTAAACGAATTTCATTGGTTGATAAACAAAAATTCAGCTTTAGATTGTGAAGCGGTTGGAAAATTTTCTCCTCAGTTCAGTTCGGTTTGGGAGTTGGGGGAGTTTGGTGTTTCAGCCTGTTCTCCCTGCCTGCTTCTTCTGCGAACTGCTGGACTTGGCCTTCAGATAAGCAAACACTAATCCTGCATGGGCTTTTGAAGCTTGCTAACAACTCTTTTCCTTAGTAACTTGCCTTTCTCTCTCTCTAACCCCTTTTTGGGGAAAAAGGGAGGTAAGGGGGGGAGAGAGGGGGTTCCAAAGAGGGGATCCCTCCCTGAGGGAGGGATTTTTGTTGTGTTATTTGTCTTTGCTGTGTATTTCTGTGTATATATTGTAAATACCTGTATATATTGTGTTATATATAACCTGCTTTCCATATATGCTTGTAAATATATAGCTTTTGCTCTTCGACTGAGTTAGCTGTGGTTTCTTACTCTGTGGAGGAGGGAGAGCTAAGCCCTCTCTCAACCTACCACACAGGAGAAGACTTGATGGGGTGCTTGGTGCCGTGGGTTAGTTGTTTGGGCAGTGTTGGATTGGTTGATGGGTTGGACGCGATGATCTTGAAGGTCTCTTCCAACCTGGTTTATTCTATGTATTCTATTCTATTCTATTCTATGTTTCCTTCCAGTGCTCCCCAAATCCACAACTTCCATGAGCATATGGCCATCTGCATTAGAAATGATGGAGTGATCTTCAAGCTCAAAGTCCATTTTCTTCAAACCTCTTGCACAGGTATTTCATGAATTAATTAAAACAAAAATGCTAACACAGAACAGAAGGAGCATGAAGACAAGAGTCCTATACTAAGTTATTGTTTTCAGCCCTCTGACAGAGCTGACAACTCCCATCTTCCAGACAATTTTTTTACTTACTTGGCCAGTAGTATATTTTCATAAGCTACTAACAATAATCCATTCTCACAGAAGAATATATAACAAGCTTAATGTTTATACTTTAAGGAAGACAATCTCTTAATACAATCAAAATAGTGATTTATTGAGGACAGTGAACATAAGCCCACATAATGTATGATGTAAATCATTAAATCATGTGGTTCCATTTAACACTATTTTGCTTGCAAAGTGATCACCTAGAGCTAAGGTTTGCCCTAAGTAGGGTAGGAAGGAAAAATAGCCAAGAATAAATAATAAATAAGTTGTGTTTTGGACAAAGCTGTCTTTCAGAGCCAGAAAGGACATTTCTCTCTATAGAAGTATTGCTTGGATGTTTGTCTTCTGTTAACCACAAGTACATACTTTCACTAGAAAAAAGTGTCTTTCAGGCATTCACAAAGATTTGTTCATACTAAGGAAAAACAGAACTAGATATCCTGTGTTCTGAGATAAGAAAATATATGGAACCATTTCTTGTAAAAGCACTCATGTTTTATTAACATGGGGAGGGTATTGATTTTTTAATTTTTTTTTTTATTATTATTATTGCTACAGCCACTGCTGAGAGGAACTGGAGTTCTCTGGACACAGCTCAAACATGATTTTATTCTTATCCTTCCCTGTTTGGTTCTACAGCCAATAAATCAGTGCAGAAGGAATTTCCATTCAGTGAGTGCAGGATAATGCCTTAAATCAAGTAGTTCATCCACTGGTTTTTGGAAATAGAAACAGGAGGTAGAAAATCCCTTCCTTAGAAATATGGAAGTATATTTTTTACAAAGCAGGAAAATTAGCTTCTGTTAATTTTCCATGAAAATTGTTGTCTGACTCATAAAATACATAGAATTGTTGGCCCTCAATAGTTTCTTTTCTTTATTAAGACACATATGGCAATGCAAAAATCTTTTTTGTTGTCATACTCTTTATTTTATACAGACTGAATTCATGTCCCAGCCATGATCTGTAGACAAAGTTTTTATTCTTCTTATCATATTTGGGCCAATATTACACATGAACTGAAGTCAGTGGAAATTTTAGGTGCTTTATGAGACAGTGAAGTCTTGAAAGCATGGGGACTAAACAATGACAAATAGTCCCTGAGATGAGATATTGCTTAATTTGTATTTAACTCTGCAGCATGTTGAATAAAATTAGACATTGTGAACTCCAGTTGGAACTTGAACACTTTCAGTAATACAGGATCAGATCCTTTAAGACTAAGTTCTGACTTTGTAGTAACTGAATTTTAGTAACTCTGACATACATACACACACACACACACACACACACACACATATATATATATAGTCCAGGATTGATCAGTGCAGGTCCCATTCTTGTCGGTGGAAATACGCCTGCTGTCCTCAGATCCAAATTCTTGGACAGTATTTGAGTCTGAATTTGACTGGATTTCAAGTGTGGAACATAGCCTGCCAACATGCTTGCACAGTAATTGTAGGATCTTAGTATCTAGTCCTACCCAAGGAGGCACAAGCACATCACCAATACATCACTTGAGATTGACTGGATGGGGTAGTTTCTGTCCCTAGCTGATTGTTCCCCACCTCATCCTCACAAAGGGTTCCCCGCTTGTGGATGAGTAGCTTCACTGCACATGCAAGCAGCTTCTTCACTGCTCCAGTCTTCCATACAGAAGATGAAAACAGATCAGTTCTGTGATTCAAAGGCTTGGTGTAACATACCTGGTACAGAAGTTGCCCCACGTTTGACACTTTTGTGTCTTTTACTGGGAGTGGAGGCAGGGGCAGATGGCTGGGAATAAGCACGACAGGACTTCAAGCCAGCCGGGTTTGCAAGTCAACACCCAGCTTCTTCGTCTTGTCAGTAGAGAGTGGGAGGTTCCTTTGAAAATTTCCAGAGTTAAAGGATCTTTTCATGAAGGATCTCAAAGACATCAAACAGATAACTGTTCAATTGCTCAATTTGATTTGGGCTTACATTTAGAAAACAGTCTCTTTTCCTAAGAGATTTAAGCAAGAACATTGCACAGCGCACAGGTATTTCTATCATTACTTACAGAAGGAATAATAGTGCTCAGCAGAAAGGTAAATGCCTACAGTGTGGTAGCATGCTGCTGTCTCATGTCTCTCCCACAGCTTTTACTAAAAGACCATCTATCTGCTTTGATAATTTATCTCAGATTAAAATAGTTTTCTCTGAAATATGCCAGTTTGGCATTAGAGTATCTGGACAGTGTTCAGACTTATGATCAAGCCAAAAAGGAAGGGTACAGAAAGTAAAAAAAACAGCTCACCATCCTTCCTAATTTTAGTTATTTCTTAATGATCTGTTTGATTATTTTGTTCATGTTTGTATGATTTCTTGATGAGAAAAGAAAAATGCAGATATCTGATGTTCAGCTTGTGCTCTTTTATGAAGCACTCAGCTTTATGGGAAATCAGAACAGTTGCCTAGGGTCCCAGGGTACTGGATGTGGGATTCAATCTTAAGGGATCCTCAAATTAACTGAAAAAGACAAAACAAACAAACAAAACAAAACAAAGCAAAATAATTTTAAAACCCCACAAACAACAAAAGAAACCACAAACGAGACTTTTCACATTTGTGTTTATGAGAACCCATGAATATTTCTTCTACCACATAGTCAGTTTTCTTTCTGCAAGAAAAATGATGTCATTATCAATACCATCACTATAATCATCATATTTTCAGAACATTGAAACAAATCCTTCTCTTTCTGTTACAACTTCAGACAATTTGGAAGAAATTTCTGTAATTTTGGGGGAATTTCAAATATCATGTAACATGCAAATCCTGACCAAAGAGGTCACTCAAAGAGGCAGCATTAAAGCAGACACTGAGAAAGGTAAGACTCCTTCCAATCTCCCAGGAAAACTCTGCTTATCTGCTCTTGAGATTTTCTGAATGGTGGTTTAAAATACAATGCCAAAGAATGCATGAACTGATCATTTATAATGACAATGTGCAGATGGTGAATGTCACCTCATCCCACATCCACGACATGACCTTGTGTAACTTTGTTTTACAGCCACACTAACAAGAAATATAAAAGACATTTTCATTCAGTGCTGTCTGCACAGAAATGTTACTTTCTCAGTTCTCATTCAACAGCCACAAGAGGGCATCTCTTTCTTCCACTTCAGCAAATGAAGAGCTTAATTATTTCACAAATTCGTTTGTATAATTCTTGAAAGATGAATCGTCTGCTATTTATTCCATAAAACAAATAAACCCAAAAGTACACAACAATTAAACAAAACAAACAAGCAAAAACACCCCACCCATGTGTTCTCATGATTTTCAAGAAGAAATGTAGCAACTAAAATAAAGCCATTGTCATTTCCAAATCTATTTCTTTTAGATTTCAGACAGCAGTCTTGTTTCACAAATGAGAAAAAGTAGACATTCATACTGATTTCACTTTCATAGGAGTCTGAAACATGTCTAGTACATGAGGCTAGAAGTACTTTTCAGCATGTTTTCTTTTTTTTACCCAGATCCGTGTTTTTGGAGTACCTCAAAGACCAATTCTGTTCGTCAAATGAATGTGTAAGAAGTCAAGGGGGATTTACTTCCATCAACATGCTCCCCTTTTTCTTTCAGAAAGTGGTTAACAGCAGACTGCGATGTTCATTGAGTATTTAGGTATAAGGTATAGTGCGAGAATCATTCTACAGGAATTTAAAACACAAACTGGTCTCTAATCTTCATCATGCTGTTTACAATGACACTTTTATTAAACAATGTCATCCAAGGACTACAGTGATGTAATGTTTTACTGATCATAATGGAATGAATGATATTTGAAATCAGGAATAAACTCCACTTTTGAAGACTTTACACAGCAGAAGTCAATGGCAACTAGGAAACAACTTCTCTTCAAATTCCTCCATTTATTTTGTGGGAATTTAAGACATGTGTAGACAAGTAGAGTCTCACGTATCTGTGTGTGCAGGGCTTATAAAAATGTCATGAACTTGGTACTATAGTAACATACAATTTAAAAAGAAGTGTATTAAAATAAAAGAAAAAATAGTGTAAAGTTGTCTTCTGGTGAACTGAGGAATAAAAAAAAATGAACAAAACAAAACCCAACCCAACAACAACAACAACAAAAAACCCCAAACATTTAGTTCCTATCCTATATACCCAGAACACCCATCTGACTTCTTTGTGAATGGTAGGTGAAGATGAAGTTCTACTGAGGTGAGTAACATGGTGGAAACTCCAATATATGTTATCTCTAGACTTCTTTGGTTCTGCTGCTATTCCATATGAGTAACAGTCACGGTCTGTTCTGTAACCAAGTCTCCAGCTGAATGACTTTCAATCTGAGCTCCTCACTAAGGGAAGCACAGTTTTTAAAAGTACGCCAGTGTGTCCTGTCTGGAAGTGTCTGACGTTATCTGTGCCACGAGCTGAGTGTCTTTCAGCCTGCGGGCAGAAAGGCTTTTCCTCAGGCAGCCACAGAAGGAAATACATTAGAGAAAAGGGTTTGGTGTGGGAGTGGGTTGGTCCAAGAGAGAAATTCTCTTTTAGGAAGTGGTCTGCAGCATGCAAAAGCTGGAGAACCACTGAAGTAGCACATTCCATGGTCAAAACAAATAAATGCAAAAAGGGTTGTATCACTGGCAGCTACAATTTTGCATGTGGGCTATTCTTAACTGTGCACCAACCCCTAGCCCTGGGCCACGTCCCAGCTGCCCCCTTCTTATCAGTTAAGTGTGAAGAACTGGCTGATTTATTTTTTTTCCTCCCAGTTTACCAGCCAGTGACCTGCAGTTCAGCCACAGTCTGTCACGGAAATATGTAAGTGGACCAGAACCTGTACAGAGTGCGCACAGTATTATGTTGGGATGCCCCTGTGTGAACTCACAGGTGTGTGATCTAGCAGAGGAGAGGTTTGTGGATCAGGGGAAAGTACATGAGCACAGGTTCCCTGGGTGGCCGGTCTCATCAGGGTGAGCAGATTGTTCCACAGTCTGTCTGTGCACTTCGCTGCTTTTCACAGAGTTTACGCGTCTTGGTGGCCGGGGCTGTGACCTACGCCGGGAGCAGCAGCAGTGGGTGTGTATCTGAGCTGACACACGCTCATGAAGCAGCCCATTTGCTGGAGGGGTGTGCCTGTGCGCGCGAGGGAGTGGAAAGGGGTGGCGGGGATGGAGGAAGGGAAGCCAGGGGAAACTCTGACACTCCGCGCAGAAGGAGCGAGACCCTCCGCCGCTGCCGCCGCCGGGGAGGAGCCCGCCTCGCTCGCAACGCCTCCAAAACCCCGGCCACCGGCACCGGCCACGCACCAGCCTCTACTCGCGCAGCGCCGCCTCTCAGGCTCCCCGGCAGGTACCAGGCAGCCCCTCGGGGCCCCCACAGCTTTGCTCCGCTCCACTGCGCGCTGGAGCTTTCCTACCGCCGCGGGAAGGAATGTTTGTGGGAGGGTGGTGTGTGTGGAAAAGTGCATGGGATCCTCTCTCCTTGTCCCGAACATTCTGCTCCCCTCTGCCTCACCAGCAGCCGGGGCTGCGGCGGAGCGGATGTCGGAGCCCGGCACCTGGCAGCGGTCCCCGGGCCACCTGCCTGGCTGTCACAGAGGTGCAGAGGTGCTCGGGCTTGGGAAAACCTCTGGGCTCTACATCGGGAGCCTAGCAGATGTGGGTTTGGGGACCTAGGAGTGAGGAGGCGACAGTTTTGACAAGGAGGGTCTAAAGGCTGGGGAGGTGGGAGTCGTGCAGGCGAATGGAGAGGTGTTTCGGTCCTTCAGGTCTGGCACCCCTGCGCTTGCTTCCGCTTTACAGAGGTGTCTCGGGGCGATGGGAAGGGCGGCGTGGGCATGAGCCCACGTTCATCAGCAAAACTGTTGCGTCTGGAGCAGTGGCAGAATTCCTTCCTTTCCACACAGTCGTCCAGCATTAACACGAGCGCAACTCTGAACATGTCCATCACTAGGAATTGCAGAGCACCTGGTTGGCCTGGGGTGCTCACTGACATGAGATTATTTGTCTCTTCACACTGACAACCTCTACTTTGCTTTGTGCAATAACAGAGGGTGGTAAAGCTCTTTGTTTTGCAGTGCATGTTACAAAATGAAAGTTGTTGCTTCTAGAAGGGAAACATTCCTGAGGACGTTAGGTAATTAGTGGCTGTATATTGAAGAAGCACACAGCAGCCACCTATCTTTCCCTCTGCTTCACTTCACTTTGAAATGAGAAAATTTGTCCAAGAACAGTAGAGATCAATGGGGCAGCAGGTCTGGCCATGACGAGAGAGCACTTTGCTGAGAAAGCAGTGACTGAACACCTCATCTGTGGCTCTGACAGAGGCCATAAAGATGTGGGCAAGAAATATATATATATATGTGTATATACTTTTTTTCCCCCCAAACCCATACTAGTATAGTTGATGTGATTTTAGTCTTTTCTTTTTCATTTGTTTAGTTTGTTATGTGCTTGATGCAGAAAAGTGTTGTCATATAGTTGATCTATTTACCTCAAGCATTGCTCCTCATTTTCTGCAAGGTATGTAAGGATCAAGATAGAAAGATGGGTGTCTAAAAAAAGCTCTCTAAAAAGGAATTGGGATATTTTTATCCAAATTGTAACTTTAATGTGAAACACAGGTACCTGAATTCTGCAGGTGTCACACCTTTTTTTCTTAAAGTTTCCAAAACAAGTCCTGCTCTGAGGTGCTTCATAGATCAAAACATTGAAGACTTGATCAGGTTGAACAGCTTGGTCTCACTTCTATTTGAACTTTATTTTGGCTTGGACATCTAGACTAGCTTGAGCTCCAGGAACGAAATTTACTGTCCCTCTTCTTACCACTGGATCAATACAATTGGGATTCTCTGGGTATGGGCAGCAGAGCAGACTCCCTGTTGGGTGCTGTGCTGAAGCACTGGAGATGTGCTTCAAACCAGGCAGATGTGTTTTGAGCCAAAGTCTCCCACACCCAGCATGTGGGCTGTGCTCATGGAGTGCTTTAACCAGAAATGGAAATAGCAGTATTACCACTATCCTCTGCTGCATCTCAAAATCTGAAAATGAGTGCAGTTAGAAGCGCTGGTGTATGATGCTTTGAGGACAGTAATCCCAGGAAGAGAGAAGTGCCTTTCAACAGTGATGAGTAAGGTGACTTAATCTCAGAAAAAAAAAATAATTTCAAGTTGTATTCCTGCCCTCTTCTTTGTCTTACCGAGTGGCTACTGCTGGATCCAGAGAAGAGTAATAACTCTTTTGGACCCTATTCCCAAGCCTTTGCCTGCTTCTTTCCAGCTGCAGGTTGTGCCATCAGTCAACCTTTCAAAATACTGTTATAGTGATGATCTCACTCTACTTCTCAAAGTATTTGTTTTTTTGGGTTTGCATTTTGGTTTGTTTGTTTTTCCTGAGAGGTGATGTTTTCACTCTAGATGTTCATTATTCAGATTGCACTGCACTCTTGAATTCTACTGGGATTTTGAAATTTAATTAAATGAAACAAGGTCCTAGTAAAAAAAAGGGTTTTAATTAAGCTAGAGTATTGAATGGAAATAGACATTGTTAATTAGGAAAGAGCTCTTTAAAATGTCTGAGGATACTTCATCATTATTACTCAGCAATTAAATAAGGATAGTTAAAGCATAGTCAACACTGTAAAGACCAAGGTATTAAAAAGCAAAGAAAAGAATGAAACATTCATAACAAAACCTGTCCCTATTTTGGTCCTAGGAGAAAAGATATACTCTGCATCTCTTCCCTTGTTACATCACAGAATAAGTGAAGGTGCAAATGTCCCACATAGTTTAATTTGTAGAAGGTCATAATCATTTGACATCACTCTGTGAGCATCAGCTTAGAGTGCTCAAAGTAATAATATACTTCTGGATTCTTTTTGAATCCCTGTTTTGCTTTTCCCCTCATTGTTCATTTTTTGCTGTTAAACATAACAGAACTAATCCCAGGCAGCTCTTCACTGTCCACCATTGCAGTGTAGACATACCAGTTACCTGTGGCTCCAGAAAGGCTGACCAATTATCTGGGAATCATCTGGATTCCCAGCACATGCCAGCATTTCTTTGGCTGAAACCTCCAGTGCTGGAATTGGCCACTGAGCCACCTCTATGGTCTTTGAGGTTTCCTGCATGAGGGAATCCTTGAATGCTGGTTAGGCAGGCTTTCCCACTGCTGTCTCCTGACAAGGCAGCCTGTGGGATAGCCAGAGCTATATTTGGCCCATTGTCTTTTTAACCCATGGAAAATGGTTAAGGTGCTTGCTGAGTGTCATAAACAAAATAGACACAATGAACATGTGATCTGTTTGTTTTCTTTGCCTTCTGGATTTTCTCCAAGTACAAACAAGCAACAGAGAAGCACATAGTAAAGCCATGCCCATGAAATGTGAAGTGTGGTGCCTGTATTTGAAATATGTGCAAAGCAAAGTTTTGCTCCATAGGTGTGCTCTTTTAATCTTTTTTTATAATGCTACACTTCTGGTGTACTTCTCAACACAATCTCCCTCTCCAACATTTCTGTCTGAGTTTTATGTGTTTTTTAAACTTAGCAATGCCAGTGAGTCAGTGCTTTAATTATTCCTGTATAAATCTTGAGTCCTTTTATCTTCTTTCTGTTCTTGTGTATTCAGAAAGGCCCCTCTCTGGTATTGTTATTTTTCACATCCTACAGACATGCTGTGTGAACATCCACGTGTTATCTGACAGTGGGTGATAAAAAAAAGACAAGCAAAGAAAAAAAGCAGCCTTTCTATTCCACCCTCCTCAGTTTAGATGGAGCTAACGTCACATGGAGGGGATCCAGGATGAGTCAGGGAACAGTGCTGTGGTCCAAAATTCCAGTCTGTATTACAGCTGGGAGGCAGCATTTAACATCATGTGGAATTATTTTCTTTTAACAGGAACTCCAAAATAATTAATAGAGGTCACATAGCCTAATGGGCAGAAGAGATAACAGCAAGCCTAGAAGAACCTGGATTCCCATCTGGGTTGAATCATTGACTCAATTTGACTATCAGAGTGATGGGTGTGGCATTCAAGCTTAGAACATTATACTGTCCTTAAATAAATCATTGCACTTCCCTGAAATATAACTGGAAAATGTGATTAAGGTTCAGAGTTCTGCTAGTACCTAACAGTTTACCTAATAGTGAGTTTCACTGGTCAGACTAATCACAGTGTATTAGAAACATTCATTTTAACCTTAATTTGGAGGATGTATCCTAAAGGGTTCAAGACATATGTAGCTAAAGACAAATTCATGCTTTAGAGCTTATATGGACATGAAGACCTGTAACTCAGGAGGACCTTCAGAACTGTGTGAATTTTACACTATATGTATTATTCAGCAGATCCTTTTTGTACATCTTTGCACATTTTTCTTCCTGTGGTATTGTAAACAGAAAAAAGAGTTATGTGAGACTTTTTTTTTTTCTTTTACTGTGGTCAGTTTAAAAGCAGAAAAACTATCCATAATTAGACCATTTGCAATGCATTTGTCCAGTGAATCAGAAGACTTGCAGAAAGCAGATGTAATGCAGAAGAAGAAAGGCTAAAAAGTCCTATAACATCCGGGCATACTCCAATGATATGCAGAGGTTTCATTGTAGTTGTTTTCTTATTTATTTCTTTGTGAGGGAATGGGGAGGAGAGAAGTTGCTGCTTTTCCAGGAATGTCCCCTTCCAAAAATCTTGGAGACACTCATCTTGTGTCAGCATAATAACTCAGGACAAAATGCACTGGAAACAAAAAGCCTAGGATTAACTGAAAATTACACAAAACTAAGGCTGTCATGGAATGAAAGACTCATGCCTGTTCTTAGTCTAGATGTACTTAGGGACTTCAAGGGACTTAAGCACATGTTTAAAGATAGACTGCTGTGTAAAATGCTCTTTTGAAAGAAGTGCTTTGCTAAAGTCTAAATCTGGAGTCAGATCAAGTCTTTTAAAAGTTAAATGCAATCCTGAGGGCTGATGTGGACAAATATTCCATCTTAATCTTGGCTAGAATTTTAACGTTTTGAACAGCTAGATCTGATGGTATGTGACTACCTAGCTTGTTACATTCCCCTGGAATTTATCAATGACACACTCCATATAATTGTGGTTTCTTTTTGTCCATCTAAAATCCTTTTTTAGTTTTGCAATGAAGAGACTGCAGAGAGGGAGTATGTAAAAAATTCTTTCTCAACCAAAAGCAAAAAGTTGATTTTTTTTCCCTTCCACAGTGAAGAATTAAAACAATGACTATTGCTCTCATGCTAAATGTTTGAATCTCTGCTAAAAAATAATAATAAGAAATGCAGTGAATGTTTCATATGGAACCTATTGCCTGTAATTCTATAATGTGCATATGTGAGGTTTTAGGAAAGCTTGTACTAAAAGGCTTTAGAACAGTGTAATGAAGGAAAATTATTCACAATATCCTTCAGTATCAAAAGAGCTAAACAGCTACACTTTGAGAGTGGGAAATAAAAGGAAGACAATACAAGCAGTAGAGACTGTGAAAATAAAATTATTTTTTCTCCAAGATTTAAAGAAAGAATCAGCCCTGACACTAAGTTTGTCAGCACTGTTTTTCAGACTTACTTCATAATCTGTACCTTTGCAAAATGTGACTGTCCTATATCTATTCTCTGTCTTCTAAAAGACATGTGCCACCTGCATATAAAATATTAATAAGTTTCTTAATTTCATTATATTTTTAAAGTAGATGCCTGAAAACCCTTATTAAAGTCATAAGTAAGTATTTAGAACTACTACAGTACATCCTACTAACAGGCTGATACCATGTTACATCTCTGAAAGTCCAGCACTGCTTAACAGAAAATGAAGAACATATAAGAACAAATTTCTTTATGTCTGTCTTTTGTATTTCTTAAAATACTTTTTTTTTTTTGTTTCAGTAGAAAGCATGGCTATGGGTAGTCGAGATTTGTCACTTCTCTTTGTGCGGTCATTAGTTAAAAGCAGTGGGTCTTTTCTCATTCAGAGAAATTCTGAATAATTTATTAGCTACACTGCAGTAATATCAGGAAGTTCCAATCAAAAATGAAGGTCTTCTTGTCTTCAGCACCAGTGACTTATCCAGTTAAACAAAAACCCAAAACCTACTTTCAACCACAGTGTAGGGCACATAAGATTAAGGCATGTGGTCTCTTCAAGATGATAAATAACAACCCCAAAATTATCTCATAGCATAAACAGAGGTCTCAGCCTGTTGTTGAATGATACTAGCATCAGGACAAAGTTGAATTTGTAATGACATTATGATATCTTCTATTATGAAAGATAAATAGCAAATTTGGCCTAATGCTTCAATAAATTAATTACGTTGAATTAACCTGGCGTTTGGTTCCTGTGACCGCCTTAGTTTAGCAGATTAATTTCTGAACAATGTATCTCCAAATAATCCACTTTATTCTGGAAAGCTATATTATAAGGAATTTAGAGGATTTTCTAGAAGCAAAAAGTATCTGGAATTCTTGTATCCATTGAACCATGTAATAATTACCCTGAGATGGAGACTAAGCCTCCATTTCAACTGGAGCAGAACTTTTGTCTTCAAAAGAAATAAAACCAAACCAAAACAAACCAGCTTGATAAAAATGACATGCAGAAACAAAAATTTGGCAAGAAGGATTAAAAATATTTTTTTTTTTGGTTTTGTTTTCCCCCATCTAAGGAGCAAACATATCAATTTTCACCTGACCTTCACATATCTTAGCACACTAATAGTGGAGATGGTGCATTCCAGTTGGCTAAGGGAAAAATATTGTAAGTCATTAATTTGTAGAAACAGGTTAATTGAAAAGAACATAAATCCAAGCATAAAGGGTGAGATATTAAAAGCAGAAAGCTTTATTACCTCTATCCACTCTATCGATGTGACGTAACTTGAAGCTGAGAGACAGAATTCTGCTTCAGTTAGTAGACAAAAATGCTGTTCCAAAGAAGTGGACTGTGTCAATGGGAATGCGTGTACCAGACGGCAGTTGTTATGTTGCAGAAAAAAATAAATATATAACAAGCTTTGTCTTCAGTTGGTGTAAATTAGAGATCTGTAACTGAAATTAGTGGAGTGATTTACAATATCTAAGGGTAGTCCTCTGTCCTTAGAAGAAATTATCTGTATGAGGAAAGCAGAGATTTAGATTAGCAATATACACTGGAAGCATTTGAGGAGAATAGTTCTAAAGAGAAGCTACAGACTGAAGTACTAAACAAGCACCATTTCTTCTTGCATGCTGACTGGGTGATTATGGTTGGATACTCAAAAGCTGCAAGTCATGAGAAGATGTGTAAAATAACTTGCAGAATGTTAGGAGGAGCAGTATGCAGCTCAGGCCATGGGCTGTAGATTTAAGCACCTAAATTCATGTGGGATCCTCAGCCATGAGCTTTCAAAGCAGACAGATATCTTTGTAGGCAGTCAGTCTTTTCCTTGTGTCAAAATCTAAAATAAAATAAATACTATAATAAATTTATAAAAGTCTCTAGCACATGTTTTAGTGCTTCAAGTGCCTGCTCCTGTCTTAGGTGACCTGCAAGTACAATTTTTCAAGCATGTGTCTGGGTGGTTGCCTTGCTGGTTCTTGGGAGCGTGACTTTCTCAGCCACCATGGTTCCATTTGTTGCAAGCTGTCAAAAGCCCAACAGAAAGGGATTGTGGCTTGGTGTGGTTAGAGTGTGTGACATGTTTCAGGGATAAGATTTCTCTTACTAGACCTGATCCAGTTGAATTCTTGGTAGCAATGTTGGTATTTCCTATTTGATACACTGAACTAGGCTATAGAATTAATCATTAGGAGTACAACCCTACCTGTTTCTGAAGGAGTGCATTAACCTTGGGGCTGCTGGATAAAAGGTGTTGCATCTTCTGTTCAGATTATGGGGCACGCTTGAAGCCCATCCTGGCTTTCACAGAATATTAGGAACAGGAAGTGACCATGAAAGGTCATTTAGTCTAACCCCCCTACCCTGCAGGGCAAGATCACCTAGAGTAGTTCACAAACACCTCCAGTCCGGTTTTGAACATCTCCAGAGAAGGAGACTCCACAACCTCTCCAGGCAGCCTCTTGCAGTGTTCTGCCACCCTCACAGTGAAAAGGTTTTCCCTTGTATTTCCCTCCTACACTCCATCTTGTACCCGTTGCCCCTTGTCCTGTCGTTGGACATCACAGAAAAGAGCCTGGCTCTGTCCTAACGTTTACCCCTCACATCTTTATATACATAAATAAGGTCAACCCTCAGTCTCCTCTTTTCCAAGCTAAAGAGACCCATCTCCCTCAGCCTTTCCTCATAAGGGATATGTTCCACTTTGCAGGTATGATGGGCAGAGCAGTTTCTGGCTTTGGATACCGCAGGCACTTTGCAGCTTGGAATTACTTTGTTGTGTGTGCACCCAATGACCCAGGTGCTGTGAGGGACATGCTTTGAAGCAGGTTTGGCTACATGCAAAGCCTGGTAAGAGCAGAAAGCAGGCTTCATACTCATCTCTGATGCTGAACCTGGCTGACTGAAGGGGAGTTTAGATCGTAAATCTCTGTTATTAATGTAATTTTTTGCCTAGAACAGTTTAAATAGACAAGGATGCTTCACATAACTACTGCCTGAATCATTGTGGTCTGCTATCTCTCTGAAATCTCTCTGAGATTTTCTCAGACATGATGAAATCCAAGATGCTTAAGATTCAATTTATTATTTTGTAAATTGAATTCAAAGTTTTCAAGGAAAAGCTGATTTGGTGTAATGTTTGGAATATCAGTCCCACCTAACTGAGGAAAAAGTGAGAGAATTGATCCATCTAAGAAAGATACTAACATTGTTCAGAGTTAAGAGTGGTTTAGGTTGTCTTTCCACGTGAAAAGGTGCATGTGCCTCTGCTGTTCTTTGCTGTCTTTTTAAGATGAATGTCCTGGGTAATACCAGTGTATAGATTTGTTCTGGAGTTATGACTTCATATTTATAGTCCTCTAGTGACATCTACAAAAAAAAAAAAAAAAGCAGACATTTATTATCTAATGAAGATTCCTCAGCCTGAAAGAATCAAAAAATTAATCTACGGCAAGGAAATATCTTTCCCAATATAACATCCTGACAACCTGTGCACCTTTTAGTGAAATTATGGGAAATTTCACATGAGAAAATTTTCCACCTTTAGATGAAATCATTGTAGACTTCTTAGTATGAAGATTAATTAAAATTTTTAAAAAAAAAAAGAAAAAATAAAAATATGTTAGTGGGGAAATGTTAGACTGGTATTCTTATAATATCCCTCTGAAAATTCATATATCTGTTCTTTGGGATTTGGGGTTGGTTTCATTTTGGTTTTGCTTGTTTGTTGGGTTTGGGTTTTGTTGTTGTTTTGCTTTGTTTGGTTGGTTTTTTTGGTGGGTTTTGGTTGTTCTTTGTGGTTTTTTTTTGAAGAGACTTACACTAGAAATCAGTTATTACGCTGTCCCCGTGAGCCTGAAGCTCCTCTGTCCTTTTCTTCCTGTGGCTGCTACAGCTCATTGCTTTCTTAAATGGCAACACTTGTACTGTTACAAAACTCATAACACAAACATTGACCTCCTTGATGGTGCTTAAAATCAAGTGCTGGCTACTTGGTGATAGATGAATTATTGCACTTTGGCTCTTACAGGGATAGAATAGAGATTTTTTAATTTATTTTTTTTTTAATTTGTTGTTGTACAATGACAATTCTTAAGTACAAAACACTGCTGAAAGCTCCAATGTCTCCAATGTCAGTTTCTGTGTTTTTTCACAGCTGGACAGAAAAGCAGGAGGTATATGCAGCAAACAGTGCAGAGAACTTGTCTCAACCTCAAATAGCTGATTTCAAAACAAGAGACAAAAAAACCGCAACCAACAAACACCACCAAAAAAACAGTATCAAGTATTCATATTCAATTTATCAGCCAAGATGAGATTCTGCATCCCTCTTTTTTTTCCATTGTGCTGGCTGCTCCTGTGTCCTATGGCACAAGGGCTTCAGGCTCATCTCTTCGCTGCAGTAGCTCTCTAGGTGCTTTCAAGGTACAGGACAAGCTGCTTCTGCTTCCAAACTCTTCTTTCCTCTGACTTTTTATTTCCTTCATACAGTTTACCTCTTTCTTGTACTTTTGTAAAAACTCAAGGAATAGTTGTCCTGTATCCTATCAATTGTCAGAGATGGTCCCATCACGATGAGAAAGGCTCAGTCTGTAGTGATGCTCTACTCAACAGCAATCTTACATGGTGGGCATTAAGCTGTTAAGGGGGGAGAATTCAAACAGATTTCAGGTTTTGTGCCAGGTTTTCATAGCAATGGTAAAAACACTTCTGTTCACCATAACCTGCATACCACCAATAGTACAAACCCAGTTATTCTACTGCTGAAATACATTGGTGCTGAAATGTGAATAGTAATTTTCGTCATAAAGACAGGCTTTATTTCTATATTTATCCTAGGTCATCAGTCTGTTCTAAGGATAATAAAATCTTTTTTAAAAAAGTACTTCCCATCCTTTCCATCCTTTCTGTGCTTCCTTTCCCTGCAAACAAGGTAAATGTCACTAAAGCACTAAAGTGATGTGAGAAGAGCATTTTGGAATGTGTTTTCTTTTCCATTCTGGAATTCACATGACATGATGGAAAGTGGGATCTGACATTTCCAAGATAAACTGTTAGACCATCTATAAAGTGCTACACTTATCTTTATAAGTGAAAATGTATGTAAGGCCATAATAACTGGGACACAAGGGCTTTGAAGCGTTGTTATCTTTGGTGCAAGCATCAGCAGAGATTACAATGGTCTTTTGTGATGGCCCTGAAGTAATCTCACTAGGTCTTGCAGTAGGCACTCTACTGATTGTTTTCATTTTTTGTCAGCAAAATAGCATTTTGATGCTTGGAAGACATGACCCTTTTAAAATTGTGCTGTCTTTTCATTCTTCTTTGAGCCACAAGGGAGAAGAGGTATGAGCACAAGTGGTTAGGAAAGTTGAAAAAGGGCTGGTGGAAGATGGAGGAATTAATGATTGACACTATAGGAAAAGTTTGTTCTGTAGAGCTACCAAGAATCTGTGGACATTTTGCTCAGGTCTATCTAGGACCCTCAGTCAATGTCTCCAGTGCTTTCTCCTACTACTGATGTTCTATCAGTAGCTTTTTTTCTCAGCTAATATTTTTAGATCCCACTTGTAGGCTCTAGTCTGAGATATTACATTATGGGAGGATTACCTGGCTTAGCCTGTGCGTGCCACCACTCTGAGAGAAAATCCAGCTACACCGTGGAGTTGGCAACGATTGTTCAGAACTCTTTTTGGACAAGCTCACATTGAAGATGTGACTTCAGTCCCATGAGTGCTTTTTCATGTGTAGCTGTCAATTCCACCTCCTGCTTTTCTGATGTGCTGGGAGAAAGTCCCAAAATGGGTATTCGGGGTTTTGGCAGTATTTGCTGGCTAACTTCATTCCCTACAGAAATATGGTGGTGTGTGTGGTTCTCTGGTTTGTGTAAAACTTCAAAGTAACGTGCTCCTCTTGCGGTTCACAAGACATAGGTTGGAAACTCCGACACAGAGCATGCATATTTCCTTGTTTTGAAAATTGATGATTGGGCAAATCTTTCCTATTTTGATGTAGGAGTTTTATCTTTTTCAATTTCAGAACACGGGCAAGGCAAATCAATGGAAACAATATTGCAGAATCTTGTTTTCTTGATGTCTCTAGTAATTGAATCCTGCTTGTACAATAACTGTTGGTCTGTAAACAAGCTATTGGATTCTATATAGGGGTAACTGACAGGGTTTTTGTGGTCTGTTTGTGTGGATGAAATGTCCCTCTAATAATCTGAAGTCTGGAAAACATTTTATGATTATCCAAAAATCACTTCTGAAAGATGTGTGATATATAACCCGTATGTTTCCCACAGGCTGTCCACACTCTGCGCTTGTAATTTCTGAAAACAAAACATGGACAGGCTTTGGTGATAATTCAGAGTTGATGTAGGATTGTTTTCTTTAAATAGAGAACAAGGCTACAAGGAGAGAACTGCATTTGTGTGGTACCAGAAAGTGTTTTACCTTGTCGCTTGTTTGAATACTGTCAGACTGTCACCTCTCTCTCCCTAAGAAACTTGCTTTTCTGTTTCACCTTACTGAGATATTTTCAAACAAAATATTAACAGTGATGAAATGAATAGAGCCTATTTTACAAGCTGACCCTTTCTGCAACCCAGGCACAAGTCCCAGGGAAGCCAGAAGACATGTTTAGCATACAGCAGGGCTCCCCAGAATTATTCTAAGAAATCCATATCACCCTATACTGAAGCCTGTTCTGGCCTGATAAGGTTTCTCTACATGTGGAAGTCAATGTGCTGTTAAACTAGAACAGCAATGTACACTGTCTTCACACTAACTCCCTGCATGACCAGGCACAGGGTGTATGTCCTAAGGCTGCTTTCAAAGTGAAGTAAGGTGCTTTCTAATTCAAAGTCTTCTAATATGGTCTTCTCTGTGACGTGATTACAAAACAGTCAGTATGCTGCCAGTTAATATCATATTGTGTGGACAATGCTGACAAGCCCTAAACAGTTCAATTTTAAGGTCTTGATCAATTATTTCTGTAAGTGTAACAGACAATGTCAGTGTACTGTGCTGTGATACAAAGTGCTCAGATGCTACATACCAGAGTAGAACTCTGTGCAAGTGTGAAATGAATAGGATGTTCTCATTGATTGTAGTGAAAGACCCAATTTTATGCTGGTGTTCGTGTGTTTGCTTGTATCACAGTAACACCTAAAAATCCAGCCTGGAATTTTGGCTTCATTGTGCTATTACTGGTAAGTTAATATCTAAGGAGAACTTAAGAACAGCAAAAATGAGGAGGGAGGCTTTGAGTCAGGTTTGATTTATGAGGAAATATTAAAGGATTTGAGTGTGCATAGCTTATTTGAGTTTGACAAAGAAGAAGACATGACTGTAAATACTTCAAAAGTTTAATTCCAAAACCACCAGAAGATTTGTGTAATGTTAAAGACATTCCAAAGGTTAGGACAGCAGCTCAGGAGACCTCGGGTTAATTCCATGACATATGTCCTTAGGCAAGTCATTTCTGCTTAGATCCTAGCAAATTCCTAAAGGCACCCAACTGCCGCTTCTTTGTCTACATCATTGAGTGTTAGTCAAATGAGACTGAAAACCACCTAATTTAGACAACTAGCTTGCTAAATACCTTTGCAGGTCTGGCTCTTGGCATCAGCTATATATCTCTGTAACTGGGTAAAAACTGCCATCTGTCCTAAAAAGAGTGTGAGAAAATGGTTTGGAGAGTGTGGATGTTGCAACAATAGGAGCCATTCAAGTATACTGAGCAGAAAAAACTAATTACAATGGTAATTATTTCACTTGTCTGTAATGCAAGGTGGTCACCTAACCTTCCTCTATTTTCAGTACAGAAAAGAGGTGCTCTCTAAGGCAATGTGCTGCATTTGGTATCTGAGGTGAGGATAAATTCACCACAGTAGTGCCTGTCTCTATTCTCTCTGGAGGAAGCCAAGGCAATAGCTACATTTGGTTGAAATTAGGCAAGATAAATGTTATCTTAAGAATAAAAGGGGCAAATAAAATCAATTCAGCCTGATTTTTAAGGAAAAAAAAAAAGTCTTTAATGAGTGTGTTTGCTGAAATGTTCTTTTACAAGAATTACAGAAATCACCTGGAAGAACTTTGGTTTTCCTTCTGTTATTTCTTATAAAATATTCAGGATGTCTTTTGTTAAAAACAAGATAGAACTCCCACTTCTGTTTCTGAGAAAATAAAGTTATAGGCCCTGCAAGTTTAAAGACAAAAAAAATCTTAGGAAAATGAATGTGATTCACAGGAGATCTACAAAAATTCGGGGAGCTTTGATTAGAGCTGCTGGCAGCCCATGTGCAAAGCAGCTGCAGGTGCTGGGGATCTGAGGAAAGGTTGAGCAATACAAAGTCATGAGGAAAACCGAGTTGACCTGTCTGAGGTCCCTGATAACCCATGCAATTGCATGACTTTGCATTTCAAAGAAAAAATGAGCTTTAGCTTATCCTGCTATAGGCATGACTCAGTGATAGGGTCTTCTCTTGTATTATTACATTTTTCACCCTGTGGGACAGTGACATCTCTTTGCAACTGGTTTACTGTTTTGGTTTATGTTTCTCAAAGAAAAGGACTACTCTCAGGCTTCGTCCCTCTTGTTTTGACAGCTCCCACCTCCAGCCTCTGCAGAACTCAGCTTCATGCAGCTGAACTCATTTCTCTTTCAGTTGTTTGTTACTTGTCTGCTTTACAGGCTCTGCAAGGAAAAGAAGGATCTTCTCCTTGCTCTTCAGCCATGTGTCTTCTAGCTTATGCACTGAAGAGGTAGGGGTGAGTGAACAGTCATTTCAGGGTGTGGTCGTTTGAGGCTGTGCCTTTAAGAACAAACACTGCTGGAACACACTGGCTAATGTTTTTGGTACTAGAACCAAAACATTCTGATATTCTAAACGAATTTCATTGGTTGATAAACAAAAATTCAGCTTTAGATTGTGAAGTGGTTGGAAAATTTTTTTTTCCTCAGTTCAGTTGGGTTTGGGAGTTGGGGGAGTTTGGTGTTTCAGCCTGTTCTCCCTGCCTGCTTCTTCTGCGAACTGCTGGACTTGGCCTTCAGATAAGCAAACACTAATCCTGCATGGGCTTTTGAAGCTTGCTAACAACTCTTTTCCTTAGTAACTTGCCTTTCTCTCTCTCTAACCCCTTTTTGGGGAAAAAGGGAGGTAAGGGGGGGAGAGAGGGGGTTCCAAAGAGGGGATCCCTCCCTGAGGGAGGGATTTTTGTTGTGTTATTTGTCTTTGCTGTGTATTTCTGTGTATATATTGTAAATACCTGTATATATTGTGTTATATATAACCTGCTTTCCATATATGCTTGTAAATATATAGCTTTTGCTCTTCGACTGAGTTAGCTGTGGTTTCTTACTCTGTGGAGGAGGGAGAGCTAAGCCCTCTCTCAACCTACCACATTTATTGGCTGCCCAACTCGGGGTTTGGTGACAAATTAGTTTGATTTATTGCTTGCTTAAGTCGAACGAGCAAACATGAAGGTGTTTTGGCTTTTTGAGCGTCTGTTCTTCTCGGTCTTTGGTGTATTGATCTACAAGTATTGCCTGGGTATGATTATCGATAAGATAGGTAAATATATAATGCAAAAATTATATTTGTGGTTTAAGTACAAGATTCGGCTTCTGTATGATCAGTACCTGGAATTCTTTTATGTTAAAAAGTGCAGGAATGTTACATCTAGCACACTCCCTATTGAGATAAAAGAGTTTAAGATTCCGCTCGGTGAAAGGGTAATTTTAAGTGATGGCTGGGATCCAAAGCTGATTTTCTCGATGTGTGTAGTCCTGCTGCTCCTGATAATTAATGTGTATTTGTTGGTAGCACTGTACCGGGAGAGAAAAGTGTCCAAGGCATGTTTTGTTATAAAACGGAGGGTTAAGAGACGAAAACGCCACCCTAGCTCTGTTTCAGGAACATCCAGTGAGGATGATAATGGAGAATCTGTGTCAGTTAAAGATAAAGCTAAAAAGTCAATCGGCAAGGCAGCTCTGAATAGCAATGGTGATGATTCTGGCAAGCAGCCAGGGGCTACAGTAGCCCCAAACATGGCGGCTCCTGTGTCCCAGGCAGCCACCATTAACGAGGCAAAGTCATTTCCTCCTTCTTCCATGGCAGGAGCGGAAGCGTCCTCCAAAGCAACTAATCTGTCTCAAAGCTTATCAGCTTCTGATAATAAGGCAGCTGGAAACCCAAACACAGCTCCAGTAAAGCAAGTAGCAGTTTTAACAACAAGGAAGGGTAAGACTAAAGCTGATTCAGGAGCTGACGGGGATGCACAGCAAGGTTCTTCTGCTGGGGAGGAAGAGAAAATCTGTCTTAAAAATATAGCTGAGTTATTGAGATCATCAGAGGATCGAGATGCATCTCTTGGTAGGACAGCAGCTAGTGGTGGTGCCTCTCAGCTTAAAGGGATCCTTGAGAGAGTGACAGAAAGGTTGTTGGGACCACAAGTTGAGGAACAGGAGGCAGAGGAGCAAGAACAAGATGACATAACCGACTGCTCTTCACCCCGGGAGGAGCTTAGAAATGTAAGAAAGGACTATCTCAGAGCAGATAAGGAGCCAGTTCTCGCTTGGCTTGGTAGATGCTATGATACAGGTGCTCCAGCTCTAATGGTTGGAGACAAGTCAGCAGCCCAGCTAGGAACTCTCTCGAAGGATAATGGAATAGATAGACATCTAGGCAAGGCTCTCGGTAAGGTTAATCTGTGGATACGCCTTCTAATGGCGGTTCTCATGAGATACCCTTCCCGAGATGATCTTCCATGGAATCCTAAGCCCTGGACTACCATAGATGAGGGAATCAAGCGTCTGAGAGAATTTGCTGTTAGAGAGGTACTCTATGGTGAACATGAATCTCTGAATCCTGATGATGTTCCTGTAGGAAATGGTCTTACTAAAAAGCTCATCAAGCTTGCTCCTTCTAATTATGCAAACATTCTGGCAAGCAGAATTGTAGCAAGAAATTATGGTGGAGCTCCTCTTACGGTTGGCCAATTCACTGATCAATTGAGACAATTGGATGATAGCATGACACGTGTTTCTTTGGTTTCAGCCATTGAAACTCTGTCTGGAAAACTGGAGAATTGCATGAAAGAGCTGAAGGATGAATTTAAAAACACCATCTCCCAATTGGCACAAAGAGATGATTCCAATTCTTCCTCCAGGTGGGTACAGGTTTCATCTGTGAGGAATAGACATCCTCCAAGGAGGTCATTCCAAAACAGATCAAACCAAAACAGACCACCAAGGCAGTCACGTAGGACTATTTGGATTACCCTGCGTGATCAGTTTGGTGAGAACATGAACAGGTGGGATGGTCAACCAACTTCTAATCTTTTCAGGAGACTGAGAGAACTGCAAAGTGGCAGAACCCGAGGTAGCAATACCAGAAGGGTAGCTGTTACTTCTACAGTTCCCCAGGACAACTCTAGTAGCTCCAACAGTGGCTCCAGTTCTAACACTGCACAGTGTGCTCGTTGCACCTGTGGACATGTTCCCCATAACTAGGGGTGCCCTGCCTCCCGCCAGGGGGAGGAGAGGGGTAATACAGATAACAGAATCTATTGGGATGTGTACATCCAGTGGCCTGGCACTTCACACTTTCAGAAGTACAGGGCCTTGGTTGACACAGGAGCTCAGTGCACCATATTGCCATCAAATTATCAGGGATCAGAGTCCATAACTATTCTGGGAGTCACTGGTGGATCTCAAGAGTTAAGTAAAGTGGAGGTTAATATAAGCTTAACTGGTAAACAATGGAAAAAGCATACAGTTGTGACCGGACCTGATGCACCTTGTATTTTGGGAATTGATTTTCTGAGAGAAGGGCGTTTCAAAGACCCTAAAGGTTACAAATGGGCTTTTGGAGTAGCTTCTGTAGAAATTGATGGACAAAAACTGAAGCTGTCTGCTAGACCTGAGCTTTCTGATGAATCTGCAGTTGTGGGACAACACAAGATTCAGGACATTAAGTTGCCGGTTGCTTCTCGGACTGTGCATCACAGACAATACAGAACCAACCGTGACTCTTTGTTGCCCATTCAGAATCTGATTCGTCAGTTGGAGAGTCAGAAAGTCATCAGCAAAACTCATTCACCTTTCAACAGTCCAGTGTGGCCTGTGCGAAAGCCGAATGGAGACTGGCGTCTGACAGTGGACTACCGAGCCCTGAATGAAGTAACTCCGCCTATGAGTGCAGCAGTACCAGACATGATGGAACTCCAGTATGAGCTGGAATCCAAAGAGGCCAAATGGTATGCTACCATAGACATTGCTAATGCCTTCTTCTCTATTCCCATAGCAGAGGAATGCAGGCCTCAGTTTGCTTTCACCTGGAGAGGAATCCAGTACACTTTCAACAGACTGCCAATGGGCTGGATCCACAGCTCCAGCATCTGTCATGCAGTAATCCATGATGCTCTGGAGGAAGGTGGTGCTCCAGAACACATCCAGTTCATCGATGATATCATCGTCTGGGGTAAAACTGCTGAGGAAGTCTTCGAGAAAGGTAACAAAATCATGGACATTCTCCTGAATGCAGGTTTTGCCATCAAGAGAGACAAAGTGAAAGGTCCTACCACAGAGATCCAGTTTCTGGGAGTGCAGTGGCAGGATGGACGCCGACACATTCCAGTGGATGTGGTAAATAGAGTCTCTACCATGGCAAATCCCACGAACAAGCAAGAAACTCTACGTTTCTTGGGGATAGTGGGATTTTGGAGACTACATATTCCTGGATACAGTCAGATTGTGAAACCTCTGTATGATGTGACTCGAAAGAGGAACAGTTTCCACTGGGGACCTGAACAACAAGCAGCCTTTGACCAGATAAAGCAAGAAGTAGTCCAAGCAGTGGGTCTGGGACCTGTGCGAGATGGTCCAGACATTAAGAACATTTTGTACACGGCTGCAGGTGACAATGGTCCAACCTGGTGCTTGTGGCAAAAAGCTCCAGGTGAGACACGTGGACGACCTCTTGGTTTCTGGAGTCGAGGTTACAGAGGTTCAGAGGCTAATTACACTCCAACAGAGAAAGAGATTCTAGCTGCCTATGAAGGAGTGAAAGCAGCTTCTGAAGTAATTGGAACTGAGTCACAACTTCTCTTAGCTCCCAGATTGCCAGTTTTGAATTGGATGTTCAAAGGCAAAGGTTCCACACCACATCATGCCACAGATTCCACCTGGTCTAAGTGGATGGCTCTGATAACACAGAGAGCTCGAATGGGAAATCTTGAAAGACCTGGTCTGGTGGAGGTGATCTCAAGTTGGCCTGAAGATACCAACTGTGCTAAACCTCCAGAGGAGAGAGTAACTCGTGCTGAGGAAGCTCCTCCTTACAATGACCTTTCAGATGATGAGAAGAAGTATGCTTTGTTCACAGACGGTTCCTGTTGTCTCGTCGGGAACAAGCGAAGATGGAAGTCTGCAGTGTGGAGTCCAACACGCCGAGTTGCAGAGGCGAAGGATGGAGAAGGAGAATCCAGTCAGTTTGCAGAGGTAAAAGCTGTCCAGCTAGCTCTCGACGTAGCTGAACGTGAGAGATGGCCAAAGCTTTATCTCTACACCGACTCCTGGATGGTAGCCAATGCTCTATGGGGTTGGCTAAAGAACTGGAAAAAGAATGGCTGGCAGAGGAAAGGAAAACCCATCTGGGCAGCTGAACTGTGGCAAGACATTGCTGATCGAATCGAGAGAATTCCAGTGAAAGTGAGACACATTGATGCTCACATTCCCAGGAGCAAAGCTACTGAGGAACAGCAGCACAACCATCAGGCAGATCTAGCTGCAAGAGTTTCTCAAGTAGACAAGGACTCTGAACGTGATCTCGACTGGAAACACCGAGGTGAGATATTCTTAGCTCGGTGGGCTCACGATTCGTCAGGACATCAAGGCAGAGATGCAACATACCAATGGGCTCGTGACAGATCCATAGACATTTCCATGGATGCCATCACACAAGTCATCCATGACTGTGACATTTGTGCTGCTATTAAGCAGGCAAAGAGAATTAAGCCCTTGTGGTATGGTGACAGATGGTCCAAATACAGGTATGGTGAAGCTTGGCAGATTGACTACATCACTCTACCACGTTCTCGTTCTGGTAAGCAGTACGTGCTTACTATGGTAGAGGCAAACACTGGATGGCTGGAAACTTACGCAGTCCCACATGCAACTGCACGCAACACCATTCTCGGTCTGGAGAGACAGATCCTGTGGAGACACGGAACTCCAGAGAGGATTGAGTCAGACAACGGAACTCACTTCAAGAACAACCTTGTAAAGAGCTGGGCAAAAGAGCACGGTATTGAGTGGATTTTCCATATTCCTTACTATGCACCAGCTGCAGGGAAGATTGAACGCTACAACGGTTTGTTGAAGACCACTCTCAAAGCCATGGGAGGTGGATCTTTGAAAAACTGGGAGAAACATTTAGCACAAGCAACCTGGCTGGTGAACAGTAGAGGTTCAGTGAACCGAGCTGGACCTGCACATTCTGATCTGCTACAGAAAGTAGAAGGTGATAGAGTTCCTGTTGTTAGGGAAAAGAATCTGTTAGGTAAAACTGTTTGGGTATTTTCGCCCTCAGGAGAGGCTAAACCTGTCCGAGGGGTGGTTTCAGCAGAAGGTCCAGGTCACACTTATTGGGTAATGCAAGAGAATGGTGAAATTCAGTGTATTCCACAAAGAGATTTAACTTTAGCTGAGAGAGTTTAATTTCAGAATGTTGTACAGCTACAGCGCGTCCAAAGGAAAGAGTCCCTGAGGAATCTACGGTGCACGAACCCTGAGAACCCTGAGAGCCCTGAGTCAACTGAGAGTCCCTGAGTCCCTGTTTCCCTTTTTCTTCGCTTCGTCTGCGGAGAGACAAACTGTTTTCCATTTTCTTGATTTTGGATTTTCTTGGACTTCTGAATCATCTACATCTGAGTATAGCCGGAATGGACGATGAACTTAACTTACGAACTGTAAATATTGTTCTGGATTGGATGGACAGTACGAACAGCCAATGAAATTGTTTAGAAAGGGGTGGACTGTGGTCGTTTGAGGCTGTGCCTTTAAGAACAAACACTGCTGGAACACACTGGCTAATGTTTTTGGTACTAGAACCAAAACATTCTGATATTCTAAACGAATTTCATTGGTTGATAAACAAAAATTCAGCTTTAGATTGTGAAGTGGTTGGAAAATTTTTTTTTCCTCAGTTCAGTTGGGTTTGGGAGTTGGGGGAGTTTGGTGTTTCAGCCTGTTCTCCCTGCCTGCTTCTTCTGCGAACTGCTGGACTTGGCCTTCAGATAAGCAAACACTAATCCTGCATGGGCTTTTGAAGCTTGCTAACAACTCTTTTCCTTAGTAACTTGCCTTTCTCTCTCTCTAACCCCTTTTTGGGGAAAAAGGGAGGTAAGGGGGGGAGAGAGGGGGTTCCAAAGAGGGGATCCCTCCCTGAGGGAGGGATTTTTGTTGTGTTATTTGTCTTTGCTGTGTATTTCTGTGTATATATTGTAAATACCTGTATATATTGTGTTATATATAACCTGCTTTCCATATATGCTTGTAAATATATAGCTTTTGCTCTTCGACTGAGTTAGCTGTGGTTTCTTACTCTGTGGAGGAGGGAGAGCTAAGCCCTCTCTCAACCTACCACACAGGGACAGGGACCTAGTGTCAGAGAGCCTGAAGCTAAATATGATACTAGGCTAGACTTATACTTGGGAAGACCTAAAATATGCTAAATTCAAAAGGGCACATTTTATTTGAGGACTTTATGGTTTGTTTGGTTTTTTTTCCCAAACATTGCGTAACCAACACATACTGCTGTGGGAAATCAAAGGTGGACTGTCCTAAAAATTATAAGGGGATTTAGGGTTCACACAGAGGATCTAAACTTGCTGGGGATTTTATCTGTGTGGAGCAGTTCTGACTCAAATCAGGATATGAAATAAGAAGTCTCTAACTCAAAAGGTATATTTGGGTCACAAGGCTATGAGCTTAAGAAGAAACATCCTTGACCTGAATGAGACTTAGTGAGTTAGATGGGAGATGCACTTATTGCTTGTTTCCCAGAAAGCCTGGGTTTGAACTGTGAAGTTCCTGAATGTCTTAAGGACTCTTGGCTGCTCCTTCTGTAGAAATACAGATATAAATATTCTGCACTGTCAATATTTAAGGGAATAAAGACAGAGATTATGTGAATTGCACCAATTTCTTGTGGGGCTCCTTTGACTCCTCAAAGTCATAATCCTTCCCACGTGACTCCAAAGCTGTGAATCATCCTCTGTAATTACCTGCCTCTTTCCTTTGGTTTATATCCTCTGGATTTTACCTAGAGGCCTGATGTGGACAGTGAAAGATGCTTCCAAGTACCCAGTCTTTCAGACATACAGAGGATGGCTTCTTGTATGCGTGCTTGTCCACAGGTCACTGCAGGTTGTAAAACATTAATACAGAGGACAGAAAGAAAGTAACAGTGACAGGAATGCCGTGTTGTCTATATATAGCAACATAACTGCTGTGCTCTGCTTGTTACTGTTATTAACAACTACCTTTTTCTCCCTCTGACTATTTTATCTCTGTGTCTGGTGTTGTTCAGTATATACTTACACTAAACTGTTCTTACATCCTTCGTCATAGTATGTGTAGCGCTATGAGGTCTTGTCCCTGACTGGGGCCTCTAGGCACTTTCCCAGTATAAATAATACATAAAAATAGATCAACAGTGTAACATACGTTAATAAAACTATACAGAGACCTACAGAGTGCTTTACTATTGAATTGCTCTACTGTCTAATATGGGGTTCATGCAATAGCTTGCTGCAGTTTTCTGAATTAGAAGACAGATCACACAAAGCCTTATATCTATGGGCAATGCACAGGAAGCTTGGGGAATATCTATAATTACTGAAATTGGGAAGTGGGCCAAAGATGATTTGCAAGTATGGGGAAGAATGCTTCTTTTGTGATGTTCAGGACTTTATCAGGTTTATTTTGGAAGCTTTCCAATATTAATAAAAACAAAACACCCCCCCCCCCCCCCAAAAAAAAAAAAGAGTCAAAAAATTTGAAGTGAAGCAAGCAGACTAAATTTCCACTGCAGAGATAGCTGTACTAACCCAGGGATTTGCAGCAGCTTCCTCTGTCTTAACACAACAGTGATTGTTCATATTGCACTAAAAGCATCACATTAAGAAAACCAACTGAGTGATACAGACAGCTTTTGAGGTATTTAAGGACAATATGCAACAAGAATGGGTATTGTTAGTATTGCATCTTGTGTTACAGCCATTGTTGTAAAGTTCAGCTTCTCTCAGAGCCTTCATCAGGGGTTCCAAGGGGCAGGCTTGAAGTATCTCAGCTAAGATTGTCATATAGTTTCTCCACCTAATCAACAGAGAGGGACACATCAGCTTCTCATTCAGTAAGTCTGAAGGGACTGGGAATAATCAGTCTGTGTAGTGCCTGTTTCTCTCCAATGGCTGTAAATGGAAACTAGATGAACTGACACCTAGTTTTCTGGTGACTAAATTTAGGATGAAGGAATCACAGTATTTATTAAATTAATTTAAACTGCTTTTGCAGATAGCAAGAGGTTGGAAAGCAACATCTCTGACAGAAAACCTAGGTCTAGAATATTTGTTTCACTTGGGTTGCAGTTATTTGAGACAGTATGCGGGTGTGAATATCTTAATTGTCAACATGGGAAACTGTTACAGTGCCAGAAGGTTCAGCCGAATAAATTCTGTGCTAGTTGCCTTGCCTTGCCTTGCCCTGCCTTGCCTTGCCTTTTTAAAATTTGTATCCTTCATCTTGGGAAAAACATCCTGTTGGAAACTTGGAGCAGATGTAGCATCTCCAGTCTCTGCTGTTGAACTGGACTGGGCTTCTGTGTTGGTGAATCAGGACAGGTTTCCATGATGGTTACTGGTGTCTGCTGGAGCAAATCTCCCCCATCATGGTCTGATGGTGCTGCAGGAGTGTATGGTCTTTAGTATAGCAAAACCACATGGAATTTGATTTAGGATCATCACTGCCATGGCTTTTAAGCGTCTGGGAGTATCACAATTATCAATGTGCTTTTATTTCACATAACAAATAAAAAATAATATGATTAAAGAGACAAAGACATCTACCTTAAATTCAAAGAATTGGATTCAGCCTGTTAAATCCAAAACTGTGTCTACAGAAACAAGAAACACATACAGGAAAACAAAGAAAAAACTGTATCTACTTTCCCCACCACATGCATTAGTCTTTTATGCTTTAGCTGGAGCCATGGCAGCCATTTTTCTGCTGTCCTTCATTAGCTGGTATCTTCTCTGTAGTATCATGTACTTTATTTTTGTTAACTTTTGGGAAGTTCAACATCTCTGGAGGTGTAACTTTTGAGAAATGTGCCAGTCAGATTCCTGATTCTTTCTTTATCAGACAAACTGGTGGCTCCTGATCTCAGAGTTTCTTCATACTAAGCAAAGTCCTGCAGTTCTGCACACGACCTTATAAATGCTTATAGGAAGACTAGGAGCCCTTTATTTCCACAGAAGCAAACTCATGGCAAGAGAAAGGTTTCTTTCATTGCTCGGAGGAAGAGTTAGGCAAATAACTTTAGCAGCAAGAGAAGAGGTAAGCAGTCGTGCAATCTTCATTCACATCATTCACACTGAGAGGCTGGGAAAAGAATCTCCAGCTCAAGACTGGGCCCAAAATTAAGAGAAACATCCCCAACGCTTTTTGAATAAGAATAAGAGAAGAAGCTGCAGAAGCTCAATTCTTATGAATTGTTAAAATAAACAGCTGGATGGCAAAAGGGCTGTTCTTTGCCATATAACATTTCCTGAAATTTTTTCCAAGATCTGTGGCTGGTTTTTTTTTTTTTGTTGTTGTTTTTTTTTCCTTTTTCATGAAATGGTTTGATTAAAAAAAAAAAAAAAGGAAAAAAGAATAAAAGAGGCCTTTCATATTCTGAATGTGATGAGAGGATGCTAGTAATAATTTTGTTAGTTTCTTAACTGTCATTAATCTGAGTGTGGTGGAAGAGAGCAGGGGATTCAGCACATATCTTTCTTTGTCTGTAAATCAACTGTCATAAAAGCTTATGTCCTATGTTCACTCTCATTTCATCATAAGCCCTTCTGTCCTCAGTTCTGAAGATACATTTCCAGCAAGTACAGGAGCACTGAAAGCCAAGGTGTTTAAAGTGAATCAGCTAGTGCTGACTCTGGCTGAGAGCAGCTCCATGAACAGGTCCTGTGGTAGAAGACAAGAAGTGGTGACATGTAGCACAAGGGTCATGACAAGTACTGGAGGTCAGTAGTGTCTCCATCACAGTGCCGACTGCATAGCTTTTATCATCTCTCCCTCTCCTCTTCTTTTTTTTTTTTTTTTTTTTAATGTCTTTAGAGAAGTTAGTAAATTTCTTGTCTAAAAGCATGCCCCTGGGCAGGATTCTGTAGGACACTTGTACACACTATAGTGGATATTGGCTGTTTGCTGGTTTTTGCAAGTATTATCAAAGCTTTTCAGGAAACAGTTTTAGTGATCAAAAGAACAGAAGATAACAAACAAACCAAAACAGAAACAAACGACCCATCCAAAACATGCACACACACACAACAGCAAACAACCCCAGATGATGTTTTAGCCTAGCACTGTCTTTTTTAAAACCTGTTAAATGTCAAAGATTTCACCTGTAATTTACCTGCCCACACCCTCACAAAACCTATAACCCCCTCCCCTTTATAATTTTATACTTCATGGTCATGTTAGTCTGATTCAGACATCCATATCCATACTGTTGGAATACTTCGTATGCTTTTGCCACATCTCATATTTTCCACGGAAATTACAAAATGAAAAGCAGTATTTTTAACGTGCCAAAACTCTATGGGATGTTTTGCTGGCTCTGTCACAACTGATGGTGTTCGTGGCACGTTTCCCTTGTGGATGCAGAGACTTTTGAAGCAGACCGCTGAGGAGACAGATGGGTCACATCTGTATTTGCAAGTTAAACAAGGCCAACAAAAAAATGGTAATGGCCTGCAATAGTCTGTGATGTTTCTTACTGTGCTCACTGGACTGTTGGCTTCCCCACCCCCACACCCCCTCTTGGCAGCTAGCACACTTCCAAATTTCCTTATCGTAAGCTGAAGGGGATGTGGAAAGCTCTCAGGAGGCAATATAGACAAGAGCACTTAGTTTTGGAAGGAATGAGGTTTTAGCTGTACAGACAGAAGCTGTGCCAGGCTTCTCTGTCTCAGAATCTACAAAGAGTATCTGGCACATTTTAGTTATTAGTATAGTCTTAGGCTTGGGGTCTGGAAGCTCAGGTCAGAGCTGCACTGGGGGTCACTGTGCCATACTCCTGTAATTACACAAGCTTTCCCTCCACCCATCTTTTGTTTATTTTGTCTTCTCAAATTTAAGCACATCAGGGACGGTATTGACACTTGCTCTTTATTTGTATTTAGTAACACGCAGCCCTGAGCTGCATAGATTTCAATGCAAAAAAAAGGCATTAAAATCTGGTCTTGCCTGTGTGCTTGCATCTTGCAATACTTTCCTTGACTATAACTGTACTGTTAAGGAGGGAACAAAAAGTAGCTACTTAAGAACTGTAAAGACTGCCTCACTTCAACCCAGGCTATTTAATTCTTAGGCTTATGTCAGACCTTTAAGGTTAAAAATGTTTCTTTTCTTGTCTTGGCTTGAACAACAAATGGAATGTTTCAAAGGAAAAAAAGAAATCTGTACAAAGCAAGCCAGAGTAATGCAGCTTTGCCTGTTTTTCTTGATCTGAAACACTTTATTAGCTGTAGTGTAATATGGCCTGGTCATCTCAGTTTCCATCCCATTTTTGGGTGGAAATTTGCTCACCAAACAGTTGCAGCAGCAGTCATTTGTTCACGAACAGGCAGATGTTTGCTCCTTGTCTTTGCAGCATCATATTTTCTTGGTTAGACTTTCTTCATTCCTTTCTCCTCTATGCACATTGTTAAAACTGCAGAGTAAATAATTTTGGCTAACAATGAACAAAGCCATGAGACGATAATGAGTCTTATGTGATACAGACTTGAACTCTGCTGAACAGGCCATATGCAGCAAGGTCAGGAGTGTGATGAAGTATAAGTTTGGAAGGAGAATCTACTGGAGAGATAGTATAACCCACTGAGTGATAGGTGCTGACAGACTGGCACCCTGATGTTTGAAGTGCTTTCCCTTGTGGCAGAAGTATGTCTCTGATCCTGTTCTGTTATGACCAGACTTAGTCTGTTTTGAAAGCCTGTACTTTCTTCACATGGAGACTCAGAAAGATTCAGGCTGAATTTGTTTAACAGAACCTTGAATTTTGGGCCACAACTAAAGATAGATTTTAAAAATTCAATGTGGCCTTCCCCCCAGGTATTTGTGACAATAATTATAAACATATGTCAATACATTTACATTTTTATTATTATATGTGTATGTTAATGTTTTTCTAATATTTCACTATTAAGTTAGTGTGTTCAGTTCATTAGTTCATGGAAAATAAAAACATTAAGCTATGATTTCAAAAGAATGATAAAACAATAACACTGAGGAAGTTCAGTTGTCTTCCAGGCCTTGACAAATTGGGACCATTATTCAGTCTGACCAGGCAGGCTCTTGAATAGTTCCTGTTCTTCTTTCTTTCCTGTGAGTTTAGCTTGCAAGTGCTCCCAGTATGGCCACACAGGGAGAGAAACTGAAATATGTGAGTGAGACCCAGAGTGGGAGGTTGAAGATTAAGTGAAACATCTTGGGACCTTCCAGGAGAAAGCTGCTCTGCTCTTTACCTCAATGACAGAAGTAGTATCAGGATCTAGAAATGGATGATTTGATTTATGCGAGGTCTTAAGAAAGAATAGCAATATGATTTTAGTTCCTTGAATCAGTTTGCTTCAGTTACATTTGCAAATTTAAGTATACAAAAATAAAAGAATTGTCCATTTATTAAATAGAAAAGTTTGGGAGAGACAAAACAAAACACTCATCATTGGAATGGGCTGCCCAGGGAGGTGGTGGAGTCACCATCACTGGAAGTGTTCAAGAGGAGATTGGACGTGGCACTTGGTGCCATGGTCTAGTCATGAGGTCTGTGGTGACAGGTTGGACTCAATGATCCTCGAGGTCTCTTCCAACCTTAGTGATACTGTGATACTGTGATACTTCCTCTCCCCTTTCTTTTTTTCCCCTTTTAGTTTCTAGTCTAGAACTGGGGCAAGTTCCCCATTCCATTTTCCATACCTCCAGGACAGCAATATTCTGTCACATTTTCAGAAGGTTTCTGGTACCTGACATGGCATGCTGCATCTGCATAGGAAATAGAAGGAAATACTGTTTGCATTTTCATGAATAATAATACACTGACAAATGCTGATATGTCAATTTTCAGTGATTTTCAGCCATGCTCCCCTCCATGGGAAATAATAACTATATTAGAAGTGCTTTATCAGCATCCCAAAGGATAACTGTCTGCACTTTCATTTCATCCCATTCTGTAATGTGCATTCATTAGTCCATACCTTTTAACCATACAATGAGAAAGCATGCGTTCCTCTGGATCCTGCAGAGGATGGACACTGAGTGAGAAAGACATCAAAAAAGTAGAAACATTATTTTGTTATTTTAAAATAAACTTAGTAAAACCCTGTCTCTATTTTCTCTCTACTTTACAGACTTACTGTGAGAGGCAGGATCATGTTATTTGCCATCATGTTACAGCTGTAGCTGTGGCATTTGTAACTCTTCAGTTCTTGTCCTAGCAGTCTTCTCATTTAATTTCTCATGGAAACCCTTTCATGCAGCATGACATTTTCTTCATTTCCTCTCCAGTGAGAATGCTACCACAATAAAGACTTGTGTACATATCACTAATACACTTTTTAGTATTAGGAGGATATGAAACTGTTGCACAACCATTGGAAAGATTGGTTCCTTTGCCTCGTATAGCAGAGGACTATGCTCAGATATGTCAGGGGTTTGTAGGATCACAGAATGCATTGGGTTGGAAAGGACCCTAAAAGGTCCCTTGTCCAACCCCTCTGCACTGAGCAGGAACATCTTTAACTAGATCAGGTTTCTCCTGATCTAGTTAAAGAGAGCCCCATCAAGTTTGACACTGACTGTCTCTGGGGATGAGGCCTCCAGCACATCTCTGGGTAAGTAGTTCCAGCATTTCCCTACCCTCACTGTGAAGAACTTCCTATGTTCAACCTATATCTACTTTGTTTGGCTTTAAAACCTTTGCCCCTCATCCTATAGCTACATGTCCTTCTAAACAGTCCCTCCCCAGCCTTTCTGTAGGTCCCCTTCAGATACAGCAATCTCTCTGTAAGGTCTCCCCCGAGCCTTCTCTTCAGGCTGAACAGCCCCAACTCTCCTAGCCTGTCTTAGTAGGCTAGGTGTAACAAGCCTCTGATCATCTTCATGGCCTCCTCTGGACCAGCAGGTCCATGCCCTTCCTGTGTTGAGGACTACAGAGCTGGACACAGTAATCCAAGTGAGGTCTCACTAGAACAGACTGGCAGAATCACCTCTCACAACCTGCTGGCCACACTTCTTTTGATATTATCAAATATTTTTACACTAATTTTTTTGATGGCAAGCTTTGCTTTTGCTCAAATTATCTGAATGAACATGTTCATTAATTATTCTCTCAAAAGAATTTAGAACTGGAACTAAGAAAATAAATTTAATTTTTATGTACTACTAAACACAAATAAGACCAATGTTACAGCCATGCTGGTCATGATAGTTCTCTGCCTAATAAGTGTAACTTTAGTGAAGTCAGTGGACACATGCCAATGTACCCCTTACTAATTATTCTATGCATTGCTGTGATTCAGATCTATAGTGGAGCCTTTGTTATAAATCTTTGTTATAAATCTCTGACTTTTGCTCAAAATGTAAAGGTATTCAGTAAAATTTAATGAAGTTAATTGCTGGGAAAAAATGAAGGAGGAAAATAGGAAAGAATAAACAGATAATCCCTTTTTGCAACTGCAAGCTTTTCTAAAGCATTATTTTGTTTAGAAATTGTATGAACTCATGAGACTTGGAAACCTGCAAAGATATTGAACCTGGACAATAGTATTACCATGGATAATAGTGTTCTTACCAGTTTATAGATCTGAATGAAGCAGAAATCTATCTTAGAAAAGGTACATTAACCTTCATGTTTAATGTCAGGTGTGGATTTTAGAACATGGGTTCTTATGTATTTATTTATCTAAATTAGATTCAGTACAAAGCCTTCATATTTTCTTCTGCAACTCATTTGCTGAGGAGAATCAATTTACGTGGTGGACACCTCTGGTGTTATGAGACAGCTATGGAGAGATCCAGTTCATCTTTGTGAAAACAGAATTAGGCTGCCAGCATGCAGTTGTTTAAAATAAGCTCCATGCTTCACCAATGTGGTGGGTAAGACCATGACAGTTTACAGATCTACACAGGATTTTAGAAGGAATTCATAGGTATTCCCGTGGGGCTTGACATTGTTGACAGTATTATTGACATAACTTGTTTTCCTCTCTGTTACATGATGGAAATCTAAAATGCAGCATCATTAAATAGCCTCACTGGGTTTTGGGAGGGTAGCATTTTTTTTTCAACTTAAAAAAAAATAAAAAAAATGAGTGAACACATTTTTCTATTAGGAGAACTTTCCATGGTCAGAAATGAATGATTTCATGTGTCATGTATGATTATGAAATACATCAATCTGAAGATTATGGAATAAATTCCTAACTTTTTCATGGTGAAGAGGGTGAAAAGGAAAAAACAGTGTGAGAGTAATTTCAGTTTTCATTAAATTGCTTCTGCTGTGGCAATTGATACAACAATTACAGAAAGCTCTGCAAGAACTGCAGTTGAAAACTACAGTGCAGAGAGAGCAATGTTGTTCTGTACTGTGACTCTTATTTTGTATTTCAGATTATCTCAGTATTGCATAGCACAAATCGAGCACAGTTTAGAAAACAGATGGACTCCCAATCAGTGGCACTTCTCCTGTTTCCCTATTCTTGTGAGTGAAGAATCATTATTTAAGAACACTATTTTGCAACAAATGTTGCACCTTTGTAATTGATCACTACTTTGCTGACCTTTTCCTTTTACACTGAATAAGAAAAAGATGCATTAAAAGTAATTAAAAAATAAAATTACATTTCAGAGTATATTGGCTTAATGTATTGAATGTGTTCCCAGAGATCCATCCCAGAATCTATCTGGTTTTGCAGTGATAGTTTATAATTAAACTTCTTGTTCCCTTCTTGGGCCCTCATTTTGGCTTTCTAAGAGTGAAACTGCAACGTGGTAGATGTGTCTTTGTGTTTTTCACTTCAGATGAATGGAACAAATTCCCAGATTCGCCTAAGTTGCTGCCAACATGTAATCTTTAAACATTAAAACAAAACCAAAACACAAAAACATAAAAAAGACCTGCTTGTTTATTTGAAGAAATTCTGCAAGTATTTGAAAGCCGCATAAATGCAAGAACAAATGGATATTTAATTAAAGAACTAGTATTGTATTTATTGGTCTATTGTTTGTGCTAAATTAAGCTGTTGTCATGACGTTAATCTTCTTGATACAACACACAAAAATGCAGTTAATATCCTGAGGATTTTGAAAAAAAGATGTTGTCTTGTCAGATGTCTTTCAGAACTGCCTTTGTCGTGGCAGTTGTATTAGATTGTCTCTTGTTTGAGTATTATTCCTACAGTCAGTTCACACAGGGTAAGCAGATCAACTCTTTTCCACTTCCAACTCTATTAAACCTCTTTTACCAAGTCTGAAGTGTTGCTCCCTCCTGGTCTGTTCTTTTGGCAGTTGCTTTTCACAGAGATGCTCTACAGCTTCTTGGTGGTAGTGCTGGGCGAAGTCCAGCCCAGCAGGGCAGAACAGGGCTGTCAGATGAAGAAATCAAGATCCACAGTTTGGCTGCTCAGGTTGAATGCTTTTTTTGAAGAGATGTTATCTCATTACCTCAATTCTGCATGAGTGCCCAGCTTTGGCTGTGGCTGATGGCATGTTATTGTCAGAAAGACAACCAAAGCCTTTTGGTCCCACTCTGAAAGCTCTTCTTTTATTCTGAATGCTTGAGTTAGTGGAATTAATGCATGAAGATTTTACAGGCAACATCCTGCCTGGAACCACATGTTGGACAAGGCTGAACTGCAAGATACACTCAGGGTCAGGGTTAGCCTGACATACAGGAAAGAAAGAGAGGAATTGTTGCAGAGTTTCAAAACCTTTCTGTCCTCCAACTTGGATATCAGACTAAACCAGATCCCATTGAATGTTCATCACTTGTACCTACTGAATTTTGAAAATTAGAACAGGCTTTTGAGAGTAGCTAAGCTCCTTCAGTGGTTTTGTTTTTTCATCACTGTCTTTGGATATACCAAGGAGCAGGAGCTAACTATCTCACACCAGTAGCTTTCTAAATTAAGCATCAGCTTAGAATTAGGTGCTTAACATGAGCATAGAAGTTTTAGGTATCCTGTAATTGAGTTTGATAGTCCCCTTATATAAGCCAGCTACATGTTTCCATTCAACTTTTGCTGTTTGGATAGTGCATAATGTCTGTTTTATCTAGATTCCTCCATTTTTGAGAGGAAGACTTACAAGAGCAATAGACCCTCCCACGGTAATCACTCTGGTGTCTCAAGAAGAGATTTACACCAGTCCAGCTTGACATAGCCAAGTATAGATGCAGTGGTGGTTTGAGACAGTGTTTGCAGGAGCAAGTGCTAGCCTCCAATTCACAGAATCACAGAATGTTAGGGGCTGAAAGGGACCTTGAAAGATATCTAGTCCAACTCTGCTGCCAGAGCAGGATCACCTATACCAGATCACACAGGAATGCATCCAGGAGGGTTTTGAATATCTCCAGAGAAAGACTCCACAATCACAGTACCACAGTATAGCAGAGGTTGGAAGGGACCTCCAGAGATCATTGAGTCCAGCACCCCTGCCAAAAGCAGGATCATCTAGGCTAGTCTGCACAGGAATGCATCCAGGTGGGTTTTGAATGTCTTCAGAGAAGGAGACTCCACAACCTCTCTGGGCAGCTGTGGTGGTTTGAGCTTTAACTGGAGTTTAATCTACCAAAAAATAATCTGGAGGCAGTTTCGTAGTAGGAGAAGTAAATTTTTTAACTATATATATATGGCAATAACAGGGAGGATTTACAAGGGTAAGGAATAAGGATGAATAGGAAAATATACAAAATCAAATTTGGATGGCCTTGTATCTCCTTCAATATATGTGGATGTCAGTCCTTTAGAGAAGTGTGGATGCGACAGGGAGAAGATCAGGCCCAACCATGCAGCAGAACCAGGAGGCCAGCAGCAGCTGTGAGCCCTTTCAAACAGGTGAGGCAGGAGAAAAGAAAGAGATGGCCACCATGCCCTCCCATTTATAGTCTTGCTGGACAGGAAAGGGGAGAGGAACAGACCAACTTAGACCTGGGGGCCCCCTTCTCCTGGGAAGGGGAAGCCAAGTCCACCTGGATCAGAATTCTTTTGTTCCCTGGGGGAAGCAGGGCTCTCACAACCCTCCCCCCCAGCCCAGGATGGGTGTAACCCAGCACAGCACCCTGTTCCAGTGCTCCATCACACTCACTGTAAAGAAGTTTCTCCTTGTGTTGAGGTGAAATCTTCTATGTTCAAGTTTGTACCTGTTGTTCCTTGTCTTATTATTGTGCACTACCAGTAATAGATCCTCATCCACTTGACAGCCACCCCTCAGATATATATAGACATTGATCAGGTACTCTCTCAGTCTTCTCTTCTCAAGTCTAAACAGGGGAGATGTTCAAGTCCCTTAATCATCCTTGTGGCTCTTTGTTGGATTCTCTCCAGTCTCTCTTGAACTGGGGAGCTCAAAACTGGCACAGTATTCCAGGTGTGGTCTCACAAGGGCAGAGCAGAGGTGGAGAAGAACCTCCTCAGACCTGTTGGATGCACTTTCCTTGATGCACCCCAGGATACCATTGGCTTTTTCGGCCACAAGGGCACATTGATGTCCCATGGCAAACTTGTTGTCCATTAGGACCCCAAGGTCTTTCTCCATGGAGCTGCTCTCCAGCAGGACAGCCCCTAACCTGTGCTGGTGCCTGTTCTAGTGTTCTGAATATTTTTCCTCATGTTTACATGGAACTTCCTATGCCTCAGCTTCTACCCATTGCCCCTTGTCTTGTCTTTGGGCATCACTGAGAAGAGCCTGACTCCATCCTCTCAGCACTCACCCTTTACATATTTATAAACATTGATGAGGTCACCCCTTAGTTCTCCTTCTCTCCAAACTAAAGAGACCCAGATGGAATGCTCTGATCTTGAGCTTGGAAGAAGTGATCCTTGCATGTTAACCAGCTATCATGAGCCCCTTTGCCTTCTAGTATCCTGTCCCATGAGATTTCCCCTAGCAATTGCTTGAAAAGGCCAAAGTTGGCCTTGCTGAAGTTCAAGGTTGTGACCTTGCTTGATATTCTGCTCTTAACACAAGAGCCCGAACTCCACCGCCTCATTATTGTGACAGCCAAGGCTGCCCTCAACCTTCACTGCTTTAACCAGACTCTCCTTGTTAGTATTAGGTCCAGTAGAGCTCCTCTTCTAGTTGGTTCCACCATTTGCATCAAGAAGTTATCACCAATTCACTGGAGGAACCTTCTGAACTGTGGATGGCTGGCTGTGTAGACCTTCCAGCAAATATCTGGGGAGCTAAAATGAGAACCAGGGCCTGTGATTGGGAAGCTGCTGCCAGCTGCAAGTAAAAGGTCTCATCAGCTTCCTCATCCTGATCAAGCTGTCTGTAATAAACACCCACAACTGTATCAGTCATGCTAGCCCGCCCCTTAATTTGCGGTAAATGTGTTCAGGAGATTTCATCCTTTCTTTTTCTTATCTACTCTTCATCTCCCTCAGTATTACAGGTCCAGCTATTCCCTACACAGGGGCTCAGCCTTTGCAGTGGCACATCACTTCCTTGCGGGCACCTTCGCTCAGGTCCCTGTCCATCTCACTGGCTGTCCTGCAGTCCATGAGAAAAGAGAGCATTGTTTTCCAGTATGTTTTCTGATATTTCTTGCTGTGCCTTCTAACCTCAGAGTTAAGCAACTGCCATTGCATGACACACTGAACTCTGCATGACCAGTTGGAGGGATTTCTCAACCGTGGCATCCTGCAGTACAGCACCAGAGTCTGCCTCCAATTAGCTTGGGAGCAGAGTTCCAAACACATGTATTTGCTATTTGTTTGTTGGGTGATGAAGTTTTCCTAAGCTTATGCTTTATTCATATCACGAGTGACATTTCTGCAAGAGGTGGCGATGTGTCTCTGGGTTTTAGATTTATTTCTGATTTTGGAAATATACATCAAACAGATAGAGCAGTGTACATTAGGTAACTTATGTAGGACTAAAATTGCAGTGATAACCAGGGGCTTATGAATAAAATTAAACAAATATAGTTCCTAGGTTTTAAAAACAATATGGCATTATTGTGATGAAAGAAATAACTTTGATTCAAGGATGGAATAGATCTTGGGTTTAAATTTAATTTTATATTACTATTTTGTGATTATCATTGTTGGATTACTTATGGGATTTAATGTACACCTTTTAAAATAAAATGCAGAGATATGGATATTTAAACAATTCATTTCAAAATCATTAGATTATATAATTACCTTCTATACAAGAAGGTTTCATATTTGCTTTGATCCTCTTTGATCTCAAAAGGATAGCAACCCACTTTCAATAGTGTCTCTTTATAAAGTTTCTTTTTCAATATTCCCATGCCTTGGACTAAATTGCTTCCACCAAAGATGCTCAGTGGCCTAAATGACATTATTTGAATTCTGAAATTGAAGGATCTCTCCTCCTGGATTCTCTTTTGGCCTCTTTTCAGATTAATAATGTGAGAGGAAGCTTCAGAAAAAAAATATGATAAAAATGAACATATATTTCATCATGGTAGCCCAATAGTATTATTAAGCAACATCCAAAGAATAAAGCTGTGTGTTTCTCTAGTGCCCTGAGAAGAATACCTTTTTTAAATCCTTGCCTCTCAGTTTTATATTCCTGTGGGAATGTAAGTGATACCAAGGGCAGCAGCTTTGGAGTGCAGCTGCAGTTATCATTAAAAGAGATAAATATTTGAAAGGATTTTGATATTTCAGTCATGGTTTGATATCAGTGATATCTTGTGTAAAATACAGAAATATAATAACAAAAATAGAGATGACCATGTGGTCATCTTAAGTGGTCTGCCTAATTAGGAAAATAAAGTCTCTAAAGCACATTCTATTTTAAATGTTTTAAGAAATAGGATCATAAGAAGCAGACACACATATTCATACCGCCTATGCTAATATATTAGTATGCAAAAGTCACTTTTCTGTGAATATTAGACTATTAGGTATATAATAACATTATGAATCACTTTAAAACTGCTTTTACATTGTCAGCCAGATGTTTAGAGCAAACATTTTGAAAGAAATTCAGAAAATCTGTCATTTCCCAGATTTTAGAGTTGACATACTACAAAGCAGTACAGTGTATATTCTGTTTGTGTTCAACTATGCTTGTCTAGTAAAGTGAAACTCTAGAAAAATAGGGCTTTTATCTGAAGTATAAAAGCCTAGAAAATGAGTAAATTTTGTGAAGTATTGGCTTCAGCTTTCACAGATTTCATTAAGAAGTAAAGTCAGCACACTGGAGGTGCTCAATGGGCTCTGCAGGATTGACCAAAGCAATGAAATATGTACTGTGAATGTGGCAAAATATTAAAACGTAGCTGAAGGAGCACTAAAATGTATCTTAAATAAGCCAGTGTTATACTGAGAGGTTCCATGTTCATTGGAACTCCTGATTTATCTATTAGATTTTTATTCTATTTTTATTATTTGAGCTGTATTTTTGCCAAATACCAGTCTCAGATCTTTGCACCCTACACTTTGACAGAAGGCAGTGGTGTAAAAGTGATAGGAAGTGAAAGTTTAGCAATATCCTTTCTCTATTTGCTGTTCGCCCAAAGCAAAACTTGGAGACTCTCTGAAACCCTTTGCCAACATCTACCATGTCTACATTAAAAATTATTTTTGGAATCATATTTAACAAATGGGTTGTATTAGTAAGTCTGCTATCTGGCCAAGCAAGGCAACCTAACTGTATTGCATTTTTCCTATAGCAAAATTTTGTCAGTCTTTTTTCTTTTTTTTCAATGGTAGAGTGGATACAGACAGAGTAGCTGCCAAACTGAGAGAGATTTCAGCCATAGGTTCCAGTTTTGACCGGTCTCTAGTGCTTTGTGGATCCAGATTTAGGCATTCTAACAATGAACATGCCAATATTTTTTAGCGATTTAACGTCTCGGAAACAAAAGTCATATTGTAAGTCATATTGTCATGGATGAAAATACAGAAATGCAGTCCACAAGCCCATGAAATAATGTTGTTGCAATACAGCTGTTTAACAAGTTATCCTACATCAGCTAAAGTACTGTAATTGTCTATCCATGCACTTGAGCTTGCCCAGGGTGAAGTAAACATTGATGTGCTCCAGGGATTACTCATTAAATGAAACATTATGTTTTAGTACTGAGAAGTCTCTGCTGTCCTCCCATCATTTTCTACTTTAAAGACAAATTTATTCTGCTTAAGAGTAATTTTAATTATGTGGTTTGCTGTGTGTATGTTGGATATTTTTCAATTACTCATGTAGGCTGCAGACAAGCACATACATATGTGTGCACACATTTTCCCTGCTATAATTAAGAATTTCTGGCACTTCGCAATAGCAGGATCAATGCCAAATTGTAGCTACCTCTGGAAAATCTTAAAAGTAGATGTAAATGAAAGAGGAGGTGCAACTTTTCTGTTTTAAAGCTTAATGAGGAATTTTTTTCTCAGACACTGTAGGGTTTTTTTTCCATCATCATTTTAATGTTAATTTTTTATTTAAAAAGTCACAGAACTTTTGAATATTTGTGTTTTTGAAACAGCTCTGAAACTCACTGGGCAATGGAAGAAATGTCATTACATTATCATGATCCATTGCAGATACTAGCTTAATTTGAAACTGGAATTTTGAAAGATATAATAAAAAGAGCTAATTTTTATTTTATTTTATTTTATTTATTTTATTTTATTTTATTTTATTTTAGGAATATCTGCAGTTTGTAATAGTAAGCTGAAAATGTCGTTTTAAAAGGAAAGGAACTTTTTTCCATAGGGTTTACTGTAGTATTTCCGTGAGATGCAACCCATCTGGATATTTACCACCCTTTATGATTCATTATGTGAGATGTTGCTAAAGAAGTTGTATTCTGACAGGCCCTTCTCTATACATGTATGAGGTGTAAATATGGAGTATATAAAATACAACTGGCTTGTTGTATTTATATTCATCTACTGGTCCAATAAAATACAACAAAACCAAATGAGGAATCCGTTTCATAAGATGTAAATTTCAAGTTCTGACCTATTGACTTTGTGACAGTAAATATTCTCCAGTGGAAGTAAGATCTTCATCATGTCTTAGCATAAAGTCAGGGAGTCAAGGAAATGGCTGACTCGAATAAACAAGTAGCTCATCTACTCTGCCATTCTGGCACCAAGAGGGGATAAGACCAGATGTTTCAATGGAAGGCAAAAATATCCACATTTTTATTTTTCTATATTAAAATATACTGTTTTACAGAACTTACACCTTGAGACATTAAAATTAATAGACCTTATAACTATGTTTCCGTATATTCAGTTTATACTGCAAATCTTAAAATACATTTCTTTAATCATTTATTCTAAAAAGTTTGAAATTTTAAAGGTATATTATCAACTTGTGTAGAAGCAAAACCATTTCCCTCTCCTGCCTTTTGTTTTATTTGTAATGGTGGTAAAAGTCACAGATACAGAAAAATCTGTTCATTTCAGTACAATGAAATTGAATTGAGCTGACAGGCGATCCAACTGCTGCATACTGGCCTACTTTTTCTTTCCTACCACCTGAATATATTCACAAAGCATGACAAGTGAGATCTCTTCTGGCACTGTTGTTGAGAGACTACTGTGAAATCTGGAAGGTTTGTCCTTCATGGTCTAAGATGTGATTTTGCCACACACAATCCTGTCACAAACTTTTTTGGTTGAATGTTCATAGGTGGTTCTGGATTCTGACATGATTTATTTCTGAAGGGTTAGATATCATCTTGTTCAGAGACCATAGCAAGGTATTTTAACCCAGAAGCAAACACTCTTTGAAACTGACCACTATTATCACCTTTTAAATCTTCTCTGACCATTTTTCTTCCCAAGCCAGCCAGTGAGGCAATTATGCAAAGTAAAATAATGAGGTAGCATGGATAATGCCTCCAGTGTTAAACAAGTTGGATGATCATCACAACTAAATCAGATTCTTCTTGTTGGTATTGTAAAGTAAGTTCTACTTTCAAGCTAACCAGCAGATTTTATTTTCTAGCTAACCAGTAGCTTCCACTTTGCAGCTAATACTATGAAAGTGGTGGTATATGAAGGGAAATTTATATGTTGCCACACTGTATTGTTGGTATTGGAAGTGGTTCTTCACACATTAGATAGCAGACATGCAAAACTGTTTGCCAGATGGTGTTGCAGATGCAAGAATTTTACAAGGGCTCAAAGGGAGGCTGGACAAGTACTTGAAAGTGATAACTACTTGGGGTTTACAAAATAGACAGGCTACAATCGGCTTAGGAAATCTCCTGGGCTGAAAATAGATGGAGAGAAGGGGGAGTGCTAAGGGTGGGGAAATATCATATATAAATGTTCTATTCTTATTCTTCCTTACACTTACTGTTGAAAGCAGACTACTACTGAATACTAGACTAGATAAGCCTTCAGTCTTGCCATTGCAAACATTTTTAGATTCTTGCTTGAGTAAGGAGTTGTTGTGTGAGAGGGTTTTTCTGGAACAGGAAATTAATGTTGAACATGGAGAAAACCCAGAAATGCTTAAATGCAGTAATATGTTTTGTGATACATATTGCTAAGGAAATCAAATTGAGAAAGAAATTTGATGCTCAAAAATAATTGCTTTCTCAGTTACTGACTACATAGGTTTGTAGTCTTGTTTTTTTGGCATTTGCATTTCATCTTATATAATTGTGAGGAATAGATTTGCATTATTTTGCTGCTGGTTTCTCCAAGTAATTCTCCACGGGTGCACAGAAGGCATCTGCTGGTTTTGCTTATCTCCTACACACTGCTTCCTAAACCTGTAGATGAACTCAAGTACCGTAACTTGTACTACAGTATAAATATACTATTGATAAACAAAGAAACAGTCAGCTGTAGCAGCAATGTCTGCTAAAGATGTCACTCTTTTTCAATAAGGTGATTGCTATGTGAAAGAATTAAAAGGAGTATGGTCATCTCATAGCTCATGAGTCAATTCTGTGACTCATAATATTGAAATTTATTATGCACATAAGGCATTTATTTTAATCTTGTGGTGGTGTTTGTTTTTTGTTTTGTTTTCTTTATTTTTTTTTCATTTGTCCCACCCTTTGTTAGGATTGGCCTTGCATGCTGGATTCTTATCTTTTTATTACATTGGGGTTTTTGTAATGTTTATACAAGCACTTCTGATAAACAGGAATGTGACTGAGGTGCCTCTAAAGGAATAGAGTGGGCTTTTTTAAATTGACTCACCCTGCTCATCCTGTTTCCCAAAGCTGAGTTGCAACTTGCAATTGTCACTGGAAACAGCCTACTTTCTTATCACACATACAATTAAAATTTGCCTCTGGCAGAATTGCTGTAAAAAAAAAAAAAAGGACAAGTATTTTGAAGAGTTATGGTTGTCAGTGTTATTGTTGTTGTTCTCCATGTGATGAGTATTAATGATGATGGATGAAAAATATAACTGTCCTTACCCTCAAAATTACTCTGTTTAGTATTAAGAAGAAGAAAATTCTGCTGCAGTGTTTTTCTTTGCATATTTTAATGTTTTCATAGATCATATCAGCTGTCTGAAATAACTACTTGCTGATCATTACAGTGATTACAACCCACGAGCTTATAGATACTCTTGAACATGTCAAGGAAAAATGTTGTGAGTAGGTATTTTCCCAGAATGTCTGTCTGAGAGAAAAACTGTTTTTCTGCATCACAGTTTTTTAGTGATGTGAGATGATAACAGTTTAGCAATAATTTTCGTGATAGAAATTGTTAATCATCTTTGGTTTGTGTTTGGGGTTTTTGTGTTTTTTAGGGGCAGGGGTGTGTGTTTGTTTGTCTGGGTTTAGTTTTTTGGGTGTTTGTGGTGGGGTTTTTTGTGTGTGTGTGTTGTTTTGTGGATTTTTTCTTTTTTTTTCAGATCATACTGTCAATGTTTTGTTGTTGTTGTTGTTTTTTGTTGTTGTTGTTGTTTTTGTGTGTGTGTGATTAATGACACTTCTGTCACCATATGTCTTAGTCAGTCACAAATCTCCACAATAACAAAACTCACAGTTTACATGTATGCATCTGTGTCTTTCCTGGGTTCCAGAGAAATGTGACTATTGTTTTTGTCCTGGAAAGGGACATGTGAGACCTCATTCTGCATTGCACATTACACAGAAAGAATTAGCAATGAGCTCTTTCTTTGCCTCAGGAGAAGCACAAAGCAGCTGTAGTGGGACTAAGGGTCTAGACAGCTGATCTCATTGAGAATGGGAGGATGGTCAGCACAACACAGAAAATGTTCGATAGCTTGTCAATTCATGACCCTAAGGTCCAAGAGAAGACTTCCATTCCCTCAGATAAATGCTGATCCCCATTAATATGAATGGCTGAACTTCATTTGACATCAGTCAGTCCTGAGTCTGAGTACAAGCACATTATTCCCTGTGCCATTAATGCAAGTCACACACCCAAGCTGAGCAGGCAAAGGAAAGAGTTTCCACCAGTTATTCTTCTTTTGCATTTGCAGTACTGTGTAAAGACTGTCAGTGGCTTTATTTCTCCGTAACCCCATTGAGTATCTTCAAGATATTTGTTGTGTTTTACAGAATTAATATTTACACTTGCCTGTGTTTACTTAAAAACTGTTATGCCATATCAGGTACCCCACTCAACTGCCTAGAAAGAAACATATTTAATATAGTGGTATTGATAACTATTAATGTAATCTGATTCTACTCTTTATTCACTGCAAATCCTCCTAGGATGGCTACAGAGTGCATTTAGCATCAGTTTCCCCAGCTGTGCAACTGGAATAATAGGTGTACATTTCCTTTTCAAAGACTCAATATGTACTAGTTACAGTATATACTAGGTACTCTCTATTTAAATTTTAACGTAGGAAAGGTACTACATAAATTTTAAAATAGCATCTTATTAGTAATTTTTCTCCAGGTATAGAAATTTCAGTTTCAAATTAACAAAAAAATAAATTAAAAATAATTAAAAATTCAAATATTAATTTGTGTAACAGGTTATCACTTATCTTCTCATTTTAAAGGTGGTTACTATTTAGTTTGCTGAAAGATCCATGGACTGAAGTTCTCTTTGAACACACAACAATTTTTCTCATGATTCAATCGTAGGTCTACTTTCCTGTTTCTTGTGAAGATATCACCCTTCACAGGATCTGCCCACGTTCGTTTAGTTAGTTGTTATATTTGTATTCTCCAGCTGCAGCCATCACTCTCTGAATCTGTCATTGAAGGATTTTGTTTTAAATTCTGCCTGGCCTCATTTTCAGATGTCTCTGAATTCCTCTCTATGCTGAGTCACAGCTGTGAAAAGAGGAATCTACCTCTTTAATTGAAGGGGTCAGTGGTTTAAAAGCACTAAAGCCTGCTGGGGAGTAGCTTAAGGAAGACAGCTAATTATGATTATCTTAGGGGGGTTCATAAACTTACATAGGACTCGTCTGACATGAAGGGTTCTGGATATATTCAAGACGTGGCTTCTTTGAGGGATGCATGTTTTACCAGACAATGGAATTCTCTATAGAACAAGTACCTGTGGTGGATGTTTGTCACCTGCTCAGTTGTGGCTACAGAAACACAACTTAATCTTCCTCACCACATACCTTTTCTATCTAAGCCAGCATGGAGGCCAAATCCTTTCTAGTCATTTTTCTCCCCACAACCTTGAGAACATTTAATGTAATAACTGCAATGGCTTCTACTTCTTGATCCAAGGGGAAGCTTAGCAGTCTGGCAGGAAGGACTTACTAGTTTTGATAGAAAAGAAAGGTCAGGCTAGAAGACACAGCTTGATTTGGGAATCAGCAGTCCATCTAATGGTATTTCTCACTCAGCTTCCTCTTCTTGCTCCAGTGGGGGAATTATGGAAGAAATCTTATTTTCTCATCAATGCAGACAAAAGCATTATTTCAAATTGTGCCAGTAATTTTGATACTCAGTTCTGCATTTCATGGGATGGGCAACAGAAGACTGTGTGGGTGAACAGTATCTGGCAACCCTGAGATATTGGATGAAGTTGTACAGTTAACACAATGTGTGTACCTGTTCATTTGTTCTATGCACACATTCTCTTGAATTGCTGCTGCTTCTACGTAGTTTTATAAAAGGAAAGCATTCCTGATTTTATCCAGATTTCAACAGTAAAGGATTTGACTTGTGAGCCAATCAGGTAGGCATTGCCTCCATTGGAAGAGTCCTTGGAAAGATAGGAATGATCACTAGAAAGTAGGAAAAAACACTTGACGGTTGTAGTGAAAAAATATTGAACACTGATGAAGACCTTCAATGTGCAATCCAATTCAGTTTTTGTTAGATGTCAAAAAACCTAACAGAATAATCTAGGTTAGAATGGGCATTATGAGGTTGTGTGACCCCATTTGCATCTCGAAGGGTGGATAATTTCATCTTTGGATCAGAGTGCTCAGACCTATGTCCAGTCAAGTTTGAAATATCTGCAATAATGGAAAATTCACAAGTTCTCTGAGCCCCTGTTCCAGTGTGACCATAAAGCCTGAGAACTCCCTCAAGATCAAGACTGTCACATTGTCTTCAGGGACAAGTGTCTATCTGGGATAGAAAAGTAGAGGTGGTGTTTTCCATTCTACCTTTTTTTTTTTTCTTTTTTGCATTAATCTTCTGCTTATGGCAGCTCCCCAGTGAATGAGTGGTTATCTGTCAAAAAACCTCTGCTGTTTTTTCAGTGAAGTATTGATTCGTCTGTGCACTCTGTGTCCTCACGAGACAAAGGAAAGTTACTGTGGTTTTTAACCAGAGTGGAAATTCTTCTATGTTGAATGGAGATGGTGATGTCTGAATTCTTGTTTTCTTTCTCAATATGACTGTTTCAGATTCCAGGAACTGTCATTCTAGCACACTTTACAAAGCATCTTAAAAATAAACCAGCAAAACAACAGGATAGAAATTGATTTCTGCTGCAATGCAAGCAGAAGTTCTTGTAGGGTTTGATAGTAGAATATTCTAACTCTTGGAAATATTAGAATTGGTGGTCTGTGAACACAAGGGTATTAAAGATTTAATAACCTGCTGACTAAACTCACACTGGCTGCACATTCCTCCTTAAGCAGTTCTGTGAAGTTTTTGTTTATGGAAAACAAAACTGATTGCTTGTAATTTTCTACAGCTTGCACAAGGTTTTAAATCAAAAGTAAAACACTGGAAGAAGAGGTTTGTGAGTCATGGATCTTACCACAGGAATCACAGAAACATTCAGGTTGGAAAAGACCCTCAGGATCACCAAGTTCAACTGATAACCCTACTCTACAAATTTCACCCCTAAACCATATTCCCAAGCACCACATCTAAACATCCTTTAAAAACATCCAGGATTGGTGACTCAACCACCTCTCTGGAAAGCACATTCCAAAGCCTGACTACTCTTCCTGTGAAATTTTTTTCCCTAATATCCAGTCTAAAAATCCCAGAGCACCTGGGCTCTGTTGGAGTCTCCTCCTACTCCAGGTGTGGCCACTTTGTCTTCCCTGCCCACTGCCCTTTTTAATCCCCCACAGGAAAGGCAGAAGCTCTAAGCTGAGCCCATCTGGGCTGAGGGATCCTCCTCCTGTCATCACTGGTGAGTCCCTATGGTGCACACTGGGTGATTTGGGGGGGTGGGGAAACAAAGGCCAGGGGGCCTGGTGGCCCCCTGGTTAGGTAGGAAGAGAGTTGATGGTTACTCCAACATCATCCATAGGTGCTGGCTGGACCTTCTTACTGGGGATGAGCTCCTCTGCATGGTATCTTGGCTGATTGAGGGTCTTGCCCCAGGCTTTGGGATGGGTGCAAAAATGGTGGTGGTGGAGCTGTTTAGGCAGGGTGGAGGATGGTGAGGGAGGAGCTGGAGCTGCTTGGGGCAGGCAAAGGGTGGTGGTACAAATTCAGGCTGGGTGCAGAGTGGGCTGAGAGAAGCCCTAAAGAGAGACTTTGAAGTGCTGATTGATGAGAAGCTCCCCAGGAGCTAGCAATGCCCTCATGCAGCCCAGAAGGCAGCTGTGTGCTGAGCTGCATCCAGAGGAGTGTGGGCAGCAGGGAAAGAGAGGGGATTGAGATCCTGCCTTGGTGTTCCCATCATAAGAAGGACACAGCTGTTGGATCAACTCCAGTGGAGGGCCACAAATATGATCCAAGGGTTACAGCACTGCTGCTGTAAGGACATGCTGAGGGAGCTGGGGTTCTTCAGTCTGGAGAAGAGAAGACTCTGTGGAGACCTTAGAACTGCCTTACGATGGCTGAAGGGATCCTCCAGGAAAGCTGCAGAAGGACTTTGTATGAGGGTGTCTGGAGATGGGACAAGGAGGAATGGTTTGAAGATGAGGGGTAGTGGAGTTAGATTGGATCTGAGGAAGAAGTTCTTCAGTACCAGGGTGGTGGGACACTGGAACAGGTTGCCTGGTGAGGTTGTGGAAGCTTCCTCCCTGAAGGTGTTCAAGGCCAGGTTGACTCTAGTAGAGAGGTGTCCCTGAGCATGTCAGGGAGGTTGGACGAGGTAATCCTTAAGGTCCCTTCCAACTGAAGCCATTCTGTGATTCTTGGAGAGAAAGTAGGTAAAGGTTAACACAGAACTTAAGAATGCTTCCTGAAGTTATTTTGTTTTAAAATCATGATCATATGAACCTGGAAATTATCTTAAAACAGAATTTCAAAGGGCTTTGGATCAGGACTGTAGTTTCATATGTTACATTCTGCAAGCATTGTTTACTTTCCTCTCAGCTATTCAGGTATTTACAAATCCCTTTGTAACAATTAATTTTCTGTCTACAGCCAGCCAGCAGTCTGTAGTTCCTGGTGAGAAGGGTGGCTGAGTGACTAAGGCATTGCCTGAATGTCAAAGAAACGCAGGTACTGGTCCTAACTGCTCCTGTGACCTTAAGCAAATGATGACATTTCATGTGGTAACATTAAATATGTTACCATAAAAACCCCACAAGAAACCCTGTAAAAAAAACCCAAACAACCCCCCCAAATCAATTAGCTCCTAGTGTCAAGGACAGAAGCTAGGGAATAGGATCATCAAAGCTTTTCAACTGCTCAGGTGCTGAGGAAAACATGTCAAAAGGAATAGATCCAAGTTACATTACTGAATTGTGTAAGCTTGCAAATGGGTTGTGTTACAGTGACACTGCTGTTTCCCTGTTGCATGTACTCCAAATGCAGATAAAATTAAACTCTTGAAAAAGGAAGGGAGGAAAAAAAAAGGAAGAAAGCAAATGCCTAGTAATATAACAACTGGGTTAATGTGCCAACACAGATTACTGCTCTACACTGTATATGTTCATCTGTGTCTCAGTTTACATAATGGCAGCACAAAAGGTTGATCCAAAATTAGTTGGACAAGGGATTTAAAAAAAAAACTTTCCTCTAATAGAGTTCAAATGTGCAGTCATGAATTATTGAATTGAAATGTGTTGGAAGTGTAAATTAAAGTCCTTCTGGCATGTCTCTCCCTATACTGTAGTTTCTATATTAAAACCCTACAGACTGTGCTCTACTGAATTCACTGACAGTGCATTAAGTAATGAGGCCATACGTTGATGAAAGGAATTCTATGAAAATATGCCATTGAATATACAGCAAGCATATTTGATCAAAGCCCAGCTGTCATATGAAGTGCACATTTTAAAATCATCACTGAACTCTATTAGCCTGAATTCTTCTGAAATTTACCAGATCAGGTTTTTAAACAGCTGACAATGAAGTAAGCAATAGTGACAGTTAATGGAACACCCTGGCGGGATTACTAAAATAGAAACTTTAAAATAGTTAATTATACTAAGAGGCCAACTATAACAATCAATTGCCTGTCCTTAATATTTACAACATTCTAGCTTTCTCTGAGTCTCATAGGCAGCTTTTAAATACAGCTGGGAAATCTGAGTGCCTACAAACATTTAGGAAAAAATCTGTACTAGTTGACAGTACATTTCTGCTTATGTCAGATAAATCAAGCCACAATTTATAGCACAATAAAATACTTGCAATAAAATTCTAAATATGTTTGTAAATGTAAGTCTTTGTTCCTTTATTTCCTGTTTAGGTGAGTTTTGCTAGTTGCTGGGTTTTTCTTGTTTTGTTCGTGGGGTTTTGGTTTGGTTTGGTTTTTCGGGGGTTTTTTGTCTGCTTTGGTAAGGACTGCTAGGTTATGGTTAGTTGTGGGCAGAACTAAGATATTCTCTGCCTGCATGCAGAGCTGACTGGCTGGTGGTGCCTCTGATAAATGTACAGCTGAAATGTATAATATATTGCTATATAACGTGTAATTATGGGAACCATGCAACAGTAGGAGCTGGTGCAGGTAAGGATTTCTTGGATCAAGGACAGAAGAACCCTATCAATTTATGTCAATAGATTCAGGTATGTCCATGCAGGCAGCTCTCTGGCTATATGCTTTCTGAGTACACACTATTGACCTTGCCGCTGTATCTTGCCAAGAAATAAGCCTGGACTTGCTTCATGACAAATTTCATCAGAGCACCACACTATCTTGCCATCAAGATGGCTTTTTCATCAGCATGCAAAATACATGGTAAAGTAAGCCTCTTTGCAGGTAACTAATCTGTAAAATAACTCATAGTTACTGGTGACCCCAGAAATAACAACTAGCCTAAACCTGAGGTAGTTAAACTGTCACAGCTAGATGACTCATGCTCCACCCTGCTAGACACTGGAAAGTCTCTTATGAAAGGAGGTACAGAGAACAGACTTTTTCCATAGCAAAAATACTGGCAATAATTCCTGGAGGTGAAAAAGGCTTTAACACTCCCTTTGAGTTGGCCATTGCAGGTATATTTCTTCCAGCAAAAGAACGGTAGTTACAAGGTTTAGCTCATTTGGCAGTGCTGCCTGGGGTTAATTCAGGTTTTAGCAGCACAATTGCTGTCTGTTAGTGTTTAAATGTTCAGGAACACCTCACTAGCATTTGTTTTCTCTGATGGCCAGCATGACACTTTTCTGGCTTTTCAGTACTTTCTCAACATCAGGCCAAGGATATTTCACCAGCAAAGCCTCCTGTGTTCATTCTCCCTCTGTCTACTTTATTCAGAATCGAGCCAAGCTACCCTGAGTGCTGCAGGTGATGACAGACATTTCAGAGGAAAATTGTCTGGCTCTCTTTGAAAACTTTCAGATGTCATGGTACTTGGTAGGAAGTGGTTTTCATCTAGTCTACCTTTTCATTAATGTCTGTAGGAATTTTTATCCTTTTCCTGGATACCAAATGCCATCTTAGAATCATTTTTAATAACCTGAGATTTTGTCTGCTAGAGGAACATGGTGTACTTAATATAACACTGAGGGCTAGCTTCGGCTTCCTTTTGGTTGTTATGTGTTGCCAAATCATGCCATACACTCCTTTCTCCTTTGTGGTTTTGGTTGGGTTTGTTTCACTTTGTTCTTTGTAAATGATCAGTCATGTTAGGTATTCTCATGTCATTCTAAATGAAGAGACTATGGGAGGCTGTTATTGCAGATGCAATATGTGGAGTGATAGCTCCTTTCACCAATGAAAAGGAGAAAAAAAGATTCATCTGCATCTAACCTTAGAATGAAAGCCCTGCAGATATTTATGTTTGGGAAGATATCAGCTGCAGATCTGACTGTTGCCACATTTTATTCATCTGCCTACCTGCTTTTTGCAATACCATTATCAGATGACAAGTTGCTTTTAATCTCATCCTTTTCCTTGGACAATAGCCATTGAATATAAAACTATAGGTCTGATCATCTTTTTTTTTTTTTTTTTTTAAAGGAGACACAATATAAAACCACTTGGGGTTAGAGTGGCATAATTTTTTGTTTTCAGTCTTGGAATTATGATTTGTATGTCCAAAACATACAATACCAAGATAAAGCTTCTCAGAATCATCATTTCTAGTGATATATATCATGTCTGCATGTACATTTATCTGAATCCCTGAAAGGATTACTTCTGTGTCTGTGGCGTAATCTTTGGGTGTAATCCTGACTCCGCTGACACTGACCTAAAAAATATTTTAGTGTCTTTTGAGGGTAAAGTGATAATTTCCTTTGTGTATAATTTTAGGTTCCAAACAGTAAATTTCATGGTCAGATTAGGTCTCTATAGCAGTGTGACACAGATCACTTTATAAAGGTTACCCATTCTTACCAGTATTTATCTCCAGACTACATAACTTTTATAAATTCTTCCATCAGTAGGCTAAGCTTCAGAGAGATGTAGAAAACTATGAAAAATAAACCAAGTATTTTAGTTCCTTGATTCTTTTCTCATTCTCACTTCCTTAGTCACCCAGCTTGCTTTAGTTTAGGTTTATCCTAATGAAGGAAAAATCCAATATAATTGTCAAATGTATATTCTATTTTATTATCAGATGGCCCTCTGCAGTATTTTTTTTGTTTTCCTCACTCTTTATCTTGTGAGTTGCATCCTCCTTTTCCCTTAGCCCCTTCATTTTTTATTTGGTCTCTTTCGGTCTTAAGTGGAAATTGGAGAAGAGATTTGTCTTGCCTTCTAAATTAGTGGTGTCAAATGGATCGTGTATAAATCATAAGCAAAGGAAAAGCCTGTAAAGCTTTGAGAAACTCATTATAAGCTGGGTTGTGCTTTATATGAGGTTTTACTATTCATCTGGGTATTTAATAATAGCAAGTTCTGGTTTATGGCATAACCTTATCTAAACCAGATATACTAACCCCAGTGATTTAAGCAAAATAAAACAAAAGGGAGAAAGGTTCATGTACCTTTTTTTGGTTTTACCATTGTCTTTTTATTCAGTAGTTTTTCCTAGTGTTGAGAAGTGATGTAATACTGTTTTGGGGGTTTTGTAAAAAGTATTTTTCAGAATCCTGAAAGAGAACATTTGCTGCACTATAAACAGTACAAAAGCTACTTAATAAATGGGAGAACCATGATGAATAATGCTGTTTACCAGTTCTTGGATGGAGTTAGCTTTAAATTTAGATTTCACAATGAAGGGGAAGAAAAAGCCTCTTTTGCCAAATAATATATCAACAGACTGCCTAAGAGGTACAAGAACATAGTTTCATTATGCTGTGGATGAATGTTATCCTTGTTACTAAAAACTACTTAATAAAAAATAAGTTTAGGGAGAGAAATTAATTTTTATTCTGTTTTATGTTGAGTTACTAATTTGACTCATGTATGCTTGTAATTTTTCCTCTTATTGACACAGAACTTTCCATATTTAGTTCAAGATTATAGAGCATTTTGAACCAGCCAGTAAACAATCATATTAATTTTTCAGTTGAAATATATTTGATAATTTATAGGTAAGATATCTACAGGAAAATGCATTGAAAACATCTCTCTGTATATTTGTAGTTAATGCAATATGCATGCATATAAATAGCGTATGATATGAGCAAAGAGAGAATGAACCTTTCAATAAAGTCAAATAGCTGGCAGAATACTTTTTGCTTGCAGATAATTAGTTTTAAATTTTAAAAGCAATATGTTTGTCTAAAGGGACGCTCATGCTACTTGGTAGATACTTACAAGAGCCATTTTGAATCGCTTCTCACTCCATGGTGAAATAAAGTCCCAAGATTTCAGACAGGGATAGAGGAGGACAAAAAGGAAAAACTTGGTATCAGAGACAGTAGTTTGCATGTTCAGCCTAAATGGTCTGAGTAACTTATTGAATCTATTTAAGTCCATAGAAACATAGTGACATTTTTCCATTCTATTCTAGCATTTTTATTTTTTTAACAAACATGAGCCAACTCAAAGATTGCTCTAGATTTTCAGTAGTTGCAATTTGTAAGATTGCTATCAGATCCAATATAACTGAGCCATATCATCTGGTTAATCACTACTTCTGTATTTGCTGCAGGCTGTTTTTATCGAAGCATAGAATTCCGAATTTTAAAAAGGCCTTGGAAAAACAGTGTTTTAAATTATTCTCCAATTCTGTTTAGGTTTTGGTTATGAAATTAAGAGGAGAGTTGCATGGTTGAAGTCTGTGTTTGCAGATGGTTCACAGTCCCATCTGCAAACACCTCTGGACTTTGGGAAGCCAGGAGAAGTTAGAATTTCTGAACACAGTGTTTGTGAGTGCAAGATTTAGCATTTAGATAGGTTTGAGCTGAATGATGTGGAGAAAAAAAAATCCCATGCACACAGAGCTCCCTACTGTCTGTGCATTTGAGAAGGCTGAAGAGCTCTGTTTATTGCAACAAAAGGCCTGGAATAAATTATGTGTAGTAAATTGGCTCCAGGTTTTCCTGTTTCAGACAGTAGCTTCAGAGCAGTCTGTTTTATAGGTTCCACTAAATCTCACCAATTGCAGGGAGGTGACACCTCATTTCAGAGATGTGACATCATGCATGTGCCAGTTACATCCAGTTGCATCTTTCTAGCAGTGTGGCAGGACACGAGCAGCTCAACACTTTGTGTTTTGGCACTTTAAACCTACAACCGGTTACAAATTTATGAGCTCCACAGGGAGGTCTTAGCAGGATGAAGCCAGGTTCCTCAGTCCCTCTTCAGCATCACTCCTGTGTGGGACAAATAAAAGCTCTGTTATACCAGTGGAAATACTCCTATTTCAGTGAGGTGTAAGCATAGCTTCCTTTCCCAGTCAGTCTCGCAGGTGATAATTAACACAGAGCAGATATTTCCTATTTGAAGTCAAGGTGGGAAAGTAGCTTTAGTTTCAGCATTTTTCTTTACAGATTCTTTTTCCTTGTTTGTTTTGGGTCTGTTTATGATGAGGAAGTCTTAAAGCATGTTGGTATTTAGCAGAATTATCGAAGAACTAAAGGAAACAATTTTTCCTCTCTGACAAAAATCTTTTTACTGTGGAGGAAGGAAAGAATGTGGGAGCTAGATTTAGTTTTGCATTTTATATTTTATTTCTGTTCATGGATCTGATTACCGCTCAGCAGCATGACTAGGGTTCTTTTCATCAGAAGACACTGATTGACACTGCATATGTTACAGAGAGGAAGGACATTTCTTGAGGTTTAATGGCCAGTTACTTGGTCTGAAGTTCATTAACCTGAGCTAGTCATTAGACTGCTGGAAGAACTCTGCAGAAGCTGGAATTGTATTAAGAGGTTGTCACATATATTTTTAGTTTATGATAATCTGGCCAGATTGAAATGAGTCTAGGACAAGACAGGGTTGGCTGGAGCTCCCAGAGCAGCTGCCTCCAGTGTAAACTCACTGCCTTGTGTCAGGAATTAAAGCAAATGTTTTTTCAGACACTACTCAAGTAAAATAGGAAAAAATAAAAAGGAGGGGAAAAAAGGGGGAAAAGCAATAAATATATCATTAATAATAATAAAACCATCACCACAAAAATAATTTCCATTAGAAGACCTCTGTGTGGAAAAAAAATTTGTGAAGTATCGCTGAAGGGACGAGTTTAGTGCTGCTCCCCACTCAATTAAGTAAAGGGCAATGCATTCAGGCAGCTGCTTTTTCCTGTAAGTGGTAAATTTAGTCCTAAATCTTCACTGTCCTTTGCCTTGAGAAAATGAACCTAGATAATGTAGTGAGATCTCTTTTGGCTGAGGCCCAGACCCTCAAGCCATGACTTCTCAGAATATTTGCAGTGGGACTGGCTCCCTCTTAATTGCTTCTTTTTGAAGTATGATTTGTCTCTATCTTCTCATTGAAGATGAACCACACTGATGTCTCTTGTCTTAACATAATCCTCCTCCCTTCTTCTTCCCCTTAATTTCACCTTTTCCCCCAAAAAAACCCCAGATTTCTTTCAGGTGATGTAACTTGGTGATAATCTAGTCGACAGCTGTCCTTCATAGTTCAACCTCAAATAGATGTTCCAACATAGAAGTAAGCTTTTCTCTCAGGAACCTATACTCCAATAAAGGGGTATTTCATGCTTTTCTTTCCATGTCATCTCATGAATATGCAATAGAACTTGGCCAAAAGTAGCGCATTCAGACACTGAATGTGAGTGGTGAGGAAGAGAGTGAGAAGGAGGCTAAATGTTCAGTGATAAGAAGGAGGCTTTGGGAGTTTTAAAAGTCCCTCTCTCTCCCTCCATCACGCCCTTCCTGCATGCTCACTTTTCTTATTGACAGAAGGTCTGAAGTCTCTGAAAACCCCAGCTGCATCTGACGGAGAAATAAAAGGATCCCCTTTCCAGTCCCTTTATATCAGGAAGGATCCACTGCCTGCATCAGGAGTTGCTGAATTGATTCTGGGTGCCTTGACAGCTCAGGGAGGTACTCTGTTACCAGTGCTTCAGTGAGCTTCTGTGCCAGACCGGTGGAGAGGCTCAGGGGCCACAAGCTGTGCTACATCTCTCATGGGCTCACAGGGAACATTTTCCTTGATGTCCAGCAAGTGTTGGCTGATGTGGACACTAAGATTATTCTTTTAATAAAGCAGTTTTTGTACCTTTCAGAGAAGAATTTTTATGGCAAGTCATGATGCATTAATCTTGTTGCTAACCTGAACACTTCCTTATGCTTTGATTTACAGTATTACTCCAACTCTGACATCTGTCATTTCACTGAATATCTCCCTTGGCCACTGGTATCATGCACTTGTGGGGGAAAAGATCTGGTCTCACAATAGTTTTATTATTTTTTTTTTTTTATACTCTTGATCTCTGTGATCAAATTCTGCCTTTAGAACTCAGCATGACAGTTCAAATAATTTCATATGCAAAAGTGGAGTTGTTGGGTGATAAGGATCCCTTACAAGTGGGGACAGATAGGTCACTAGGGGAACTGTTTCTGCTTTCTATTTAGCTTCTAGGGTGGCTGTGTGACCTTGTGGAAGCAAGTTCACTGTAGTTTTATGATTCTGTGTTTGCATAGGGAGAATAAGGACAGTGATAATTACTTTCATTTGTAAAACACTTTAAGATTTATGCAATATGAATGAATGTTATTAAGTGAAAAGTGTTTCAAAGGGGGCTTAGCTGCACACTGTGCTAAGTCCTGTATCAGCTTATTGACCTCAGCGTGAACCACTCATTAAAGTTTATAGGATATTTTGGTGGGAGAATTGAGGTAGCCATTCTGCTGGAAAAACCATACTGAAAACACATTTAAATCCATCACCTGCACTGACTTTTTTTCTCTATGAAAACTAAACATAATTGCTTGCTCTATCCAATTTTCTTAGTTTATTTATGAAAGTTTATGATGGGTATGTATTCCCTGTTAACTCACCTTGTACACCCATGGTATCTGACATATTACAGTTTATTCTAGTCATGGCATAAACACACAACAAGTGTTGTGCTGAGATAAAAAGAAAATGATAAAACATTAGGATATCCTGTGGAGTGGTATGAATTAACAAATTGCACAGTCACTTTAGAATGGCAAATGTTCATTTTATGGATACTGCATTAATTTGTGGTATGCTAGACACTGGTGTTTTAAAAGTTTATATTTTTTTTTTTCAACCTCAAATGGTATAAGTTTAGTATTGAAGAAACAGATGTACAGTATTTTGATTTATGTTAGATGAAAAAAATACTTTTGTAGCTGACACATTAAATGAGCTACTCTTTAAAAATTGGTCTGGCTTGGTTTTGGAGTTACTGTTTACATAGTAATGCAAAAAATCTACAGATCTTTTCTTTTTGTTTCCAGGTTGAATTTGGATTGTTTGAGCAGTGAGGGGAGATTTCACTACAGTGCAAAAGAAGATACAGAAGAGAGCAGAATGAGAGCTTCCCAAGTACCACATGCCTGCAGCCTGTTGTCTGTAGTGATGCTATTCCTTCCAGTCACCGGAACATCAAAACAAAATATCCCAAGACTCAAGCTTTCATATAAAGGTAAACTTTTCAGCAGCTTTTCTGATCCTGGCTCTTTTGTTTTGATCTGATGTTGCCAGCAGTTCATTTTATTACTTATCAGGGAAAACAAAGCACAGTTGTCCCTTCAGTTTCCAGAAACACTTTACGGAAGCCTTAAAGATGGAAGGAATTCTGCCTAGTGACAATATATAACTGGGTTTTTTAATTGGCATTTCAGTTTACTTCTAGAGTATATTAATGTTCCATACATGAATCAGAAGGGGAGTTATTGCCTAAATATAGGCTTCTAGTGGTACTTGAAAGGCCGTGAGGCCCACTGCAGATATTCACATGTAACCGATAGGAGTGACATGGGACACGGATGATGCTCACGTCTTTCTAGAGCATCAGAGAAAGTTGAAGGAGTTGTTCCAAAGGTTTTGAATAACATAGACATCTTATTTCCATGATGGTATTATTCTCTATCACTAAGATGATAGCTGATATTTTCAAATAGTTGTTTTTTTCTCCCTGGATCTTAGGATCAAAAAAAGTGTGTTTTTCTGAACACTTTTTTAACCTTATGTGTACTTGTTGAAAAAGTTGCAGGATAAGGGGTTTAAATGCATGTATAGTTTTTAATTCTTTAATTGACAAGTACATAAGGAAGGTATATTTCTTGCTACTTTGAATGTACGTACCTTTGCACAGTTTTCACAAGGTACAGACATACATAATTTTTACATTGTCGTCTTTAGCTAAAACATTTTCCAGTTACGCTACCAGTTATGGCAAGCACCTTGCCCTTATGGGATCTAATCTGCTTATGGTTTTTTGAATTTAGAAGATCTTCCTATGCATTACAGAATTACACTCAGGATGGTGTGATAGGACAGGAGGCTGTAAAGCCTTCATCAGTGGTTGATATGTTTATCATGAGTTTAACACACAGAAGAACTTGAGTAAGCACAATGACATGATATTTATTTACAAGCTTCTCTTTGCTAGATTTGTGTGCCACTGTGGTGGTATTCCCCTGTGTATATAAATGACAGAGGAAGAGAGATAAAGGGATCTTGACAACATTTTTATAAATTCAGGAAACAGTTGCACTCACGCCAATGACAACAGAAACTGAAGGACCTGACATGAGCTATGAAAGCTAGCAATAAAACCCCGCTAACATATAGCCAGAGTTTTCACATCTAGGCCTGTCAATTCCCTATAGTATCATATACCATATGGTGATGGCATTTATTGTAGATTTGACACTCACAATTAGTGAATTCCTCTTGACTTCAAAAGTAGATAGCCTTTGGCAAAATCCTGATGGATGAATTTGGCAGGTAAGGAAGGGAGAAAGAAAGAAAAATTGAGGTCAACACAGGGGAAAAAGGAATAATTCACTGAAAATTTAGTTTAAAATAGTGGCACAGACCTACTGGGAGTGGTTGGAAAATGCCTGAGCTCATTTAAAAAGACAATGAACAGATGATTGATATTTAGGCCCTGATCCAAACTTTTATTAGCAACTTTATAAATCTTTCAGTTTGACTCAAGGGATACAATTTCCTATCTAAACTTATCCACCTATATTCCTGGTGGGGGGTAGGGGTGGAAATGCATAGAGCAGATACAAAATGGCACATAAATCTCAATCTTAATATGGAGAGGTGTGATGGAACTTAAAAGTCAAAGGAAATAGTTTTCAGACTTTATTGCACCACCTTTTCTTTTATAATGTTTTTCTTTTTCCACAGCAAACAACAACAAACAAGTTACTGCTTAGTTTTTACACTTTTGCATTGTAAATGGCTCAAGTAGTGCCTGTCATAATTATTGTTGATGATGATGATGTTGGCAGATGTCTCAACTATTTTAAATAGTTGTAACAATTAAGCTTACCTTTCCCCTAACCCCCAAAATGTTCTGGCCAAAATAATTTCAAGGTTTGAGAATGAGATGTAGAATAAAAGAACTTTCTTGCCAGTTCTCATAAAATTGGAAGAGTCATGTCATTGACAGGCCCTGCCATCACCATCCTTAGCAATTAAAACTTGAAATGTCATGGGGAAGATAACATGGGGCCTTTTCCCTTCATGAAAAACTGACCAAAAGTGTCCACATCAGGAAGTTCTGAAAAACAGATCACATGTGTATATATATATGGCTGCCACAGATGACTTTCAAGAGATTTCCTCCCCTCCCAAGTGCAGTGTGTTTATGAGATGGCAGAGCTCCATCTTCCCAGAATGGCTGACTATTTCCTTGGGTAGGAGAGCTGGAAGCAAGCAGGAGTTTCCCCTGCAGCTACTTCATCTCACAGCTGCAGACCAGCACACCTCAAGCGAGGCCAGGGAAACTGCTTTTTCACATGCCCAGACAGTAAAGAGGAGAAAGAGAACACCAAGTGACAGATGAAGAGGCTGAAGTGTAAGGAACAAGAAGAGAGAAAAAGGAAGAGGGAACAGTTTTAAAGGAACCTAGAAAAGGAGAAAATTGAGAGAGAAAGAAGTCAGTGGGGGATAGAGGAAGAAGGGTAGCTAAAATAAGTCTACAACTGCAAGAGTGTTTCAATAAACCATAATGCAGTAAAGGTCCTCTGTGTTCACACAACAGTTCAAATTTAACATTTGTCTGCATTGCAGTTTTATGTCTTAATCTTCTGTGGGATACCTTAAGGGACAGAAATCTATGCTGGAAATGTTAGGATACAAATATTCCCATGAACAGTGTGGGTTTCAATGTGATGTATGATGGGTGTCTCTTATTTATCCTGTTTCTAAAGATGGATTCCAAAACATCATACACACATAAAACTATAAATACCAAAAAGTCAATTAAAATATCTTGTGGTACAGAGGTAATTGTATGTATTTCACCTGTGTTAGTATAATACACTGTTATATTTAATTAAATACCTCATCCTGTATTTCTACTTTTTTTTTTTTTCCCCTGCTAATTGATAATTCTTCAGTACTCTCTTATCTTCTTAACTTAGAGTCTAGCTTTTCAATATTGATGCATGCCATTTATATTCCAGGAATTATTACTCATCTCATGATGTTTCTAGAGTGGTCTCACTACACAGACCTTAATTAAGCACTTTTACAAGACTGTGAGGTGTTTTCATTGTTATATCTTTATTGTTAGGAGAAGGTAAACAAACTGTCTTCTGATAGATTTCCATCGTTAGAGAACTATAGCCTGATTTTTGCAATAACACTCCATATTTTAATTGCATAGGACTACAGTATGTATGTATCGTTCATTCTCATGTGTCTGGAAATACCCTATGATCATGATCCAAACTGCAGAAATCTGCAAGCATTGATGTGACATCCAACTTCCTTAATCTTACTGCCTGCTACCTCATTTAACATCCTCATTCCAACATCTACAGCAAATGCAGGTTTTCATATACAAGTCTCAGTCAATGCTGTCAATTACAAGATGGCATCGGTTCCGTTACTAAGGAAGGGAAGGGCCTGTGTCATAATTCATAGGTACAAAAATGTTTAATTCACATTGCGTAGACAGTGACTAATTATTTTCTCTTTTGGGTAGTAAATCTTTGGCAGGTAATATGCACATTTTTTGTGCATGTTTCTAGGTTTTAGAGAGAAGAACCAGACCAGAAGATAGATTAATTTCTAGGGAAAAGGAGGGGAGAATAAAAAAAATCAACCTTGTTCAATTTGTGACCCTCCTAAACTTTGTCATTGGAAAGGTAGCCTTATAACAGCAAATTTAAGCCTATTTAATTTGCTTTACCTTTCTGCCTTTCATGGACATCTTGGAATTAGTCTGAGCACTTTAAATCATAGATTCATTTAGGTTGGAAAAGATCCCTGAAATCCTCAAGTCCAATCATTAAACTGACATAACCACATCCACCAGTAAATCATGTCTCCAAGTGCCATGTCTGCTTGTTGTTTTAATACCTCAAGTGATGGTGATTCAGCCACTTTTCTGGGCAGCCTGTTCCAATGTTTGACAACACTTTCAGGGAAGAACTTTTTTCCCAATGCCCAATCTAAACTACCCCTGGTACTCCTTGGGTTGCTGTTTTCTCTTCTATCCCTTGTTACTTGAGAGGAGAGATCAAATCTCACTTTGCTACAACTTCCTTTCAGGTAGCTGTAGAGAGTGATAAGGTCTCCCTTGAGCCTCCTTCTCTCCAGATTAAGCACTCCAGTTCTCTCAGCCTCTCCTTATAGGACTATATATATATATACACCTCATGGGAATACATTTTGTATTACAGAAGTGTTCACCCTGCTTTCCTTGCAATGGGTGTGCCCTAGCCCAGATTCAGATGTTGTCACCAGTAACATATGCACATCGACTTCAACAAACATGTCATCCAGGAGCACTACAATGCCTCAAAAGCAAGTGCTCTTGCTGTGACCTCTGTGGATTTGCTCAGAGGATTTGGACAAGAATCCTGTGTTGTGTAACAGCACAAGGCAAGAATGAAGGCAACCTTTGGTTTTAAAAACAATATTTATCTAATGCTGTTAAAAACCAATTATGGCAGCAATTTAAATTAAATAAGCAAGAACATTATTCTCATCTGTTTTGGTGTTTTGTTTTTTTTTTTTTTCCCTTTGCATTGAATGAATTAAAATGCATTCTCACTCCCACTAAAGTTGTTGCAAGACTTTAGCCACTGAAACAAATAGAAGCAGGATTGAATTTCCACTTCTTGGTTTTTTTATTTCCCTTAAATAAGTGAACTAAAGACATAAAATTCTGAATGCAGTTGAAGGATGACAATGATAAATCAACAGCTCCAAGTGGAAATTAGCCACACCTAAGAACAGTTTAGCTTCGTGCAGTGTTTTTGTATATGAATTTCTTCTCCGTAAGAATGATCCATTCTTACAGCATGGTGAAAAAGAAAGAAGAGAGTAATATTTCAGTTCCAGGAATTCTTTCAAAAATTTGATTGGATTAGTATATTTCCTTAATATTGTAAAAAATATGCTTTGAATACTCTACTCTACAATATTGAGCATCCTGTTTTCTAAATAACATTTGCTTTGAACGCGTATCATTCTGTAACTGGTAAGATACTTAACTTTTGCAACAAAGCAGTTAGTTTGTTCTGTTTCAGTAAATCTGGCTTTCTTTCCAGGTCATTCATCGTTTAATTATGCATACAATATACAGTTAAAATGATGTACCTCTATAAGCCTTGACTGAACTCCGACACTGTAATAATTCCAGTAGCACAAAGGGAGGGTTACCCAGCTATGAATGGTTGGAACTCAGTAAAAGGATGATGTACAAGAAAAGCCTAGAAATGAGCTTGCATTTCGACAGCTGTGCTTGCTCTACAGGAAGAGGAAGAAAAATCAGTTAAAACATGCTTTTGTGAGTCTGAATGTTGATAATGATCAAAGAAGAAGCTTAGTGAGGAAGTGTTGCTTTTCTTGAGTTCCTTCTATGTTGAATTCATTTTAGGCAACACATGGTTTGGTGTTTGGTTTTTTTGTTTATGGGGGGTATTTTTGTTGCCTTTCCCCCGCTCCCCACCCCCCCGGAAAATCTGTCTCAGATTCCTTTGTAGAGTAACATAAAACATTTATGTCAGAGTTGAGAACCTGTTTTCAGTCTGGAGGCAGTGAATATTGAGATTTTTAAATGCAGCACAGGTTGAAGATGGATGGGCATTGTCACACATGTAGACGAAGTATAAACTTGAAAGGGTTTATTATGTTTTAGTACAAGAAAAATAGCCAGTTTCTTACAGATTTCTTATTTTTCCTTTTTTAAACTAGTGAACTTGAAGGTCAGATCCAACTATATGTTGCATTTTCTGTCGTATAATTATCATGTATACAATATCCTCTAGAGCAGCCTCCAGTCAGTGACATCAACAGTTTACAGAGCAGTTGAACTAAGAATAACCTTAGAGAATTGACCCATATCAACCTCTGAACAGTGTAAACAGCCTGTACTCAAATTTTCATGATTCCAAAGCCATTTGAACTGGATAAAATAAAGAACTGTGTTCACAAAATACCAAACTAGAGAATGAGTGGTCCTTTGTGAAAAGGAATATGAGATAACACAGAAAACTGCTTCCCTGGAATGAGAAGGTGGGGAATATACATGATCAGTGGAATCAGCTTCAAAGAATGTACTTTCAGAAATATTTGTCCAATTGCACTTTTATTAAATATCTGTAAAACAAATCCAATCCCAACTGGTTTCAAAGATCCCGACATTGTTCTCTTTCTATGCACTAATTTAAGGGCATGATATTCTTGACGTCAGTGTGTGACTAGCATTGGACATCTGTGGTTGCAGCAGAAGTCCTGGAGTTGCATCCTATTTCCCTTTCCTCCCTCTCCATTTCTGCTGTTCCATTTACAGATGAGTCACTCAAAGAAAGGCTGAGGAGATGTCTGAGTTAAAGTCCTTCAGAGATACAAAGACAGCAGAAAGAGACAGAGACAAAATTTCCTTTATCGCACCAGAGCACTATGAGAGAACTCAGAGGGATTGGCTAGTTGTGGTTCAGAGAGGCATTTCAACAAGAGTGGAAGTGACAAAGGTACCCTTTCCCCCCTAATTCCATATAAGAGACATTCTTTTTTGTGATTCAAATTCTGGATGTCTCAGAGAAGTATGCTGTGTTGTACCAAAGCACTTGATGGCTGTGATGTTACTGAAGACACTGAAATTTTGTATTCAACTTATCTGGAAACCTTAGAAAGGCTGTACAAATCCTTCTACATTATCCATGCATCCTATACAATGCTGCCTAGGTCCAGCTGTACATCTGCACTTGGGACTCTGAGTCTGCTAGAACTTGCTAGGCACAACTCCAACGCAAATTAGCATACAATGGAATTAATGTAGATATGCAATGTACTCTAGTTTTAATGGCTTTGTAAGAACTTAAGTCTTGCCAATATCAGAAAGTATAAGTCATAATTATATGTCACTTTGCTGTAGCAGAACACTGTCAGTACAAGTTATTGTAAAATGAATTGATTTTATCTTCATTGCTAAAAGAGATCCTTTGACACTGTCAGTGCAAAACTGTTTTGAAACCCTACCTTCATATTAGCCAGCTGAGTTACTTTCCTACACTTGTTTGCTTTTCAGTAAAATAAAATGATTCTGGAAAAGGAATAAAGCCTAAAGTCTTTGAAATTGCCCAAAACCAGTAATTTCCCACATTTGAACTATATTTTCCTTAGAGAAGGCTCATCCTGTGCAGCTACCCCAGATAATGATTAAGTGACAGCAACTCTGTCACTGCACTTCTGTAGCAGCTTAGAGCAGGGCTCTTATTTTGCCTTGTGAGATCTGCCAGCAGTCATGATAGTAGAAACTACTAAAATATTAATGCTCCCACAGTCATTACAAATGTTCTTGCTCTTCATTCAGAGCACAGGAAAGAGGTTATCTGGCCCATGTCAGAAAGGGAACCTCCCCTACAGGAACAAGTAGTCATGTGTAGGGATAGAGAGCAGGAACCTCTGAAAGCACATTTGCTGTCAACAGTGGAAATATCCATTCCACTGACAGGTAAATGTGCTCACGGAGATCCCTGCTCTTCACTGTCTTTCCTGTGCAGGCACTTCTTCCACCTTAGCCCCTTTAGCCCTGTCAAAATTGACCCTTGCTCCCTGAATACCAGGTCAGGCTGGTGAGCTGGTTACTTTTTTTTCCCAGGCATTGTTTCACATCCTTTACTGTATCTGATTTTCCCCCTTGTTCACTGGACCTGTCTTGGTTAAGATGAGAAAGTAGAATAGATTTTCAAAGCCAGCTGTGAAGGAATTTCTTTACCCTCTGGGGGACTGTGAGAAGGATGTTGAAGGACCATCAACATTAAGAGATCTTACATGCTGTCTGTGTGTTTTCATGGCAGCTGAGCCAACATAACAGCATGCTGTTTCTGGAAGGAGGACACCTCCCTCCCTGCTCTCTTCACCCCAGACACACATATCCACTTCTTTCTACCCTCATCTGCTCCCAGATGCATGGACCTACCCTTTCCCTTGCACTAGCTCCAGCTCTCATCAACCCCTTTGGCAAGGACATATGATATTAGTAGTTAGGACTTAATCTCTGTATGTTATTTATCTTTACATCCCAACCATACAGCTTGTGTGGGCTCTGATCCAGTGCTTGGAGTCAGAGAGAAGAATGGGCCCCATAACTCCTTGCTATAGACTCAGGGCTAGATTTTCAGCTGACAAAATTATTGCCGGTCCCAGTGGTTAATCTGAGGGTCTGTCTATGAGTCTTGATGTGAGTGCAAGGGGGGTGTGGGGTGTGTTTGTAGAGCACACAGAGGATGGGAAGGGTGGGACGTGTGGCTATTAAATGTTTCCATAAGAATCTGTGGTGCTCACAGACACTGTTCGCAACTGGTGTGTAGTATATAATCATGCTGGTATGGAAATTGCAAGAAAATTTCAGTAACAGCAATGATAGCTAACAACTCTGGGATTTTCTGTCTGGAAGCTGTTTTTTAAAGTCTTGAAAACAGAAGCACTAATAAATTAACTGAGCAAGTAAATCTCTTTGGTGTCAACTTTCCTGAGCACTGTTAGCTCACCTGCTTCAGGAATAGCTCATGCTGTTTCGTGTCTCTCCTAACCCTGTTAGCTCTAACAGGCCCGTGCTAACACTGTTATTACAAGATCTGTTCATTCTACTGCAGTTCAGGGTCTCTCAACTTTTAGCATGAAAGCCTTTTCTGCATGGTTATGAACATTATCCTCATTAGGGAGCTGGAAAATACATCTGAATGGTGAGGAAAATGTTCTTTTGCTCAAAGTGTGAAAAAAAGTCCACTTATCTTACTTCCTGAGGCCAGAATTGCAGCAACAGTAGGAATTTTAAAATGTGTCATGTTCTGTGCAGCTGCTACCAGATAGTATGGGCAGAATAAACAGCCCAACCTGCTGTTGTTTTACCAGCCCACAGATATATGGGCTATAAGATGCAGCAAAGAGCTCCTCTGTCTGTCCTCAGGGTGCTGATACATTTCCAGAGATTACCAAGTTCTCAGAAGTTTCTCTGAAGATACAGTTACTTGAAAATCACAGGTGCAGGTGTTTGAAAATACTTGTAGCCATTTTTTCATCACTCTAAAGAAAGCAGAGCCTGAACTGAAGGCTTGTTCCTATTTTGAAGATGATAACAGTAGTGTATTTTGAAAGGAGGGATAGAACTGCATGTAATTTTATGAACTCTGTTTGGACAAAAGAAGAGCTATGTGGCTTAGAGTGCTAAATATGATCACCATGTTGCATTTTTAACAGCTGGGTGTACTCACAAACTGCAATACATGTCTCTATCCAGGCAGGATAGAATGAGTCCACTGCTGCAGAGTGAATTGCGTTTATTCATGCAAGCCAATGCAAGCCCTAGATCCCTGAGACAGTTTTCATGACACACATCTGCTACTCAAAATCTACTGTTTGTTGCCTGTTCTTCAGGGTATGGACTAATCCCTGCACCTCATTCCTTGTGGTTATGTCCTTCATAATATTCATCCCTTTCTAATTGTATGTCATATGATTATGCACCTATTTGAAAAGTTTATGAGATGAGATGGTAGACTAGTTGCAGTAGTAAATCTGATTCACGGTTGATTAGTCTAATTCAGGTTTTTCAAATCATCCAGTCAAAGAGAATTCTGCCATTATTTCTACCTGAAGCCTATCATTAAGTCTCTTGCTTTCAACTTATTTGACTGGCTGATAGATTGGGAGGGACAAAGGCTGGGAAATGGTTAACCAGAGAATGAACAAAAAGACTTTGAATTGCTGAAAGATATTGAAGAATTTCAGTGCTAACTGAAGACAATTCAATTAAAACATTCTTTTCCAAGGGTGAAGAAACTATTTGGCACTAGTAATGTGGATTTTCAGAACAGCTTTAGAAATAGGTGGGTTTATAAGCCGTCACCCTCAGAACAGGGAAGAGGTTTTATCTCAGCTGCTTGACACTCAGGTCACTGAAAGACATAAAGAAATGGGGCAGTTGAACTTTTGGAGGTCCCTTTCAACCCAGACCATTCTATGATTCCAAATAACCTTAGAGACTTCTTACAGAGCACTATACTCTTGCTGGTGGGATGCTTTCAAGAGAATTTAAAATTAGACCGAAGTGTACACACACACAAGAAAGTATATTTCAGTCAAATCACTTAGATTATTTACCCATTATAGAGGTTGAGGATCTGGGAGAGGTGAAGGGAAAAAAAGGTAAGTTTGGCCCTGGCAATTGAAATTGAGGAAATAGAAGTGATGAGTCCATTGTTTGCATGCTTTGCCTTTCATTTGATGAGAAGATTTGGTACTCTTTACACCAGTCATTCTTGATGGGTAGATATGTCTGAGAAGATGCCAACAATTATCTACATATTACCAAAGCTGATATGCTTGCCAATCATTTATATTGGGTTACATTTATAGTGCATAGTCTTTAAATATCCACATCATCTCCTTTAAAAAAAAGGTGAGTTAATTTTGCCTTGGAAAAAACAGTGACTTTGCTTATTTTGTCAGTGTTACAAAGAAGATAAACTAGTTAGGAAAAGGAAACCTGTGCAAGTCATCTTCAGAAAAACAAGATACACTTTCAGTTGTGCTATCTACAGTTAATTATTTCATTTGGCTCCATCAAGTTTGTGAACTGGCCCTTTCACAAATAACACGAAGTCACAAAGCAACTTTTAGTCATCTCTGCAATAATAACACTCTAAGTTATTTGTGCAGCTGGCTTACTAGTCAAATTTATTTGCAGTTAAAATGCAACTAAAATACATTTCCATAAACATAAGTGAGAATTGTTTGGCTCATGCATATCTGGATGCATTTTTGATGGTAAACACCCACCAATTTTGTTTTACAGTATGACTATTTTTGCAAATTTAAGAAACAAGAAATCAGACAAGCAGTCAAATAGCTCTGAGCAGATGAACTAAAAAATCTGTAGTAATCTGAATTCTTATCGCGCAGAAACACTTCCTTTCGAGTGAGCTTTACTGATGTGAAAGAGATTCAAGTTCCACAGTGTTAGTTATTTTTTAATTTTCTCCTTTTTGTGGGTGGAGTAACCAAAGGGAAGGTTATCTGAATATAAAGTAATCTGCCCTTTCTTAATGCAATGTGTAAAAAAAATACCTTCACAGCTATGCACAGGGAACTGCTTCTTAGTTATCATGGTCTGCAATGATCATTTGAGAAGTAAATAGAGGAGCTTCTCAAAGAGCTACTTATGATTATTCTGGGTTGTAAAATTTTGAGAGATTTGACAACTGTCAATAAGGGTTTGCAAATAGAAAGGTGGGAAATGATTAGTTTGCTGCTTGCTGAGTGGGCTTACAGAAGTGCCTGGAGCTCATGGTGAAAATACCCTGAAATACCTTTTTATCTTACAGAAGACTTCCAGATTTTTAAAGCAATCTTTAAAAATGTTCTCCTTTCAGTGTCACCTTCCTAGATCCTTCTAGAGAATAATTTGATCCTAGCAGAGGAGCAAAAGTGCCTAACTCCAAAATATGTGGTGGAGCACTAAGTGGGTTGTGGGGCTTTAAAGAGAGAACCAAAGATTTTGACATGATATTATTGGATCAACAAGAAATCATGGTGGCTCCGTTTCTAGTAATCCATATCCTTTTGGAAAGTCCCTATTGTGCCATGAATATGACATTTTCCTCCAGGCTAAATGAAATTCATTGTATAGCAATGAGAGTCATATGCCTTGCAGGACAAATCATCATAATACAGATACAGCTAAACAAAATATAGCTTGCTCATTCCAATAATCAGTAGAGATTGATAGCAGACTGACACTGTTCTTTTGCCTCCCTACAAATGCATCCGGGGTCAAACACATCTCTTAAACTCAGAATACATTAATGTATTCATGTTATATTGACATTTCTTTATCCTGAAAATTCAGTTGAGGATTCACACAATACCTATATAATTTGTCACCTATATTTTCCAGCATGTGGAAGAACTTAGTCCTGTCTTGAAGAAAATTACATGGCTTATGGGGTTTTTTTGGGGGGGGTTTGTTTGTTTGGGTCTTTTTTGTTTGTTTGTTTGTTTTTTTAGTATATGAAAATTACAGAATCGTGTGTATATATATATATATGTATACTTATATGCAGACTTTAAATTCAGAATCCTTCAAAGGTGTTATTAAATGTAGTTGTTTAGAAACAGCTTGAGGAGTTCCCTTTCTGCCACTTTAGTCATGTCCTATCATTACAAAAATGCCTGTAACTGGGCCACAAAGGCAGTTCTGACTCTTGGCAGCAAGCTGTTCCAGATTGCTGCATGCTTACACCATGCTGGAGTTGGGGAATGGCATCACAATCACCACATACGTCACTTAAGGTGGAGAAATACAAATGTACTCTGTAAATACATATTATCATGACATTTTTTCATTTGAAGCTTTTATGCCATGTTTGCTGGAGACTATAATCATGCCATGTGAGCCGAGTCCACTGAGATACTTTTTCAAATGAGTAAAAACAAGTCAGTATTCCATATTGTACCACTAAGCAGTGAAATATTAACCCAGAAGGGGGAGTTTGCTGAATATTCATTTAATCGCCAGACTGGAAAAAAGAATTTAATTTTCAGTAAACCAGCAGATCCATACTGTAAGCTGAGTGCTGAACATGTACTCTTGAAAGACCATCCCCGTAACTAACTTTGTTTCTGTTCATTGTGAAAATGCTGGTTTTACATTAGCCTGGCTACTGAGATGCAGTGATTCAATTCAACAGGTTTTTCTAAGCCCTAGGCTTGAAAAACATTGGAAAATGTGCTTTTCATAGTAAATTTTTCCACTATAATATTCTTGGTGATGCTAAATATATCTCACTGTGAAGAGAAATTTCAGCCCATAAGGTTGGATTGTTTTGCTCTTATAGAGTGAGAAAATGATTAATTTGGGTGTAATTTAATCAATTCTTTGTTAATGTTTACTTGACAAATTTTATTAGGTCATGTTTCAGTTCTAATCTTATCAGTGCCATGTTCAAAGTCTTATTTCAATAAATTCTTTTAGATAGTTACTAAATAACTGACCAAACCTGATTCTTCACCACTTTTCATCTTGTGCTGTCATTTGCCTCAGTAAGAAATCAGTGTGCAGCACTGTCACTTCAGTCTGGAACATTTTACAAATGTTTTCCTTATGACACAGTGAAACAAATGACTGAAAAAGGCACCAGGCAGGGCTCATTCCCATTTGGGCGTTTCAGTCATGAGACAACTTTTTCCTCTCTGTTGTAGCTCTTGTAGGTGGTTCTTCACTAATACTAGAAGTGTTAAGCAGTAGATGACAATTATCCTTTTGAAATAGTAACTACAGAGATCACTCCTTCCAAATAGGAAAGAAATGGAAAAGTGGAGAGCAGTCTGTGTCATTGAGAATAAGATCTACATATTTTGCCAAGTGACACAGTTGGAAAGGCTCCTCATGGATTGCATATCTCCAGGCAATGAAAGTGCTATAGCGCATTTGCACAAACATATCATTTATCCTTACTTGGATCAAATTCCTATGGCTGGAGATGGGAAGGAATTTTCCCTCATTCTGCATCTTAGTTACCCATGTCCCACAGACAGTGCTGTGGTATGACTGGAAGCTTGTCATCAGAAGAGATTTAGAAGTAACAGGGGGTTATAGGGATTGCTGAAGTACAGTAGCCTGTGAAATTCATTATTTTCTCCTGTTTATTCATGTTAATACCCATGAATGACAAATTACTAGAAAATGTAATCTCTCATTTATCTTCTCCCCTCCATCCTTAGACACAAAATTGTTAAACAGGAATTTAATCTAAGCTGCAGAATTTATAAGGCATTTATATAAATACAGTGGATCGGATACTCTAGTAAAGCAGCCAGCTGTTATGTGATGGGTGGAGAAGAGAAATAGGATTACTCAGAAATTACATACTCTAGCAATGCTTAGCTGATAAACAGTGTTTTAGAGATCAACAGAGAATTTGGGGAACCCAGGGGATCTAAAACCTGATGTGTGCTGTGATTGGTAATCAGAGAACTCTTTCCCAATAAATAGCCTCACCATATCCAGTACCAAGAATTTCCAGTCAAGAAAAACAAGGGAGGAGGTTTGTACAGAGTATGAAGTCTAACAGGAGACACACCTATATCATATACAAAAATATTTCACTAGAAGTGGCTGTGTGTATCAGAGAATCTAGTAACAAGTATCAGAAATACACCTTTGTTTCTCATTAGGGGAAAACATACTAGTGAAGTGAGCTAAGCTTCAAAATACTGTGTTTAGGTGGTGGGTTTTTTTGTTTGTTTGGTTTTGAAGTGTTTATTACACTGACTTGGCTATTCTTCAGCCAGGCAATTTATCAGGAAGATGTAATGTAAGAAGCTCTTTGGATGGGTCTGATGTTTTTATAGTACCATGCTAAACATAGATTTTACCTAAGTGATCTTGACAACAAGTAATAACCAGGATTTAAAAACAAATGAACAAACAAACAAACAAAAAAACCAAACATGCAAACAAACAAAACAAAACAAGAGCCCAAATGAAAACAAAAAAATCTGACATGCGTGTCTTCACAAAAGATTGAACAGTGCTAGCGTACAGCAGTGTAGTGCTTAACACTGGATTTCATTTTAAAGTGTAAAGTAAGATTTTTATGCATTTATTTATTGATTCAGAGTACTGCCAAAGAAATGTCACCTAGGGGAATAGGAGCTGCAACAAAAGACAATATGATTTCAGATAGTACTGTAGCAACATTGAGCAATAAGCCAAATAAAATTACATGAGGTTAGGTATAAGTGACTGAACAGAATAAATAGTTGTCATAATTATGTACAAGGTAATTAGATTAATAAGCATAAAATACTTTTATGACACTGTTTATTAGCCAGCAACAGGACTTTGCTTTGCCTGTCACATGTGAGAGACCTTGAAGAAAAATATTTGTTCAATTGTTGTATTTTCATTTCTTTGTTTTCTTCTTTATTTTGCTCAGGAGTTACCCTGCAAAACACTGGCCCTGATTTTCATCATGGTCATAAAGTGTAAAAAACTTGTGTTATTAGTCTACCCTCTCAAGCAGGAAGGATATGGTGTGCATCCAGTGCCAGAAAGGTGGAAATACCTTTAATTTTATATTCAGTTAAATATAGGATTTACTTTTCTGTCCAAAGATTTCTGAATAGCTTTGCTTGGGGAACATGTGTGTGGAAGAGCTGATTCAAATGTTTACATTTGTTCTCCCCAAATGAATGACTGCTGAACAAGACTAACCTGTGGTGCTCTTTTCTATATGTTTTTTGTGCCTTTATGCACAATTGTGTGCACAGTCTTTATTAAGCTAAAGAATACAGATTTTTTGCTTTACAGATTTTTTGTTGTTTCTTTTTTTTTTTTACAGTAAAAGCACAGATTCTTTCATTAATTTCATAAAGAAACATGTTTTTCTTAATTATGTTTCAAAAATTATTGAAAGCTCACAGTAAAACTTAGGAATCAAAATTTGTGGTTTTAATTGGGAAAAATTCCTCTGCAGGGTGGGCAAGAATCTGGGACCTCACTGCCATCTCTGTAAGGAAAGAACATTGTATCTTCGAGGTGTTACTTCTATTCTATTCTATTTGATTCTATTCTACTACATAGTCTTTTTAATATGTGTCTGTATTGCCTTAATTTCAGAACTGCATCCTAGAAATATACCTCTGCTCAGTGGTTGTTGATTTAGATCTCAGTTTTCAATTGAAATTGAAAATATATTTGTAGCAATTTTCTATACTGTCACCAGAACTTAATATTAGACAATGGACAAATTGAACCTTATGTCAAATTTTCTATACGCATTATGCTTGCTACTTCCAGTTCTTCTCCAATCATATATGAAACCTAATGTCCAAGTGGAAGTCAATAGTGAGTGGTGTCCCTCAAGAGTTGATATACTCATCAATGATATAGCAAAATAAGTGCACGTTCAAGTTTCTAGATCACACTGTGCTGGGTGGTGCAGTTAATAGGCTTAAGGAAAGGGATGCCATCCCTCATCTAGCTGAATTAAATGATCTTTCATGGTCCCTTGACACACTAGAGGAGGACTATGTGAACCATGTGAAGTTCAGCATGATCAAATACAACACGCTGAACCTGGCTCAGGGCAATTCTGAATATTGATACAGACTTCATAATTTGGAAGTGAAAAAGCCCTGAAGGAAACCAAGGTCAATAGGAACTGTTTTATAACCCAGCAAAACATGCTCTAAGACTGGCATACTCCATGATAGTTGCATATATTTATAAAAGGCACCCATGAGTGATGTGTAAACATTTCGATTGTAAAGATTTTCTTTGTTTTCCCACAGACTTGCTGCTTTCAAACAGCTGCATCCCATTCCTGGGCTCAACAGAGGGGCTTGATTTTCGAACACTGCTGCTAGATGAGGAGAGAGGCCGTCTACTAATCGGGGCTAAAGACCACATTTTCCTGCTCAACTTGGTTGATTTAAACAAAAATGTAAAAAAGGTCAGTTTGTTTTTCAAAGACTTCATCTTGCAAGTTCAATTTTATTCCTCCTTTTTTTTTTTTTCCCCCTCTCCTGCTTTTTTACCTTCCTTGGTGAATTCATTGCACAATGTTATGTATCAGGGTTTGGTAATCTCACCTCTTGTAGTTACACAGATTATTTTTAACAATTAAATTTCTCATGCTATATCATCTCCTGAGAGAGTGGTGTCCTGTGAGACATCAGTTACCTGGATGAACTTTACAGTGTATGGAAGTAGTATAAAAATATCAGCAAATAGAGAAAAATGCAACTTGGAATATTTACTTCTTCATTTCTTTGGTCACGGTCACCCTACTCAAATAAAAAAACATTTGAAAGAAGATAAGTGAAGACAGCTCTTTCCTGGTTTCCTGGCATCACAGGGATTAATTTTATGTGATATTTAACAGAGCAGAGGTAATTTGGGTGGTTTAAATTATAGTAAAAATGTAAATGTCATTTTTAATATTAATATTTGTATTAATATCTGGAATTACTAGTGATAGGAGAAGCTTCCACTGGGATCTGCTCTATTTCCTTTTCCATTCCCTGTGACATTGTTAACTCTACCTAATAAGATGTTAATTTAGCCTTCAATATTTCAAGCAGACACGATGAACTGGTGATTTTGCAAGCACTGCTGACTGATATGTGTGAAAAAAACAGATGCTTACACAAGAACACACAGGAAAACTGCTTTCCTGCATCTTCCACATAGGCTCTGTACTGAAGAAAATTTAAATTCTCAGCTGTGTTGATATTTCCTTTGAGCACCAGAAGGAGGTTTTAAATTACTATCTTCTGCACTTAGCTCTGAGGAGGTAACTGACCCTGAATTAATACAACTGCAGCACAGGGTCTTAACAGGTGTAACAGGAGACTATTTTGCCCCACATGTTTGAATGCAACATTTGCTGACATTGTATGGAAGAGATTAAACACGTAACTTGTGTCTGTAGTTTGCACAAAACTCAGCACCTCCTCAGGATATTGCATTAATAATGGCATTATTCGCAGTGCAGATTTTCAGCCCACGGGTTGATTTCTGACATAGACTTTCTGTAGAGAAAAAAAAAATTGTTTGTGAGATTCTGTGGCACGCTGCTTACCTCCTGAGAGGTGCTGAGTGCTGTCACTTTCGGTTGCAATCAGCAAGGCTTGATGGGCTCAGAGCTTTCTGGAGGTGGTAGCACCCTGTGCTATCTTCTCCTCCATCCAAGCTGGTAACATCGGCCTTGTAGCCAAACCATCACTGATCATTATGTATGTTGTGCTTTCCAAGAAGAGTAGAACACAGGCTGAACCAGGAGTATTAGTATACAAACCGTGACATTTAATGTACATATTGTACAGCAAAGACTCTCTTCATATTGGAATGAAAATTTACAATAAGTAAACTGAATAGAGAATGTATGTCTAGATACCTGTGATAACCCAGGAGAAGGGAATAAAATGAATAAAATTTATAACCACTTGTATATTTGGACTAAAGAAATTATCTGCAGGAACAAATACTGGTAGTAGTATTTGAACTATTCAAGTAATCTTGACATTTTCAGATTAAATGCTGAGGACAAGTATATTTAAATAGCTAAACCTGACTGAAAATCTCTCAAAACATCCTGGTGTACTAATTGCCAAGATCTCTGTGAGCATTCAACAATTTTATAAGTTTCTGCTCTTAGGTATGTGCCTGGGTAACATGAGATATTACATAGGCATTTCTCTCTTCTGTGCTAGACTGTGGTAGAAACTTGTTTCAGGTGGGAAGAGAGGAGATGAAGGCAGTTAGACGAGGTGGCATATAAATCTCAGTCGCTGACAAGGTTTCAATGCTGAAGGATACTCTCCAGTAGCAGTGAAGTGTCAGAAAGTAGCATTTGCCAGTGCTATGTTTAGACTGACCATGGTTTGGGTTGGCACAGGGCCAGGCGGCTTGCTTCCAGGCTTCCCTAGTGTGAGGAAACCACACATGTTGGGACTACAAGAGTCTGAAGTATGTCCTTTGTACTCCTTTGGAGAAAGAGCCATTTGGGAAAAGAAAAGCCCTGCTTATACATAGCTATTAAAACGAAAGATAATTTATTAGAATATTAAGTTTCTGCATCTAAGTAATGTGTTTATTAATAACTTTGAGGATGGAGGGTTAAGAATAAGCTGGGGGAGTAAGAGAAGAGCTTTGAAACTAAAATAATTTGGGGTTTTCTTTCTTTAAGACAAAACTGAACACAAACTATAGAATCCTCTCTATGCTGGGTAGGTTCAGATTACCTTAAAAAAACCTCAGTTTCAGATGTTTTTTATGTTAGGAACTACTTATGCTTCAAAAAGCCAAGTCTGGATCCTGAACAATCCTCATCTGTAGACATAATTACTTGGTAAGATTATATTGTAGAGCCAAATGCTGTATATTAAGACATATTTGGAATAACATTAAAAGAAACATCCAAAGCATTGTATCCTGCTCCCTCCTCAGTGTATATATATTAAAAAAAGGGTAATTGCTTCCTTTTTATAACCTAATTGTTTACCTAAATCAGTTAATTAAGCTTATATTACTTATATTAAGTAATGGCTTTATTTCCTGGTATATTTTTCTTGATGAGATAAATCAATAGTTGTTCCAGAGTTCCAGTTTCTTGTATTATTGTAGTTTTTATTCAATTTGTTGTGTAATTGGTTGAAAACTTCCTTAGCTGGCTGCTTGGAAAAATGCATCCAGCCTCCAGTGCTTGCAAACTTCATTATAAAACAACAGTAAGTACCACAGTGCAATAGAAAAGTCTTCTGGGACAAAAGACAAACACAGAAAGCTAAAACAGTTGCACTCTACACATATCTGAAGCTTAGCAAAGGATATAATTTCTGTGAAGCTGTCCTGAATAGAAGCCTCTTGCTTCTGTTGCAGGAATGGCATTATGAAGTCCTATAGTCTTCAAGGATCCTTAGATGCCTGACAAGTGTTGCAAGCTATTTGTAAACTGGAGGATTTGAAATTCCTTCCTATGAGTAAAACATAGAGATTCAGCAAAAGGAAGGAGACAAGAGAAGCAGCCTGCATTTACCACGGCATTGCAAATGTGGACACAATAAATTTTAAGACAACTGTGCCATAACCACTAGAAAGGCAGTGTACAACACCAACCAAACATATGTAATAGCATGAGAGGATGGAAAGCTGGAGAAGAAATTCCATAGTATTCCTAAGGTCTGGGATCCTACTTAAAAGTTTACTTTGGTATGTAGAACTTTCCTGTGATGTTGTCTAAAGCCTTTGTTATGTTACTCTTTCGACTAAATAAGTACTAAATAGAAAATGTCATCAGCTGAGTAAACACTTGTGAAATAACTGCAAAGAAATGGTGCACCTCTCTGTAAGTCCTGTGCAAATGGGGTTATATGTCAGCACTATTATCACTGTGTAATCCGCAGTGTGACCCGCCCATCTCTGCAGGAATAGGAATGCTATCAAGGGCTGACAAGCTTTTGAAAAGCTGCCAACCTGCAGGAGCTGTCAGTGCTAGAAGACACATCCACATGTGGGCCAAATAGATAAACATGTCAGATCCCCAATAGCAGCTTTGGAACAAGTTGTTTTCATCTGTCCCAGTGCATATTGGCACAGGATCACAAATTATTGTTGCTTGGAGCATCCTTAGTTTCTGGTTGTTACTGTATTTTTGGCATTATTAGGTGCAGCTGTATTGTGATTTATGCTTTCATGCCCCCTTGTACTGATTTTTATCTGTATTTCACAGTGAAAAATACATATGCATGTATATACACTGGATTAGTAAGTTTTTATGAAATAGCTGCAAGAAATTCTGCTCCATTCTGTAACTCCAGTGTTTACCAACAATTCAAGTGAGGTTTTACATCAGCACTGTTATTATTGTGCAATATCTGCAGAATGACCCACCCATCTCTGCAGGAAGTGGAACATAAATACAAATAGATGTGCATATTTATGTAAAACAGAACCCTCGAGGTATAGGAGCCAAATTTTACCTTCATTGCTCCAGAAAACCTCCTGTCACTCTGTATAAGTGTGCTGTCAATTAGGTGTGAAGCCAGTGGGAATTTAGCCATTACTGAAGGGAGGCTTTTGTTCTTGCCAAGGAGCCAGAGCCTCGTGAGTATGTAGAGTCTGATATGTTTATTGGAGTCTTGAAACACAGTAACACCACAACTGGTCTTTCCTAAACAAATATTGTGCTGTTTATTCTATAACTGAAAGGATTTTAGCTTTCTGCTCCTCAGCAAAAGCTGTACATTGTGTGAGGGTGAATCTCTCTTGACCTTTCCTGGAAATATCACTGACAACCAGTCACGTGGAAAACACTGGAGATACCTAAAGATCTGAAAGTGGGAGAAGGAGAATGGGAAAGTCTAGAATAAACCAGTGGAACTGGAGGATGATCATAAATCCATGGTCCTCAGTCTCTGTGAGCAAAAAAATTTGTAAGAATCTCATTTAGTTGAGGCTGAGATTTGACAGAAACATTATTTGTCCATCTGCATATGAGGATTTGGTTTCCAAGGAGGAAATGCATACTGATGGCCCTGCTTTTGAAACAAAAGTAACTTTTCTGGGCGTTGCAGTTCATGAAATAGTCATTTCCACTTATTTTTGAGTATTTCCCTTCCTCCTAAAATTAATATAAAACAATAAATAAAATAAAAATAAGTTAATCATAATAATAAAATATTACTGAGTATTTGTGTAGTTTAATGTTCTGTCCCTTAAGATGGTCAGCAGTGGTGCTTCAGGTTAGGGATCTGCAGAGACAGAGGTGATAACTTCATGCTTGCTAGCCACTTCAGGCCTCTTACTGCTGAGTTATTTAACTCTCATTTTGAACCTCTGAAAACCTTTTGGAGTTCATAAAATTGTTTGACAGACTTAAATTTAGGCACCTGTGTAGAGAGGGAGGAAGCTTTCCAACAGTGTTTGCACACACAAAACAACAGACAGGACCAAGACATGAAGAAAACAGTCTGTAACTGGAATGACAGAAAGCCTAGGTGGAAGAGAGCGTCTATGCTATTTCCTTTTGCATTGTTGCAATAAATTATGTTTCCATAAACATCCGTTGTCAATTTTATGTTTTACCCATATGTTTAGGTATAAAGAATTGCCAGTATCCTGCTCTCTGAAAACATTTGCTCATATTGGTATTTGATTTTTTCAAAGGTAGGATTTGTCTTCAGTCTGAAGGGATAAACATATCCGGAGCAATGCCAGTTATTTTTAAAAAGCTGGTGTACAGTTTCCTTTTAGGAGAAACAGACAACAGTCCGAAGTATGGTTATACTGTGGAAAATGAAGTGTAAAAGCGCTGAAGGCTTTCATGATTTAACCCAGTGTAAATGAAATCAGCATCTGGTCCATTTTCTTTAAGCTTTCACATATGCTCACAACGAACATGTGAAAATGAACTTTTCAGAGAAGCCTTAAGTACTTAATGCCTTGGCTGCTTTTTAAATTGCATTGGAGAGTGGGTCACTGTTAAAAGGGAGAGTTATGGCATGTGGAGGTTTTGCTTTATCTCAGACAGATGCAATACAAAAAGACCATTTGATTCTAATAAGAGGTTTCACTCTAACAGCCACCTGCCAAATTTAAGATACCAAAATTCTCTCAATGTGTCATCCACATACACAACTGTTATTTCCCCATTTCTCCCAGCCGATTTTACTCAGTTTGACAGCATCATGAAAATAAAGAATGACGCTGGTACTTTCCTCAGTGTTGTAAACCACTCTGAAATGATCCTCATATTGTCCCTTCTCCCTGAACCATAGCAAATTATAGTTTTCAGGGATTAAATTTTCTGCTATGAACAATTGGAGTTGGAAATTCTGCTCAAATATCTCCCTGGTTGTATATTTCTGATATGGGAATCAGTACATCAGGTGTAGGAATATCTGTTGGAAGAAGAAAGGTATGTGGCATATGTAAAAGAGATTTAAGAATACATTCCTGGCTTTTAGGTGTCTCTAATTATTTCTGAAGGTTAGCTAAACCTTGATAAAATTGTTATAAACAACATTAGGTGAAAATATCTAACTAAAGACACCCTGGTTGGGTTTCTAATACCAGGAGAATTCAGATAAGGAAGATATATTAACCTCCTTTGTTTTCTGATGACTTTAAAATATTGATTTCCAGAGTACAGCAAGTATAGTGGGAGCTAGTTACAAGAAGCACTCAGGGTAACCTTCCTCTTAGGATTTATATGAGAACAATCGGTCCAGTTCCCCAAATTGTGTACTTCTCATACTGCGTATCCACATGCAGCAGATATGAGATATATGAGAGAACTGGTGTACACGCATAGTAGACTAAAATTAGCTCATTTCCCATTAATTAAAATGCACTTTGTTTTCAGTAAAATAATACTAAAAAAAACAACTTTACATTCTTTCCAGTGCTTATTGGGAAATTCAATAAATTTCTAGCACTTGCAATAATTTTCAGTGAAGTGACCTGGGGTCAGCATTCATAAATGATAAATGTCCTAGTTCTCAGGAAGCAATCCACGAACACCCACTCTCATGCTACTGGAGTGTGACATCTATGATACGGCCTTTTGCAGCAGTGTGACAGTCATCTTTTATCACTATTGTGTCTCCTTGATCTTTCTGTTTTTCTTTGCTGCTCATTTTTTCAGCTATGAATTACTAAATATTTCAAAAAGAAATAAGAAGGAAAAAAAAGAATAAAAGGAATAAAAGGGGGGGGGAGACAGACACATAATTGTCATTTTACTGGTGGGAAAATTGAGATGTGACTGTCATGTATTGTAGTGCAATAGCAAAACTCGGATTAGAATGTTTCCTGCTTTACTTTAGTTTTTTTGGATCATGTTGTCCTTCTTTTTATACCCACTTTATGGTCACATTGAGCTAAGTCATGAATCTTTTCTTTTTTTCATGCAAGGGAATAGTTTCTCATGGAAGAGGGTTTCTCAAGGGGGAGTGTGTTGCATATGCCAGCATGACAATGGGTTTACAGCTGAGACTGACTTCATTGTTGGGACTGTCATATGGAGGAATTGCTCATATCAATGATCTTAAGCTTCTGGCTTATAGACTACATGAGTCAGGCAGCTTCAACAAGTCATTTTGATGCCCAGGAAGCTGTAATTTTGTTACAAACTTTCCTTCAAGCATCAGTATAACAAACATGCAGTACAAAGAATAAAACAAGAGAAGAAAGCAGGCTTTCTCTTGCTGTCACGAAGCAGCTGTTTAAAATCAGAGTATTTTGCTCTAAGTACTTCTACCACCTCTTTTTTCCATTGGAATAGGAAGGAAGCCATTCTTTGCTTCAAAAGACTCAAATTCAGTGAATGAGTGTTACGAGACATGCTGATCAGCCAATGTCCTTCATTCCAGATACAGACACATCCTGCTGGTGCTATATATCCCACCAGTAAAACACTTTGGAGTTTCTTGTACCACAGACTGTACTGATAGAGAAGTGCTGAAGCACGTGTGCAGCGTTAAGCACGTGAGAGGCCCAGGGAAAAGTCCAGGGCTGCTGTAAGTCAATGACCTCATTGGGAGACTCAAGTGTTTGCTGCTGGCGTTAAGTGTGTCTATCCTGGGAACATAACTGGAAGGAGTCATACTGGTCAATTGGTCTCACTCCTTGCTATCATGGGCAGCTACCTCATGTAGTAGTTGCTCCTTTCATAACCTGCTCCAAATCTGCTGTAAGGGGTCTTGTGAAATATTTCATGCAACTTCCGCAGCAGCTTTGTTGCTATAGGCCAGAACCTTGTTACTCTGATGTTTCAGATTGATTTTTTTTGTTAAAATCTACAATCTATGTTTATTTATGACTATTTTGTACCCATTTCTTCTTACTGTTTACAATTCTGGTCTTCAGAGGCTTTTGATTCTTTCCGTACAATATTACCAGCCTTCATATAAGCAATGAGCTTCATGAGTATCTTACATGTTCTTTATTATCAGACTACTCTTTTTTTACATATTTTTTTTTTAATGAGCTGAGCTAATAATTTTTTCTTGTGGTAACTTACTAAACACTTAATAGGAGCTCTGATGAAGAGGCACTCTACCACATTTGTGTAGTATCAAATTCAGCTATTTTATTGAAGAAAAGTACATTACCAAGTTATGTTGTCTTTCATACCATACTTCATTTTAATTGAAAACTCCTTTCCTAACTAAAAATTTATCTCAAAGCCTTACAAACAGAGGAAATATAACCACCAGTCCTACAATTTTCTTGGATATGTTGTGTTCCTCCTATTTTGTGCTGTGACAATATATAGCATTTTTCACTTTCTTTCAGTGAACCCCAGTATCATCCCAGATTTAGTAACTGCATTAGAAACGATTATTGGAAAAGCTGTATTTTCATACAAGTTCACTGGTTTAGTTTTGAAGCTTTTCCTCAAATCCATCTTCTAAGGATTATCTTGAAATAAATTCAATAGAAAAATATAGAATGGCTGAAAAAAAATTATGGCATCTGAAATGAAACTCTTAGCAGTGAGTCCAGCTATTTTCTATATATACACACAATGATGTAAATAGCATCCATGTAACAATTTATGTAAGTAATATTTTTTTTTAATTATTATTAGTTTTTCCTTTTCGTTCCATTCTTTATTATGAAAATCCATGTTTGGAGGAAGGAAAAATGTCGCTTTTAGAAATTACTCTGCTCCTGATCTGAAAAATGAGCTTTCTAGGTTTTAACATTTTGTTTTAATCAAAAATTAATTTACAGATACCCTTTAAAGTGATACCTTATCTGTCATACTCTTATGTACTGCTTAATTTCGTACTCCTGGGGGGTTTTCTTTCCCTCTTCTAACAGAGAACTTATTAACTTGTATTTATTAGGAGAGTTTAGTTTCTTTCCTGTGGCTAAATTTAGGAAAATATTTGTAGAATTATTTAAAAGCAATGGAAAGATTTATTTTATATATATTTTTAATTGAGCTTAGGAGATAAAATCAGCAAATCGTGACAGTAGCTAACCTTTGAAATTTTGAGACAGATATTTTGCAAGGCATATAAACTAAGATTAAAAGAAGAAAATAATCCTGTTTAAGTATATAGTTTTTGTATTTAAACTAGTTATGTTCTTCCCTTAAATTTGCTAGCACCACCCAGCTATTCTGAGACTTCTCCAGACATTTTAGATACAAACGTAACTGTGAACTATATTATATATATAATCTGTGCAGTTTGTAACACAAAGTGATTCTGACTTTACATGCAGTAGTGTTGTCACCATTATTATGTATTTTTTGTTTGTTTCTTTTCTTTCTTTCTTTGAGATTTTACTTTTTGAGGAATTTAGCAAAAAGATTTTAAGTTAGATGTTACCACTCAGGACTCAGTATGTGAACAAAATAAATTACAGAAAGAGAGAACAATTTCAAGCATCAAACATTAAATATATATAAAAAGACAATACTGGAACATCTAGTCTTACTTTTTTTTTGCATATTATGAAAATAAGTAATTTGAATAAAATATAATACTAAGACTTAATTTCATCTGCTACAGAAAAGTCAGCATGTAAGTCAACAAACAAAAATTCAGTGAGACAAATTTACATGTGTAAAGTTACTTCTTTGTCAGTGTTTGAAGAAACCAGACCCGTGGTACAGTTACACAGTGTGTCATCTAATAAAAAATTCAGTTTATGCTTTCTTACTCAGCACATTAACTCATTATTTATTATGCAATTTTCTTGGCCTGTTGCAATTTGGACCTGACTACTTCTAGGAACCCCTCATTTGTCTCATTGAAAGCAAATAAATATGGCTTTAATCCACATATATAATTGTTAATTGATTTTAAAGCTGGATCACTTAACTTCACTTTCCATTGTCTAATGTGGCCTAAATGCTGAGGATGTTGAGTAGCCAAAAAGTAAAATATTAATTAAAAAAAAAATATTATTTTTTTGGTAATGATAATTGACTGTAGCCAATTATCATAGAAAAGGGAGTTTGTATATCTCAGCCTTGTATGACAAATGCTATTTCCCATGAAGAAATCTGTAGAGCAATTGAGGGCAGAGTTGAGTGCATTAATATGTGTGGTGATGCCTTCAAGAAGATGTTTTCAAAGGTAGCTGTGCCTCCCAAAACAGGAGTTCTGTTCTCCTGCATAAGGGGCAAACAGAACCAAACATTCTGGTAAACCTGCAGTAGAACATCTTGCCTTCCTGATTAGATACCTAAATTTTGGCCCAAAATCCTTCAAAACACTCTAGCCTTCTCTGCTTCTGATATAGGGATCTTGGGCAGAACTGGACATAAAGTTTATGTCCAAGATAACTGAAGATCAGATTTCAGCTTGAGTCTCCTTGAATATCTTATATTATTCCACATGTTCCTTGTCATCATCTTTTCCTCATCATTAGCTCTTACACATCAGGTGTCCTCCTTAACCCAGTAACATTTATGACAAACCAGTGCTGCAAGAGAGAATCATCCTACTCCTCCCAGGCAGAGACAAGATATGTTCACTGGTGATAGCTTTATCTCTTTCTGATGGCTTTGCAAAGTTCCCAGTACTTTCCTCCATACCTTCTGGCATTTTACACTGCGTAATCCAGACACATCATCATGTCTGATTTGAGATTGTGTTTTTGTACCTGGATGGTGTCATGACATCATTCTGAGAAAATGTTCTGGGAAAGTAAATTTGTTCTCTGGTGCTGAGATGTTATACTGCCTTATCTCTGTCTTCAAGTAAATATTGATGTGAAGGGTTAAGGTTTAAGTAACTAAAATGCATTATCTTTGCTAAGACCTTTTAATCAAAAAGGTAACTGTAAATTCACTTGAGAGGAAATTGATTTCCTTGCAGAAAGCTGATACATCCATTTTCATTGAGAAGAGAAATAAAAAGATAATTTTCAGATTGAGAGGAACACTGACTGTAAATTTTGGACAGTGACAAAACTATTTCATGCAGGACACACTTTTATTTTCTTTACTAGTATGGGACTGAGTGACATCCTGCAAGATGCCAACAGATGTGTGAGAAAAAGGGAACCTGACAGTGGTTAATTCCTCTTGCTTACAGTTGAGCCATGTATCCTTACTTGATAATAGTTCCCCCCCCCCCCCAATGTATGTTATAATAATTCTTTATTCCTATGTATTTCACTATTTCAGATTTTATAAAGTAATTTGAGACTCAACACTACTCTAAAAGCATCTGTGACTACTAGTAATCTGCATGCTGGTTCCTAGGACTTTTCCTAAGCACTATTTGCTCAAAAGTAATGTGATTTGTTGTTATTATTAGTCATGTGAAATGGCTGTACCTTTGTCTTGTCAAAATAAGAAGGTAAGAAGATCCATATTTATCAAGGTGATTCAGGAAGATTTTATATTTAGCCTCAGTTTTGCATTTAATAGAATCAAGCATATGCTGAATAACATACAATATATAGCCTAATAATATACTTAATAATGTCCAATTTTGACTGCTTAATGGAAATCAATGAGGCAGAGTCTGAGCTGTTGTTCACTGATAGTTCTTCACTAACAATTGAAGTTACAGTAACTGATGGTAATTTGTCATCTGGCTCTGTCTACCCCAAAACCTAGCTTATAGAATTCTGAAGTGCAGATGAGAGAAGAAGCAGTAATAATATATGCTACCAGTTATCTAAGGTACATATTTCTCCTCTAAATTTCTGTCTCATTTTCTCAGCAAACCCACTTCTGGCTGATGAGTGACATTTTAAAATGGTAGGTTTTGTTCTACAAACTTGCCTTAAGCTACCTTTAGGTTTTTTTTCAACAAAATTTCTTTTCATTTGAAAATTGGCAGCAAGAGCTACAGATTATTTTTTTTTTTTTATGATGGCTTTGCCAAGTCCACTAAACCAAATTCCTCACAAATCCAATTTTCCTTGTTTTACAGTTAGTTTCAAGATGGTTTGGCTCATCATATCTTTGAGAAATGCCCACACAATTCATAATGGTGACAGGTGTGCTAACCAGATCAACTAAGTACATTTTAAAAGTACATATAGCCAATGAGAAAATGAACAAAGAACATGATGTTTGATTTAAAGCCTCTTCACTTTGTTAATAGAACCCTGTATTCAAAGTCATAGATTCACAGAGTGGTTTGGGTTGGAAGGGACACCAAAGATCATCTAATTCCAACACTCCTGGCATTAGCAGGGAAACCTTCCACAAGACCAGATTGTTCAGTTCCTCATGCTCATATCAGTTTGCAGGCAAATTCCTTCAGTATCCATCAACGCGTTTTAACTGTTCATTCAAGGAAATAGTTAAATTACAGCCACAGGACAAGTTCTAATATTCATAATCTTTGTCTTATTTTAACTATGTTACAGATTTACTGGCCTGCAACAAAAGAAAAGGTAGAATTATGCAAATTAGCTGGGAAAGATGCCCATGTAAGTATGGTGTATATGCTTTTATTATTACTGAGAATATTATATATCTAAATTTGCACAAAATGGGTTAGTAAGCTGTTGTTACACTCTTTTCCTGAACTAATGAACTGATTTTCATTCATTAAAAAATAAATAAATGTTGTGCTTATATTTTTTTCTTTGAATGCTAGTACTTTAGGAAAAAATATTCAATATTGCAAATAGCAATCATGCTAAACCATCCTTGTATGTAATAAATGCAGCAGAGGCATAAATAGACTTTCCTTGAAATGTATCCTAGCTTAGTTCCCTAAAATCCATTCTTTCCCATCCAACAACAGCTTCTTTTTTTTTTTTTTGAGAATATCCTGAATGTAACTTCATTATAATTCATTAACGAAACAGAGTAGCAGAGCAGAGTACAAATTAACTTAATTTGCAGACAGCTGCAGTTAAGGTTAAAACAGAATCTCAGACTTATTAGCTTTTCCCTGGAACCACAAATTTCTTTAGGAAGCCTCTTTAGGAAGTGCATTTAAGGTGCATTCATTTTGCAATAAAACTTCCATATCTCTCTTGCGTAGCGCAAATTACATCATGTGTCTAGAGCCCACTATAAATGTAAACATTTCCCTGCTGTATAATAAAACTTCCTTTTCTCTCCACAAATTGTCTTTCTGTCCAGCGTGTCTATTACTAAGGTGGGCTCCAACTCAAAACACTCTCTCAGCTACTCTGCCTGAGGAATTTCAGCTTTTTATCCTAACTTATTGCTACCCTTATCTTTATAGCAGACAAAAACTAAACAACACGTGTGCTGGGCACTGGAAAAATTCCGGTATGGGTCTATATGGAGGAATTTTTGCAGATCATAAATATTTCCTTTGTACTTCCTACATTGGTCTCTGCAGACTACCTCTCACTTAAGTGTAGGATAGTAGCTTGTACGTATGAATAGCTCTTGTGTATTTCCTCCTAAGTACCTTCTTGTATGTATATGCATTTGTTTAATTTTGGGGAAGACTGCAGCAAGCTTTTCCTGCCTTTCCATGTAGCACCCTAGCAGCATGCAGCAGTAGCAGTGCTACTTAGCAGCAAGGACAAAGCCCAGCTAGAGCCAAGACTGACCTAAGCAACCCCTAGGATTCAGAAATGCCCAAACAAAAGTGATCAGTAGAATGCAGTTGGTGCAAAGGAAGTTCACTCATACACAAACCATATCGCTGGAAGCATACTGAAGCCCTTCAGAACATCACAGTGGTTTCTAGCATGGGAGCTTTTGGTGATAAAGCTTGCATAGAACTTTGAACTGGGATCTCTAGTCTCTGACCAGCTGTTGACAGGGTTTGTTTTCTAAAACACAGGCTGAGCAGATCTCTTCCAAACTTGTCTTTAACCACATAGCTTGTCGTGGCTGTAAGCTTTATAGCAGAAATAGGATTCCAAGTCTTATTGATGAACTGTCTAGTGGATAGGCACTGAAAAACTGTCACAACTTTGAACTATTTAGTAAACAGTGACTTTTAAAGTAGTTTTGCGCTTAAATATGCCAATCTAATACAATTTACAGTGTGAAAGAGCAGAATAAACCTGAAAATGAACCTTTCTCTTGCTTTTCCTAATAGACAGAATGCGCTAATTTTATCAGAGTTCTTCAGTCCTACAACCGAACCCATGTTTACATCTGTGGCACAGGAGCGTTTCACCCTCTCTGTGGATATATTGAACTTGGAACTCACAAAGAGGTAATTTAATTTCTTCACTACTCTGACATGTCAAGAAATAACCTTCATCTTGTTTAGTATTTGTCATAGATTGGAAAATACTGTGGGAGTGTATAAAAAATGGTCTGACAGCAGCTTGCATAAATAGCAGGGTAAATGGATTTTGCAGGTCAGACGGCGACACATACTCTCACAGCTGATATGTGCCTATCACTTTCAAACAAAGCACTTTCCTCAGTAGGGCTTAATACACAAAGTTCTTCAGAATGACACTTTCATATGATTAAATAAGTGAAGAGAACATTTAACCCAGATTTCTTTCTTTCTAGTAAGTCATTTCCACACATACTTTCTGCTTACATACACAGGCACTCATGCAGAGTTCAAGATGACACTCCTAGTTCTATCTTTTAATGTACACATACCCTTGGTCCCCAGAGATGATTTCCTATTCCTTCTGCATGATAGTAATGCACAGTTTGTAAATGTTCTCTGAGCCTGAAACCAAACTTGGCATCTCAGGGTTTTGCAGATGGTTTGCAGCCTTGTTGCTAGACACCAGCTATCCTCCATCACTACTGGCATATTCCTGGACTGAAGTTAGCAGCTGACTGGTTTTCATTTGCTGGTGACAAAGAAATCTCTATCCTAAGTGGTAAATGTTTGAGACCTAACCCCCACAACAGAAGAATTTTGGTGTTGTGTCAAGCAGCCACTTAGTACACAAGTCTCTTTTTAACTCCTATATGTATAACACCTTGGTTGTATTTATAACACTAACTCTGTTCTCAGACAGTGTCAAGAACCTGTCTGGCTGCTTGCCTGCAATGCAGGCTTCCTATGCAGTCACAAAAATAGCTTTCTCTTTTCTTTGGGTCTAAGTTAAATCTAGAATATAAGAAGTGAGGTTTAATAATGTTATTAAAGGTTATAACCTGAAATATATAGACATGGGAGTCACTCTGACATACAGAATCAAAGGAAGTTACTCACAGAAAAAGAAAAGAAAAAAGAAATTATTAATGGTTACACAAACTGAGACTCATAATCGTATTCCATGTACTCTGTGGGTTGGTTGACCAGTCCAGAGGAGCTGCCATTGTTACAGCAACTGGAGTTGCCTGAAATCTGTGCCTTGGTTTCTTTCCTTAACAAGATATTAATATTCCTGTTATTATTTTATATCTGCTGCATAATTAGGCTTGAAATGAAATAATTATGTAAACTTCTCTACTTCACCACTTTAAATATTCCAGTTGAAGGAATGGAAATTTTAGAACCCTTGTGTCAGGCTGATTCTTTAGCTTGAATGATCAAATACACAGCTGCATTGAAAAGAACAGTTCTCATCAGAGTACAAGTATGGTTCTGCTTTACCTCTAGGTCATTAGCAAGATGCCTTATTCACTCTACCATTGCACCTTTAACTACTTCATTTGTGAAGGTGGTTTTCATCAGACATTATAAAATTATGGTTTTGTTCTGATTGTTCAGTCTGGCAGCCAGTCTAGACAAGGGGTCTGTCTCGATTAGACATGACCAATTACCTTATGAGAGGAAATGGAAGAAGAATCCTGGTATTGTATTTTCTAATCCCCTCACTGTCTCCCAGTCCTGCCTCTCCTGCATTCCTCCTGGTTGCTCAGCTGCAGTGGTAGGTTGGATACTGTTCAGCACTACTCGTGCCTCTTCTGATGGTGCATCTTTTAACATCTTTTCTACAGCTTCCTACTAAATTAACAGCTTTGAATGGCATCAGCTATATTTTTGTTTTCTTTCTTGGATCTCCAGACACCTTATAGCCATTGTCCTTGTGCTGCCTCTACAGATAAATGTGACATGACAGCAGTGTGCTCTGAGCAAATCTATTGACATGTCTTTGACAGACAGCTGAAAATCTTATTGTAGGAACTGAAGTCATGAGTTCTATGTGTAAATGTAGAACACTTTTACTGCAGATCCATTCTTTCAGTCTTTTTGTCCCACCCTCCATCCCCTCCTTTTTTTTTTTTTTTTTTTTTTTTTGTGTGTGTGTTTGTTTTTTAATCTCTGGGTTATAAGAATGGGTAACAAATGTTTGGTAATTAGCAGCCTCTACAGGAAGTTGTGGAATGCTTGGGAGAGACAGAGCCTGAGATAGCCTCATGGAGGCTGTGAAACCAGGCAGCACTCTGCTGACCTTTGAAAGCTCCTGGTGGATCTGCCCACTGGTCTGCTGGCCAGTGCTGTGAAAAGAGAGAGGAAAACAGTGTGGATCAGGTGACTCAAAACCACAGCAGACACAGCTTTTGAAGCAGCACAAATCCCCAATGGGATCACACAATTAAAGGGGATTAAAGTCCTAGTCTTGCTACTGCTGAAGTTACTGCCAAAACTTCTCTTGGCCAGTGAAGAAGAAGCTTAGCCTGGTTGGTGCTGTGAGCCACAGCTCTCCGAGGGATGCTCTTTTCTTTGAAAGCTTTGTCCGAAGTGAAAGCTGGAGGTTAATTCTATGTGAATGCCTTGTAGTGTCCATTAGTTTGTCTGGGTGAAGTCTGAAATATTTGATGTTGATCTATAAAGCCCTCAGTCCCTCGAGTACTGCTGGTCTTGCAGCCAGCCTCCTTTCATGTGATACCACAAGGGCCCTCTGAGTAGCTCAGGATTGCATATCTCAGGAGAAAGGAGAATGGGACACTAACACAGCATTGTTAGCAAAAACCCCCAAACAAAGAAACACAACAAAGAAACAACAGAAAAAACCCCACCCCAAACCTCCACAAACCTTGGTGTTCCACAGGTTTGGGAAGATAACAAGGGTTGTTGCATGATGAATAAATTATGCTTTGTATCAACTAGGATTGCTGGAGGAAATGGAGTTTATATTCACAGATTGGAATTGATTTTTCTTTTCTCTTAAGGTGCTTAATTCTTCAATAGTCTGGGCTTTTGTCTTCTGAGCCTGGTGAGTTTAGGAGACTCCTCAGTTAAATAGAAAGTTTTTGTCATTTACAATCTGATGCACCTTAAGGCTGGATTGAATTAATGTGTTGTGAAGTCTGATCCTATGTGGCCATCTTTGGACATACTTAGCTGTTGTTTGCACTCTTCAATCCTCTTGCAAGGCAGATGTATTAAAACAAATAATTAAAGTCCCTTCACCCTTTTAAAAGTAATTGTTTAAATCATAGAGATGGTTTGATTTTTTAAAAAACTATCTTCAACGTCTTTACAATGGACAGTAAGTCTACAAAGGTTTCATTCCTCAACACTGGTGGTATTTTAAAAATCACTGTAGGGAAGAAAGCTCAGTAACAGTAGTTCTGTAGTCCTTTCTCTAACAGCAGCAGAATTCTGAAAATCAAGTCTGTGTACCTGAAAAGATTTCACTTTAATCCTCTGAGCAATCAGTTTGCCTTCAGAAGGGCTCACTGTGATTACGTGTGATTTTAAGAAAGCAATGAAAGGAACAAGTAAAAAAGTATGGGATTTTTTGTTTTGCTTTGCTTTTCAGTTAAAAACTCTAATAAAACTTAAATGCTTGAAATGATTGCATTGCTGATTTCTCACTGAAAACATCAGGAAAAAAAATTAAATAACTTGTTTCCTTTATCTTCCTCTATGCCCTTGCTCTGTGACCCAGGAATTAATCACGCTATTTGGGAACTACAAGGATCTATTCTGATATCTCTTGTATCATTAGCCTTGTTAAAAACAACAAGAGAGAGCATATGCTGCTTTCATTTAAAAGGGACTGAACTCTGTCTTCTGCAAACATTATTCAGCCGTCCCTGGAGATATTTAAGAATCAGCCAGAATCCCTACTTGGTCTCCTGTTGCAACACAGTCTGTCAGCACTTTCCCAAAGAGAACCCAATGCCTTTTAAGTACAATACCTCTTTTAATTTGATTAGAAATGAACAATGCTTCCTTTTTCTTTTTTTTTTTTTTTGGTCTGAAAATAATTTTCTATTTTAGATTTGTTTGTCACTATAGAGTGAACAAGGTATGTTAAAAGGATGAGTTAAAAAAAAACCACAACAAACAGCACAACAGATATTTAACAGAGACACAGACTGTAAACATCAATGCTGAAATACAGCTGTGTGATCTAAGACACCTTCACTTTGTATGTTAACAGAACAGTTTGGCTAAGTGAGGTTTTCTCATTTAGTGCAGCCATGCCACTTAATGAATATGTTTTTATTCCCAGGAAATGGTATTCCGGCTGGACACTCAGAACTTGGAGTCTGGCAGGTTGAAATGTCCTTTTGATCCTCAGCAGCCCTTTGCTTCAGTGATGGCAGGTGAGAAACCATCAGAGCCAGGTGCTCCTCTCAGATGCGCAATGCCTTCATAACACAAATTCTGGGGCCAGACGCTCACCAGATGTTATCATTGCAGCTCCTCTGCCTCAGTTGTGTTTCCAACACTGATTTGCACTCTTGGGGTTGAGGAAGCCGTCACTCTGCAAACACCAAAGAGCTGGAAATACAGCAACACAATCAGATATGTTTGAGCGGCTGCAAAGCCTAAGCCAGCTGAGCAGGAAAACAGTTTCATCCTTACCCGGTCATTTCTCCTTTAAGAAGGCAACAAAAACCCCCACATGGTCAGACAATGTTTGAAGCACTTCTGGGCCTCTTTCTGCAATTATCAATGTGTTCTGCCCTTTGAAGTCTGCTGACATCCACTATTTCCATGAATACATTTTTGAGGTTTCTATTTACTCCAGTAGCCACTTCTGAAGCTGGAAGCCTAGGAACAAGATAGTGCAATCTGCCTACTGTGTGCATCACAGAGCTGTGTGGTCTGACATTTGGTGCTGAGGAATGTCAGCTTGACCTCTGGATTTCAAATCACTATAAGAGCTACTTTTGTCAGGGTTTGGTTCATAGCTTTGTACAGTTTCCATTTAACTTGTTCGTCAAGCATATGAATGCAAGATAAGTGTGAAGCACCATGACGTTTTCATTTGCAGCCAAAGAGCAGTGGTGACAATGCTTTGAAGTATCGGTCACTCTGTGTTATAAAAAGAATATGACTAATGTTCTGTCTTTATTCTGTGATAATAAGATAGATGATTTGTGATTCTGACCCAACAGATGGGGCAGGACTTCCTTTATTAAAAACAATAGATTAAAGCCAGCACTTATTCTTCTTAGGGACCCTTAATACTGTTTAATGACCATGAAGTCTATTTTTAAGATGGGATTTTAGGAACTTTTTTTTTAATTTATTTTTTTAATGCAGGAGAACTTCATGATTTATTTTGGAGTTGGCTAATTTCTGTAGCACCCTAGTGCTCTGAGTGCTCTATTACATCTTATGAAGTTAAGAAGCTGCTGTGTTTTAGCTAGCTAAACCATGAACTTCTGTACAGTTTTCAAGGTAGTCAAAATTAATGATCAGGATATTCTAGTATGTCTTCTCTGACTGAGCCTTATTTCAAGTGCTTTACAAGAATGTGCAAGGAGCACGTGAAGAGTTATTAGACATGATCAGAGAATGAATTCTTGGCCTATCTTTTGATGATTATTATCAAAAGTTGACAAGATACTGCAGTGATGCCATTCTGCCTCTGCCGCTGATGAGAGAAGTGCCTAATTATGTTTATCTGATAAGTGGAAATAAAGTTTATTTGCATCCTTCAGAAAACACTCTGAAAGCAGTTATACATAACAGCTAAATTCCATTTCATTATCATTTCATTAATGTATTTAGGTTAATACAGCTGTAATTTTAATTCTTTGTAGAAATGTATAATCTCTCTTCTAGACAAAATTTCACTTCAAGTCTGAAAAATCACCTGCTCATCATCCATCCTCTATTAAAATTGCTGCTCACCAAATCTATTCTAGACCTAACTGAAACTTGGAATGAGAGATACCAAAAGACGAAAGAAGTGCTGAAAATGCCTTGTCAGCAGACCCTAAGCAAGGATGAAGAATTTCTGTTAGCCCTGCAGAATTATCGATCACTGAGTGCCTGTCAGTTAGCAAATACCAATTACCCTGCCCATTCCTCATTATGACAAATACCTTTCAGAATCCACTATTGTCTCTTTACAAAGGCGACATGCTGTCTGAAAGATGTGCTTTCCAATACTGTCAGGGAAATAATACATAACTAACAATAATAATGAGGTAAAAAGAAGGCTGATAGATTTTTTATTTTTTTTTTCTGTTTGGTTGTTTTTTGTTGGGTATTTTTTTGGCAAGTAAAGTACTTGTGGATGGCAGACTGTGATTTTTGTGTGTGGTGTTTTGTGGTTTTTTTCCCCTTGATCTCTCTCTTTTTTTATTTTTCCTTTTTTTTTTTTTTAAAGTACATTTACATCTTTTGCAAATGAAAACAGAAATGTCTGTGGTGAGTGGTATTTATTCTGCTTTCATTCTCAACAAAGGACTTCTCTCTAAAAGATCTTGTGAAATGTTTACACCCAGAGTATCAAAAAACCTGGAGAAGGAACTCCTGGAATGGGATTCTTATGTATCATACAGTTTTTTATATGATTGTTGTTTATGAACACAAACCTTTTTTTTTTTTTTCTTTTTACATTCTTGCAAGCCACTAAGAAAAACTGAAAACAACAACAACAAGACAAAACAAACAAAAAAATCCAAACATAACTGCACTTCTTTTGCAGACAAGAAATAAAATTGTAAAATTCACTCTATGGAAAAAAAAAAAAAGGAAAAAAGAAAAAAGTCACAGTGATACTGTTTCTTTTGTTCTTTATAGAAAAGTACTGAGACCTGAAGGAAAGCAGGTAATATGCAATTCTTAAGGTTTTGCATTGCTCAAAATGCTGGCAGAACACTAGATATTAAGTCAAATTGCAGCAAGTGTATTGTAATGTATTATAGATAGATTTTTTTTTTGAGACAAATTCTGGCTGCCTTCTCCAAGCAAGATATCTCATTTATTTTACTGGACCACTTGCTATGTTATAATTATCATCATTTGGGTCTGTAGCCATATTCTTATCAGTGACGTGTTACACAGTTGAGAGCAATTCCCTAGTGACTAAATTCCTCTTCATGAATGAAGTGTTGGATGGAGATCCCTATACCAGGAAGGGGCCAAGCTACAAAGTTCCTGTAGTGAAGATTCAATCATATTTACTTGCTCAAGCCTAGGAGTACCATAGCCATCAGAGCCATGGCAAACCTGGGACACAAAATCTAGCTTGAATGGATAGGTGGTCATCTTTTTGCCACAGCCCCTAGGTCCATGGTCAGCACATACAGAGCAGGAAGCACAGATCAGTTATAACTTTAAAAGGTCAGCACTTTAAAAGCCCAGCATGCTTTAAAGCCATGCAATTTACTTTTTTGAGTGCCTGACACACCCAAAAATTAGACCTGAGATCCTTTACTTCTTGGGCACAGAAGTACAAATTTTACCTTCATTTTAATACAGGTAACTTCACATAACCCCAAATCCTATTAAAATATAGCCCAATAATACTTAAAAGCATTAAATTAGTTCATAGACCAATTAAACACAAGCATTGTTTGCCCACTAAAACAAAAACAGTTTTAGTTTTGTTTACCCCATAACTGTAGAATATTTTTTAATTTTTTTTTTTTTTTTTTCATTTGCAGATGAGTTTCTTTATGCTGGAACAGCTTCTGATTTCCTTGGCAAAGACACTGCTCTAACACGTTCTCTGGGCCCTTCTCACGACCACCATTACATCAGAACTGACATTTCTGAACATTACTGGCTTACTGGTAAGATCCTAAACATATGCTGTTGTCATTTGCATTGTCCCTGACTTTCTGAAGTTAATAGCCCCTTTCTTATATAAATATATGTCCAGTAACTATAAATATAGATATTGTATAATGGTATCTTTGGATTACGTAGGCTTTTTTAAAAAAGCTCTGTGGAACAAAAATGCACTTGAGAAGAGTCACAGAGGTGAAAATGTTAATTAAGGAAAGCTAGGTCTGTGAGACCTAATCATTCTTTCTGTCTGATCTGCACATCTGTATACAGTCCTGTAATTGGTATAATATCATGACACAAGTGCTTCTGTTTCTAGTCTTGTTGGAATATATTTTTTCTACCTTTCTTTTCCAATCATTTCTTAAAAGCTGTTGAAATGACAGACTAGAAATTCCATGTTTTTACGTAGGAGGTCTTTGGGGTTTTGTTGTTGTTTGGTTTTTTCTTTTCTTTTTCTTTTTTTCCCTCTTCCAGGAGGAAAAATACCCTTTGTTGTTCTGAGGATCATTTAAAAACCACTAAGGGCACCCTAAAATAGCTTCCCAAGCAAAATATTGCTTTTTCTTGACTGTTAAAAAACATTCTGAGCTAGTAAACCCTCAAAAAACCTGGCTGCATTTACACCCAGCCAGTCTCAAACCACACACAGAGAAACATGGAAAACTTCGCTCACAAGCTAACCTTCTCAATTAAAGCATCCCCCTCTTTTAGCCATCAACTGTCTTTAAAGATGTGGCAACATTGGCTCTGATTCAGGATGCCTGTGTAACTATTATGGGTGTATTGTAAAGCCAGGGCCTGCTAACCACAGGGTTAAGTTGTCTTCCCAGCAGAAAACTTCAAAATGGGATAATTTTGCCTCTTAACTCTTTGAGACCTCAACAAGAGGAAATATTCTTTTGTTTTATTGTTTTGTTGTTTGGTTTTTTTCCACTACCCTTTCTCTTCCTTCTGCTGAGCTGCTGCCTTAAATTTCTGCCTAGATGGAATTCCATTACCATAGGATTTCTGATGTGATATGAGAAGGAAAATCAGGAACTTAAAGTCACTTACCTTTCCAAACAGAATCATAGAATCATAAGCATTTTAGTTGGAAAAAAACCCCCTAAGATCATTGAGTCCAACCATCAACCTAACACTGCTACATGCCTACATGTTTTTGAACAGCTCCAGGAATGGTGACTCTACCACCTTCCCATGCAGCCTCTTCCAATGCCTGACCCCTCTCTCAATAAAGTAATTTTTCATTATGTTCAACCCAAACCTTTCCTGGCACATCTTGAGGCTGTTTCCTCTCATTCAATCACTTGATACTAGGGAGAAGAAACCAACACTTGCCTCACTACAACCTCCTTTCAGGTAGGACAGACTGAAAAATCTTACATCTGACTCTGATGATCTATCTCATGTCCATCTCTTAGGAAGGAATGTGGTTAAAACTTTTCTCACTTCTGCAGATCCCTTGAGCAATGGAGACCAGAAATGAACTGTCAATAACATGGGCCAGAAGGCAGTTAGAGAACTGTAACTAACTGTAACTACCAGTTTTATCACTGGTAGCCTGCTGATGTTCAGTGTGGAAGGATGGATGGAGTAGATGTTTTCCTAAGGGATGATATAATATCCTAAAAAGAAAGATTTACTGCACTTTGGTCCTCAGGAAGATCTGCTTTTTTCATTAATATAGATCTACCTTTGTGAGCATTACAGGTTTCAGTCCCCAGCCCAAAAAACTTAAAATCCAATCCCAAACATTTCTTTATGCTATCAATATTTATTCTTGGCCAGTCTGAGGAAAGGGAACAGTACAAGAACATAGTGTAAAATAAAGACAGAGAACTGTATGTTATAGTTTGGAGGGTAAGTGGGGGGTGTCTGCCTTTCTTCTTTCTTTTAGATTGATTAATATTGTATTCTGTTTTCACTTGAAATGTCTTTATTTGCTAAAGTCTTCTAAGGAGAATAATACATTAACATGTCTGGGGCTGAAAAACAGCCTTAGTGTACTATACTGCAAGGTGAAAATTACCCCACACTGTATAAACACTGAAGACCCCATATACTCTCCAGATTTACCTTGTTTCCAGCCATATAAAAACTTACAGCCACATTCTGTCTAAGATTTCACATACACAATTAATGTAGTGTTATACTAAGAGGCATATATATAAACTGGGTGCTTTTAGTATTTTGAAACAGTCCTTTTAAGGTTGGAGAAAAATTTGAGTGCAACTCTAAATGATGGGATCACTTCTGCAATAAGCTGTAAGATAGCCAATATGTTTCTCGTTTATTGTGTAACACTACCAATTACACACATTTGTGTTTTCAGCCAATATTGGTATAAAGAAAGTATTTACTTGATTTCAAGTTTAAAACTCCCATCTCATCTAAATCCCTGTACCCTAAATCTACCATACATTTACTGAGCATGTGTTAGACCTCCAGGAAAAGCTCTACATACTTAAATAATTCTATGATTAGAAATAAATTATTTCCAGGCATGACTCATGTTTTAGTTAGGATAAGCATAAAATGTATAAATTGTTTTTTTTCCAGGGGACTGAGGAAGTTTTGCTATAATACATCTTAATATTTTTAACTCTCGGTCTTCTGTTTGTGGAAACAGTATTATCCTTTCCTGAGGGAAGGGAGGGAAAAGCAAAGCGTAACAAAAAAAAATGCGTAGGATACCTTCCAGTTACTTGCAGGACATCTCTATCTTGACTAATTAAGACATGTCTTAATCTCAATGACTGAATAGCAGCTCCACAAAGGAGAAAGGGAGGAAGGCAGCTAATCTTTCCCATGACTCATGCTCACACAGTCTCACGCTCCTACATGTGGTGGCACTGAATACAGAGGAGATACTACCTCTGCTCAGACTTCAGTCCTCCTTTTGCAGAGTTGAGGAATCAGATACTTCAACAATCACTGACTGGAGCTGCCTCATCCTTGATCATGGCCAGGGGTGAGGCATATTGGGCTGGTGGTCCTGCAAGATGACAAGGTCACCCACTGGAACTGAGTCTGCCCTGCTCCAGCTAGAGAAGAGGAGAGCATCCCATGATGAGATACCCAAGCCCTGTACCCATGCCTGATACAGGCATGCACTAAGTAGCTGCACCTTCCTAATCATAGAATTGATAAGGTTGGAAAAGACCTCAAAGATCATCAAGTCCAACCTGTCACCCAAGACCTCATGACTACTAAACCATGGCACCAAGTGCCACATCCAATACCCTCTTGAACACCTCCAGGGATGGTGACTCCACCACCTCCCTGGGCTGCACATTCCAATGGTTAACAACTCTCTCTGTGAAGAACTTTCTCCTCACCTCGAGCCTAAACTTCCCCTGGTGTAGTTTGAGGCTGTGTCCTCTTGTTCTGGTGCTTCCTCCTTGTCTCTTCCTCCTTTATAGGAAGCTAAATCCGTAACTGGAATAAGTGCTTCCCTGAACTACGTGTTGGTTTGTTTTCTTTTTAACTGCTTTTCACTGCAATTTCCCAGGGCAAAGACTTACAGGCAATGACTTCTTTATGTTCTGCAAACTTTGGATGGAATTCAGCTCACTTAGCTCTAAAAGGCAAAAGTTAACATCCTGTCTGAGCTCAGTTGTTTCACTTGTCTCTGTAATTTACAGAGAGGTGACACTTCCAGTGGGTGACTCACTCAGCCTATTGTAGGAATCTGTCTTAAAATAAAATTATTCATTGTCACTTTCTTCCTTGTAACCCTCCATGAGCGAGGACATGGATAAGTATAGGTTAGCAGCTTGACTTTTAGATAGCTCAAGGTAAATGAGATGAGCACTGTCCTTTGCATTTTTTTCCTGGCACATGTTTCTGGAAGCACAACTAAAAAGAATTCTGCCTCCCACTTATTTTTTAAGTCACTTTCTCACTTCTTCATGTTCTGGGATTAGCTTTATTTGCTGCCCTATTTGTCTGAGCCTAATGAGTCTTACATCTCTTTAGTTTTTACTAAGACATGCACAATTGCACTGTGTAAAATTTCTGCCAGCAAGTAAACAGCAGCATTAGCATTTATCTGTGTGAGAGCTAGCAGGTAAACAACAGCAAACATGACCATTCCAGCAAACTCAGCAGTGGAGGATTGGGTTTGATGGGTCTTCCCACTAGGTCACAAGAGTATGTTTTAAAAAGCATGAGTCACACCTGAATTTATTTTACCATCTATTGTCCAAGCCTGTGATGCCTGTAATCCCTTCTGTAGTTACATGCAATTTAGCCATAAAATTAATATGTGGGAAAGCCTTCTATTGAAGCTATTAGTCGGGGGACAACTGTGTATGTAGGAAAGCGGACAGTGGTTTAAAATCATCATCATATAATTTATTTCCCATGGAAAGAATCTAAAAACCTATTTCAAAGTTGGTTTAAATACCCTTTTGTGTGTGTGTTGTATGGATGGATTACAAAAGATGAGGAAAAGATCTGACTTGCAGAATATAATGTGATTTTCAGATTCTGATCTTTTTCATTAAATTCTTTTCAGTTTCTTTGTTCATATCTTTCACAGTGTATTTTTGTTTGGAATTAACTTTCAACTTCATTTTTTTCAATTTTGATTTAAAATCAAATTGGAATTAGTATTGAGACATTTGTTTTCATGTTTGACTTGACAAGTAAAGCAATGGAATTTTGTTAAAAAAAACAAACAACACACCCAAACCCCCATATATTCAACATTTTGTTCTGCTAATGTGGATTTAAAAACAGAAATCTATGTGAAATTCAAAAGCATGCTATAGAAATATTTCACAGGTTTTCCTATTAAATAGCTATTTAGCTAACCACATATTTAAGAAACCATACTGGAAATGGTATTTATGTATTTATTCACGCTTTGAGATCTAATCTTCAAAGTAGTTATACAACCCCTAGAGGGTAATTGAATATTTTCTTTAAGCTCACTTGGAAATCCTGGCTTAAATGTATAGATTTTGATGCCTGCATAATTTAATTTTTTCTGATGATGCCATTGGCTAGTGTCAGAAAGGTCTAAAATGGAAGCAGCACTGTGACTATTTTGACCCATAAATTTACTTTTCTGTCATGGAAGTGCCCATTCAGCACTTAAACACATCTATCCCATTTTGTTTTAAACCTTTCACTGAGGACTTTTGAATCAAGTACCCTCTTTTTGTACTATGTGTACTGTAGAGTTCATGGTGAAAAATCCTGAAGTCAAATAACCATCATTATAAAAAGGACAAAGACTGAAAGACACGGTAAAAGTGTGCTTTCTTGCTCTATCATATATCACAGTCCTGCTTTCTGCTGGAGCCTGCCTGCTTACGGCAGACAATGACTGTGTCCTTTATAGCTGAAAGAATGTATTTTAGATTCAAGGTTCTCTTTGCACTGTATTCATGCAGCCACTTCTGTTTAAAGAAAAGCATCACTGATCCATGTGCCCTCAAAAGAGCTTCATTTATTATAGAACATTGGGGAATGTCTTAAAAATCACTTCCATGAGTATCTGGTTAATTTGTGCAAGACAACGTTAACTCCATTGCTGCAGTCAGGGACCCCTGGAATTAGTTTAATTTCTGATTTTAATGCAAATTTGAAAAGTAATAAATCCAGATCAAACCCAAAAATCCACAACTGGTGAGCAGGTGGAGCAGGACTGGAGGTCATAGATGCAACTGAGGAAGACAATGAAGGACACAGATTACATTCTTAGCCCGATAGTCATACCTGTTAGATGGAGGCAGAGACAGGCAAGCATGTTCTGGAAGATACCAAAAATTTTTAATCCCATGGATCAATAAAACTTGTTTCATTACATTACACTTCCATCTCCAGCAAACATTATTATATTTCTGTACTCATAACTGCTGTAACATGTAATTAAATTAAAGCCTACCATGTGACTTCAGAAAATCTACTAAGCTTGGTATTGGTGGCAAGAGAAGTAGGGCAGGAAATATTTTGTACTGAGACTTAGCCTGTTTTCAAATAAAGAATGGTAGCTAATGCTATGTATTTATGCAAGTGATATACACACACACACACACATATGTGTGTGTATATATATATGTTTGTGTGTATATATATGTGTGTGTGTGCATACATATGCGTGTATATATATGTGTTTATGTATACGTGTGTATATATGTGTGTGTGTGTATATATGTGTGTGTGTATATATATATGTGTGCATATATATATATACACACACACAAAAAAAAACCCCACAACACCAAGAGTAAATAATTCAGAACCTTTAGTGCTTTTTTGCTCAGTAAGAAACTTGTCGCTACACGTCTATATAATGACATTTTCATGTCAATGGAAGATGAAATGTAAACAAAGGTATTGAAGTAGAAAGTCAGGAGCAAGTATTAAGACTTCAAAATGTAATTATTTTTTTTTTTTGTGAACTTCTAGGTGCAAAATTCATTGGAACTTTTCCCATCCCGGACACCTATAACCCAGATGATGACAAAATCTACTTCTTTTTCCGGGAAATGTCACAAGATAGTGGCACATCTGACAAGACAATCCTTTCCCGAGTTGGGAGAGTTTGTAAGGTGGGGATTCTATATATTTTAGTTTTATTTAAAGACAAAAAAAAAAAATTGTTTCCATGAGAAATCAGATCCCCTTTGGATCAGAAGGAAATTATGTTATCCAATGAGACATTGGAGTAATTTTTCTGAACCGAAATTACTAATTTCATCTGAAATTGACTTGTGTGAAAAAGAGTCTTAATTGTGGCAGTTTGCTTGTTTTTAAAAACCTGAAATGCTTATACATTATAATCCTGTGCCTAAATAATAGAGTATCAGCCTTCAGATATGCAACAGTGACATGCTTTGTTTCATAAGCTTTCAGTGAGGATTGATTTGTTGAAGTGCACACAATGGCAAGGTATTTGGCTTTTTTTTTTTTTTTTTTTTTTTAAACAGAAAATGCCCACTGAATGAAGGAATATACAAACCCATCCCTTCAGCTTAGCTCAGTGCATCATTCCTGGGCATTAATGAGAGCTGGGATCAGTCATTTGTTTTTGCACATTCCTGATAATCTGTTGGGCTGAGGGTTGCTAAAATTTTATATTGTTTCTGAGCTACCCCCGCATCTGCCTGTACATTTCCTCCCATGGGAAAAAGAGCAGTCCTTGACCTGTTGTCCAAGAGGAACCTGTCCCTAATTCTGCTCTAAATGATTATTTTAATCTCTTTCTCTTTCATTATGCTAGATTTTGCCCCTTATAAAACATTTCTGCCCCTATGGCACTTGTAGCACAGACTTGGATTTTTATGAGCTGCACTCTTTTAAGGAAGCATCTCTACCAAGCACATAATTCTCTTCAAATAATAGTGAGAAGATAAACCAGTTCCTGTATATGAAGAAAGCAGTCAGTGCAGAGTTTGATGTGTAGCAGTCCTTGGTTTTCTTACAGTCTTTTCACCACTACAACAGAAGAATCTGTTGATTTCTGTCAGGTATAGTCTTTCTCTCCCTTGACCCATAATAATGTAGGAACAGAAGCAGTCAGTTGTAAGTGTTCCTATCCTGTCCTTATGTCTCTAATAAATCTAGGCACCAAGGAATCACTGGTAAAGATCAGGAAAATGGGACTTTAAAGTTGGCTTCATATTAGTAAATATAACGTTTCTTTTGCAATGAGCTAGATATGAGCAACAGCACACAAGTAAGTAAATTTCAGAAGCTCTCTTTTAGTTGCGTTTCTGATCAATCTGACTCTGCTGGTAGTGACAATTATCTTCTCAAGAAGCTTGAAAATCAGTAAACAAGTAAACGAGAAGTTTGTGATTTGCAGTAAGATGTGTCAGAGAAGTGCACCCGTTCAGCTAATGGGCACACACTGAAAAACAAAGTGGACGTGTGTATAATGTGTAAATCCACAGCTGCTCTGAAATCCAGCAAAGTACTGACTCCAATCAAGATGTCAGTGACTGCAGCCAATTCACACTTCTGTCCTTAATGTGAAATTCTAAGAAAATAAACAAAAAAAAGTAATTCATAAATCAGTTCTCTAGTAGGGTTTTATCCAGATGACGGGATAGATTATCCTTAGTTGGTTATTTCACAGCAGTGTGATTAATGGTAAAATGGAAATGCAAACATATATGATTTGCTGCTGGATGTGGCATTTGCTGATTATGAGAAAGCACTTAATGCATTAGGAGAAATTGGTAGGCAGCATTTTCAAGTCAAGGCACATGAGATATTATAGCAAACTAAGATATATTAGCTAGAGATCTCCAGTATCCTTTACCTAGAGAAAAAGAGATAAGATATCATAATAAAAGCAAACTTATTGCAAGGAAATCCTAAAGACTATGTGTAATCATACATCAAGTGAGACTGAATTTGTGGAGTAATCATGTTAAGGGGAAAAAATGTTTTTCATTTAATTTTTAATAGTCAAAGCAAAACAATGGAAACTGGTAAGTAAGCATTATCTTCTCTATTTACTGAGCAGTTCTCAATGATGCAGAATTCTATTGGAAATTCTGACTCCAGACGTTTTGTTGGTTTAGTTTGGTTTTGGTGAGGCTTTTTGATTGTTTTGTTTTCCTTTGGCTTATCTGGAAACAAACAAAAAAGCAAATTATTATACTAAAATGGAATTATGGGTACTTAACACAAATTAAAATATGTAAATAGATGTATCTTTTTATGGACTAAGATTGTCTGTGCTCTGATGTGAAACATCGCCTGTGCTTAATTCTCTCTGATGTGTGATCAATGTCTTTGGTTGCAAGAGTCGATAACAACAATTTCTACTTGCACTTGAAGGTCTCATTAGCGTGACCTGTACTACATAAAGTTAAGCTTTTGCCTTCTCTCCCTAGCAAGCAGAGAATAACAGTGGATGGGAGGAGCCCAGCAAATTCTCAAATAATTTGCCTGATGTAAACACAGATTTATTTCTACTAGAACTCAATTGCTTTCTGCCTCACTGTGCCTTAGGGCTGCTGTACATTAATGCCAGAAACACATGCTGAAATTAGAATAGGCTTTTTTTTTTTTTTTAATAAGAAGGTTGGTCAATGCAGCTTATTCTTTAACTAATTTTCAGTGCCTCAACAATGTGGTCTCTCACTGATCCCCTCCCTTAGGGAAAAACTTCTCTGGAAAGTGTTCCTTTTTTCCCAGCTACTTTCAGACCCATAAGATTGCAATACTCCTGCTGGCAGCTCCTCACCCAGAGTCGAACAGCTGTTACTTGTCCTGTTAGCAAGACCATACTTTGTCTCAAAGCATGCATTGGGGTAAGACAGTCACTGTAGGACTTAGTAGGACTAATTTAGATTTACGTCATCTGCATTCTGTATAGCACCAGGGGATAGCAGTATGAATTTGAAGGAAGTGTTTTCAACAGTCACTTTCAGAACCAGCTGTGTAATTTATCATGTCAAGCAACATTTCCTATTTTTGGTCTGAGGGAGGCAGAAAATGTATCATTGGCCTATCTGTAATACCTGATAATACTTACAGTATGTTCCTACTTAAAGAAAGTGTAATCTATTGGATTATTTGCAATAAGCAAGTCCTAAATAAAATTAAAATAATACTATTAAAACTATCCAACAATGTTATTTTGTCTTTAAAAGCACATACAGACAGCCATGTGCATGGTCATACAAACCTTAAGAGCATGAACTCATGTTCTTCTACTTCTGGAAACACAGTCTTTTACAGCTATATAGTCTTCAGGACCACACTGCCGAGCCAGTCCCCACATACTGAGCCAAACTTTGACAAAGAAATTAAAAATGCAGCATCCGTGCACTGTACTCTCTGCAGGCAAGTAACAAATCAGTTGCATTTTTGTATACACGTCCACAACAAAGTGATGACAGAATTGTCATCTGATCACACATATGCACAAATATAGCCCTAGAAAAGACCGAGATTTCTCTGCTACTTTTCCCACTCACATAAAGGGAGTCATGAGAATGCTAGTATATAGGAGTCCACAGAAAGGACTTGGAGAAGGAGGAAGGTTATTGTGAGGCCAGTTGTATGAGATTCAACAAGTCTGAGTGCTGGGTCCTGCACTTGGGTCACAACAGCCCTATGCAACTCTACAAGCTTGGGGCAGAGTGGCTGGAAAGATGCCCAGCAGAAAAGGACTTGTGGGTGCTGCTTGATAGCCAGCTGAACATGAGCCAACAGTGTGCCCAAGTGGCCAAGAAGGCTCAAAGCATCCTGGTCTGTATCAGGAAAAGTGTGGCCATCATGACTAGGAAAGTCTGTCCTGCATTCAGCACTGGTGAGGCCACAGCTTGAGTACTGTGCTGTTTTGGGGCCCTCACTACAATAAAAAACATTGAGGTGCTGGAACAGGTCCAGAGAAGGGCAATGAAGCTGGTGAAGGGTCTGGAGAAGAGATCTTATGAGAAGCAGCTACAGGAACTGGGATTATTTAGTCTGGAGAAGGGGATGCAGAGAGAAGACCTTGTATCTGTCTACAACTACCAAAGAGAAGGTTGTAGTGCAGCAGTTAATGTTTGCTTCTCCCTGCTAACAAGTGATAGGATGAAAGCTGCATCAATGGAGGTTGAAACTGGATATTAGAAAAATTTATTTTTTGATAAAAGGATTCTCAAGCACTGGAATAGGCTCCCCAAGGAAGTTGTTGAATCATCATCTCTGGAGGTGTTAAAAAGATGCAGAAATGTGGTGCTAAGGGACATGGTGTAGCACCAGACTTGGTAGAGTGAGGTAGTGGTTGGACTCAATGATCTTGAAGGTCTTTTCCAAGCAAAACTATTCCATGATTATATGATTTTTGTTTGTTTGAGGTTTTTTTGTTTTGTTTTGTTTTGTTTTTTTAATATATAAATGCATTTTTTTCATAGTTATAACCTCATTCTATTGGAATGGAGTGGAAATTAGCCAAAAGCAGTAGTCTCTCTGCTGCAGCATGAAAATCCTGTTTATTATTACAGTGGTTTGAATTTGCTATGTTACAAGCTTCTCTTTAATGGTTTTGGTGATATATTGCAAAAGTTACAGCATGCAGTCTTAAAGACTCATTTCTGAGACCTCAACTGCCAAGAAATCAGACTTTGGCCCCTGATGCTTTCCCATAGTTCCCAAAGTGCTCAGTATCCAGACGAGGCCTTTGTACTAGTGGGAACAAGTGAGCTCTTTGTCTCTTTTTTCCTTTTTATTTTCTTTTTTTTTTTTTTTTCTTCTTTTCTTTCTTTTGTATGCCATACTACCCTCATATATACCATTCTGTACCTGGAGATGAGAATATAGCAATTAGGCACAGCCCTTTTGGTTAAACTTTACTTTCTAAACACACTGGAATGTAATCATTTTAAGAGCTCCTGAGTGGAGACCCCAGGACACACCCTGCATTCCACCTTTGGGTAATGTGATTTATTTCCAAAGCCCTGAACATGGGCAGAGTTCAAGGCTGTGACCTTGCCTCTTGTCTGGTGCTTTAAGGCAATTTGTATTCTCAGAATGGCAAGGGGGAGCTATTCCTCTGTAACTGAGTCCAGGGTCTCTGGTGGGCTCTGCCATGGGGCTGCTTATGTGCAAAAGTTAAGAGGTATTTTTCTTGTCCTGGAAGTAGTCTAGCCATGCCTTTACTGTGACTAGGGATAACCGGGTCATTAACATTCTTTTTATTTCTACATTGTGTAATGCATCACTGTGTAGGTAATTGATCTATCTCCAAGCCCATTTGAGTTGTTCGCATAGCATAATGCTTTACCGTTCAGCCGTATTAGCTTGGGTCCCGGAAGCAAAATAGCCATGTTAACATGTTCTCAGCAGGGCTAATTAGTCTGGGCTCAGAGCCATGCTCGTGCAGCTCTCCTGCTTCCAGTTCTGGAGGCAACTCATTCCAGACGAAATTTAATTGAGTGTATATTACATACTTACACACTTACACTGTCTTTGTCACCATAATATCGCCTAGAGAACAGAGAATTAACCAGGTTGGAAAAGACCTTTGAGATCATCAAGTCCAATCTATCACCCAACACCATCTAATCAACTAAACCCTGGCACTAAGTGCCCCATCTAGTCTCTTCTTAAACACTTCCAGTGATGGTGACTCCACCATCTCCCTGGGCAGCCCATTCCAATGGCCAATCACTCTTTCTGTTAGGAAGGAATTCTTCACAGAAAGAGTGATTGGCCATTGGAATGGGATGCCCAGGGAAGCTAAGTGGCCTAGCCACAATGTGAGCCATGGAAAAGAGGCTTTTTTTCCAGGTTTCTTTGTTTGTTTGATTCTCAATAATAACGATTAAAACTGCTTTGGAAACATCATCCCAAGAAAAACTTTGGCCTTCATTTTCCTGGGGAGCATCTTTACAGCAGTGAGTCTTTCAGCATCCAACTCCTCTTAGACTTTCAAACTTGACATTTGAATGTTACATTCCATTTGAAAGTTTTCAAGTTATATAGAAAAGCAGATGCTCATCAAGATGATTTCATTTTCAGGGTTGATAATGTTGGAAACAGGCCAGTTCCATATATTATCCATTTCTAACTGTGATGAATTAAGAGATATAATACTAGACTTTGTCAGGTCTTTTGGTCCTATTTTGCTTATTGGCAAGGATACAGGCATGAGTATAGGAAGTTTTATATATCTTTTGTCCCACATGGGCGTGTTTCAATAATGTAATTGGTGGGGTTTTTGAGGGGGAAAATCATGATTTGCAAATGAAGAAAAAAATTCGTAAGCTATGCTTATATATAAAGAGGTGTGACTGAATTTTACTGAGCCCTAGAGAAAATGAAGAAGAGATTGCAGTGTCAAGACAGAGCTTTAAAAACTGGATTATAGAAATGCAGCTGCACAACCAACTCTGGAAATCATCCCAGTTGCCAGAGAGACTCACTGTAGAAGACACTGTTAGTAAACCACTGGCTTGAAAATGAGAAGCCTGCAGAGTTAATTAACATGGAGTTCCTATGTCAAGTCCAAAGTCCCTGACTTCTGATGTTCAAATATCTCTAAGTGTAGGAAATAATGACTATGTGATTTTGGAAACCTTCTGACATCATGAAATCAGCTTCTGGGTGTTTGTTTGGTTGTTTTGTTTTGTTGCTTTTGTTGTTTTGGTTTTTTTTGTTTGTTTGTTTGTTTTTAGATTTAATGGATTTAATATGAAGATGTACTACAGTTTATAGTTCAAGCTTTGCTGCTATTGATATAACACATTGTAGTAAAAACAAATGTTACAGGAGGCCAAATTCTAAAGGACTCTGTAAGACGTTGACCTACCTTTGTTTCTTTGGTCTCGTGCTTTTCAGCTCTGAGCATGTGGTTATAAATATTGTGGGCAAACTGTCCCACACTGGTCACTTTAGGCACTTGTCCAGGTGAGGAAAGTAATTATCAGGCATTCATTTCAATCAGTAAAGGTATATTTTAAGAGGAAGTCTCCTTCCATCATCAGCTGAAATCACTCTTTGGAAAACATGTATTTTCCAAAATAAAAATCATCATTTTCTGTAGTGAGCCAGGCAGTCATGCATGCTCAAAGTGAGTGTATTGACATTCCAAATGAAATAACAGAAAACTTGCTTCAGGAGAAGGAACTCAAATCTAAATCAGTTTCACTCACAATTCACAGGGCTTTTCTATAGTAAATGTGGCCTGTTTCAAGTTCTGATGGTATTGAGCTTTCAAGAAAGATGTGAAAAATTATCATAGAAGTATTCTCTGAAAATAGGGTTGTCCAGGGGAAAGCTTAATGTCCAAGCCACACAAATCTAGAAGAATTTCTGATTATACTTGAAGAAGGTAAAGGGCATGCAGCCTGTGCTCTGACAGTCTGAAGAGCACTGTAGAGGTACTAGGCTGATGCAACATCCTGGAAGTCAGGAGGACTGAGTTTTATTTCAAGTGATGTGCAACTCTCCACAGTTCCTATCATGAGTCCGTGTATATTTGCACCCTCAGTTCCTTTGTTTACTTAGGCAAAGTCTACCACAGTGGTAGAGACCTTACAAAGCACAGTATATAGGCTGAAGAAAGGCTGAAGAATTGCTCTGTTCTGCAAGGCACTACACTTGATCTCTTGATTAGAGATGCTGCTGTGAATAAGCATGTGGTATATGAGGTTGAATTCCACTCAAAGCCTCGTTTTTTGATCAGCTGGATTCAGCAGCAGATGTATTGTAAACTAATAATATCCACAGCATCCAGAGGGGTTAGTTCTGTCTTACATGGAGGAATATGCAATCCTATAATAAGAAGCTTTCCTCATGGGAGGTTCTATAATCTTGCAGAAACAGGAGAGTGACTAAATAGAATCATCACTCTCACTCTGCATGCTGACTGTAGACACAGAGGTGAACTGACTTTCCCAAATTTACTCAAGGTATCTATAGCAGAGTAGTCAAAAAATGCCTTCTTTCTCTTGTTTATATTCTATTTTCTCTCAAGTCACTCTTCATGTGTTGCTTGATGTGTTTGGATCTGACCCATAACCTGCTGAAATAACAGGAGGAACTTTTCATCTGATATCAGTATGTTTTGGACAAGAATTTTACCCTAAGTTCCTGAAGGACAACATCTTTCATGTGTTAGATCACTATGTAAACAAGTTGTGAAAGAGTAAAATATGCAAAGTAAAATGAAATAATTACAGAAGAACGTGAATTTAAAGACCAAAGCCCAAAGAAGGTAGTTGCACATTTCTCCATTTATATAGTTTGCTAGAGGTTGGATTTTTTTTTCATAATGTAAGGCTGCAGGGAATGCCATTTGTTTCTTCTGGCTTTATAATGTAGCTACACTTCACATAAGAAAAGGGCTCCAGGGCCTTATCACTTTCAGCACTTTTCCTCTCTGTTCTCCAGCACTGCCTTTTATTCAGGTCAGGAATTCACTTTGGATGATGATCCTTCTGCAAATCTTGCCACTGGCTTTAATTAATAACCTGACTCTAAAAATTCCACTCATTGTCTTGTCTTTTTCTTTCTTTCTTTCTTTCTTTTTTTTTTTTTTCCCTCCCCTCTTTTGATTTAAGAGGCTGTTCAGGATAAATACTGTCTTTAAAGTTTTATGAATCATGGTGTTTGACATGTTTGATGTTGATTGGTTTTCAGAAAACTACACTTTTTTGTTCTAATATTCAATTTGTCACTGTTACTCACAAACAAGAGATTTAAAACCTCGAAGATACAGATGTTCTTTAGCTTTGTTGCCATCTGTTTTCCTGCCTACTGGATTCCAAGACTAACATTTGTGCATTTTAACAGAGTTACATTAATATAATATATAAGATGCAATAGAATAGAAAATATATAAGATGCAATAGAATAGAAAATAAATGCGCCAGAGGTTTAGCATAAGTGAATTTTTAAATCACTTGTTCTAAGCACAATATTTTTCCTAATGTTTTTTATTTTAATGATAAACTTACCTTTAACCAGAGCATTTGAGAAAGCTGGCTTTTTTCCCTTGGTTATGCATAAATTTCAGATCAGAAGATTGAGGTTTTCATGAAAGTCCCCCAAGAAAGGCATATGGTATGACCTTAACTTAAGTCACAAACTTTATATTGTCTCATTTAAACAGTATTCTTCCTGGATGTCAGAAAGCCATACAACAGTTAACTGTGCTCATTTAATTTGCATGTCAGATGTTTGAATTCTTAATGTACTTTGTTAGAAACCTGACTTTTCACTCCAACAAATTATTTTTTAGCTCATTGAACACGGTTGAAATTAGGATTTCTGTAGACTAAAATTCTGCTTGATTTATTAAAATCATAGTGGATTACTTCCCCATTTATCCCCATTATTTCTATGTTTAACCCTTTGTGATATTTTTTGATAATAATTCCTTAACAAAGAACAGATTGAACTGCCCACCTTCTAGTTGGCAATTATCTAAATCTCTAACTCAGGCAAATGAATGTAGCCAAGATTTTGCACATGCTTCTTTCTGTTAATAAGAAGGTATTTCAGGCACAAGTATTGGTATCTGTTAAAGCTGTGAGATTACAAAGTAGTAAGTGCTAATTAAACCTTTATTTATATTCAAAAAGAAATATACAGTCCTAAATGCATTCATCTGCACTACAACACAGTTTATAGTAAACATTGTTAATCCAGTGTTCTTAGAAGTGATATTTTGGGAGACAAGAATTCAGTTGTGGCTGCTCAACTGCTACAAGTAGATTAGCCATATTTTTTTAATTAAGAGCTTGATCATGCACTTAAATTTATCTTGTCTTCTTGTCTCATCTCTCTGGAATATTTAGTGTTGTTTGTCTCCAGTGCTAATGTCTGTCGTCCAAAAACCTTTCAGTGTACCCAGTTCACTACACACTTCCAGCAGGGCTGAAACAAATCCTTGCTTGGTATAAATCAGTCCAACGGTCTGCTTAGGACTCTGTTACAGTGTGTTGAATCCTTATTTTTGTTCACTTGCACACTGACTGCCCTTTGCTTTAGTGATTTTCTCTCTTGCATACAGTTTTTCTAATCTACTGACTACCCAGCCTGTGCTTATTTTATATGTCATACTCTAGATCCAGCTCACAGCATTTGAGCACAGCAGTGATTTGCATCAGACTGATATAATCAAATAATATGTTCAGAAGAGACAGTCTTCTTTCTGTAGCAACTCAGTATCAAAAAGATTTTGGGCCAGTATGCCCTCTGTCTGGCTTTTCAGAGGCCAAAGATCATGAAATATGATGGGATAAGGAATCATCAGCAAGGTAGGCAGGTATGATGCAAAGCTTATGAGTTCATGCCATGTGGTCTGAAGAAAAGGAGAAAAATTGCATGTTCTCCAGCACAGGAAGCCTCAAGACGTGTCAAAACCAGAACTAATAGGCACCCAAAAAATAGCATTAGGAAGGAAGGGATGCACTTTCCTCAAAAATTGAGATTTCCAAAGCTTGATAAGACAACTGTTACTTGAGACTCCAGTAGCAAAGATATGCCTATACAATTAATAGTCTTTGAACTTCCTTGGCCTGTGCTGACTAATTCTACCTGTATATAAAATTGTCCCAGGCTCTGTCATTTCCCACACTTAGTCAGTGAATCCTGAGAACATATTAGGAAAGCAAAGATACTGTATTATTCAGAGAAGGCATAAAGAATTTAAGAGGACTCTACAGCTGCTAATTAAAACAAACAAACCCCTGAAAACACACAAATAAAAATATCTTCCTAATAAAATATACATTTTGTTTCATTCAGCTGTGGCAGAAGGAAGACAAATGTTGGAGGATATGTCAGTATATTGTATGTGCAATTGTCTAAATCAGTGAAAGATCTTTTCATCTCTGCATTTCTGCACAATAAATTTGTCATGCTCTGGCTTCAGAAGGCAGTCATGGAGGGCTGGTTGATCATTGAATTGCCCTTATTCCTTTATAAACTGTACAGTGCTATTAGGAGCTTTTGGAGATGTAAGACACACCAAACAAATACCTGTTCTAATGTCTTGTGAATTCCAGCATCAATGCTAATATTGCATCCTGGCTTGAGAGTGAGGAAATACTGGTATGTCTTAAGTCCAGTAGAATTTATACTTTAAAGCACATAGTGATTGCTAAGACTGCTTTCTTTTAACACAGTATGTTGTTCATGCTACTCTTTGAGAACTTAGAGGATATATTTAAAATAAGCATTTGTGAAAATGTTGTGTGGGATCACAGCTTAAGGGTGGTAAAACACAAGTATGTATTTTCCTGCCTCTTGCAACTGAATGCCTGTGATGACAGAGGCAGGATCTAGGCAAGTATGATTTTTCCATCACATCTGGCTTCCTCTCCATTTTTCTGATCCTAGCCAGGCAGTTAAAGATATCTCATCACTGTCATGTTGCACTGCATACACGAGAAATCAAAGTGGAAGACCTGCAATGCAAGAACTGCTTAGCCAATTCAAATTTCCAGAGGAAGAAAAAGCTTTAGGTTTCTTGCTTTTCAAGATCCTTTGTTGCATCTTTATAATTGTTTGGTTTTAATTACGCCACAAAGGTTAGCTGACGTGCCTTGGGCAGAACTCACACATGAAGAGCTTTTTTTTCCTATTAGCTTCAGGCTGCTAATTTTGACACCTTTGTAACAAATCTGTTGTTAAGATGCAAAGTTTCAAGCTTGGCAGGACCTCAGGAAATCAAGAGAAAAGGTAGCAATTCTTGTAGGAACAAGACTTGCAAAAGTGACAGATTAACAGGAATCATTTCCAGCTGAGCTAACCTATTTAAAAGTAGCAAGTACATGAAAAGGGAAAATGGGTAGAGTGTGTTACCAGAGAACTGTTACTTCTTGTGAAGTGAATCTCAGCACTTAAAACCATCTTTCTGAATGCCTGCAATATTTATGATACAGCCCTGAGGGGCCAAATGTAATTTCTACCACCCAGGGCTCTTTACTGGCTGGAAAGTTTGTGGTGAAAGGAAAAAATACTGTCTCTCTCTTGTGAATAAGATCAAACTGTGTAATCAGACTGAAGAAGCAGAGTTAATACCATGTTGCGAACAAGTATCACATGTTAAAACTCTTCTTATTTGCTTAATATTTAATTCTTTTAATTTCATTTTTATTAGAATGATATGGGAGGACAAAGGAGCCTAATAAACAAGTGGACTACTTTTCTGAAAGCCAGACTTGTGTGTTCGATACCAGGTCCTGAGGGAACAGACACACACTTTGATGAGCTGCGTAAGTAGATTAATCACTAATGGTCTGGTTTGACATCAGTATTTTGGGGGCTTGGTTGGTTGGTTGGGTTGGGGTTTTTTTGTGTTTGTACAAGCACTGAGACTATCTGCAAGTAGACAGACAACAGAATATTAGTCCAAATATTACCAAGGCAGAGATTAAAATTCAGACAAAAATCAAGCACCATTCTATATTTACTAATCTCCAAATTATAAATGGTAAATGCAGAAATAATCTGTGAATGTTCAATTTAAAAAAAAATAAAATTTGTATTCCTGTTACAGAAGACATATTCTTGCTTTCTACAAGAGATGAGAGAAACCCACTTGTATACGGAGTCTTCACTACAACAAGGTGTGTGTTAAGATCCTATTTGTCTCTGGAAACAAACAGTAAAGATCTTACTCAGGCCTTTTATTAAATCCTTTTATTTATAATTCCTTATTCTTGGAAGCAGTGAGAAACTTCTTGAATAAGGCTTGGGGCTGTAATCACTAAGGACAATATTTTCATAAGTTGAAATAATTAGTTATGTCCCTAAACCTTTGTGTGACTGACTTTTGAGAATGATTGCAAAAATAAGGAAAATTTAACAAAAGCAAACCAGGAATATAAGGAAAATAAGGAAAATTTAACAAAATAAGGAAAATTTAACAAAAGCAAACCAGTTTATTTCAATCTTGTCTAGCTGAATTTGCACATTTCATTCATATTTATTGAGCATATTTATTGAGTTACTATTTAAGACAAATCATTGTTATGAAGCATTATTTCTGTAAGCAAGAACTTGACATCAACTGTTTCTTAGAGTCAAAACCCTCTATGCTTTAAAGTGATATTTCAGTGTTTTCGTAGACAGAAGTTATGGAATAATTGTGCGTCTTGAAGGCCGGCATCAACCTGGCCTGTATCAAAAACAGTGTGTTCAGCAGAAGGGAAGTGATTGTGTCCCTGTACTCGGCCCTGGTGAGGCCACAGCTTGAGTACTGGGCAAGATTCTTAGTGCCACAGTAGAGGAAAGACATTGAGGTCTTGGAGGCTGGTGAGGAGTTTGGAGTGTGTGGCATAAGAGGAGCAGCTGAGGGAGGTGGGGTTGTTTAGTCTGCAGAACAGAAGGCTAAGGAGAGATCTTAATGCTCTCTACAACTACCTGAAAGAAGATTGTAGTGAGGCTGCTGTTGGTCTCTTGTCCCAAGTAATTATCAATAGGATGAGAAGAAATGGTTTTAAGTTGTGCCTGGGGAAGTTTAGATTGGGCACTAGGAAAAGCTTCTACACTGAGAGAGTGGTGAGGCATAGGAACAGGCTGCCCAAGGAGGTGGGGGACTCTCCATTTCTGGAGGTGTTTGAGAACTGTGCAGATGTGGCACTTCAGGACATTAGTTTAGTGGTTACGGCAGTAGGGTTATGAGTGGACTCGATGATTTTGTAGGTCTTTTCCAACCTTCATGATTCTATGATTTTATCTTTATCTTGAGGGGAATAACCCATCTTTATCCCAAGGGGATAGATTAATTAATTACTGAACCTCTCAGCTGCAATAGTGAGGTCTCTGCATAGAACTGTCAGACTAGCCACATGCTGAACAGTGTGAGTGCAATGAAATACTGTCAAGGCACTCCTTAACTCAGAAGCAGTCACCATAGTGGCTCCACAGAATGTATAACCACCTAAAATGTTTGAAATTGAACAAACTGTTGCATAATAAATTAAATGGCATATGAAGTAACTAAATGACGTGCCACACAACAACCTGGCATGGTGGTCTTTGGAAACTTGTCCGTTCAATGCAATTTGTAATTCTCAGGTGTATCTATGATTTGGTCCCAAAGGCTTAGTTTAGATTTCATCTCAGAAAAACTTTAAAGTCAGTGACCTCAAATATCTGTAGTTATCAGACTTGAACACATTGTTATTTTGAACCACTTGTATCAGCTCTCAGGTGTAGGATTTATCCAAACATTAAACTCTGAAGAATTGGTAAATTTGCTGGTTGAGTCATGCACTGAAGAGATGTCAGCAATATTCATATCAATCCTCTTCTTCTTTAGCTCTGTCTTCAAGGGCTCTGCAGTTTGTGTGTACAGTATGGCAGACATCAGAGCTGTTTTCAATGGTCCTTATGCTCACAAAGAGAGTGTGGATCACCGGTGGGTACAATACGAAGGTCGCATCCCGTATCCCAGACCTGGTACAGTAAGTGTCTCCTTAATTACACACTTCTATTTTTACTCAAAAGCAATCATGCTCCATACACCTCCCAGGAGTGGTAATTTATACTTTCCACTCAGGATGTTTCAAATTATCCTCTCAACTCTTTGCCTTCTGTTGACAGCTCAGGCTTCTACCTACCCTGTAGGTATATAAATATACATTTTTCCATGTCTCTGAGATAACATTGTGTCCAGACTATTTCCTCATTGTCTCTAATACTGTGGTCTGCTACTGTACTGCTATATTCCTATCTGTTGGGATCACCTTTTAGACATCAACACTTCATAAAAAGCCAAAGACATTCCTTTAGGATGAGGTATTTTATTTGAAGCCTTGTATTTCTCTTACCTTTATGTCTTAAAATCCTTTTCCTTGAAACATGATTATTGATACTGTATGTTTGTACATGTGTTGTGTTTTGAAGTAAAATAAGGAGTTAGTTCCTAGAGATTTTACGTGATGAAAAATACATGATAGTAAGAGAAATTTATTATCTGGAAACACTTCTAAATCCCAATCTCTTAGAATTCATACGTAAGAACCCATCCAAAACAAGGAATAAAATTTTGAAAGATTTCCTAAAGAATTATTTCCCCTCTTCTGTCTTGATATTAAACTTGGAGAAGCAAGAATCTACCTTACAGCTGAGGAAGAAAAATGTATCTACTTCAAAAATTTCATTACAACTCTTCATAAACAGAATGTTAAAGACTAATAATTTAAAAGTATCATCATTTAAGCTATCATTTAGGATAACATTATATTATCTTGGTCAGGTATTCAGTGAACTAGTACTAGGCAGATGAAGAAATCCTGCCAAGCACTGGGGTACTGGAGGCTGAACTACTGGTAGCTTAACCTGGAAGCTTCTGGGTATTTCTGCATTGTTCCTCTGATATCAGCACTGGTATAACCTTTGTGTCAGGCCACACTATTTAGCTTATTTGACTCTTCACACATTGTGTCTCTGTCTTGTCTTCATCATCCTTCCAATGGGCTCAAGTGCATGGTTCAAGCCCATGTTGTTTGCTGCACTTAGTGGTCCCAGGCTTCAGCAGGTCAGGCCCTGAGCTCTGATTCCCTCCTCCCAACTAGTCACACAGGGTGTCTCTCTTTACAAAGACTAAGGCAGCTCCAGAGACTGATTTGGCCTGGCTAGTATCTGTGTTGCTGGAGAAAATACTCTCCTAATTTATACAATTTAGACCCTGTAGTCTTTTGTATCTCTCTCTCATGCAGAACATATAGTGCTCCCAGAAAAGAAGGTTGCAATTCATTTATTTTTTTAAGCACATGCAGCTCCATTACTGGTTGAGAAGTGCAGATGTGTTTAATTTTAAGTACAAAAATGGTGCCAGTGAGAACAATAGTTGGTCCCATGGCATCTAAAGAGATTAAAATAACTCTCTTGAAAAACTAAGAGTGCCCCATAATGATGAACACTCAGCACAGATAGATGGGTGGTAAGCTCATTGCATTTTTGAGTATATTAGCCATCACATGGTGTAGCTAGGATTCACAAGGAAGGAAACAAGACAGGCTGAAGCATGTCAGTGCTGATCTTTATCACTTATATGAATATTCATGCTTCTAAGTATTTCAGAAGTTAAGGATAAACAGATATTTTCTATAAGCCCCTTAACTGTCCAACTGCTTCATTTAAGCACCTGATAACTGCTCTGAAAAAATGCTCTCATAAAAATCCTTAGGACCTCCCTACTCAGTGGATTTCTGTAGCAGTTTGTCTGATCAAAGACTGAGAAGGGAAGTGGATTTTACTGAAGAAAGCTTTCAGAAGAAAGATATCTGTAGTATTTGCTCTGTGCATAAGCTAAATTGAGTTGCTGCACAGTCAACCTTTTGTCTTCAGTGAGCTAGACTACAACATACTTCAGGCTCAGTGGTTTAATATACAATATCCAAATAAGAATATACAATATGCAAATAAGCAGATTCATGCCATGCTCTCATCTTTTAATGTACTATGTCAGACCTCTGTATATGAACAGGATTAGGCTGGGATCTGAAAAAACAGTGTAGTACTCAGAGGCATGGAAAAGAAATGATGTGCTGTGGCCCTGCAGAACACTGCAGTGTGAATGCTGAAATGCTCTTTTTTAAATATTAATTTCATTATTTCTTGCCAGCTATGAGGTGGTCCAGGAATGTTCAGAAGAAAGCCAAAGAGAAATTTAAGCCCTGCCTAAGTGTTGCCTACAGTTAGCATAGCCAGCACTGCCCTGATTTTGTATTTCTAATATTTTAAGCTACTGTCAAAGTCTAAAAATGGCTACACTAGGAAATACATTTCCTTTGATATTTGGCTTTGAGAGAGGCACTAACTTCCTTTCTGCATTTACACAGAAGCAGGAGACTGCTTACCCTAATTTAACTTTCTGCTCAGTTGCCCTTATCTCCTAAGTAAATAAAGCTGTTCACTATAGAGGCTGTTACCACTTTGATATTGAAATTTTGACAAAATGCTTCCTGTGGCAATTTGTGTCAGAGATAAACTCCCAACATGACCATGATATCATGCCTTCGCAATGCTGAGTGGCATGTGGGCAGCAGCAGCCCTGCCTACCGTGGTCCCAGCGTGGGCTGCCTGCCCTCTGCTGTTAAGGTCAGGTCTTTGGACAGTGTGGCTGAGATCTCCAGCATGCTCCCCACCACTGACACCACAAAATGTACAACTCTTTAACTTCGCCCAGTGGTGTTAAAAAGCAAGTGGGAATAATGGGAATTAAACAGAGGCAAGGCTTCAAATCCATTTCAATTTGGAAGCTCAAAAAACCCCAAACAAACAAAAAACCCAACCAACCAACCAACTAAAAAAACCCACAAAAATTCCATGGTTCAGGCAGCCCCTCCACAGAGGGCAATTTGAAAGCCATGGGAGCTTTTGCTCTGTCTTATTTAGCTGTTTAAAAATGAGACTTGCATTTATGCAGCTGTCCCCAGATAACAAATCTAGTTTTCTTCCAGTCTCTTAGGTCTTCACCCAGGAAGGTATCCATTGGTAAAGAAATTATTAAAGACTTTATTTAAAGTGTGTTCTGTATTCTGAAACAGTTTTCTTAATGCTCATACAGTAATCACAGAAGGTATTTGAATGAGATTTTCAGTGAATTAGGTGGGAAAAAAACATTTCTAACTTATGCACATGGCTATAAACATTTCAGTATCAGAGCAACTCACAGTGCCCCTTTGGAAATTCTGATGAGAAACACAGGAGTCATCCTCCTTTCATTGATGACAACTAAATGTCATTAAGGTCAGATTTTTAGAGGTGTGTCAGTGTTGAAAGATGCTGTTTAATGCTTAGCCTGATCTACTTCAGAACATAGCACTCTAAATGCTATCCAAGGCAACACCAAATATTTTTGATAGATCTAGATACTTTGCTTGCTAATTTGCTGAAGGCTCAAAACAGAGCTTCTAATATGCAAAGTAGGATTCTGGCAGTCCAAGTCACTTGCTAGCTACAAGAAACAGCCCAGAATGTTGCTTTTGTCCATTTGAAGAGGTGTATGTCTCACCTCTTTCCACTCCAGATCTGAGTACACCCTGAGCTCCAGGGTGTACTTCCCTTACAAGCTCTCATATTCTCTTTCTGTTGTTTTTTCTCCATCCCTTTATTTCTCCTGCTAATCTAGTGTGCAGGTTGATCAAGCTGTGGTGTCCATCATATTGGGACTTGGCTGAGCCACAGAGGAATGCTGTCTGCCAAAAGTCTCCCCCAGTCCTTCTGTCTGGTTAGCTTTGCTGCTTTAATAAGTGTGTTCATAAAATACTGCAAGTTGTGTGGTTTACCTTGTTATTTTTAGACTTATCTTCCTCTTTCACCTGATCTGTTATAGGATAGACTGCATTCTTTGCTTCTCCAATTCCTCTCTTCTTTGATCTCCCCACTGTAAATGGGGCTGCTTAATTAAGTGAAATGTTTCATTTTATGGATTTATTTTCTGGAGAAAGCCTCCTCCACCTCCTCTTACTTACCAACCTGTTTTCCCCAACATGAATCACCTTTCATTTCACAGCAGCCTTTCAAAATGCTGTGAACCCAGTCACCTTTTCTGATAGCAGATGTTGGCAGAAAATTGCAAAGTGCCACCTGCAAAGTCAGGTTCACTCATCTAGTTGGACTTAGCCCAGTTAGCCTCAGATTAATGTTCTTTTATGTCAGGTGTGTTGAATAAAAAAACAATACAAAGAGCTCAAGACAAGCATTTGAAAGGTAGAACAACTCCCATACATCTAATGAGTTGGAAACTCTATCTTAAAAAAATATATGTGAAATTCAAATAATTTGTAGGGACTCTTTCGTGTCTGTTTGTGCTCTTTTATGGTGGGGATGGAATAATGTTGATTCCATTTAAAATTTGTGTTGCTTGTCTTCCGCAAAACATAACTCATTCTCTTCTCCCCGGCCTTATTGAAGGCTTGCTGTGAGTAGCTGCAAGGTTATGATGAATGTCTTCGTGCTGAGTGTCCAGTCCATCTGGATCAACTCTTCCATCCTGTAGAGAAGCACTAAGGCTTTCTGCACAAAGTGTATTGTGCAGCTCTGATCAGAAAAAGTCACGTGGATTTAGGCCACTCAGGAACCCAAGTTACCTCTTCAGAAAAGGTGATGGTTGAATTTCTAGTGGCAAATAAGTGCCTATGCCCTCAGTGTCAGCTGTCATCTAATCCACGGAAGGTCATAAACCTCAGACTCAGTTTGTATTTCTTTATAAATTCTACCGGGGGGGTGGGGAAGTTCAATGTGTTGGGTGTGTGGGAGGTCCCCCTTGAACACAGAAATTACTAGTTGAAGGTAGTCCTATTCCTCTGCATTTTGCATGGTGGATTAATAATAATGGAACTTATTTAGAGTTCAGAAATATTTGCATTACATCATAGGAGAATGCTGACTATAAGACCATATCTCCTTGCTAGTTAAATATTAATTCATTGAGAGCTTGGGATAAAAGGACCATGTGTTTAAATCATTCCCTCTGAGGGAGGGTCTGGTGCTCCATTTCCTGCTGCACTTAGCATAAAATAGAGTGCTTTTCAGGGGAAAACAGATCTTCTCCCATTCTGGTTAACATCTGAGCAACATTCTTACTGTTTTCCCCTAAGCTAAGAGCTAATCATCCCATGAAAACTGAAACACCTTCGGCAGGAAGGAGTAAGGAACTATCAGGACACACAACTAGAAGGAACGGACACCTTACAAAGGAAGGAAGCCCACACTGAGATATATAATTGTCTGTTATTGGAGGGCTTAAAGAAATATTTCACCCATTAATATTTCACACTACCAAATTCAGATGCTCTCAAGAGAGTAACTTTTTTGGTCTGGTGCTTAGTTCTTCTTGTGAAACACATAAAATTTATCAGCCATAGACATAGCAAAATCTACCGAGCAGACACCTGCTGCACTCACTATTATCAAATTCCTGTTGTGTATCTAGCCTATGGGTGTTTGAGTCTCATTGTTAAGTGGCTTAATACGACAAGACACTTTTAAACTGGTATTTCCAGCATACTTGAAACAGAAACTCTTTCATTTTGAAACTCATAGGGGACTGTCTTCTGTTTTAAAATTGGCAGCAAACAGCAGCACTGCTGAACTAAAGATACATCATTCAATGAAGAGGATATTTTTTTTTACACACTTTATAGCTAGGTTCCGAAATTGTCACAGTTTTAATAGGTGCTAGATCCAGCAGCTCTTACTGACTTCGATGGACGGTATGAAGGACTACTCGTTTTGGCAAATTGGAAATTTATTTAGGATCCCAAACTATGGCACCAGCTTTTGAAAATCTTGGCCAGGGTTCCCACATAATGTTAACACAGTCACACTGTATTTCTCAGCATTGTGTGAACTCTACACATCCAGTACTCTACCAAGAAACAAATTTAATAAGTCAAGTGAAAAAAAAGAAGAAAAGTTTACATATGAGTGGTGTTGGTAAATTAGTGTGTGTTTGCCTATTTGAGAAAGATTAGGTTTAGTTTACCACCTCCTGACAACATTTGGATACAAATAAAAGGTGAGGAAACAGAAGACATCTTTGTATATCACCCAATATGAGAACTTAGTCCAGGGTGATTACTGTCAAATAGACCTCACACAGAAGACATTTTTAAAGTTTTGTGCCACAGAATTTATAGAGTAGTTGAATAGAGATGTCATTTCAAGTTCAAACTGTTTCTGCTTTTGTTTGTTTGTTTTGTTTGCTTTTAATTTCTTAACATATGTTTGTATCAAGTTACCATTCACAGTGAATGGCAGTGAAGTCCCTGAAGAACCCCAGAAAAATATATAATATATATATGGTGAATAAGTTTCTTGCAGAATTCTTATCAAGCATTTGTCATTTTACTATGTAATGCCATTAATGTGATTTGTTAAGGGACATGGTTTATCATCAAAGTTGTTGGAGTTAGATAATGCTTGGACTCAATGATCTTAAAGATTTTTTCTAACCAAAACAATGCTATGATTCTATGATTCTAATTTTTCTTGATCTTATCTATCTAGGGGAAAAGTGCCAAATCTGGGCTACTTGTTTAAACTTCTCCATAAGAAGGAAAGATAAGTATTTCCTTCATGCAATCCCATGAAGTCAAGATAAGAATCTAGATTAGGTGAGATGAAACTCATCCTATTGCAAAAGCAGGACATGCTGAGAGAGCACAGTGATGGTGTTATAAGAAATTTTATAAATCCAGATTCTCTTGTAGTCCATGTGAAACTATGCTGCCAACCTACTGCTGTGACATTTGATATAAATGCAAATCTCTTATTGTCTCCAGTGGGAAATGTCACATATCTTAGCATCTGTTGCTAAGGATGTGAATGAATGTCCTCTGTGAACTGGGCAGAGAACACCCATATCGCTATCATGAGACATACAACAGGATGTGAACTCACATTTTCAGAGGTGAAAGGCTACTTCATTCACCCACTTGGCCATGCGGCCTTTGTCGTCATACATCCTACTGATTGCTATGAAAGGAAGCACAAGCCTGCAGGAATTTTCTGCAAAGATGGGTGGACACAGGTTTCAACAGCTGCCTTAGGACTTTGCCAAAGGTTGACCAAAATAAATTTGTCAGTCTCCTGTTCCATTCATCATGCCACAGTGAGTGATGCCTTTGGAAACAGCTTCATTGGCCAAGTATAACAAAGTCACACCTGCCCAGCTGTTATTAGTGGTTATGATGGCTTAAAATGGGATCCAGAGCCCTCTGAAATAACTGGAAAAGGCCCTCTTGACTCAAAAGAATCTTTGGATCATACCCTTAGTCCTTGTTTCTACTAAATTAACTGCACAAACTGGCAAAGATTTCCCCATATCATGCATGGAGAGGTTTGGGCCTGTTGGATTACTGTAGTTTTGTGTTGATAAATATTTTATCCTAGGGATTTTTGGTAAGTGTTGTCATTGCTCTCATCTTCCTGTGCTGATGTATTTCTGGCAAAAAATAATTGGAACACCTCTAAGATCTAGGGGGTTGCTCCCATTTTTCATATAGAAATGCACTTCTGGGATTGAGTTGTGAATAGATGAGCAATCAACAAATTTACACGTAGTGGAACAAATCCTAACCACAAGCTCTTAACTGACACCACAGACTGAGCACATGTCAAACTGGGCATTTGGGAATGCAAACTAATGTTTTCTCTGTCAAAATTAGCAAAAAAGACGCTGCAGAAAAACTCCACTGCAAATTGTAACTTTCTCCTGGCAGATTCCAGAGGCATTATTTAATCACATTCCTTCATTGACTGTATTGTGGCTCCACCTGGCAGAAAGTGCAGGGATTGCTTAGCTAAAAATAGTATTTAAAAAGCAGCAGTTTATATGTCAAACACTGTCACCAAGTGGAATAGTGTTTCTAGTGCATGGTATTGTTAGCCCAGGTTTCTAGTGGCTCGTTAACTCATCTAGATGCCTTCAGATTCTAAAGTGAAACATTCTCAGACCCAGATCAGAGATAGTGTAAAACAAGTCATGGAAAAGAGATACAGACAACCGCAGGAATGAAAGCAGAGGCAGGTGAGCATGAGAGATGAAGGGTCACCAACAGAATTGACCTTGCAAGTATGTTCCTGGGCTTACCATGAAAGACATAGGAGGGGGAAATTTGAAGGAGTTTGAAAAGATGGGCTTGTGTGTGGTCTTTACTTTGTGTAAGTCAAAGAAAAACAGTTCGATGGTTGTTGTTGTTTTCAGTATGGGTCTAACAGAGGTGGGAGCTAACCATCCTAATCAGGAAGTGTCTGAGGGAGTGACCACTGTAGCAGCTGTCTGGACCAGGAGAAGATAAGACTGTGCTGTTCAAAACCAGAGAAAAAAAATGATGGTGCAGTAGCTGAGCTTTGATCCTGGGTAAAAGTTTCAGCTATGTGCATGAGTAAGGAAAGTCTCTTCTGAGAAATAATGAGTTGCAAGGATCATCTGGCATCTGGAGACTCTGCCTTTTTTAGAATATACAAATAGGAGGCATAGAAGGTTCACTGAAACATGAGCTGCAAGCCACATAGAGGGAAAAGATGGGTGTAGCTGTTTCAGTATGATAATAATAATAATAACAACAATAATAATAACAATAATAATAATAAATTAATGTAGTTGAAGCATTTGCTAAAGACTTTCACTCTCTCTTACTCAAGCCCTTAGGGCATGCTTGGAATGACCTTACCCACTTCTGGATCACCGCATTAGCAGGGCAGAAGCTCAGTCTCAATAAGAGGAGTTGAAATACAAAGAACAGAAAAACTGCAATGTGAGAAGATGCTGCACTTCAATTATTTGAGGTTATTCTATGGTGGCCACCGGAGGGCGCTCCAGGCTTACTGTTGAGACTGACGCTGATACCTGCCCCTGTTCAGAATGTAGCAAATTTAACTGCACATTGGTATTTGAATCTTGGAAGTAAAGCTAGACAGCATGACGGGTCTCATTCGCTCCAGACTTTATTTCGTTGTCTTTGTAAAATTTCCAACATTAAAGGGAATCTGTGAGTGGGACAGGAAGGTGAAATTTGTTGCAGATACACTGAGACCATCATAAGAACTTCTCTGCTTTGAAAGCAGTGCTTTCAAAAAAATGAAGTAGCGGTGACTGAGCCCTGCTCAGACAAGCAACTGAGCAACCTGATTTCTCACTGATTTTACAAATGTTCTCACTGGAAACTTAATTTCTACCAATTTTCTAAAGTCATCTGAACAAATGGTATATATTGTGGTATTATATAGAAGTAATTTCTAAATATTTAAATACAAAATAGGTCTTTTACTAAAAGATTAGATTTTTTTTAATGGCTACATTTTCTGGGGTCAAATATGTGCTTAAAAAAAAATAAAATCTGCATCACAGTACTGAATGTACTACTTGAATGTTAATGATAATGGGTTTTCATTATTGGTGATAGTGATATGAATGTTAAGGTATGTCTCATGCTTTCTTCAGGAGCACTGATAGGTGAAGAAATATTGAGTCATTTAGTGATAAAACAAACAGGAAAAAAATGCATAGCTGTTAGCAGTTTACATTAACAGATATGTTAATACAATAAATATTAATTAATTCAGTTTTTATCCAGTGTTAAAGAGACAACTCCTCTTTTCCTGAATTTCTTAGAGAAGTTAAGGAAATTCCTCTCCCCTCTAAGTTATAATTTAAGGTATCAAAATCTCTGACTGAGAAAGTAAAAGATGTAAGTGTTATTCTTCAAAGCTGGCATCTATTTATGGGACGTTGCAGGTGTAAGAATGCCAGGGGAGGTTTAGGCTGGAGGTTAGGAGGAAGTTCTACACAGAAAGAGTGATTGCCCATTGGAATGGGCTGCCCGAGGAGGTGGTGGAGTTGCCATCACTGGAGGTGTTCGGGAGGAGACTTGATGGGGTGCTTGGTTGCATGGTTTAGTTGATTAGCTGGTGTTGGATGATAGGTTGGACATGATGATCTTGAAGGTCTCTTCCAACTTGGTTTATTCTATTCTATTCTACTCTATTCTATTCTTCTATTATAACCAACAAAAATGGAAGATGAGCAAGATGAAACAAATTAACAAATTTTGAATGCTTTTAAAAGATAAAGGGGAATAAGTGGGAGGAAGATAAAGGAAAATGAAGTTGAGGGCAAAGAGCTTTTGAAGTGCAGTAAAAAAATGAAAAGAAGAAAAAGTAGATAAATGGGTGAGGAAATGGAGCCTTTGATGAACCAGAGGAGCAGACATTGCTGGTGTGCTCCAATGCTCTCAAATCAACACTGAGTTTTTTCTATTGTAAATCAAGTTAGCAGCTACTGGCATGTGTGCTTTACAATTGATTCAACTGATCTAGACCAGTCAGCTTTCCTACCAGGCCAAGAAACCTGCAGATGACTTGTACTTACCTAGCAATCTTCTTGTTCTCTCTCTTTCATTCAGTGTCCAAGCAAAACCTATGATCCACTCATAAAGTCTACCAGAGACTTTCCTGATGAAGTCATTAGTTTTATCAAACGCCATCCATTGATGTACAAATCCGTTTATCCTGTGACGGGAGGCCCAGTGTTCACTCAAATCAACGTGGACTATCGTTTGACTCAGATTGTGGTGGATCACGTCATGGCTGAGGATGGGCAATATGATGTTATTTTCCTGGGAACAGGTAGGAGAAAGGGTGTTATCATTCTGCACATTATACATTCTTTGAGAGCACTTTTAGTCTGGCAGTTCCTGTATAAATCCACAGATTGCCTTTTTTTCCTGTGCATGCATCTTTGGGAAGCATTAAAGATACTCCTGATTCTGTGTCAGAACTTCATGAAAATGCTTAGTTTAGATGAATTTGTCAGAAGAAGAGATTGCTGCTGTTGGGATTTTAATGCCTCCTGGTCTTAAGGTGCTGAACCGGTTAAGGGTCAGAGTATCTGGACTATGTTGCCCTCAGAGTACCATTCAGTACTTTTCTTTACATATGGTAGTCTGCCTTCAAGTCCTGCTAGCAGCACAATCACCAACCAGTTAAAAGGAAAACAATATCCAAAACCCTATTAGCTTCAAGGAGTACTTCCTTTTATCAGTAGTGGCATAGTGCTTCTTTATTAAATCTCATATGACACTGAACAGCAAGGAAAGTTTTATAATTGAGCTTAAGGCAACAATTCCATTTAAATACTTTTAAAGACATTGCTTAGCAACATGAATAACTTCAAACAAGGGGACCAGCACTGAACAGAGAGGTTAAACAGCTCTGTCAGGAAGAAAAAAAAAATTACAAAAAGTTGCCCCTTGCCTTTTTTTTTTTTTTTCTTTTAATATGGATAATTATATATCTCTACATTTTTATGATAATTATATGCCTCAAGGAAAAAAGTCTAGTATAACCAGTGTAATTAAATTTAGAATAACTGGATGAATCAACATTAGTGAAGTAATAATCTACAATCTTAATCCAATGGAATTTCTTGTTCTTAATCCACAAACTGAAATTGAATAGTTGCTGTCCACAACTCCCTGAAGGGAGGTTGTAGCCAGGTGGGGGTTGGTCTCTTCTCCCAGGCAACCAGCACCAGAACAAGAAGACACAGTCTCAAGCTGCGCCGGGGGAGGTTTAGGCTGGATGTTAGGAAGAAATTCTTCACAGAAAGAGTGACTGGCCACTGGAATGGGCTGTACAGGGAGGTGGTGGAGTCACCATCACTTGGAGGTGTTTAAGAAGAGACTGGTGTCATGGTTTAGTTGATTAGATAGCGTTGGGTGATAGGTTGGACTCGATGATCTTGAAGGTATTTTCCAACCTGGTCTCGTCTCGTCTCTTCCCTTCCCTTCCCTTCCCTTCCCTTCCCTTCCCTTCCCTTCCCTTCCCTTCCCTTCCCTTCCCTTCCCTTCCCTTCCCTTCCCTTCCCTTCCCTTCCCTTCCCTTCCCTTCCCTTCCCTTCCCTTCCCTTCCCTTCCCTTCCCTTCCCTTCCCTTCCCTTCCCTTCCCTTCCCTTCCCTTCCCTTCCCTTCCCTTCCCTTCCCTTCCCTTCCCCTCCCTTCCCTTCCCTTCCCAATTCCCTCATTAGTAATAGTTCTTGTAAAGCACTTCTCACTGGTAGATCTGAACTGTTTGCTGAGAAGCCCATTGTCATTATGTCCATCTCACAACAGTTGAAACTAAGGTACATGGAGGTGAAAAGGTTTATCCAAGGGCAATAGATGAGCTACTACTATGAGCTGTAGAGAGATTAAGGTTTTTGTTTGAATTCTATGCTGATGCTGTTGGTTGCAAACAAATTTTCTGGCCCGTATGGAAATTTGGTGTCACATAGTGTAGTTTGATAGATATGGATATTCTGAAGTAATTTAGGGAAAGAAGTGAATTGTCACAGAGCACGGCCTCAGAAATTGTAGGCTGCTTCAGCCTTCAGGAGCTTCCCAGCTGTGTTATCACACACAAGAGTCCAGATATAGCCTCTCTTGGACCATTTGTGTCTTTTAGCTCAGTGCATGTCATAACTCTTGTCTTCCAAAGCAAGACTGTGTGAAAGTCCCTTTATGATCCCCACAAGTTAAGTACAGTGGTGTCAGAAAGAAAAACACAGTTTCATAAGAAAGAACATTAAAGTCCTGTTTGCTCCCTTGCTGCATGTGAAGGCTCCTAATAAGCTTTAGACGTGCTGATGGGAAATCCTTACTGCTTTCTGAATGCAGTCTTTAATATAGCAAACAGAGAAGGGAAGGGAACACATTCCCAAGCTATGAGATATCTAGAATTTGAAAGTACTCACTAAAACTTGCTTTTCTGCCAATAACAGTGAGAAAAAGTAATTTAAAACTTATCTGTTTGAAAAGGTGAGTTCACTTCTCAAAATGCACAGAACGTTATTGTAGTGGCTACAGAGGCTGTTTGCAGATGTTTGCTATCCCCTCTATAAAATTTGTCTTAGTAATTATATTATATGAGACCAGCAGCTCAAATACTCCCAAGCTAACTGTTTCTACCCAGCACCAATGCTAATTAGAGGTGTCAAGGTCACCATGTGTGAAGCAGTCACTAGGCGGCACTCTGTAACATACCGATATTCATTTATCTGCAGTGCCTTATTTAAAAGCGAGCTTTCCAGAAGCACATTTTTAGAATACATAGAATACATAGAATACATAGAATAAACCAGGTTGGAAGAGACCTTCAAGATCATCGTGTCCAACCCATCAACCAATCCAACTCCGCCCAAGCAACTAACCCACAGCACCAAGTACCCCGTCAAGTCTTCTCCTAAAAACCTCCAGTGATGGCGACTCCACCACCTCCCCAGGCAGCCCATTCCAATGTGCAATCACTCTTTCTGTATAGAACTTTTTTCTAACATCCAGCCTGTATCTCCCCTGGCGCAGCCTGAGACTGTGTCCTCTTGTTCTGGTACTGCTTGCCTGGGAGAAGAGACCAACATCCGTCTGTCTACAACCTCCCTTCAGGTAGTTGTAGAGAGTAATAAGGTCACCCCTCAGTCTCCTCTTCTCCAGGCTAAGCAACCCCAGCTCCCTCAGCCTCTCCTCATAGGGCTTATGTTCCAAACCCCTCACCAACTTTGTTGCTCTTCTCTGGACTCGTTCCAGCAAGTCAACATCCTTCCTAAACTGAGGGGCCCAGAACTGGACACAGTACTCGAGGTGCGGCCTAACCAGTGCAGTGTACAGGGGCAGAATGACCTCCCTGCTCCTGTTGGCCACACTGTTCCTGATGCAGGCCACTGGAGAGATCCCAGCTGACTGGAAGCTGGCCAATGTGGTACCCATCCACAAGAAGGGCCGGTTGGATGAGCCAGGGAATTACAGGCCTGTCAGCCTGACCTCAGTGCCAGGAAAGATTATGGAACAGGTCATCCTGAGTGCAATCACGCAACACTTAGAGGATGGCCAAGGGATCAGGCCCAGCCAGCATGGGTTTAGGAAGGGCAGGTCCTGCCTGACCAACCTGATCTCCTTCTATGATCAGGTGACCCGCCTGGTGGATGTGGGGAGGCCTGTGGATGTAGTCTACCTGGACCTCAGCAAGGCCTTTGACACCGTTCCCCATAGCAAACTCCTGGCCAAGCTGTCAGCCCATGGCTTGGATGGGAGCACACTGAGATGGGTTAGGAACTGGCTGGAGGGCCGAGCCCAGAGAGTGGTAGTGAATGGTGCCACATCCAGCTGGCAGCCAGTCACCAGTGGTGTGCCCCAGGGATCAGTGCTGGGCCCCTTGCTCTTTAACATCTTTATTGATGATCTGGACGAGGGCATCGAGTCCATCATCAGTAAATTTGCTGACGACACCAAGCTGGGGGCAGGAGTTGATCTGCTGGAGGGTAGAGAGGCTCTGCAGAGGGACCTCGACAGGCTGGGCAGATGGGCAGAGTCCAACGGCATGAGATTTAACACATCCAAGTGCCGGGTTCTGCACATTGGCCACAGCAACCCCATGCAGAGCTACAGGCTGGGGTCAGAGTGGCTGGAGAGCAGTCAGGCTGAGAGGGACCTGGGGGTGCTGGTCGACGGTAGACTGAACATGAGCCTGCAGTGTGCCCAGGCAGCTAAGAGGGCCAATGGCTTGTTCTATTTTATCCTCTAAACTATTCCTATGGAAAGAAAAAAAAAAAAAAAAAAAAAAAAAAAAGAAAGAGGGTAAAATTCCAAGTTTTGTAGAGATGGACAAAATACAGGTATGTCAAATAACCCAGGAGATTTTGAGCAGCATATCATAAGCTTGTTTAAATGCATGCAAGCCACTTATATATATGCCGCCTTTGGCAAACAAATAACAATTGTATCTCTACTACATAAGGCAAACTGAAATACTTTTGTCTGTGATTTTGTAATATGATCTTCAATAGTTTGAGAAAACAAGAATGACAATCTTATTCTTTCCTTTGTAATGTATTATTTTTCATCATATCAATATTGTACATAGTGTTAAGGACTGCACTGCACTGTGCCAATTCCACATAGTAGCACCCAGTCCACTTCCTCTAAGCAGTTTTTAAGTTTTGGGTTGGTTTGACTGAGATGCTATACTAGATGAAAATTAATTCTATGAAAACAAAAATAATATAATTTTCTTACATTTTTTCCCCTAAGCTGGACATCTTTGGTGTTTGATGGACCCCAATTCTGGCTTAAGGAAACATGCAGAAACTTCTAGCTGTCAGGATGGATATGCTTGTCTGTGTTTGTGTGTGTGTTTGTGTTTGTGCAGTAGGAGAATTAGACCATCCCTGCCAGAAGCATCCTACAATTGTGTTGACTCACTCATGTATTAAGACCATAAATGTATTGTATAGAGACATGTAGATAGCACTTGATGCAGATAGGGGTAGAAGTTGTTTGAAGGCTACATCCTTGATATATTAACATTATCTTCAGGGCATGAAATGGAGGTACACTGACAAATAGCTGTGGGATTTACATGATGACTATTTGTTTCAGACATAGGCACAGTTCTGAAAGTCGTGAGTATTACAAAGGAGAAGTGGACTAAGGAGGAGGTGGTCCTGGAAGAGCTTCAGATATTCAAGGTAAACATTAGCAGTCACAGCATCAATTAAATATTATTCAGGGAATTTAAGGCTCATACTGGCTTTGCCTGGTTGGTTGTTTACAGGAGCTAGTTCAAGTTTCCAGAAGGACACTGTAAATTTTTAAATGCCTTGGTATTCTTTGACTCAATTGAAAAATGTTTACAGCCAAACAGACGATGATTTTTAAAGTGAAAGTCTCATTTATTCTGCCACCTTCCAGTTTGAAGTCTTCTCATGAGCTCAGTTTTCTTAGTGGTAGTATTTTATTTTTAATGCAAATTTTCTACTGTCTCAGCTTTATGATTAAGTGCAATTATAAAATCTTATACAATCAAAATTCAGCTGATGCAGAGAACTTTTTTTTTTTTAATTAACAAATTTAGGAATTGAAAACATCAAGAAAATAAAAGAAAGTTGATTTTGAGTCTCAATGTGGTTGAATTTATTTGTGAATGTTATTCAACATCTCTGACCATTCTCAGTTGGTTATTCTAGCTGAGTGATAAATAAGAAAAGTAACCACTCTGTGTAGCTCTTTTTTTTTTCTCCAGTTTTCACCTTGGTTTTTTCCATCAACTTTTATCTGAATCTGTGGCATTTTGATTACTTTCTCATACATTCTCTTTCCAACAAGGTCTTAGCCAGAATTTCTGCCTGAACTAAATAAACAAATTTTGAACTTGGAGACAATGTTTTCTAAGTGTAAGGACAGGACCTTTAATAATTATTTCAATGAGCATATTTCTCCATATGCCTTTTGATATGTCATGTGCATGATGAAACTTTGATTTAAAGGATTTGCATATCTTCTTCCCACTGTCTTGGACATCAATTATAAATATCACTTTGAAAATTTCAAGATTACCCAGTGGTCTGTCAAGTAATCAGCAGTTTCAGTATGAGCACCAGTTTGCTGCATTCTTCAAACATAACGTCAAGGACAAATGTACCATATCATATTGAAAACAAAGAAAAGGTTATTCCTTTCCTACTCAGCAGACATTCCTTCTTTTTTTTTTTCTTTTTTTTTTAAACATTTATAACATTTATTTAACATTAGACAATAGATTAATCATCTTCTGTTAGGTGGTAGATAATACATTGAGCTTGCTCCTGTTCTTACATCAGTCACTGGCAAAAATGTCTCTCATAGCAGGGTGTATACCCTGGTGCAGAGTATCGGTCTGTGTATCCCTTAAATGCCATCTAAGCCTTTAAAATGGCACTTAGTAAGAACTTAAGCTGCTGTGAGGGCTCATTGCCAGTCTCCAGGATGGGATAAATTGCAAACTCTACGAATTATAGTCAATTACCTCATAAGCAACATGAAAAGTTTATGGCAGGTATTTTAGGAAGCACTGATGTAGTGATTTCTGTGATTTTTTCTGTTTAATATTTGTTTAAACTAAAGAAATAAATATTTAATTTTAATTATTTTTTGTATGTTAATCTGATGCAGCTTACTATTTATTTTTTTTCCAGCACCCTTCAGCTATCTTGACCATGGAGATTTCTCAGAAACAGGTAATCATAAGCTTCCTGAATTACTGCAGGATATACGGTACACTGAACACTTAGCTTGTTACTTTCTGGTGTTGACTGTTGCATACTGGCCAGACTTTCCATGGATGACTCTTAAAATATATCTAGAAAGAATGAGATATGTTTGAATTGTTTGTCAGCCTAACTCACCATATAGTAGTGGGATTTGTGAATGAGGTCAAAGCATGTTCATTTTCTGGATACTAGAAATACTTGTCTCTTTACAATCTTGTGATACACTACTATTACTATTATTGTTGTTATGTTTATTAGTAGACAAGTGAGATAATGGCCTCATTGTGCCAAAAGATGTGTGCATGTCAATTGAGAACCAGTCCACCTCCTCTAAAACTGCACTCTAAATCAGGGTGGTCCAATTGTGACAGTCACAGAGACTAATCCATGTTGGGAATCTCCCAATGGGAAATGGTTTTATGACAGCTGTGAGCTCTATGATGGCTACATGCACATTTGAGAGGAAGTGTGACGCTAGAGCCATTCCTCCCTGTCCTGCAGAGGTGGCCAGAGCAGTTCTGGCACAACACGTCGCTCTCACTCATGACGAGGGATTTTGCCCTTCAGACATGCGCAGCACAGCTGGGTCCCATCTCCTCTGAAAAAAAAAAAGGTGGCAGGCCAGCTGGAAGTACTGCATGAGCCAGCTCCAGCTCAACAGAAAGCACTTGGACCACCCTCATCTCAACAATCAATCTACTCAAACTTTGGGGAGAGGGGAATGAAATTATTCCCACCCTACCTAAGGATCAGAAGCAGAAGACAAAGCATTTTCACACAAGGTCATCCCTAGTTCCCAGATTCTTAACATCCTGGCTATTCAACAACTTGGTTTTACATGTGCTATTAAACCATTATTTCCATGACTTGCTTCTCAATTTTTTTATTACAGCACAAATCTAAAGGTGTAAGGGTTTTAAAAGCTGGTGTCTTTCCAGGACTGCAGTCCTTTTTTTCCTCTCTGATGTGTTGTCAGGGATAATCAGGGACTAGTCAGCTCACACTGAGACCTGAGAAACATTTTATGGTAAAGGATGAATTTTCCATGATTTTGTAAAATCTGGGACAAGGCTGAGTCTGCAAAGGTGGCACTGAAGAAGGGAACTTTTTAATGGGCTGCTTGGACAACACTCCTAATTCATTTGCTTTGCTTGATTTGCAGCAACAATTGTACATTGGTTCCAGGGATGGATTGGTTCAGCTCTCTCTGCACAGATGTCACACTTATGGGAAGGCTTGTGCAGACTGCTGCCTTGCCAGAGACCCATACTGTGCCTGGGATGGAAACTCGTGTTCCAGATATACCCCCACTTCTAAAAGGTAAGGGAAAAAACAAAACCAGAACAAAATCAGAAACAAAACAACAAAACAAACACCGAAAACCAAACAAAATGTGCTGCAAAAGATCTTGATACTTGCAAGAATTTTAGAGGTTCCCAATCAGAACTTGTTGCCTTTTTTACTTAACATGTCGTTTGCCTTAAAATTTGATCACACTTTGGTTATGTTTCACATTTCTACTCAAAGAACTGTGAAGACAACATAGCTTTGTTTAAGTGTGTATGACAGTAACTTGGCTACTGCAGGAAATGTCATAAATTCACTATTTTCCTTTTTTATACTAAATGCTTGAAGGCATGATGCCCACAGATGGTGGAGTAGATTGGGGATGACTCTGCCTAAGAAACAAGAGCCTCTCTTAAGCTTCTGCCTTTTGCATAGTGCACCAACATGCTTATAAAGTGGAGTTGAAAAAAGTTGTCAATATTAAAATGTATTTAATTCTCTGATCCAAATAAACAAGCTTCTCCAGTCTGTTTTAACCAACTCAGATAACTTGGTTCAAAGTGTGTCACTCTCATCAACTGAATTTGTGGTCTAGCCATGAGAGGGAGACAGAGATTTAAGTACAGTGATTTGATTGCATCAGAAGCAACTTTTCCACAGGAAGAGAAGCTACATCTGAACTTTCTGTACCTGCCAGCTAGGACAGGAGCATGAACCTGCATGGAGGGAGAGCACACTGCAGGCTCTACAAGTGCAGCACCTAAGTTGTTGAATGTGACTCTTGGAGTTTTTGGCTGGTTTAGGCAGTGCTCTGAGCTCATTCATTGAGTCAGAATCCTTCTCAGCATGTTCATTCCCTTTGGATGAAGCTTTTCTGACTGTAACTCTTGCAGTAAACATTGGACCTTGCAGCCTGAGCTCAGGCTCTGGAACGAGACTTTCTGCCTTAGGGGCTGCGGGGCCAGGACCTGAGCAATTAGACAAACCATTGAAGTTAATGACTCATAGGTTATCGTGTCATGATGACAAGGAATTTTATGTGTTTGCCCTCGAAGCCAAAGCAAACTAAATTCAGAGAAGAATAAATGAAAGGAGAAAAGCAAGTGTTCAGGCTCACTGCAAAGTTAGTGACACATGAGGCTTGCTGAAGCCTGAGGTGGGGCTGGGACATGGAGATTGATGGACTATGCTTTTTAACAGATGTGGAGTTTGATGGGAAGGCCAAAAGTCTGTGGCTCCAAAACAAAAGATGTAACTGGCCTTGGGAATCCTCCAACAGATTATTTACTTCTGGCAGCCTGTGCTTCCAGCTTGCCTACAGCTTTACCACAGTGGGCAGCTTGGCCTGGGGAACCTGCTTGAATTGCTGTGCACATGGGAGGTTCTACTCTTGTTTTCAGTGAGGCTGAGAGGGAGAAACACATTTTTCTTGAGTATTCAATTCTTCTGCTAAAGAAATAAAACACACACTTTTTTCCTTTTTTTTTTTTTTTTTTTTAAGTAACACATGGAGAGAATAGCAGGCAAGTGAGTTGTGGTAGGGAGCAGACCACCTCACATCATTGTCTGAAGCATTTCTTCTGGTCATTAAGATGGAAGATAATTGGATTTGTCAATTATGTGTTACCAAACTAAACAATATGCTTTTCTGTCTCCATTTTAATGATTGGTTTACTAGTAAGTATCCTGAGCTCAATTTTGAATATCACCTCTTGAACTTCAGTGGTTTTTTGTTGTTTTGTTTTGTTTTCATGATGTATAACATTGGTTTTAAGTATTTCCAAGACAGTTCACCCCACCTGGAGGCCCGTGTCCCACGTTCCTAAAGCAGATTAAGACACTCTTTGTATCAATATATTGCCCATTTTTAATTCTAGTCAGGTTGTTTCCTTTAACTTTTTCTTTTTGCCTTCCCAGTGGTTTTCCCAAATCACAGGCCCTTCTCTTGATGTTGATTGTACAAATCTCTCTAGGCCACATAATGCTTTGAGGGTGAGGCTGGTTTTAGTTAAGACCATAATTGTCAGCAGTAGGGTGGGATCAATGCAAGTCCACATCTGCTGAGGTCCTCTGTATTTTGTTGTTGAATTCCAGCAATTATGCCTGAAGTGTTACAAATTTGCATGCTCTTCCCATAGGCGAGCTAGAAGGCAAGATGTCAAATATGGAGACCCTGTTGCACAATGCTGGGATGTTGAAGACAGTGAGTATTTTGCACATTTCTTGCTCTTTTCTGTCTTTGACAAGAGAGTGTGCTGTAAGGGTCTCTGTCTATCTGTGCAAACTTGCTGAGCTCAACAGAGTAATACTATTAAATCAGTTGTCTTTCTCACACTTTTTATACATTACCACTCCCACGGTTAAATTTTCAGAGATAGGGCTGATAAGGGACAGCCAGCATGGAGTGGCATCTTTACATCCCTCATCGGTGACCCTCCCCAGCACTCACCTAGGGGAGTGAGATGTGTCCCTGACACAAAATCAGCACACATGGTCCTACAAGTAGCTAGTGAAATGCATGCTGTTTCATCTAGAAATGGGAAATAATCCCATCAAGAAGCCTTCAGGGGCAAAAGGGGAACACACCATGTTCTCCCTTTCCAGTGCATACACTTGACAGATCCCAAGGCTTGGCTCCAGCTGCCAAACCATCCCCTTCCCTACCCGCAGCTACTTAAATACTCCTGTTATTAACAAGAGGCTCCCCCCTCACTTTTCCACACCCTCTTTTCAGATGCCAAAGGGTCTGGCTTGCTCCTTTGGCAACTGCAGCACTTTTCTTACAGTGAGCACTGTGAGTATGAAATCCTGCGGTTATGCAACAATCTCCACAGCAGAGTGAAATAAATGAAAAGCATTCAAGACCAAGCTTGGGTTTGTCTGGGACTTTTGTAGCTGCTTATTAAAGTGAGCAACCCAGTCAAAATAATATTGATTGTATCTCTGTGTTGAACATTAGTTTTGGGACCAGCCATGACTTTCCATTGATTTCTGGTTATTTTCATGCCACTGTGGTGCTGGGTGCCTGCTGCAGATCTTGGCATGAGTCAGTGAAGAAATCATAGCTGCTTGCCACAGGATCAAAGGCTTAAGTTTGTAGGGTGCTCTGAATGTACATGTGTGCTTGCAGACATAGTTAAAAGGTCTGGGTAAAATCTCATTTCCACTAAATTCAATGAAGAGCCGAAATTTCCTCTTTTGCTGCTTGCTATGGCTTACCAAATAGTGGTATCTGAGACTGTGCAAAGCTTGAGGCTGTAGAAATTCTAGCAGAAAGTTGACAATGTCACATTTTCCTGGAAAAATGAGATGCTGGAAGAGTTGGCTTTGCTATATAAATGTAAAATGACTTAGCACAGAAATTGGTATTAATCCTTTGCCCTGATGTAGCACCACCAATCAAAATTGCTTGGGGTGACTCCTGTATGCCAGAAAACCATGAAGCTGACCTGTGCCATTTCAAGTTCTTGGATTATTTATGCTATTTGCAATAATTAATAACATTACGGCCCCAAAAGCTATTTAAATTGAGCGCTCCACTGTGTGAGATTCCCTCCCAGAGACTGCATTGGCTGCATGAAGTTGTTTGGCTCTGCAAAAATCTCAGTGGCACAGTGAAATAAAAGAAAAACACTTAATGAGGAATGCTTGAATTTCTTTAGATCTCATATCCAATTTTTTTTTTTTTCTGTTGATCTAATGTTTGATTTAGACACCTCTGCTTTCACCTTCCTTTCTGTTATTGTCAGGGTGTAAGATTCAGCTTTTGTCTGATAATAAGGCAGATAAGACACAGATAAGTCAGACTGGGAAGGGAAATGGACATACAAAGATTAGAAATTACTCAATCAGGTTTGCAGTAGGCCAAGAAAGGAGCCCAGATCTACTCATAGCTCCTTGATTGGTTGAGAATGAGCTACAAAGCATTTCAAATTATACTGAAGTAGGGTTAATTTCATGTTACTTTAGCTCTGTGACTCCCTTGAAATGTTTGAGATGAACAAACCAGGCCCTACCTTTAGCAGCTTCTGCACAGGTTTAGTAGTTGCCTTGCTTAAAGCAAAAATAAAGGTCAGTGTTTAAATTCCTCAAAGGTGAAAGTCTCAACTTTAAAACTGAACAAGGTCATGATATAGATTTTATTGACCTTCTTAAAAACCAGTTGCATTGAAGGAAGGTTAGCAGCCACCTCTAAATCCTCATAGTTACAGTTTAAGCCAAAAGTTAAGTTTCCTTTTGCTTTTTTATAATTCACTCACTCTTACAGCATCTGTTCTGAATCAGGCTATTTTCCCATTGCTTTAAAAGCCAGGTCAGGGTTAATCTCCTGTACCATGTTTGCTTTCCAGGCATTAGTCATGAAACTGCTGATGAAAAGGTGATTTTTGGCATTGAATTTAATTCAACTTTTCTGGAATGTATTCCTAAGTCCCAGCAAGCCTCTATTAGGTGGTATATTCAGCGCTCTGGAGAAGAACATCAAGAAGAGGTAAGTTATAGTCATCAAGGCAAGTTTCTTTTGTAGAGAATTCACCTGAGCATTGAAAGGCAGGAGTTATTGGGATTAGTCAACATTTTACTTTTCCTTGCCTCACCTTAGGTATCACATAGCATTCTGGTATCACCATTTGGGGCATTCAGTGGGGAGAAAAGAAGCCATTTGTTCTGTGTCACAAGCAGATTTAGATATTTATTTTGACTTGCATGCTCATTCTCTCATTCTACTGAAAAAATAAATAAATTAGACTTTAAACAGGGGTAAAAAATCTGAAAGTATTGAAAAGCACTGAAAAAGTCCTTTTATCTAGTAATCAAGATGCCAGCTACTTCTGTAGGCAAATATATGCTCAAAATTCTCTTTTAACAAAATCTCTGCTCCATTTAGTGTCTGATTACATTCCCTTATCATGTTAAATAGTGTTACTAAGAACTGCATGTATGGCTTACTGCTTCTCTCCATCTCTCCCCAGAGAAAGAAAGGTCTGTGCAGTAAAAAGCTTTTATTTTTTTCCCCCCCTTTTTTTTTCTATCTTATTAGTGGAGTCAGAATTATTCTTAAATGGTACTCTGTGCTGATGCAGAGATGTCAGGTTAAAGAAGTGCACCTTGCATCTGGAGTAGAAAGTGGTGAGATTTCTGATGGCCCTTAATTCCTACAAGAGGCAGATTTTGGGTCCATCCTTGTAGAAAAAAACTGGAAAATCCTCTAGGTCCCTCCATACCCCCTGCATGACTTCCTCATGATTTCTCTCTAAGATAGTGACAAAGGAACTCTCATGGCCAAGAGGTCTTGGTTTGAGTGAGTTTCAAACCTCAGGAGTTTTCATAGCTTTTCTCTTACATGAATGATTTTGTGTCTAAGGCCAAGTCCTGCTGTGATGGCAACCATGGCAACGGGGAAGGAGAAGGAAAGAGAACTATCCTTTCAAATAAGCTGGTCCCAGGTGTTAGATATGCTTTTTTGTTAAATGTTCTCTCAAGGGAAAAATTAGTTTAAATGACAGAAACTATCAAATACCCAGCCAGTCTTCCACTCTCAATGTTAATTCATCCTGTGATACTTAATGAGTGCTGAAAATGTGCTGGTTCTTTCTAAAGGCTGGAGAGATGCAGGCCAGGGCAAGTGCCTATGAAAGCATCACCTCTAGGTCAGATGTGACTCATGGCAGTAGTCCCAAGATTACAACCCCAGTTACATATCAGCCTAGAAAGCCAGAGTAAGGGGAAACAAAGCATTTTCAATTTCCCACCAGGTAAGACAAAAAAACCCCAAACAAACCACAAGGCTGTATATTGACTATAACACTGCAGTACTTTTAATTTACTCCCCTTCTGTTATTCATGCTTTGAATTGGCAAGGAGTCTTTCCTCTGCTGGGAATAAAAGCTTCATTAATGTATAGACACAGTGCTTCCCACAACATGCACTAAACACCAAAAGAAAGAGATTACTGGTTTGAAATACCATTCTAGCCTCAATTGTAGTCCATACTTTGGGGGGGGGAAGTGATCTTCTGATCAGCTCGCCAAGCACACTCTCAGCCACAGGTGGCTGAAGTGAAAATCCAGTTAGAAAAGTATCAGACTTTAAAGATATTCATGGTTTGCATATTCATTTATTCACCTTTAACTGTTCTGTGTAGAAGACTGCTTTTCTTCCCTAAGGTAGCAGTTTGCAAATGCACTTATAGGTTTGGGCAGGGAAACAAGCAGTGTACTCATTTAATTCTAACTGTCTGTTTAATAAGACTCATTTTTAAATAAATTTAAACAGCTAGTTAACAGGTCTTATCTGGTGTGGTGTTTTGTTTTCTTTGTTTGTTTGTTTTCTTTTCATGAACATAAATTTATGTCAGGATTTGAGGATACTAATCATTTATTGAAATATTGTATTGCAACTGTAGTATGTACCTGAGCATCTCAGAAAGAGTTTCAAACTTTGCATGAAGCAGCCAGTTCCCTATGAAGACTATAATATCTCTGTATCATAAGAAGTCACACTTTGAAGATTTGAAAGCCCCTTTTGAAGGGCTGCTTTTGAGTTTTATCTGTGACAGTTTAGGGGGAAAAAAGTAATCAGTTGATTTTCTCACAAATCACAGGTTCATAAAAGCCTCTGAAGAATTGTAGAACAAACTGTGGGTCAAATCAGCTTCAAAGTTAGAGCAGGCTAACCTATATGGCATAACCTAAATTAAACTATATATTTTTTTTGCCATACCTTCCAAAAAGCTAATTATAGCAGTAACCTGATGCCTGCTATTTGTTTGGGGCCAAATGTGAGTTCCCCAGGCACAGTGATGTTCAATACTGCAGAACTACCCAATGTGCCAAGGATGTGCTCATTGAGTGTGAGTAAGGGAATGTGTGCATATATGTAATGATGGCATTTGAAGCTCAAGCAAGCACACAGCATATATCTTTGCACATTAGCAGCTTTCTACAGCAATGTTTACTGTGCCTGCTCTGTTTAAAGAGCCTGACATCTGTTTGTATGAGGAAAGTAAAGCTTTGCTAAAAGACTAGATTAACCTTTGAGGCAAATTTGGAAGAAAATTTGAAGGAGAAATCTACAGAGAGATTTTCTACATTACAAATGCTAACAGTAGGCAAATAGCTTTTTACTACACACTGTTCCTAAAGCTATAGCAATGTTTCTGTTATCTAGCTTTGATAAAATAGAAGTTGTAGTGAATGTTCTGCAACTCCTTGGGGTGGTTTTGTGAGTTTTTCATTCATAATTAGAAGATCAGATAGCTTAAATATAGTGTATAGCTATTAGTTTTGATTTTCAGTAAATTCCTATAGTAACAAAATTTCTAGTATTTTGACCCAGGGTCCAAAGAACTTGGACTCCTGAGCAAACTCATCTTGAACATCTCAAATCATCATTCAGTGAGGAAAAAAAAAAAAAAAAAAAAAAGGGACACTTTTTGGGTTATTTTTTAAGAGAAAGGTATCAATCTAGAAATGTCACATTTTCAAATGCATGGACCTAAAATTAAATTCCTAATTTCATATCTGTCTGCCTAAATAAATGGCTGGGTCTATAAAGATGTTGGAAAATATCTCCTCCTGTAAGATAGAATAGTGTTCTTTGCAGGTTAAAATGTTAATCCTTTGTTAATTTGGGGATCCAGAAAGTGAGATTTCCAGGTTTTCTAATTTAACTTATAAGCAGAAATTAATTAATTGGTATTAGAGCCTAATTTGGTGCCTTTCAAGAGAATCCAAATATCATCAGATTAATTTACTTTCTTTTCAAGGAACTTCAATTTGACAAAAAAATACCATGTGTGACAGAAACAGTATGGTCATATTTAATGTGTTGCTTGATCTTTACTCAGCCTTTGCCTTACCACAATATTTCCCATCACAATCATATTTTCTGCTCTATTACTGCAGCAGATTTCTCAAATAACGCTGTGCATTATTTTAGTGCATTCCTTAGCAGTGTAACTTATTGTGATGATGATACCACGCTTTGCAAATGACTCCATGCACCTGGAACTTAGGTTATGGACATTTAGTTCCAGGGCTGGAACTGTAATGTCTCAGCAAGTCTTTAAACCTGGCTTTATTAATAGATGACTTTGCACTGTTCAGGACACGCAGTAAAGCTTCCTGAGGGAAGGAAAAGGGCAAAATCCAGACTAGATGGGAAGCATTTGGCCCAGCAGGATGTTCCCGACATTTCACCCTTAGGGTCATAGTTCAGAATGTGACTTCCAGGCAGAGAAACCTGTGGGGAGGGACAGGATCTCCTATGGTACAGGAGCTGTCACCAGGTCATTTTGCTGCTTGTGGGAGTACATTTCCATGTAGTTTGGGGCCGTTTTAAGGTCAGAAGTCAAATATCTAGTGCTTTTGTGTTTAGTGCTGCTCACACAATTGATCATGTTTGTTCCTGTGCATGCAGGGTTAGTCATTGAGATGAGGGAGGGTGCTGCAGTGGCTGGAGTTCATTAAAAAAAAAAAAAAAAAAAGTAAAAAAAAAGTGGAGGCATCGTCTATTCATAATGTCTTAAACTGATGAGTTTTTCTGAAGCTTAAATCAGATATTTATTTCTCAAGAAAAAGAATGCTATGTGTTATGTTATTTATATAATACGTGTCAGGACTGCAAAAAAAGAAAATGCTGCACTCCCTGCAAAGCCATTAGTTTTGCTGCCTCGTGGCTCTGAAAAGTATTAGCCCCTCTGCTTTTGGCTGCAGCTCCAGATCTCCCAAGCTGCCACCACCTTGTGCAGGGGAGAGAACAAACCATATGGTCTGAAGTGAAAGAGTAGGTGCATATCACATTTAACTCTTCCTTTCCTGATCTATACATACCTGAGGGTGAAAAAAAGTCCACCAAAAGACAAAAGGACACTCTGGTTTCTTCAGTGGTTATCTATCACCCTTTCCATATTCCTGCTCCACAGCCCTGGTCTGTGTATTTCTGAAAGAACCAGCTTAACATCATAGAAAAGAGGTGTTGTTTTCATTCTGCAATTTAGCCAGACTGAGAAGATATGTTTCAATTTATCCAAGACATAATTTCCTGTATCTTTTTGTGGCTGGAGAGCTCAGTGTCATATGGCAATTCGCTTTTTTACAAGCATCTGGTCAGCAGCATCTTGTGAAAAAAGGTCACAAATTCAGTGCCAGCCCTGACATCTAACAGTTGGATGAGAATTGAGTATGGAAAAGGACGTACACCAAGGACTGAGTTTCCAGTAGTGCATTCTCCTGGAGGAGTGTAGTTCAGCATTTGAATCCTTAGGTCAATGTAAAGAGATAAAGAGTGGGAAAAATAAGAAGAGATTCATTCTGCAGACTAGGGACTGACTTATAACTCTCACATTTTAACTCTTATTTTATTGCATGACTCTGACTTTTTGCTTGTTTGTTTGCCTTACTTTTTTTTTTCTTTTCTTAATAACATGGGATTCTTAAGTAAGACAAATATTTTCTAGAGTCTTCTGGGGGGGGAGGGGGAGAAGCCACTCTGAACTGAAATGCAGCACGTGACATTTCTGCTTTGATTTGGATATACTGAGGGGTAAGACACTAAATCTTGTCTCACAATAAGAAGATAGTTTCACTTTGAAGATAATGGGAATCACGCTTTTCCATGATGACATTGTACCAGTAATACATTCATAATTTTTCCTATAGCTTCTTCTTATAAATTAAAAAATATGGTTTTTAAAAAAAGAGAAAAAAATAAAAGCTCAAACCAAACCCAAAACTCCACAGCTGTGTTGGACTTAAACAATTATTTTCCCAGTACAACACAAACAAAGTCATATGCAATAGTAATGCTGAAAAAAGACTCCCAGAGTGATACTTTTTTCCTAGTCATATAGTGAGGATGAAGAAAATATCAGAAAAACAAAGACAAATTGTGAATTCTCAGCAAATGTTCCTCGCTTTCCTTTCTTCCACTCTCAATTTGTTCAGGGGGTGCAGCTAACTTATGATTAGTCCAGCTTTACCTCTAACATTTTTTCACATGTTGATTAATGATGGAAGGCAGGCTTTGAAGCCTCTTTCTTCTCCCAGACAGGTGCAGAGTTTTAACTGTGAAAGAGTTGACGTGTGAATTATTTGTAAAGAGGGAGCTATCTAAACACATCATTAGCAAAGGACAAAAGGCATTGACCTAACCTGGTGCTACAGCACTTTCAAATCCTTGGTTGTTTTCCAACTTACTGATTGTTTAGAGATTTGCCATCGTTATTGACAATACCTGTTTTTCCTGCATTGTTAAATTCAGGTTGTGAAAATCAAGTGTTTGATTTGTATGGAGATCTTTTCCCTTTGTCAGATATTGCCAGTACGTATGGCATGTACTATAATTTGGGTAGTGTAAAATGTTCTTATCATGAAGGATGAAAAGAACAATTTGCTGATCAAATATTGTCAAAAATCTTCTCCCACTCCACTAAGAAAAGCAAGTGAAGGGTAATCAATTGCCTAATTTGTGTGGTTTATAATTTGTTCCCTACTGAACAAAACTATGCCCCTCATGTTTAAGTTTTATTGTATGCTCAAATCAAATCACATGTCAGCAAGCTTTTATGAATTAGAGCCTTTGTGCTTCTGAACCATTAAATCCTATTTACAAATATTCTAGGAGCATTATTGACTATGACGTGGAATGGGAAGCAATGAATCCACAGCTGCCCAGAACAAAATGATGCCTTTTATCTAACTGATCTTTTCACTCTCCTCAAAATTTAATAAAATATGTTTTACATCTATAGGTCAGGAACCAAAGAGCACATTAAGTGTTCAAGTGAAAGGTTAAAGATCTACTACCAAGTAATGAAATGCCAGGTGTTTATGAAACTCCAGAGCCCTGTGGGGGTAAAAGTAGAGAGGAAGGATGGAAAGAGTTTTGAACCTATGGGTAAACCAACATAAACAGGATACCAAAAAAAAAAAAAAAAAAGTGAGGGGGGAAAACTGTAATGAAGTGTTGCTGAATACATGTGAAATCAGAGCCATAATTTCACCCTGCCAGAGGATAAGAAAGGAATGAACAATGCAGGCATGGAGACGGAGGAGGTGACAGTCACTGTAAATCAATATCCAAGGTTAACACAGAACATTCTGTTAGAATGCTACTTCATTAAAAATAGGAGTCATGATGGGCTGGGATTAAGGGACACGACCAATTTAGACTCCAGTAGCTTTCTCTGCAGTATCCCAAGGCAGATGGGGGTGCAGCTCCATCAGTTAACACATTTACGACTAGAAAGTGACGGCTGCTACACAAATGGTAAATAGTTATGAGTGGCAGGATGATGGGCTTGGGGGTCTAGTGATTTTTTCAAGTCTAGATCTGCCATTATTCTGCCTTTCTTTCACTGAAAATAGGCAAAGCACTAGTGAGGGCTCTTTGGACTGGCACCCAGCCAGTTGAAACAGCCAGCTGGAGATGTTCCAAGTGTGGGAGGTACACAGCTGTCAAGACGCTCTAGACTACAATACTGGCAGAGCCACCGATAGGCAGATGCTACTGCTGCAATTGGATCAAGCCCTGAGCTCAAAGAGATCTGTCCTGTTTTCACTCAGACAATGTGGGAAATTGGTCTTTGCATAGTGCCTTATGAAACCCAAATGTCTGGAAATTAGCTGCTTCTTCCCATGCTTCTCTCTGAACTTCTCAAACGTGGGTCTTCATGTTGACATGAAGCCTGGGCAGAAGAGGAGCTTGCTTGTCAAGCCTGCAAGTACTTCCATCTGGTTCCTGCTCCTGCTTCTCTCTGTGGAGTGCAGTACCACAAGGAAACACCTGCCCTAGACATATTTCTGCCTAAAGCTACTTTTTAGTGGATTCATTTACATGTATTATGCTCCTGTTTTTACTGTAAGAAAGGTGCATTTGTTTGGACTGAAGTGTCAAGCTGATAAAATAGGGAACTACTGCCCTGTGCTTGTGGCTTGACCATGATTCCTCTCGTTTAAACTCATTGTAGTAAATCAAAAGTGCTCATGTAACACCTGTTGTCAGAACAATCAATTTTCCAGGAATTTCCTGAAATTAGTATGATTTCACCCTGCTAGTGCCAAGTAGGCATGCTTATATAAAGTTTATAAACAAGGAAACTAAAGCTCAGAGTTGACCCAACATTCAGCTGGTGGCAGGAGCTGAAAAATACTTGGCTATAAAACCAAACAGCCAAAGCAATGTTCTAACCAGACTTCTATAGCAGCTGACTTCTTGTCCCTACTGAAGTTATATTAATGGTAGTACACAAGCCGCTAAGCATCCATCCACATATCTATCTATCCACCTACCTACATACCTACCTAAATACTTGCCTACCTACCTCTCTAACTTTTATGTTAGTGTGTGTTAGAACTGATACAGTAGCAAGATGAAGTCTCTCTTTGTGTGCATGTGTTATTCATAAGTGTATTGCTTTTTCTGGTGATCTTAATCTTGGAAATTATTTAACTTTTCCAAAGTAAAGATAAAAGCTCTGGGAGGTCATTTTATCCGTCTCTTTGCTTTGAGAGACTTGAAGGTAAAATACTAGCGAGTTAGAATAATAACAGATGGAGAATCATATGTATGTACATATTTTTTCCCATGGAGTAGAAGAGGGAATCACATACAGATTTTTTACATAAAGAAGCAGTGTGTAGCTTACTCAGTGTGAATAAATCTAATTTAGTCATCTTTTATGCCTCCCTGATCTTCACCCTCTGAAGTTTGCTGGAGGGTCAGATGTGTACTCCTGGAAATTTTCCAGATTCTATGCTGGTTTTCTCTGCCCTCACTTCTTAAACCCACCACTCAGCCTTGTGCTGTAGTTTTTTAACATTATGACAATGCCACCAGCAGTGCTGAGGTTGCATTTAAGCCTTTGGCTTTGCTGCAGGCTGAGTGAGCACCACTCCGCGTCCTTCGGTGCTGCTGCGCGCTGCAGCCTCTGTGTGGCAGCAGAACATAGCATGCCGTGAGGTGACAGCTTTGGGATAGACCCGGATCATTTTCAAAGGAAATACTGGTGTTGGACACTGGGAGTTAGGGATCTGCTTTCTCCTTCCACCTCTGCTACTAATCTTTGTATGGTCTTTGGCAAATCGCTTACCTTCTGTGATTTCCAGCTGCAGAAATATTTAGATGCCCAGTGCCCCATCCTGTTGGGTTTTTGGGGGGGGAAGATATTCTTTTATTTATGTATTTATTCATTTGACTTCGATTATACTGGGAATTTTTTTTTCACATCACTAAATATGTAACTTACCTGACAGTGTTATTACTCTAACAGGCATCTATTCATTATCATGAGATCACGCTGTACTTTTTGAGATATTTCCATTTGTAAGTGAAATTAGTTTCATGATGACAGATGTAATATTTCACATATAATCTTACTAGTTTCTTTGTTTGTTTGTTGCTTTTTCCCTTTTTTCCTCATAAATTCTTTACAGCTTTTAACAGTAGAAGAACCGTGTGTGTTTCTATTCACTTAATCTCATTGGGTGCTTTTAATCACCTCTCAGTGAGTCAAAGGCTGGACCACAGAATGATAGGGATTGGAAGGGACCTCTGGACATAATCTAGTCCAACCCTCCACTTCGAGCACATTCATGCAGGTTGCATGGGACAGTGTCCAGGCAAGCTTTGAATTACTCTAGAGATAGAGACTGCACCACCTCTTGTAAGCCACCCTAAAAACAAATAAGTTCCTCCTGTTTAGATGGCATTTCCTCTGTTCATATTGTGCTCATTACCTCTTGTCTTGTCACCGGGCAGCAGTGAAAAAAGACTGGCCCCATCTTCCTGGTACCCGCCCTTTAAGTATTTATCAGCATTGATAATATTCCCCCTCAGTCTTCTCTAGGCAAAAAGCCACAAGTCCCTCAGCTTTTCTTCGTAAGACAGATCTCCTAGTCTTCTAATTAACTTTGTAGCCCTTTGCCCTTTCAAGCAGTTCCCTGTCCTTGAGCTGGGGTGCCCAGAACTGCCTTTTGTAAAATCTGGTTGAAGAAGATCTGAAACTTTAAAAATCAGTAGCAGTATTTATTTTTAGTGTAATAGGGCCTCATCTAATAGGGAAAGCACATTGGTATACTGTGTATATATGCAATATGTATACTGGTATATATTACAGATACTTCAAGTAGAGGAATTAAAAAATGAATGGGATTTGTGACACTACACAGCTCCCCTTCCTTGAGAAATGTACTCTCACTTGTTTCATTGTGGTGTGATGAATGTTAGTGTGTGGCCTTTCAGCTACACAGCATGTGTCTTTTACTACTGCATGGTGAGACGTCAGTGATACTGATGCTGTAGTTCAGGGCAGAACTGGGACGCTGGAAGGATTTCCTTGTATCTGTCCCATCTGCACATGCCTCACCATGTGCTGGCCTTTGAGGGATGGGGCATGCCATGTGCCAAGCCTTTTCTCCAACTTTGTATAGCACTGGTATTGGTTCTGGTTTTGTTGATGTAACTCACCTACTATATTCTCCTTTGTCCAATCTTACAGCTGAAGGCTGATGAAAGAATCATCAAAACAGAGCATGGGCTGCTGATCCGCAGCTTGCAAAGAAGGGATGCAGGAGCCTATTTCTGCAAAGCCCAGGAGCACACTTTTGTCCATACCATTGTGAAGCTGAATTTAAATGTCATTGAGAATGGGCAAATGGAAATCACTCAGAAAACTGAGGATGAGGAGGGCCGGATCAGGGATTTGCTGACAGAGTCCCGGCTGAGGTACAAGGACTACATCCAGCTTGTCAGCAGCCCCAGCTTTAGCCTGGATGAGTACTGTGAACAGATGTGGCACCGGGAGAAGCGGCGGCAGCGGAACAAAGGTGGTGCCAAATGGAAACATGTGCAAGAGATGAAAAAAAAGCGAAACCGAAGACACCATGACCCAGCCAGGCCACCATCCACATAATTTGTAAATGCTATTTAAAGAAATGACATTAAAAAAAAAAAAAAAAAAACAAAACACAAGCAAACCCACAAAAAACACCACCAAGCACCAAAAAACAACCAACCAATCAACCAAACAAAGAAAAACACAAAGAAACAATCCAATAAAAAACAAACAACATACTGTGTTCTGGGTTTCTGCATCTTGCCTATGAATTTGTGTTGTTTTTAATGAAATCAGATAAATCACCATCACTATTAATCTGTATGAGACTCTGCAATGGGATTCAATACCGAATGAGATGTTTCTTATTGTAGTACACGCACCAGGCAATAATTTCAAATGCATTCATTAAAAAGAAATGATGTACACTTTTAGCTAAGCTCACATAGCCTAAGGCTACCCAGAAATGTGTTTTGTACTGCCTGCATAATTTTCACCTAGGATTTAGTATCCATGTTCCTATGTTATTATTTGCTGCCATGTTCCACCCCAGAGGTGGCTACATTTCAGGGGAGGGCAGATGTATTTATAGTCCTTTGGCATCTTTCTGAATAAGAAGCATGGTAGAAATGTGTGACAGATCTGTAAAACTACCCACTAATTTATCCATTGGGCTTGTATACAGGAGCATGAGTGGAGTTTGCTAGCACAAAGAGGCACAGCAAAAAATCAAATTAAGTATTGGCTTAAGAAAAAAATTAATTCTTCTCATTAAAAAAAAAAAAAAAAGAAAAAATTCATTCTTCTCATTAAAAACAAAAAAAGAAAGCATAACCATAGTTTATAAGAAGGGAATTACTGAGTGTTGCTCATTAGAATTTGAGTAGCCACCAGTTTGCAGCCCATCTGCTGAAATGAAATATTGACCTATCGAAACTGCCATCAGCTTGCTTGGGAGTAAATATCCTAAGTGGTGCATGGGAGGTATATGCACAAATTCTATTATCAAATAATGGGATTCCTGCCTGCACCTCTCCTGTTTCTTGAAAGGTTTGACTCTGTCTGTTTCTCTGGACCTTTGCTAACTTTGTCTTATGCAAAGGAAAAGAAAAATAAAAGACAACAGCAAAGCTAAAATAAAAGACGATGAGGGAAAATATTTAGTGGCTGAGACCAGCGCTCTTGACACAGAACTGACATTCCTCAGATGTGTGTATTCTTTGGGATTTTCTCCCAAAGGTCTTATGTATTTTTCAGTTGAAAATCTGCATTGTTGGAATTAACAATTTTATTATAATTAAATAAAACAAGAGTTGTCCATGTGTAAATAAAACTTGTAAGTTAGAAATTTGCTGTATACCATATTTTCATTTGTAAAGGGTTCTTTGTTCCTTGGTTTATATTTTGGTTTTTAATAGTGTAAAGCTTTCTATATAATCAAGAAACACTGGCTTCATTCTTGTGTATTTTACATCATTGTGATTTTATGGAATTTATTCCTGATATGCAGCAACAAACACAAGCTCAAAATCAGGCCTACTGTCTCTTCCCATGAGTCACAGCCCCCTTTCCGTCTCTTCCATCTAACCTCCCTCCGTTTTGCCTTTCACGCCTTTTTGAGTGTGAAATGAAAAATTAGCCACTTCCACACATGGAAGAGAGCTTTGATGGATACCAAAACAACAGACTTTACTGTTTCTCATACATGCTACAGATCTTGGGAGCAAAGTCTGTGGGAAACCCATGTAATTGGTGTGCACCTCATTAAGGAACCGAAAACATTGGCTCTAAAAGTTGTAGATTTGCCCTTGCCCATGCTAGTGTTTGTGTGCGCATTCAGTCCTTGGTCTATAATTGTGTAGATCCAATTTGCATCGTTGTTCATTTCCTCTCTGTTGAAAATCAGATATGGCAAAGTGTTTGTCAGATTTCAGAAAGGAATCTCATCTTGCCCACATTTCTTGTAAAACCTGAAAGCTGAGTTTGCATGTGTTGTATAAAAGCCAGCGATACCATATGTGATTAATTTTAGATGCTTTTTTAATAGGAGATATATGAGTTAATTAGGAGATATTAGATAGCATGTGTACAATGCTTTGATAGTGTAAAGCACTGAGTGCTAAATATTGTAAAATATGTCTGTGGGAAGGAGGGAATTACCCGACACAGGACCTTTAATTAGCAGAGAAGCTGATGCTGAACATACTAACCTGTCGTGCAGTACTTTGAGAACACATACAGATCTTTTGGGCTTTTTGTGTTCTTTTATTTTTTTTTTTCCTGCAAAATAGCATAGGCCAGCCATTTCACAAGGGGCTCATCATTTTGGTGCTTTGATTTTAAGGCAAATTAAGGCTATTTAAAGGGGGTATGGGGAGGGTGGTGGTGGGTGGGGTATGTATTAAACTGCTAGATTTAAAGTACTATGAGACAAGGGTACTCATTATTGCTGGAAGGTTATGTTGTCACCATAGGAGATTTTTATCAGTCCACAAAGTCCCATTTCTCCGACTTAGGTAAATTTACCTAGGGTAAATGACTGGAAACACACCAAGGCTATGGAATAACAGGTGGTCTGCATTTGTATGCACTGACAAAGGACCTTCTCCCCAGTGGTGACACAGTACTTCAATGATTGCATCTCAGACAACTGTCTTCACTGCCAATTTCATAAAAAAACCAACCATAATCAACTACTTCTTCCATATGTTTTTTTTCCTCCATGAAAACTAAATCATATGATGTATGATTAGATATGACTGGGGGTATGTATTCTACAAATGAATGCTCCTCACTGACTTTAGTAGAAGTCTGGGATGACTAAAGGTCTCAGTGCTGGGAGCATTAAATTTAAATGGTTGAATTAAAATGTTATTACTCTTAAAAACAACTTTCATTTCTTTTATTTCAAATACTGTTGCAATTAGATTCTTCTTAGAGAAATTACCTCATCGGTTTGGGGTGCAATGGTCATATAAAACCCCAAGTGAGATATAAAGCCTCTTCCATCATGGGAAATAAATTCAGTATCCTCCAAGACCATGTGCTCGATTGGGTTCATGCCACCCCAGGCAGCATATTTAATAATATTGTGTAGATAAAAGTCTGTATTTTGATACATTGGGTAAGATGTATGCTATAATTGGCAGGGCTAGTACAGCCTCTCATGCACAGCAGGTATTACAGATGCAAGCAGGCCAGAGGACCTTCGAGACCAGGGAGTGACAGGGATAGATCAGGGTTTGATGCAGGAGGCAAGACAGGGCTTTGTTAGACAGAACTCATCAATTCAAGCCTGGGACTAGGAGCAGGAGGAGCAGTAGGTCTTTCCACAACCTGCAGCCCAAGAGAGGGGTTCAGAGAAGGTGAGATATCCCAGAAATTGTAACAGGAGAAGGGAAAAAAAAATAAAAAAAGACAACACTTGAGTCTGCTTAAATTTCAAATTAATGATTTGGGGGTCAGTTGGGCTGCTGTGAGCTATACTATGAGCCACAACAGGCTCATAGCTAAAATGAAATGGAGTCTTGCCTCCTTCAAGAGCTCCATAAAACTGAAGCTAAATGAAGTTTTGGTCCAGAGTCGAACAAAGTTGCCTCAACCCTAATAACTGTAGGTTTTAAACAGATCCCTTAGTGCATATGATACAACATAGATATTTATTTGCATATGCATTCAACTGGGAGTCTAATTATTAATGCATTGTCTTTCCCTTCAACAAAACCTTTGAACTGACCTTACTTCAGCAAAAGGTCAGCACTGGGCTGAACTGAAGTGGTTTTAAGCAGATTCTTAGAATAACTATCCCAATGTGAGCTCTAGTTATAAAAATGCTGAAAACTGACGTAAGCTTTAAAGCCCAACAGGGCCTTAAACTTTGTAGTGATCTTACAGTCAGTTAAAATAAAACAGAAAATGGGATTAGTCGGAAAAGAAATAAAGTATTAACACTTATTGTGATAAACTAGTTCCGTTACTGGAAACTGTTCCAACAACAGGTGTGAATGCCTATTCATGACACAAGCAAATCCTCTTCTCTCCAAGCAGTTGAACTTATATTGCTTGAAGTATTTAAGAACCTGAATACTTTCATACATAGATTTTGGAACTGGTTCTTATGTTACTCGTAATGAACTAATTAGGTTAAATGTAACAGATTTCCTCTGGTTTATGTGCTTTTGAAATCAGAAGAACTCTACATTTTGAATGTTATGAACCTTTAAATCTAATCATTATAGGCACTGATCTGCATTTAACATTTCAGATAATAAATAGTCACTTGTTATTATTGCTAATCATTATTCATGTAACGAGCCCACATCTCATATAATATTGTCTTGATATTTAATAACAGCTACTTGAAATTGAGTTTGCTAAAGTTTTGTGATATGAGCATATTTTTTATAGGAATTCATACATAAATGTTTTATTTTCCATTCATTTCACAGAAGGTTAATTTTCAAAAGGCAAAACTAAACTTTTACTGACAGAATAGATGGAACTGAATCGTAGCCTAAGTAGACTATAGTCTATTTATAGCCTGGTAGTCAAACAGCTATGTGTTGCTTTGTGGAGTGTGTTGGCCTGGTTCTTCTTACACACAGTTGGTGGAGGAGATGTGGAGGTTTACGGAATTACATGTATGAATGGAAAATTAAGTCCTCATGTCTCTCTGATTTATTCTGTTACATTTTATAATCTTTCAATGGCCTTTATTGTAATATTTTACCAGAACCCTGCTAATATTATCCTGAACTAGGCTTCTGTTGTTAGGTGAAGTGTGACTTTTTTTTTTCAGTTGTAATCCAGATTTTGAGGTTTATGACACACGAGTTCTTAAGAGTAACACAAAAAAAAAAATAAAAGAGGGCATGGGAAAGAGTTTAATTATAAATTCTGCAAGGCAGATTTGTAAGGTTTTATTTCTATGTATTAAAATAGCTGTTATTCTGAAATGTGTTAGAAACACCAGCATTTGTTTTCCTTTTTCAGTCAGGTAAGGATAAATAACAAAATTGTAATCTTGAGTTTCTCACTTGCCAATATATGGATGAAACATCTGGGCTGACAGTTGTAGAAAGATGGGGTTTATTTGCTATTTTTTCCCCTTGAGTTTTTGTTGGTTTGGTTTGTTTTGGTGGTGGTGGTTTGTGTTTTGGGTTTGGTTTTTGTTGTTATTGTTCTGTTTGCTTGGTTTTGGTTTTATTTGGGTTTTGTTTGGTGTTTTGTTCATTTGTTTTTCCTTCCACCAGTTAAGCCTTATGGCTCCTGACTTTGGCACAATCTGGTCTATCAGGTAAATCCACTTTTGTATGGAGGAACACCTCAACATCCCCACAAAATCATAGTATCACAATCTGCCTCCAGACAATGACTTTCCTAAGCTTTTGCATTCACTGCAGCTGCAAACCAAGCGCTGTGAGGTAAGTTTGAGAGCAGATAGGAAACTTTTGTGACTGTTGCTTGGAGCTCTCCTTTATCTTTTTGCTCATGTGGTAATAGCAAACATGGGCAACAAAGCTGGTGAGGGGTTTGGAGCCCAAGTCCTATGAAGAGAGACTGAGGGAGCTGGGGTTGTTTAGCCTGGAGAAGAGGAGGCTCAGAGGAGACCTGATTGCTGTCTACAACTACCTGAAGGGAGGTTGTAGCCAGGTGGGGGTTGGTCTCTTCTCCCAGCACCAGAACAAGAGGACACAGTCTCAAGCTGCACCAGAAGAGGTTTAGGCTGGATGTTAGGAAGAAGTTCTTCTGGAAAGAGTGATTGGCTATTGGAATGGGCTGCCCAGGTAGGTGGTGGAGTCACCGTCACTAGAAGTGTTTAAGAAGAGACTGCATGGGGTGCTTGGTGCCATGGTTTAGTTGATAAGATAGTGTTGGATGATAGGTTGGACTAAATGATCTTGAAGGTCTTTTCCAACCTGATTAATTCTAATTCTAATTCTAATTCTAATTCTAATTCTAATTCTAATTCTAATTCTAATTCTAATTCTAATTCTAATTCTAAATGGACTGGCTGCAAGGATTATGAGTAATATCTCACGTTTGACCAGTAAAGACTACCTTTTCTCCTATGATGAAATTCATGAGTACTCCAGAAGATCAGTACAGGAATTGCTTGGGTTTTGGTGTTTGGTGGGGTTTTTTTTTGTTTTGTTTTGTTTTTGTGTTTTTTTTTTTAATTTGCAAAATATGAGCAGTACTTAGGTTGACTTTGTGAGTGAGGCTGATTTTCACTTTATAGTATAACTATTTATGGATTAATAAACCTGAAATTTTTTAATAAGAACATCTATTTGTAAATGGTGCAGCTGTTTAAGTTGTTAAGCTGTTCAGTTAACTGAAGTATAACTTAAATGAACTATGTGTTTATCATGCCTGCTGTTTTACTAAATATTTCAATCACATACACAAAGTAACTGAAACAAATGCATATTTCATTTGTATTATAATAAAGAACAAATTCTGAGCTTTTGCTTCTTTCTTAAACCTATGTAAAACCACAGAGTAAAACCTGAAGTTTCAGAGAAAAAATAGTCTGTGGTATGTTAAGAAATGTCAAGAATATTAATGTAAGTTTTAGTCTAAAGTGTATTACTTCAGAAGTTTTACCTGAGTAAGGGCTGCCTGAAATTCATTCTTACCCTATGAACGTGCCTAAAACCAACAGAGTGTGTCTACAAAAACAGCTGTTTAACTTAATACATGCAGGGCAATATACAATAGGTAGCTCTATGCTTATTAATTTAAATTCAGTAATAGCTTTTTAATGCATGCATTTATAGATGATTATCAGCAGCCATTGTCCTCATAGACTGCACTGACATTGTGTTTTACAGTTACCCTCAAGCCATAGTGATCACTCATCCATCTTGAGCTGCCTCAGGAGCACTTTTGGCTCAAAGGAAATGGGACTGCCTCCTGCTCCTCAGTGTGTTTTCAGGACGGGAATAAGTGGGCAGAAGGGAAAGTGCATTTTTTTCACATTGGATGCTGTTGCCTCCCTCCACAGTAATGGAGAGAAGGTTGCTTTTTATTCTGTTGGGTTTTTTTTCTTTCTTTTTTTTTTTTTTTTTTTTTTTTAAATGAAAGAGGAAAATCATTTGGCAGGAAAATAAATAGCCTGACTGTACACCTCCTCTTCTATCCTTCAACACAGCCCCCTGTGTTTTGTGTGTCAAGGAATTTTTTAAAGGTTAAGGAGGCTATTTTGTTAACAGTCAGTCAGCATGTTATTTCCAAGGACATCCACATTGGTGCACTCAAGGACGCCTCATTCCCAGTCCCATGCTGTGTCCATTAGACCACAATGCTTCTGACCCTTTGCTGGGAAAGGTCCCAGGGTATGGCTGGCCTGAAAGCTGACGCCAAATCCCAACCGCAGCAATAGTGTTCTGCTCACCTAAATTCCACCTGCAGCTGCAATTAGATATGGTATTCTTCATTTCCGAGCCTGAACTCTTGTTTCTGCTTTACCATGCACTGCTAAGCAGCTGCTGTGTTCCCCTACTCCCTCCCCACAGGTGGCTGCATTTGATAATGTCTCATGTAGGATCAATCTTGGTCCCATTGAAGTAAGTGGGAATTCTGCCAGCATGTCCCGGCTCTGGTCCTGCATCCAGCTGGTAAAGCACTTTCAGCTCCTGCTGGAGAAGAGCTGCTCTATGAGGGCTGGCTGATTATCCAGGTTCATTAGCAGAGGAGGAGAGTGTCAAAAAGAAAGAAAGAAATCCTTCAGATTCTTCCTGCCACCACTCACTCAGTAAGAGCTTAAATGCAATACTGTTTGTGTGCACTTGGAGAAACAAAAGCTGATTAAGCTGAAATCTGTCATTTTCTCTGTAAGGATTTAGGAGGGTCAAACTTCAAGACAATTAGTGATGAGTCTGGGGAAGAAGCACACAAGTGCTTCTACAATTGCTCAAAAACATTTCCCAAATTGATTGGCTTCCTGAGCTCTTTCTGCTCCATTCTGAAAAGTGTGTGATGCCCTTTTTCAGGCCCTTAGAAACCAGAAGGGCTGTTAGCTGAGGAAGTCTGTGCTTAAAGAAAGAAGTATGAGGTAAAATCCGGCCCTTCATGATTCAAATGGTGGGAAGTGTTCTGGAATGTGTTCACACACAGGGTCCATATGTACTGTGAAAGCAAGTGACTGGAAGCTAACAGCCTGTTCACAATCATTTGTATTTCTGCAAAGTAAAACATAGTGTAGACAACACTTAGGGATTTGTATATTTTGCATCACTACATCCATGCAGTTTCCTTGTAGAGTAATAAACATATTGGTGCAGAATGACAAAATCTGCAGTTTGCAAGACCATTTTTAAGCAAAGCCCATCAAATATTGGGAAAAAAATGTTCACCAGCTTACACAGGACATTTTATAAAATGCTAATAGATATTATCTCCCTCCTTACTTTTGCTTAGAATTCTTTATAACAATCTACAACTGAATAAAAAAGTTATCAAACATGTTTAGGAGTTGCTGGATGATGCAAAAGTGTTAAGATAGGAAATGACATTGATTCTCTGGCCAAAGTTTGATTCTTTGCCCTGCAATTAAAGTGTGATTGTTTACATATTACAGTGTCATAATTGCATTATATTACAATTACAGTTTTGGATACATTTCCATATGCAGGGGGAAAAAAGAGCAATCTGCTGCTTTTTTTTTTTCCTTCTCTCTCACATGCAGATGTGTTCCCTAACTCTCTCCCAGGAAAATTTTTTAGCTTTCCTTCATAATGCAACCACCACAAGCACTTACTGTTTGGAGTCTATCTGCTAACACATACTAGACTTGCTCCTTTCTGTGGTTGAGACTATTCTCAGTGATTTCAAGTTAAGGACAGGTCTTGCCACATGTAGCCTTGAAGGTGTTGTTTTGACTTTAGAAGTTGAGATCTTGGGCAAATAGGAACCTTTTGAAAATACTCACGTGAGAGTCATTGTCATTAGGATTTCTTATTTAAGGAAACAAATAATTTAATTATGGTATCAAAGTAGTATACATTTTTGTTAATGTACCAGTGCAGGGAAAACTAATCACAGTATAAAATTGGTGCTCCTGTTAAGGGAAATAACTTAGGTGTCAGCAGCTGTGGTAGAACTTGCCATGTTCCCCCAAGCAAAACAGTGCACTAAAGCTTTTTGAAGAGCTGATTTCCAGATAAATAATTAGACAGTTACAGGAAACACTGATAATTCTCCTTCAATTGAGTAAAAGCCCTGTCTCTGATACAAGACAACATTCAGAGTTTCTATTAATTTGTGCCTACCAACATGTTTTTAATGTAAGGAAGATAGAGCATGCTCAGTATACGTAGGGAATACCAAGAGTATGAATGATCTACGCTGTGTGCAAGCTACATTAGCTATTGCCAGAAAGAACTCCTCTCTGTTACTGGTTGTTATAGGAAAAAGGACCCACTTCTCCTGATTATATGGGAAACAGTGATCTGGTCTTTTCTACGTACAATTATAAATTCAGTGCCCATCCTTCTGATTCTCTGTGTAGGTATTTGTTTAGGGCAGCTGATCTAATGTGTTGAAGACAAGACATGCACTCAGAAAATCTGTTGTGCCTGAAACAATTGTGTAAGTGACCCAAACAGGCTGTAAGACTGCAGCATATTATAAGGGTTTGTGGATTTGTGTGAGTCAGTGAAGTACTGAGAGTAAACCAAACATGGCATGGAACTAGAAAATTTACCAGCTGCTTCTCCAAGCATCAAGCAGGATTGTCTGTCACTAATGTTAATCTAATAATCGTCTGAGGTTCGTGATTACTTTGGTTTGTTTTGGTTTGGTTTTTTCCCTCCAATTTTCCAACACCTTTACAGCTTTGTGTAGGCAGCTAGGCAGCCCAGTCATAAAAATCACAGATCTACCCCTAAACCACAAATTTAACAGTTCTGATGCAGAGAAATAAGTGAATTCTAAACCTAGATATTGACTAGAAACCTAGTTATTGAATTAACCTTTTTTGTGCAGGTAACTGCCTTTTAGGGCAAAGAAAAATTCTGAATACATTTGAGATTCTATTGAATTTTACACTGTAATGTGCAGGATGCTGTTAGATAAAGAAGGAGGATTAATTCAATTAGGTTGAAAACCAAGATTTTAAAACAGGAAGAAGTTAGGGCATTTTTCACTTTTTTTGAATGTTCAGATTTTTCTGTCTGAATGAAGTTGTGGACCAAACCAAAACCATCATAATCTGTTAACCTGTCATTAACGTAATTTCAGGAGAGAGTCCAAATCTCTGCTGACTTACTTTTGTCCACACAGAAGGCAATGGCAGCAGGTCAGAAAATGCTGCCAGGTCAGAAAATCATAATTATATTCTCATTTTGGATTTAATAGACTATGAGTAAAGCATGTTGCACAAAACAGCCATATTACACCTTTCATTTCAAATGACTTTCATTTGTGAAAAGAAAAATCATGAAATAAAGCAAACAGGCAACAATCAAGCCTTCTGAATCTGTATATTGTTTCCTTTGTACCTTTTCCTTCCATCTGGTAAGTATTTTTTATTTCCTGTTATATTTTCTTTTTTCTTTTTTAATTCCTGAGGGGATGGCATGTTCTCGCATGGAGCGTGCTTCAAAGTGCATTCCTGACTACAGGATTTAAAACATGGTGAAGAGAGTAACAATGTTTTATTTCCCTTAATATAAAATCAACTCCATTTTGTAGTGGTGCTTTTATCTCAGGAATTCACAATTAAGGTGTTGCATACTTCAGCTGTACTCCTCAGTCCTTTTCATTGTCACTGAAACAGCATATGAAAGTCCTCTACAATAAATGAAAATGCTCTTGAATATAAGTGCTAGAGAGCACATGCTATTATATGCGCTGATGCAGCTCCATTTTGTTCCTATTTCAATACTCTTCTTTTCATCATGAGTGCTCTTGTCCTTTATAAGACAGTATATCTTCTGGGTTTTATTTTCTGTCTTTTGCTGTTTGCATTGCAAGTTCTGCTTTTGTTTGGACACTAAGGCAACAATTACTTCCTCCCCCACTCTGCCCCACCCCCACCCCCCAGAAAAAAAGAAAAGAAAAAAAAAAAAAAAAGAAAAAAAAGGTAGGTTTACAGTTATGGGCAGAAATTATTTGAAAGACGGAAACATAATGCTAGGAAACTATCACAACTTCAAATGTGATCTGGGAAGCCTGTTTTATGCAAACTGCAACCAACTGGCTAATTGAAATGACAGGAACGTAAAATCCTGTAAAGTATCTGCGGAAGACTGCTGTTTTTCTCTTTTATATTGCATTCTGTCACACAACATTTTTTTTTTTTTTTAAATGATGAATAATTTTGTTTGCATTTTGTAGACTTACAATTAATCACTAATTTGTACTTTTGTTGAGGCATATATATAAGCCATTTCAATAACAGGAACTGTTTAGGAAACCTATAAACAGTAATATGTGTGTTAGGAGTGTTGAGAAGATTTGAGGAAATCTTAGCCTAGAAGCAGCAACCAATATTTTAGCCACCATACCATTGTCTTTGCCAGTGATTTGATATGTGGTACCTGCAGGAGAGAGAAATACAAATATAGAATCTTGCTCATAGCTTTTTGGGGACAATGAGAGATGTATGCGTGACTTTTAATGACAGGTCCTAAAACATAGTAAGATGATGTAAATCCTAAACTAGCTGAGTGACAGAGACAATGTTGTAGTGAGTGTTACAAGCATAATTGTTTCAGAGGTGGCAGAATGAATAACAAATCTGATGTTGAAATGAAAACAGTAATTTGGAGGGAAAAATACATCTGTGAATATGCAGAGTGTCTATCTGAAAAACTAAATAAGACACACAGATGTTGCATATTTGTCCCTGTGTCTTTGTAGATATTGTTATAGGAGCACAATATTTAAAAGAGAAAAAAAAAATCTTTCAAAGTGTTTCCTGAAATGTTGGTTTATAGCACATACAGAAGGATCTTATTTTATTGCAAAAGGCTATCAAAGGCTATTGGCAAAACCCATCATTATTTGGCTATGTCATTTGTAGCTTTATTTTGTATTGAAATATGGGATCCATCTGCTCACTGATCACAGGATAACAGCCACCATTCCCTCTTGATTACCATAAATGATATATCTGAAAGTACCAGAAATGTGATAGAGTGTAATCCCAACCCTTGGTCATTCTCTTAAATCATTCATAGTTAATTTAGGCCAGGCTGATATGCCTCCAGCATATTGACTGAATTCCAGCTTCAGTAAACTCAGTCTGATAGGCTCAAAATTTCCAGGGCATGTCTGAAAATCACATCCTCCTTTATTTTTTTTTACCTAATAATATATTTAAATTTGTCCCCCATTTTGCTGCTGTATTAATACATTTGAATGTAGCCCATATGCTTTAGCTTACTGCTGTGCTGTAAAGGCAGCTTTGCTGAACCTTAAAACGAGTGTATCACAGAGTTTGAAAAACCACAGCTGTCACACAAAAGACCAAGTCCATTACTTAGCTACACGGAACCTGGCTACAGACTAAATGAATTGTCATGACATTAAAAAGCATGTTATTTCTCTATAGGCAGGTTGAGCTATTTTAAAATTTCAAGAGGTCTGTGTATAACATTTTCTAAATAAGAACACTTTAAATAAAGAGTCTGACTTGAAAATATGGACTCAGAACCAAAATTCTAGTCTTTTACACTCTCAGGTGACATGCTGCCAAGACTCAAACTGCCAGCAGGGTGGTTGCCTAATCATGCTGTGGCTCATAGATTATCTGAAAGATGGTCCCACAAATGGATCTCATTCTACATCCATTAACCCTCTGTCCCTCTTTCCAACCATTTGTCCAACCTTGTAATAACCTAAGCTCCCAAATTTAAAAGGAGTGCTGAAGAGTATTTTGTATATGTCTGTCTCCAGTTTTAATTCTATTGACTGATATCAATACTAATTTTTCCCCTCTGCCTAACCAAAATGTTTATTCAAAGTTTATTCACTTGAAAACCGTCTCCTGGTGAACCCAATCATGAGATACCAGTGAACATTATTCTGCTGAGAGTAGTCAAGAGTTGCTATCTGTCATTCCCTATCAACTGCACAGAACCAGTGATCTCTCAAATTCCGTGCCATAACTGCCTAAATCATGTGCCAAGGTTAAAGGGCTAAAGGTATCTCCTTTTATTATCCAAAATTCCTTCCAAATTGTTTGAGGTGATTAAGAGAGATACCAAAATATAAGACTTGGAGTCTGTTTTCTGCTTTGGCAAAGCAAGCATTATTCTTCATTAATGAAAGATTACTACTTAATACATCCATTAACATACAATGCAGTCCATGGGCACAGTCATAAATTAATTTTGTTTGAAAATTGGGGAAAAAAAAAAAATCCCCAAAGCTGCACAGATATTCCATGGGACTTGACCAAACACATGCTTGCACTGTATAATTTTAGAATCCCATTTTGCTATCTGACCTGTGCTAAGTAGGACTCTATTATGAGAGTTGTCTTGCTGAAATCTTTTGACCTCTCCATGATTAGTTAGGAGATGATGTAAGCAGTGCTGAAGAAATGGGTTGTAAGTCATAGTCTAACATTATTCTTCACTAAGGAGCATCTGCATCTGAAAATAGTTCAATTTATTAAAACGAAGCAGCTTTTGTCTATGCCAGCATTTGAAAAGGCTTAAGTAAGTCTCAGATAGACTTAAACTTAGAGGTATCTGTTATTCAGAAAAGTGTTATAGATACACCCAATTTTCATCTGAAAGCCTCCAATGGAACTAAGAAAGCATAAAATAAATTTAAAACTCCTAGACTTTCTGCCAAGTATATACAAAGTTTTGCTAAGCTACTCATTTAATTTTTTAGCTCCTTCTATAGAAGACTTTAAAAAGTGTGGTGTCTCAGTGTTTTTAAATGCCAGCAAGTCTGAAAAAAACACCACCTGTGTTATATGGGAGAAGCCAGAGAAGAAAACAAAACACAAACATTAAAAAAATAATAAATTAATAAAATCCAATGTAAACTCAAAGTGAAACTTACTCTGAAATACCCTTTCCATGGTCGCTTTTGGTTTGGATTTTTTGTTTGTTTGTTCTTTTGTTGCTTGGTCGTGGTTGTATTGTTTGTTTGTTTGTTTTTTCTTCCTAAAAGCAATAAATTAATATTAGATGTGAATATTTCCTTTGGAGTTGAAGCATAAGAATCCTTTGGAATTTTTTGTCAATTTACTTCAATATTGCCATTAACTCTAAATTCAGTGTTTCCAGAGAGTCTGACTTCAAAGAAAAAAATTTCAGAACTGTGGCATTAAGCAATTGCTAGCATGATCATAAGGAATTGACAGAAATACTTTCCATTTTCTTATTTCCAGCTAGGAAAACACTGCTAAGCATCATTCCAACACTTTGTGGAAACAGATGGTATGTGATAGCAAAAGACTATTTAAAACTAAAATATGCTCATGCTTTTTTCTTATCATTCTTATCATTTTTGCCAACTGTCCTTCATTATAGTAATTTGTGTGCATATTTTCTATGGAGTCTTCTTTCAAAAACATAACCCAGACCTTTAACATTTTCTGTGCTTCTGTGCTGAATCAGATCAAACCCAGGTCACCAAAGCAAAGATGCTTGTATTTTCTCTGTGTGCATTTTGCCACCCTGTTCATATAATTTAAAAAATGTAGCTAAACCCACACATGCTGGTTTCATTTGTGCATTTAACCTCTGCAAAGGTAAGATCAATAAAGATCATATCCAACTGTCACTGTCTTAGATCAAGATCTCTGACTAAGCATATGGTACAGAAAGATTTAGGTCTATAACCCTTGAATCTGGATTTGTGGCATAGAATTTCTGTTCTTTGCAAAAGATGTGGCTGTCAGTGGTGCAATTTTCTCAGCTTGTACAGCCAGAAGTCAGGCATGATGACATATCAGTACATATTATAAATAGAAAAGGACCAGGCTTTAGTGTGCACTTTCTTCAAAAGTCCATCAGTACCACCAAATAATTGGGTAATTAGAACTTTCTTTATTCCATATAGAAAAAATTTACTATCTCCTATGAACCTTGCAGGGAAAATGCTGATTGACAGCAGAACGCCCTTAGTAAAGTGCACTTCTGTTCATTTTCTCTATTAGACACACCACAAGCTCTGGTGAAGTATATCAGGGTGAGTGGCCAATCTACTCCAGTATGGCAGTTTCTATGAAAATAAAAATCTCTCTGTAGTTAAGTATAAAAGTTAAATTTAAAATGACACTTAAACCAAAAAATTCTTATTTCTTCTGCCATCTCTACCAAAAACCAGCACTGTGGCTATGCTTTGGCTATACTAACAATGCAGAAGAAAATATTAAGGAGGAGACAGGAAAAAACTATTAGAACAACAAAAACATTTTTTCACTCAAGATTTTTTCCGCCATGCTTAGATACCCTGTATTTCTGCCCTGTATGATGCACCTTGGAGAAGTGTAAGAGAGAAAGTGAATGAAAGAACATGAACAAGCGTTGGTGTACTTGAAAATGTATCATTTCAGAGGAAGAAATGAAAAATTCTGCTTTCCAAGTGGAGTCAGATTTAATGTTCATTATATTGAAGTGCCATTATAAATAGCAAAACATTTCATTTACTGATATGTGTATGGCTTTTCAGGCTGATATTTATAACAAGGGAAAGCTTGAGGGTGATTAATTGCACTCACAGTTTTTTTTATAGATCACAGGATTTGTTCCATATTTCTTGTTATTAATGTAGATTCCATCTTCCACTGTGAACTTCTACTAAGTTGAGTAACTATTTAGATAACCCTCAAAGGCAATACTTTCCTGCAGACATTTGACTATTGTGGAATGGAATCATTAAAACAATTTACTTTAACAACAAAGTAAAAATAAAGTCAACTTCTGAAAGAGGAGAGGTTTCCATTCCCATGCTGACTCAGAATTTATTTGCCTATTAATGATTCTGTAATAATCTAACTGGTCGTACTGCATTCTTGATTCACCCAATAACTTTCTTGAAAGTTGGAAGGCTAATTGCAAAAGTGATTATTTATAGTATCTGAGTGCTTTCTTCAGGGGACTCATTAAAAGCATAAACAGAGGGGACAGAAAAAGGTTACAACTGGTTTAATGAAAAGAAACATATGAAAGTTTTATACAAATATCACTCCTAAACTTGTCCGGATTTTAAATAAAGACTTCTAATGGAACTCATGTTTTCCTTTAGAGGTTTCAGTATGGTTTACACTAACAAAAATAGGCCAATTTACTCCCAGTATAGCTGTTCCACTTTACTTGCCAGTAGGGTTGTCAAGAGTTTCACATAGTATTCACAAAATCAAATGTTTTCTTAAAGTCATGCTGTTTAGTGAAGTAAGAATTTTGGTTTATGCCTTTCCCCCCCTGCTTTTAAAATATCTATATCTTTAGCTATATCTTTATCTAGATCTGCCTTCCAAAACCTCTACTCTAATTTCAAGGGAATTTTGTTTGGTTTGGGATGTGTCTTTTTTCAAGAATATTATTATTGCTATATCAATCTGGTGACTGTCTGGGATCAGGATATTTTACATTAACACTGTTACCAATCTGGTTTTAGGTGAATTGCAGCACCTGCAAGGGCCAGAAGGACATTCCTCTAACAAGTGAATAATCTCAAAGTATTTTATTTGCCACAGTCACGATTCCACAATTCATGTGCTAAATGATGAAGCAATTGCAGTGATAGATTTTGCTTTCACATGTTTTCTTTTTTTGTATGGTGATTAAAAAAAAATAAATTGTTAGATCCATATGCTAATTGCTCACAAAATGATAGGTAACAGTTTTGTTTACTTTTTTGTTGTTGTTAAAATATGATATTTCATTGAGACAGAAAAATCCTGTTCAGTTTCAAACTATTTCAGTTGTAGTTTCATAAAATGTGGTTTTGTGTGGAAATGGAAAAGAAAGAGGAGGCTGCTTAACCCTCTTTGTGCTGAATAGCTATGAGATCTAGATTTAATACACCTCTGAAAGGCTGATTTTAAATATCTGCAGAGCTGGAAATCTGAGTATTCCATAGCCCATGTTAATGTCCTATATACACATTCATTTCAGACTAATCACAGGATCAGAGAATGTTAAGGGCTGGAAGGGACCTCCAGAGATCATAGAATCCAGCCCCAGCTGCCAAAGCAGGGTGACCTAGAGCAGGCCACAGGAGCCCATTCAGCTGGGTTTTGAAAGTCTCCAGAGAGGGAGACTCCACAACCACTCTGGCAGCCTGTTCCAGAGCTCTTGTCACCCTCACAGTAAGGAAGTGTCTCCTTGTGCTGAGGTGGAACCTTTCGTGTTCCAACTTGTATCTGTTGTAATGATTGAAATCATCCTCTGAGACAAGATCTTGCTGATTTGATTTCCAGAGTGTTTGGGGTTTTTGATACAATTTTAAGGTTTGCGGGTTTTACGATTTTTTTTTTTTTCTTCTCATAAAGAATAAAAAATTGCAAAGTAGTATGACAGGCAATTCCAATCCCCCATGTAGTTCTAATCCTGATAATTTCTTACTTCATTGGAATAAATTTTGTTTTCACGTATTCAGTGACTCTAAGCTATTTTTATAATGAATTAATAGTTTCCGGATAGATGAGAACACATGACTGTATTTTGCTACAATGTTTTTCCTTAATTTAACTAATACTCTAATTTTTATGTCACTTGATGTTCTAAATAATTTTATTTTTTGTTTCTTTATATCATCTCCCAGTCTTTGGACAATACACAACCCGGCATAGTAGAAGCAAGTCACTATTACTTTGCAGTGGCAGCTCTGTGCTGAGTCAATAGGCAGAAGTGGGTAGTGTATGGGATGCTGAATAGAAGCTGCTGTGGATGGACTTGGGCAGACAGGGATTTTGTCTGACAGTGTGTGGCAAGCCATATCTGCAGCACATCTATCGAAGTGTTTTATGCAAAACACATTGTGAAATAATAAAGATTATAACACATAATGACAGTGTGAATGTAGGTATGATCTGAATGGGGATCCACATCTGGAATGTACACGCCCTCCTGCAGAGTTAGGTAACCCATATATCTGTATCTGGATACATCCTGGAACAACAACGTACCCTTAGATAAGAAAGACTGCAACATATTGACCTTGAAAACATTCATTTTGGATTTTGGCTAGAAAGGGATTTTGTTAGTCAGAATGTTCTTTACCAGCGCTAGCTGTTAGTTGATGTGTAGGACAGGCATGTGTTTGATGTGGTGAAGAAGAAGCCATGGTAAAATTCTCCACTGAGCTCCTCCTGGGAGATCAGGAATGAATTATATGTGACAGATGTTAGTCACTCAATGAATAATTGGAAGGGACTCAGCTACAACAGTGATGAGAGGACTGTAAGAACCCATGGAGAATATAATCATGATGGTAACAAAAAATGGGGAAGTGTCCAGCTTCAGAGCAACATGCCAAGAACATGATCTAAGATGTTAGAAAGGCTAAAATATCAACAAATCAAGCTGAGCAAGGCTGAGACATAATGTCATCCTTCAAACTGCAGATTTGGGACTGAATTTGCACTTAAAATAACACTTTGATACTCTTCCCACTGAAGTCTGTGGCAAGCTGCCAACCGACCTCGACAGGAACAAACTTAGGCCAATAGCTACTGTGCAAGTAGAATTCACAAAGTGCTGAATAATTTCATTGGAAACAAAATTCACAGTTTACATGCCAGAGAATGAAGCAGTTGGAAAAAAAAATCAAATCATGAAAGGCTAACCCAAATGATAAGGGACAACATGCAATCCAGGATGGAAAGTCAGTCATGGAAGGTAGCTGAAGTAATAAAAGATGGAATAGAGAAAGAGAGTGAAACCAGCACCATCATCTGCTTGTGAGAGAAGGAATTTGTTCTCCAATCAAAGTGGCACAGCAAAGATGTACTGGCTGCTGATATCAGTAGTGGGTGTTGGAGGACAGGTTGAATGAAATATTAAAACCAATACATTCTACTTATTTCTGTTATCGTGGGCATGAATGAGAATAATAATAAAAAATGTTTATTTGGTGGGGAACTCTTTATTTCTGTGGACTGTACGATTAACCACAGTAACGATATACAAATTCAGAATAAAACATCTGCCTACAAGAAAGAATGGATAGAGCAAGATAAATTATTGAAGAAACTGTAATACTGAGGAAAACATCAATATAAAAACAAAGGAATTAATCTATTATTAAAAAAAAAAAAAAAAAAGGCATAGTGCAAATGTAAAATGGAACTCCTGCATTCATTTCAGCTTATGGCATGACCTACACTTGGAGGAAATCAGCAGCGATAAAAACAACCTTAATTGCTCTGACTCAATAACAAAATACACCTAACATAATTTGATTGAACAGTTTAAATTAAAATGTCACATTCCCAACAATCTATTCTTCTCTGAATGAACGTGTTAGGAAATTGTCACAATGGATCTACCTTAGAATACAGCACCACAAAAGGAATTCACCCAGAACATTGCCATTGTTATTCCTGATGTTTGACATTAGCCTCTTGACTTTGATGTGTGTTTGAGCACTTCAGCTTATTAACTTCCATTGCATACAAGTGCCAAAACATTCTCAACATCACCTTTTCATGGCAATCTCACTAGTATGTGAGATCACTGGAGCATGGTTCACACATCACTGGAGCATGTAATAGGGTTGCTAGAGTTAGCAGAGATCCATGCTGATCTGACTGGTACATCAAGGTGGGCCAAGTTTATTAGTTCTAGCAGCTTGATTGTGGCAGCTCTATCTACTCCACTACAGAGGTCAGAGTTATTGATCTGGGTCTCCTCTTTTATCAGATGTGAACTAGCACAGGCTTTTGCCTACATATCAACCACATGTTCCCACTGAGCTGTATTTCTATAAGCAACCAAATTTCTAGTTGTTTCTAATGTTATTTAAACTGCTAGCAATGATAAAACTAGCATTAAAAAAAAAAAAATTAACATGAACAAGAGCTCCTTTGCCCCTTATAGGAAACTATATATTTTTTTTAACCTATGATTTAGAAGAATGTTTGTCATCACTTTTGCTACTGAAGACTTAAAATAGATCATGTTTTCATCAGAAACAAGCATTTCATTCAAAAGGAGTGCTTAATTTCCAAGGTATCCCTGACAAATACATTCACCTGACTTTTGTTAGTATGTACATCTGAGATCAACTGATTTATTGAATTATAAAAGTTTTCTTTCTGAATCAATGCCCTTTTTTTTAAGGTTTTAATTTTTTATGCAAATTATTTTTTCTCATTACCTAAAACAGCAAAAATATGCAATATAATTTAATCAAAACAACAACCACAAAAAACCCAAAGAAGCAAAAAATCCCTTTGTTGAGGTTTTTCTTTTCTATGTAAATCTAGAAGTGATGAACAGTAGCAGAATCATTACTAACAGAGGTTGTTCTGTAGAGTTGACAAGAGCTCTACAGGGTTTAAATTTGTGACTATGTGTTTGATTTCTATGAACTGAGTTATCTGCTTGTCATTTTTCAGAATTCCTGTGTGAAAACAGGGGAGGAAAAAGTATTGTTGGTTTGGTTTGCTCTTTTTAGTATGTGGGTGAGGTAACATCAGTTGAAAATGAGGCAGCTTTTTCTGTAGTTATTAGAAAATTAAATCTGTCTTTATAATTCTGGAGTACAGAAACATGACAGACATATATAAGTATGGCAGATAACAAGGTGAAGGATCAGAGGCTTAAGCGATTGCTCCCTGATGTCAAAATGAGAATCAGCAGAAATAATCATTTTGGCATCAGACAGGAAAAGCCAAAGGTCAGAATTTAATGCCGTCACAGAAGGATTCTTCAACTAAGCCAAGCAAGTGCTTACTAAAGCATGATTATTTGTTGTGTTTAGGGATTCAGAGGAAAGCATGAGTTGAATGGGAATGCATGGAAAACCAGGAGAGCTGTCCTATCTGGAAAATCTTTCTCACAGTCATTTCTTTACTTGCAAAAGTCCATAGAAAGTACATGGATAGATGACTTCTCTTTCCTACTTTTCTTCTCTTCATCTATTAATATTTGCATTAAAAGAATAGAATTTTTGTCAATTAAATAAAAATCTGTTCCTTATTTCACTGAAAACCAGATGTGCTTGTGAACATCAACCACAAAATTGCTCAAGCATCAGCCTGTCAGAGAGGAAGTTATGTCTTAGTTATTTTTTCAGCACAGAACAGAAAAATGTCTCTTCTTATGCCTCCTGCTGTTGAGGACGCTCGGCTGCAGATCACCAGCAAATCTGTTGACTGGATTGCTATCTCCCCAACACAAGAAAGTGTCTCTTTGTGCAGTCTTATCAGTGAGCACATTAGTGTCAAGTCATCCAGAAGACTGGATGAAGTCCCTGGATTCACCAGTCCATGCTTAGGATGCTGGTTCCTGCAGAACTTAAAAATCTCAGTGGTCAATTTGACAATCAGATTTAATTGGCGTAAGGAAAATGCAAATCTAGCTCCGGTTAGACCAGGTGAAAGTATTAAGGTGAAAGTATTAAGGTGAAAGTATTAAGCATCTCATCTGATACTGATACGCTGTTGATCAGTGATGGCCTTTTGCATGTGGCTTATGGATGGAGGATTCAAGTAACCTGACCACTTCTACTTTTGAAGTAGAAGGATAAACTTTTGAGAGAAGAGTAAGAAAGTTTTTCTCATGCAGTGGATTGTATCTTCAGAGTTTCCCTGATTCCCTTCACTAGTACTCATGGTGCGGCCTAACCAATGCAGAGTACAGGGGCACAATGACTTCCCTGCTCCTGCTGGCCACACTATTCCTAATGCAGGCCAGAATCTTCTCCTCATACTTTTTAACACTTGTAAATTAGGGTCTACATTTCTGATTTCATAGCTGTCTATGATACCTATCTGGAGCTCATCCTTGAGTATTTTCTATGTCAATGTTTTCTTTCACTTTTTCTTGTCTTTTTGCTTTATCTTTTCTCTTGTCTCCATCCACTTGGCAAAATATTTAATGCATGCTGTAAAACAAAGGATGAATTTGCAGAAGGACTTGAACATCACCTGCTTCTGTTAACACTGGCTGGAGAGTTAGTTGCTTTGCTCTAAAATGATCAAATAAAATAACAGTTTTCCATTTGCCATGAACTAAGCAAGGAAATCCGTTGATTCCTTTTCACAGCTTCCTGTGTTGTATATGTCAGACAACCAAGCTGGCGCTGCAGGAATCTATTGCATTAAATGAGTCATCAGGTTCAAGGGAGGAATATAATAGCAGAAGAAATGCTTTAACAGAACAGATCAATAATCCATTTTACCCAGCATATTTTCTCAATTCTGGATACTTCAGAGAAGGTGTTAAGCCCACTTAATGTATGTGATATTATACCATAGGGGATATTTCTTCCTTGGCCCATCTGGTGATCAATTTATATCATGATTGAACTCACATTTTAGCTACTTAATACTTCAATTTTCAAGATTCAGAAAACACAGATTTCTAAATGCTCTTGCATTTGACTACCAGATATAGCAAGTGTTTATTTTTAAGCAAATAGTTGATACAGTTTTACTAAAACAAATAATTAAATAAAACAAAACCAAATAACTAAAATTATTATGCAAAAAGGCAAATGATAAAACTAAAGGAAGCAAACAAATAAATGAACAACTAAAAGCAGAAAGGATAAATAAAAGCATGGAGAAAAACTAAGTAAGTCTTATCAGCTAAATTTTTCCTAGTCTTTTCACTTACATTCACCAATGAGGTTAAGCTTTGAATTATGTTTTTTTAACTGACACTGTGGCACCGTGAAGTACATTTATGCACATTTCCACTAAAAAGAAGAATAAAGGCTAAATGTCACTGAAACTGTTCAACCTATTGGGTGGAATCAGGATGTAAAATATTAACTTTTTTCATGATTCTAGGACCAAAAATTCATCAATCTGTTGTAGTTAAGGGTGCAACCTACTTGAAGGTCTTCCTTCCTTTGTTCTTTGTGACTAAGATTTACAAAAGAATGGAAGGATGATTATGACCTAGTTTCATTCAGTTCTATTAGTAAGTGGTTCCCAGGTTCTCCTCTCCTCTCCTCTCCTCTCCTCTCCTCTCCTCTCCTCTCCTCTCCTCTCCTCTCCTCTCCTCTCCTCTCCTCTCCTCTCCTCTCCTCTCCCTCTCCCTCTCCCTCTCCCTCTCCCTCTCCCTCTCCCTCTCCCTCTCCCTCTCCCTCTCCCTCTCCCTCTCCCTGAATTACGATCTTCACTTTAATGAATTGGTAAACTTGGATTAATGGTTCCACAAAATCTTCAAAGACCGACATCCAGCTGTATATATTTTATTGCAGTATCTGCTGATTCTGCTAAAAGAAAGTACTTGGTTTCAGTCTCAGTTAGACATTTCAATACACTTTTTATATTAATTCAGTTAAGAGCCTATTGCTACCCTGTGATTCAAAACTTGCAAGGTTGGAGCTTTAAATTAAAAAAAACCTGAGATCAGATCTGCTCCCTTCGCTGTTTCAGTCACAGTGCTTTAAGCTCTTACTAGTTTGTCCACTTCAAAGCTGAGTATGCAAACCTGCAACTAAAATATTTTAACAATATTCTGCTTGTAGTACACCTTCATATGACATAACTATATTCTATCACTGAGGGTTATTAAAAAAAAAAAATCAGTAATTTCTGAAGAAATTTGATGCTTAATGTATTTGCTCTTGAATCACAGAATATAGATTATATGTATTATATAAATCATACAAATTCTGAAGCACTGTTGTAGTTATTTGCTTTCCTAAACTTCTCTATGTCCTCTAAGGTTTTAAGCATATATAGCTTCTACCTGAACTAACTGTGTTTCAGCAGTTAGAAATAATCAAGGAACAGAGGTAGAGAAAAATTAAAAGATGAAATTTACTGCAGAACTGGTTGCAAATCAAACACAAAAGCAGAGCTAAAAAAATGCTGGAACCAAAATCAATGAAATCAAGAGAGTTCTATTGACCCTTAATCTACTTAATTAAAAGGTGTACAGTTGTCACTGTACACAGTGTCAGTGTCCATCAGTCCCCACATTATAATCACATTTTTCTTCCTTTCTAATTTGCTATTACTAGTTGCTACTGCTGCTCTTAGTGCTGCTAACTCTCTATTAAACACTGATTCACCATAAATGAATGTCAGGAAAGGACTTCTGAAATTCAGGTTTAGTGCAATGATGTGGCATTTTAACTTGTTTGGTTGCTCTTAGCTATTTAAGTTAACCAAATAGTTTAATTTTACCTATTTTTTTTATATACTTATTAAGTTACTCTGAATGAGGTTTTAGTACTATGTGGTCTTTCAATTTTTGAAATACATAAAAAGAAGGAAAAGGAAGGAAAAGAGAAAGAGAGCAACCCAGAAATGCTACAGTAACCATTCAAAATAGACTATTTGGGAGTAAATGCAGAAACTCAGTTGTTTCTGCTTGAAATACCTATAGAAAAGAGATATTATAACAAAATTAGTAGTTCATGTAAAGACAACAGGAAATGTGAGAAAGTGTAAAGGAGGACTGAGACATATTTATTACATTTTAATAAGCCTCACAAATCACATAATATCTTTTAAACAATGGTTACACCTTGGACTCCCATTGAGCCTACCTCCCCACTGATATTGCAAGCATGACACCTCTTCTCCCTTTACTAACGTCTCCACTTTATGATCTGTTAGTCATAGCTGCACATCTGCTTCACAAGCCATAACAACACCACCTGCCTAAACATCTTAAAAACAAGGTGGCTAAGTACATAAGCAGGGCATGTGCTACCCTCAGTGGCAAGTGTGTCTTGGTGGTACAGCCAGCAAATCAACAACAGCCTCAGCTGCTCATATGGTGCACAGTTGTAGTTAGCTGGCATGGGGCTTGACTGAATAGTGAGAAACTCTCAAGTTCAAGCAGTTAAAAATTATTTAAAGGGAATAGAGGTGTGATCATGTAAGGGAAGAACCTCTCACAATGTAAGCCAGATCAGGGTCATGCCTGTGAACACTAAGCCTGAATCTCTGCTCTTTCTTGGAGCAGTTTTCCACTCAGTAAAAATAAACTCTGTGAAAGTTCAGATGATTTCTCTTATTTAAAGCTCAGGGGAGATGATTTTAGTGTCCTGAATATTCTAGAAATCAACCAGTCCTGTAAAGGAATACCTTCTAGCTTTTAAAGCCTCTGTCCTGCCTCTACTTCCTCAGATACTTGAAAAAAAATTCTTTTTAAAGGCTGGAGAGTAGGTGAAGAAAAGTTGCACTGCTGAACAAACTCTACCAGTGTTTGGTGTATTTTACAAAAATGCAAGGCCCATGCTCCAGCCATGGTTTATAATGGTGCAGCTGGTGAGAAAAGTCTGATAGTTTGAAGCTCTACTCTTACCTCACCACCTCTGCATATTCCTGAGAGGCCAGTGGCAGAGAATAGGGGTTATTTGTTACTGCTTGCAGGGCAGACTGCACTAGGGATAACAGCCTGGAGACAAGAGAACTGACCTCATAGCTTCATTTGGAGTGACAGGCAACCTGGCACCAAGTTTGCAATTCAAGTGCTTGTTTGCTCTGTGCAATCTAGCTCATAAGCTGCTGTGTATTTTCTGCTCTCAGCATTGCTCCTTCCTTACCTGTCCTGACAGTGCAGAAAGCTCGATGCTAGAATTCTGGAAGTGTTTAAAAAGAGACTGGATGAGGCACTTAATGCCATGGTTTAGTTGATTAGATGGTGTTGGGTGATAGGGTGGACTCAATAATCTCGAAGATCTTTTCCAACCTGGTTAATTCTGTATTCTGTAATTGAATCATGAAGAAATGTTGAAGTCATTATTGTCTTGGATGTTTTTTAAAAGAATCATGGCCTGGCTGATGTCATTTGTAGCTTTAGCAGATATAAACTTGTGAAGAAACGCAAACATAAGTTTTCCAGCAGCAAGGTTTTTGAATGTTCTCAGTGGAAACATTACTGTCCTGTAACCAACAAAACAGTTCATTTAACTTCTGTCTTTTTAGGAATATCTTACCTGACTTTAATTACTAAACCACACTGAATTAAATCCTGGTCTTTCCTAAAGCTATTAGCAGCATTTCCCTGGACTATTCCAGGGCCAGGATTTCACCCACTCCCTCACATTCCTACTTTGTCGTCCAGGCTTTGTAGCTGAGAAATTTCACAACTGGATTGTTCATCTCAGGCCACAGGGCATGACTGTTGACCCCAGTTCTACACAGCTGGTGTGGGATACAAGGACATTTCAGGAAATTTCATCTGCCAAGAGGTGCTTTGCACCACACTATCTATCACCTTAACAACTGCTGGGGAGCAAGTACATAATGTGCTTGACATTAGCACCTGTTTTTATAACAATCCACTTAAATACCATAGGCCAAGACTACTGGGTCTTATTCAAAATACTGCTTAGGGGACTTTTTCCTAGAAAATCTTGAGAAGAAAATGATTTCCCAAAAGGGAGTCAGTCTTTTTATTCTACAGGGGTGATTGCTTGTGAAAAATCACTGATTGCACCTCTAAGTTGAAATTAGTCATGTTTAAATGTCACTGATTGGAATACCTGACACTATAAACCTAAATGAAGGAGACATTGACAAAATATCCTAATCAGGAAAAGAGAGCATTAAATTAACTTAATATTCTAAGACACGTAATGAATTATACAAAGGGTGATTAATTCCATTCTAAACCAAATGAGTAGTGACAGGCAGTGGATTTTTTAATTCTTCTTCAAGTGTCTACTTAAAGGCTTGTATGGCAATGCCTTTGGCAAAATCCCTGCCTGTTTCTTCATACTAAGATACCCAAATAGGAAAACAACAAATAATAATAATAATATGAAAATATTTAGAAACTATCTACCCCACTTACACTAAACAGTGAAGGTATCATGACCATCTCAGAGAAGTCAAACAAGGATGGTCTATGAGCATAAAGAGGAGTTACGATAATGCGGTTCTATATAGATGTGGCCCAAACTACATAATTTTATTTACTAATTCCTCTGAAAACCTCTCCATGTCCAACCCAAACACATATTTTGCTCATCATACCTTGTAATTAAATTTCTGTTAACTTTACCACAATCCTAGGAAAATTCCAGTGATGAATTGCCTTAGTGTTATCCTCTAGAAGACTCTGCTAGGGCACATGGAGAATGAAGAGGTGTTTGGTGGCAGCAAACATGGCTTCACCAAGGGCCAATCCTTCCTGACAGATCTGTTGGCTTTTCATGATGAGGTCACGGCATCAGTGGATGAGGAAAGCACACTTGATGTCATCTACCTGGACTTGTATAAAGTGTTCAGCACTGTCCTGCATGACATCCTGGTCTCCAATTTGGAGGGACATGGATTTGATGGGTGGACCACTGGGTGGATTAGGAACTGGCAACATGGCTGCTCTCAAAGAGTTGAGATCAATGGCACAATATGTGCCAATGGAGACCTGTGATGAGTACATCACAGATAGGTACTGGGACCAGATATCACCAAGTTTGCCAATGACACGAAGCTGTGCTGTGTGGATGCCATGGTGGAGGGAAGGGATGCCATCCAGAAGGACCTTGATAGGCTGGAGAGGTGGGCCCATGAAGTTTAACATGGCTGAGTGCAAGGTTCTGCGCCTGGGCTGCGGCAATTCCAAACACAATCTGGGAGATGGGTTGATTGAGCACAGCCCTGCAGAAAAGGACTTGTGGGTGCTCATTGATCAGGTTTAGATTTTCCTTTCTTATTTTTCAATTGAAATATGGAAGGTAGCATACTTGTAGAGGTGAAAACAAGCCCATAATGTTGGTGTGCACCCTATAGATGAAAATACCTGACATAACATGACCCTCTTCTTTGTCTGACCATGTTTACTCCAGTCCTGTGATTAAAATGTCATGCAAACAATTAAATTGTCAAGGAGTTCAGCAGCAAGGGTAAGATTTGTTGCTTCTTCATTGCTTCACATAATTCTTGAGATGTCTGTTGGTTTAAATACAGGTGTTTGTGGTTATCAATCATCTTGGAAAATAAACCTCCAGGCCAGTTTTCACTGGTTTGTTGATGGGGCAAATTCATTTGCCTGCACCCACAGGTAAGCAACCACGTGTAATTTAGGAAGAAACAGTTGCTATTGTCTGTGTTGGCACATTCAAATTATAAGTGTTTACTTTGTTGGAAGGGTTTATGGGCAGAGAGGGATCCAGCAAAGGATTTTCCAGTGAAAACACTTTATGAGGAAGCAAAAGACACTTTTTATATTACTGGATATTTGTGTTGTGTTTCTGAGAGCTGTAGTCCACTCTAGAAAATTTAACCTTAGATGTGAAATGGTATTGGAGAGAATATTTAGCAAGCTGGTATCTGACAGGGAAACTCAGTTTCTGATTTTAGCTTCTGGATCTGAACTATGACTAAATCAGGGATCAGAGACCAAAGTTCAGATCTTCAGTTTACCCAGTAACTGATCTGCTCACTCTTGTTCACTGGACCATCAGTCTAAGTGGAATAAAGTGAGTATTTCCATCTGAAACTGCTCATATACAGTCCTCCCCTGGGGGAGCAAAAATTGTGGGTTTGGAGTTAATCTTTTTTTATGAGAAGATTGTATCTGAATCCAGATTTTCTAGGTCCTCCCTGAGTTCTCTGGACAGGGAGGCAATATACAGAAGTGATTACATAGTGCTTTTAGAAATTGACAACTTGGCCACGGGAGACAAATCCTGACTCTGTTTTCTAGCTGAACATTATCACGAACTTGATCGTGAACATAAAAAATCTGAGCCTCTCAAGAAAGAATAGGAAATTTGGTGAGGCTTATTTCTGAATATCTCTTACTGTCTTTGGTTGTTGATCCCAGAGTATTCTGCACTCCACCTTGGAGTTCCATACACGTAACTCAAATTTCTATCCAAAAGGTCTAACCATAGACTCTGCTGTGGACAAACACACATTAAGTGTCATACCAGTACATGTATTGATCCCTACGTTTCTCTGTAGTTTCAGATTTGAACTCACTGAATTTCTAGAAACTTGTCATCCAGAATTCTCATTATCAATGAAGATTAACAGGCAACTCCAGGGGGAGAATGACTTCTCAAGATAGCTCTGGTATGGTTCAGCCTCTTCCATAAATCTTAAATTAGATTTTTAACCTCTTTTTGTCTTTGGTGGTGGCTTTTTCCTAATTTTTTTTTTTAATTGAAGGTTTACTCTAGAAGGACTGTTGACTATGCTTATGTTGAAGCATAAGTGATCAGTTTAGACATTAATGCCTAACTTTCAAGAGGTGGAATCAGTTAAATTAATGCTAACTTTCACGACTTGCTTTACCACCTGTAAAATCACAGCTGTTCTCTGCCTTCTGCCTAACAGGAGCCTTTAAGGTTAAATATGTTGAAGACTGAGGAATGTTCAAAAATGGAGATTGTGTAGGATCTATGAACACAGAAGTCAGCAGGAGATTTGCTACTGAATTCAGCTGTGCCAGGATTTAACCTGAATGATTTAACTTGTATGTGGAGGAACCTTTTTTTGTTTGTTTGTTTGTGGTTTTTTTTGTTTTCTTTGGGTTTTTGATGTCCTAGTATTAATAAAACAGGTAAAAAAAAAAGTCAGTATTTGATAGCTTTCAGAAAACCAGGCTTTCTATTATGAGGTGATTACAAAAGACAATAGAACTCTGAATAGTAAGGAAGGCTTAAATAATCTCTCAACTATATAGCCTGTATTATGTTTTTATAACATTTCTGAGTGTAATCACTTTTGCAGATGCTGGTTGCTACGATTCTCACATGGGGACTTCAGCTCTTTAGAGACGCACAGATGTATATAGCTTTTATTTTCCACTGAATGTCAGCTACTGAGCCACCAGATACACAAAACTAATGAAAAAAATGTTTCACCATTATACAGCAGTGTGATAAACTCAGAGAAGTTTTGGTCTTGATAATCTCACAACAGCAACAGCTTAAAAACCATACTTATATTTCCTTAAGCAGTAAAGAAGCAGAGCAGACATGATTATGTTCTGCTTAATATCATCAGATGCTGGAGCTGTTCCCAGTTCCTACAACTAGAAGTCTGCCCAGTTGCATTCCAGCTTCATACCGGTTAGAGTATACCAATTTTTCTTCCCTACCTTGTGTCTAGGCAAAGGAATAGGCCAATAAACCCCTCTGTGCACTCTGAAAAGTTGGGTAATGGAGTATAGACACATTTCTGTGTCAGAACTTTAAAAAATATGTTTGTTAAATGTTAAGCTTTTGCAGACAGGTCATCTTGGCAACTGTTATCTTGATGGTTGCTTCATCACTTCTCCATGAAGCTTTCTGTCACTCTTCCTCCAAAGCTTCAGGACAATTTGGAAACACGTGAGTGTAACACAGATAAAAATATCTTCTTATGTATATTTAGGTATGATTCTACCAAGCGTTAGGAACATCCTAGTCAGTTAGTTCTTTCTGCGGAAACTATGCTGTTGCTTCACTGAAGGACTGAAGTGTTGCGTCACTTGAAGGACGGCATCTTAGCAAAAACATGTATAAGATACTCAAAGTCTAAGAGAAAGACATTGAGGACTGGAGCAGGTCAACAAACATGGAGAATAGGCCTTATGAAGTGTGGCTAAGGGAAATGGGGTTATTTAGTCTGGAGAAAAAGAGTCTGAGGGGAGATTTTCTCACTCTCTACAACTACCTGAAAGGAGGTGTCTGTATGTTCTCCCTTGTAATTGATAGGATGAAAGGAAATGGCCTCAAAATGCACCAGGGAAGGTTTAGATTGGAAGTTAGAAGAACTTTTCCACTGAAAGCATTATCAAATGCTGCAACAGGCTCCCCGGGAAGATGGTTAAATCACCATTTCCTGGAGGTGTTTGAAAGATGCAGAGATGTAGAGCTAAGGGACATGTTTTAGCATCAGACTTCGTAGAGTGAGATAATGGCTGTATGTGATAATCTTAAAGGTCTTTTCCAACCAAAATGGTTCTATGATTCTATGATTTTAAAGCCTTGAAAGAGGTCTAGAGGTAACCCGAATATTAATTTAGTAGTTTAGTTAAGGACAGAATTCAAATTGTCTGATAGAATCATATAATGATAGCACCTTCCAACATAATCAAATAAACAAAATGTTCCTTTTATTTTAAAACATTTTCCTAAAGAACTAGTGAGATAATAACACAGGGCTTGTCTGAAGCAAAAAGAAAAATAAGTGTTTATATTTTTCCAACTATAAAGAAATTACACTTCCCTCCACAGAAGAGCAGATCTTGCGGAATTTAAAATGCAAATTCCTCTCCTTCTCCAATTCCAGGAAAAAAATAATAAAAAATTGCAGCAATAAGCTACGGTTTGCCAGTCCTGACCTCCAAAGTTTTGGACATCATGTATTTCCAAGCCTTTACAATGCACAAACGAAACCCTGGCAAAGACAGAAGCGTGGGTTGCTAAGAGAGTTCTACACAAAAAAACAAAACAAAACAAAGCAACAACAAAAAAAACACCACAAAACAAACAAACAAACAAAAAACAGACCACATGCTAGCTCTGTAAGTGAGAGTAACCCCTAAATTACACACTGGAGTAAGCCCAAATTTCAGCTGCTTATGGGTCAGTAGAACAGAGTAACACGGGCAGCTTTAGAGAAAGATCCCTGATGTTTGAATGGATATGAAGAGGAAATAGTACTAATTAAAGGATTGGAAAGCTTTTATCTTGAACCTCTTGTTTAGTGTTGCAGTAAGTCCAAATCTTATCCAAGCTGAAAGATGACCTTGATGTAAAAAATCCATGGATACCAGAGGGTGATAGTTGGTATCACCACAACACAAACCCTTATATATCTCAGCAAAATATTAAACCTGTCTGAGTTGTTTGAGTTAGCACATTTGCCTCAGGTACCTATGAGTTCTTTCTTCAGTGTAAGTTTTGTTTTTCTGTAGTTGCCTATGCCTGTCATATAAAAGCCTCTGTTCCATCCCTTTCTTCTGCAGAACTTTTCTCCTTTTTTCAGACATTAAATTCATACAATTCAGTACCAGGGAACCTATTCAGAATCATATGTGAGCCTTAGATGTATCTCCATACCCTTTTGTTTTGATACATGTAGGAATATACTCTGAAATTAATATGGTTTGTGATATCTTGTAAACCAAATGGCTTTGTTTTGGTTTTTGTTTGTTTGTTTTGTTTTTATGTGGTGAGGTTAACCTGGTTGAATTTTTATGCAAACATCTACCAGTGACCTGAGAAAAACAAGTCTTGACTATCTGGTAGCCATCCATTATGCTGCATCATCATCATCATCATCATCATCATCATCATCATCATCATCATCATCATCATCATCATCATCATTATCATCAAAAGAATTGTACAACAGTTCAAAAAAAGAGCAATAGGATCCTTCCTTTGCTTAGTAGAAAACTGATTTAAAATCAGTCTGGTTCACATCAAAATGTCTTCCACAAAATGGATTCATTCTGCTTTCTGAATTACACAAAAAGAAAGTGTTTGGGACTTTTTTTTTCTTCTTTTTAAACAATGTCCAAGATACTCACATAGAAAGTTTTACAATGGTGATCAAACCTGATGCCCAGGAAAAGCTGTGAGAATTGAGGTCCATGAAATCTTGTTTGAACTGCTTTTATATTTGCTGTTGGAGATGGATATCATTCTCAAAACGAGAAGGGCGTTACTTTGGCTCCTGGTGTACTGCAGATCTTTCCTTGTGTTCATGTCTCAGGCAAAGCAGGAATAGCTTATAGCTCAGCCCTCAGGTGAAGCTGGAATAACTTATAGTTCAGCCCTCAACCACTGATCTAAAACTATTTGTTGGTCATAACTCTATACTTAGTAACAGTACAGTATGAGAGCTTGTAAAACCATGAGAGTTCCCCAACGTGGAAAAAGAAGGGCAGATATCTGCCCCAAGTCACTTATTATTGTGCTTTTTAATAATTAAATAGGTTGTTGGAGCTTGCAATCACTTTCTCATAGCACTTTGCTTGAATTCCAAAGGAGGGGAGTAAAGGTAGTAATTCAACAGTTTCAAGGAAGGAACAAGGCCTTTATCTGGGAACAGATAGATAAGATATGGAAACTTGGCTGTTCATTAGCCACTAGCAACCAGCACTTGAAATTAGGGAAGAGAACAAATATCTAAAAGCAAGAGATGCAAGAGGTCTTTGCATTATTTAGGGCTTGTGATGCATACTGAGTATTTTTGTCTTCAAAAACTAGGCCATCAAAATCATGAGGGCTCTTAGTAGAGCATAATAGTATTTCTTGTGAAGAGTCTGACTTATACAGTTGAATTTACAATAAAAAGAAACTATCTAAATCCTCTGATCAGTCTATTTCAAAGCCCAATGTACCATAAAGAGTGTTCACAAAGTTTCTTCAAGTTCAAATACTGTTAGTGTGTTTACTTCTGTTAATAGTGTAATATTTCTTTTCTACAGCAGCTGAATATAACTTATGCTTAGTTTTCTTTCCTGCATTGACATTGGACATCTTTTGTAATTCTCGTCAAAAAGCTGAGATTGTAAAATTGTTTAAAAAGTAATTTTCTTAAAGTGTACTATGCAGAAATATAGTGTAAGTAACTGTGATTGCACACACTGCTGACAGTGAAAATCCAAAGGAAGATTGTGTTGAAGAAACACAACAGTTAAGCAATGTATGAGGATATGGGTTTTTAGCAGAGCCTTGGAGAGCTGACTTCTAACTTAGGAATGTTTACATTTTGAAAAATCACTGATCTAATTAATCTGTGGTCACTGTCAACAAAACTTAGAGCAATAGTCACTGTGTGAACCAGCCCAAAGGAAGCAGTCAGATAACCCTGAAATAAGCTGCCTAGTCCAGATGGGTGGTCTTGCAGGTTGTCACTTGATTTGCCCTTTCTGTTTACATCACTTAGTTATTTTTCCCATTAGAGAAGGCCTACAAATTCAGAACTGATTGGTGTGTTTTCTCAGTTTCACACCAATTCATCATGTCCTAAATATTGATTCTGCAGCTAGAGTCCAGTGTCACTGAAATGTTGGTTAATCAAATCAATAGAGGATGTTCTGGTTACTAGGCTGATAGGATCTGTATGCCTGTGATAAACCTTTTATTTTCATTGTTAAGGAGATCACTACATGAGATAAATTTTCCTGGGAAAGACCTAATTTCTAAGATACCTGCACAGTCAGAATGAACATATTAAGTCTTGAGTGAAAAAAACATTTTTTTTGTCCCTTAGTCTGAAATCTCTTTCATCTTCTCCACACTACTGCAGATTTCACAGAGGCTTTGAGGAAAAAAAAAGAGCTATAGCTCACATCTTAGGATAGAAAGTGAAATAGGACAAGAAAACCAGAAACTTGGAGCTTTCCACATACCTGCTTCAAGTAACATGGTTTGTCAAAGCAATATTAATCAAATAGTTTGCAGTTAACACTGTCTATATGCCAGGTTGCCTCCATTCCACAGTGTCTATTGTGAAGTGAAAATCTTTGCTTGCCTCTCATGTAGGCACACACACACACATTCCCTCATCTAATATTTCATTTAGAAGACATTGCTTCCAGCTTGTACTCCTGAATGTTTCCATTAGGAGACAGTAACTGTGCAGCATCAGTGTTCAGCCTACATGCAATCACTGTCTAATGAGATAAAACGTAAGCTAAAGGTCTGAATGGGTCTTAGATATAAATTAAGCACTCAACCATATGTCTGAAAAGCCAAACTTCATTGTACTGGAAGAGAAGACAGTTAGAGAATATATGATAAATCACTATTTCAGTTTTGTGATATTTTTAAAGTGGATGTTTAGCGGTTAAATTGTAATACCAGTTGTGGTAGTTTTAGGCTATGCCTTTAAAATTTTGTTACAGATTTCAAGCAGAAAAGTAGAAAAATATAAATAAATATTAGGTGTAAAAAGGAAAACTAAAGATAATTCTAAACAATTTCATTGGAGAAATATCTGCTATAAGACTGCTTGTACTCTGGGCAGCTTCTCTTCTCTGCTCACTTTGCTTGGGAGAGATTAACCCACTTCTGCTGACCTTGACTGCATTATTTTGGTTAAGTCTAACAACTACATTCTCTCTGCTCCTTTCTCCCTTTTGGACAGGGCTGGGGGCAGGCATGGAGCAGAGGGATTTTTATGTTGTTCGTTAATTGTAAATATCTGTAAATATTGTAAAATCCTGTATATTTTGTACATATTCACTGCATTTCATTGTAGATCATAGTTTTGTTTGTAAATACAGCTTCCATTTGCTTCCAGCTGAGTTAGTCTGGCAAAGTTAATGTTGGGGGGAAATCTCAACCCACAACACCAGTGAAGACATATATACACACACACATACACATAACTTGAGAATTGCATTACAAAATGAAATAGCCCCTTTTGAGAGTGACAAAATTGCAAATATGCAGTTTTACCTGTGAAATAAATACTCACACCAAGAAGCTGAAATATTTGATTTGTACCAAAACCAGCAAAATCCTACCCTGTAGCTACTTCAAGGTTCAGCTTTTTTAATTTTCAAGTGAAATATTTAACTATTGATTGATATACTGACTCATTGTGAGTGACAGGGCAAGGCCAGTCAGGATTACTTGACTTGCCTACTGAAAGGATGCTGCTTAACACAGTGAGAGAGAAGGAGCAGAAAATGTCAAATTGATTTTAGCAGTTAAAATGTATAACTTCCATTTGATTTTAACAGTTTAAATGTATTTTTGTGTTTGAAAAGCCAATTCCTTTTATAAAAAAAAAGTTACAAACTTTTCAGACAGTGTTCAAAAGCTTTTCCCTCCCCCCCCCCCCCCTCAAATCTAATGGTAAAATTCTCATTAAATGAAAAATAATTTCTTTTTAAAACTGTTTCCTGTTAAAAAATTATATATGTCTGATGAATGTTGATCCTTCTTATAATGTGTAAATATAAACAACAGCAATTTTATAATTTCAAAGTATTTTTTGTATCAGTTTTCTTAAAGGAAAAAGTTAGAGATCTACATGAGAGCTTGTAATAATAAGTAGGTGCCTACAACAAAGGTTTAGGGGGAAAAAAACCCACAACAAACAGAACAAATGGATTTAGAAAAGCTTTTTGTAATAGTTCAAATGCTGGACTCAAGCCTTTGGGTATTTTTTCTGAATCAGTTCCCTTGTCACTAACTAATTTCTATATAGTGAACAAATGACTACATTTACTTTTGAGGAATATATTTGCTTTTGAGTACTTGTATGGTCAATGCGTGATCATACTTGTTGATAAATGGACTCTTAGAAGTTAAGTGAAAAAGTCATGAGTAAGAGCTGAATGTTTGAGAATTCAAATAAATAATTTCTCAGGAAACTGTAACCATCTGTCAGTTCCTTGCACTATGAAGTTTTTTCTTTTTTTTTTTTTTTTTTTTTTACCCCCAGGCCATTAATGAAGATGGCCAAACTGTCAAAATCAAATAAATTACATACCTTTTGGACTTTTGATCAAAACAAATGAGAAGATGAAAAAAAAAAAAAAAAAGAAGAACATAAAGAGATTACTTAGATTGTCAAAATGGATCACAGATTTACATTATAAAATAGAGGCCAAAGTTACATTCCTGAGTTATTCTATGTCAACAACCATTTTAAATGTCAAGAAACTTATTCCGCAGCTCCATTCCACAATCAGCTTTGAAAGAACTAAGGTCAGCATGGAAATAACAGGTGTTTGGTATAAAACAGATATTTGAAAATATTGGTATCTCATTAAAAATGATCTGACTTTCAAGATATAGAGTTACATGTGAAAACACTCAGTTCCTGGTTCCTCTGGAATTTAGATGCCATATCCTGCTTGAAAACTATACCAACTGATGAGGAATTGAGGCTGTTTCCTACTATGTTACTCACAGAAATTGTAAAAACCAATCCATTATGTAAACAGTCAGTGTAAACCAGCTCCGTTTTAACAGTGCTAATTCAAATACCAGAAGCAGCATTATCACCAGGATTGAGTAGCCTGCACAGACTTGTTTCGACTACCCAGTCTGGGAATGGTCTAACATACTGCAGGCATCTATGTTTCCTCCTCAGGCACTCCTTTTGGGGTCATGGTAACGCCAGAGAGAGAAACATGCACTTTTAGAGACTATTTCGTCTGACTCATTTTAGACATCTATTTTAAGAAGAAATCAGGGATGTCTATGCTTAGGGAATGCACTAGGTATCTAGAGTTTTCTTAGATATCACACTATGCTGCTTGGAGATTTATTAAACCAGCCTTTTTGCCTTTAGGCCACTAAAATATCTAAGGGAAATCTACTAATTGCAGTGTGTCCCTGTTGCAATTAGGAGTTTCTTGACTTAAGTTTGTGGTTGGTTTATTATTTTTCTGCTTTCAGTGATTTTTTTAAATTATTTTTTTCCAGACAGACTGACAACATACTCATTTGCTGGATATTTCTCCATCAATGAATGACAACTGGAGCATTTTGGAAACTCAGAGTTGCCAGAGAAGACAATCATTACAGACTTTGTATAGTCTCCTCTGCTTGCAATATATTCAGGCTCCCTAAAGACAAGAAACTGCTATTTGCGATACTGCAAACCTGTAATGCTCTAAAATGTTTAGCAACCATGAAATGTTCTTAGGTTTTCTGCATTTTTTAATATTTTTAGCAATATAACAAAGACTTATGAAATAATTTTTCAAGGTAGAGAAAATTGTGCTGTCTTCTTTTTGAGTATTTTTTTTTGTTTGTGAATAATGAGAGAAAACTACCTCTTCATTTCCTGCAGAGCAAAAAGTGAGATTCCTGTATACTTCCCAGTTTTATGAACTGCCATCTTCAGCAACAATTATCATAAGGAGTGAATCAAAGTCCTGAGAACTGGCAAGACTGTTTTGACTCAATACTACAAGACAGTATAAGAAAACAAAGCAAAAGAAACAAACAAAAAAACCCCACAAAAACAAACCAAAAAACCCCACCCCAAACCCACAACCAAAATAAAACTTTGACTTTCTCAAATCTCTGCTTTGCTGTGAAAAATTTAGATGCACTAATGTAAATTGCATACAGAATTTCCTTGTGATCTGCCTGTTAGAATATTTTCAACACATTCTTCATGTTTGTTAGGAAGCCATAAATAGAAAGAATAGTGCAGACCCAGCTATTTATCTTAGAACATTTTTAGTAAAATATTTATTCAAATTGTCTCCTCTAGCTTGTTGAAGTGATACAGGTGTCTGAAGGTACAGGAATAATGTATTGAGGAGCCTCTGCCAGTTAGATTGCTAAGATTTTCAGGACAGTCTAGGACAATATATGGCTCATGGAGTGTCTAACTGCATGTAAAATGGAGAAGTTTTTTAGGTTAGCATCTTGGCTGTGTGTAATTTTATTATGAAGTGATTCAATATGAAGGTTTCAATGTGAGGCTTATGTTCTTTCTGAACTTCACATCCGAGATAATCACATTTAGGGTTTACATCCTAAATCTCAAGTCATTGTATATGGGCACCTCTCTGATAAATAATGACCTCGCTTTCAAGTGTGCCATTTCCAAGCATTGATGCAACCATTATTTTTCATATCCTGCTGCTGTGATGAAATATTGTCCAGCTCTGACCTCATTCCCATAGACAGAAAAATATTTTAAATGTCCAGATCTGCTTAAAAAATTAATAAATAAATAGGAAAAGAGAAAAATAGATTGTGGAAAGTCTCAGGTTGCGCCAGGGGAGGTTTAGGTTGGATGTTAAGAAGAAGTTCTATACAGAGGGAGTGATTGCCCATTGGAATGGGCTGCCCGGGGAGGTGTGGAGTCACCATCATTGGAGGTGTTCAGGAGAAGACTTGATGGGGTGCTTGGTGCAATGGGTTAGTTGTTTAGGTGGGTTGGATTGGTTGATGGGTTGGACGTGATGATCTTGAAGGTCTCTTCCAACCTGGTTTATTCTATGTATGTATCATTCTATGTACAAATCCTAGTTCTTATACCAGGCAACACAAAACATTCTATGACATAGTATCTATTTGGTACTTACACAGAACACTATACAACCCTACTGAAAGTCTGTTGCTTTTTCTGTAGACACTAGATTTCGGAAATAGTCATGGATTTTAACTGGGGAAAAAACACCACCACAAACAAAACCCACAACAATAAAACCAAACAATTACAAAACAAACAAAACCCACAAACAAACGAACAAAAACAACTAGGAAGAAGATTTGTTGAACTGAAACACAAATTCTTGACTCTGTCTCAAGCTTCATGTGTGATATTTGGAATATCAGGAGAACCATGTTACTATTTTTGATGCAGTTCTCTTAATATTCCTAATTTGCCCATGACTGTGGCTGCATGAAGACTGCAGTATCACACTGGGGAACCAGGTATGGGAGTGCTGACTGTCTGCTGAGATGCAGTCATGTTCTCCTGTCTTGGTAGTCTTATGGGATGGAAAGTGAATACAGTGTTATGATCATGCTTAATGGCTTTGGTGGTGCAGTCTCTAGATTTAATTTTTCGATATTTGAATAAAATATTCTGCCTGTTTCTCCACCCCACCCCCCCCATTTATATTTCATTTTCGATTTGTTAGAAAGACATGGAGTAGATGTCTGCATTGTTTTGCAAAGTACATTGTGGTATGTTTCCTACTTAAATATTGTTGCTAAAATTTTCAGTGTTCCTAAAAGTTGGTGTAACATCAGTTCAGGGACGAGTTCAGTATAGTGGATTTTCTTCATATTATGACTACTGAAAAACATCATAAAAGACAGCTGCTAAACAACCAGAAAAACCTCTGCAAACCATGGCTATATAAAAATATATATGTTAGTAATTTCTAAAATATTATTGTTTTGCATCAATGTCTAAAGAGTGTGGGTTTGTTGTTATAGACATAACCAAATTCCAGTCCATTCACATGTGAAAAACATAATAATTTCCATTTTGGTTTCTTTTAAGTACTTCAGTAGGGTTTTGTTGGGTTTTTTTTTTTTTGACAATTGGAGATCAGCAAACTAAATAGCAAAAGCCTGTATTGGTTTATTTGCTTTCCCTCAGGTATTATCTGAGGTGTTGCCTCAAGTATTATCTGGGGACCTTCTATGACAAGGTCACAACATCAATAGACAAGGGAGAGCAGTAGACATCATTTACCTGGACCTGAGCCAAGCCTTTGACACACAACATCCTGACCTCAAAGTTGGTACAGTATGGGTTTGATGGATGGACCACTCAGTGCATAAAGAACTGGAGTTTTGGCTGCACCCAAAGAGTGGCTGTTATTGAGTCCATGTCCAAGTGGAGGCCAGTGACAAGCAGAGTCCCTCAGGGATCAGTACTGGGACCAGTCTTGTTTAACATCTTTGTTGGCAACATGGACAGTGACATTGAGTGCACACACAGCAGGTTTGCTGATGACACCAAGCTGTGCAGTGCAGCAGACATGCTGAAGGGATGGCATGGCATCCAAAGGGACCTTGACAGGCTGGAGAGGTGGGCCCATGACAACCTCATGAGGTTCAACAAGACCAAGTGCAGGGTTTTGCATCTGGGTCAGGGCAATCCCAGGCACTGATACAAGCTGGGCAATGACTGGCTTGAGAGCAGCCCTGAAGAAAAGGACTTGAGGGTGCTGGTGGATGAGAAGCTCAATATGAGCAGCTAGTGTACACTTGCAGCCCAGAAAGCAAATCATATCCGGGGCTAGAGGAGGGGAGATTTAGATTAGATGTTAGGAAGAAGTTCTACACCATGAGGGCAGTGAGACACTGGAACAGGTTGCCCAGGATGGAAGGCTGGAAGCCCCATCCCTGGCTGTTTTAAAGGCCAGGCTGGATGTAGCTCTGGGTAGAATGATCTAGTGGAAGTTGTCCCTGCCCGTGGCAGAAGGGTTGGAACTGGATGATCCTTGAGTTCCCTTCCAACCCTGACAATTCTGTGATTCTGTGTGTTCCATGGTCAATACTCAGGAGAAATTATTAACATTCTATGCGCTACTCAAAATCTCTACCTCTTCTTCACTTTTCTCAGAGTCAGACTGAGAAAAATAAAGTGCTTTTCAAGAGAGAGAGGAAGAGGAAGAAAGGAATTTGGAAAGAAATAATTTGGAAGGAAGGAATTGTGAAGGAAGAAATTCAGAAGAAAGAAAGGAAAGAAGGAAAAAATTGTTTTCCCTGAACTTTCCAGTTCTATCTGGAGAATTGCCTCATTATGAAGTCAGTAACATAATGGAAATCCTTTCCTGAGGTGCTACCAAGTGTCTGAAAAAGCAGTTTCCATCTGCATGGTTCAGAGTTCTGTCACTTCTACCAGAACAAGCACCTGCCTCTGCTAGTGTGGAAATTCTTCCTTCTCAGACTTGACTAATGCAATTCCCCATTACTAGGAATGAAAGAATGTAGTGTTGTAAACCAAGAAAGCCATTTATTTGAAACACAACAGCAGGCCCTTCTTTGCAACATGCTGTCCTAAACACGCCACTATGATTTTCTCATCTGACCTCACTGCTCACAGGGGTGGATTTAGGGTCTCCCTCTTCAGATTTTACTGTAGATATTTAAAGCAGTCATGACTATTTTCTTCTCTGTTATAGTTTTCATATGCAGTATATTGTTTGTAAGTCATAGAAGATTATTTTCAGACTTTTTTTTTTTGCCAAAGTAGAGGCTATAATCTTTTAAGGTAGAGGGGCAAGAAGACAGACTGGGTAAGTGTGCAGGAAAACTGCTTGAGGATGGAAGGACATTTTTTTTAGCAAGGGGTGCTTCTTTATCTCAGAGCATTCTTCCTAAGTGCCAGACACTCCTTTGGGGTTTGTGCTCCTCAGATCTCTAGAATAATTTCTAATTCTGTCCATCTCAGCTCAAGATACTTCAGTGAAGAAGGTCTTTCCCAATCTGGTTAATTCTAATCTATTATAAATACTATTAGCAAGGTGAGAGCTAAGAAGTGGTACTGGCCAGCTGTGAAGTAGTGGACTCACTGCTGAGTGGATCTGACTCAGACATGAACAGTCTGGGACAGAAGGTACGTGTGTGTAGTTCGCCCCCTGAGAGAGCACGGCTGCAGGTCTCCTCACTTTTGGAACAAATCAGTGAAATTCCCCTATTAAATTTATGGCATGTCTATCCTACAGACCACACTGGAGAGTAGGATTAGCCCAAGGTAGCTGTAAAGGAGCCAATTCATGCATGAGACAATATGGCCACAGCTGGGTGCCGCACAGAGGCATGAGGTTTTCTTCTCAGAGTTGCATAACAGCCTGAAATGCACTTCAGCCTTGCTCTTTTATAAGCTGATTGGGGTATCTCAATATTATTCATCACAAAGGGATTTTTTTCTTTCCTGAGCTTTTACTCAAACTCACATGCTGGGGAAAAGAAAAAAAAAAAAAAAAAAGCAAAAAGCAAAAACAAACCCATCAAAAAATAATTAATTAAATCATATTCTCCAGACTGGGAAGACAGGAAATAAGAGAGATTTATTGGTTTTAATTTTTAAATCTTGGGAGGCACTCAAAACCTGTGCTGATGGGACCATGTAAGTAGCTAGATAGAGACAGTAAATATCAGGAGAAGCAATGATAAATCTTGCTTGTGTTTTTATTGGGACAAATCCTTAGTTTATATAGCTGAATTACATGCCAAAAAACTTCAAATCTGAAGGTCTAGAAAAGTACCTATATCCATGTGGGAATCAGTGAGAACTGTAAATTCTCAGTACCTCTGAAAATTGCTTTCACGTAGATACAATTTATAGGGCTACCATATGCAATATATTTATAAGAATATTTATGCAAGAAATGTTACAGAAAGTCCATGCTTTGTTTCCTTTGTGAAAGATACCTTCCTCATAAGAAACACATTGTGCTTGCTCAAATATTTCTCTCTATGGGAGGATTAGATCCACAGAACTGTGGGCTTCTCATTTATCAGAAGCACTTAATCTATCACCTGGCTTTTATTAAAAGGAGGGAAAAAAAAAAAACAAGGAAAAGAAAGAAAAGGGAGAGATCTATTCTGTTTGGACAGCCACTGTACACTGGATTTAGGAGATGAAGGTTTACTCTAGAAAAGTGTTATTGTGAGATATGATATGAATAGCATGACATCATTTCTGGCAATACAGTATCGGTGAGTGAAAGGAAAAAAAACCCAAACATTAAAAAAAGCCCAACATGCAGACAGCTTTCTGATAAAGGGAAAAAATTTTCTATAATATTTTAAAAATATACTGTATTTTATGATTTTGTGTCACATACCAGTCTAGAAATAAGAATTGAATAAAGGGCAACAAATTCTTCAGAGGGTATTATTTGAAAATACTGATGTTTCTAAGTGTGGGAGAAAGAAGAATTCAGGATAGATTAATGAGGAGTCAGTGGACTTGGACATATTTCATTATTAACCAGAAAGCTAATGATTTCCAACTTTTGCCTTACACCTTTATGTGGATACAGTACCTATGGTTTTAAAACCATATTCTATGTATATGTATGGTTTTAAAACAATGACCAATTATATGTCTTTTCTTTGACCAGCTGCATGACACCATGGGAAGACATATTGACTCAATAATCACTCTATATGGCCCAAAATAAGTTCAAATTTTTGTTAAATCATTTTAATTATTATACTTGATGAACTAATTTTCGTGGAATAAATAAGAGTGGACTACGTATATCAGAGTAAATTTGGTTCATAGGATTCTGTTCTAGTCAGCTACATTTTGGTTTACTTATTTTTTTCTTTGCTATATAATTGTCATGGGTTAAGTTGAATATTTGCTGCTGTTATCCAAAACCATTCTGCCTCATGCCAGCTTCAAAATGTTACAACAGTATTTTTAACTTTTTTTCTTTTATTTTTTTTTCTTTTTACCCCTACTTTTAAAATAGTTTAGACTCATTACAGTGAAATTTGTTAGGATATTATCTGGTTTATCAGTAGTAAATTCCCTCCTCCCCTCCAGTTTGCTGGTTTAGATTAATTGAATTTAAGATATATGAGATAGTGTCATAAACAGTACTGTTACTGGGTGGTCTTAACAGCAAAAACAGTAGATATATATAAGGAAAAAAATAATTAAAAGAGGTACATACGTTTTGCTGTGCTTTTGGAATGGGATAAACACAAATAACATTGTATCCTTAAAAAAAAAGAGGAGAGATTCCAACTCTGGTACTGAGGCATAACAAGTTCACTAAGAAATATTCTGTGCCCCAAATATTTTAGGAGAAAGTTTAGATACAAGACTTAATACTTGCAAACTAAAGGCAGACTGCTTTTGCCATTTTCCTGGTTTCTATGTCTTAGTTGCTAGATCACATTTCATATACTTTGTATCTCAACAATGAGTTATAGTGAATGTTTTTATTGTCAAAGCAGTTTGCAGTCCACTCATAGATTTCACTAGAATTAGATGTACATGTCTTTATTGCAACCCCTAAATGATTCTTTCTTTACTGTTCACAGTCCTTGAACTTAATAGCAGCCATGCAGTGTATCTATAGAGGGTAAGTATTGTTTACAAGAAAAAAGTTGTAGATACACTTCCATCCCTGGATCTTCAGTTGTAGATCTAGCGGTATCATTTCTATAGCAAGCTATGCTCCTATGTAAAAATGATATGAAAGGGTTTTGTATGTCCAATGGTCTATTTATCGTTGTATTTTAACAATCTTTGACAATCTTCCTTACATTCCTAAAATTAGTCTATATATTTCTTTGTGTTATGGTAATATTTGAAATCCTTTCCATTATGTCAATTAACTGCTAGGACATCTATCTTGATACACTGTAGTCAAGTATAATAAAGAAAAGATAAATACTTCAAGATGCCAACAAATTATAAGCATGGCCAGATATGAACCAGATGTATGAGTGATAAACACAGAGACACAGAATTGTCACCACCTTTCAAAATCACAATTCAAAGTCTCTCCACCTTTGACCTGCGGTAATAAGGTTTACTAGGTCATGAGAGAGATGGAAATTTAGACATCTAGCCTTGTGTTTTCTTACTGAGCTTTGTAATAGTTCTCAATTGTTTGGATGGGGTTTTTGTGTGTGTATGTGTTTCCCTTTCTGTTTTGGTTTGTTGGGGATTTTTGTTTTGTGTTTTTTTGGGGTTTTTTTATTCTTATTGCTTCCCTAGTGGCAGCATCTCTGATGCTTTTTCTAAAACTGCTAACAAGAGTATGGAAAAAGAAGTGTGGAGTGGAGTTCTGGTGGCCTGTTAGCCGTGCTCAGTGCAAACATATGCTTTAGTTTATGAAATGGAGAAATGCTCTTACTACGACACAGCCTTCTTCCTTCACTCCCTATTTCACAGCTGTGTTTAGTGCTGAAGAATACATGTGCTAATATAAATGAAGAACATGTATAGCCCTAGTACATTTAATACATGCTAGCTAGTAACATCATAGCTCCTGAACAGACTTCCAGCTTTGGAACACTGATTAATTTCCAAAGAGAATTTTGTCACCTTTGATTTGATAGGAGTGAAAGTACAATGACTTCCTTTTAGCAATCTGAAGAAAACACAGATCATTTAGAGAAAAGGGATATTTGGAGATTTTATTTTCTTTTTTAAGCTCTGTAAAACAATTCTTATGAAGCATGAAACCAAACTCTATCAGCTGGATTTCAGATTTCTTTCTGTAAAATGAAATCATATTATTTAAATCCAGAATAATTGGTGTTTTGTTTTATTTTACTTTATTTTATTTCCTTCGGAAGTTGCATTTTAGTATAGTGGCTCTCAACCTGTACTCTCTGCATCCCTGGTGTTACAAGGTAAAACTACAGGAGTTCAGAAAGGATGGTTAAAGAGAGGAAAACCAACTCTCAGAGGGCTTTAGTTCACTGTACTTCTATAGTAGCCACTGGGGACCTGATTCAAAAAAAGATGTCAAAGTTTTAGTTCAAGCAGAAATGTTAACCAGAAGTCTTGAGGTCTCTGCTGAGCAGGCTAGAGATTTCAGTACCTTCCTTCTAAGCTTTCAGGCTGTGAGTCTTGGCAGTGTTTCACATGACCTTGGACCAAATTTTAAGTATAGCAGTTCATACTTCTACAAGGAAATAATGAATTTGACTTATTTAATATAGGTTGTCTCAAAAGTAAGAAAATAAAGGCTTTTGTTGTGGTGGTGGTTGGTCGTTGTTGTTGTTTGGTTTGGTTTTTTGCTTGCCTTTTTTTTTTTTTACAGCTTAACAATGGGATAGTCTGATCATACTTTTGGATAAATTTGTGAAGCATCTGCATTACTATGAAATATGGGGAGATAAAAAACAAAAAAACCTCTACTATGAGAACAGTATCATTAATATGCATGTCCTTCATTCAGTATTATAAATAAATGCAATGCAAAATAATTATATAGAGGTAAAAAAGCTGAGCAAAAGTTTATTGAAAAAAAAATAATCTTGGATTAACTGTTTGATAAGCCTCTTTCAAAAAGTCAAACAACCCCAAATTCTTTGAATGTTGAACATAATGTGTGAATTCAAATTTCAGTGTAACAGTGACTGCATTTTATGTGTAATGCAATGGAATAGAGCACTGATAGTTTTCAAAGAAATATGAACATTTTTAGCCAAATGTAAATGGCCAGTCACATTTAAAGGAAGAAACTCCTTCAGGATATAAGGTGCTTAAAGACCAGAAGAGACTCACATCTCTGAATACTTGTATCATATAGGTGCATTTTCACTTAGAACATAAAATCCAGAAGAGGCAAAGAGATTATTTCAGATGCAAGACTTACCTTAACATTTCTTATTTCAATAACTTGCTGCTCAGCAGGCTGGTGGTTGTATCCTGTTTTATTTACTAACAGAGACATCACCATAGTGTCTGGTGCCTGTAAGTCTCCATAAAGCAGCAATTTTAAGCTGGGGCTCCTGACCTGAGACTAGATGCTGTCAGTATCAAGAGGCTGCCAACATTGCATATCAAAGACAGGATTAGTTGCAATTAGGCAAAAGAAAAATAAAAAAAAAAAAGCTACACTTTTTAGTCCTTTAAAGGGTGGCTGTATCATGTCACCCAGAGCAGACTGCACATATCTATTGTTCAGAGAATACTATGTAAACTGCCAAAGTCCCCATAACACCAGGGCTAGTTAAATATGTAAACAGAAATAATTCTATATTTAAACATTATAGTTCTTCTGGTTGTTAAACTATCATTAGAACAGGATGGAAGCTGGTTTACAAGCTCAACTGTTGCATTTCTACACTGTGGGTGGTAGAAGCCAAGCTATTTTAAGACAATAAAATTCCTTTGTCAAATATACTGTAGATGACTGTTTATACATTGCAAGATCTGCCTCTCACCTTCTGAACCTTTAGGATAGAGCACAGATGAAATGGATATATTGTTTTTAGTTGTTGTATCAGCCTAGAAAGTGAGGACTTGAATCTGCTGACATGTCTGTGAGCTTTTGCCAGTTCTTTCCCTCTGTTGAAGCATTAGCTTTACTTTCTTCCTGACTGCATAAGACATGCTGAAAGATGTCTCCTTTAATACTGCAAATTCAGAAAATTTGGATGCTGCATGAACACACAGGTCCTCTGCTATCTAAAAATAATTTTGTGCTGTATAAAAGAAGTTAGAAACCTACTGAAGATACTGTTTGTACAATGATAGCAGCATGTTTCTGTGGTCTCACCATGGTGAGATTGAGTGCACCCTCAGTAAGTATGCAGATGACACCAAGATGAGTGGTGTTATTTTTATATCAGAGGAACAGGATTTCATCATGAGGATCTGGAGAAGTGGGCACAGGTGAACCTCATGAGGTTCAACAAGGCCCAGTGTAAAGTTCTACACCTGGGTTGGGGCAATCCTCATTATAAATAAAGGCTGGGAAATTATGAAATTGAGAGCAACCAAATGGAAAAGGACTTGGGGGTGATCATGGATGAAAAGCTGGACATGAGCCAACAGTGCACACTTGCAGCTCAGAGGGCAAATCACATCCTAGGCTGCATCAAAAGAAGCATGCTCATCAGATTGAAAGAGGTGATTCTGCCTCTCTACTCTGCTCTCATGAGACTTCAGCTGAAGTCCTGAGTCAAGCTCTGCAGCTCCCAACACAAGAAGAACATGGACCTGATAGAACGATTCTAGAGGAGAGTCACAAAAATCACCAGAGGTCTGGAACGCCTCTCCTGTGAAGACAGGATGAGAGTAGGGGCTGTTTAACCTCAGGAGAAGGCTTTGGGGTGACATTATAGAGACCTTCCAATACCTGAAGGTGACCTACAAGAAATCTAGGGAATGACTGTTTACAAGGGCATGTAGCAATAGGATAAGTAGCAATGGTTTTAAACCAGAGCAGGGTAGATTTAGGTTGGACCTTGGGAAGAAGTTCTTTACTGTGATGGTGGTGGAATACTGGAACAGGTTGACCAAGGAGGTGGTAGAGAAGATGTTCAAAGTCAGGCTTGATGGGGCTCTGAGCAACCTGATCTATCTGGGGATGTCCCTGCTTAGTGCACGGAGGTTGGACTAGACGACCTTTAAAGGTTCCTTCCAGCCCAATGTAGTCTATGATTCTAACTGTAAAATCAACCAAAGTTTCATCTGAGGCCTGTTGAAGACCTGGGGTTCAAAATCCACAGAAGGATTCAATCATCTTATTGTCATTTAAAATAGGAATAAAGCAATAATTTTTTTAATAGGAATTAAGCAAGCATCCTTGTGAATTTGGGGAAAACTACCTTCATGGTTAGATGCAGAAGCTGAATTTCAAATTCACAGAGGTGTGCAACCTTGCTGTGCAATCCTTGCAGATTTGTCTTTTGAAGAACATTGTGGGAAAGAAAAGCATCAGCACAAATCCAGCTCAGATGTGTCCACAGCTACATAATGCATGTGCCTTGATTCCCTCCCCCTTTGTTATGCAGCCTAGAAGGCTATAGGAACAGGAGTAGAGAAATTTCTCTTGATGTAAGGGAATTGCAATTAAGTTTTGAAAGTGTAGGCCAGGATGTTTATTTTAAAACGTTATCAACCCTCCACTTTAGACTGTAATAATCTGGTGTTTAGTGTCCTTATCCAACACTGAGACAGAAAAAAGATGCCCTCCTGACCAAGTCCCTGGAAAATGTGCTGACATTTAAAGGGCTGTTTTGAACAGAGGGATTCCGCTGGGCTGGGTGGAGCACTCTGCAGGAAGTACTATTAGATTCATGATGTCAGAAGAACAGCTAAGAGGTCACTGACATAGGAAAAAACAGTCCTGCACACCTGCCTCTGCTCACAGATTTATCTCTGCTCTTTTACATCCCCCCTCCACTCCCCATTACTCCCACATAAATGGACAATATAAAGCATTAACAATAATTAATTATATAATTATAAACAATTTTTTAAAGTTAATTTTTAAAAAAATATTTTAAAGATTATTTTTTGTGGGGGGAACATCATAAATAATGGGGCTTTTCTCTAATTGGCATGGTATTGTTTCTCTGACATGAACAGTGTTATTCAAATAGGGTGGTTTTTGCAATAACATTTACAGTGCACTTCAGAGCTTCTTTAACTTTGATAGCTTTAAATTAACAACTGAGAAAACACTAATTTAGTCTCTAGCCTAGCAGAATCAAGGCTTAGGAGATTTCTGATATTCTACTCAAGTCTACTTATAAAAGACAAATGGCCAATAATCTACTATATATAAGGTACCATATATGCCATCCTTAAAAAAAAAAAATAGGAAAGATCAAGGTTCTAGGGTTTGGAGAAAGTACATCAACTCCTTTCCTAATCCTGGAATGTGCATATAATCAGCAAATCAAGACACACTGTTCTTCATACAAAAATCCTCTATCTATTTTTAGTGACGGCTTTTGTCAATGCCTGCATTTTTCTGAAAACTTGATACATTTCTCTCATGAAGTATGCAATCAGATCAGGGCAAGTTTCCTTACTGGAGAGAAATACAAATTCAGGTATCTCTGAATTGATGTGAACAATTAAATGAAGTTTTTCATTTCTTTTCAGCTTTGTCATGATGTATTTTTAATTGCATTGAATTTATGACCTGCTCATTTTTCAGCAATTCATTATTGTAACTTGTATGTTTTGAATTAATTATGATGTGAAGTTCAGCACATGTAGGAGCAGATTGCTTTCATGTTAAGACTCCATTGTTTCAAACATATTTGAAAGAAAACTGCATCATATTTGACCTTGGAAAGATCCTCTTTATTATGCCCATTTTAGCTTCCTAAAATAATTTGTAAAATATTCTAGACAGTCTTCATCTCATGTACAGCAGCAGCTTTTATTTACTAAAAACATTACTAGCAAGTTTTCAGTTACCGGGTAGGGAAGTGCTAGTTTAGATAGGGGAAAGTCCTCAACATTTCTGCTCATTCAAAACTGATTTGGTAGTCAAACTGCTTTAGACTAATGCTTAAAAATGCTTAAAATAACAATTAAATATTTCATACATGGAAATGTAGCAATATAAGGTAAGTATGGGTTGTTATGAGGGGCAATGGTTTTAAATTAGAGAAGAGCAGACTGGATTTTAGTTCTTTACAATGAGGGTGGTGTAACACTGGAATATGTTGCCCACGGAGGTATTTGAGGCCCCATTCCTGGAGATATTCAAGGTCAGGCTCAACAAGTCTCTGAGCAACCTGATCTAGCGGAGGATGTCCCTGCTCACTGCAGGTGAGTTGCACTAGATGATATTTGAAGGTCGCTTCCAACCCAACCCATTCTATGATTCCCCTGCAATTCTTTTGCCTTTTCAGTCTGTTTAGATTATATGGCCTTGAGGAGGAGTTGTCTGTATATAGTGTTTAGAACAATGACATTTAATCCAACTGTATTGTGATGAATAGACTTAACTATAGGAATGATCACAGAGAGGTTGTTTCTGTTTGCAGAATGCTAAGCATGAGAACAAACATTTATGGCACTTGAGTCTCCAAATGCCTGAAAAGGCAATGTAAAATGGCCAAAGTTTGGAATGCTGTACTGAGGTTATCTGGGAGCTGATTCCACATCAAAATAAAGATGAAAATTATTTTTTAAAGAGTCAAAAAATCAAGTCTATCTTGAATTTCTAATGAGATGAATGTTTATTAAGTCACAAGTTCATTTTTTTACAATATCATATGGAGGTTTTTCATATGTGTTTACTTTTCTTGGTATTAAAACACACATCAAGGGGATGTTATTTACCACTTTCAGCATACAATTTAAGGCAAATGCCTTAAGGATCCAAACACAAGGCATTTACATTAACACACCTCTGCAGGCTAAGGCATCTTTAAAAATTGATTTTTCATAGGGTTTGTCACCCTACTCTTAATTTTTTTAATGAGTCACTGATTAGTCATAGAAACTTAAACTAATGTTATTTTTTGGAGATGAACTTCCATTTAAGTCACAATTATGCTCCTGTACATTTTCTCATTTCCCTTTATCGGGGAAAGTGTCCCTTTATCAGAAGAGGTGTCACTGATTTGGCTGTGAGCTGGGCAGAAGGTACTGCAGACCATGAGCAATTAGACTGGAAGGTAAGAGGTGTGGCACTGCTGGTAACATGGCACTTGTAGAGATTGTTCAATTTGTGTCAGAGGTGAAAACAAACACTGTGCTGAGAAATATAAACCAGATTTCCTTTTGTTGGCCTGAGGATAGGAAGTGCAGAGAAGAAGAGAGAGGGAGAACACTGTAAATTGAGTCTGAAGTGAATTTTACACAATAAGACTACTGTATGAGCTACTATAAGCTCCCTAAGGGTGAAAGTCACTCTTCTGTACTGGAATAACACATGACTGGGATTGAATTTAAAATCTCTTTTGAAGACTTTAGGAATGCTACAGATCTGTTCATATAATCCACTGGCTAGTATCTCACTTGCTAACTTCTCTGTGCCTGATTTACAGTACTGAATCCCCACCTGCTTGATGGCTACAGGACAAAGTAGCAAATTCATCACATTAATAATTAGAAAAAAATATGCTCTGTAACTTGAGGCAGATACTGAATCATTATTTGCCGAAATGCTACTGTGCATAATGGAAGTAGTGCAGAACTTGCTCAGCTACTTCTAATAGTGTTGTGAAAGACTGAAATATTAATGTAAAGTTGCAAGTAGAAAAACAAGCAATCCAAAAGAGGTCCAAACAGGAAAAGTGAAAAGAACTTTTACCATTCATTAATGTAATGTATTAAACTGTGTCTCTTGCAGCAGAAACTAGAACCAGTAAGACGGAATTCAGTCAAATACTAACTTTGTGCCTATTTATTTCATTGCAGTGAGCCATTTGAGATATATTTTCCTTTTTAGAGAAAAAATAATTTTAAAACAACACTTTAATAGTGAATTCTCTGTGTATTTTCCCAGTGTTGCTGTGTTGAAACAAATTGGGTAGTAAAACCAGTTTCTGTGGCTACTTCTTGAGTAAACAGCCATTTTATATAGTTTTTTGTATCAGCTCCATGGGCCTGATTCTGAAAACATAAATGACAACTCTTAGTAACACTATAGATTTTAAAGAGGAGATATTATTCAGTCTTATTATTCCATCTGAATAATAAGAACAAAAATTTACATTCTTAATTTCATTTGCAATGTAAGAAGATGCTGTATGATCTGAACTATAACATAAATGTTTAAATTAGGTCTAAAAATATGCCAGACTTGTTTTTTGGTGTTTTTTTTTCCACTGCTTCCCTAGTAGCTATAATTCATGGCTTATTTTCCCTGTGAAAGGCTAATGGATGTTTTAAATTCCTTTAACACCAAACCTGCAATTTGAGGAACAAATGGTAGTGGGTGGAATGGTTCTTAATGCTTCCTTCCTCCTCCCAATGTGTTAGCATGTCTGAACCTAGACGGTCACCCTAATGTCTTTATTTCTCTGTTTTCTTGTTTTATTTCTTCCTCCTCAACACTGTAGCCCGCCATTCACTTGGCACTTCCCTTGAATTTATTATGTAATTGCAGGGAAGGTCTCCTGCTTTACAGCTGCTGTCCGCCTCCTTCATCCTTTAACCATTCATTTTTTCACAGACAACTCAATTCCAGAATGCAGGTGTGTGGATTTTACTTACTTTAGTTGATAGGTTGGACGCGATGATCATGAAGGTCTCTTCCAACCTGGTCTCGTCTCGTCTCTTCTCTTCTCTTCTCTTCTCTTCTCTTCTCTTCTCTTCTCTTCTCTTCTCTTCTCTTCTCTTCTCTTCTCTTCTCTTCTCTTCTCTTCTCTTCTCTTCTCTTCTCTTTCTCTTGGGGAAAGAAAGAGGTTTTTTTCTTAAATTATTCAAATATAATATTTTTCTCATGAAAAATTGCTACCTTTGAAAGCATTATTTATGTACACTCAGTAATCTTGTGATCATTTCAATGACAACATTGAACTTCTTACTGGTGACATTAAGCTAATGATTCTGGGTATCCCCAGCTTAATGTAGTACCCATAACTTCTACAGTGCCCTGGGAGTTTTCCATGACAGAATTCCAAGATGTTTTTTATTAATGTGTAGCAGTGTTTTAGAAATTTAATGCAATATCACCACCACCTATGTTCTAGAGTATATTTTTAATTTCTTAAAAATTAAATTAAAAAATTACAGGTCTGCATAAATGAAGTTAAACTTTCTTTTTAACATCTTCTTCATAAGTGCCTACTCATTTCTCTAATTTTCATGTGTATTTTAACTCATAATGGATCCAGAGCATTTGTCATACTTATCCCATAAAATTAGAGGTTGTTCTGAATAGGAGTCATGATATTTAGAAGCAGCTGGCCTGAGACTACTATATAAATGTAAAGAAACGTAATGTATTATGTATTTATTTCATATTTCCTGAAAAAAAAAAGTGTGTTTTAAATTGAGTATCAGATTTCCCAGGGTTTTCTGAGGAAGTTTTCAAAGTTATTGCAATTCTATTTTGTACTGGAAGCATCTAAGCTATGCACTTGCGATACCTGGGATATTTTCTTTCTATGTCCTTTAACTGCCTCCTTTAATATGGTAATTGCAATTTCTGAAAGTTATCAAGAGTGGACACTAATGCAAGAGTTAGAAACAGCTTTTTAGCTGCTGAAGAACCCTGTTTATCCTCTGTATCCCCCTAAGGATTTGCTGATAAGCATCACTGGCTAATGTAGCCTTTTTGTAATGGGCATTCTGTTGCCTAGGCAAATGATCATGGTAAGTAGTTTACAATTTAAAGCTGTGAGGTGTGTAACGTTTTTGTGAGGAGCCCAAGATCCAAAATAATTGGTTTAAAAATACAATGGTTTTCAAAAACGGAGTTATGTTAAATACTGTGCCGTGAGAATGATGCAGGACTCATTCTGACTGCCCACAGAGAATTAAAGCTGAGAACCGTACTCTCTGTGAAGCTGATTATTTGGAACTAGGGAATCCAGTTGAAAGGATATAGCTGCAATTTAACACAATTAGCCTGCCATATCAAGTCATTGGATAATTGTAGACCTTGCAAGACACTGCTGTTACAGTGTTGATATGCACCGGCCTCTGGGAGCACTGATTGAAGAAGGATGATGAGAGTGAAATAGATGCAGATAAAATTAAAGACAACTGGGGTAAATAGATGCAGATTTTCTCATTTTAGCACAAAAGAAACCTAGCTTAGGTGAAATGGAATCTGGTTGTAATATGCTGAAAAGCTACTTATCACAATTCCCTCCGGTATATGCAACTAACATGGAATAAGCTTGAGGCTTAACCAGTCTACTCAAGTTCATATGACAGATTCATTATTTCCTACATTAGAGAGACAATGTCAAGATCAAAAACTCAGTTCTGATTAGCTAGCAAATGCACACTATTGTAGTACAGAGCATGCATTCATGTATAACTACTTTACCGTATTTGGAAATCAATTTGTTTCATTCCTGTTGAGGAAGTACTATGGTATCATTTCACGAGACTGAAAGGCCTCAGTTTAATTGCTGCTCATAAGAATCTGAACTCTTGTTAATCACCGTACCTCCCACAAGGCATATGTCAACTCCACTGCTGAAATTCCATATTATTCAGTCATTACACTCATTTTGATTCACAGATACTAGCTCCATGCACACCATTTATCTGAGCATGGAACAATCCAAAGTTCATCAAAGCAAATAATTAATCTGATGGTATAGATACATGTCACTGATATTGCTACATATACGGAGCTGTAGTTGAGTGGGTAGAAGCTGTGATTTTGAAGAAAAAGCAACTTAATTTGGGATTGCTATTTATAATCTGAACTTTACAGTCAAGTATGCAGCACTATTAAAAACAATATTAATTTCCCCAACACTCCAAGTTTCCTAAGTGTTTTTAAGGATCTGTGTCCAAGTCATTAATATTTTTTTATTTATGTAACACATTATGAATTGCCCATATTCAATTAATGACAACAAATTTAGATTAATGGCATCATACATACTGCTCAGTGTGAAAGAAAAAAATTGCATTCTCTTGATAATGGGAAACTGTCTCTTGTTTTTCCTCCAGATCATTGCATCTCAGAGAACAGATTCCACTAAAAACTAAAATCAGAATTTGGCCTGACTTCATAAAAAGATGTCAGAGTCCTATTTCACTCAAACAGGCAAATCATTTGAATTCAGGATTAAAGAATCATGGCCTAGAATCATAGAATCAGTTAGTTTGGAAAGGACTTTTAAAAAGAATTCAGTCCAATTGTAATTATTGAGACCAACAATGTACAAACATAACAAACCTGTCATGGTAAATGTTGAAGTAAAAATAGATCCCTGGATGCCACCTGTACCCACATTTGCATAACTTGGATAAATAGTGCTAAAAATGTTAATTTTATTATTTAATCTCAGAATAAAAGTAAAGTTTTTATTCTTATTTGTATTTAGATATGGTGCTTCATGACAGTTAACTGCAGTTCACTGCCTTGTCAGACATAATCTCAACTACTACAATTAAATCAAAACTTTCTTCTGTGCTTGCCTCAGTTTCATGACTCTCGAAGTGTTTTCTTGCAGATTAGAAATAAGATCTGTTTTGTTTGAAACTATATCCTATCACTGAACAGGTAGGTGTTCATATTTCATACCATTGTACATATTTTATGGTAAAAAAGAAAAAAAAGGCATTTATAGATCAAAATCACATTTTTTTCTAGACAGTCCTCCAAAGCCCAGATTCAAATACTTAAAAGGAACTTAACAAATAAACTTTTTGCAATCCCTTCACAAAGTATTTTCATTAAAATTTTATGTAGTGTTTGTGTTTTTTCTTTTCTTTATTTGTGACGCATAGAGACATCTGTAAAAGATCTGGTATTAAATTCTTCCCTGTTTGAAGTCAGATACAAAACTCATCAGTAAGACTGGACTTCATTTTATACCTTACCAGGCTTCAAAATTCTACCTTGTATCCTTAAAACAAGTTGCTATAATTGTGTGTGATATTCTGCTTCTCTTCATTCTTTTTGCAAAGAAAGATGAAGAGTAACTTTTCTTACATCTAATTGTACACAGTAGAACATCAACTGTGAATATTATTGAGATAAAAGCAAAGCAAACAAAAAACCCCAACTAAAACCAAAAAACCAAGCAAACTTACACTTTGCTATAGCAGTACCTGTCTAGAAGAGTTAATATCTTAATGAGTTCATAGAAGGATTCAACAAACATCTAAGTATTCTTTGAAAGAGTTGATTTTATACAGCAAATAATGCTCATAGTTTTTTGACTTCAGTTTAGTAATGCAATTTTTCAATAGACAACACTAAGTTAATATGTAAAATAATCATGTAAACTTTATTTTTTATGAAAGGGCAAAAAAGAATAAATCTGTTCTTTTCTTGAGAGCAATTCTAAAATAATTAAAATCTTATTTCTAACTCCAAAGTCACATTTTTTAATTCTAACTTTACAAAGCTGAATTGTTCATAATTTTCTTGGTGTTGCTTTTTTTATAGATTTTGCAGCAAATTGGCATTTGCAATAATTTAAATTCAGAACAGATATAAATAAAGCCTCCCATGTCAACATATATTAGATCTTAATACACAATAAATATAAAAAGTAATTAATAAGGAAGTAAATTGCGCTTCAATTTATGGTTGAATGATACCTTTTTATTGACAGAAGAGTTGCTGTAAATATTCTCACATGCCTGCTTTAGCTCAATGGCCTTGGAGAGGACCCTGAAGAACCAAAACTTGCAAGAGCTCTGAGAAGCCTTTCCAAATAGAGCAAAGAGCAGGCTAAAGTTTTAGAGGGTTAGCAAGTACAACATGGACACAATCAAAATGAGTATTAATCTTCCAATGTCTTTCAGAACATTTACTAAAGAGAAATTAATTCCAGAGTGATCAAGAGTACACAGAAAATCTCAATCCTATGTGTGGTGCACCCTATCACATTTTAAAGTACACATGTAAACAGACAAAATGATTATTTATTTATTTTTTCCCCATAGAGTAAAGGCAAGGTAGAATCATAGAATGGCTTAGGTTGGAAGAGACCTTAGAGGTCATCTGCTTCACTCTTCCTGCCATGGGCAGGGACACTGATCTCAATCCAGAAGCTGGGAAGGAGACATGGTTCTTTTGAACATTGTTGTGATGAAATTAAGACACAAACGAGATCATGTATCAAAGTGAGACTATTTATTTCTTGCACACAAAACAGAGAAAGAAGGAAAATAAAAAGGAGGAAGAGGGAGATGGAGAGAGATAATTACCACCTCAGGGTACTTTGGTGGGGCAGGAGGGGAGAGACATTCCTGGGCAAGATGCTGAAGAGGGTGTTCTGCTGTCACTCCAGCTGATGTTCCTTCAGGTTCCTTCATCTTGTGATGTACTGGGAGGTTTTGCTCCAGCATGTTGTTTTTCCAGTGATGTTTTCTCTCTTAAGCAGTTATAACTCATGAGTTTTATACTACTCTTGGTTCATTCATCATAAGTCCACTTGGCTCACACCTTTGTCACATTCCAGGGGTGACTTTCAGGGGGTCTTCCCATGTGCTTAGAAGGGGCAGTGCCAAGCAGCCTCCACCCTTCTTTGCTGTCCAATGTCCACCACACCCCTGGGTAGTTGCTCTCTTGGTGGGCAGAGGTGGCACATCAGTCAGGTCATTCAGGATGATCTTTGTTGATGCACTTCTCAGTTTTTAATGTAATCATCACGATCACAAGGTGATTTACATTCAGGAGAGGATTCCCTCAGATGCCTCACGACTACACTCAGCCTCAACCAGCCTGGCCTTGAACACCCCCAGCGAAGATACATCCACAAAGTTTCACCATACTCGTACTGAAGAACTTCTTCCTAAGATCCAGTCTAAAATGATGGAGTGATTGCTATTTACATTATGTAGAAGGACTAACTAACTTTGCTGGACACAGAAAGATCCACTGTGACTATTCATTTGGTGTTTATTTTCAGTATTCTATAACCACTTCTGCTCTTCTGGTCAGCCTGGAGGAGAGAAGGCCCTGGACCGACCTAATAGAGGCCTTCAGGTACCTGAAGGGAGACTACAAGAAGGTTGCAGAGGGACTGTTTCCAAAGGCCTGTAGTGATAGGATGAGGGACAATGGTTTGAAACTAGTGAAGAGGAGATTTAGATTGGATATTAGGAAGAGGTTGTTTACCATAAGAGTAGTGGAATACTGGAACAGGTTGCCCAAGGAGGTAGTTGATGCCCCATCCTTGAAAATATCCAAGGTGAGGCTTGACAAGGTTCTGAGCAGCCTGGTCTGGTGGAGGATATCCCTGCCCAGTGCAGAGGGCTTGGCCTGGATGATGTTTGAACTTTTTTGAACTGTATGATTTAATTATCTTTTATCAACCTTGAGGTTTTTTTGGTTGTTGTTTTTTTTAAGCTAAACTTAAGCACAGAAGCAGAGAGGTATCCATAGAAATCTTAGGGGAGAGTCGACTGAAACAAAAGCTTGAAATTGTTTTTGGTAATGAATTTCATATTGGAGTCATCAACTGAACTTGCGGAAATTTAAAGTAGATTTTTATTATGCTTTGTTGAAGTTGTGTTAGAGATATAGTGCAAGGTCTTGCTTTAGCAGCTGTTGTTTACACCTGAAGCTATTGTAAAAATCTAGGCTCTCATCAGGTTTTTTATTTATTTTTTTTCTATCATTTTCTTGATTTTTTTCTTCTGACAAATAAGGCTTTTATAAATTAACTCAGCTGGTGCACATTTGACCCCAATTTCTGAATGTATTCTCTGGGTCAAGTACTTCTGTGTGTGAGAATAGAGTCATTCTTCCCACCCTGAGGCAGAGTACTCATGCGTTTAACTTATCATCAGCACATTTTTAATCATAAATAATTTTTAACAAGCTTAATCTAAACAAACAAATTTAATGTTTAAAAGAATTTAAGGCAATTACAGTTTATTTTCTAGCCTCTATTACCCATATTAAAATATTTTGCTGAATAATGAATGATAAATTAAAAAATTTAGTTTGTTGCTTTAGCTGGTATTTGGGTCTTTCAACGTACTAAAGTGAAAAATTATTTCACTCTGAAAAATCCAATAAATCTCATCTTCTGAAAATGTAATAGTATTGTTATATCTATATGTGACTGTCTTTCCCTTTCTTTGTTTTATCAGTTCCTTCCATTGCTTCTACAAACTAAGTGCCAACATATGGTTGTATTCTGTAATATGAACTCATAACTAAATCTATGAAGTTCGTTCTTTAGTCTCCACCTTTGGGACATCAGTAGGTGGTAATCTTAGCAACCTGGATGTGATATCACCATTGTGGCATTTTCATTGACACAGCTCTGTTACAGAGAACCCTTGCCCTCCAAGTATAATTCCTGAAAAATTAGCCTCTCATTACAAAACATTAAATCTCTTGTCACTCAACCCTGTAGCTTGATGGAAGTATTGGATATGCAGTGGGGGTAAAAAGCTCCCCTAAGGATTAAACTTGGCACTTCCCTCCTTGGTGATACAGGTTCTGGATGGGTGGTCCCTCTGGATCTCCTTTCAGTAACAGGTTCATGGGTAAAAAGACAGCAGCTATAGAAAGGATTAGAAAGTTTGAATTCAGCAACTCCAAAATTTTATGAGTTTTGAAGTGCCAACTATATAATTCTTTTGCTTTGTTGCATTGCTAGGGGAAAAGATGGCCTTTGATGAGAGAGCATTTTCTTATTTATTATGAAAAAATATCTTACAAAAGCCTCCCTCCTGGGTGGTTTGCCTTTTCCTAATTTAACTTTCTGGTGAATGTTTGAGTGGCCCCTTCTTTCCTCCTTGTGATGATTTAGGCTTGGTGAAATCTAAACAATGTGTTTCATATTTCTTATTTGCCAAGAGAGACTTTCAGGGCAAGGCTGAAAGTAAGCAGTGCTTTTGGTTAACATCTCCCATGAAAGCAATATATCTAGAATAATTATCCTGGGAAAAGCAAGCCAAAGAAATTTGCTCAGCTTTAGACTGACCGAAGGGTTCAATGATGTGATAAATGGGTTACCTTATCTGAATACAGAATAATATCAATCAGTTTTTAGCAGCCTTGATATTCACATAAATTGTTATCCCATTTAGGTGAAGAAGCAAATTCCTCTAAGAATGTAAATGTTAAAAATATTTCCACTCCTTAGAAAACACCAATGATTAGAGTTGAATGTTAAAACAATCCTGAGTAATGATTGTGTTTATATAAATTCCTTCTGGAATTAAAATTCTATGAACTAATTTTAAAAATTTAAATTATTAAATTCTTATGAATTCTTTTAGATTTTAAATTATTTTTATTATTTTTTATTATGTTTAAAATAATAAATAAGTAAATAATTTAATAAAACCAATAATAATCAATAATCATTAACATGGAAATTAACTAAGAGATGAGACAACATGCAAAATGCTTTGTTCATAGTATCATCAGAAGATGATAATTTAAAACACTGCATTTAAACTTTGCTTTAAGATGTTTTCAGAAAACCTAGGCAAAGACTTCGTTATCTCATAATTTGAAACCAACCACACCTTTGTTTTTTCTTTTTTTTTCTTTTTGTTTGTTTTTGAGCAGATGAATGACTGTTCCAAATGAGAGTCTTGTTTTTACATTTGAATGGTAAGATGTAATGACAGTTTAACAAATCTATCCTACCTTTTAAAATTCTAGTTCAAAATTTATATTTTTTTTAAAGACTGTATTAAGCATACAATCAATCACCACGGAAGTTGAGGAGCAATTAAGATCCCAAGTCAAGTAATCAGAGGATCCAAGAAGTAAATGACCATGTCTTGGCTGGATTGGCTTTGACTATAGTGTTACTTCTTAGATATATAGTTTATAATGGTTAAAAAATATATATTCATTAATTTCAAGGGACATAAAGCAGCCTGCTGAGCTACATGCAGTGTAGTTTGTTTATACTGCTTTCTGGAGTTGAAGGGCACACCTCATCATCTCCTTATTTTTGGTTTAGATTAGAAGGTCATATGGCCCAGGATAAAAAAAGAAATAAGGAAAAACACAAAACCACACACCTCCCCCTCTCTGTGTTTCTGGATTCTGTTGTCTATTGTCTAGCCTAATGCTTGGAAGAGATTCATTCCCTTGAGGTATCATGATCATTTTTCAAGTACCACCACTGTTTGTTCTGTCTGGAGAGGTTTTGATTCACAGTCAGCCTATCAGCTACATGTGTAAGATACCTTTTCAAAGCATGTATCACTGAAATTTTCCTTCTGGCTTTTCACCTACTAATTGCAAGCAGGGAGCTAGTTCTCCTTTTTCAAACAAAGCCACGATTTTTAAATCTTCCTTCAGTTTAACTATGGCTGTGAGCCTTATACTGCATAAATTGTGATCATGATAATGAGAAGCTTTCATCTTAGCTTGAAATAGCATCTGTCTGCTGTGACATCTTTGAAATCTTGATTGATAAAGGATTTAGACCTGGTTTTCATTATTGTCTTATGTACTTGGCAAAGGTTAATATTTTGCATGAGGGAAAAGATCAGGCTATAATCCTGGACTTAAGGCAAAGACACCAAAATTTTGCTTAACTATGCTTTCCAACTATAGAGGAAACTTGATTTTTATTTTTAAATGAATACATTTACTGTTTGTTTGAGAAATCTGGAAGATTTCCTCATGGCTTGTTCAGTTTATAAACAGGAAGCTTATTAGGTATGTGTAGTTGGGGACAAAAATAATTCCATATACATTTGTTTAGTAAATCAAGTTTTTAAAATAAAAGGAAAGACTCTGATTGGTAAACATAATATTTCTGTTCAGTATCTCAAATTCATTAATGACTCTTGATCCTAAAGTTAAGGTAATTACACTAGCTCTTATTTGGCTATATTTTTCTGATAAACTGAAGTTGATCAGAACTAATGCTATGCCCAATCAAAGATGACTGCAAAGTGATTTATTTATTCAACTACTATCAATTATGAGAAACAGACAATTAAAATTTATTGTGTCATATAAGTTCTCAAACTGCACCAGGGGAAGCTTAGGCTTGAAGTGAGGAGAAAGTTCTTCATGGAAAGAGTTATTGGACATTGGAATGTGCTGCCCAGGGAGGTGGTGGAGTCGCCATGGTTTAGTAGTCATCAGATGTTGGGTGACAGGTTGGACTTGAAGATCTTTGAGGTCTTTTCCGACCTTATTGATTCTATGATTCTAACATTCTTGTCATGTTATATTTTAGGACATAACCAACACCACAGGATAGATGTCTTTTTATTTTATCTTTCAGCATTTCTTGATATTTTTGCCCTTTTTTTCTTTTTCTTTTCATATTTTTGCCAGCTGGATTTATGATGAAATACTAGTATGATGACCCCATGGATACATGTTTTTAAAATATTTCTTTAGTTCTTATGCCTAAGAAGACTGATAAAGGAACTGATGTTGAATTCACAGGTTTTTGGATTTTATATATTAAAAATAGAACTCAATATTCAAAGTTATTATCAACACTATATGACTATTATAATCCCATTTCCTAATTCTCAAAGGGAAGTAAATGAAAGTGCAAGCTAGGATTATCTTGCAGTCTTAGTATAGAGCAAAGAACAATTTGTCAAAATACTGAAGTATTGTTTCTTCTGTAATGATGATCTGTCCTTGCTTGAAAAGAGCAATTTTGACAGTTCACTGTGATCAAATTGGAGTCATTATGAAATTACTTCTACAAAAAAAGAATTAATAAGGTGTGTAACAGATGAAAGAACTACTTCATATATTGTTCAGTGTATAATATGATGTCTTTACCAGAAATCTTCAAACTGACTTATGCAAGCTAGTGATATTTGTCAGAAACTGTAGATTATCTTTAGGTGACCACAGTAGGAAGGTTTGTGATCTACTAGTAAAAAATGTTAGTTTATTCTGAACACTGAAAAATGACTTTAATTTAGCAAATATCTAAGTTTTTGAGAGGCTTTTCTGAATCTTCAGCACATATTAAGCAGTCTTGCACACTCTGGAAATCATGCATTCTTTGTGGTTGAACATTGGATTGATGAACTGCTCGATTCTGATTTTTTTTGGTGTGTGTGTCTAAGTCTTCCAGAGTGACAAAGTCATACAGTTCAGTGATTTCCCTTCTTTAAGGTTTGATCTTTCATTAATTCTTCTGGTGTCATATCATGCAGAACACACCCATAAAGTAACTCCTTGCTTCTTTAAAATATGGTATGTGTTTTTTAGGCTTTTATAGAAGACGTCTTTGGCTGGCTGACAGTTTATTTGACAACTGTTTTAACTACTGTATTAATAAACAGTGCTACTTACAGATCATGGCAATATGTTTTGCATTTTCATTCCTCATTTTTGTATTACTCAGGCATAATGAAAACAGTATATGGGGCTAGCTTTTAAGCATTTATTTTTAACTACTGTTTATGTCTCCAAATTCATTCCTTGTGTAAGATGTGCCTAGAAATGCAATGAATATGAATGAGATTGACCCATGTTTCTATATTTTCACATAATTTCTGCAAAAGACAGTTGTCTGTGCTAGTCTCTGTGGGAGAACTGTATCATATGTTGACTTTGAAAGAGGATTAAAGAGATGATATAATAGTTTTTCTGACTCTACTTCAATGATTCTTTATGATGTGATTATGAACTGAGCAGCCAAAAGATAAACAAAAAAAAGATGAGCTTTTAAACCCAAGGAATACTTGTTGTTCATGCATGTCTTTCGTAGGATAAAGAAAGAAGGATCATGCCAATTCAAAAGAAGACAACAAGCTTTTAAATGCCAAAGGAGTTTCTAGAATTCCATAATCCTTACTGTTTGTGTATGTATCCTTTGCTTAAACATAAGTTTTTCCAAATACTATAGGGTGCCAGCCTGGTACAGCAAAAAAAACCCCAACTTATCCTTCTCTTTTGCTGCATCTAAATGGAGAATTTTCTACCCATGAGCTATTAGATCATGGAAATTTTCTCCTTACAGTGTGCTTATAAATGACTGAAAACAGGAAGATAGAGGTCTAATTAGAACAAAACCAAAACACAGGGAATTAAGAATATCATTTGTCTGGCTTTCACTGTCACTTTTGAATATTTCCCTCAGTACTCCCTCTTAAATGTTGAAGTGTTTTCTCTGAAGCATCATTCATTAGTCAAGGTTTCCCTAAGGTTAGTTGCTGCCACTCTAAATGTATTCTGCTAATAGAAAGAAAAATCATCATTCCAATTGTGTGGTCTTCTATAATCTCCACTGTGAGGTCAATAAACTTGAGTAAGCATTTACAAAAATGTATTGTAAAACACTCCCCAAAGACAATGGTGCCAGCTAAAAACACCCCTCTTGCAGATAAAGAAAAGCACTTTAGGAATGAAAGCTTTAGTTTAGTGGTTTTGTGCTAACTACAGCTTGGCTCTAATGGCAAATATTCTAACATTGGCCTGAGCAATAGAAAGACATTTGACACTTACATTTCCACAACAGAGGTGTTTCAGGCATGAAGCAATTTTGTTTATAGTACAATTGGAAAATCATATGGAAATAACTCTAGGAAAATAACAATAAACCAAATATGCAGATGCTATCAGTATTTCTGAAATATCTCATGGAAGTAAAACCACCCTATAATTATCATAGGTTTACAAATCTCCTAAACAGTCATGTTTAATTATAATAAAATCTGCTTGGTTGATGATGTCTTGCAATGCGGTCTAATTACAGCTAGCATAAACAAAATGATGGTTAATCTGCATGAAATGTCCAACAGTTTATAGACTTTGGCTTCAGTTTTACATTCTGAGTGCGTAGGAGCTTTCAAGAAAGTCCAATCTTGCTGCAATTGCCCACAATTTTCTTCTGCCCCAGTGTATATGCAGTGACCTACATTCTGCAGTAAAATAGCTTCTGCCAGAAGACCCCAACATGTTCTGCCTTTTATCATCACAAGAGAAAAAATAATTATGAGGCTCATGAGAAGAAAGCTTGTGCACAGTGTTTCATTCTCTTCAGTTTTCCTAGTTTAAGTATGACAAATCAACAGTTCATCGATGTTGTTAATGTCCGTGGAGATGCTAGGTTTATTAACAGGCACCAACTATTAATACAATCAAACTCCTCCTTAACTATGTCTAGAAACAAGTAAGGGTTCACAAGAGGAAAGTTACATTTTAATTAATTTGTCTTCATTTTGTGACTCCTACGAATTAATTTTTATTATATTTGTAGGGTTTTCTTGAGGTTTATGGTGTGTTGTTCCCCGCCCCCCTGGCTTATATTCATCTAACTGCTCCTTCTGCTGAAACATGCAGTGGAAAACCTGGTAAAATATATGAAATCAGAAATACAATAATTTATATAATTTTTAATTAGCAAAATTTAATGTTAAAATACTGTACTTTTTCTCAAATGGCTTTGAAAATACAAAGAAAGATTTAGGACTTGCCATCTCCTAGTATTTTTTATTATCTCACTCATTAGTAGCTGACTTTTATTGATAGAAAGTATTTTGGAAAAAGCAAGCAGCAATAACTAATGAATTTATTTATTTATTTATTTTCTATGTAAAAAGTAGTTATAATTCATTCAAGCCTTAGTTGTGGGGATAGCATGTAAGATTAGCTATGCTACTGCTATGTTGACACACAATATTCTGTTCAGGAGGCAATGAGCTTACTAAGTTTGGATGATAGGTAGCTGACAGCATTTGCTACCAGTACAAGATTGAATATCACAGGGAAAACAAATAGGAAGATAAACTGAAAAGGAAAAGTAACACAAAGACAGTAGCTGAACTTTCTTTTTTTTTAATATATGTCATTTCAGGTTTTTATAGAAGGAATTGTTATGTACAAGGAGGTTATGAAACATTGATCCCAAAGAATGAGTTAGAAATTTCTTACATGAATTACGTATTTCTATTGTCTAAGATCGATAGGCGTTCAAAATATAACAAAAAAATTATGTAAAACAAAAACTGTGTAAAATAGCAGACTGGAAGAGTTGAAACAGAGTAATCATGAGAAGCTGAAAAAAAATGATGTTGCCAATCTCAAAAAATGTGTTAAAAATACTGCAAAATATATCAAATGGAATTTTAGGATATGTATATTTATTCAAGCATTGTCCATTGAAAGGATACTAAGGGATGAATACTAGACTAATTGAAAAAATAGTGAATAATGGAACAGTAATAATATCTGATATTAATGCAATGGGAGATTTGTGGGTTTATATTCATTTAAGAATGATAAAAAGCCCTCTCAAGAACTGAATATAAGCTAAGGCTGCTTAGCAAACCTACACATCAGATCAGTAGGAAAATAGGTCATAATCCTATAATTATACATGAACACAGCTTCTTTTTGTATGCAGTGGGAGTTTCAACTTATTTTAGCAACCTAAAATTTGTCTTCTGATTGCAGTTTGGGACCCTCTTATGGCAGTTTTGAACCCAAACACCAGAATTTCTTAGTCCTCACTCAGCTCTAGTCTCATTAACATTCATGATTTACACTGGTCATAGTTTACAGCAGAGAGGAGTTGAGATGGTGTGTCATTAAGGAAAGTAATATGAATACTTTTTTTTTTAGTTTGCCATGTATATGTCTTTTAAATGACAGAAGTGATTCTTTCCACCTCATGTAACCTCTTCATCTTTCATGACTTCTCTACATCTTAGTGCTTAGTTGATTTAAAGAGTGTGAAAGAGAGAAAAACTGTTTTAAATAGAATTTTAAAAATCATGACAAACTGTAGTTGAATAATTTTGTGGATTCATTAGATGATCTTTCTGGCAAAAAGCTTTATCAGAACACAGCTCATACCATACACCTTGTGGAAATGCCTTTTACTCTACTGGTCTTCTTTTGTTTGTTCATTGGGTTTGTTTTGGTTTGTTTGTTTGGTTGGTTGGTTGGTTGGTTTGGTTTTGTTTTCAAAGATTATGTGAATTCTATTCACAGGCTGACGTCTCCAAAGGCAGATGTCATTCTACCAGAAACTAAAGCTTGCACAAGTAATGGGAATATTCTCAATTTATCTTATGCTGCTTCAGCGGCAAGTCTTAGAATGTGAGTTTGTAGACTCACATTGAAGAATGCTAACATGTTTTTCCAAGATGCAACTTGTTGAAAACTCTGGTTCAGGGGCCATTTGTGACAAGTGATTAAGTATGAACCCTGTTGCTGTTCCACAACAGAATATCAAAATACCAGAGTATCTTATCTTGTACATTAACCTCCTTAACCAATAGAACTTGGCCCTGTACACAAGCTCAAAATATTCCTCTATGTAAAGCACTAAAAATAATTCCTTATAAAGAGAGGTCTCAGCACACCTGGAGGTCCGGCTTCCGCAGAATGTTTCTTTTGGCACTCATATGATGCTTCATTTTGTTCTTCATAAACAATTTTGCAGCTTGTAGTTTGCAGAATGGCAGCTGCCACAGAACTTTCCTAGCATTCTGGCTGTATAACTCTATTACAAGGAAACTTCAGTGGTGAAGCTGAAAATAGTGCTTTCCCTAGATACTAGGCTGCTACAGAAGCAGAGAAATAGAATAAGTTGTTTGAGAAGGAACAAAACTGATGAAATAAGTTGGCAATCAAAATCAGTTGACACTCAATTTCTGAGGTACAAAAAGGAGAAGTAATTGTAGAGATATTTTTGAATGACAGAGATGGGATATACTCTTTGCAAATCTACCCTTAACTGTCTAAAAAGTTTGACTTATGATAAACTAAGAAAGTTCCTATCTGCACCTCACCACTGCCCAGCAGAGAGTTTATTCCCAGCAATGCACAAGGAAATAACACAAATTCTGCATGCTGGCATCAACATAAGGTCAAACACAAATATATTGAGGATTATAGCAGCAGATGATTGAATTCTGAGGATTTTAATTCTAGTTTCTGATGCTGTTATTTTCTGATTTAATAACATTTTAATAATCTATATAGATAATTAAAAAGATGCTTACTATTATTTAAAAGAAACCAACCCAACCCTGTAAATGTTGTAGTATTTGCTCTATTTTCAGAATCCTTTAAGTGCTATAGCTTATATTGTACAGACTGGACTACATCTTGAACTCTCTGTAGATCTCAACGCAGTAAGAGTTTGGGAAAATAAAAAAAAGTGACATCAACCTTGTAAGTAACTGACCAATTACAGCATTAAGAAAAGGCATGTACTTTACAGCTGTATGAAAGTGATCTCCTTTCAAATTTGACTTCTAATAGAATGACAAATAAATCTACTTAATATGCCCCTTTTCATTTTATTGTGTATACACTTTTTGGTGTGTGATCTGTTGGAAATGTCATCAGTAGAAAGTAGGGAATACAGTCTCATGTGTTTCCCTCTGGGTCAAGGGAGCTCCCTGGAAGGAGAAAGAATGCTTATTCTCAGAGATAAACTAAGATTAGTATAAAAATATTCTTGAGCCCTCCAGGAAAAGTCCTGTAGGTATTGTCAAATCACAGGACAAACAAATGGTGAAGGAAACGAGGAGTTTTCAGATGAAGGGCAGAGACAAGAGTGTCTTGAGGAGAGTTGTGCATATAGAAGGGAAGAACTGCATAGTCAGGCTTCAGTGGTAATGGGAAAGTAGGAATTTCCTTGTGACCCTAGGGGAGGAATAGGAATTGATGGAGTTTGTCCAACCCACAAATCACTGAATGTGGCTGGACTGCAGAGTTACACTCTGCCAGAACTGAATGAGTATCTTTATTTTCAGGCCTCTTGCTTTGCATGACTTCTCCTGCATACGATTTTTCTCTAATTGCCAAGCTATGTAATGCATCCTAAAAGAGTTAACTCTAGAGATTGAGAGGTATGCCTTTGTATTTGCTCTTCAAGCTTCTTACTTTGGAGCCACATAGCACAGCAATATATTTAATAATACTTTTGCAATTTCATTTTCTTTCAATTTGGTAATACACATTGGCTTTAATAAAAATCTGTGAAGTAGTTAGTCCCATAAAGACATTAGTTATTCCCCATCTGCAATAAAACACCTCAGTGAGCAATTGTATTCAGATTAAATAATAATATTAATGTAATTTTACTCAAAAAATGCTTTGCTTACATTTTAATGTATAATAATATATAAAAATGTTCTATAAATTTTAAAGCATAGATTTCACTTAATGACTTGAGCAGAATTCGGATGAGGATATGTGAATAATGGGTTTGGTTCATTTGGACAAAAAAAAAAAAATAAAAAAGGTACATAAACCCCTTCATTCCTATCTCTCATAAAAAGCAACACAGACACCTTTGTACTGTATCCTTATTATCAAGGATAATAAAACAGTAGACTTTTTTCCACCATCATTGTTCCTATAAATATAAAACAAAACCTCAGAGTTCAGATGCAGCAGTGTTTGTTGCCTCATATTACAAAAGAGTTTAGGCACAAAGATGATAAATTTTACTAACAGAAAAGGCCTATTGGTTTCACTGTGCTAGTTGTACAGGAGGAGATATGCATGATCAAAACAAGGGATCATTAACTTGCTCTGAGTTATTTATGTTCTTTGAAACAAGATGCTGTACTTCAAACATATCTTTGTGACAACAAAAAAAAAGTAGTTTTAAAAAGTGCATAGAACAGGACAGAAAGAAAAGTTACTTTTCTCATTTTACTATTAAAATTCTTTTAAACTCCACAAAACTTAGAAAGATAGCACAGTTAGGCCTTTAATGTTGATGACTGGAACAGAAAATCTCAGTTAATTTTAAGTTACTGAACACATTGTAGATCTACAAGAGCAGATTTACAATAGATAATGTAAAGGTATCCAATTTTTCTAAACCTCAGAATATGTCAATGTTTTAACAAACAGTGCGTGGTGACCAGCAAGACCAGGGAAGTGATTGTCCCCCTGTACAAAGTATTGGCAAGGACACACCTTGAGTACTGTGTTCAGTTTTAGAGCCATCACTCCAAGAACAATATTGAGGTGCTGGAGTGGGTTCAGAAGGGCAACGAAACTGGTGCAAGGTCTAGAGAACAAGACTTCCAGGGAGCAGCTGAGAGACTGGAGTTTGTTTAGTCTGGAGAAGAGGAGGTTGAGGAGTGACTTTCTCACTCTCTACAACTACTTGAAAGCAGGTTGTAGTGAGATGGGTGTCAGTATCTTCTCCCTAACAACAAGTGATAGGATGAAAGGAAATGCCCTCAAGTTACACCAGGGAAGGTTTAGATTGGGTATTAGAAGAAATTCTTCACTGAAAGGGTTCTCAAACAGGGAACAGGCTCCCCAGGGAGGTGGTTGAATCACCATCCCTGGAGATGTTTAAAAGAAACAGTGATGTGGTGCTACAAGACATGGTTTAGTACCGTACTTGGTAGAGTTTGATAATGACAATGATCTTTAAGGTCTTTCCCAAATAAAACAATTTTATGATTCTAAAACCATCGAGAAAAACATGAAACAATCACAAAACAAGGGGACCTTGTCATCAGTGTAATATTCACTAGGGTAGGTAGATAAATTATTTCGGAGAAGATTAATTTGACAAAAAATAAAACTGTATATAATTTTGATTCATTGTGGAAGAAGGCAGAGAGTGAGTTCTGGAGAAGAGGATGAGGAAAGAGATTTTCCCTATTGCTTGTAATGGCCTTTAGAAATCTACTGGGAACAATTTTGTTTTCTTAAACTAATGGCCCTAAACTGCCTGAGTGAAATCATGACCTATCATCATAATAACAGATAATGTCATAACATATATCTATCACAATTTATTATCTAAATATATTATATATCTTTTTCCCTCTTTTCTCTCAGTGTCCTACAGCAGTCAGAAGCTGCCTCAGATGAAAGTTCTGGAAACTAAGAGAGTTGTGGAATGTCTGGGAACCAAGAGTCTGGGACACTACTAAACTGTCATAATTTTAAAATGGTGTCATTTGTGAAATAACACATGCCCCAGTTTATATTGTACTGTTTAGATTAGAACGTAAACTGTAGTACATGGAAACTTTTCCTTATGTGCTGAGTGCCAGTACTTAGATTAAAGCTGGAGACTCAAGTCTCTAAGTTTGGAACAAGGAACCTCAAAACCCCACTCAGACATTGCCTGTCTCTCCTCTACCTTTTATAGGAAAAATTGATCTTTTTTTACACTGAAATTCTCCTATTTTACACTGAAATTCTCCTATTGTCTGAGGAGAGACTGGGGCAGCCGGGTGTCTTTAGTTTGGAGGAGACTAAGGGGTGACCTCATTAATGCTTATAAATATGTAAAGGGTGAGTTCCAAGAAGATGAAGCCAGGTTCTTCTTAGTGATGCCAAATGACAGGACAAGGGGCATGGGTGAAAGTTGAGGCATAGGAAGTTCGATGGAAACATGTGGAAAATTTTTTTCTCACTGTGAGGGTGATGGAACACTGGAACGGGCTGCCCAAGGGGGTCATGGAGTCTCCCTCTCTGAAGATATTCAAAACCCACCTAGATGCATTCCTGTGTGATCCAGTGTAGGTGATCCTGCTCTGGCAGGGGGGGTTGGACTAAATGATCTTTCAAGGTCTCTTCCAATCTGAATATTCTCTGATTCTGTGATACCCAGAAACTGGATAGCTCACAGTGCTAAAATGTTGCTTTTAATTATTCCTGTTTTGTTTGACTAAATAAATTATAGACTGAAGACTGTGGAGCCTGACTGCGGAGTCAGAGTCTGTAAATACTATAATGTGGATATAATGAAGAAACTGTTTATCACTAAACAGTATTGGCAAGGAAATCTAGTGGTAATATCAACAGAAGACAGAAGATAGGTTTTATACTCTTATAAATAACCACTGTTTTATTTGTGACTCTGGGTGAGCTGCAAATGCCCAATTTTTCACAGGACCTAAGTTGTAAAATGTAGAATAGGGTAGTGCTCCACTTTTGAGACACTCTGTGAGCTCACATGGATTAAAACCACAGAAACAAAAATTTGTAAGTAGTTTGAAGGTGACACTTCAGGTAAGGATTATGCATCATACATTCTTAGATGCTTAGAAAGCAGCTTGATTTTAACTACATGAAATGTTCATTGTCAGGCCTCAGGATGAAGCTTTCAATAGATAATTATGGTAGAAATTGCCTAGCTCTGTCTCATTTTGAGACTGACAATTAGAATCATGTGGAGATCAGAAATTACCTTCAGGAAAATATTTGAAGGTATTGAAATGGTATCACTGGGAAACAGAATTATCCCATAGAATTTCTATTATTATTTCAGAAGAATAATAAGAATTAATCATTGTCCTTATATTTTCTGGGTGAGAAGTCCCCACCCCCCTAAAAAAATGAAGAGGTGTTCCCCAGTCCTCTAATAATTTTCCAGGACTTCTCCAAACCTTTTGTAAATGATCTTTCTTTGATAATTAGATATGGTAATCTAGCACTGATGACTTCAGTGCCAGCACAGGTGTAATATTACCTCTTCACTCATACTTGTCATTTTCTTACTAAAACTTTCAAGGACTTTTCTATTCCACAATGAAAACTCATGTTCAAGTAATTATCCATGCTGACCTTCAAGTCACCCAATATTTCTCTCATTCCTTAGAATTCCCAATCCTGAAGAATGACTTACGTTCCTCATTCATAATTATGTTCTTTCCACTTGGCAATGTTGAAGCACACATTTTCCCACAGTATGTTTACCAAAAAATTGAGTTAATTCTGCATACATGACATGGTGTTTTTTCTATTGCTGATTCTCTTGATATTTGCCATTAGAAATTTCTATAACAATGTATTTACATTGTGTTTTCTCAAGTGATTGATTAAAAAGGCTAAATAGTATGTCTTCAATAAATAAAGTCTATGGACTGACATTAGAAACATTCTCTTAGAACAATAATTTTTAATTTCCTGAAAAATACATTTTGCTCATTTTAACCTTTCAAATGTGTAATACCCGTTATCAAGATGTAGAACTCTAAATGTACTTACATTGAAAATATGGAGCTTATCATCCAATCACCAGATGTGCTCCAAAAGCATAGTTTTCAAAATATACATATTTCAAAACCAATCACATAGATATATAAAATGCATATTTCTCTTTGTATTCCCTATGAATCTTTCATATTTCTTAGCTTTTGCTAGATATTTATGAATATCTACTCCTCTTTTCTGTCAGGATTATTAGTTAATTAACTGATGCTTCCAGTTTCCTTCTATATCTGGTTTAGCTAACATAGCCTTCTTTCTCAGCAGAAATTTTGACATTTTTTGCCAATTAAGGAATTCCCAATTATCATTCACATCTAATTACTTTTTCCCAGAAGACTTTGATTGTAATTGTTATCAACTTCATGAAGCTAGCCTATAAAATTTAAATGAACAGTAAATATGGTGGAGGTTGTGACTTTGCACTCTAACATAATTGACTTTATTTCTTTCACTGTATCTGTTGTCAATTTTTGCTCAAATCAGTTTCTTTACAGGTAGAGATAAAAAGCCTGAAGTAAGAATTGAAATCCCTGATAATATTTAATTTCTTTCCATGATATATTGGTCTTCAAAAGGCTGATCAGCCTTTTATTTAGTCATCTGCAACTCCACATACAGTGTTTTAATTATTAATGCAGAAACTCCTAATTACTAAAGGTTATTTGTTTCACAATGTTTGTAACTTAGACAGTTATTTCTAACACATTTTGCCATATCCCAACCTGACCTCTTCCTAAATAATTTGTAATCATCAATGAAAATATTCCAGGTAATGTGAATCTTACAGTGCAATCTGGTATAGAAATTACTGAAATAATGCAATTCAAATTTAGTAATTCTAAAGTAGGTCAACCTCATCTCAGGCATGAGCAATTCCATTTTCATTTGTTTCCTACCTGGACTTCTCACAGAAACATATAGAAAATTAAATATATTCTCCTTCATGTCCATCTGTGACTTGCTTGCACAGGATTCTGACCTTATGGTTTAATGCTAGGTGTATATGCATATATTTTTCACTTCCCTCTTTATCCCTTCTGACTACTTTAACCATACTATTCATGGAAGATTTATTTCAGGAAGCTCTAACAAGGGTACATCTTTCTTCTTCTGTACAAGAAGGTTATAAGTTCTTCTGACCCTTGACTGCTTTTGCTCATGACATGGGATGAATCTTTGAGAAATGCTTTAATGTTCTTCTTCTTCAGCACCCCTTAGAGATCTCCAGAGTCTTTTAGAATTAGTCATATATAGTGCTATCAGTAATAGCCATGATCATTCTCTTAGGACCGCTTTGAACTACAAGACCTTTTCCTGACTACCCACAAAACAAACTGAAGTAATTCCAGTCTTGTAATTGCATTTTCTGTCCTGGCTCCAAGGGGAAAGTACAACATCCTTTTGCTGACTTGCTCATCACACTATACTTATTATGTTCTTTGTAGGACAAAGTACCAGTATCAGGTGTTTTCTTTCCTTGAATCATTGAAGACCTTCCTGTGTCCTTTAAAAACATCTTTGCTCCTGCTTGTAAACCCCAATTTCCAACAGTGGTGAAGTTCTACAAAGATATTACTTCAAAATAGTGTCTCACTTTGTTTGAATGGTGTGTTTTAATGAGGCCTAAGGACAAAAGTTTAACAAGGAAAAAAGAACTATTAATTAACCAATGCCTATTCTCAGCAATAAATGAAATGTGTTCTGTGTAAAAAGAAAAAGAAAAAGTCAGCACATAAATATATATGAAAATGATTCAGATAAACATGGTTTATGTTAAAGACTGAGATTAAAAAATAAAACAAAACAAAAAATGAATTTACACATCAAATTAAAATAATCTTATTTTGGTCATTTTAAATTTTATATTCCCTAGTTTAAAAATACTAGTGGTACTAAACTTGAAATTTTACATTGTTCTTACATATTACATGTAGGAATTAAAAGTAAGTTGTAATTGTTAGTATAGTTGTAATCATTTTTGCACTTAGTTGTTTTCTTCAGGAATCATTATTCAGTTTTGGGGAATGGGTCAAAACTATGAAAATTACAAACCACTCTGAGATTATTGACAAAATAGAGAAAGAAATTAAATATTTTAACATACTAATAATAGTCTGTAGACATCAAAACCTCCTTTCACCATACAGATTCTCTAAGGCCTAGCATTTCATATCCTTTTTTTTTTTTTTTTAACATTTTTGTATGGCTTAAACAGTGCATTGCACCAGAGACTACTCCATGATTTATCATTGCTGGTTGAATCAGAGAACTGTTCTTTCAGATAAGCTGTTTGCCTGAAATGCTGTCCCTGATGGACTCTTTAGTTAGATTGGAAAAACAGTGGCAGATTCTGTGGCGCTTTTCTGGTTAAAAGCCTGGCAATTTTTTCTTTCCTTTACTAATAAATTTCTGTGTCTGCTTTTCAGATTACTATCCTGCTTAGCATCTTAATTAGATGATGAGCTAAAGATAGAATAGGTACCTAAGCACTCTAATGACATAAAATCATACAGCCAATTCCAGAATGCCCTCTAAAACTAGGTTTGCAATGTCCAGTCTTCCTTGAATTAAGATTTAGGTTGGAGGATTTGAAACTTTAAATTTCTTCCATAGATAAGGAATCATTATGTATTTTGGGGTCTTCAAATCTTGTGTAGAGAATGTAAATGAGAGTGTAGCTGTATACTCAAGAAGGCATGTTTGTAAAGGTCGTGTTTTCTTGGTGTGGCAGCTGCACCATAAACCTCATGATGACGATACCAGAGGAGGGATGTTCTAGTCCCCTAATCATCTTTGTAGCCTCTTGTTGTACCCTCTTATGTAGTTCCCAGTCTTACTTGAACTGGGAAGCCCAGTACAGGACTCCAGATGAGGCATCACAGAGAGGCAGAGTAGAGAGGGGGAGAACCTCCCTCAACCTGCTCATCACACTCTTCACTGTTCATCCCAGGAGACTATTGACCTTCTTGGCCCAAAGGGCACAGCACTGGCTCATGGTCATCCTGTTGTCCACCAAGAGCCCTGGGTTTATTTCTACAGAGCTACCTTCTAGAAGGTCAGCTCCCAGATTGTACTGATACATGGAGTTATTTCTCCTATATTTATCCTTGTTGATCTTCATGAGGATATTCTCTGCCCAGCTCTCCCAGCAAGTTGTTAACTACTGCAGTCTGGGAAACAACTTGCAAAGCCAAAAAAAACCCCAACTGACTTCCAAATACGCACTCATATCTTCACTTTCACTGGGACTGACTTTTGTGTTAGAATTTAAATGAGTCCTACTTTTCTAGATCAGCTTTTAAAAGAGTTCTTTCAAACTGGTACAAGTCCCTTATGTAGATATTTTTTTGTAAGATTTAACTCTTGATTGAATTTGGTTGGTTTGAAGCACTAAATTAGGAAATTAAACTGCTTAAAGGAACAGCTAATTCATTAAATTTTTTTTCACATAGAATTTCACTGTAAAGTTTTGTATTATTTTAAAATGTTTCAGCTCTTCACGGATGAACAGCTAAAAAAGGAGTAAATTTGTGGCACCTAAACCTAGTCACACATGTGACTGATTTATAATAATGATGAAAACTACTTGAATTTACTATTATTTTTGATTTAGACATTCAAGAAAATACATACCGTCAGAAGCACAAAGCATGTGCCTGATCTTTCATGCTCCCTTGCACACAAAAATTGAGCATTAATATCAAGAAGTGTCTTTTTTTCCCAAATTCGCAGTAGCATGCCTGCCATCCAAAATTGAAAAAGTGTGTGCTGTGATATAATTTTGGACAGCAGAGCTTTTGTCTGGAGAGCATAACTGTCTGGGAATGATGCAAATAGAAAGAATGTTAATACCAGTACATGTAGATTATTTTTTTTTTTCCAAAGAAGCTGTCTCTCGAAAAATTGCTTAAGTCTTCTGTGTCATCTCCTTCATTATTGTTCAGTGAAGTAGTTTATCTGACATGGTCTTGAATATAAATTACTCTTGTCATCAAATTAAACCACTACTAAGGAATGGCAGAGGTGTGCAGAAAGGAATGTAAAGACCATCCAAAAAGTATTTGGCTTTCTGTCCTAATAGGAGTTGGTTGATATTGATCAAAAGCCCATAACTTTACAAAACATGTCAAAAACCATGTATTATAAAGGAGGATGTTACACTGAAACTGAAAGATAGTTTGAGGTGATGAGTTCCTTCCTATCCTACATACAGTTCTGTCAGAAAAAGTACTTTTCACAACTCCCCACACCTGGCTTTGTTAGCATCTTTCCTTGAGACTGTGTGGGAACTGCTATCCTCTTTCTGAAGAGAAGCTCAATATGGTGTTGAATTTGGTCTCCACAAAATAGACTGCTAAGTTCCCTGTACCTCAGAGTTGTACTTGGGCAAGAAAAAGAATTCAGCAATCTACCAAGAAGATTGATCAAATGTAGTCATAATAATTGGGGGGTGGGGGGTGTTTTTGTTTTCGTTTTGTTGTTACTGTGCTGCTGCTGTTGTTGTTTTCCTCTTCTACTCCCTTGCAATGTTATTTCAAATGCTGAGGGGTATTGGATAACTTAGACACCACACAATTGTGCATGAGTTTCACAAATCCTCTTTAATACATCAAAGCAGAGTGATTTTGTTACCTTGTACGCCTCTCTCTCTTACTCACTTCTATTTCTCTTTCTCTGTTATTTCCTCTCCCTCTTTCTGCATGACATGGCATGACTGACTGAGAAATATACAGAAGCACTGGACGAAAGGAGCCTGAATCTCCAGTGCATAGATCACTTCATATCAGTAAGCATAATTAAATTCTGTATGTGGATAAAATATTTATACAACAGACACAATGTAACAGACATTTAAAAATATTTTTTCTATGTTGATAAAAACATTAAAAGGTACCCAAACCATATTTCAACAAAATACATGTATGGTTTTACAGACTTAATACCACAGTATCAATTCCTGTGCTTTTATTGAGACTCAGTTTGGTTTTGCAGTTCCTGCTAAGGTTCTGTAGTTATGTGTTGCTAAGTTTTAGTGTGCTTCCAGCTGTAATCACTCTTACATAAAAAGTCAACAACTACAAAGCTGGCATGCTTCTGCTGTTCATATTTTGAATCTTAACACACTACACATGGGGAATACCATTGTCAAATATTTGCTCACAACGAAGCTGTGGGGTTAATTATTTTCCCAGAACACCCATAAAACTTGAAAAGGAATCCTTCTTGAATGAAGTAGTGTGACCCAAACAAACAACTCTTGGCCTAGATTATAAACATAGCCACAAAAATATCATTTTTTGAGAAAAAAATAAAACATCTTTAAGTATATTTAACAAAAGAAAAATAGTTGTTGACTTTACATAGCACTTACAAAATAACAATGGATTTCATCTCATAAAATAACACATATACATAGCCTTTCCATATGATTGTGGAAGAACAGAGCTTTATCATCCTGCTCTGCTTCAGGAATTTCAAATCTGAGAATATTCTCAATCTTCAAGTTTTATAAGCAAGTTAGAGTGAGTTTAGGTCTTTGCTGTTTAAATTATTTCTTTTTGTGTAAACTCTCTAGATCAGAGACTGTATATCACATCTTTAAGAAAAGTAACCCAAATAGTGTGCAGGAGATGAATTATCCCACAGTCCTGTTTTGTGCTTCAGCAAACTTTTGAATGTTCTGCATGGAGTGGAAAACCTTTCAAACCAACAAAATGACAAAACCATCTTAGAAATGTTACCCAGGGCAGAGTCTTGAGAGTTAAGAGTTCAAATTACTGTTCTAGCATAGACATTAAATTTGTATTTAGATTTTTTTGCAGCTTATTTTAACACTTCGGCATTGATTTCTCTTATTGGAGATGTGTTCAGATTGCGTATGGAAGCCTACTGATTATGGTGTTTATCTAAAATGTAGAATATTGTTTCCTTTCTGTGTTCTGAGTCAGCAGAACCAGTTAAATTTGAGTTTTTGCATGGTATGTAGATCCAATAGCTCAGCTATGCATACGTTCTCTTTCTTTTTCCTCATATGGTTACAAAGTTGCACAGCAGTGTCATGGAGCACAGGCAGGACACAGGCTGCATTCTTGATTGTGAATCCTACCAAACCCTTGAAACATAGAATGTTTTGGGGGGGGGGGGGTTGTTTGCTTGCTTTCTGTGGTGTTTTTGTTGTTGTTGTTTGCTTGCTTGGGGATTTTTGGTTTTGTTTTAGTTTTTCAGGATTAGGGGACACAGCCCCAAAAGTTTATACTCTCTTACTCCACATTCTCACCGCAGAAATCCATGTGGACTTCATCTTATCTGCTCACAGGGATGAAGGGGATGATACAGTTTACTTTATTTCTTCTTTTATAGGTCCTCATAAAAGTAAGTACTGTGCAAAATGTTTAAGAAACTTGGGATTCTGTCATGCCGTAACCTATATCAGTGCAGATTTGGAACTGCTTTGCTAGGGTTTCGAGGACAGAACTATGTCCATAAATTTCAACCAACCCTTGGAAAAGCATGTTGCTTAAGAAAGAAAAATACAGTCTGGTCAACTAATCTCAACTAACCTTCCACTGTTGTCTCTTCTATTCCCCTCCCCCCCCCCCCGCCTTGCTATTTTAGAGCAATAATGAGAGTAACGTGCAAGAACATACTTAGGCAATTGAATGTCTCTATTACCATACAGTTAGGCTATTTCCTGAGATTATTCGGGGAAATGTCAATTATTCCTTTGGTGAATTTGCAAGCATAATCAGGAGCTGGAATTTCTTATAGACTAGTGTCAGAGTTTGCCCAGAGCCAGACTATTTAGAGGGGAAGACATGGATGAACATAATGCAATCTATTTTCAGTGTTTGATTTCAAACTACTAAATCAACATGATAAGGTCTAGATTCTACATTCAGAGGCCAGTTAAAGTTTCCATTCCTTCACTGTCAAAATATTTTTTAAATCTCCCAAAGTTTGATGTATTTTGTTTATATTCTAAAGCAAAATTATTGGAGGCTATATAACTATGAAGCACACAAGACTTTCTGTGGCTGCACAAAAAGAGCAGAGAATCCTTTTGTAAAGGATTCTTACAGTCAGTCGACACTGCTGAATACACAGTTCTGAGAATCTAGTAACTTCAGTAAGAATCACCTGCATGGATATAAATTATCTGAGCTACAGGAATAAAAAAAAAAAAACAAAAAAAACAAAAAAAAAAAAAAAAAAAAAAAAAAAAAACTTTTGATCCACTAAAGAAGTGATTTTCTCCTGTTGAGGTTAGGGAAACCTGCGCACTTCCAGGACATCAAAAAGCTCCATCACCTACCTGGTTATTCTGTTTGTTCTCATACATATTCTGTAATGATATGGATACATCATTTTGTCCTTTCAAGGCCCTCCCATCTTGGGCTTCAGAAAGAAATTTATTATGATGATTGCCTTCTTAGAGAAAGATTCTTACTGGATTAGTCTTCAACAGAGGCTGGACCACCTCTGCTATGAGGATAGGCAGCTGAGGTTGTTCAGCCTGGAGAAATGAAGACGCTGAGGGAAGCTTATAGCTGTCTTTCAATACTTGAAGGAATCCTATGGGAAGGCCAAAGGGGGACTATTCATAAGGTTGTCCAGCAATAGGACAAGGGGGAATGGTTTGAAGCTGAGGGAGAGTAGGTTTAGACTGGATCTAAGGGAAAAATTTCTTCGGTATGAGAGTGGTGAGACTCTGCACCACACTACCTTACTACTACCATACTACTGCATTGGTTAGGCCACACCTTGAGTACTGTGTCCAGTTCTGGGCCCCTCAGTTTAGGAAGGATATCGAGACACTTGAACGTGTCCAGAGAAGGGCAACGAGGCTGGTGACAGGTCTTGAGCACAAGCCCTATGAGGAGAGGCTGAGGGAGCTGGGATTGTTTAGCCTGGAGAAGAGGAGTCTCAGGGGAGACCCCATTGCTCTCTACAACTACCTGAAAGGTGGTTGTAGCCAGGAAGTGGTTGGTCTCTTCTCTCTAGCAACCAGCACCAGAACAAGAGGTTTCAAGCTGCACCAGGGGAAGTTTAGGCTTGAGGTGAGGAGAAAGTTCTTCACTGAGAAAGTCATTTGTCACTGGAATGGGCTGCCCAGGGAGGTGGTGGAGTCACTGTCTCTGGAGGCGTTCAAGAGGGGACTGAACGTGGCACTTGGTGCCATGGTCTAGTCATGAGGTCTGTGGTGACAGGTTGGACTCGATGATCTTTGAGGTCTCTTCCAACTTGGGTGATACTGTGATACTGTGATACCCAGGGAGGTTGTGGGTGCCTTCTCCCTGGGAGTGTTCAAGGACAGGTTAGATGAGGCCTTGAGCAGGTGAGTCTAGGTGTGAGTCATCACTCCCCATGGCAGGGAAGTTGGAGCAGATTCTATGATTCTATGATTCTATGATTCAATCTCTAAGGTCCCTTCTAATATAAGCCAGTCTAATATTCTGTGTTTTACGTGCCCCAGCCTTTTACATGGCTGCCACAATATAGGAAATAGGAAACAATACACACATTTTCTTGGGAGGCTCCTGCTTTTCCTGTGATCATGTTACTGTCTGTACCTTCCTTATGATCATTTCTCATGAATCTCTGTGTTCAGTCATGACTGATCATTTTCAACCATTTGAAGGGAGGACAGGAAAGGTTAGCCAATCTGTTCTTAAAAAAAAAAATAGTGGAGATATGTTTAATATGCTTCAAAAAATGTAATCTGTGGAGTTGAAACAGGCTACTGTAAGTAAACTTGGAATCCCTTGGCATCTCCAAAAAACAAAGAAAACATTGATGAAATGGCTTCTTTTGAAGTTGTGAAAAAACATGTGAGAAAGTAACTGGAATGGGGTCAGGTCAATGACCTCTTTCTCTATTATTGCTGTGGTTATATTTTTGTAAACCCTATGGTAATTTATACTGTAGTCCAAGTCAGTCACCCATTGTTGATATGTGAGGAGGAGGGGAAAAAAAAAGTCAGTAAGGGGTTAAAGTGTTTTGTCTAACAAGAAAGAAAACTGCATGCAAAACTTTATATGCACATTTTTAAATGATTTTGTGACTCTTTATGACCTACCCTAAAGCAATGCATGGTACAGTAGCTGCTGTAGTTCAAACTGCTGACTTGGACTCTGACTGACTGATATTACACACATTATTTATAGAGAAAGTAACACTTTTCTAAACAATCCTTTCTAATTTTGGTCTAAAAATTGGTGCAGTAGTACGATTATAGTGCCTTTCTGACATGCAAGACCATTTAAAATACATATTTTAGCCCTTCTCTGAGTATCAATATCTAGGTTAGCAAAAGATTCAAACAAAGAGCAAATATTTGAAAAATGAGTAATCAGGATTCATTAAAATTATCAAAAGTATTGGGTATGCAATTCCATTTGATTCAATTGGGAACTTAACCCTAACTTTATTCACTTCATATTTTATGGCTGTTGATTTTATCTATAAGGCAAATTCCCACACCTAAAAAAAAACCCACTCACCCTTAAAAATGTAAACAAAAAATGCCCAAACATTGAATAAACCAGGACAAAAAAAAAACCACAAAAAACCAAACCCACCCTGTCTATAAAGTTACAGCACAAAATACTAGAATAGTGATAACTTTTCTTATTGCAAGATATTGCCTTTGTTTTGAAGTTAGAGTTTTAACAAGGCATAAAATGCTTTCAAGGACTTACTAAAGTAAGTAAAATTGTAGAGGAACATGAAACAATAGTGCCAAGAGATTCTTTGCAGTTTTTTTTTTTTTCTTTTTAGGGCCTCTATCACTCTTCAGTTTTCAAAGCTGTACTGGAATGCCAAATATGAACTGAGTAGGTTCTTTCATAGACTGTAATTTATTTCCACTTGTCTTCTCATATAGTACTTAATTTTTCTTAGAAAGACAAAAAATTCCAGATGACAGACAGAGGATATGGATATTAATATAGATCATTCCTAAGACAATTGATCCGAGTATTTTTTCAGCCAGTTCTAATGAAAGCCACAGCAGTTACAAATAGAGATAATTTATGGTTCTAATAATACCACTTATATGAGTAAAATGTTTCTTATAAACTGGATAATAAACTATATGCTAAGACCATAACAGACCAATGGAACAGTATTTCCTGCATTTTTAATCAAATATGCCTCTAGAGTCTAGACACTACAGTCCTGATTTTACATCATTGATGGTTGAGGGATGGAGAACAATATAGCTCAGACTGAAACTCACAGAATCTTTCACATCTATGTCTTTGTATCACAGGAAGGAGAATATAGAGAAACTGGCATTTTAAAATAAATGGCTTTTGCATTGAAATAATAAAAGCAAGAATCCTCAGAATTTTTCTAGATGAAAGATGCTATGTAAAGGAAGAATTGTTAGCAGTGGCAGGGACACTGCATATGAGTTCCAGAAAAAATGAGGAGAGAATTAGATTTTTTGTGAACTAATTTGGTGAAAGCATTTTAGGAGTATTGTTGGGGTTTTTGATTGTTTGTTTGTTTGAGGTTTCTTTTTTTGTTTGTTTGTGGTTTTTTTGCAGGTCCAAATGCTGGATTGCACAGATAAAATATTCTTTAGGAAAAAAAAAAAAAAATTCTGATGAAGTCTCATTTAAAGAAGGAATGAGGAAATAATTTACTAGTTTTTAAATAATGTATTAAATACTTTCATTCTTATAATTTTAAAGCAAATCAAGACAAATGTCTTGAAAGTTCAGTGTATGTAATTAAATGGAAGGTGACAGCTAAGCATGTTGTAAGTGAATAATCTGCAGTGATATGTCCTTTTAGGGCAATGAATAATATGGAAAAGTAATATAAACCTGTTTTAAAAGTCAATTTTAAAATGTTTGTTGTATTGTGTGAGGATAACATTTTTTTTTTAATCTGGAGAACTAGAATAAGGCTAGAGAAATGTGGCTGTAAGTAAATATTTCTTCTAGAAATTTCTTTTATGACTTACTAATGTAATTTCAGTGCAGTTCACGGCACTTCTATGCAGATTGTGCCTCTAGAATAACCAAAAATTAACACAGCTTTTTCTTTAAAAAATGGGAATATATTTTCCATGTTTTTCCATGGTTTGGTTTGGTTAGGGTTGTTTTTTTTTTGTTGTTTGTTTTGTTTTGTTTTCCCAGCTTCTAATTGAAAATCAGATATTTTATTTTTTTAATCAGTTTCTGTTTTCTTCAAAATTTCTAAACCACTGTAGACAGTCCTTCATCCTCCATCTAAATAGCTTTCTCAACATATAAGTTCTTCTGAACCAGAGCTGTCTCTCTGAATCAAAATTTTACATCAGAATAAACAACTAAACAGCACATCAATAAATTTGTTACCCAGTTAAATTGTTCACTTCTTCCTGGGAGGTAACCATTTGTACCATTTCTATAGGCTAATTTCTGCTGAGCTTCCATGCCCACAGAGACATAATTCAGTTCACTTTTATTTCTTTCCTTCTAGATTCCTGGTGCTCATTCCCATCAGTTCTCTTCTGCTTCATTAGCCAAGCAATACTAAGAAATCTGTGTAGAGGTCATAAAGTCAATTGGTCTGAAAAGGGTTCTTGGTTTGTTTAATGCTGCAGGTAAGATCAAGATGGTTTATTACAGGGTTGTCAAACTACCATATCAGAAGTTTAGGAGAGCGCACAAAGGCAAAATATATTTAAAAAATTCTAAACTTAAATAAATGTCTGTGTTATCTGTTTTGCTCCCATTTCCTGCTCGTTCCTCTTCACCCAAAATACTGAATCCTAGCTCAGTCATGACTGTTTCAGGGTAAATAGCATCGATGTAACTAATTATGTCAGCTGATCATGCTAGCAAATAAAATGCATTATCACATCAGTTAGAAAAGATGATCTTTCAAAAATGGAAGTTGAGAGATTAATTTTTTTTTTTTTTTTTCAGCACGATACCTTCTTCCATAAAATAGGCTACAGTTTGCCAGGCTGAAGCAAGACCAAACACATGGTTTTGGATTGAATTCACACACCAGTAATTGTCATCCTATATTACTGAAAACTCCTTGACTGGTGATAACTATGGTGTTTCCATTATTTTTCTTCTCTTTTGTGGGTGACACTTCATTACTGGAAGCTTGTTCCTTTTTTTCCTCCTTTTGCTTCATAACTCAGATTCTTGGCACACCACGTTGAATTTTATGGCCAAGGGTAGAACAAATCATTAACAGCTGTCTGTTTCTTAGGTGTGCTCCGTGCTTAATAATCAACTTGATGTTGCTACCCAAAATCAAGTATTCCCAAGGATCAGGCTTAAACATGCCAATTTTCATACCCAGTTTTCTTCTTCCTTTACTATTTTGAATGTGTGGCTGACCCTTTGCAGGCAGTGTTGTCCAAACACTGATGCCTGGAGCCAAATGGGTCTGAATTAGTAGTCAACAGATCTCACCCCAACAGGAACACTAGATTAATTTTCCATTATTGTACTCCTTCTTCAGCAGTGTGGACTTTAATTTCCAATTAATGTAATAACAATAACAAAGGATTTGAAGTAATGGTATTTAGCATTTGGAATGCTGGAGTTGCAATAGTTGTAAATCCTTGGAGCTTGCATTTTGAAATTTATCTGAGCTCCACTGGCAGCACTTGCTCAAATAGACATTTTTGTTTGTTTGTTTCCTGTGTTGGCAAATTGTAAGCTTTTTTCCTGAGCAAAGATATGATAATAAAATATCCACACACTATCCATAACTCCACATTTAGACAGCTGTCTGGATGCTGGAAAGTCCATTTGGATTTGCATATCTAGGACTTATCTATTTTACTATTAGGCCTTATTAAATATATTCTATCTTGTCTTTTCTTCTGTGTCCAGTAGAGCTGTCACTTTCTCATTTCTCTGACCCAGAATAGACAGCAGGAAGCATTAAAGCTTTTTATTATTTGGCAAGAAACCCTGGCATTCAGAATGCCAGCTGAGCTTAGCTAGCCTGTACTGTGGATAGAAACATAAAGAGATAAAACCTGCTAGAGGCCAGCCATGTCACATCTATGCCTATTTGACTTGTAGCTATCTAAATGGAAGTGCAAAAGACATGCACAAGACCTAAAAATGGCTTTGCAGACAGTGAAATGATGTTAAAATATGGTTGAAGTGCTTTTACGGATTTTGCTTTAAACTCTCAGCTCTACCAGCATGATCTGGGATGTAAAAGTCTACTTTTGGTCTCTCAGATTCTCACACAATCTAGAGTTATGAAGATTCTTGGGCTGAAACTTAGATGCTCAAGGTGCATGTGCCACAAAACAAATGTGGCTTGAACATTCCTTTTATGCTGTCTCTGAAAAGAAATTTTAAACTATGAAGAGCTTCTAAATACTTAAGAATGGTGAAATATTGTATCTTATATTTATATATCTCAGTTAACCTAAATTAACAAGATTCCTTGTAGGCATCTTACAGTGATCTAAATAAGTACGGTATACACTGTAAGAATCAACTTCCAAGTCATTTGGTCCATAATGCAACTTATACAGAAACTCAGTGAACTATGGCAAATATTTTGGTAAGCTCTTCAACTCATAAAAAACATTCTTGCTAAGGAAAATATTTATTGGCAGCATTAATTTTTGCGTGCAACATATAAGAAATACAAATTTCAATACCAGATGAAAATGGTGCCTTTGTGTAAAAGTGAGGTGAAAGATATATATCACTAGAGTACCATACCTATCAATTTTCTCAGGGGTACCTTTTATCATGACTTTTCAGTAGTTGCATTTGAAGTAAATAAATCACTTGAATAAATTTCTAAGGTGGGACAATTGTTCCACTCTTCCATCATGTATGTCTAGTTTTCACCAGTGATGAGTCATGGTTCAGTGGATTTCTTAGACAATAAACTGTTCTGTTGGTACTTGCCATGATTTAGAAAGCTATCCTATTTTATTTGGTAAAACACATTTCATATATGCTACGGTCTTCAAGATCATTATTGAAGACATTGGCATCCTGCTTTTCTTTCTCAGCAGACTGCTGACCTCTTAACGCCTCACAAGCTCTTTTGCTTTCATGGATAGAAGCACCTTGCTTTAGACCATAAAGTGTAAAATATTCTAAACAGATGGACACAGAAGTTCAGTGGCTTATTGACGTCCAAAATAATTTTTAATTCATTGAGATTTAGTCTTATTCATATGCATTAGAAAATATTTCTCAATTTAATCAATATTTCTCTTTATTTACAACACAGGAAAAAAGAAACAGACTTTGGCCATCATTATTCTAAGTATTTTATACATAATTTAACTAATCTATAGTAATTAATGAAGGAGAATGAAGTATTAAAATTGTAAATAAATTGACAGTCACTATTGAAGAAAAAGGATGAGCTAGTTAGAAAAAAATATTTACTGAAACATGATAAGCAGAAATAATTTTGGATTGATAATAGCTCTAAGGATTTAGAGAGCAGTGGTTAATATATTAAAAAAAAAAAAAAGTTATATTCCCAAGTTATTGCAGAGTCTATTCAATTTGTGTGAATAAAAATCCATTATATCTCTCTCAAAAAATTAATTGTGCATAGAAAATGCATTCTGAAGTATGTATGGCAAAGGGGTGACACTGTTGTCAATTCACCACAGAAATCCAGTCTCATATCCCTGCTTAGTGTTTTGACCAAGAGGTCAAAGAGGTCCTGGGCCGGAAGGAGTAACCAGGGAATTCCAGTCCTGTCAGCCTGACCTCAGTGCCAGGCAAGATTATGGAACAGGTCATCTTGAGTGCAATCACACAGCACTTACAGGATGGCCAAGGGATCAGGCCCAGCTAGCATGGTTTCAGGAAGGGCAGGTCCTGCCTGACCAACCTGATCTCCTTCTATGATCAGGTGACCACCTGGTGGATGTGGGGCAGGCTGTGGATGTAGTCTACCTGGACTTCAGCAAGGCCTTTGACACTGTCCTCCACAGCAAACTCCTGGCCAAGCTGTCAGCCTGTGGCTTGGACAGCAGCACTCTGTGCTGGGTTAGGAACTGGCTGGAGGGCCGAGCCCAGAGAGTGGTGGTGAATGGTGCCACATCCAGCTGGCGGCCAGTCACTAGTGGTGTGCCCCAGGGATCAGTGCTGGGCCCCATGCTCTTTAATATCTTTATTTATGATCTTTAATTATCTTTATTGAGGGGATTGAGTCTATCATCAGTAAATTTGCAGACAACACCAAGCTGGGGGCAGGTGTTGATCTGTTAGAGGGTAGGAGAGTTCTGCAGAAGGACCTCGACAGGCTGGAGAGATGGGCAGAGTCCAAGGGCATGGGATTTAACACATCTAAGTGCCGGGTTCTATACACTGGCCACAACAACCCCATGCAGGGCTACAGACTGGGGTCAGGCAGAAAGGGAACTGAGGTTACTGGTTGATAGTAGGCTGAATATGACCCAGCAGTGTGCCCAGGTGGCCAAGAAGGCCAATGGCATCCTGGCCTGTATCAGGAACAGTGTGGCCAGCAGGAGCAGGGAAGTCATTCTGCCCCTGTACACTGCACTGGTTAGGCCACACCTTGAGGACTGTGTGCTGGACCATGTCCAGAGAAGGGCAACAAAGCTGGTGAGGGGTTTAGAACACAAGCCCTATGAGGAGAGGCTGAGGGAGCTGGGGCTGTTTAGCCTGGAGAAGAGGAGGCTCAGAGGAGACCTTATTGCTGTCTACAACTACCTGAAGGGAGGTTGTAGCCAGGTGGGGTTGGTCTCTTCTCCTAGGCAAACACCAATAGAACAAGAGGACACAGTCTGAAGCTGCTCAAGGGGAGGTTTAGGCTGGATGTAAGGAAGAAATTCTTCACAGAGACTGGCCATTGGAATGGGCTGCCCAGGGAGGTGGTGGAGTCACCATCACTGGAAGTGTTTAAGAAGAGACTGGATGGGGCACTTTGTGCCGTGGTTTAGTTGATTTGATGGTGTTGGGTGATAGGTTGGACTTGATGATCTCAAAGTTCTTTTCCAACCTGGTTAAATCTATTCTATTCTATTCTATTCTATTCTATTCTATTCTATTCTATTCTATTCTCTCATAGAGCTCTGGATCTCTTCTTGTAAACGCAGGTCAAAGTAATGTAGAGAAACAAATAAATAGTAAAAACAAACAAAACCACAAACAAACAAACAAACAAAACCACAAACAAACAAAAAACCCCCACAAAACAAAAGAACAGCTTTAAAGCATTTCATTTTATGCCCATGTGAGTCAGGACCACTCTCAGAAAATTTTCCTTTTCAGGCTTTACTCTTACTGAAAGCATCTGTCAGCAGTGCTCCTGGCCTGGTGAAATATGGTAACCCAGCCATTTGCTTGTAGTCTTTTGAGCTCAGATAGTTTTAAAGATGTTCAGAGATGTATTTAAAGAACTCAGAGTTCTAAAAGTGTTACTATATCACATATATTCATATATTCACTTAAGGATAACATTCATATGAGAAATTTACTGGTAATTAGGTTAAGAAAAAGCTTCACTCTACACATTCTATCTTGAATGAACGAACTGTTGAATCATAAAAAGAGATAAGAAGGTACATTAGGGAACTTCCTTAATTGTCATAGCTGAAATTATCTTCCCAGTAAACTGACTGAAAAACAAGACAAGAACAAAATTATATTCTCAATTTCTTTATTTCTTGTTAAAATACTGGCAGTCATATCAGTGTTTCTGACTGCTCACAATTGGAACTGGGGCTTGGTATTACCAATTCAGTGAAACTCTGGAAAGCGTTATATAGATTGAGAATCTAGCTGATGTGAACACTAGGGATGAAGCTTGCATTCTCATAAGTCTTAGCTTGCTGTCCCCTCTCCCACCAACTCCCCCCAACTCCCCCCCAAAACCCACAATTATTCTTTAAGGAGTATGCTAGCCTAGCCCTCAGCTGATTCACAGTGTTTTACAACTTCCAAAAATATGATGGTGCTAAGCACGCTAGAGTTTAAAGATCAGCTCCATATTTGTGATCTGATCCATCAATGTGATAAAGCCAGACAACAATCAGAGGAAATGAAGTATGGTTAGTTTATCCTGCAAGACTTGTTCACATTCTTGAAACATCATTCTTCAAATAAATTACTGTGATAAACCTTCTGTAATAGGGAATCTTCATAACGGTTAAGTCTCTGTAAACAGCAGATTGAACAAAAGAGCATAAAGCTAACAAATGTTTCACATTACAGCTTTAGGATCAATGGCATTTTAAAGATGTTATCAAACAAAGCATTCAGTGTTGAAAATAACAGCTTCAGCTTTATGAGAGAAAAACAACAAACTATCAAACCAGCCTCCATGTTTATTCAGATATGCAGTTGCAGAGCCAAAGTTACCGTTGTTCATTGATGCTTATATTGCAGTGTAATGAGATGCTCAGTAGAAACTGAAATTAACTGCAGGTGAACTTAAAAGGAATAAAAAATATACATAGGCTAAATAACAACCCTTTTCTGTTTTATTTTGTGAAGCAGTCTTCCAAGTGTGTAATATGGTCTTCCTACTTAGTGCTCTTAAGGGAAGAGGGAGATAGTTCCATGAAAATGGGATGCTGAAGTGTAGGTGACACATGCCCTCCTTACCTACCAGATGCAAAGACCTGATATTGTCAGATTAGTGAAGTGTTGCTGCTTCAGTCCTCAAAAGGAAAACTCTTTAAAGCTGTTGGAATGAGCTCCTGAAATAAAATTAATATGAAGCAGAGAACAGTGTCAGCTTCCTGAGGCAAAGACAGTTGAGTTGTTCTCAAAATTAGGTTATTTCTTCATCTATATGACTTATAACTCTATGTGGAAATATATGAAAGATTAACTTTGTATATGGTACAGAGACAAAACTGTAAACTATGCAGGTAGTAATTTGGGGTGGAATTCTGTTCTGGATTTACACACCTAACTATAGATATCTGATGTTTCTCGTGGACATTTCCATATATAACCAAGATGTCTAAGCTCCCTTTCTAGTTAGTGAAGGCTTGTTGATAGAGTAAAGAACAAATCCAAAGTGTTGACCCTTACAGTTATCCTTTCTTCCTCTATAGCACCCAAATCTTGTTCATTAAAAAGACAGACGCCACTGCAGCACTAGACAGTATTATGCTGATTGGATTAAATCTACATTGGTGATTTTATTCTCTCTGTGTGGTTTTGTTTCTGTTTTGTTTGTTTGGTTGTGGTTTTTTTTCCTTTAGGTTCTGTGTGTGTGCATGTGTGTGTGTTTTGTTGGTGGTTTTGTATGTTTGTTTTTGCTGTGGTTGGTGGTGGTTTTTTTTCTGATGGGGGTTTCTTCTTTGGGTTTTTTGTTTGTTTGTTTGTTCATTTTTACCAGAATTTATAATTTTTAATAAGGAAAAGAAAAAGACATTTTCTATATGCTTTTTAAAAATTTTGTCTGTAATCCAGAAAATCATTAAAATATCTACCCAAACAAAATTTTGCTAATTTATGGTAGAAACAACTAAAAAAGTCCACCTTTTTTTCTTTTATTCTTTTCCTACCTTCCATATTCTTTCCTTCATTTCTTCCCTTTTTATTTCCATCCATAATTCATTCTTTCATTTATTTTATAGAAAAATAAAACAAAATTTTAAAAGAAGTTTATCTAAACCTCAGTTTTCAATAGTCTTCTAATCCTGCAAAATTCTAACATCTGAATCTGTATTGAAAAGTCTTTCATCTGACAAAACAGCAGGTTATAACAACCTAAAGAGTAGTCCAATACATTAATTCATTGACTAACTGATAAGAGATACCTATGAATTTACTTGTCAAGCCATTATTACATTTTAGCAGCTAAAACTAGAAATTGGTCTGATCGTGTGGTAGACCACCAGAAACAGACACAAACCCTGGCCAGGCCACTGATTCACTCTTGACTATGCCTCATATGCCTCATCTATGAAATAGAGATGGTGAAATCCCCTCTCCTCATGGAATACATTTTAAATTGCAATAAGAAACCATTTGATATTCTTAATATTGGTGTTTCTTTTTTTTTTTTCCTAATGCTTCTCAATTCCAGTGTTGATGTCATATAACCTAAAAGTGGGTAAATGGTAAAAGGCAAATTAAACAACTTGATTCCTCTCCCTTTTTATCTAGATATCAGTAACTTTTTATGAGATTAGGCACTTACTATATAAAGGAATATAACTTGCTCTGTATGGAGAAGAATGAGATTCAGTATACATCAGTCTCTCAGAAGTCTGTGTTAATTTTCTTAATTAAATTGGTCTCACTTTTAAAGGTTACAATGTCTCTTTATTTACAGAGCAGCTTATTCATCCAACTCTTGGGTTTTTTCCCCTTGAGCTTGTCAGAAGTTGTTAATGTTGATACAGTTTGACATTTTGCCCAGACTGCATCAAACCACAAACCTGAGAATAGAATGTGGCCATTAACAGTTTAATAACCTTTTGCAATACTTTTTTTTTTTTTTCTACATCAGCAGTGTCACTCTTGATAATGGTGTGATTTTTACCTTTACTGAATGAGACGAGACTGTTTACTTTACATGCCATGGTTTCTAAAATGCTTCATAACCATAGGTAGTCAGAGGTTTCATTTTTTAGGTGCTGGCTAGTCGAAAATGTTAGAATCCATAAGTATACTTGATCTGAGATTAGACTAAAAGGCAAAAGTTTTGTCTGAAGAGTAGATACAAAAGTCTCAATTCAGTGTAGTAGATAAGCACATTCTTAATCAGAATATGAAAGGCAGTGACATCAGTGGAAATGCTTTTTACACATAAGCTAGGCATATGATAACATACTTCCATGGTTAAATCATATTCCAGTCTTGGTGACAGTAAAGCTTACAGAACCATCCTATTGGTTTTCAGCAATATTTTATTCTTACATTGTGGTGGGAAATTAGAAAATTTTATATGGAACACAGATTTTAGAAAGATTTCCATAAGCATTGTGCAGCAGCAGAATACAGTGAGAAATATATCAGGCAAACTATATTTAAGATTAAGTATATGTCATTTCTAATAGTGAATTTGCCAAAAAAGATAAAATAGACATGAATATTTTCAGAAAGTTTAGCACTCCAAGAGTATTTAAGTGGAACATAAATATCTGGAGATGATGTCCAATATTTTATCAGTGCCTAATATGGACATGCTGCAGTAGACTCCTGGCTGAGTATTTCAGGGGTTTTTGTTAAAAACTTTTATAGAATATTGGTAATCCACTGCAGTCTCTTGTATCCAAACCTAATCCAGTGCTCCAAATTCACTTTATGAAAACTGAAACTGTTGTTATCTGAACGAGCTCACATCTCTGTATTGTTTCAAATGCAATTCCATAGACTAATGTCTGACCTTGGTTATACTTCAATGAATTTGCAATAACATAATTGATTTTCATGTAATTCTTGTCAGTTTATATTGGTCTGTGTGCACAGATTAGTCACACTTGAAGCAAATCTAAAAACAGATAACTCTTGTAATATGGGAAAATTTTACATATAGTTCTTTTAGGTACTACTCAAAAAGTCTCCTTACTGACCACTGGCTTTTTAGTGTGATAGTGACTGCTGTGGGGTTTCCTAAGTGTGTTGAGTGATATGTTGATTTAGGACCTGCCAGTCTCAACATGGAGAACAGAAATACAACCAACAGACCGGGTGCAAGTCACTGGAGACTTTCAATACCCATCTGGATGGATTCCTGTGCGACGTGTGCTAGATTCTATGGTCCTCCTCTGGCAGGGCAATTGGACTCGATGATCTCCAGAGGTCCCTTCCAATCTCTAACATTCTGTGATCCTGTGTGACCCCCATCGCAGAGTGGGCAAAGTGGCCCAGACCTGCAGAGCCAGTGTCTATTTATTGAGATGTATGTGAATGTTAAAGTTCCACTTTCTCACAGCCTTCCTCATTAAGACCACTGATTCATCTTTATTTTGACAGGTGCCCTTCTCCCCAGTTGCCTTCCCATCTATTTCAAAGATACAACACTTTGGTTTTTTTTTACTCTTATCCTTTTCTTACCCAGTTTGGAGGTACAACATCTCTTATCACCTTCAGGACCTCAAAGACATGAAGGCCATCTAAACATTCCATCATCATTCCTTTTTTGGCTTCCCACAGACTGCTTCACATAAGTTCTGTCATGATATCCCTAGGTTCAGTAATGACACTTTTGTTCGTTTGCAGCTGTGGAGTTATTATTTTTTATGTTTGATAGTCTACCCCCTTGTGCCAACTTTTTTTTTTTTCATTTTCTTTTTCAATAGTATTAAAAAATGTAACAAATTTTGTTATGAATTCTGCTGTGTAAGCATCCTTCTTATATAAAGAACTCCTACTTCTTTGAGAAACCTGGAATGATAATATTTCTTGAGGGAAGACAATTTTTTTTTTATAGTCAGTGTGGCTTTCCATAATTTCATCTTTCTAGAAGAAATTAGAAAAATAGCTAAGTCTGCCTGAGAGATAATATAATAGGGTGTCCATTAGAATGCTTGTTTTGCATTTCAAAGTGTAATAATATATGAGGTAGTGGGTTTATGATGCTGTTTAGATTGAATCTGTGTCTTCTTTATCATATTTCTGAGTTGATGTTTAATTGAGCTGCACAAAGTCCTCTTTAGAGAATCTCTGCAGTGATCAGTGTAGAGTCATTGCTTTATATGTGAGAGATGCAGCAGGTATGTCCATTTCAAAACTTCTTTGGGATTTACAGACCTGTGTATATATAAAACAGTCAGTTCCTAGATAAAAGTCTGAACTCCATGTGTATCCCCATGTGATTAGAAATAGGTAGCAGACTAAATAATGGCAGATTACGCCTGGATTAGAATAAATTCTTTTGTTCACTTCCTCAAGCTTACCAAACTTTACCAAAAAATTTCTTCAATTTGAAGGTTGTTGGTTTTAGTTGTTTGTTTGTTGTGGGGGTTTTGTTTCTTTGGTTGATTGGGTTTGTGGTTTGTTCACGGTTTGGTTTTTTGGGGTTTTTTTTGAGGCTTGTGGATTTTGTTTGTTTATTTTGTTTGGTTGATTTTTGGTGGGGTTTGTGTTGCCTTTTGGGGGGTAGAGGGTGTTTTTTTCTGCTTTTTTTGTGTTTTGTTTGCTGCATGTTGCTTTCAGATTCAATGTGATTTGCATTTAATTCCTATGAAAAATGAATATAATTCAGCACTGCAAATATTTGGACAATGTGTCTGGAAAGGCAGTCAGGAATATACAGAGTAATTCTGGGTTTCTAGTACCAAGTGTATATTTTCTTCATATGAACCTGTTCAATAACTCTTCACAGATTTGAACCTTATTTTACAACTCCATTTTTTCTAAGAGACAGTAGATCATATTTAACAATGTAGCACAGCTGATGGCTTCTGCAGGGCACATAAAATATGATGTGTGCTTTAGATGTATTGCATCAAGACTTAGCAAATTTGTCCCTCATTTTACAACTCAGTTTTGTGTAAAAGCCAGAAGTTTTATCCTTAAATGGGCTAAACACTCTCAGAATGTATTTTTTTTTAATTTATTCAATTCTGTCTTTATAGAATCTTGATAAGATTATAGAGATGATATAGTCTTATGTCAAGGGGATACTCCCTGTCAGCTGAGAAACTGCAACACCTCAAGAGCATTAAGAAAAATAGACAATATGATGCATCTCCTATTGTATACACAGTGACATATAGAGTTGCCATTAGTATTCCCTAATATGCAACTAAGTTAAAGGTTATCATCTGCTGCAGATTTAATGGATTTCATTAGAACTACAGCAAATGACCCTTGCAGCTCCTTTAAACTTGATCGATCGTGATGTAATTGTCAAGGCGAGCTAGCAATTAATTTTCATTAGTCAGGGAAGTCATTAATGCTTGCTGTTAGAGAAAATGACTGTTAGACTGAAATGGAGGCAATTCAATCATTTTTTACAATTTAAAAAGTTGGCCTAATTCGTGGGTTCCATATGTGCAGAAGAATATCTTTGTGGCTCCTCCATTGCCATGTGGTATTCCTGCTGTGATGCACTGGTTCCAACAAAGAGTTTAATATATCCTTTTTTTCATACTGAAAGGAAAGGAATTTATTACAAAATTTATATTGGGAATATTATTTCAAAGAATACTCCATTAATTCATACATCGTTTGGGTTTTGTTTTGTTTTGTTTTGTTTTTCTTTTTCTATTGCCTTAAAAGATATGCTGGAATTTAATGCAATGGTGAAAGGAATGCTTCCTGAAGTCAAAGTACTGTTTATTTTTTTCTTTGACATTGAGATTTATTTTTTTTCTGAGTAAGGCAGAGGAGTTGAAAGATCCTGGGATCATTCAGCTGCTTTGGTAAATGCTAAATTGTCTAGTAATGACAGTTAGCTGTGATATAGCTACTTGACATCGTGGGTGATATAACAATGTTCTTCCTTCATGAAGAACATTTCAACTAAGAATATAATTTTTTTTTTCAAAGCCTACCTTCAAAAGGTCCTAATCAAATGCATATGTCTAATTGAAATGGAAAATCAAACATCTCAAACTCCAAGATGGAATTTTCATGAATGCCTTGACTTGTCCAGTTTCTCTTCAGATTTAGTGAATAGGTATCCTTTTCCTATACCCCTGGTGTCAGCATGCACTTTGCTGAGACACCTTTTGTTGTCTTAAAAATATATTCTGTTTCAATACATCACATTTTATATCTCTGTAAAAGTGCTTTGAATGAATTCGAGAGGAAGAAAAACAAATGGAAAATTGAAGCAGCCCCTTTGAGACTAAATTTCACCTGCATTTTAGGTACTTAATGAACTGTTCTTTTTTTAGTACATACAATCATTCTCCATAAATGGGAAGAAGGATATTTGATATTTGAATGTTTTGAATTTGAAGGATATTTGAATGTTTTCATAAAATTGTCTATCTCAGTTTAGGTCAATAAATTAGATGAACATGATGTAGCTTTAACAGCTTTCAGAAACACTTTATACTTTTCCTTGACTAAAGGGATTTAGACACTGCAGCAAGTAACTCACTTAAAATTTATGTTCTTAAATCATGCAAAATTTGAGTAAATTGGCTCTTATCATGATGACTAAAACATGTTGAAGAAGATATATTAATATTACTTATTATACTAAGAAGGGTTTAGAAAGTTTAAAGCCAAGCATGAAAGTAAAATATTCTCAAATGTACCTAAAGTAATATACATAGGAGTAAGGCTAAGACTTTTAGGCTTCCAAAGTTCAATTAGCTTTTGGAAAACAATGAATCAATTAAAATTGCATTCATTTCAGGCTTGGACATATTGACTTATATATCCTTTTCTAGTAGTCTGGGGGTTTTGTGTGTGTGTATAAGGGGTATTAATGAGAATTACATACTTTTCTTCTGTTATAAATGCCCCTAAGAAACTTATTTTGCCTTTAGCAACGTAGAACAGGTTTCAGATCATTTAGTTTGATACATGCATTAACTTCTATATAATCAGTGAAGGCACAAATACCCAGGACATAGAATTTATAGATTGGTAAGGGGTTGGAAGGGACCTCTGGAGATCATCTAGTCAAACCCACAATTCATCTGATCTATTTTGATGTCAGTACTATGAGATGGCAAATGGTATCCTAACATCATCTTTTGAATCATCCAGAGTACAAATCTTATGAGGATCAACAAGAGAACTAGGGTTGTTTAGTGTGGAGAAGAAGACACTGAGGGGATACCTTCCTGCTCCCTACAAACACCTGGAAGGAAGTCGTAGCAAGGTGGGGATAGATCTCTCAGGTAACAAGTGACAGGATGAGAGGAAATTGCTTTATGTTTCATAAAGGGAGGTTTAGATCAGGTATTTGGAAAAATTTCTTCAGTGAGATAGAGTGATTAAGTATTGTAAAAAACTGCTCAGGGAAGTGGCTGAATCATCTTCCCTGGAAGTGTTCAAAAAATGTGTAGATGTGGGGCTTAGAGACTCTGTTTAGTGGTGGACTTGACAGTGTCAGGTTAACAGATGGATTCAATCTTGGAGGTCTTTTCCAATCTCAATGATTCAATGATTCTATGATCCGCTCATTTTAAGGGAAACTGGGATGACTAGCTCAAACTTAAATGTCTGTATTGTGTGTCTAAAAGTATGAATAGCCCCTCTACTGGTGTTTATAAATCTGACCTTTCCTGGCTTAGGAGCCTGAAACTATTTCAAAAGCTACCAGACACATAGAAGTCTAAAAGTTCTTTAAGTGATTTATTTGATTCAAGCTTCAAAATACCTTTTGGAAATGTTACCTTCTTTTGTCATAAAATATGTACTTTTACACTTGGAAGGCTTCCAATAGCACTTTCATGGCATAGGATATATTGTTCTTCAGTTTGATGAATTGCTCCTTTTATAAAACAAAAATATGTTCAAGATGTTTGTGTGATAGTTTAATCCTGCTTGCAGGTATGTGGCAATCTAGGTGTTCTGATTTTAGAAGAATTCTTTCAAAGTTGGGATCTAAATCAAAATCCTTTCTAATGTAAAATGATGGTCAACATTCAACATTTCCTTTATTTCCAATGAAGTTCAGCAGTTCTGAAATTAGGAAAGTGAGGCTTCTTAAGTTATTAAATATCTGACACAAACATAATGTGACTAGGCATTAACTTTATTTGAAAATAAATTACACTTCCACACTTCGATGATGCATTATTGGCAATTGCCAAATAACAACTGGCAACAGCCTAATGACTGAAGTTATTTTTGCAATTAATGGGCTGTTCAGTTGGACACACATCTCAGTTTGATTGTTTCAAGATTCTGTAACAATATTCTTTTACAAGTCAGACTTCCTCTTGACTTTTATCTATCACTCATAAGTGAATCCTCACATCACTACAAACATTTAAGTCTAAACATTTGTAATTCTTAGATGAAAGGTAGGGGATGAAATCTGGTGTTTTCATGCAATGTATTATATAGCATGCATTAATGGGAAATCAGCACATTGTAAGCAAAATGTTCCGTGGGAGCTGGTGCAGGCAGATTTTTTTCTATTAAATGTTTTGTTTGTTTGCTTGCTTGTTTCTGAGAAGAAATACACATGAGCTACCACAAATCATATTTGATAACATTTATAAAAGAGAATAAGAATAAAACCTTTATCTTCTCACTTTTTATACTTTAACTATTCTTAATTTATTTCTATTTAAAAAACATATTACCAAACTACTGAACAGTCTTCACAGAACTACACGGAAAAATTAGTCCAATTTATTATTTTGTTATTGTTCTTGTTAAAAGTATTGTTCTTACTTATTATTTCTCTTTAAATAGATATAATATTTGAAAAGAAAAGACAGAAGCTTTTTACAGAACAACCTGAAGACAGATCATACCAGGAGATTTCTTCCACTAGCTTTCTTCCACTAGCTTTCTTCCACTTTCTGAAGATTAAAAAAGCTCAGGAGCAGAACCAGGACTAAGATTTTGATGCTTTTGACAAGTAGACTGTTACATTGCTCTCAAGGGTTAAATACAGAGATAAAGGACATAAGTTCAGGATCAGCCTTACTATACATTACAGTCTTCTGAGCTTGATGACTAACCTTACCAAATATCATGTTAAATGAGCAGAAAAGCAACATTAATGAACTCTAGAAACCTGTATTGCAACCCTAGTGTGTAGGGGTATAGAAATCTTCTTTCAGTTTAAAACTGTTGTCCTGTAACAATAGAGCTGGATTAAAGTAATTGATTTTGTCCTACCAAAGGATTTACATTGCAATGTGAGAAGCTAGACAATGTGAAAAGTTAGACAATTATGTATCTTTCAGAGATTCAGTCTAGCAAATTACAGACTTAAAAAGAAAGTTTAATGAAGTAATTAACTTCTCTTTGTATTCCAGTGTACTTTTATCTAATTTCCATCAATCATTTCTTGTATAAATATTAAGCTGTTAGAGCCTTGCTTAGGTATTTGATGGTTGTGAGCATCACTGCAATTGCCACTTATCCAATATTCTTAGGTCATTCTGAATTCATAGTAGGGGAGACGAGAGTTACAGATCGTGAAACTGGATTAGAACTAGTCATTTTTGGGAGTGTTAGCTCTTCTCCTGTTGTCACAAGAAACCACTCTTGCCATTTTCTTATCTCATTGAAGTCTTGGGGAGTGGGAAGGAGGTATCAGCATTTAAATGACTCCAGTTTACTTTGAACATATTTAATTATGCCTCTCATTACTGCATGACTTTGGTATTTAGGTGCCATTGGTATTCAGAGAAAGCTAAATAAGTTACTATACAAAACTGAAAATTAATGGGATCATATTTTATGTCTCCTTTTTATGAAGTTCCAAGTCAACAATAATTCTTTTTGCTGTTCACATCTTCTAAAAAAGTCTGTATTATCAAAGATCTGCTCTGCTGACATAGTCCTCAGAAGAGCTCTATTCCTAGAGTGCTGTGCTGCTTTCAAATCTTGGGATGCTAATTTTTTTCTTTCCTGACTGGATGTACAGAAACTTTATTAAAAGAATACTGTGAAAAGTCAAGCAGATGGAAATCATAATAGAATGTATGAACAACTTTGATTTGGTTCCCTTATTGCACATGCATTTTTACAGAATATGTACTCTTTTCTCATATAATTTTGAGCATTCCTCCTTAATTAAAAGCTATGGTACAACTTTCTTCTTCATTATCTTCATTTCTCATTAAAAAACACATGGCTTTCTCCAGGGATTCATGTATGATACTTATTTCTGTCATTTTTGAACACTTCCCAAACATTATTTTTCTTTGAGAATCTTTGAGCTAAAAGAATTATATTTTCCATATGTTTTAGATCAAAAGGGCAAGGATGGAAAGATTAAAGGTCAAACAAATTTGCTAACATAAAATGAACAATTTGAGATATACATAGCCTAATTTTTCCAGATATATGACTGTAAGGAATTAATAAAAAAGTCCCCTCAATTTACATTGCAATTTTGAAGATTAGAACTTCTCCAATCCTTCTCCCTGGTCTTAAAAAGGTCTTTCATCAAATATGGTGCTAGTCAGTGTGAGTTATATGAGGTGAAGCATTTACTGACGCATTCCTCTCTGGCAGAATGAAAGACACAGTTACAGAAGGCAGCATTCAAATCTCTTACAACTCTGGCTCTTCATCTCTTTACAGTCATTATATAAGAAATCACTTTCAAAGGTGTGTATAAATAGGCAGGAAAGACAGGTAGGGAGGGAAGATGCTAAACTCATTAATCCCTCACATCACATATGAGTTCATATTACAGTTTGAAATGGTTCCTAAGTATGTTTCCTTCTGCATGATGAGAATACAAGGGAGTTCAGTATCTAGTGTCATAGAATCATAAAATGTTTTGGGTTAGAAGGGACCTCCAAAGGTCATCTAGTCCTACCCCCCTGCAGCGAGCTGGGAGATCCTCCACTAGATCAGGTTGCCTGGAACCTTGTTGAGTCTGACCTTCAATGCCTCCAGGCATGGGGTCCCAATTATTTCCCTGGGCAACCTGTTCCAGTGTTACAGCACTCTTATGCTAAAGAACTTGTTCCTAACATCCAGTCTAAATCTAACCTATTATTTAAAACCATTACGCCTCATTCCTACCATTACAGGCCTTTGGAAAATGGCCCTTTGGAAAGAGCCCTAGTGTGGCCCCACCTAGAATATTGCATCCAGTTCTGGGCTCCCCAATTCAAGGGGGACAGGGATCTACTCAAGAAGGTATATACCTCTAGATAACACAGGTTTTTGTAATTTCAGGCTGCAAAAGCTTTTTTCTTTAGACAGAAAAAGGATTTTTTTTTCTCCTTGCCAAGTTCTGCTCCTTCCTCTTGTGGCAGGAGGGATGACTTTACAACTAAAGACTAATTTATGCTGAAAGTCACCTAGTCTAAAACTCTACTCATAGTACAGTTAATATCCCAGTTAATCAGGTCTTTCTATCCCTCTTTCAGATGACCTTTTTACTATTCTCAGAAGTAGAGATTCCACAGATCTTTTGGGAAACCTGTCCCATATACAGTCTTCACAGTTGAACCAAAATAGAAGCATTTTAAAGAATAAACTACCTTGGTTTTTATACAAACCAATTTAAATATAAGTAAAATATTCAAGTGTTCATAATAGTTAAAATTTAGTAAATAATAGATTATTTCCTTTTTCTGATAGTTTTTTGTTTGTTTGTTTTTGTTTTGCTGGGGGGGGAGTTGTTGGTTTTGATTTTGGTTTGATTGGTTGGGGTTTTTTTGGAGGTAGAGAGAGGGAGAAAGGGTTAAAGATTCCTTTCATAGTGTTAAGGAAAATATAACAATCCCAGGGTTTTTTTTTGTTTTAGGCTTCTAGCACAGCCTCAAAGTGTAGTGAATCTTTCTAAACCCCAAGACAGTGAGCTAAGGTTTTTAAAGGATTAAGTTTGAGCAGTGGTGCTTGCTGTGCATGCTATTCACTTCTCATGCAGACTCGTTCTTTGCTGTGTCAGATTTGAAGAGTTAAACAAATAGGTCTGAAAACGTTATTTTTTTTTTTCTCTTTTAAGTATTCATGGTCAGAATTTTTAATTGAAAACCTTTTCTGATTAATAAAGACATTTGTGAAAGACAACTCATTTTGGGTATAGGATTTTTATTTCAATGGGTGCTTTTAAGAAATTATTTATGCATCGTATTTGCCAAGTAGATACCCCCAAAATGCTGCCAAAATGACAGTTTGGCTATAGTTCATCTCCTGTGGTTCCACTTGTTTCTTAGACCAATGAAGTGACTTGTCCTCAAGTTCTGTTCAGCTTCTCCTTATATCTGATGAGAGATACTTGTTCATTAATAAGTTTTAGTTTCTTGTTATATTTAGAGACCTTTTTCCTAAGTTCTTTTCTTTCAAATAAGGCATTAGAAAAATATTATCAATACTTGCTGCATACTTAGCACTTTAAAAGAAAAATAAAATCTGTGCAAAAGAATATTGCTTAAAGATTAATCACATCTGTGACTCAGGGGATAAGGGATCCCCACCTGTCAATAAGGCTTATAGCTACTTATACCAGCTGAGCCAGAACATTTAAGTAACTTGCCATCAAAGTGACTTTTACTTGATTGGGAGTTGAAATGAGGATTTCTCTGGACCATCAAAGTTACATTTCACAATGAAGATTGCATAGAGATCAGCAATTTTCTTACTCACTCCACCTGTTAAATCACATTTTATGTAAAAATAAAGTAGAAGCTCCTGTAAAGCTATTTTTCAGAATGAACTATTGCTGTCATTGCCACTGCAGTACTGCAGGATGATGAATGAGACAAGGAATTAATTTGCATAGCTATGACTTGAAGGGAACAAAACCACAGAATCACGCAGGTTGGAAGAGACCTGCAAGATCATCAAGTCCAACCAATGTCTTTTGGTCCACAAACCAATTTTTCTGTTTTTCTATTAAGGTGTCATTTGTTTTAGAACTGTACTTCCAGTTTACTGCATAAATCAGAGACTTCTTGTATCATTTCCACTTAACTCTTTCCATTTCAAACTATATGTCACTCTCAAATCACTACTTCTTTCAAGGATACTTTCCATCCATTTTCCTTCTTCTTTAGTAAGTCAGAGTGCTTTTCCACCCTCTCACTGAGATATTACATAATTTCCATCTAGAAGAGGGACTTTTGGGAGCACTTCTGAGGTCTTGAAGTCCAAGACTTCACACTTTCCATGTGCACCTCTGCCTAATTCCCTGCTAAGATACATGGGAGATGCTTCCAGGAGGTCCCTAGGTCTTGATGCAGTTGGGGTGGCAGAGGAATGATAGAAATGTGTGCCTACTCAGAATCACAGAATCACAGAATCACCAAGGTTGGAAGAGACTTCAAAGATCATCAAGTGCAACCCATCACCACAGACCTCATGACTAAACCATGGCACCAAGTGCTATGTCCAATCAGGAGCAACATTATGTGTTAAAGGCCTTAATTAAGGTATTTTGTGTTAGAATACAAAATCACAGATGCAGTTGAAGTTGCTAGTACTGCTAAACTGCCTAAATTACTTTGTACTCTCTAATTATGATTTTTTGGCCTGATTTTCTTCAAATTTAAAAGACAGCATCAAAGAAATGTTAAATTCAGTAAGATTCCATGTTTCTCTTAGCATTCACTCAGTAGACAATTTTTATTCCTTTTTTATAAAAACACTGGAGATTCTCTCTTCACAGGTTAGAAGAGCAGTAATCTTTTTAGGCTTTTTAGACTACTCTTGAGTAACTTCTTTGTCCTCAGTAAAATAAAATTTACACATTAATGCTCTCAGAGGAGGTTATTTATTATTGCAAAGGTGTAAATGAGGGCAGAATTTGGCCCATAAGCAATAAAAGAGGAGTAGATCATGTAATTCTTCACACCATTTTGAGGAATTTTTTGTCTACCAACTGTAAATTATCTGATTTTTTTTTAGGATATATAAATGGCTCCATAGTCAGAGAAAGCTTGTGAGGTTTAAAGCATAAAAATGACTACCATAAATAAATGTAGAAACTCCTGATCCCCACTGAAATGAAATAGAATAACATTCCTGAGGCACTTTGGAAAATACATCACCTGGCAAACTAGGGAAAAAGGAGGGAGAAAAGTAAACCCATCATCCTACTTAGGGCCTTGTCTCCCAAAACTAAAGTTTAATGATCCTGTTTAAAAGTGCATTTTTCTCTAGGAAGACCCACCCTGTAAGGATGTGTGTATGGAAATGCTTTCAAACATCAACAAATACATATATATGTATTTTAATAATTAAGTTTACCAGGTGTATTTAATAACATGGGCAAAATACAGAGAAATTTTTTTTTGTTGTTGTTCTCTGCAGGGTGCAGAAACAATAAGCATTTTTCATTGCAAAGTAGAAGAATGAATATAATTTAACTCAGAAGAGTTAAGCTTTCTAAACAAACACCTTCTGTACTCTGGGCATTTTCAATATCATAACACTGTCAGCCTAGTCACATTTTTGTTCATGTTACATCATTTTTGGCAAGTAATGCCCACTGTAGATAACCAGATAAAATAACTTCTCAAAATATGTGCCTTGGAAAGTAGAAATCTACAATCTCTGTTTTGATCTGGCATATTCCAAATGCTTTGGCATCATTGTAGCAACTACTTAGAGGATAAAAATCCATAAACACTATGTTAGCAATTCCATCATCTCAATATGCATCAATTTACTAAATGTAGAACTATGCAATGGTTTAGAACTATGCAATGGTTGGGAAAAAAAAGAGAAAATCTTTCAAAGTCTTCTAGTCCAACATCCCTGCCATGGACAAGGTCATCTTTAACTAGACTGGGCTGCTCAGAGCCTTGTCCAATATGACTGTTTACAGGGATGGGGCACCTACTACCTCTCTAGGCAACCTGTGTGAGCATTCCACAACCCTCATTGTAAAAACCATTTTCTTCAATCTTGTCAAAATCTACCTTTTAAAAAAATTTTCAGTTCAAAAAGATTTGTTCTGTCACTATAGGCCCTGCTAAAAGAATTGTCCCCACCTTTCTTATAGATTTCCTCTAAGTACTGAAAAGCTGCACTAAAGTCTCCCAGAGCCTTTTCTTCTGCTAGCTGAGCAACTACAGCTCTCTACATCCTACTTCATAGGAGAGGTGTTTCATCCCTCAGTACTCTGTTGAGTCTAAATACATTATGATGTTGTAGATGTGACACTTCTTGCCACTTCATTATTCTAGAACAAAATTTTAACTTTTCATTGAGTTATATTTGAGCTCAAGTTAATCTCAATAAAGTAATTTGTGATTTGTCACCGTTACAGGAACAGAAATGGCACATAAGTTTTTTAATCAATCCAAAATCACACACATACACACACAATTTAAAAGCATAGAAGAGAGAGCTGACTTCATAGATAGACAATATTCAGAGACAGGATCCCTCTAAAACCTAGCCTATCATCTCATTTGGTTGCAGATGTTCTAAGGTAAGACTTAGTAGCCAAACACTCTTTGCCATCAATAGCAGGGATTTGTGTTCAGCACCTTACGAACGCACATAAGGTGTGTTCAGCACCTTATGCTTGGTTTTAAAACTTTGAACCGTAGATGTTCATCTGCAGTGTCAGCATAACTTTTGGCTCTTTACACAACCACAGAATATAGTCTACTGAGTCTATGATAGCCTGTGATGATAGTTTCTTTGATGAAGGTCAGATGTTTAGGAACTACTAGAATGACACAGCAGGTTCATATTAGTCTAGTCCCTATTTCAGCAAAAATCTTTTGCCAACTCCTTGGAATGCACTTTGTCTCAGTATAGAAATTAGAGAAAAATGTTGTCCTTCCTTATTAAAATATCTTGGCCTTGCCTTTTTCTAGAGATTAACTGTAAAGTATACACACATGTCTATGCATATACATGTTAGAGCAAACATTCTAAACAATAAAGGTAAACATAAAAGGTAAACATAAAGGTCTATGATATTGTTTTTAGCAATGAGTAGAACTCATTTCTTATTTAGAGTTTGATCTCAAATAGAATCAGACCTTCAAACAGTGCTCCTTATGCTCATATTGAGAATGAACCTGGCCCTGTATGAAATTCTTGTGCGTATTGACTAATAAAAGTATATTTCTGGTCTTACCTGCTATCATTAGACTTTCCTCTTTAAACACTTTGACATCAGAAGCTTACTGCAGTATCTGCAAAAACTATTTAAAAAATAGATCTAATTCAAGAAGATAGGTTTTAAAAGGAAATATAAAGGAAGTGTTGTCAGGAGAAGATCTGAATCCTTGGATTTTGAGCCAAGAATTAATTAATATTTTTCAAATCCATCACTATTTTTGAAGACCCTATATCAAACAAAGAGTCTTCCACACTCTGTTGCCTAAGTTTATGGCTCAAGAGAAACCATCCCCAGGCTGTAACACAGTCCATATGGCTGGCTGTTTGAAGTGTGCTTAGTACTCCATTAGGGATTCTCGATTTGTACTTCTCAATCTGATTTCGATAAGACACAGGTTTCCTTTAGTGGCCTGACCTGGTGCAAACACATAATAGATTAATTCTATAATAAATTATGCTGGCAGTAAAGCTTTCTGGACCACTTTGCCTTTTAAGTAACAATTCTTTTTCTTTTTTTTTTTTTTTATGTACCCCTATAGAGCTGAACCAGTGTTTCATTTTTAAGTCACTGTCTGTGTATACTTGAAGCTTGGGAATGTAATTTTGCACTATATGCGTTACTTCTAAGTGTGCTCAATTTTATTGTGTTTCTGGAGCTACTGACACATTCTGGGGGATATCGAGAGCTTTCTGAAACAACATTATGCCTAGAAATGTGCTATTCAGGAAGCTCCAGATGGTTTCTGTCTTTAAGTGGAATAACTACATTATTTCTATATGCATTTTCTTGAAGTCCGTTACTGCCTTCTACTTTTATGTATTGTTTATACATCATACTGTTATTTTCTATCACTGAATTTGCTAGATTTATTATTTGCTTAGCACTTTATGTAGTTCTGCTGCCATTTCTAAATACTATTGGTAGAGAAGTAATAAATTATGTTAATTTAGGCACTTTTGCTAGTCATTCTTGAGGATCCAGATGTGCTAGGCATTCTGTGAACCCTAAGCCATGCTCTTACAGACAAACTATAAAGCAGAAGGTGGCAGGTGTGAATCAAAACCCAAGAAAATGCAAAAAGAACCCCAGTGACACAAAATCTGTTAGAAAGGCTAGCAGCCTTCTGAGGATCTTATATTATTTAAGAATAATTTGTATTTTTAAAAGAGAGTATTGAGGAGAGCATCACAGGAGCCCTCTAGATATTTCCAGATGACACTCATAAGCATGACATACAGCATGAGAGAAAAACACTGCAGGGACTTAATGTATGTTTGCCAGTAGAGTAATAATGACTGCTAATCTGTCAGCTTCTTCCACCTTTCTTCTCCAGACTCATGACCTCTGTAATATCTGTCTACTTAGAGACTCTTAGCCTCATCTCTAGTCTTTACCTTCTACTCTTTCATCATCTGTCTGCCAAGATTTCTTGGAACATGTTAGAGATATTCATTTATACTTTACCTGAAAGGATGGAAGGAGAAAGGAGGGGGAGAAGGGTCTTGTTATGGGTCCTGTGGAAGCACACACAAAATGTGAATGTAGAAGTTGAGATAGAACCTGAAAAGAAAGAAGAAAGATCTGAACTATGGGCAGAACATTTCAGGTGCTGATGGCATGAAACTTCAGGTACTGAATAAGCAGGGAGGAAATAATGAATAAGGGTAAAAAGAGAAAGATGCATAATATTATGGACAATAAGAAAATAATAAAATCTGCCAGAGGAGAGTAAGGGTCCAGCAGAATTAATGGGAAAAGACTGATACAACTAGATATTTTAGATCATTTGTAATGAGCATGAGAGACAGAAGATTTCCTGAAACTTACGCAAACTTTTGATCATTAGAGACTAATAAAATTGCATTCAAGTACATAAGTTCCAAAATTCTAAAAGAAAATGCATAAAGACAAATAGCATTTTAATGTAACATTTAATGCCGAGATCAATTTATAATCAACTGAAATTGTCTTTTCCCCAGATGGAAGTGCTTTTTGTGTATTGCACACTGGCTTTCAGAAAAGTTTTGCTTTTCTTATTAAGTAAGATCTTTCTTCTAACTTGATCTTAAAACAAAGCCTCAGATATCATTACAAGTGAATGGACACTAGATAGTAATTATAGGGAAGGAATTCTGGAAATCACTTACCCATGCAGGTAAAAGAATGCTAAGAATGTTCATTGCCAAGTCTCAATCTTTCAAAATGTGTTTTCATGCAGAAGTAATCTCAATGAGCTCATGATATTCATTCCAGTACAAAGATTTGTGCAGAGACAATAAAAATGCTTGCAATCCTTTTATTTGTTTTTTTAATCCCTATTAGCTAAAAATAACCCACTCTGAAAGTGCTATTATACTTGGTGCCTCTCCAATATAGATTATTATCACTTATATTGACTACATTAAATTGATTTACTTTCCAAAATATCTAAATAGATACTGATAGTACTAAAAAGATATAATGAAATAGGTACTTTTCCCAAGATTCATGTGGTTAGCTATATTTTGACAATTAATCCAAAACTTCAGCAAAGTTGTCAGATGATTCAGCAGACACATAGGAAGCTGACTACCTACAGACAACTACTTTTCTGTCCTTCATCACCTACATTCACACCTTTGTTCATAACCAAGATAACTTTGCATTGTACTTGGAAAGTCATCAAATGAAAGATTAGTCACTTCCATAAAAAATAATTTTAAAATATATTCTTTCTTTGCCATGATTATTGAGTGTTAGATATTGAGGTTAATAAAGTTGGTAAGTACTTTCAAAAAAATCCAGTTTAATTTTCTTGAATCCATGAAATCAAGGAAAAACAGTAGCAGACTTTTTAACTAAAGATCCATTTAAGTATGTGGAGTAGTCAGACTCTACACTAGCTGAGCATTCTAACCACTGCAAATTACAATGGATTTTATGACATGGTGTATGAAAGAGAAGCTTGTAAAGTAATTCTCATATGCTACACACAAGTTAAATATTTCTGTCTATTTGAGAGACCACAACCTGATTCAATACTGTCTGAAAAGAGCATCTAGTGAAATCACAAAATACAGTACTAGTAATTCAAACCGTTAGTGGTTCCTTCCAACTGAGTGCATTCTATAACTCTGTGATTCTATTTATAGTGCACTTTACTGATTATACTGCTGGAGACAGCAATGCCACACAGGACAGAACATCTTCTAGCTGTTGCCTGGGTGAATGAATGCAAAAAATGGCTACATGTACCCTGAGTTTCTTTGGACAAGCATATTTAAATTATTTCAAATTTTCTGCATAATGATTAATATTTCTTATAATGGTTGTAAACAATATGCTAATAATTACAATTTAAAACAGAATAAAAATGCCTCTTCTTAATGTCTCAGAATATAGTTTTCTGTAGGAATAACAGAGCATTAGGCAGGTTGGACATTTTCCTCCCTGAGAGCCCTGGTCATTCTCATGATGCTCCCAATCCAAAGAAGAGCCTTGTTTATTTTTACCTGAATTTCTCAGAAGGCTGCAATTGCAATTACGTATCAGAATACAAAAATTAAAAGCTTACTTTAACAATTACAAGTGCTGACTAGTTGTCCTGATTTTGCTGAGCCAGAATCATTGGCCAGCCACGGCCTAAAGGTCATTAGTGTTTCTGACAGCTGATCAGAGTTGGCTCATAGGTCTATCCCAGACCGTGAGCATCACACTCAGTATAAAGGATAAAGTTCCCCTCCTGCTAGAGCCTTCTGCTTGATGTCTTTCTCATCCTGCTTCTTTGTGGTGTCAAGGACTGCCTCCCTGTTTAGTGTGGGTGCCACACCTTTGCTGGACTGAGTTTAATGTTGTATATCTTGTATTTATGTTGATATTAATTTGGATATTTCATTAAATCCATTTCTAATTTCATCCTGTGAGTCATCTCTCCTTTTCCTTGATTAGGTAGTGTTGGATGATAGGTTGGACTTGATGATCTTGAAGGTCTCTTCCAACCTGGTCTATTCTATTCTATTCTATTCTATTCTATTCTATTCTATTCTATTCTATTCTATTCTATTCTATTCTATTCTATTCCTGATTCGTCTTCTCTGCTGTGGAGGGTTATTGGGTGATAAAATAACTGCTAGTGTTTAGCCCCAGATACAGGCTAAATGTAGACAATGTTCTGAAATACTTAGTTTTAATCAAGTACCAGTTCAATGACTTCTGACAAGGCCTTTGGGTATGGAAGTCAAAAACTTGTCTGAGATGCATCTTAAAGTAAAATAAAAGGAAATGTTGTTTGGTGCAGCTTGAAAACCTTGGAAAAACATTGTTTGATAACGGATTCTGAATATATATAATTGTTTTATAGATTGAGTGTTGGGCGTTGTTAAACCCAGGAATATTTAAAGCTGTTTTAAACGAAGAAGCTGCTGAAATACAAATGTGCAAGTGATTCTGAGGGAGGGGGAATTCCCATGCACTCAGAAATGTGGTCTCAGGTAACATTCTTAAACTGATTTGTTTGATAATCAGTATAAACCTTCTCCAACCTTTTTCACTGAGCTGTGTTGAAATGTGAAGCTTTCCTGAGCTCATTTCTATAATATCACCATTATATTAATCGGCCAAAAATTTGGTCTGCTTTATATCCAGATTGAGATCAGAAGAAAGACTGCAGGCTTCCAGTAGTATTTTATAGGGCAGAGTTTATTTTATTCTGCTGGGGTTTTTTTGTTTGTTTTGTTTTCCTGAATGGCAACTGGCATCACCAGGTAATGATGAAAGAAATATGGAAAATTACTTGTGCATTTTGACTGTTATTTGTACAGTTTATTTGGGGTCTAGATTTCTTTTATTAAAGTGCCAAAGAATTGCTGAGCAGATTGAAGTGTTTAGTATGCTTTGTAAGGAAGTGCTGAAAAGTGAACATTTATTAAAAGAAATTAATGACATGAAGATTAACATTAGAGAAAATTAATAGACCTAGTAGTTTAGACTAACCTCTCACTGTTAAATCAATAATATCTAAAGACCTCCTTAGAAAACTGACAGCAGTGACTGACTTTAGCAGTGGCTGTGCCATGCACTTTTCCCAAATCAAGACTGCAAGCTTTTAGACATGGAGCTGAATCCTTAAATTCAACCTAGGTATCTCAAGGACAAAAAGAAGCATTCTGCAGTGCTATTTTTATCTTATATTTATAGAATTATGTCCTTCATTAGTCTCACCATGTGTCTACAAGAAAGCCAAGAATAAAAATATGAAAAATCTGTATGCTTTTTTGCAGATCCTGTTCTGATTTAAATTGGAAAAAAAAAAAAAAAAGAGGAAAAACACCCCAAAAAATAACAAACAAAATCCTCCAAGCTCAAACAACACCCAAAGTTTTAAATATATTACTATTGAAGGTATGAGATTTAAATTTAAAGAAAATATATCAATTGTATGTGTAACTTAGGATGAGGAAACATACCATGATACAAGGACATGTAAGATTAGATTAGAGATAAACTCTATCTATGTGGTACCTATCTTCAAAAAGGGCTAATTCATAGACACTGACAGAATACAGTAAAATGGAAGAACAAAGAAACCCAACAACTGAAAAAAGGCAGTATTTCTCCATGATAGTCACACAACTTTAAAAAACTTTTGTATCAGGGACTTCTTTGCTATCACCTGTCTTTCTCAGAGTTTTTTTGATGTTTGTTGTGTTTTAGTTTTTTTTAAATCTACCTTGATGCAATAAACTATGCATCCAGAATCTCCTGTTCCTTATTTTGCATTATGTTGGGTTTTGTCTTTCTAATTCTTCCTTGTCTTGCACCTCCATAATCTCTTCTAACAGAAGGAGAAAACTTGACCGTTACCTAGAATCACATCCAGAATTTCTTCCTTTTATTCTCTATCACTTTCCTCATAATTTCGGTATTTTTTTGCCTACTTATGATCACTGGGGCCATATATTCATAGAAATACATACATTTCTAAGATCTTGTCCCCTGAGGGACAAGAGCCCATTACTTTATTAGCAAGGTCAGAATTGTTTTTCTCATGTGCACAACTAAGGAATTAGTGCATCCATCTGCAATGAATTTTGTCTGCCATTCTAATGTTCAGTCACTTTCTCCAGTAAAGGTCTTTTGTCTTTACTGCCCTGAATAATTTAGTGCCATAAAGTTTATCATCACTTATTTCTGCATATAGTTTCTGAACATATGTAAACAGCATGGAAGGCATAGATATTCATACAGAAATTCACTTGTAATTTTTATTCACTATGAAAATTATTTCTTTGTTCTCCTTTGTATTGAATTATATAACAATTTGAGAGTCTTCTACTTTATACTCTTTTAGTTCTCTATCTTTTACAAATATTGCTGAAGAGTGCTTTTGAAGTTTTTTTAAATCAGTGTGAGACACAGAGCAACTAGATTTTCCTCTTGCAATTTAATTGCCAAGGAAATGAAAATCTGAGCCAAACTTTGTCAGCTTGTTGAAGAAAGCATGTAACAACTATTTTGGTTGCCAAAACCTTTTTTTTATGTCTGGCTTGCACAAATTTCCTTAGATTCACAAATTGCATTGGGTTGGAAGAGAACCCCCCCTGCAGTGTGACATCTCCAACTAGATCAGGCTGCCTAGGGCCACATTATGTCTGATCTTAAATGTCTCCAGAGACAGGCCCTTAATCACATTCCTGCGCAAGCCCTTCCTGTATTTTACCACTCCCATTGTGAACAACTTCTTCCTTATATCCAATTGAAATCTACCCTGTTCCAATTTAAAACCACTGCCCTCAATCCATCAATACAAGCCCTTCTAAATAGTCCTTCTCCAGCCCTCCTGTGTGTCTCCTTCAGATATTGGTATGTAGTTATATGGTCTCTCTGGAGTCTTCTCTCCAGGCTGAGCAGTCCCAGTTCCTTCACCCTGTAGAGCCTGAAAAAAAGGAAAGGGGGAAAAAAAAAAAGAAAAAAAAAAAGGAAAAAAAAAGTAACCCCTCTAAAAATTTTTAGTGACAGTAGGGAGGCTCTTACAAGGTGGTCAAAGTCAACAGTAAGTTGCTTAAAGAATACTATGGAGGTCATAAAAAGTGGCTCTCAGACAATGAAAGTATGTCTGAGTCTAGCAAAATATTTTCAGTGGAAAAAAAGTTCAGAATTATATTTTAAAAGCTTAAAAAAATAGATGTATAAATGGAGTAAAGGATATTAAGTACAGAAGAAGGACAGGGACTTGGCATTAGAAAAAAAATGGTGGATTGAAGAAAATAAGTAAGTAGTAAAATTTATAGGAAATAAATGATCAACTGGGAAGGCAATCAACTCTGCAACAAGTAAGGAAATTAAACATTCAGAGGAGCACAAGAGTGGTAATTTGAAGTATTTGTAATCAATTCTGCAATTGAAAATAATACAAGTTAGGAAAAAGAACTATAAACTGAAGAAGTAGCTGTTTCTGAGTGGGTAGTTATACTGGAATCTAAGAGGAGTAAGACACTTAACAAGTAATAGTCACTTCAGGATAATGTGGAATGAAGTCAGTATGCAACACCTATACCCTTAATGCTGCACAGCCCTGCAGTGGGTATGTCCCAGAAGAGGGCAGTGGTACTCCATGGACACAATAAATTGATGGCGGTCAAAGGTTTTAGGTAGTGCCCTTCACAAGAAAGTACTTGCTTGCATAGACTGAAGCTGGACAACAGGGTTCTGCAGAGTCATGTTGGAACAGTGGTTCATAGGGAGGCATAAAGCTTTCCTCTAAAACCAGAAGTGAAAATACTTAAGCTTTCTGTCCTCCAATATGTCTTTTATTGTTAGTGTGACACTTTCTGTGAAATACAGTGAGCATTGTACTTCCATACCACATTAGTGTTTAACTCATTTCTCCTTCTGCTTGTCTAAAAAGACTTGATATAAACCGAATTCCATCATTTGGCCCTCATGTGAGAAATGGTTCACTTAGATTCCTGGGTTCCCATTATAAGTTATAGGAGCTGTAATTTCAGCCACTTTATGGGGCAGTCCTTTTGTATCTGCTCCAGTTCCTAATACTACCAAGCTAGTCTGTAAAATGATCCTAATCTATTACATTTAAGTCATTTGAGTCATCTTTTTGAAGATTGTTGAGTGCAGAGATACCCATAAGGAAACAATGTAAGTTTTCCATACACCACATATGTTATATGTCTGGTGAAATGTACTGCACACGTTTAAAAAAGTGACAGTATTACAAAACTGACAACTTTCCATGACCTTTTGTATTATAATGTATTTTAAACATATGGCAGGATTCCGTTCTCATGGATATGGCAGATTCAGTATGAATATTTCATGAATTGTATGTGCCTGTGGAAAAAAAAATGTTCAAGAAATTAAAGAAAACACGTTAGCCTTTTACATTTAAAGTGGGCAAATAATTACTGATTAAATATTTTCATGAATATTTATGGAGAAACAGTGAATACTTATTGTGAAGTAGTGAGCACCAAGAAGTAAAACAGTGAAAGCAAAATGATGATGCATTGCTATGTTTTAGTTTTCCTTCCTTGTTTTACTATTAATTGTAATGTGGCCATTACTATTTTTCATCTTTCTTTTTATATTCTTTGTTTATCTAAAATACAAGCTCAGGCTGCATCGAGAAGAGTGTGACCAGCAGGTCAACAGAGGTGATTCTTTTACTTTGATCTTGTGAGACTCCACCTCAAATACCCCATCCAGTTCTACTGTCCTCATCATAAGGATGCAGAGTTGTTGGAGTGAGTCCAGAGGACGGCCAAAAAGATGATCCAAGGACTGTAATGCCTCTGTTCTATGAGGAAAGGCTGAGGAGACCTAGAGAAGAGAAGACACTGGGGCATACCTTATAACTCCCTTCCAGTTCCTGAAGGGATCCCACAGGAAGGCTGAAGAGGGAGGTTTCATAAGGGTGTCTAGCAATAAAACAAGGCAGAATGGGTTTAAGCCTAGAGAGAGTAGGTTTAGAGTGGATCTTAGGAAGAAGTTCTTCAGTACAAGGGAGGAGAAATTCTGAAATAGGTTGCCCAGGAAGGTTGTGGATGCCTCCTCCCTGGGGGTGTTCAAGGACAGGTTGGATGATGTTTCTTTTGGAGCTGTTTCTCACTGTTGCTCTAAAATGTTGATTAACTGCTTGACTACTTTTTTTTTTAATCAAAAGAAAAAGTTTGTTTGTTTATTTGTTTATTTTCAGTGAAAAATGTACGAGGTTTGACTGACAAGAGTATTTTGGGCTTTGTGTAACATTGTCAAGTTTCATTGTCAAGGTTTTAGCAGGGGGGAGGCTACAGGGGTGGCTTCTGGGAGAAGATACCAGAAGCTTTCCCAGTATCAGACACAGACAATGCTAGTCATTTACAGGAGATTTCCATTGCTGGCCAAGGCTGAGCCTAGCAAAGATGATGACATTTCTGGAAACATGCATGCCTAGTCAGCCTGCCCATGTGTGCTTCTGGCAACTGCTGCTTGTCTCCACTCCCTTGGAATTTTCTTACCAACAGAAAACCTCAGGAAGACCCCTGCACACCAAGATCTATCCCTGTGCAGGCTGGGCCCATTCTGAAGCAGCTGCTCTTGGCAACGATTAGAAAACTGTTATGGTAGAACCAAGCATACTAGACACAGGTGCCCTTATTGAATGTCTGTAGTGTTACCTTCAGCCATGCAGTTATGGTCATTTATGTCTTCAGAAGGCCTGCCCTGACATCTACATGCATACATAATAATGCATCTGGCTTATCATTTTGACTGGAGACAAATTTATATCCTCAAAGTGTTTACAATAATTAACTTTTTGACAATTCCTTGCAGAAGGATTTTAACACTTGTGCTGACTATATTAGAGAATGAATTTTGGGGGCAATAATTAAGTAATAACTGAATTACAGGACTATAGTAAGAAAAAAAAAAAGGTCAAGAGTAAGTATAACTTTATAGCTTTCATTGGCTTAAAGTACAGTACACCTGTAGAGGATATAGATGGCAAGCTGAGCTTTGCTAACCATGAAGACAGGTGACAGATGGCTTAAAAAAGCTTATAGCTTTAATGAAGAAAAAGAGTCCTGTCATACAGAGGCACAGCAGTGTTTTGACACTGGAGTAAAATTCAGGCTCAGGAGCATCACCCAAGACATGTGGAAGGATTTATCGGCTGAAAGATGACTTTGCCTGAATTAAAAAACAGCTACAGTATTCTATACCTTGTACTATTTGTGCAATTTAGGTTGACAATGAAGTCCCAGTTTACATCTATATTGATAAATATAAGCACAAGAATAAATAATAAAGATGTGCATGTGTGCCTGTACATAAAGATAAGGCTATACATGTAGGGATTGGAAGGGACCTCCAGAGCTCATTGTGTCCAGCCCTGTGGTAAAAGCAGGATATGTAAGCATGTTCTGTGATCATTCTATTTTTTCAGTACTCCTAGCAAGCAATACTGATGGGACTACAGTCAAATAACTGTATCTTTTTTCCCCCTGCATTCTCATGCTTCAGTTTTGCTGGACTGCGAGATGTTTCCTGATACTGAAATGTTATAGTTCCTGGTGAAATAAATAGAAGGTCAATAGAATACAGAATTAACCAGGTTGGAAAAGACCTTTGAGATCATCAAGTCCAACCTATCACCCAACACCATCTAATCAACTAAACCATGGCACCAAGTGCCCCATCCAGTCTCTTTTTAAACAATTCCAGAGATGGTGACTCCATCATCTCCCCAGGCAGCCCATTCCAATGGCCAGTCTCTGTGAAGAATTTCTTCCTTACATCCAGCCTAAACCTCCCCTTGAGCAGCTTCAGACTGTGTCCTCTCACAGGTTGCCTGGGAGAAGAGAGCAACCTCCACCTGGCTACCACCTCCCTTCAGGTAGTTGTAGACAGCAATAAGGTCTCCTCTGAGCCTCCTCTTCTCCAGGCTAAAAAGCCCCAGCTCCCTCAGCCTCTCCACACAGGGCTTGTGCTCCAAACCCCTCACCAGCTTTGTTGCCCTTCTCTGGACATGTTCCAGCAACTCAACATCTTTCCTAAACTGTGGGGCCCAGAACTGGACACAGGACTCAAAGTGTGGCCTAACCAGTGCTGAGTACAGGGGCACAATGACCTCCCTGCTCTTGCTGGCCACACTGTTCCTGATACAGGCCAGGATGCCGTTGGCCTTCTTGGCCACCTGGGCACACTGCCTATTGTCAGGCTACTGTCAACCAGTACCCCCAGGTCTCTTTCTGGCTGGCTGCTCTCCAGCCACTCTGACCCCAGCCTGTAGCACTGCATGGGGTTGTTGTGGCCAATGTGTAGAACCTGGTACTTAGATAGTGAATGGATAGAGAGCTGTAGCATGTAGTATAGGAGAGAATGAGTAGAGCTACCATTGAAAGAGAAGGCTAAAAGGGGAATCTGTTTGTTGAGTTCAAGTACTATCAGAACTCCAGTTGGATTCATGCCATGTGCTTCCTTGGAGAAATTCAAAACTCAACTGGATGAGAGTGGGATTCACTTGATTTCACTGTGATGTTAGTCCTGTTTTGTGGGGCTCAGATTCAATGAGTTCCAGAGGTTCTTCAATCCCAGCTTATGCTGTGGTTTCATGGCTGTGTGATGTAATGCCCCAAGGCAAAAATTTGCCTTTTTATATTCTCTCTCCTTTGGCTCCTGGTGGCATGTGGATGGAATCATAGGTAGGCTGATGTAGCCTTATAGAGAGCAAAATATTAAGTGTTCAGTTGTGTTGTTCATATTGGGTGGAATTTTCTCCAAAGATAATTTTAAAAGTCTGAAAAGAAGTAATAGTTTCAAAGCTTAACAATACATTAATTCCTGATAACAGGGGAAAAAACCCAAAACACCCTAATTCTTTTTAGTCCAAGAGATGCAGTTATTGATTCCAGATGGTTTTTATAAATTCTTAACACTTAAAACTAATGTACAAATAACACTTGACAGTCCATGCTTGGCTATAAAATGTTTAAAATAATTTCCAACCCTAGTTTCAATTTCTCCGTGTTTACAAACAATGAAACTTTGACCACAGCGCATTTTTACGGTTTTTCTTGTAGCTCTAGTGCTTGTGTGCTTTTTCAGGAAACACCTGCCTTATTTGGAAATTCTAAAGTAGAAGACATAAATTTTACTCCTTAAACTTTTACTTCATAAGACACATTTTATTTGTTTAAACTTCTGTAGTATACATGTGTATCGCCTTTCATCTTGCCAGTTCAGTGCAGCTTTTCAAATGGCAAGATGACCCCTGCTGCTGTAATTAGACGTAAATCACATTGATAATTCCTTTATTTATTTTTTATTTTTTACTTGTAATTGCAATATAACTTCTATTAACTTTATGCTTTTTTTTGATTAGTCATTCACTTCAGCTTCTATGTTATAGCAGTCTTTCATTTTTTCCAAGTTTAATTGGTGTTCCATTACTATTTTAATTACTGTAGTTCAATAAGAGTATGCTAAAGACTATCAGGAGGTCCTGTTAAGCAGAGCAGACTTCTTCATAATAGTTCTTAGTCACTATCTCAATTTGAATTAATCACAAAAGGTGTTCTCTGAATAGAATATTTACAAAGTCTGGTTATTTCAATTATGCAAAATTTCCAATTCTGTATCATTCAAGGCTACGTATTCTAAGCTTGTGTTTGGCCATTCTTTATTTCTTGCAATGAGGAATACATGTTCTTAATGAAATACAATGTTATATGCAGAAAGTCTACAAGTTATCTGAAAACAGCATAGAGAACTGGAAGTGTCTGTAGAATCATATACATCTCTGAGGAGTATTTGGAAGATGCAATTAGAAAGAAATAATAGGTAAGAAAGTAATATCTGCAAAGTTGTTACGAAAATCCATGGTGTGAAAGAAAGGGGTAAATGCCCTTACCAAGGACTGCTGGTTTGCTTGCCTGCATCATAGGGGTTGGGAAGTCACAGAAAAGTGTCACAGATAATACTCCAAAACTACATAAACTCAATTACTGAGACTTTTGTAATTCATCATTGAGCATTTAAAAAGCAGCATAGTGGCCATAAAATGATCAGGTTTTTTCTCTCAGTTGAGGTTTCTTGCTTTCAGGACCAAGTATTTTGAATGCTATTAGCTGGGGAGAAAGATAACTGAGACGCTGAATTTAAGCTCTGCAAAGAGAAGCAGAAAGTGTTTTAAAAATTTATTTCTTTCCCTATTGATGAACAGTTTTTCTGAAATTCTGAATTTAAGTAATTTCAATAGGATAGTGATAAATTAAGGAAAGAAAAAAAACAACAAACAAACAGCTGATAATTGCTTTCAATGACTTTCACAGAGAGACTTTTGGAGAACTATTGAGGAAAGTATATCTGGGGGAGCAGTTTGGAAAAACCCTCCCTATCTTACTTAGACCTCTGAAATATTTATCTTCCTTGATCTGAATGCCTAAATGCTTATCCCATTCATTTTTCAATTAAGGCATATCCCAGTACCTATGTCAACATAGGAATTCAGACTTCTGGGTGAAGCCTGAGTAACCTGTTGGAGATGAATGCATACCCTGCAGTGTAGGATAAAGTGCACAGTAATCTTTAGAATAACTTTTGAGTGTAAACTTGCAAGCTCCTTGTTTCCTTTCTCATTGAGAGTTACAAGTTTGTAAGGAATCACCTCACATCTTGTAATCTCTTCTCAGAATGTGCGTGGGACTCAATTCAATTTTGTGTGTCCAATGCATGCACATTAGACATGGAAAGATGGGGAAAGCAAAATTTTGTCCACTTAACAGCAAGAAAACAAAGGACTGTATTCAATTCAGCCGTATCATCTAACTGTACCTTTACATCCACTGTTCTTTTGCATTTTTCTGTGCTTGGGCAGCCCTGGACATATGGTAACATTTTTGAAGACTTGTAATTAGCACACAAATGTCTGCACAGACTTTTGTCGGTGAGCTAAGGTTGGACCAAAGATTAAATTAAAACAGAGCTACATTATCTGACAAGCTTCAGGCATTTCTATCATTTCTATCTCTACATAACTGAAGATTGTGGGAAGAATAAATGAAATACAACAGTTCTTTATGATTTTATTTTCTTTAATCAAAATACATATACTTTTTTTTTTAAAGATATTTTTAAATAACAAGTTCAAAAGGACACTCTTTATCCTGGGGTGTTTTCCCAATATTTTTACTTTTGATAATGTTAAAATCTAATAGATTAATTTCATGTAACCTAGCCTTAGAAACAGTAGAGACATTTTATGTTTCTTGCTTCATTTATCATGAAATAAGTACCCATGCTTTGTCTAACATCCTTTCTCAGACAACATCCTGAATAAGTTTTTATCTTTTAAAGATTTGATCATTTTACAACATTTGAACAGTGAACTATTTCTTCATGAATCAAAAGTATCCTGTAGTCTTCAAAAAGCAACAGACAGTTATAACATAAGGGCAGTTCATGATCAGTGAAACCCAGGCCCTGAAAGCAAACACAGTATCAAACCACTGCACTGGAACTTTGAACTTCTGGAGAATGATTGAAGATCTTGACATGTGTCATTTACTGTGTCGTTCACCTTGAAGTTTCCCTGGCTAGACATGTGGTTACTTCACTAGCAAATTTCAGACTGCCAGGGTAGACAAATGTTCTGTCTCTCCAGTTCACTCAGCACATACATCCAAATTTATATTTGCCCCCTTGGGCGAAAGTCAGTGCTATTATCCATCTGTCCTGCATTTTCTCCTTGACCTCTTCATATGTTTTTCCTGGTTCAATGAGATAGTTTAACTACCTGTGCAATTTTCTTTTATCAGTCTTAGGAATCTTACGGGCTCTTTTCAAATTCAGAAGGAAAGGAACAAGAATCAGACTTACTAGATGATAAATAATTCTGCAATGAATGGCATGTTCAGCATAAAGAATAAGGTACTATAGTTTTATATACATCTTAGTTGAAAAAAGTAGAGTTATATCTAATTTACATAAAACTAAAATGTGTAGTTGCACAGAGCTGCATCCTTAAGGCAAATTGCCAACATCTATAAAATAAAAAGAAAAAAAAGAAGAAAAAAAAAGGAAAAAAGCTTACACTGCTCTTTGTTAAAGTCACACCAATTTTATAAGTTATTTTACTCAGAGTATTACATTGTTCTTTTTTGAAGACCACAGCATAAAGAGCTATTGCTCATGTGAGACCTGTTCTTATTTCCTTTGGTGTGCAGGACTTCAATGAATCTGTTATGATCACCATTTCCTATTTAACTGTCATGACGAACTTGGAGAGATACCATCCAGGATGCAGGTGTTCAGGTCAAACAAGAGAGAAGGAAGTTCAAAGGCATTCCCTCCCACAACTTCTAATGCTGTAATGCCAGCACACTGTGTCATGGCAAGTCTCTGAAACACCCATGCAAGGGTGTACTCACCCACTGAAATGCTCAAACATATTTTGTAGCAGCTGAAAGTAAAAAAAATAATGGACTTTATTAATTGGTCACTCAAAGAAAAGGATTTGTTCCAATATATTGGGAAGGTGTGAACAATTGTACAAAAATTCTATACTTTCTATCTATAACACAGACATTAAGTTCATCATCCTATCCAGATTTTCCTTGTGAATTGCAATGAAAGGTGTTATCCTGTCTTTTTATAGCTGCAAAACTCTTGAAATTGCATATGTCCCTGGTGTTATCAAGAAAGCTAAAATTCTTTAAGTTCTCCTGGGGCAAAGGGTGTGGGATTTAATTCTTCCTCTCTCTACTCCCTGGAGACACACAACTTGTGTGAGTTTAATGAAATTTGCTAAGATTTCTGTATACGTCATTAAGTAGCCCTGTGAAACAATTACATTATTCTTCAATGGTGTACAGCTATCAGCCATAACCAAACAAGTAGGCAGCTTCTCTGCTCACATCAGGAGGTGATCTATATTAAGAAGGCTTGCTTTTATGAGTACTGTTTGGACTGCAGTGTAATTGAGATGTAATGTATTATTGAGATGTCATCTTAAATAGAAGCCATTATGTCATGTAATAACAATTGCTGCTTAGGCCATAGGCACTGCTGCTAGTGTTAACATGTGAGTAGTAACTACATACAGTATGAAAACAGAAAACAGTAAAAGTGGCAATAAAACAAAACAAATCCAATAAATAGCTAAATTTTTAATAAGTCTTCTTTTACAGATACTGAGCCAAGTGGTCAGGTAATGACCACATTTTTTACACTATTTTGCTGAAAGATAGTAAGAATAATCAGATTAAATATTTAAATGTTGTACTAGAGAGGGAAAATTACTGCACTTCCTAGAACTCTATGGATAGTACTGCCTTTTTTTTAGGCAGTTTGTGTGTGTGTGTGTGTGTGTGTGTGTGTGCGCACTATAATCAACTGCATGATCGTGTATTTTATGTTCAATTTCCAGAGCAGCATCTTAATGACCATTGCCCAGGACTGTTGGCTTTCCCTAAATGTTCCCTGGAGTAACGTTTCACTTATAAGCACCATTTTAAATGTAGCCTTCTGTAGCACTTTTCTTGTGATCCTCAACCTCTGTGAAGAGGTTATGTTTTAAAAACATGTGGCAAATGCTGGCCACCTGTTAAGAGCTAATGATGCTGAAAGCAAGCCTGTTATGTCAGAGAATTTTCTGAGTGAAGGTGATAAAAAAAAAAAATCTTTCAAGCTGGAGCAGCATTTGCTTTAACTTATTTTGGACTCCACCCATATAAATGCTACTTCAAAGGGAGACAGAATCCTCTTGAAAAAAAAATGAGTGAGGTTAAGAAGGGAGGTTTTGGCATGATTATTGCAAATGTACAATTTTATGTGTAAGTTTTAGACTCCTATCTTGAAAGGAGTTTTATTTATCTTTCTTTCCCCCTAGAGAGTACTGGATAATAAAAAAATCTATAGACAGATTAAGATAAATCTGTTCAGTAATAATAGGTCTGTCATTCCTGGAACACTTGGCATACAGTGGTGTCAGCAAAACAGAATGGACTATTTCCAAATCCAGTTGAAAATGATACCATTCGGGTGACAGAGATATTTTAAATGAACAGACATGAAAGACAGATTTACATTTGCAGAATTAAATAAAGGAGTAAAACATAAATAAGGATCAAAATGAAGGTGAAAAAGCAGTCTCATTTTCCTCTGTCCCTCCCTTTAAGATTAAACTGCTTTACAAAGTATCATATAATTATCTAGATATCATCTGCCTAAACTCAATAAAAATATAGGATAAGATTTTTTTTTTTTACATATTTAAAGTATGTAATCAGCAGATTTTAAGAGGGGAGAAAAACTGTTAAGGGTAGATAGAATTGCACATTGCTGGAGAAATTGAAGCCATAATGTTATAACTTTGGCTTCAAAATGCATTTTTTTCTTTGCCTCCAGATGCCACTAGCAAAATGGATAGTTGATATCCCCAAAAAAGAACAGGCATATTTGTGCCAACATACATTTGACAGTTTCATTTTTGTTTGGCAGCTAAAAAACCAGTAATTCTCATGGAATTCAAAGCTGAAAGTTAGGTGCCATTTTTGTAATTGTATACAGATGCATAAGTAGGATTATTGCAGGCAAATGAAGGGCTTTGCTGTTGTTGTTGTGGGGTTTTTTTTTACATAACAAGGTGCACTTGTCTGTATTTCTTACTAAGAAGTTATAGGGATTGACATTGTTCTAACCAGTAGAAATTACAATGTCTAAGAATCTCTTGGTCAGTACCCTTTGTAAATTTTTTTTCATCATATTAATCAGCTAAATAGCATCAGTGTATATGATGTTTTTCCTCCTTGAAGAATTTATCTGGTTTGTAGGATGCCTCATTCTTTCATTTGTATTCATATCAAGTAATAATTTCTTCCATGACAGTCTAAGTGATGCTCACAATTTACTGAGGCCAATTAGATTATGATTGATAAATGGTTCTTCTAAAACATCATGAATATTTCAGAATATAAACATGAATATATAGCAAATTTCAACTTGTGTAAGTTAAAGTTGGGGTGAAGAGCTTTCCTTTTTGCAAAGACCTTCATTTTCAAAGAGCTCAAATGATTCTGCCAGCTCCATTTTTATTTTGTTAGTATCATATTCAGTGGCAAACATGAAAAACAAAGACAACACATCGCACCGGTATAATGTGGAGAAATTCTATCCTTTGAAGCTCTAAGAGTTCTGCAAATGCTTTCAATGGAAATATAATCATAACCATAATTATTTGCTTTTGGAAGTAAAGAACAGTAGCATTTTAAAATCACTTTCTAAAATTATTCCTACCAAAGCAAAAGAAAAATTATATTAGAGAAACAGCAAATAAGCAATATTATTGGGATTCTTAGTGGAAAATTGGATATTTAACCATGCAATCGTATCTGGACTGTAGCAATTTTCATTGTACCTATATGTTAATAATTAAATTAGAACTTGTCAAAGTTTTATATTTCAGCATTTTGAAAACTGAAGTGCTAATATTTTCTTTTCAAAAAAAGTTTATTATTTATTATTATTATTATTCAGTAAGCTTATGTTTCAATTAATCAGTTACTAATTTCCATCTTATTTTTCAGCTAAACTTATTTTCCAAATGATTTTTCAGAAGATATTTTAAATGTCTAATTTCACTAAAGTGTGTGTTTTCTGTGGATAAGAACAGTATCTACAGCCTCAATAAATAAAGTCAAATGTTTGTTCTTCTTCAAAATCATCAGTGGCAGAGGAAGAAAGAAGCCTGAATTCCCATGCTTTGCTCTGAGTGTTCCCAAAATTCACAGCTCCACCAAAAGGAACACTAAATCTGAGAAAAGTATTAATATAAAAGGGGAGACCTTTTATATCAACACATTTTGGCATAATGTGTTTAACAGGAACATTTGCATACATAATACAGCGTGTATATATGATGAAAAACGCTAATTTTTCAGGTCAATGGATATTAAACATAAAATAGGTTTTACCTAAGTGTTTAGCCCCATTTTTTTTTCTGTAAGGATAGACTCCTCCATTAACTGCTGAATTCTGACATGAGTGCATTAAATTTTCCACTGAAGTTAGTGAAAACTATTCTGCTAATTAAATGGAGGTGGTGATTTAATAAATAAACATCAGCAATAACTCTGAATGGGAAATTCTTGTCTCAATCCAGCAAATGAATGCTGCTTGGGTTAAATATTATTTTAAATTCAATATAAAAATAAAATAGTAAGAAATCGATGAGATTAAATTCTTGACTAAGGGATATGCTTCTGATTCAGAATTCCATTTAAGTAGAACTTCTGCTAAACTAAAAAAAAATAAATATGTAAATGAAACAAAGTGATTTCCAAAAATCTTCCTCCAAGTTATCTACATACATGTCTTCTAAAAACATGTAATTGTCTTATTTAATGTTTCAAACACTTCGACATCTGCTTGATGATCTACGTACCAAGTGTGCCATTTCTGTATTCAAAGGCTTAACACCTAACTTGCCAAGTAAATTCAAGAGTATGTACTTTCTACTGGCCTTTCAGAAGCTCTGATTTTATCATATGCATATGCTGATGAGTTAAAATAGCAGCAGAAAGTAGTCTATAGCCACAGAAACTTCTTCATTACATCAACCACCTTGCATTTAGGACCATGTCCCATAAGATATTGAAGTCTCAGTTTGTACTGGGAAAAGAATAATAAAAAAACAATGTTATGGAATATTGCAGAAAAATATCACAGGAATGTGCATGTTATTGCAGACATAATAAATCAAAACAACATTTCTACTGGGAAGTAATATTTTGTGGGAACAGTAGCACAGAGACCTGTTTTACCTACAGTAAAGTTCAGCCTTGTAACTTTCCCTCGTCAGTCTTTGTTCTTTTGTAGAACAAAACAGGTGTTGCTGGCATTTGGACTCAACATTCCTGCCTGAACAGCTACTTTCTAAATATATTTAAACAGAACACAAAAGCAATCATTTCTTTGGAGTTTCTGTTTTTATGGATTCATACCTGCTGGGGACAAGAGACAAATGAACGTAAGATGAAAACTTAAGATATTGTCTTCATCAGTGTTGACACTCTTCCTTAGAGGCTGACAGCTGCTAATGAATTTATTTTAACATGTCACACAAAAAGAAGAAAAATGTTGTTTTGATTTCCTTCTTTGAAAGAATAAGAATAGCAACTACCATTGATTATAACAGGAAAGCAAAACTGTACTAATTTGTGATCAGGTGAAAACAACTCAATGAAGTTGAATTCTGACATTTTTACCTGTTCATATGAAAATATTGTGGCTATTATCACACCAGAAATACATCCAGAAGTTAAAAATCAGGGAGCCGATTGACCGGATCTCAGGTATCCATTATCTTCACCCGTCAAAAATACTTTTGTTTGTTCTATCCTCCATCACTAAAGTTTTTATATTTATTTTACACTGATTTTGATTAAATTTCTCTTAACACTACTTTATTATTGACAGTTTTACTTCTCATTCTAAGGAAAACATTTATTAGGTTTCTATTTTTCCACAGAATTTGAGTTCTGTATTGAAAGCACAATTCTGGATTATCACAGAAATTCACATTTGTAATTTCAAATAAAAAGAAACTCAGTATTATTTTGTGAATTATAGTTTGTACCGGTCAGTTGGCTGTGGTTGTAAGGAGGTCGTAGTAAGTCTGGTGTTGGTCCCTTCTCCCAGGTAACTAGCAATAAGACAAAAGGAAATGCATTTAAGGTGTGCTGGAGGAGGTTTAGATTAGACATTAAGGAAAATTTTACTGAGAGAGTAGTGAGACACTGGAAGAGGCTGCCCAGGCAGGTGGTAGAGTCACCATCCCTGGAGGTACTCAAGAAGTGTGTAGAAATAAAGCTTCAGGACGTGGTTTAGTGGTCATGGTAGCTGAGTTATGGCTGGACTAAATGATCTTAAAGGTCTTTTCCAGCATTAGTGATTCTATGAGTTTATGATTCTATTAATCCCTTCCTACAGTATTTGCATACATAAAGTTGCATGGAGTCTAATCAAGGCCATATATCAATTGTTCTCTGTAAAAGATCATTGAACATTAGAGAGACGATTGGAAGGTAGGGTAAGTGTGACATAAGGAAGAGGCTTATGCCTTAGCTGCAGAAGAAATTCAAGAGTACACAATGTTGCCATCTCAGTGTTGGCATACTTTGGAGAGTGTGGCACCACATGCCAGCCTGGCAGTTCTTGTGAGGAGGAACAAGCCTAGCTATTTTAATCACTAACACTTCAGTGATTTCATTGAAACACGTTGAATAAGTGAATGAGGTGTAATATGTTCCTCTGAAGGTGTAATACACTCTACTAAAGAGTTTACCTGCTACAGATAAAACATTTTCAAAATAAATGTACTCTAAGTTCTGTTGGGATGAAATATGAGTCAGGTGGATATAGCTGAAACTCAGGTGCAGGCAGCTACAGAAGATCACTTTGTCTTTAGAAAACATACACAGGTAGAAAATAGTTTTCATGAAGCAAGGGAAGGGAACACATGAGATAAATATTCTCTGGATTTCCATTATAACTTAAGCATTGGTTAGATGAAACTCAATTTCATTTACACATTGTTAAACTGAGAATCAGCTTGTAAACTTCAGACATTGTTAAGTATGTTTAAGTCTTCAAGTCTTAATGGCAATTTAGATATACACTAAATTCCTAAACTGAGAGAATCAGCCTTGAGTCTTTTTAAAAGATCCTGACCAGTGCAGCCAAGCCAAGGAGGTATAAATTTGAAATAGAATCAATAAATGAGACATGAATATGTTGAGTTAGCAATATTTCAGGTTTAGAACATAGTAGGGAACCTATGTGACCTAATAAAATGATAAAATAGAAATGAAGCATGGAGCACAATTTTCCAAATTAGGTGTGAACAAAATTAGGATTTAATGTGGGTACAGCTTGTCTTGCCTACTTAGTGGTTTTTTGTTTGTTTGTTTGTTTGTTTTTCTAAGACATGCTGTGATATTCCATATAGTCTCTCTTATACTGAATTTGAAAAAGAAAAGAAAAAAAAACATCAAAACACAACCCATATTGGTATATAGATAGATAAATGCATAACTGTACTTAGGACATTGTCATAGAACAAAATTATCTGGGTGTAATCCTAGATTCCACATGAAGGAATTAGCCTCTGCTCCTTGTCCTTCCCTTTCAGGCAAGACCGAGTTTGGAACATGAAAACATGGAGGATCAAAGCTTTTCCATGTTAATTTTCTCCTCATGTCATATTATTTATTTAATTTTAATCTAATTTGAGTTACTATTCCTTACTTTTTAATGAAATTCAGAAAGAAAAGGATGAGACAGCAACCTGAGTAGAATTAATTTTGCTGACAGAAATTGCTTACAATTTATTTAAATGTCCTTTGCTTTTTCTTGGAAAGTAAATGCATTCAGCAAAGCACAAAACAGTCTTTGCAGGGTCCTACCCTTTTCTGAAACAAAACTGCTTTGTGGACAGCTTGAACCTGTTATTTTGTGGGCTCCATTCTACAAAAAGTGTTCTCCCTCTTTCTGATATTCTGCCATTGACATAGCAGATCCTGCTATAAATTTGATCCACGAAGGTGCTGTTTAGAACATAAATGTTTCATAGGGGTATTTTCCCTGCAGGCTGCTTTTTGTAGAATTCAGTTTCTATGTGCAGATACCGATTTTTATAAGTCTATTATTTCCTTACTCTGAGCTCTGATCCATATCCATTCTGCATGCAATTTTTGTCATCATTGGAAGGTAGTTGCAATTTCTTTTAAGAAATCACGTTTAATGTAAAAAGCTATGTGCTGGAATTGCACATTTGAAGGAGATTATTTTGTGCCCCTTTTTATTGCCAACAGAGATTTGAAGCAATAGCAGACATTGTTAAAGAGAATGGAACATAAAATAAATTTTTATTGCTCTAGAAACAGTCTGGGTTTCTTACCTTTCCATAGTGATACATGAAACTTCTGCAAGCTTTGGCAATAGATATCTTATATTTATTTTTTTTTTTCAAACATCAGTCAAGTATATGCCCTTTCCTGCTTATATCTGCAAACCAATATCTTATATTGTTTAAAAATTCAACAATTGAACAGCATTTAACTGTTCCAACCTTAGCAGAACAGCTGTACTCTTGTCAGCTGATTTAAAATTTACTGCTAGAGAAAAGTGTCAGAAGTCACATCTACTGTTGCTAAGCTTCATATAAATGAGATCACACATTCTGAGCTCTTACTAGTGACAGTGTTTGCACATTGCTCAGAAGTTGTGACTGGACACAGGATAAGCTTAAGTCACACAAGCAATACTGCAATCTCTCACTTTAGGGATTAAAAAAAAATTAAAAAATTAAAAATCATGAACATGTAGCTTATTCTCATGTATAGTTGTGTTGGGTATAGAAAAAAAACACCACTTGAGGAAAGGAAGTATATACAGTTTTGGTCAGGAAAGAGAATCTTAGTCCTATCCTGGTGAACTTTGTGAATGAGACTGTTATTGAATAGACATGGTGCAGAAAAATTACTCCTAAATTCTTGTCCTCAGAATTGCATTAAGACATTGATGGTATATTCGTCTTTTTTTCCCCTTCATTGTGTTTTTCAAAACCCAGGACCTTACATGGACCTTTGTGCAAACTTTGTACTTTCATCTACTACCACTGTTACTCCTCAAAGTTATTCTTTCTTGTGAATTAAGATTTTGGAAAACAGCTGTGATTTGCACTGATATCCATTGCTGACAGTGATTAAAGGTCTAAAGGGATATTTTTCAAACATACAAAAGGCAGTCCTTGTCTTAAGTACCGTGCAGTCTAAAACATAATAAAGAAAATAGTAGTGCATGGGAAGGTAGTAGTGTCAGCGAACAAAAGATGTTGGGTCCTTCCTTTCCTTTTTGCTTAAACAGGCAGTAGGACAAGTTTAGCTGCAAGATCTGTGAATGGAATATATCATGTAAAATGCAAACTGATGTTCAAAAGAATTTTCATGAAGCCCTTCAGCTGTTCTGCTGAGTTTAACCTCCAGATAACTTGTGACTGCTACTTCCATGACTTTGACAGGTGGGAATGAAGGCTCACTGTGTGATGCTGGGACTTCAAGTACCAGAACATCTTCTGTGATCCTATGCACACAGTATAAGAGAAGAAATCCCCATTGTACACTGATTTTTCTCCTACCTCTCTCCCATTCCTATTTACTCAATCCATTTTCTAACCACACTGTCCAGGTTTGGTTTCTGGGTGACTACTCTCTGCATTGTCTTTGCTCTAAGAGCATTTGCTTTTATTTTCTTTTTGAGTGTTAATAAAATGCGGAAGCTTACTTAATGATGGAGAAAAACTGAAGGAGGGAAATGTGATAGAAAAGATCTCTGTGCCATCAGTCCTTTCCATGCTATAAATAGCACATATCCTTAGTGAAATACAGCATTTGCACCCTTGGAAGGAAATCTGATAACTAGGGGATTAAAAAAGATGCATCTCCTGACCTTTCCAGAGAGTAATGGGTAGGAAAAAAAAAAACGTTTTGGGGGTGGATATTAAAGCTCATTCTTAACTTTGGTTCCAAATACAATTTAAGATCCTGAATCCCATTTTTGCATATATCTTCGCTAGCTATGACTGTGTTCTTGCTGCCTGTATAAATCTTTAATCACGAAGAGTCTAATTTCCTGTTCCACACAAGCCTTGTCATTAGTTCGTTTAGTTAAGAGACTTGTGTGTTGCACTCTGATTTACATTTGAGACTGAAGTTTGTGACAGCTCTAGTTAAATCAGTACAAAACATGGACAAAAAAAATCCCATGATTTTAATATTAAGATACTCCTTCAGTAGTGTTACCAAATAAGAAATAATATAGGTGGCACTCAGAAAGGGTATGATATATAAGAGGGTTATGATTTAGATTTTCAGAATATATTATAGAGATTCAATGTGATATAATTTCTGAAAGAGAAACACAAATTGCAAAAGGTCAGTGAAAGCAACTCATGTTCTGTGCCTAGTGGGGTGATTATCGTTGCTGAAGTGTTTCATCTTGTCTGGATTCTGTGTGTGATTTTTAAAATTTATTTATTTATTTTTGTACTTTATTGCTAGTGAATGAAAGCCTGTGAAGAGTTTTGGTCTGGTTGTCCAAATTCATCTCTTATGGTTTAACTAGATTAGTTTAGTTGTTGGTGAATAGTCAAGTTCAGGTCCTTTTACAATGTTATTCTGATTTCATGTGACCCTGGGCCTTTATGCTGTTGTGTAATATCAGGTAAAAGTGATATTGATGTTTCATGCTTCACGGTAGATGCTATCAGTGCTCAGTGTTCATAGACTCGGAGACCTTTCCTTCAGCAAAATGGAAGAACAGCTCAAGCTTCATTTCCTAAAAAAGAGAAAGGAGTCAGCTATTTCTCTCATATATTAAGCAAACAGAACCAATAGGTAGGCAAAGGTAATACAAAAACAGACTATAAAGCCTGACAGTGTTATCTGGTGCTTTTTGCAGCACAAATTTGTATAAATCTGAGGTAATCCTCCTACAATCCAATTAAAGCCAGAGAGATACATCACAGACAGAAACTGATTCCTCCAACATCTTCTAGACATTATATTGGGATAAGGCGAGCTGCCCTTTGGAGGTGGTCCTTTATCTCTACTGCCTGTGAAATGGACCTAGGATGCCTAGCTCACTCACACTTGAGCATTTAATTTTTAGACACCTAAGATACAGCACAGTTTCCACTATCTTTACTGCTGGCATAAAAAACTTGAGTTTTATTGCTTCATCATCATTCTTCGAATAATTGTCATTTTTACATTGTTATTATAACCTTTTCTCTCACTAAGTTATGGAATTCTCCAGTAATTACCTGAATCTACAGGGAGACATGATAATAATTGTAATTTGTCGCAATATTTCAGTGGAACGTTGTAATTTCATGTTTAACAGGTTTTACTCAATACTCAATGCAGCGCTAATTTCAGTAGTCAGCAAAGGTTTTCTGTGTTCAAATCATGCCTGAAACACTCTCTTGACCTGCTTGTTGTTGGAATCCAAATGAAATTACAGACCAACAATTTAAAAATCATTTAAGTGCACTGGTTTATTTTGATTTGTGGGCTTTTTTAGTGTTTTCACACCCAGCCAGTCTTTAACACATGTGGTTTTGTAATTGAGATACACTGGGAAAGTTCAGGGTGCTTACTGGCCTTTTAACTTCTACTTCCACCTGTGTGCTTATACACCTAATGGTAATAAATTGGACTGTGAGTCATACCAACTAGCTGGCTGGAATTTTGAAGTTAGATTTTCTTTGAATTTGTACCATCAATGTCAAAACTTTTCATTGATTACTAAGACCCAACAATAACATATTACAAAAAGTTAAAAACACCAGAAATTGTCCTCTTAAACTAAGATTTAATTTCTGGCCATATCTTTTTTCCCCTTCATGTAAACTATAAGCTCCTTAGAGCAAGATTCCTTGATATGTTTGTGTACTGGTAAGCATATTGAAGGCCTGCTTTTCATAAAGGCCTTTAAACACTAATAAATGATCATAAGTACTTTCCATCTTTAATAAATTATCCTAGATTAACCAAGGGATGTTTATTCATCTAGTTTTGAAAACACAAATTGAAGAGGACCAGTGAATCATGGGTCAGTGTATGCATTTGGAACATGCAAGTCCAGAGTTTAGATGAGATGCTTCTTTGACATTTAATTGACAGCATCAATTATATTCTTAAAATTGCAATTTATTCTGTGCCCAGATGACTGCCTACTTCTATTTCTTTATTAAGCTGAAATAATAGAGTTGTTATTTATTGTAGGATAACTGAATGATATTTTGTTTAAATATTACAGAGTATGTGACTCCTAATGCCCAACTACAGAGACTGCACAAACTGTTTTAAAACTGAAACATGGATTGGATAAAAGTATATACTGAATTTTGTTCCACAGAAGAAAAAAATTGAGGAAAATCAGTTTATCTGACACAGTTCTTTTAAACCCTGCTTACGCTAGATGCTATTAAAGACAGTTGTCACTACTTGTGGACTGACCAGTTTCTTAGTCCCTAGGTATTTGTAGTAAAATTCCAGTTTACACGAACACGCTGTTAAGAGTGTCCACCTGCTTTTCTGTGGACCTGTGAAAGTTGCCTTGGTTGTTCACAACTACTCTTCCCATTGCTTGGATTTTAACCCTCTCTTCTGAACACACTTTGTAGCACAGTGTTACTTGAAGATATGGGGCTTATTTGTTTGGGTGTTTTGTTTGGTTGGTAGGGTTTTTTTTGTTTGCTTGTTTGTTTTGTTTTTTGTTTGTATGTTTGGAGTTTTTTGTCTGTAAATATTCAATAAAACTACTGTTAAAGGGATTTTTAGTTCATACTAATTGTTTGCTCCCATTTTTTCACATTTGTTTACTAGTGTTTCTGTCAAGATTGCTGGTTTTAAAACCAATATTAACTAGTTAATAATAGTAAACTAAATGATCAAGTAAATACTTTTGACTTGTAATTTGCAGCTTCTGTTATTGCTTTCTTGCATCTTTGACAGTGCTAGCAGGTACTAACTATATGCAAGGAGAGTATATACACAAATCTGCCATCAGTATATAGTTTTAGAAAGGAATAATTTTGGAAATCAAATTACTTTAGCTTCAATTGCTGAATTACGATTTAAAAAAAAACCAAAATATGGAAAATAAGTCTGGTCTAAAACTTCAAAGTATTTCATCCTTCCTTTCCCAGTGCGCAATATTCTTCATTAATACAGAGCAGTTCAGTTTTGGTTTAGTCTGTGGAAACTGAAATTCTAATCTTAATTGACTTTCTGTTGCTGCTTTTCAGATAAGACTGTAATATATCCTCCCTTTTTGGAGCTGTGTTATGTGAATCATGAGAGACTGTAGTGGTTATTGAAAAAAAGTGCTGGACCAGACTTTGGGAGTTCGTTTTCCCAGCTTTGCCATTAGTATGAACGAAAGATCTAGACAGTTTTTAGCTCCTGAGTTAAAGCTTCTCACCTGTCAGTTTTACTTTTGTCATTTTGATTTGCATAAATAATTTGTGACAATTTTAAAACAGAAGCATAAGGAAACACCTGCTTCATAAATACTCATTGCTCCTGATTGAGTTACTGTTTCCTCAGTATTCTAGTTTAGTTGATCATGGTGGATTTTAAGAATGACAATGGTGTCTGTTGTTAAGGAGTGACCTTCTAGATGATTAATGAAGAAATATTATTGATATTCTCATCTGTTCATTTTTTTGACATATTTCTTCCTTTAATACACAACTTCTCCCCCCAGCAAGGAGCTCATGAATGGTCAGATCTGCTTTGTTCTGTACATTAACTGTGTAATGGATACACTTTCCTTTAACCTGTCAGCATACAGGACTCAAACTTGATTCAGACCTGCCTCATTCTTCAGTAAAACATGAGTAGTTCCTTTGAAGTCAATGAAATTCTTCTGGTTTCATGTATGGGAAAATGAGAGAAGAATAAGGCCTTTTGTCTTCTTCCAGGGCAGCCATGCTGCTTAATAAATCATCATATCAGCAGCTGTTTTTCACTGGGGAACAGCACAATAATTGATGCTGCTGTCCAGAAATCCACAGAGGTTATCAATCGGGCCAGCCTGTTAGCATATCTGTAAACCTGTGGCATAGGACTGAGAGAAATATGCTCACACAATGATTTGAAAAATGTACTTTATATCAACCTTTCAAAAAGAATTGAATTAACACTTTCTAAAGTATTCATTTTCTATGTTTTTTTCCTGTAAATATATCCCAAAGAACACCACAGCCAAAACCAGTATTTCTGCTTACAAAGCAGGAGAAGCTATAAACATTTTAATTGTGTTAAAGTTTGCTCTATTTCTTAATTGTGAAGATTAATAATTTAAACCTGAATGATTGAGTACTATGCTATAAAAAACCAAACCAACCAGCCAACCAACCAAACCCAACCAAGCAAAAACCCCAAAGAAACAAACAGCAAAACCCCAAACAAACCCAGAAAAAAACCTTCTCAGATCATGAGACTCATCCTTTTCAAGGAACAATTAGGGAATACTTCAACCTCAAATACAGAGTTTTCTAATTTGATTATATTTTCACAGGCTTTTAATTTTGAATTGATCTGAAGTTGTTTGTACTAAGGTATTAAAAAGTTAAACACGGCATGAACCACAAAACATGTAACCCATAACTATCTTCACCCATAACTATCCAATAGTATGAAGTAATCTCTTGATATCTAGAGCAATACTAAGATTTATTTGTGCATTTATAACAAGAGAGTACCAAAAAGACTATCACAATATAGCATTCAATAATATTGAGATTCCATGTCCTATATGTCAACCTTTTGTTACTTTGGGGTAAACTAGCATTTTGATTCATTCCACCCCATTCCAATTATTTTATTATTTTTTTTTTTTATTATTTTAAATTGGTTTTGTTCCTAATGCACCCAGGAACAAAAATCATACTTCTGCTTATCAAACTTAACTTCTCTAGCAAACCCTAGAAATATAACTACCAATGCATAAAATGTACAGCCTGAAACTATTTTCACTTTTCCAGAGACTAGAAACTCACAGGTCTTAAGGCAAGAAATGCTCAACACAAAACAATGTCACTGAACATCCTGGAGAAGAGATTTTTAAATTATCATTATTTCTAATTATTCTGCCTAAACACAAACCAGAAGACAGTCCTTACTTGATCCTCTCTCATTATTAAGCTGTCTGTGACAATGTATGAAGCAACACCTGCATTGATATCTTGCTGTCCTCCCACTTCCTTCCTCCACTTACCTGTTTGCTCACCTGTTACCAAGTGTTCAACTCCTTGTTTAGAGCTCACAGAGAGAGGAGGGTATATTTTTGTTTATTTTAATGGCACATTAAATAGGAGACTTTTAAACATAATTTCCAACCACTGTTTCAGGAAATACTTTTTTTTTTTTTTCTTTTTCCCTGGGGCAGAAAAAACTGTTATCACTAAGTATCAAAAACTTCAGGAAATTCAGTTAAAAAAAAAAAAAAGAAAAGAATAGAAAAATTAGTAAAAAAGAAGAAATGGAGAGCAATCATAAATCCAGTTTTCCTGGCATTTTGATATATAAATCACAGCTGCAAGCAAGAAAACTAATACAAACAAGCGGAAAATAACATTTTTGGATGCTGCAAGTTAAATAGAACTTACATTTAATTTCTCATGCCTTATCTTGCTAGACCAGTCAATTGTATGAACAAATAGTTCTCTGTATCCTCACTGAGTTTTTGAGTATTCTGACAGTTCATATTCTTGCTTGTAATGGAGCCGAGTAGCTTGTTGCAGCTGTTTGCTCAGCAGCCCCCAAAGCCCTCCTACCAGAGTCATTATTAACTCAAGCCACACTGAAAACCAATTACATGTCTGAACCTAGGAACAATGCAGGCCTATTTGTAGACTCACATATCTTCTAGAGTGAGGGAAGGAAAAATCCAAAGCATGTCAGTCTGCATTATCCATGTTCTATGTGAAACCCCGTGCTGTTCTTAGTGTGTATCCCAGAGGTTACATCAAGTGGATGCAGAATTCTTAATGGGAGAATGCAGTGCAGCAGGTGATTCGGAATTGTGTGTGTTTGGAGCTGTCTCATATACATCTGTGCTGGGAAAGTGGTCTATGTGGTCTCCCTGGAGATGCTAAACTCACAAATATTTGGTCTTCTTATGGATCAACAATGAAACTCTTCACAAATAATTGATGGCCAAAGTCCCTATTTTTGACAGCTCACATTAAAATTGCAGGCAGCTGGCACAGCTGGTATGTCTGGGCAAAGGGGATAAACCAGATATGGCTTGTCAGAAGACTGATAAAGGGATTATAGCACTGCAATTGCATTTGTGTAATAAGGGATACTCAAAAAATACAGCTGCAAATAAGAACTGGTAATAACCCTCATTCTAAAGATGATTTCTGCATTAAATGCAAGAGAAGGATGAACTGTAGGGGAAAAGCAAAAAAGAGTGTATTAATTAACAGCAGTATGTCATATAAGAATTAATTAGTTTTCTTTACACCTAACTCTTATACCATCCTCCCACTTGTTGTGTAGCAAAAATAGCATTTGTGGGCATATTTTTTGTTGTCTTTTTAATATGTTCTAAAGTATAAAAATATAGTTATGTAAGTTATGCATATTTACTTCTATTGTCATTTAATTTATGAAGAATATACATTGCTACAAGACCAAAGACATTCATAATTTTGGGTGTTTGGAAGACAGTTTATTCTTTCCACTTTGTCTGTGGTTTAGTTGTTCACTCTGATAGCATTTTAACTGGTTTACCTTTGATTTTGTTTTACCTGAAATTCATTTTCTTCACATTACTGCAAGTGTTTTGTCAAGCTTTACAGAAGGATTTCAGGGTGTTCCAAAAAGCCCTTTTTTGGCCTAAAGGTGTGTTTTTGCCATACTTAAACTGTCCATGAAAAAAAATAAAATATAAAAAATCTGTGCAAAGATCCTCAACCTTTCCATCTTAGCTTTTTACGTAGCCCACTTGAAATGAGACATTTCTGAGGGTAATACAGAGGTGATTTCTGCAAATAGTATATGAGCTGTGTAGCCATACAAGTTTATAACATTCACGTACAGACAGCACTGATAAATTTGAAGGCTGGGGTAACTGTAGAAGAGCAGTCATTAAAACATTCCCATCTACAGCAAAATACAAACATAAGTTTGAAAATGACCAAAGGATGAACTCTCTTTAAAAATGCAGAGAAATATTTCACCATCATTTGCTGCTGGTTTGGATAGAATGCTACCAAGATAGATAAACTTGTCAACCATGTTGACTTCCTTTGATCTTGTTCCATGGCATAAATGCGGAGCTTAGTTATTAACTCTTTCTTCTTATTAGTCATTTTATTACTATTTCTTCTCTTCTTATCCTTCTTTGTATACTTCTCTCAAAATTTATTGGAAAATAAATTTTAGAGTTACTGAAGCAGTACCGAGTTGCTGAAGTGTTCAAGGATTAAGATTCTGAATTTGGACTAAATGAAAATAAATGGAGAAAGAACTAAACCAGAAAACAAATGCTAGTGGAGGATTACTCCTGTAAGAGCTGTTCTTCATCATTTTCTTGCATTTCTTCCAGAATATTTTTCTGATGCACCACATTAAATGCAATATTTATTCCCTGATATCTAGGTTCTCACTGAGTATCTCAGCTTTGAATCAATTTTCACCCAGTATACTAATCAAGCTATTCATAATAATGTTTAATTTTATATAAAAGTTGCAGAAAATTTGCAGTGACTTAGATTAAATGTGAGGTAGAAAAACCCTGTAAATAAAATTCTTTTATTTTTTTCCTTTTGATTTATGTTTCAGGGGAAAAGAGAGTGGTATAACATCAACACCTCTGTTTTATACAAGAGCACTGCTCCATGTTTATTCCCTGCTAACTTGTAGACTGCTTGTCATATGTGATTTTACAAATTCCATTGCTTGCTTTGAAGCTAGCACAGAACACAGACAGTCAACTATTGTTGTCAACTTTTTCTTCGTCAACGGTCTAGACAGTTAAGAGAACAAGAAAAAAAACAATTCAAAATATGTATTTCCTGCTATGGGATAAGTAGATGGTGAAAGATGATGTGAAATATAAAAATGATGCATAAAAAATATAAAAAATATCTTAAAAGAAATAAAGAAGTTAAATCTTCTTAACTGCATAGCAATAAGGATTTATTGTAATATGTAAGCAATGGATAATAAGATGTATTAACCCAAACTAGGGCTTCATTTGTATTGTGATTTAACAGCTGAAATAAAATGCAGTTCTCCTTTTAACTTGTTTCATTAATAACTTAGAGTGATTTTGCCACTGTCCATCTTGCCAGTATATGTATATATGATAATTTAACCTGATAATTGAAAATGAGCCTTCAGTTGTGCAGAGTCAACATTCTTGAATATTCAGAATCTCCTCATACTAGGACTGATCTTGAAACCTGTTGAATTCAAGATTTTATTGCCGATAGAAATCTTTAATCAAGGTCAGAATATGAGAGGAACCACTGTAGTATCACCATAGAGAAAAATAATTATTCATCTCTCTTAATTTTTGTAGTTACATCTTCTACAAAAATGTCATGACATTTAGATAAATCATTGTTTTATCACTGACAGAATATGTGGCTTATAAAAATTTTAGAGGGCTGAATTTACACAAGCTATAGAACATTTTCATCTGATGAGTTAAATCAAATGAAATGTAATTCAGAGGAATCTACAAGTTCAGTGTGATTTAACCTTCATAAAATGGCAATGTCAGCTTGGTGGCTTTAATAGGCAAAGCTAGTGTTTTAAAAGTATCACCAACACCCTAGTGCATTTCATTTCTTTCAGTGGCTTCTGAAGTAATCTGAATCACAAATAGCATCAATGTCTGGGAAATGGCAGAGTGATATTTTAACTTCTCCCAGCAGTAAGAAAACAGAGCATGTTTAAGAGGTGTCAAAGTGGGGAAAAGGAACCAGAGGAGAAGGAAGAAAGGGCAAAATGAGGATAAGAGAATATGAGAAGAGAGTCTGAATTGTAAGAGATAAATTTCATCGTATATTTCAGATACTTCTCTGGAGTGCATGCAGTATTTATTTTGCAGATTTGTACAAGAGAAAGACTCATTTTGGTGTGTCTCATTTAAATAGTTCACTCTAAGCACTGGATAGTTTGAAACATAATTTGAAACCCACAGGTGTAAGAAGGCTCAGTTTTGCAAAATACTATATTACCAATGAAAATAATGAGAAATAAGAAACTTTAGCATGATTCTCCAGAATCCTGGGGAATCAGTCCAAGATAACTGATATAAATCCACTTGCTTTCATTTTGTAAGGCTGCATCATAAACCTCAGAAATTAACATGCTTATGATCAATTAGGGGACTATCTCCATCCTTGCTCCTTTTGGAAGGACATGTATTTTGTCCCATCTTCTCACCATTTGTATGCCACAGCTGAAAATAGTCATCTGTTGAGTGAAGTATCTTCTATATTCAATGCAAGAGTAGTCCAATATTGTAATTTGCCTTTACATGAACAGGAACTACCATCACATTATGAGCCACAGGCTAGCCCCATGCATTAATATTTTGTTACCTTACTCTGAAGAGGACATGTGTGAAATGAGGGACAAGGGAAGCTAAATAATAAAATCTGCCCTATGAAGAGAGAAAGGTGACCTTTACTGTGGGTAAACCTGTGAAGACCAATACTTCTGTGGAGATGTGTAAAACATAGAGTTATTAATGCTGATGTCGCAGTTCTATTTCATAATACTTATAGAAATGTCTTCCTGACATTAAAATACATGAAAGATTAGGTTTAAAATGTGTGCGTGTATATACGTATGTCTATACGTGAGTGTGCTATGCATCTTTGTTTTCTGCTCCTGTTATTCACCAGATATCTTCAAATTCTTCACCGCAAATACATGCATCCCTTTTACAGACATATAAAACAGGAGAACACACTTGGGGGAAAGAGGAATTTCTTCGGACTCCCCTAATGTTTCACAGATTGGATTTCTGTGGCTTTTTCCTAACTTCCTTTTCTAGGAAACAAGGTACCAAGTAAATGGGATGTTTTAACTCTGAGTTTATCTGACAGGAATCTAACCTGCATGGCAAATCGTTAATGTCTAATAGGGGTTTGTTCCAAGCTGGTTTATGTCAGTTCTCCTATACTGGGGAAGGAAGGGTAATGTGACATTAATATTGCAATGGTTTAGGTCCTCTCCTTTCGTGGGATCAGACTAAGTTCACTGCATAATTCATGGTTGTACATTCAATGATTGCCATTTAAGAGTCGATTTTTTGGTTCACCTCCACCTCAGTTTGTTATTACAAACAAGTCATATTTGCGTTTGAATTGCAAAGGAAAGTTGGATGAAGAGGAATGCAGAAATATTTTCTAGGGACCTTTTATTCTTTAAAAGGAAACTTGAAATTGGAGATTTGATTGCTTGAGTGCTGTTTACCATTTCACCTATCTTGGCGGAGAAGTAATTTAAGGGTTCTCAACATCTTGCTTCAGATGCTTAACAACTTAAAGTATTTGGGTCCCAGCTGAACATTTCAAGTCATACAAAGGGGACATGAAAACAGTGACCTACCTCTGAAAACATCTTTTTAAATCAGAAAAATGTGCACTGTATGACTGGAAGGAAAAATATTGTAAGTATCAAAATGGGAATTATGAATCAAGGTCCACAGGCTCCAGTTTCCTCTAAATGAATAAACAATTCCACGTGACAGGATGCACATTAGCTGGCCAATGTTTGTAAAATTTGGGTGCAGTGTTGTGCCCTAATGTAACATATAGTGTGTATATATTGGATGATAAATACACAAAACTTATAAAATATTTTATTGGAGAGGAAAAAGCTACACATAAATTTAAGAAACAATGCCTAAAGAATTTCTTTAGAAATATGCAAATTGTTCTCTGGGGAGGAATGTTAAAGAAAATTGCAAAGTTACCTCCATGTATAGCAAAACCTTATGCACACCTTTCCCTACTTTCTATAAACCAGCAGTGTTTCAGATTCAATTTTCTTACCCCACTTTTCCTTCCAGATCTGTTCTGTCTCTCACCTCTTACCAATTATTGAGACTAGAGATCTCTTAATGCAGAGTGGGTTGTTTGGTTGGCTTTTTTTTCCATTTGTTTGGTTGCCTTTGGGTTGTTTTGGGTTTTATTTTGTTTTTTGATTTTTTGATGGGGTTGTTTTGGTTGTTTTGTTTTTTAATGTAGAACATGGCTTTACATAAAACACCTGAAGAATAAGGAGGAGAGTTAGACTAGATAATCTCAAGAAGTCTTCCTAATGTCCAACCTAAATTTCCCTTGGTACAACTTGAGGCCATTTTCTCTTGTTCTGTCACTTCTTAGTTGGTTGAACAGACTGATACCCATCTTTCTACAACTTCCTTCAGGTAGTTGTAGACAGCAATAAGGTCGATCTCTCCTCAGCCTCTTCTCCAGACTAAACAAATGCAGTTCTCTCAGCTGCTCCTCAGAAGACTTGTTCTCTAGATCCTGCACCAATTTCACTGACTTTCTGGACCTGCTCCAGCACCTCAATACTTTTCTTGGAGTGATGGCTCCAAAACTGAGCACAGTACCCAAGGTGTCTCCTCACCAGTTCTGTCTACAGGGGGACAATATCCTCCCTGCTTGTCTGGTCACATTGTTCCTGATACAGGCCAGGATGCAGATCACCTTCTTGGCCACCTGAGTACACTGCTTGCTCATGTTCACGTGGCTGTCAACAAGAACCCTCAGGTCCTTTTCCACCACGCAACTTTCCAGCCACTCTTCCTCAAGCCTGTAGCATTGTTTGGGCTTGTTGTGACCTAGGTGCAGGACCCAGAACTTGACCTTGTTGAATCTCATATATTATTGGCCTTGGCCCACTGATCCACCCTGTCCAGATCACTCCGCAGGGCCTTTCTACTCTCAGGCATATCAACACTACCCCACATCTCAGTGTCATCTGCAAACTTAGTGAGGGTGCATTCAAATCCCTCATCCAGGTCACTGGTGGTAATATTAAAGAGAACTGGCCCCAATATTGAGCCCTGGAAACATCACTTGTAACCATCTCCCAACTAGATATAACTCCACTTGCTGCTGCTCTTTGGGCCCAGACATACGGCCAGTATTTTTACCCAGCAAAATGTAGCAGATACACATTTAGATACACAGTTAATGTTAGACACTCAATGGCACATTCCTATTACTGCTGGAATAATAAAATCCACAGTGGGGAATTCTGTCTAAATAAATAGTCAGCCTGATGCTGAACACAAGCCATTAGCAGATTGACTACAAAGATGCCATCAATTTGAATCAAAAGGATGCTTTTACAAGTTGCAAATGTCTTCTGATTTTTTTTTTTCTGACTCATTAAAGCTGTTATAAATCTTGCCAGATGTTTAAGGCCTCAGGGTAAGTCAGATGCACATGGAAAGATGACAAAAGAAAAATGAGTAGATAGAAATACTGAGAATTATACTGCATTTTTAGTTCTAACACAACATGCCTGCTCTGGAACTGGCCTTTTCATTCTTTGGGGACCGGAGTTCTTCTAGTAATTTCAGTCTTTCATAAAATAGAGCCATGTATTTTATGACATTCAGAAAAACTTCTGGTTAGTCAGACATACTTGATTTATTTTTTTTTCCCATATGCCCAACTTCATTACTCCTTTAAAAAGTGATCTAAACATCCTTTATCACAGAATTTTACTGGAAATCCTTTGAAATGTATATAATTGCTATATTCACTATGTATTTCTAATGCAGCACTTCAGTAGCAATTTTGTGTCTAATGCAGCAGTCAACTTTTCACAGTACATTTAATTCTGCTGCTGCCATAAAGCATAAAACACTTCTATTAAGCTTGAAAAGCAAAATCACTTGGCAGTTCTGGGCTTATGGTAGGAAGAGTGGACTCCTGATTTTTGTTGACAGACTGTATTTACAGATCAATTAATCTTAGCAATGTTGCCACAACAAAGGAACGTACTCCAGGCTCACAGAAATGTGGGTGGCAATACAAGCTGCAGCCTGTATTGGTTCTTGATAATAAGGAGATAGGCTCATGCTAAGGCAGTGGCAATGAATCTGCCTTCCTATAGTTATAGAGCAGAGAGCCAAAATACTCTGGCTCCAGACTCCAGTAGGATTCAACATTTCCTCTTAAATGATCCGTAAAGAGCCAGGAAAATTCCCTCCAGCACAAGCCAAAAAGAATTGAATGAATTAAAGGATAAAGCAAAAGGGATTCTGCAGTGATATGGTCGATGTTAATACTCTGCGTGCTAGGGACAGTTTTGAATTTACTACAGTAGCTTGATTACTTTCTGTCTCAGCTAAATACAGTCCAAATTGTAATAAAACCTTGTAGTCAATGAAAAGTGGCTTAATATCATATGTCTGCTGCAGCTGAGAAAGACCTACATTGGAGCAGCAACTTCCAGTGATGAGGAACAGGATTAGGCTCTAGTAGAAAACACATTCTTAAAGACCATTTATCGTATCACAGCTCTGTAGTGATGAATACTTCATTACCACAGTAAATAATTAATGCTTAACAATACAAGGTGATAGTAATGTAATAATTACCCTGCATTTCTTAGAGACATTTTCACTTATTCAAACATTTCTGAAGTCCATCTTAGATTGTACTGAACATACATACATGTGATATATCAACCAGCCTTCAATCTGCTTTTGCAGTAGGAAGTTTTGTATTTGATTTTTGTGTGCTTCTTTATATATTCCTTTGTAACCCAGTCTTCAGAGTTAATTGTATTTACTGAAAAAATACATTTTAAGTAAACTACCCAATACTATGCACCACATGGGGTAGAAAATAGGGAATTAAAGTGAAATGATGGTCTACTTCAGTCCCTTTAACCAAACAATGTTGAAACACAAGGCAACTTCTCATATAATATGATGCATATGTGCAGCACTCTCAACAAAAAAGAACTAAAATTATTAAAACTTAATGTTGCATAAATAGTCTTTCAACTATTGGAAAATCTTGGCATAATAATGCAAGTTCTGATTGGAACTATTTAAAGCAAAACTTTTGATTGCTGAAAAAAAAAAGAAGTCGTATGGTAAAAATAGTTGCACAGACAGACTGGGAGAGATATAATTATAGTCCCACTATTGTCTGTGTGTGAATGCTTTATGGCATTAATTACTGAACATATGTAAATGTATTTTTACGACTACTTTGAGTGCATTAAAAACAAAACCACTATACAGCATTTAAATGCTAATTTTGGCCTGAAATCTTATCTGAGGCAGTTTTTTTAAGCACCATGCATTTATTTATTTATTTGTTTGTTTGTTTCTTCATCTATTTATTTATTTAAGAGGCTAAATAGTTGAGTGGAGGTCTTGTATGGTCTTCCAACTTAAAAGCTACATTAGCAATTAATCTTTTCCTTTAGGATATACCAATCTCATCAGCTACTGCCTGTCAAACTGACCATATGAATTTCTTTTCTAGTTCCTTCTCTCCCTACATTCTCTTGCTCTGATAGGCATAGGCGAGATTTTAAGCTATATTAAATGAAACAGAATTTCCAGGTCTGGAAGCTCAAGGACTGCAATATCCTTATGCCTCTTTTGTCCATTCCTGTCCCAGGAATATTTACAGAGGTAACACTAAGACCAGATTCACTTGAAGCAGTGCTGAGGGCCCATATACATTGCAGCAGTCTCCTTAGGCTTTCCTACACCAGTGTCAGTTAACAATAATGTCACAGAACCCTGGTTTCTCTTAACCTGCCCTGTTCATTGAGAGGATAGAGATACTTTCACATTTCAACTTCTGGCTATTTTTCCTAGACAAAAATTATAATTGCATTATATCAAGGGCTATTTTATATAACATTGTTTTGTTGGATTTTGCCTCAAATAAAGGGGCCATTAGACATGTTATAGAGAAAAAGCAGCAATAAGGAAATGCTTCATTCCAAGAGAGGGGTGACCAGATTTTGAGGCTGTGCTTAGATTATCCTCACGTTTGCTATGGCATTGGATTTTTCCAGTCAGACAAAATGGAAATTGTTAAATGGATTAATGCTATTGCTTTAGAAATTGCTGTTAACCAGATCTACAGGAACACTAATATTTTTCTGAGTTTAGAAAAGTGAATTAGTTTGTTTTCTAGTTTTTCAAAGCTAGCTCTGGTTTTACACTCTTCCTCCTATTCCTTTAAAAAAAAACCCAGATGGCAGTTGACAGAGATAATTGAGTTACCACTAAGTTGTGTATTGTGATCTACAGTAGCCAGACAAAGAATGTCAGATTACAAAGTATCATTAGTTTATTTTTCTAGAGTAACAACATTGAACAAAGGAATTCTGTGATCTTTTTATTTTCCTCTTTCACTTAAGCTGAATGACAGAAAACATTACCAACAAGATTGTTTATGAAAAGTTTGTCAACAATGCCTTTTGCATACAAAGAAAAAATTCTAGCCAAATTCATAATTTTCAAATTAAGACACTAATACTTAGCATTGTAATCACCTTTGCATTAGCAAATTTTTTGTGAAAGATGATCTAGTCCTGAAGAAATTCCTACAAGATATTTTTGTCAATAAAAAGATATATGGAATCTTGTCTGAAGCTTACTTTGTTGTCTGAAATTAAATTCCTAGATTTATTGCAAAAAAACGAAACAAATCCTCTGTAGTTTTTAACAACAAAAAAAAGTTACTTTACTATTCATTCATTTATATATATGAGGCTTCTGTCTGTCCTTTAAAGCTGTATTAAGAACAGACAGCTTGTAGACAAATCCTTTTATGACTTCTAATTTTGTAACAGTGTACAGATTAAAGCTCCCTGAGTCAGAATCTAAGGGACTGATTCTCCACTTAGTTACACTAACATAAAACATACTTATAAAAAATTCTGTAATTGCCATTGGGTTGATTTTTGTTTGTTTGTTTGTTTTTGTTTTTTAGTTTTGGTTGATAGAGTTTGGATTTTTGGGTTTGGGTGGGTTGGATTTTTTTTGGGGAGGGCTGTTTGTTTTTGGTTTTGTGGGGGTATTTTGTGTAGTATTTGATATTTCTACATACTTTTCTAGATTCAGGAAAGAAAAACTTAAATAAAAAAGAGTTTTAACTTCTAAAAAACAGTTGTTTGTTCACTTACTATAGATATCCCTGTTGTATGATACTCTTTTTCATGGACAATAGCTATCAGAGGAAAACTGATATTTTCTGCTTGAATTTACAGTCCTAGGGATTGAGGCTTACAGAAGGCCCTGCTGCAAAGATTGACCAGCTTTACTTTAGAGATTTTGAACCAGAGGTATACACCTTTACACTCAGTATGTGTCCTTCTGAGATAGAAATATCATCACAGAAGCTTTGTGTGGGAATTCTGATCCCATGAAAATCTTGTGTTCAACATCTGATCTAGATTGAAAGGGTAAAGTACCATTGTTCTCAAATACAGGTGTCCACAGTGAGCTTTTTTATATTAGAACTGAATAATTTCACAGCAAACGAATAGCCTGACTTCTTCATCCACCTACTGAAAACATTATTGCACATAACACATTTAACTACTTTCCTGTCAGTTTGAGATTAATTGTCTTGATTATCATTTCCTGTGATGTGGTGGTGTTGTTACATGACCACCTACTTAATAAGAATTATGTGAGATCTGGGGTGATTTTTTTGGTTTTGGGTTTGTTTTTTTTCCCATTTGGTTGGTTGGATTTTTTGTTGTTTGGTTTTTTTGTTTGTTTGTTTGTTTTTAATATTTTATTTTCAGTAGAAAAATAACTGGAACACATACTTTAGCAGGTGTATTAGTCTTGGCTATTCTTCCAATCTGGATTTCCTGGTGCCTTTTGCTGTTCCCATATCTCATCTCCCATCCTGGATGTGTAACGTAAGAGAAGGCAATCGTTTCAGGGAGGAGTATGCCTGTATTAACCTTTGGAAAGTTTAGTAAACAAAAAAAATAAAATAAAAGTACATATGAAATTGAACAAGATGGATTTATAGCATTTCTGGCAGTACAGGTTAAACAAATACTGACCAAACTCAAAATAGAGCTGTCCAAACTTCACAGTTTAACACTTCATCCCTGCAGAATGACTCATAGGAGACTAGCAGAGGGGTATTGACTTAATGTTGGTTTGAACTATGAATGATGACAAGTGATACTGAAGATTGAGAGCCTGGCTAAGTGTGCTTGTAATGAGCCTCCCTTTGCAAATCCAGGTCAGGCTTTGACACCAACATTCAGCCTGTCAGATGTAACCATTTTGCATCTTAGCTGACAATGTTGCCTTCAACCAAACTGAGGTAGAGGGGAAAAAGTAGGTAACTGAAAGTCTTTGCTTTTGCTGAAACAAACTTATAATGGTATCTCTGCTTTTAGCCAGGACAAGGAGATGCTATTTAATGGTATGCTTGACTTAGAATTCAAAATATGGATTTTTGTCAAAATAAATATAATACTAAGTTTAAGCTGTAGGAAATTAATATTTTGTGAGCTGTCAGCACAAAATTACTTTTAAAAATGGATATACCTCAAAATAAGAGGCTGCGGCAACATTTCTAACATACTTGACAATGTTAACTGGACATGGGCAATTTTCAGGTTTGGGTACAGTGACTATGAATTTGTTTAATGTTCTGAGATATTAGCACAAATGCCACTGAAAGTGTATGTAGCCTTACATTGTATCTGAGGTTCTAATTCATTTAGCATTTCTTGTGGACCTTTTAATCCCAGAGTGTCTGCAAACAGTAGGCAATATTCAGGATGGAATCTTTTCACTTGTGAACCTCATATGGTTACTTCAGCCAGCAGAATATAATTTTCTAAAAGAAAAATTTGTCACAATACTTGGGAAATTTACTTCGGTATTGAATAATCATAGATCTTTACTACACTCAAGAGGAAGCTTTATTGTTGTCCCAGAAAGATAAACCAAATTTCCTCATGTAACAGAAACCTGTACCCTCATATCTTCTTGCAGATGTGAGCTCTCAGGAATAGACCAGAAAGCAAATAACTTTGCCTAAAAAAACAAGTGCATACAATGTATCTGCACAAACAGATCATTTCTTAATGAAGGAGAGCTTCAGGGCATGAAGGTTTTATTACTCTATATCCCAGAAAGACAAAACTGTTTACCTATTATTTTGATTTTGCTATCAACCTAAATACATGAGCTCACCCTCTTGTGCCTGATCTTAAGGTGAAAAGCAGAATTTCCCACAGAAGAACCAACGTTAGTGTTTGAGCTTTCCTTTGCTTTGTTTCATCCCCTTGGCAGGCTTGGCCATTTTATCCGCCATGGCAGGAAGCATTTCCAGATTTTGATACACTTTCATTCAAACACACTGAAGTCAGCATATTCTGTGCATTCACGTGTGAGCCTTGGCTTAAAGCTATGAATTGAATTGACCTGGGACAGAAGTGGGACTGGTGGTAAGTATCAAATTCAAGAAAGCATCTGAGACATGTCACATCTTAGACATTCAAGTTGCATTTCTACTCAACCATTTTCAGTATGTGTTGTGGCAATAATGTAGTGATGGTGTAACCATATGCAAATTCTGATTTCTGAAAAGCCTTGGGCCATTGTTCTGGAAATCTGAGAAAGGACAGAAGAACTGCAATGTTTTCAGAAATATTTTATTTAGTTTGCAGTTTTCAGAGCTTCAGAAAACTTGATTTGGTTTTACATAGTGGCAAACTCTTGATTAGTTGCCCATTACCTAACAACTTGAGTTCAATCATTTACCTTAGGGGTACACTGTGAAATTGTCTTAAAAGAAGATTAAATAGTTTGATTACTGGTGTATTGTTCATTCATTCTCTATCTACTCTTGGGGTTTTGCATTGATACTTTACTATATACCAGCAAAAAACCACAAAGTTGTTTATTATTTTCATTGTTTTCCATTTATTATCAGTAAGTTTGATCTATGCAATATTCTAAGGTTTATTCTCTTTTCAAGTCAGATGGGTATAAGAATGACTAAGGTTTTGTGTTATTTTCCTTTATTTTCAAAAGGACACAAATTATGGATGTTCACCTACCTAAAAAAAAAAAAAACAAACAACATGTTTTTGACCTTGCTGGAGAGATTGAGATAGGGCTGCTAAATTTCTTCAAAACTTTTGTTTAAGATGCTGGATTTTCTTGTTGGCATCTACATCAAATAAAGTATATCACAAAGGATAATCATCAAACCAACTGACTAAGATTTATATCCTACTAAAGACTGATGCTCTCATGGCAATATGTAAGCATTTTGTTGGGAAATAAGATGAACTAGAAATCTGGGTGCAGTTGTGCGGCTATGATCTCATTGTGATTACAGAGACATGGTGGGACAGCTTGCATGACTGGAATGCAGTAATGGACAACTATGTGCTTTTCAGGAAGGATATACTGACAAGATAAGGTGGCGGAGTTGTTCTTTATGTGAGCAAGCAACTAGAAGCATCAAGCTTAATCCAGGGGGAAATGATGAAAACATTGAAAGCTTATGGGTAAGAGTCAAAGGACACACAAACATGAGTGATATGATTGTGGGTGTTTAGTAAAGACCATCAAACCAGGAAGAAGCTATCAATAAAGCCTTCTACAGGCATCTGGAAGTAGCCTTAAGATCAAGTGCCCTAGTGCTCATGGGTGACTTCAATCACTTAGATATTAGTTGGAAAGATCACACAGCCAAGTATAAACAGTCCAAAAGGTTCCCGCAGTGCATTGTTGACAACTTTCTGCTGCAGGTAATTGAAGAACCAAGAAGGAGAAGCATGATCTTGGACCTTGTATTAACATCTGCTGGTTCCAAATATTTACTGGTTGCAGATATTAGGGTTGGGGATAATCTTGGCTGTAGTGACAATGACACATTAGAGTTTAATATCAAAAGACAAAGAAGCAGGGTGATAAGTAAAATTTCAACCCTGGACTTTAAGAGGGCTTTGTCCTCTTCAAAACTCTACTTAGAATTATCCAGCAGGCTAGGGCTCTAGAAGGAAGAGGGGCCCAAAAGAGCTGGTTAATATTAAAACATTACCATCTCCAAGCTCAGGAGAAATGCATTCTCTTGAAAAAGAAAACAAAAATCAAGTAAGGGAGCTAAGCAGGGAGCTCTTGGAGGATCAGGGTTGTTTTCAGATAGCTTTGGAGCATCTATGTTTTACCCTTGAGTTAGGAATGAACACCTTATCAGTAATTGAGAGAAAGAAAGAAGGAAATGCAGGGGAAGATTTGCCTTTGTTTGAGTTAGAGAAGGCCATGTTTAATCTTTGACTTAGAAAAGAATGTATGCATCTTGTAAGTGAGGAGAAAGACTTGGCAGGATCTGGTTGGATGAGTTGAAATATGGTTTTGCTATTTTAACCTGTTGTATGGCTTAATTACACACATGCCAATAGAAAACAACCAATTAAGATGTGATGCTGAAAGAGTATATAACTTCGATGTGTAACATAATAAATGTCTTCACCTGCTAATATCTTGGCCTGGAAGCTGTGCTTGTAGTGCTTCTGGGGTGATTAAACATCAAAACCATACTACTACAAGCTCTTGGAAAAACTCACAAAGAAAAAGGAAGTTTACAATACATGAAAAAAAAGGTCTTGTCAATTGGGAGGATTATAGAAATATTGCCACAGAATGCAGAGATATGAGAAGAAAGACCAAGGCTCTCTTGGAACTAAGTTTTACCAGGGTGGTGAAAGAGAACAAGAAGAACATTTTCAAATACATCAATGACAAAAGATAAGGACAAGGAACAATGGATACTAACTTGAAAATAGAAGGTTTCACCTCAATATGAGGAGAAATGTCTTCACAGTGAGCATGGTGGAGCACTGGAACAGGCTGCCCAGATTGTGGAGTCTCCTCCTCTGGAGACTTTCAAGACCCTCCTGGATTCATTCCTGTGAGGACTACCCTAGGTGATCCTGCTTTTGGCAGGGGGTTGGACTCAATGATCTCTGGAGGTCCCTTCCAACCACTAACATTCTGTGATTCTAGTCCTGCATTCATTTTCAAAGCCTTTGGTCAGCCTTTAAAACTAAATCTAATGAAAAATGACACAGTTAGGTATAAGCCTTTAGACAGAGCCCATCTGAGGAGGCAGTTCAATAATGGATTATTGGATAAGTCTGTAATTAAATGTTGACCTTCAAGAAATTGCCTTTCTTGTTTATGTGTTTCAAGCATTCTGAAACATAACCCATCAATGAGTAACAGATAAATCTCATAATATACCTGTAATCCTGCTGGAGTAACTTTATCTGCTGCTTTATTAAAGACAGAATGTTGTCTGTTTTGGGGGCCTTAATATAAAGGTGTATAATAAGTTTTAAATGGTAGTAAAGTCTTTTGTCCCAGATGGTCATGGTTGCACTTCAGGAACTATGAATCTTTTCTATCAAAATTCTTCAATCTAATATATTTTTTTTTTTTTCAGTTAATCAGTGCTCAGCTATTGCAACATTATTGTCTGCATTTTAATTTAATAATCCATTGCTATCTGAATCACAAGGGAATGTACATTGTAGCAGTAGATATTAATGGAAAGAATGTAGCATAGCAAGGCCGTACTAAATTGATAATTAGAGCTCAGGCTTTAGACTCAAAATCTGGATAATATTCCCAGTAATGATGAAAAGCTCCTACAAATTTTTGAGCATATCACCTAATTTGGGGGATTATTTTAGCATGTTTTAGCGGAAAAAAAAGTTGTCTAGGCTTCTTAATTAGACTCTCCATGTAGTAGAGGGAGAGCAATATCTCCAAGAGACAATCCATGTCACCTATTTTAGATCCTTCAAGTCTCCCCATTTACAGGTTGGGTGTGGGTTTTTGTTTGTTTGTTTGTTATTTCCTGAGGGTTGCCTCTTGTTCTAGATACTGTTACCTGAGCAAAATTTGAACTCACCAATGGAAAAAAATAACTTCTGCATTTCACAGCTTGTCAGCAGACATTGTCAAAATTATTAAAAAATATGTTTTATTTTCTTTTTTCTATCCTGCCACTACTTCTACAAGGAACAGGTGCATTCAGATGAGAGCAGACCACCATCTCTAAATAGTACTTTGAAGACAGGCCCACCTAGTCAGACTGACTGCTGCTCAGCATATTAGATTGAGAGCCACTTAATTTATTCTTCTTCCTTCCCTCTTTCCATTCTCAAGCTGAGAGATGGTAGTCCCAAAGTGGGGAAAGAGAGAGAAAGCAGAGAATAGAGTGTATAGTTTTTAACTTAGAGGGAAATGCTAGTGATGGGGAAGAGTGTTGATTTGTATATGGCAGTTCAGCTCTTCTCAGCTTCTTTCTCTGGTTCCCAAAAGTTTGGTAGCCATGGTGATGAGCAGCAGAGAAAGGCATTCAGGAGAAGTAGGGCAGTGACTGAAACAACTCACTGAGGCTCCACCTAGAATCCAGACTTTTTTTACAAATCTCATTTCCATTAACTAAGGTAGATATTGGATTAATAAACACATTGACTTGCACCTTGGCTTCTTTCTTATCAATATTATTATTATAATGTATTTCAACTGACAAAGGAAAACTTCTTACATTTTAAATGACTGCTGATCATGTATTATGATCATGTATTCTACAGCTAAAGTAGAAATATTTATGGTTAAAATAAAAGCAATGACATCTTACTACAAGGTTAATTTGAACAAGATTAGAGAAGCTGAGCTACAAGGATTTCAGCCTAAATTTGTGATTCTGGATAAAAAATAGACATTATGACTTGGAACAGAAATCCTTCAATTCCCTTAAAAAAATAATAACTGAAAACAGAAACATTTCATTTTGTCTGTGACATTTTTCTCACATCCTTCAGACTTTTATCTTTTTGTACCTATATTTCCAATATGTATCAATTTTGAAAAACATAGAATGTGAAATCAGTTTAACCATGTACACATTCATTATCAAATCTTTGTCATTATCAGTGCCATTTCTTGCATTTTATTCCTCTCTTGATTGAAAGATACCCTTACACATTTTCAACCAGTTTCAATTAGTTGCTCTAAACTAAGAAAATCATCCTATAGGCAAGGTTTTCGATGGACACTTTGTAGACTGGTATTCACTTTGAAAAAAAATTCACTAAAATTATTTATCCTGTGCATCATTTCCTCCTCTTTAAAATAGAATTAATCAGTGGATACTCAGCTATACTAGTTAAATGTTTAAGCTAAATAGTTTGACATGTTTCAGTTTGAGATTTCCAAATGCAGATAATCTGACGACACTTCACAGATATCCATACAGATAAAGAAATAAACAGTTCAAATGAGTAACATGGAAACGTGGTGATTCACTTCCAGCCAGCACTCCATTCCAGTCATTAGTGACTGAAAATTATTCCCATCTGTAGACTGAAAACTACAGTGTTTTGGTGGTCTTAGCCTATTTCTTTATGGACAGATATCTGTATCATTAAAAATCTCTTTCACAGTTAGCAGTAATTGTCAGCAGTGGGGGAAAATTGAACAATGACCTGGGCTGTGAGACCAACATTATTCTAAACTATTCAGGTAAGTTCCACTAGAAAAACAATTAAAAAAAGAATGGGGAATTTTTTGTCTTTGTGAACCTGCTAGATTAAGACACATTTCAGAGCATAACACAGGCAAATTGAGTATTTTCTAATAATTGATGTATCTCAGGGAAAAAATATTCAGATTTCCATGAAAAATATGTGAAATTTCACAGATATCTGGAATCTCTCTGTTCCTCCAGCAGGGTGTGATGTCTTTGTTGCTAGACAAGTACTACAGTATAGCATGTATTTTCCTCTTGAGGAAAATAAAATTTGGTTTGTTTGTTGTGGTTGGTTGGTTTGTTTGATTGGTTTTTTGAGAGGAGTGTGGGTTTCAGAATTTTTCTATCATTGCACATCTTTCATTCTAAATATGAACTTTCTGGGAACTGTATGCCTCAAAAGAAAAAACATTGTTGTTCATGTATAAGAGCTGTGTCAGTCTTTTTATTTGATTGACTTTTTATGTCACAGTGCTTGGAGATTAAAATATTTCTACAGTTGTCATTAATAAGTGTCATCCATTTACAGTTTGCTTTGGAAAAAGGCATTCAGTCACTTTATTCCCTTGATGCATTTATACTCAGACAAGTCAAACAACTTCAAGCAATATCAAGAAAACAAATTGTGTCTATAAATAAATATTTATAGCAACAATATATCCCCCCAGATCACTGAAAGACAGCCTTATTATCAAGACAGTTTATGCTGAGTATGGTTGACATTAAATAACAATTTTGCTGAGAAATATTTAGGAAGGATGAAATAGATTTATTTTAACTCACACCATACCATGTAAATTAAAACAAAAGCTTTTCCAATAAGCCTTAATAACTGTGAACCTATCTTTAGAGACTTAACATTTCCATGCACTGCAAAGAGAACAAAGGAGTTGTTGGTTCAGTTTAGTAGGTGTTTATACAAATTTTATACCGTATATTATTTGTATATTACAATGATGGTTTAGGGAACAGCAGCTGAACTTTTTGTTCTAGGTGAGAAAAAACAAATTGTACAATGCTTGTTATTACAGAGCATCCAAATGCATAGGTGAATACAGTGAAAATAAAAGATACACTTATTTGCCTTTGTCTGGCCTTCAAGGTGTCTTCTCTCAAAGTCATTCTGCATGCAGACAGGCATATGTATGAAAATCTATTTTAGGATTCTAATTATTCTAGCTTCCCTCTATAGTCAGTGTTGGGAGAGAGGCAGAATGTGTTTCCATTCATTTATTCTGAAATCATAGAATCATGGTTTGTGCTGGAAGAGACCATAGAGAAGATCTAATTCCAACAACCCTGCCATGGGCACCCTCCATAAGATCAGAAATCACTTCCTAGCTTAAATCTTCTTCAGAACCACAGCCAACCTTTTATTTTACTCAGCGTCAGAAATAGTGTGGTCATCAGGAGCTAGGAAGTCATTTTCCCCTGCACTCAACACTGGTTAGGCCACACCTTGAGTACTGTGTCCAGTTCTGAGCTCCTTAAGAAGGACATTGAGACACTTGAACACGTCCAGAGAAGGTCCGTGAGGCTGGTTAGAGGTCCCAAGCCCTATGAGGAGAGGTTGACAGAGGTGGAGTTGTTTAGCCTGGAGAAGAGGCTCAGGGGAGACCTTATTGCTCTCTACAACTACCTGAAAGGAGGTTGTAGCCCAGTGGGGGTTGGTCTCTTCTCCCAGGCAACCGGTGACAGAACAAGAGGACACAGTCTCAAGCTGTGCCTGGGGAAGTTTAGGCTCAAGGTGAGGAGAAAGGTCTTCAGAGAAAGAGTAATTTGCCATTGGAATGTACTGCCCAGGGAGGTGGTGGAGTCACTGTCCCTGGAGGTGTTCAAAAAAGGATTGGATGTAGCACCTGGAGCCATGGTTTAGTTGTCATGAGGTGTTAGGTATTAGGTAATCTATGTAAACTAGGTAGACTTGGTGATCTCTGAGGTCTTTTCTGAACTGGTTGATTCTGTGATGATATTTTTGGTCCTGAGAAATTATTTCAAGCAGCCAAGTCACACAGACATGGAAATAAAACAATTGCAGAGAGAGAGGCTTTCCAATGCTCCTAAGGACTTCTTAACCTATTTCTTTCAACATTGTCTTCTGGCTAATTTTATTAAAGAGTGGGGAAAATGTCATTAAAAGTGACATTTTAGGGCTCTTGGAAGATAATATTAAAAAACAGCCAAGATCATGTATATGGTCCAAATGCTGTAAGATTCATTACTGTGTAGTAGAAATCCCTGTTGGATTTCTTCTTCCATAATCTGTAATAAAACTATACTAACAATTTTTACAGGCTTCCTTTATATAACATCAGGAAAGCTGTCACCATTATTTGGACAAAGGGCAAGAGTCATTATTTTTATGCAAATGCTTTATAATTTAATTAAAGCTAATTACATATAAGTATATTCTATTTTTTTACTTGCTGATGCATGTAAATGTTGAGTTTATTAAACCACATCCAAACTGGATTTTAGATGGTTCCTGGCATGCATCTGACATTTACACAAATTTTATCTACATCTCTATGCCTATGCAGGCTTCTTTCAGTGTCCCTATACTTCCAGCAGTTTTAATTGGCATTCAGCTGTGTCTCTAATCTGGCTTCCAGCAGTAAGTAGGGATCACACATAGTGGTGAAGAAGTTGACCGTTGTTATTATTATTAACATTTTTTGCTATTGTTGAATGAGACACCTGTGAATGTTGTGCATGGACAGAGCTGGCTCAGTTTTTTGACGTGTAAAGCTGAAAAGAGACAGGGTAAGGTTGCAGCATTTAAATTTCTGGTTGTTTGCCTTCATGTCTTGGCTCTTTCCAAACCAGAAGTACAGAGGATCAGAGTTGCTTCTTTGTAACCTCTTTGAATATGTGCACACCTGCTTGATGCAGTCAAGAAAAAAGTGCTTATCCATTGAAATAAGTCAAGGGAACAATTGTGTAGTACTGTCTGAGTCTGGCCAAGAAGAAATTGCTTCATTGTTGCAGCATGTGTTGGATCTTTATTTTCTAAACATCCTGCTGGGAGATGTGCAATAAAACTCTCTTTTGCAATCGTTCTTCTCTCCATGGAGCTAAGGGTTCCCTGTTCTATCCTACTCCAAGTAACACATGTGAACGCCTTGCCTCTTGTTTTTAAGTTAGGACAGCTCCACAGGGCACATATTAACACACATTAATGAATGGATTATTGCCTTGTCAGAGCTTCCGGTGATGAATTTAGAGCCCATTGAAGACTAGGCATTGATTGCACTGGAGACTGTAGCTCTCTGTTTAATCCCTAGCAGGTGGGCACTAGTGCAAGCTTCACCATCTTGCATCAGCAGTGAACCTCGAACATGACCTCTCCAGAGGGAGAAGGGTAATTCATTTGCTGTGTTTACTTTATCTTCAGATTCTTTTTAGAGTGAGGCTTCTAACTGTGCTGAATTGTTCTAAGCGAGGAGTGGCAGATGTGTGATGTGGCTCACATTCTTGAAGGATTCTGTAGCATTCGTTGTATGCTTGACCTTCAGGCAGTTTAAAGTCAAGTCCCCGTGGCTGAGAAATCAGTGTGTATTATGAGTTCTGTTAAATTAACTGTAGCTTTCGTAGTGGACTTTCACTCCCAGAGCATACATTAAAATCATACTCCTGCACCATGACTTTATTTTGTGTTCAGCAAAAGAGCTGCTCAGTTACTGCTGTGCTTTTACACAATAATACCTAATGAAAAAGGTGAAAGCAGACTAAATTAGGACAAATTAGAAGTTTCTTTTTGCAGTTTTAATACAGTCCCATGTCTCCTTTAGATATCATAATAGTAATAAAATAAAATAAAATAAAATAAAATAAAATAAAATAAAAATAAACATTAAAAAATAACAATAACCAGACAACCACTTTAAACAAATAAACAATAAAGGAACCACCCAAGAACAAGAGGGAAGAAGAAACAATTACCTCTTTACTGAAGAAAAACAAACTGTAGATTGCTGAAGCTTAAATGAGTAGCTTAATGTCTCATTTCATGCCATAAACCTTTCCTCACCATCATCAGTCACCAGACAATACTTTTGCCTTGGGTTTTGCAAGGATAGCTCCTCATCTGGCCCAGGCAGCTGAAATGGAAGACAGGAAAGGAATGGATTACATTGCTCCATAGATAATCTGAAGGATAGACTGGAAAATGGTGCACTAACAAATGACCTGGTGTCCCAATTCATAGATTTTTCATAACCTTGCAAGAGGAATGAATGTTTCCTTGTTAACCAACCACTTAATTCACAGTTAATTCAACCAGATTAAAGACAAGTGTGACTAGAAGTATTTTCTAGGAGCCAAAATAGATAACACAGTTAAAAAAAAAAAAATTAAAAAAAAAAAGGGGACAAAAGTGGATGTGAAGAAATGCAAGAAAAAGCAGGTCCAAATTAATTTAATCATACGTGCTACTCAAATAATGTTTTCTGTCTTTTTCACTTCCTTATCAAGCTCAGTTGCTCAACTTTCATGACTAGGTGGATGTCAATGTTTTATTCCTTATGCCTCAGTTTTCAGGTTTTGGAGATAGTTTTGCTGCTGAAGAGACTTCATCAGAGTTCTTCTATTGTAGAACACAAACTTTCACTGTCTCTTCTTTCCTGTGTAATCTGGTGTGACTGATCCTGCTCTGGCAGGGGGATTGGACTAGATGATCTTTGGAGGTCCCTTCCAGCCCCTGAAATGCTGTGATTCTGGGATTCTGTGAAGGGTTCTAGAATGCAAAAAAAGATTTGTTCTTTCTTCTGTAAAAGGTTTCAATTTCCTCATTAACCTTCCTATGTTTATCAATAAAATAAAAATTAAGTAATGAAAAATAAAATAAATCATTTTACTTCCTCAGGCCTGAAGCACTCTTGTACTTGATCACTTAATCAATACTTTTGTGAATTAGTAAGGCACACATTTTTTTCTTCTTTTCTTCTTCCTTCTTTAGGGATTTGTTATCACAAAGAATGTGTCTCATGATGGACTTTGGGTCTGTATCTCTGTGTACCTTAACAAATGCATTCAATATAAAACCCTGAACAAAACACATATATGTAACTCATTAGCTGATTCTAGACAGAGGAGAGAGAGGGTGACAATTCACAATTCACTGTCCATCCTGTCATTATCAGTTATACTATCAGTTGGTTTAGGTGATTTTTTTTCTTCTTCTTACCTTCCCCCCCCTTTAATGTTATACTATGAAAGGAAATCAAATTGTACAGTAATGAAATATCAAACTGTCACATGAAAATACAGGTCTTCCTACTCTCTTTTTTCTCCAGCCTTTAATTTAAAAAATTTGTTGTTTTAACTTACCTCTTTTCTATAAAATATTTCTCCCCTACTTGTTCTTTTTCTTCCTCTATATTTTCCTGACTGAGTTTGTAGCTTGGGTGAGATTCATTTCTGCAAATAGCATCAGCATGAGGGCCGAAAATGAATGTTGGTTCAACACACTAGAGCATCCAGCAGATGAATATCATGTACAATTTGCAGTTCATACTCGGGAAACTGGCCTTAGGGTGAATTATCTCAGCCCTTCTTTAAACGGGGAAGAACCAAACTATGCTACTTTGTTAGGACTCTTCAGACTATCAGTACACAGTTACTGTTACCACAGCGTCCTTTTTTTCCTGTGTGAGGCAGTGCACTGAGAACACCAGAAATCTCCTGTCTACCAGGGAATTTGATTTTCAGATGCTTCACTGGTCTAACATTATCCATGCTTCTAGCATTCCCTTTGCTTCTTGACATCTGGTCTAAGCTTTGATTTTTGTTGACTTCAGAGATATTTTATCAAGCCTGAACTGAAGCTTAATCAAAATTTATCTAGACACTGATCTGGAAGGTGGAAGGCAGAGGCGGGATAATTTTGCCTTCTGTCACATTTCCCTTCCTTCTTCTGGCACTGACCTTGCTGACTTCATCACTTCAAATTTCATAACAGTGCTTCATGCTCGTTTTGTATTTCTAGAGTCATGAGGGGATTTTTCAGTTCATGAGAGCTAGTCCACTGGTAGATCGTATCATTCTTAGCACCTGTCCAAATCTATTAGACTATATAAAAGATTCCTCAGTTTGGAGACATTCAAAATGGACAATTTTAGTTCAGCTGATTAGGTGTGAGATATATGCCACAGTGGACTACCTATGCAAGGTGACTGTCAACCACTGCACCTGCAGGAAATGTTATTTTCTTTGGGTAGAGGTAAACAGTGTCAAGAGATTAAGCTCTGCTGCTCCATCTCGTGGGAGGAACTAAGCACATCATGATGCACTTATCAGACAGGTGCAACATTTCTGTAGCCTGCTCCAACTAAAGGGATAAAAATCCCATCTGCTGTGAAGGTGAAGATTCAAAAAGAGGAAACAAGTGAAACAAACCCAGCAATGTTCTCTGAAGATGATTTTTCAGTGTCATACAAATTTTCCATAAGTCCACTTCCACATTCTTCCAGAAATGAAATTCCAGAGATTGTTGTAGCTCTCAGATGAAGGAACAAACCCAGAGCAATCCCTTCTGCCTTGTAGTTCTTAACATTCAGACTCTCTGACCCTACATAATCTTATGTGCTAAATCCTCATCCACTCCTTTAGAATCTATTAAAACTGCATTGACATAAAGCAACCACAGCTAAGTGGTTTTCATGTCATTAGTAGGGGCAATGGACTGCCTTTGCCACTTCATTTCCTGCAAATTCATTTCTCAATCTTCATGTCCCTTTAATCACATAATAAATATATGTTCCTTGGGATGTAGGATATTCTGTGATTGATTAGTAGTGGCATATCACCAGACACTCTTTTTGCAATGATTTTATCAATGAAAATATCAACAAAATTCCAGTTATACCAGTGCTTATTTCCCTTTCAAAGAGTTCATGTAAACAGGAATATCTCAGTAGGTCACACAGTCTATCTTATAATTCTGTTTTCTAACAGATATGAAATAATATTTTGAGTTTGATAATTTCAGTAAGAAAGAAATGTCAGATAATACGAGACCAAAAGACATTCTTAGCACATTTAACTCAACAGTTAAAATGGTAATCATTTATTTTTTCTCCTTTCATAATCTAAGAATGACACAAAGTCTTTACACACACTCATGATGAAATTCTACTTCCTCTGTTCTTCTTTAATGCACATTTTACATCTTCATGAAGATACAACTATGAATTTATCCAGCTTAATGATAGCTTTAAAGGAGAATGTGCAAAATCTTCAGGGTTGTCATCAATGTGATCTGATGAAACCATGGAAGATTAAAAGGAAATTTAGTTTACTTTTTATATACACAAATTGTTCAGAAGGCAATCTTGATTCCAACAAATGTAGTCTGTAAGCAACACTTTTCCCTTGAAGACTGATGGTGTAGAGCCTTCGGAATGTATTACTGAGAGGGAAAATCAGCTGAGCATCTTCTATTACCTTAGTCTGGGAGGAATTCCATGAAAGTCAAACATGAATATTCTACTGGGGAAGGGAATGCCAGTTTGATTTGCTGTAATTTATTTATGAGTTAAAATTTTAAAACTTTTTAATATAAGTGTAGGAGTTTGGGGTCACATTCTGCTTTATTACACCAATATGTAGAATAGCTGCATTGTCTTCAGAGAGATCATGACACATCTGTGAATGAAATAGATGTTATTGTTAACAAGTTTGCTTCTAGATTCCTTCACTTTGCTGATACAATCAAATGGTCCCTTCAGATGTTAGATGTTCTAAGGAGACATAACATATAGGATCTAAATGTTCCCCCATAGGGGAATAAATGCCTGAAAGTTTGCATTTGGCCATGATCTGCAATTATATTTGTCTTGCCTTCCAATCAAATGAAAACAAGGTGTGCTTTCAGGAAGTAGATGTAACAAGATTTGACAACGTCTAGGAATTTCCCTCCAGTCCAAAAAAAAGAAACCAGACCCCCTCCCCCATGAAAAACAAACAAACATCAAACAACAAAAAAAAACACACCAAAAAAGCACCACAAACAACCACAAACCAACAACAACCCAAACAAAAAAAAATAGCCCAAACAAACAAAAAAAACCCACCTGCCAGCAGTTTTCTGACTTTCAGAGGGGTGTAGGGCAAAATCCATGAAAGCTCATAGCACATAGGAAGAATTACTAATTGCAGTGTCATCTGCAGTGCAAATAATGGTAAAATTTGAACCCAAGAATGAAGAACACCTGATGAAAAGGGGCCCATTAAGCAGGCATTTTAGTTTAGAGAGATAGAAGTAGTGCAAGATTCTTACTTGGTTTGTAGTCCTTGATACGACAGTGAGTTTATAAGGAGGAGGAATTGTCAAATCCTTAGATGTTAGTGAATGATTTATTAGGTGTTTGAAAGCAGACCTGAGAGCGACAAGATATAAAGAAAACAGACCTCAAATGGTCAGTCCAGATTTCCTGCTAAAGTAAAGACTGTTATATTCATTAGGAAATCCAACAGAAAACCATTATAAATATCTAAACCATGTCTAATCTTAAAGCTGTAATGTAGGAGTATAAGAAATTTCAAGACAGGAAATTTGTTTAACATTTGCATTTTTTCCTGCATGAGATGAAAAGCACTTTATAAATGTAAGCTTATTGTTATTTCTTTATGAGTATCTTTGACATTTCACTGATGTTACCCATGGAACTTTGCCCTGGTAATAAAGCTTTTAATAGTACATTATCAGTCACCCTTAAGAAAGTAGTACAGTATTTATTGGGATAGCGTCAATGTTTATAATTCTTGTTTTGGTGACATACATTATTTCTGTAGTTATTTCTGAAGGTGAAACAAGCCCTCTGCAGAGGGCCATGTACAAACTTTGAGTCAAAATTAGTGTAAATACAGAATTTTCTCTATTTTGTATGTGATATTTACTGTGTGGTAGTTTAGAGCTTGTTATAGGTATATATAAATTACACACAAACTCTTAAGCCTGTGAAAAACATGACACCATTCCCTTAGTAAACTATGATGAAGTGAGGTAGGGAAAAGGAAAAAAAAAAAAAAAAAAAAAAAACCCATAAAAGCCCATCTGAACATTCATTACTTATTGTATCCTAATGTTGAAGCCTGTAGCACTTAATCCTAAATCTTTGTGCTTTGTCAGATAATTAAGTAGCTGAAAAATATAGCATCAGCATCAGCTGGAATTTGTAGTCCATTATTTACAGGTTCTTGTTTGTTTGTTTCTAATTGTATCAAAAGTAATGAAAGGTTTTTGCAGATCAAAGGATGCATGTGTTGGTTTACCCAGACTATACCAGAATGTCATGGAATAGGAAAGCAGTAACAGAAATAATCATTGTCCAACTTCTTTTTTTTTTTTTCTGCCCACTCAAACTACACAGAATCTTTTAAATACTTTTATGGGGGGAAGTAAGAAAGTGTTTGTCTGAAAATCTAACACATAGACAGCAAGATACAATACCATGGGCCAGTCAAGGTTTGTTGCCAAATTCTTGATACTGAATAAGATCATCTTCTGTCCTCGCTTCAATTGTTTCTCTATGAATCATGCATAAAATCTCTTTCCCTTCTATATAGGCAATAATATAGTATTATTTATATTTTTATTAATGAAGAAATTTTCTTTAGATCCTACATAATTTACTTCTTCCTCTAGGACAGTGTTGTGTTTTTTTTTCTTATACTACCTACAGTATAGTCCAGTTGACTTGAGCCTTTTATTCTTGGGCTTTGGGGTAATGTACTCTTCGGGTATTCAGGAAAGAAAATTAGGCAAATATTTGCAATATAAACCTGAAATAGAAAATGCCACTATATACTGGAAAAGGTTGAAATTGAATGATGCAAAGAAATTTTAGTTGAGTGTAATTAAGTTCTAGCTGTGATCTCTTAATTAATTAATTAATTAAAATTCAGTCTGCCATGTTCAGCTAAGTCAATGTCATTGTAACAGAGTTCCAGAAAAGCAGTATAAGACACCAAAGTATATCAAGAATCCGTCTCTCCCATTCTTTATTTTAAATTATTCTACCTAACTGTTGCCACATGCTTGCTCTTATATATTTCAATTCCTTCAGGAGCATCTAACCAACAGAGAGACCCAATATTCCCAAATACAGAGATATCCATCACTATTCAGTCATTACTAGATGTCAGCACAGAAGACTAAATAAACTTCACTGTAAAAGTAATGAGTCTAAAGCAGTACTGATTTGTTCTATTGCCTCTTCTCTGTCATGCATAATTTTGAAATAGCTTTATCATAAACCAATGGAAAACACCAGTCTTCTTGTTTCATCTTGTTAGGCAAGATGGGCCTCCCTGGAAATAGGTTTCTGAAAGACCTATTCTTTATATCATCTTGAATGAACTCAGTTACACCTGATGTCACTGCCTAGAATGTGTCCCTGTAATATTCTTTTTACTCTCCTAAACCAATGGGTCTAAAATATCTTTAGATTGATGTCATGGAGAAATGTTTAAACAAATGTGCCTAAAACCTGCCTATTCATTTCTACAACCCAAATATGCTTCCATCAGTCTGGCTTTGCAATTTATACAGTTTTTGAGTATTAAAGTTTTCAAATTAAGATAATGATGTCTGGAAAGATTGACTGTATGGTTAAAAGACTTTTTGCCAAGTCCTTTTAGACATAAGCAATGGATTGTCACTTACTATGTAACATTGTTCAACAGAAGCCCAGATAAAGAATTATGGCAGGGAATCATCTGCTTAAAAGGGAAAATTCAGTCCAAGAGAAATAAGAGAAATACTTTGTTAAATTTCATCACTTATTTAGCAGTAGTTTCTTCATTTCTGAAACACAAGAGAGTTAAAGAAAAGGAAAAAGAAAAGCCAAACATGTTAAGCTGTGGATTTTCACTCATATTGCCTTAATTCTTTTGCCACAATAATTAAAAAAATAAAAATAAAAAAAGCTTTTATTGTTTAAGTCTACTGAGAGAACTAGAAGGAAAAGGCTCAATATCTCTTTCTGTCTTAACAATGAATAGAAAAGCACAAATTAATTGAGTTAGAAATAAATGGCAGCTGATATCCCTAAAAAAAATTAATTCATTCTTAGTGTTGAAAGATGATTCTGCTAAGAAACTTGCTTGTTCATTTGTTCTGAAATCAGGTACAATGAAGCTATGTAATACATCATGTCTCCACAGCCCACCAGAATTTAAAACAAAAGGAATTCTTCATATCTCATTGGTATTCAGACCCAGGCCAATACAAAGTGGTGTCAATTACATAATAGACTTCAGCTAAAATATATGCTAACAAATGTAGGATGTAATGAAATTCATAGCACGGTAAGATTCCATCTCCAGGAAAGGAAAGAAACAGTTACAATAACATTTCATATTGACTGCATTAAAATAAAACCAAGACATATGGATGTCATGAAAGCATGGATGTTTTCAAGGTATAACTAGCTCTAGAAGTCTAGAGTATAAGGGTGGGGTTTTGTTGTTGTTGTTGTTTTTTTAATTGCCTTTTGTTCTCATATTTCAGTTTTCCTCTTCTACTACATCAGGGAATTTTTTTATTGTCACCTACAACCCACTAGACTACACAGTGTGACCGTTACTGGTAGACAAAAATGCATGGCTGAAGCTAAGTTTGAGAGGTGTAATCAATCAGCTAGCAACACAGCTAGCACCATTGGTAAGATATAAAGTTGTTCATACTTGTTTATTCCAGCAAGTATTCCTCATTCATACTGTGATTCAATAAATTAGTAGAGCTGAAGGATGTCCCTGCACATTGCAGGGGGTTGGAGTAGATGACCTTTGGAGGTCCCTTCCAACCCAATCCATTATATGATTCAAAGTGAAATGGTATAACAAAATCTAACTTCCAAACCCAAGCAATGAACATACATCTCACTAGGTGGCTTTATTTTTTATGAAATCACAGTATGTTGGAGGTTTTTTCAGAATAAATGTATATAAGAAGCTTGGCTAGAAGGAGGATAAGATGGTGGATGAAGAGAAAAAAGAAAAATAGAAGCAAATTAAAAAAACCCAAACAAACAAAAATAACAAAACCAAAAAAACCAAACCACCACAGTTACAAAACTATTTTTACAACTCTGGGTAAAGGTAGATAGGTAGCAAACTCTCCTAGAAATAATGTTAATTAGCAATATATCTTTTTTCCAATTTGGATGTGTTATTCTAAAATGTTGTAACAGTTTAGCACAAGGGCTAAACTCGCCCACTTCCCCTGCCATTTCACCTCCCATCTCCTCTCTCTTCTCTTCTTACCAAGAGATAAGAAAGGGAGGGGGAAAAAAGGGCAGAAGAAGAGTTTTAAGTTGATTTACACAGAATATTTTACTCCCTTGCTACAAAGGTATCAGCTTACACCAGAGAACGGAAGGAAGAGGGAAAGGAATACCTGTCTGAATCCCATAACAGGCAAAAATGCAGCCACCAGCTCAAGGACTGGAAAAGCCAGAGAGTGACCAGTCCCCCCTTTCCAGGGGCGGAAATGCACAGCCGTAAATGTGGCAGTCATAAATTCGTGATTCTGTTAGTGGGCAAAATACACACATACACACACACACACATATAAATAAATATATCTCTCTCTCTCTCTCTCTATATATATATCTATATATATATGGTCATGAACAAAGTGTCATCTGCAGTCTGTACATCATTTAACTGATTTTTGAGATATTCTCACTCATATATCACTTCCCATACCTGAAAGGATCCCACAGGAAGGCTGGAGAGGGATGTTCAAGGCCAGGTTGGATGAGGCCTTGAGCAATTGTGTCTAGTTGAGGCATCCCTGCCCATGGAGGAGAGGTTGGAGTAGATAATCTCTAGGGTCCCTTCCAAACTATGCCATTCTATGTGTATAACAAGACACAAAAAATACAATACTGATCATGGAAGTGGGAGCATAGCAGGATTTGCCTAGCTTGGAATGTCACAGACAGGAGTTTCATGCTGTCTCTAAACCTCTGCCAGAACATTGCAGAGAGAGCATGTCATCAGGGTTGAGTTTTGTTGAGCTGAGTAGAGATTTTGTTATAGAAAGTAAATAGGACCTGCATTATCTCCAGCAACAAAAATCATTTTTATTATATTGCGAGGTAAATAACACTGTGTTTCATTTCTGCAGTTCTAGTAGTCTGTGCTCTGCTGATATGCCCCTATTTTACCCCTCATGGTTGCTGAGGAATATCAATGAGATCTCCTCAACACAAATTAATTATATTTAAAATATTACCCCACAGTTCACAACCAACTTAAGGAAGACAAAACACACAGACACAAACCAACAGCCTTCTGCCTATAACTTCTGATTTTAAGCACTAATAAATTATTGAAAAGACAACATATTTTGGGGTACATTTCTTAAAGAGTCTCCTAGAGTCAGCTTACTCATAAATTACACTGCCTTCAAGGAAAAAAGGCAGGGGAATGCATTTTATAAAATGTTGATTCTGTCAGATTTCTGTGTTTTTTAAAGACACGATTTCTGAATAAACCATAAACCATATTTACATGAGATAAATACAGCAGTGGCAGTCAGAAGTATTTTGTATGTTGTCATCTTCAGATTTTATGAAAAATAGTCCACCATTTGAGTATCTGACCTCTGCATTCAATAAACAGAGAGATCCCAACTTTCATTCTTAAAATCATTAATTGAACCATTGACAGAGCCTGGGTATTAAAACTGCTCCCCCTTAACAAAACTGGGCCTCTGAAGCTAGAAAGTGCCAAATGAAGCAGTCCTTTAAGAATGTAGACTTTAATTTAGTAGATGTAATTGTGTGTTCCCTGTTTCAATTACGGTTTTATGAAAAAGTTTTCAAATTGCCTGGTATTCAGGTTAGAATAGGTTGTAGGATAAAGCATAATAATATTCTTCCCCTTTCCTTCAGCAGGGTGCACTTGAACTGCAAGGTTTGATAACAGAACATGATTAAAAATTCTTTCTGAGTCTCCAGTGCTACAGTACCTGTTTATCTTTCCATCTGCTGAGAGAAGTAGAATGAGTCTGAAATGGCAAACTCGCCACCAGGTAAAAAAATCTCTGGTAATGGGTTACATTTTCTCTCTTGTCTGCTTTTGAAAACAGAAACCACAGGAGAATACATAGATTGAGTGGAAGGATAGATAAACGGTCTAAGACAATCAGAATAAAAGATGGACATATCTGCTGTGTCAGAACAAACCAAATATATCAATAAGTTGAATTTTAATTATTTTATCAATATTTTTAAAAAGATAAGCCAAACTGTCATCATGTCTGAATGCCTCCATTTATCCCTTACATTTTTTGGTTTCTTTACCATAAAGTCCTTGGCACTTTTTTGGATTCCTAGTGCAGTGAACATACCATCACATACCTGTGACGTATGTTTTCACTTTGTCAGTGGAAATACAAGTTCACAAGAAACCTATTGGTCTGAAGTTGAAAAAATAAAGTGATAATTTTTGTGTCATGATGTTTTTCAAACACCTTTAAAAATATAAGACTCTCAGAGATTCATTTGAAATTTCGAATAAGTTCTTTTGGCAGAATAGTCCCTTAAGCCAACCTGAGTACTCCTAAACTGCCTAATCTCAGCTGGATGAGAGACACTGGAACTGAAGTCCTTTTTTTCTCATTAAAGATTGTATTAGTAATAAACATCATTTAATGTTTATTACCACGTACCTGTGTATAGTGTAGAAAAAGCAAATTCACTCCCCAAGCAGAAATGAAATTTTACATATCAGTTTTGTTCCCATTACATTCAGTAAGGTGTCCTGTGAACTATAGAATGAATTTCACTAAAACAATTTAAGCAAACTGTAAATGAGTTCCCACATCTGGCTTGAACTCATCTATCATTCATTGTAACATGAATAAATGAAGACATTCATCACAAAGCACGCAACAGAAATTGTGTTCTCCTATTGATATAATTAAATGCTCATAGAGGGCTAAATGCATAATAGCTTCCAGACCTTTTATTTCATGCCAGAATCCAATGGCTCCATCCTCATATGTTGCTAGTCAGAATCATTGTGAACCCTCTCCAGTTTCTAAACATTTATTGCTAGCACAGTAATAATAAACATCTTGCATTTATAAAATGTAATGTTGCCTAGATTTTTTCATTTTTCAAGAATGTAGATCACACTGTCTAATGGCTCTCATATGGCCAGCATGCCCATGAACAATTTGTCTTCTGACTGGAGTGTTAATCTGACACCTCAAGGACAGAGCCATTTTCAAGAAGACTCCAAGAAAAGCTGGAATATTTCATGTGTTGCAATAACTACTGAAAGCCCAAGTATACTTATTCTGGGATTACTCAAAGATCTGGATTATATTACTTCTGATTTTCAGTGTTTTGTTCAAATGGTTATTATTAAAGATGCCGGGAGAAAAAAAATTTTCTTTGGTTTTGGGTGTGTGCCAAAAAAAATTAAAATAATTTTTCACCTAATAATGACATCTATTGTACAGTCCTGAACTGGACTGAGGGAAGGCTATGCAATAAACTTGCTAGATGCATAATATGCCTGGAGAGACAAAAAGTGATGCACCGAATTCAAACCTATGAACATAAGTTGTTTCCTGATAAAGGTTCTGAAAACCCAGGAATGTTGTATAACCAAAGCCTTCCTTTTATATTTAAAAAAATAAGGGCTGGTAAAGGATGAGAATGATATTCCCATCTAATTCTTGCCATTCATGTATTGTATTCCACTAATTTCTGCAAGATGTGGAACCAGTCAAAAATCTATTTAATTCTATAGAGACTTACATTCTGTCATAACTAAGTTTTGAATCAAATATCCGTATGCTATTAAAGACACTATTTTATCCATGAGCCTAAGATGAAGAATTAAAGGTGGGTTATTTTCTATACAGAAAAGTAATATGAAATATAATGAAAGCTAAACTCAATTTAATTAAAAAAACTTGTTCCAATTTGATTGATTCAATAATGATTTCTCTAGGTTTGTTTGCATGTGGTCCAATGATTTTTTACTTAGAACAGAGTCCAGAAATGTAGCCAGCAAACAAGACAGCTCACGGGTCAAGGAACTGAATCACTCAATTTACACCATTTCCTACCAACAATTGATTATTTTCTGTTAAAAAACGGGTGACCAAATCTTTGCAGTATTTGTATCACAATTACAATGTCCACTGGCTGTGATACTTTCTCATTCAACCTTAGATGCCCACATATAAGCCATTTAAAATGTAGATCATGTAGAGTCATGCAAAGCTTTCTCCCGCTTTGATATAAAAAATCCAGCTGTTGGCCTGAGGAAATTTCTACCCTGTTGGGGAAATTTGAATGTTAGCTACGACCATATAACTCTTTGAAATATGATGTTGCCTTTCCAGCATATAGCTTTATTCATAACTTTATAATTTATTTCAACTATATTTTCTAGACTTCAGTACCCCAAGAACACTGCTGACACAGCAGGAAATAGATCGATGGAATGTAACTGGGGAAGTTTTGTTTTTATAAGCTGCTCAGTTTTTTTTTATGAGGAAGACACAATTAGATGTTGGGCTCTGGACTGTCTGGTCATGCAGACAGTCAAAGAAATTGTCTTCCCCTTCTCCAGATTATGCATTATTTTTTAAATGGAATTCTGGTGTAAGATTTCTAAAATCTATAGGTTAAATGACATGTAGATTTTTCAAAGCCTAACTCTCTGCTGAAAATAAGAGTTGTGCTGCTGAGAGTCAGTTCATTTCATTTAAAGTGTTCATCAAATCAGTTCTTTCTAATTGCTCTATGAAAGAGGTGGAAATGAATTCATATTTCAAATCCTGACTCCATGACTTCAATAGCAAAATTTTGTTCCTGATTGACTGACAAATGTGTTTTCTTACATTGTTCCAAAACAGTTTCATGTTTTCAGTCTTGGATTTGTCATTTCATTTCATCATCCTTTTCTTGCCAAAAGCTCCATTGTCTGGATAAGAAAAAAAAAAAAAGAAGCATTTATCTGAAGCTTATATTTTGCTATATGAAAGAGTGATTTGATCTAAGAATTCCATTCATGTAGAGTCTTTTTCCTAGACCACATAGAATCAAGAGATCTGCAGTCACTAGAGCATTGAGCTTGTAATTTATATAGCGCTAATTAAAATGAATAGATTTTAATCTGATGGCTACAGTGTAGTAATTTCTTTCAATAAAATGATAAAAATTGTGACCAAATTGTTGAAACATTTTGCAGTGATGTTTTCAAGCACACATTCATTCTGGTTTTAATTTATCTCATTACAAATGTTTTTATTTGACTCTCATACTATTTTTCTCTTGAAAATTTTGGGGGTTTTCTTTTTTTTTGTTGTTGTTGTTGTTGTCTAAGATTTCTTTTACTTTTGTAGGTTATGGTAGCAAATTGTACTTGTAAAGAATATAAAGCATTGCAGTTGAGGTTGAAACTCGGTTAAGGTGTTGCAGAAATAAAGCCACCGTAACTGCAGCACTTGGAAAGATTTCAAGTATCACTTCTAAATCACACTCTGATACCATTTTTATTGATATGCAATTCTTGGAATGTCTTTTACTTGTCATAATCCAACATGACTGGCAAGCAATATCTTGGGTACTCTGGAATCTCAGGAGAGAATGTGCACGGGATTATTAATTAGTCACGGAAATGTTGTATATAAGGTGGTTTTGTTTTTTTTTAAGCAGGGAGAGGTTGAATTGATCTGAGGTTGGTTGTTCAAGCAGTTTGGGTCTGAGCTGCTGCTGAGGAGTGACCTGGAGTGATCTGTCCTCATTAAGGGCACCTGGTCACAGGGACTGGCTGCCACAGCCTGGGATGACTGGCTCATAGATGACTTTGAATGCAAACTTTTCTCCCCTCACCTCAATATTTAGGAGGTAGTATCACAACCCTTTCAGCAAAGCCCTTTTTCCTAATGTCCAATTTAAACCTCTTCTGGCACAACTTGAGGCCAATTTCTCTTGTCTTGTTGCTTTCAGAGAAGAGACCAACACCACCTCAGATGCTTTTGCTCCAGGCTAAAGATTCCCTTGAAGGTTCCTTCAGCTGCTCCTTATACAGTCAGTGATGTGTAATGTTGAATAAACATGTTGCTCCTCATGTTCTTATTTTCCTGATTTAATACAGTATTTGATGATACAAGATATTTACAAGATGTTACTTAAGATTCTCCATATTGAAGAGGAAAAATGAGGATTTGCCTCCCTTTTTTATAGTTTGCTTTTGTTGTGTTTGTTTTCAAGGCTGATAATTACTTTGGTAATACTTCACTTTCTGATGAGATTTTTAGCTCAGTTGCCATATTATAATTTTTAGCAAATTTGTGATCTAACAGCCTTTAGCCTAAAATCCAGAGTTGTTTTTGTTTTGTTTTGTTTTGTTTTTTTTCCTGGTATACTAATTCTAGAGGCAAAAAATTTGCAAGAGTAAGTTTTTAAAGTTAGTATGAACGTAAACTACAGTGTAGAAGGGAGATAGAATAGAATAGAATAGAATAGAATAGAATAGAATAGAATAGAATAGAATAGAATAGACCAGGTTGGAAGAGACCTTCAAGATCATCGTGTCCAACCTATCATCCAACACCACCTAATCAACTAAACCATGCAACCAAGCATCCTGTCAAGCCTCGCCCTGAACACCCCCAGCAACGGTGACCCCACCACCTCCTCAGGCAGCCCATTCCAATGGGCAATCACTCTCTCTGTGTAAAACTTCCTCCTAACCTCCAGCCTAAACCTCCCCTGATGCAGCCTGAGACTGTGTCCTCTTGTTCTGGTACTGTCTGTGCTATTATAATCATATGATTTCTGTTCTTTTCAAGGTGCAATTTTAACCACGACCAAATGAATATTAAGTTACGTATCGTCTGGTCAGAACCTAAAAAAAAAAAAAAAGAATTTTAGGTAACAGTTAGAAAAATGTCTTATTGACAGGGTTTTAATCTTAAATAAAACCTAAAACAAAATAAAATTAATTTCTTGATATTTCAAAACTATTTTTACAACTGATACAGGAGATTAAAATATGAGATTTAACACTTTAACAGTCTATCAGGCTTATCTACAATTATGACACTCCTGAGATAATATTAATCTGTCACTTTAAAAATGTGATAATTAATAAAGTATGTAAATTTCCACTAACATTTTAGTGTTTATTGTAATGATAGATTAAGAACATTCTAGTAAGTACATATGTATATTTAAAGTTTCTCTTTTCTTTTTTTCATTCTAGAAATCTGCGTGCTTTTATTTATGAGTCTCTGTGTCTCAATATCAGGAGCTGCATTTATAGCATTTACTTTTTAATATCTACACTGAAATAATTTACTGTTAGTTTAGTAACTGCAAGAATTTTTTTTTATTAAGTTTCAGTTACTCCTTAGTCAACGGACAGAAATGAGCACTTTAAGGGGGAAATTTGTGTAACTTGCCATACATATTCTTCAGTGAACTGATTCAGTCCCTAAAGGGTTCTATTTATCTCCATTGGCATATGGCTACATGATACAAATCTATTCTAGTCAGTGGGATGCTGTCTGATTTTCCATGAATGGCATTTTGTACCTGAAGACCTTTCTTTCATTTGTAGAAGTCAATAATCTTGCTTTTGTTAAAAGAAAAAAAAAAAATTGAAAATCCTATTTTTGATACCTCTATGATTAAATTTAGAAATAAAATGTCATTTTAGCAAGAGATAAACCTTTCTGCCATTGTTTCGTTTTCTTCCCCTAAGATTTTTTTTTTAAACAGTCTTCAAGGATTGGCAGAAGTATCACTTTTGAAAGTGCTTGTTCTGACAGTATTAAGTGCACTTTATTCTTGCAAGAACTATTTCTTTATTTCTCTGTTTGCTGACATGTATTTGACATCACCATTGCAAAGATGTTTGAAATTCTACAGTCCAGGAAGTCAAAATAGCAAACAATTTTGGAAGGCTAATAATAATAATAATAATAATAATTTTTAAATTTTGTTTGAAGTATCCACCTGATGAAACTAAAATTTTTGTTATTCAAACCACACATGAAAATAAATTCAGGAATGCATTAAGCCCTACATGGTCAAGCTGTGTTTTTCATACAGGCTTAAAGATGTTTTGATGAGATGTATTGATAGTTTTTAAAATGGAATACTTATGAAATTTCCAGAGAAACACAAATCATTACCTAAAGAATTGAAAACTGAACAGTACTTGCAATGCACATATATGGTTTCATTTAAAAAGCTGTTTGAAATCTTCTAATTTCTGAAACACTAATTCGGGTATTTGCTTTGCATTGAAAAAATTTACAAGACCCAGGAGTGCCTAACCCTCTTCACTCTTAAGGCTACTGTATTTCATTTAACCTCATTATTTTCAATTACATGGCATAAAAGGGATTTCCAGCATGACACATGGGAAGAAATGGACACAGCTCCTATAACTTGAGGGAGTATAAAGGGCGTGTAAGTGCTATTTGCCTGGGTGTTGCACTACAAAGAGTGATGTTGGTGGGATCTCTCGTATCTGAATGGTTAGTAAGCTTCAGAATTATCTTCCATTTCCCATCTGTTTCTCTTTAAATTTGCAGATGCATTAGCACAATTCCAAAGCGTGTCTTGTTATTTTGACCCATTGCACTGTAATTTATATGAATATGGAACAGAAAGGTGCTCCAGTCAATAAGTGGAATGAAAACAGCCATGAAACCTGGATCCAGTTGCTTTCCACTCTATTGTTAGAAAACAAATTCTTCAATGTACAATTAGTCTCCAGTTTTAAATCTTTGTCTCTTTAAAACTACCTTTTACTGTTCTTTAGATAAGTCAACCTGTGAAACTTCAGGATTTAATCTGAAATTCCACCTACAAGGTCTGTATATGACTCTTTTTAATGACTTTTTTGGTAGATTGGACCCAATCTTCTACAGTTGTAAGTCTAGTAAAAATATATACAGCTTGTTAATAATTCACACCATGTGGAGTGAGAGAAAGTTGCTTAAAAAAACAAAGCGCTCTTGTCTCAGTTTCATAATAACAACAGGGATCTAAGCAGTAGCAAAATAAGCAAATATGTTTCTAATTGTGACCTTTAGCAATAAGTAAAAAATGGATGAGGTAAACCACTAATGGATCCAGTGTATTTTGGAACAATGAGTAGCTTTTACATTATTTTTCCGTATGTGTTGATTCAATTAGGGGTTCATCATGATTTTCTTCTGGATCGTCATTTGGGTTTTTCTTTGGTCAAACAATCTTCAATTGTTCTAGATTTACACCAGTATAACAGGATTTACACCAGTATAACAGATTCTTAAGTTTGGAGTTAAATCAATCAGTCTGCATCTCTTTCTGTCTATTTGTATTTTATTTCCACAAAGTGTTTCAAAATACCTCACTTAGGCACTTTATATATACTTGTACTTTATTTTCCTGAACAAATTGCACCAGATATCTGTCTTCAGCTTACCGAGAAAGAACCACTGCATTCAGGCATGACTATGAGGGACTCCAGATCTTGGCTACCAAGTCAGGATCCTAGACTCTCCATATTTCTGGGTGTCCTAGATTCTGAGTATTTTAATACAATCTATAACCTACAAGTTACTGATTTTTTTCCTATAATCATAATTGAAAAACAATTAAAAATAAACCCCCCAGCAACAGAAATCCCAACACCAAAAAACCCAAAACAAAACACGACACACAAAAACCAAAACAAGCAAACAAAAAAAACACAAAAGGACCCCATATGCTATGTGTGTGTATATGTGTATATATATACATACATACACATATATGTATGCATACATCCTGACACTCTCCAAAGAGTAACATACTTCTACATGGAAGTAGTACTCAAGAACTCTGAAGTCTGGGGTTCTTAGGTTCCTTTTTTCTTATCACTTCCATTTCTGTCAAGCAGAAAAGCTGCCCAAGCCTTGATAGAACAGCATTTGAAACTGATTCACAGCTGCCAATCTCTTTGTGCTAGCAAGCTGACATTTTCTTAAAAAGTGTTTTGAGACAAATTCTAGTTAGGTCAAACTATATTACAGGTTATAGGCACAACTTCTTCCAATTTCAGATGGAGTCTGAAGTGTCCATCTACACTCTTAAGGAGAATTGAGAAATAAAAGTTCTGGAATTTTGTAATTTAATTCTGTCACACATGTAGCCCTCCTGCCAGGTGTCAGTGGTAGTAACCAGGACTGGGTTCAATAACAGGTCTAGGGGACTCCTTCTAAAATAAATATGAATGCTGGCTTGGTCCCCTACCTAAACCACCAACATTTAGGAATTTAATAATCTAACCTTTTACAGGTGTTCCTTCTCCCCTTGTAAGCAGTGCAAGAGTTCTAAGAATGTGAAACCAGAAATATATTTTACTTGGGGAAAATACAATAAGTATATAGTTTCAAAAAGTAAGGAAAACCCACATAGTGTGTTGAGGATATGACCAACTTCGCAGCTCCATTTATTAGTCACTCAGCTCTTTATGGTGTAACACTCTTTCTGCAGGCAAAATATCCTAACATCAGCTGAGCCCTTGGGATATCTTTGCTCTACAATATTTTTCTTCTGTAAAGTCTGTGCTACTTTTTTCACACTACCACTTCTGCTAGTCTGCTTCTATAAATTCAGCATCTACAATACCGGTCATGGAGGAACCTGTACAACACTGCCAGAATTTCCTGCTAACGAAATGGACAATTGCCAACAGCTAAAACAGGAGAAAACAAAATAATTAGTTATATGCTCTTCTTTCTGTATAAGTATTGTGAGGTTGTTAAGCAATAAAATGGTATCCTATTTTATGAGTATAGATTCATGGATTCATAGAATGATTTAGGTTGGAAGGGACCTTAAAGATCATAGAAGTCCACTAAAAGTCCACCTTAAAGATCATGGAAGTCCACTGCCAGGGGCAGGGACGCACCTTCACTAGAGCAGGCCACTCAAGGCCTCAGCCAGCCTCACCTTGAATGCCTCCAGGGTGGGGGCATTCATGAGCTCCCTAGGCAACCTATTCCAATGTCTCACCAGTGTAAAGAATTTCTTCTTAACTAATGTTCAGTCTAAATCTGCCCTCTTCAAGAGTCAATCCATTCCCTCTCCTCCTGTCACTATGAGACCTTGTAAAAAGTTCTTTCCTTGCTTCCCTGGAGGCCTCCTTCAGGTACTGGGAAGCTGCTTTGGGTCTCCCCAAAGCCTTGTTTTCTTCAGGCTGAATAGCCTCAACTCTCTCAGCCTTGTCCCCATAAAGGAGGTGCTCCAGCCCTCTGATCATCTTTGTAGCCCTCCTCTGGACCCACTCCTGCAGCTCCATGTGCTGGGGGCTCAAGAACTGGACACAGTACTCTAGATGCTATCTCACAAGAGCAGAGCAGAGGGGCAGAATCGCCTGCCTTGTCCTTCTGGTCACACTTCTTTCAATACAGTCCAGGATACGTTTGGCCCTCTGGGCCTCAAGCAACCATTGCCAGCTCATGTTGAGTATTTCATCAGCAGACATCCCTGTATACTTCCCCTTGAGACCACTCTTGAGCCATTGCTTACCCCGCCTATATTTGTCCTTGGGATTGTCCAACCCAGGGGTAGGATCTTGCACTTGGCCTTGATGAACTTCATGATGTTGGCCTGGGCCCACTTTTCAAGCCTGTCCAAATGTCATCCCATCCCTTCAGCATGGCAACCGGCCCACACATTTTGGTGCCATCTACAAACTGAGGTTGAGGGTGCACTCCCACCCCACTGTCCATGTTGCTGACAAAGATGCTAAACAGCACTGGTTGCACTACTGACCTCTGAGAGATGCTACTTGTCACTAGTCTCCATCTGGACATTGAGCTGTTGATCACAACTCTGAGTGCAGCCATCAAGCTGATTTCTTATTCAGAGAATGGGATACCCTTCAAGTCTATACTTCAATTTGCTGACCAGGATGCCACATGGGACAGTGTCAAACTTTATGCAAGTCCAGGTAGGTGACTCCAGTTGTTTTTCCATTTTCTACTGCAACTCCATCATTAAAAGCCAATGAGTTTCAGTCATGATTTGCCCTTGGTGAAGCCGTGTTGGTTAACACCAATCACTTCTTCCTCATTTTCCGTATGCCTTAGCGAAGCTTCAAGGAGGATTTGTTCCATGATCTTGTCAGGCACAGAAGTGAGACTAACATACAGTTCAGTAGAATTGCCTTTCATGTTCTGCTGACTTTCTGGTAATTGTTTTTTGTGAAACTATTATTTTTTGGTAAAATAAGCAATCATAATATTAAGCTTATTCCTGTATGCTACAGTAGGAAACAGAAGAACACACCAATAAAAACAGAATTAAAAAAATAAAAAGAAAAACTAATAGAAATAAAATATTTTGATAATTCAGAAATATCCATTAAGAAATTACAAAATCAGGTTCAGTTAGACATGAATTCTGATGCACCAAGTGAAAATCCATCAGAAATACAGAGAGTGAAATAAAAGATGGATCAATCATGTGAAAAGAGTTTATTCCAAGATGTTAAGTAAGGAATTCAAAGCAAATGGGATAATGGTTAACTTGTACAGGAACATCTCATTGTGTCAAAGGGAGATGATAGTCCTTGAATATAAAGAATTATGCCACCACATAGGGACTATTCAAGAGGATTTAGGCAAATTGGAAAGGACTTCATTGAGGTGAAAGAAAATATGAGGGACCAGATGTTGATTAATGAGTGTTGTGCTTATGTTGGCTCACTTTAAAAGTTAAAACTGTACACATACGGCATAGATGCATAAATACAAGGGACAGAGAATTATTGTTTGCTGACATACAGGAAACTACAGTTAAAAGTGTGTTAGAAAGGAGTTAAAGATAAGACAAACAAAAGGGAATACCTCTCACAATAAACAGTGTCTGGCATAACACGAAAGGAGCTGTTTTCACCTGGGATATTTAGAACATGGTTAGATGGAGGGAAGTTGTTTCACACCCCTGTGGTTTCATGGAGGTTAGAGTTTTGGAGCAAATTTATATTCAGTATAAGAATGGCATCAATACCCATAGGCATTATTCAGGGGACCTGATACTGTTCTGAAGCAGACTGGGAATGGCATTTCTGATCTGAAATTCTCCCATCTTTGTATCTCCTTGTATGACATTGCATTAACTGTCCATGTGGAAACAGTAGATCCATTAACTATTATCAGCTAATGTGAGTGATTGGATTGCCATATCAACCTGTAAGGCTGTTGCAGAAGTCCACATTGCTCCTTGTTATCACTTGTTACTGTTACAACTGTTACAAATCTGGCCCTGGCCTGAGGTGATGCTGAGTGAACAGAACATGGCAAACTGTTCGATATGACATGTTGGACATAGACAACAATGTGAAAAATGCACAAACAGTTCTATGAGGAATGGCTGGTTTTCACAGGTGATTAAAAGGGAATTATGTGAGGAACAACAAAACTTCAGAGATAATTAAATTATGTCCGGATTGGGTTTTAACAAGTTTTGAGGAAATAGTCCTGCATACAATTGACCCAACCTAATCTGTAAAATAAACCAAATCTGTTCTTATGACCATAACATGTGAGTTGAATGTTTCCATGGTCAGAAAGCCTGGGGCAGTGGGAGGAACTTTTCCAAACTGTTGTCACCAGGATAGTGCACTCTCCAGGCCCAATGCATAGACATCTATTCACTGCTTTCTAACACCTATCAGTATAGGAGACAACTAAATTTAAGCTATTTCTTTTCTTATCACAAGGTAAATATGCACTAAACATAATCTGGAAGCCACAATTTATTAGACTGGATCCATCCTTGATTTCCAAACATCCCTAAGGATTTAGAAGTTAGTATGATTTGCATATAATAGTATTACCAACATTTTGAAGTGTATCATCTACAAAAGGCTGCCAACAAGTGCAATAACAGTAATAAGAGCAATAGCCATGGCAATAGCACCAGCAACAGCACCAGTAAGAAAAGCAACACAAATACTAACACATTGAAGTAATGACCATCAGTAAGCACATAAATATAGAGAAGAATATTCAAAATCATGGTAGTTCAGAGGCAAGAATTAAAAGGGTTAAATCACTAGCACAGTTGAGAGCCTCATTCGATTATATTTATCTTTCATCAATGTCTATCAAGAACTTAATCTGTAAGGCTCAGCTCCACACACACTTTTGCACCTCAATTAGCTGTTAACGCTGCTCTGGGAAGTCTGGCTAAGCAGATTAAGGCTGTCAAAGAAGTTTTTATATGACTGACTGACATTTATACCTAGCATGTCCCACAGGCTTTATGAAGAATACTGTGCAGAGCCAGTAACATTACATCTTGGTGGGTGAACATGATACAGCCATGGTGAAAAAGAGCAATAGATTAAACCACAACTTTGGAAACTAAATCCCATTTTTATAGAAAAAAAAATTTGTCCTGGATTATCCTGGGGAGGATCAGTTGTCCTGGTTTTTATTTCTTTCTTCTTTTTCCCTTAAAAAAAATAAATCTAAAAATTTGTGCTGAGTTCTCTGACATCCATCTGAAACCACATCAGAGGTGAGCAGAAGCAACCTTGCTTTTATCAAAACTTGATCTTAAGCAATCAAAGTAGATATCTGGATTACTGATCAGAGCTACTCCATTTCTCAGCATAACACATTTCTCTGTCCTCCATTTTGTAGTTCTTGGCCCTCTTCCAGTTTCAAAGTAAGCCATCATGGAATGATTATTTTCATTTTTTTTTTCTTTTTCTTTCCCTTCTTTTTTTTTTTTTTTTTTCTCTTAAGAAAATACTAACTGTATTAATTTACAATGACAATAATGACATTATTTTGGAACTACTCAACATTCCTGGATCTGCATTATGAAAGGGATGCCAATAATAGCCCTTCATATCTGTGAGGATCTTTCCACTGAGTGCATTAAGCCTTTAATCAATCCCATAGGAGAAAGATGCATGACTCTGCTTTAAACAGTTATGCCTAGTCACAGTTTCCTAAATGCTGCCTTTGCTTTTGAAAATGTGTCAGAAGTCTGGCTTGAGAGGTGGAGGTTTGTCTGGATGCCATTCTGTTACAGACAAAGTTAGGAAAATCCTGAATGAACTCCAGGAAGAGAACAATTTGCCAAGACACTCGCTGAAGCAGGAGTTTTCAATTTGTTTGGACACTGTGTAGTATGTGTACAAGAGCTTCTGAGGGAGCAATAAAAAAGACAAAAATGCAGAAGATACTCTACAATGAATGATTCTAATGTTTACTTTTATCTGTTTGCATATTTTGGCTCCATTAATCTGCAAGACAGATTCTTCCTAATATAATACTGATTGCATTGGTGGTCATGTACAATTCGAGAAAATACATCACTGGGTATTTTCACAACCTGCTTGCAAGAAGAGGAAACAAATGTATTTATACCCCAAAGCAGGAAAAACTTGAAAGCTGATTGAGCTACATAACTATGTCTGAATAGTTTGGAAGTGGGGAATTATAGCTTACTTTTCATGATGAATTTTGCCTAAAATAGGTTAGAGATCATGGAAGTGACATGGATGCAATGCTCTGGGCAAGCAGGGAAGGAAGAGTGAAAGAGGGACAAGAATATGGTGACTTCTGAGGCTGTCCATATAAAAGGACTCTTCTCCTAGTCACTAAGCATCTCATTGGATTATTAAATCCTTCTTAAAATAGATGTTCTGGATGCTTGAAGAGCATCACTCTATAGCCCATCATTTTTCTTACCTCTGTAGAGGAAATTTTAACACATTTTGGCTGCTTAGATTTGGTAGACAAGTCTAAAACAACCAGTTAGCCATAGAAAAAGCCTCTATTGGAATGTGGCAAGGTATAATGAGCTCATCGTTTTGTCTCTCTTATTTTCATATTTCCCATGAAATATCCTTATTTAGGTGTTAGAAGTATTTTATCATACATGTAAGTCTTAGAAGTATTTCTATTAAGGGAAAGTATAATATAGCCCCTAGAAAGTTATATTTCATTTGTTCTGGACTCTGAAAATTAAGTTTCTGCTGTGAATAGTTTTCAAAGAAGGAAGTATGACTAAATGTGTCCTATTTTTCATGGATGCACTGGTGGTATGAGGTAGTAGGAGAGGAAAGGATGAGAAGGGTGGGCAGATCACATAGGGAGACAATTGACTCTATCCTAGCCAGAATCAGCTCCAGGCTGCATAAAAAGATGTAACTAACTGTATGACTGAACATGCTGATTTAAATGTGGTAAGATCAAATTCAGTGTTTAGAAATGAGAAGTTAATTCAAATGGGGATATAGCCCTCTCAGTTATACATGCATTGACACAGGGGGGGTCTAAATTAGCTTAATGTCACTCAATGACATAAAGTAAAGACACTTAAATTTGACTTAGAAGCAATCAGCAAAGCAGACAGAACATCATAAACTTTCAGGGAAGAGTGGAGCGGAGCCTAGGGGTTGTAAAATCTGAGATTCTTGAGCTTAGAATACCACACTCTCCTTTGCAAAGAAGCTGTCAGTTAAATGAAAAGAAAACACAAAAGGATGAGAAAAGTTAGTAAAAAGTAAATGTAAGTCAATCAAGATAGTGATGACATCTCTATTGTCTGGAAAAGACACCTACTATTCTGAAATGATAAACCTGAATTTGGTCAGGCTCATACTAGAATGAAGTCGCATTCAGTGTAACAGCTTAGGGTAGAACCCATCTGCAAAACTTATAGAGAGGAAAATTAAAATAGGGAGAAGGATACAATAATTTTAATCTTTATTGCACACTAGCCTTATTTCCTTCATAAATGCTCTGAATTTTGGCAACTGATTTTTTTAATCAAGTTTAGACTTTAATTTTTCATTAGAAAAAGAAAAGACAGAGAAAGGAAAAAAATAGAAAAAGGCAGGGGAGGGGAAGAAAGAAAAGAAAAAATAGAGAAAAAAAAATTAAGAAAAAGTTGCTTTTTTTCAGAAAAAAAGAAGTCCCTAAATTTGTCACAAAAATGATAAAATAACTGAACTAAATTAATTTTACTAGTTTGTTAGCCTAATACAAATAAATATAGCAAGAAGTTTTGAGTGGATGAAACAAATCCCCCAAAAATCCACCAGCTGGTTTTTGCAATCACCTCAGCCAGTTAAGGTAGCAGCCTCAGAACAATCTGAGCACTATCTTCCCCTTTGACTGAACTTCTAATCCTCAAATTCTGAATCAAGAATAAATTTTTCAACATCTATGTAACAGTAAAATAGCTAGGCTGAGCACCAGAGAACCTGCCATACCTGAGGAAAAACATACTGTGGAGCAAACTATCCATGAGGAACAGATTTTGGGAAATAATAGCAGAATCAATGTGGAAAGCTAGAAAAAGAGACTAAACAAAAAATGCATGCATCCTAAAAAAAAAATAAATAAAAAATTCCAGCACTGATTTTCAAACCTAACCTCATTATTTTAATTCTTCCACATGCCCTGCTGAAAACATCAATGTTGGGCATACCAGTAAGTAGACTCTGGGTACAAAATAAATTTTATTTTTTTCCCCCCTCTCATTTCAGGTAATTTGTGCCTGACTCCTGCAGTGTTTATTAAAAGCAATTCATATTTGTCATTTAAATTCTTGCTCTGTCTCTAAGTTTTTCTTCAAAGGGACACTTAACTTGAATTTAACCTTGACTTCCTCATGTGATTTTAGTATTTCATTTATTTGGCTGTAATGAATCTTGCACTAAAAGGGACAGCGCTTGCAGAAATACAAGATTTTGTGAATTTTTCTTCATAGAAAGGGTTGTAAAGCACTGCAACAGGCTGCCAATGGAAGTGGTGGAGTAACCACCCCTGGAGACATTTAGAAGACATGTAGATGTGGTACTTAGGGACATGGTTTAGTGATGACCTGGTGTTAGTGGTTGGATTTGATGATCTTAAAGGTCTCTTCCAACCAAAATAATTCTATGATTCTATGAAACTGTCATTTCATGAGTGCAAGGAAAGAGCATGAAGTTAAGAATTTCATGACCTTATGCAATATTCTTCTGTGCTTTTTCTCAGTGCAAGCAATATATTTGAGATATTTTGTATACTGTGTGCTCAGTTTTGAAGACTAGAAGACAGCTTGTATGAATGTAAAGCTATAGCTCCAGAGCAATAAAATATTTAGAGATTTTATTATATGAGGTAATGCCCTCAAAGGATTTTTTTTTTTAATAACTCTGACTGAATCTTTAAAACATTCTGTCAATAATCTTGACAACTATTGATTATGAAATCTTCAGGAAAGGCCTATTTCCAGTGTCCAGTACAATGAAGCTTGGATTCTGTCCAGTGTGTTTCTATGTTACTGTAAAAATGTGTTTAAAAAACCCGTCTCTATAAATTTAGTGTATCTAGAAGTAGATATAACAATAAATTCAAAGTGCCATTCAGGATGCTCACCCTTCTTCTAGCTCCAAAGGCAGAGGTTTGTTCTATAGGTTTTACTATATTGATTCAAGAGAAATCGAAAAAAAATGTGATGTAGGAAAATAATTCAAAGTCCAGAGGAAGAGAGAGCAAGACATTAGTGAGCAAGAGGTTAAAGTTTTAAGACTCTAAATATTCACACAGGAAGAAGGAAAAATGAGACCATAAAACAGAAACAAAATTATACTGGGACATAAGGAAGGGGAGAATAGGTAATTGAATAAATGAGTAGGAAATGGAACCTGTATAAAAAGCCTGAATGATGACATACAGTGATAACAATGTAAAATGCCTTGAAAATTAGCATAGCCCAGATATTACTCAGTTTGACAAGTAAGCAAATGGCCAATGATGTGATCTAGGTCAGGATGCTGTGATGAGATCTGAGCAGAGATGAGATGAATCTGAACCCATTCAGTCAAACCATCAATACCTCTTGGAGACTGAGTTGAATCTGAAGTAAGCTCCAAACCTCAAGTTTTTCATTTCATTTCCAAAATAAGATTTGGCAGTTCCAGACAGGAATTATTCATTACCCCAACTAGGGAAAAGCCTGAATGTGGAGGTCAGAGTGGGTGAATGTTGAAGGACAGTTGGTCAGTAGAAACAAGAGAATAATATAATAGAAACTGCAAATAAAAAGGGTCAAAATAGGAAATCTCTGTGGGAACCCAGGCAGTAACAGGCCACTACATTATGAATGGAGAGAGAGAGAAGTAAATATTATGTTAAAGAAATTGCACTTCCTGTGCTTTTAAGTTGTGGTCATAGAAAAATGTGGACTTACTAAATAGGTTGCATTTGCTTGTAGGGTTCCATGACATAAATAAAATGACACATGTAACATGCCACTCTGAAATGCAAAATTATTGTAGAATAAGAATTTGAACAATGAGAAACAGCTTCCACTTCCACACAAAATTTCCTCTGTAAAAAGACCTCAAGATTTACTTTAGTCTTACTTAACGGTTGCACATAAATAGTCCAAACAATCACAATTTGTTTCTTGTTTCATAAACTTCAGCAGCTCCACATATGCAAAACTTGTAAAGGAGGGTGAAGGAAGAATTATATATTAAGATCTTTATTTACAGAAATACTAATATCATGACTTAAATGAACAAAAAATAATTTTCCCCGATGACATCAAATAATTGGCTCTTGAAAGAGAAAGATAATTTCTATATGCAGTAAAACTGAGGAAATCCCCATTCTTAGCTCACAGGGCCTGATACAGTTCAGTAGATCTATCTTAATTTAAAATAGTGAGAAAGTGGTCATTAATAATTTTCTCCCTTTTCAGACTTCTGTGATGTAAGAATTACAGAAAAGTACATTACCATTAAAAATACATAAACCCCTACTGAAGTATGCATTCTGTGACATTTAACTAAGTCTGTGGAAGTCCCACCTTGTAATATAATAAAAACTACTGCTTTTTCTGTGTTTGCCATCCATAAATCTCAAGCCACCTTTCTGGAGGACAGTATGATTACCTTTTGACAGATGGTGAGAATAAGGAGCAATAAAATACAGCAATATACCCAAGATCACCCCAAAAGCCCATGATCTTCCATGGTTGTTTTTGGGTGGTTTTTTTTTCAGTTTAGAAATTGTAACAGAAAAAAAATACAGGGGCAAGGCTGCAGGTGTGCACTGAACATCTTCCTGTCTGCAGGATTATTTTTCTGCAAGTTTGTGATTGAGGTAGAGAGAGATATGTATAAGTTTGGACTGAAAGAAAAGGCTCCTCTATATAAGCTAGACCCATCCTATTATCACAGATTTGTCAGGGTTGGAAAGGACTTCAAGGATTCTCTAGTTCCAACCCCCCTGCCATGGGAAGAACACCTTCCACTAGATCAGGTTGCTCAGAGCCACATCCAGCCTGGCCTTAAAAACATCCAGAGATGGGGCTTCCAGCACCTCCCTGGGCAACCTGTTCCAGTGTCTCACCACCCTTATGGTGAAGAACTTCTTCCTGATGTCTAATCTAAATCTTCCCTCCTCTAACTTGGATCCATTCCCCCTAGTCCTACCACTACACAACATCCTAAAAAAATTGCTCACCAGCTTTGTTGTAGGCCTCCTTCAGATATTGGAAAGCAACAATAAGGTCTCTTTGGAACCTTCTCTTCTCCAAACTGAACAACCCCAACTGTCTCAGCCTGTCCTCACAGGAGAGGTACTTCAGCCCTCTGATTATCCTTATGGCCCTTCTCTGGACATGTTCCAGCATGTCCATATCTTTCTTGTAATAGGGGTTCCAGAACTGGGCACAGTACTCCAGGTGGGGTCTTACAAGAGTGGTGTAAAGGGGGAGAATCACCTCTCTTGAGCTGTTAGCCACACTTCTCTTGATGCAACCTTAGATATGGTTGGTTTTTTACTAGTCTACATTTCACCTACTTTTACAGAAAAGGAATAAGTTTAGCCAGGGCTACTGAAGAAGGAGGGGGAGGATTAGGTGAATGAATCCTAAAATATCCTTCTTTGTATACTTTTTCACTCTTAAATTTAAGCTTTGGATTTCTTGATACAACTGGTTTGTGGCAAGAGCACAGCAAGCCAAGTTTATCAGCACTGCTAAGAAGCACAGCAATAAGTCACTGCAGAAATATTTATTACCTACCAGTAACCACAGGTAATTGCTGAAAAAACAACTCGAAAGACATGTCTATGTTCTTGCTGGAACGAGTCACCATGATGTAATTCCCTAAGCACCTCCACTAGGAGACAGTAGTAAAAACTTATGGATGTGTTCTCCCTGTTAACATTCTTTCCTTCCCTTTTTAATACAGCTGGGGAAAAAAAAAAAAAAAGGAAAAAAAAACCACAAAAAAAACCCAAAAAACCCCCACCACACCAGTGTGCACCTCTAAATTCTTTACAAAGCAAAATCAGTTGTTTCAAGAGGACACAGCAATGCAGAGGAACATATTAGAAAGTCCTGCATTCTATAAGCATATTGCATTTTTTTTCCCATGCTCTGTTACCAGGCAGTTTAATTCACAAATGAATTCTTCGTTCGGTGTTTAAGGGTATTGATACAGAAATAGACCAAATTCTGCAATTGCTGTGGTTGTAAAACCAATAGAAAAGCTTCTGATGGAATAATGCTAAGCCCTGGATTTGGGTAATATTCAGTCCATATTTGGGAAACCTCTGAACAATTTAATACATCTTTTGCAGCAGTGAAAAATGACTAAAACTTAAGATGAGTTTTTGTGAGATGCTATAAAACAATGTAACAGATCACTACTACCAAAAGAGAAGCCCTGCTACCTTCAGCCCACAGCTTCTCCTTTCCTCCTCATTCAGGAGAGGGGAAGCAATGGCACTTAGTGCTGCCTAACTATCAGATTGTCCAAGATCTAGGCAAAAATCCAGGTCTGTTACCTTTCATAGGCAAACTGTTTTCATAACAGGGCAAGAAGACTTTAGTTATCATCTCTCCTCTCTCCTCCTCTGTTCCTCCCAGAGCACACTTAGCAATTCCCAACTCATCTGGTTAGTTTCAACTGCATATTTACACCAACTGGTTAGTTTTGTTCTATTAGCTCACAAACTTTTAAAACCATCTGTTTTTCCTCTAGCATGTCCTAGACCTCTGACCCTAGTGGTCTTTACATTTGAAGTTCTTCCATGTCTGAAGTAACTGTTTTTAAGGGTGACAATCCCCATTATCACTTGCTGGTGTGGGCATGGTCCCAGATCATGCAATGTGGTTATATGATGCCTGTGCATCATCTCCCCTTCACCACTTCCTGCTACTTTTGAATCAGGGCTATGCAATCACTGGTATATACAATGCAGTGCTAGTGAATATTCACATTTTGTAATTGCAGAAAGAATTATGAGTTTCAGTGCAATTTATTTCTGCTACACTATGTATCTAACTACAAAATTCTGATCTTTTTTCTGTGAACAGTCTCACAATAGAAAATGTCTGGGTTTGATTTCTAGAGATTCTTGCTAAAATTCCTATGTGACATCATCTCAAGCACTAAGCCAGAAAACTGGGAAAATAAATTGCCCTGTCTTGGTGTTTAGAATAAGTCTTTTCTCATTTTAAAACTGCGAGTTTGCATAAATAGAGTTAAATGAGCAGAGTTTTGTCTGAGGGGAGACCTTCTAAAACAGTATCTTGGGATACTTAAGTAATTAACAAAGGTGAGACTGTTGTCCCCAAAGTCCAGCCCTGGCCCTGAACTCTTCCTAGAGCAGCAAGGTGTAATCAAGGCTATGGGCACTGTCCTCTCTCCTTCACTTACATCCAGCTGACAAAACTCATTATCCAGGCTCAAAAATCAATTTGAGGGCAGTTTAAATGTCCTGGCCCAAGTCAGAGGCATTCAGTTTGTAGTAATTGGGGTCTGCATCGATCCTTAAAGACAGGTTATTACATCACAGGCAGCTTGGGAACAGATGGGGTAGGATGAGTTCTTCTGGCAATGTAACAGTCAGCTCCCCAAAATTTCATTTCCCCCCTTCACAAATTGCTGTATCTTTTTCCCCATGAATTCACCTCTTCTGGAAAACAAAACAAAGCAAAACAAAACAAATAAACAAACAAGCAAACAAACAAAAAAAACCCCACAAACCAAAACCAAAAACAACACAGATTTTCTGGACATAAATACACTTATTCAGTATGTAACCTGCAATTCTGATACTGGAGTCTGATCTAATGCATACACAGAGTGACTTGCACAGAGGTATTATTGTGTGCAATGAAGGCATCTCAACCATTCATTTGAGGAAGCAACCATCAAGTCTAGCAGTTGGCACCACCTTCTTAAGAGCTGTGTAATTTCTTTGAGGTTTCTACCCATTCCTAGTAAAAAGACCAGGCTTCTCTTGTCAGAGAGAAGGTGTCAATGAAATCCCTGGATTGACAACTGATTCAAGTCAAGTCTGAGCATCTTCCAGTCACTACTTGGTCTCCTTTTGCCTTCCCATTGCAGCTGCAGTTTTGCCACCAGTCCGCTGCCAGAGCATCAGTCCCCTGGCAATACCAGTAATTCAGTGGCGTAGCTCTTGCTATTTCTTGAGATTTTTTAGAGATAATCTATGGGAAACATTGACTGAATGTTAGTGGGGTTTGGACAAGACAATCATTGAGTTTGCTGAGGTACAGGCTGTAACATGGATCATTTCACTAAATGAAGAATATGGACCCAGTTTCTGAAAAAATGTTGTTAACTTTCTTTAATTCTGTTTATATTGTTCGTAAGACATCTTTTTCTACATGCTGTAACTCAGGTAAATCTCAATATAATTATATATGAAGGAAAAGCCCTTTTCTAGTCCAAGAGTAGAAAAAAGAAAAAAAGTGAGAATATTTCCATACAAGGTCACAGTTACCTAAATAAATCACAGCCAGCTTCACACTCCAGACTATATTTATATTTTGAGCCAGGGAACATCTGTTTAATAGTGGGTGGTCATGTAGCAGTTTCGTAGACAACAGAGCCATCCTAACACTCTTGGAAATGTCAGGAAGGGGCTTATCCTGAAGTTGCTGAGTTGTAGAGGCATAAATGGGAGGAGAACCAGCCCTATCATTCTGGAAGGTTCCCTTTTCAGAAGCCAGATAAAACTATATGTGAGGAACTGAATGACAAAACACAAATTTCCAAAGAAAATTCTTGTTTAAAATATAAAGGAGAAGTCAGAACCCCATGGCAATTTCTCAGTAATGGATGTATTAATTTCTGCATAAATAGATGAGGAAAAACTCAAAATATGTCAATGACTTCTCAAGGTAGCAGAATGCTGTCTTCCAGTGACTCACAATGTTTGTATAAGGAGCACAGAGAAGGCAGAGACCCTTCTAGTCTTCACCTGTACTTTACATAACTAAGTCATGATTGTTAAGAAAAAGTATTTAAAAACAAAGAAAGAAAAAGAAAAGAAAAAAAAAAGAGTGCAATTTTGGATCTGGAGGTAACTGAGAGTACAGACATTGTTAGAACAAAACAATATTACTCTCCACTGTTGTACTCAGGCTACTGCCATTTGTAGACCCATCTGACTTACCTGACTATTGAGGGACATTTGGGCAATTACAACTCTCTCTGGTTTTTTGCACATATGCTGACTCCTTCCAATAGCACTCAAGGAACTACAAATATATTCCTCAGCACCCAGTATGCTGAGTGAGATGCCACAGGGAATGGAGAAAGAAAAAATTATTTAATGCCTCCTTCTGTGTATTTGTTGTACCCCATTAATATGTTAGATTACATATCTTCTTTCATTTAAATTCTTTTCCGTGAAAATGACTGCTGGTTTTGTTTCAGGAGGCACAGCGAGGGCAGAAATTATACCTCTAACAGAGCTGCCTTTCATTTTAAAATATTTATCCTGAAAAACTCTTCTGGAATATAAATATTCTCAGCATCTGCCTTATCCTTTCTCTTCTTGAAATGTTTGAATCCAGGTCTGCCTCCTGTCAAAGACTGTCTATTTTTCATTGAACTGTCTTTGATTAAACAGTCTATGCCAAATACAAAAAGAGTCATTTTGCTTCTCTGTTACCTCAGGTGAATGTCTCAGCTACCAGGCTAAACAGTATAGCTCTCCCATGCCAAATCATAAAAGTTGAGTCATTGAAAGCCTCTATTCCAGCAAGCCTGTTGCCATTAGCTAAACAGTAGAGTTGCACATTAGAATTCATTTGGTTGTCCTTGAAAATTGAAAGGACATTTTTTACAAGGCTAGTCTATCAGCAGTCTGACAAAATGATTCTATATTAAAGGCAAATCTCTCACTTTCCAAGGAACCCAAATATTTAGTCATAAATTAGGCAAACTGTTCAGTGTTCTGAAGCCATGAGTGGATTTTAAGGTTCAGTCCCTAACTTTTGCTTCATTTCTTTTGCATGGCTAAGAAACTCCATTAGGAGAGAAGAGCACCCCCGCTGTCTAGCTTCTTATACTGGGGATGTAATGAAAAATATATGCTTGTGAAGGTCCCATTGTGGTAGAACAGTTGTAGGACATGTGGGGTGGGAGGAAGAAGAAAAAAGTTTGCCATTTTTTACATTCTCTTTGCTGTTTCAGTTACCTGGATATGAATGAGTCTTATTGAAAAATTAATAACAAGAGCTTATATGGGAAATATTCATAGGAATTTGTATATAAACCATTCTTGTCTGAAAGGTCTGATAAAACAGCTGGTAGATATTAAGGACCAGCATTCCCTATACACAATAAATAAGTACTATAGTATCCTACAACGGTATCCTAGAATACTGTAGTGGCATTGTTTTAGGCTATATGATCATTATCTCAGTTCTTAAAAAAACCCACAACTATACTGGTCAATGCTAATTTAAACTGGTTGAGGGCAAGACGTGCAGAGTAGGGGATTTACCTTAGTTGACTCAAATCTAAAATGTAATCAATAGGAACAGGATGTGATTCACTTGACCTTTTTTAGATAACTATAGAGGCTCAGACTTGTTGGCTTCTAACAGTCCCTATTTCTCAATTGACCACAAGGCATCCCAAGCTGATCAGCTCAGATGCAGGCATCTGTACTGTGGCATTTTTCACTGTTAGTGAAAAAATCACAGTAGAAATTCACTGTGGGAATCATATCAGGCTCATCTTTTCTGATCAGTAGCTCAGGAAAAAGTGGGCAAGCATTATTTAAGTCCTACTTAAACCTCACAATAGATAACTGGTGCACACATGAGCTCACATGTGGGACCTCTGCTGTTGAGATAATCTCAATACTATCTAAGCAGCCATTCTGTCCTGTCTGCACAGGAGCTTAACGTGTACTGCTACTAACCATTGCTGTGATAACAGGGATTCTCCAACCATCTGCTGTAGCAAATTTTCAATAACCTGGGAGAGATAGCAAGACAAAATCACGCCTGGCATACACTGATGAGGTTATACTGGGGCTGGTTTTGGCCCTATGCATGTCAGACAGAAGTTTATAATAAAGATTCCTTGTTCACTTCTCTGATAATCTGCTTCAACCATTCTCAGAAATAACTACTAACGGCAGATTCACTCTCACCACTCAGCCTCTCTTTTTCTTTTAAACAGAACCAGATCTGATAGACAATGTAAAGCCCTCAAAGTAACTCTAATCCATTTCCAAAAGATGCCTCAGACTACACAGTAGCCCAGGATTCTGTTTTGAATAAACCCATCCTCATGTTCCTTGCAACTGAGTAATTCTAATGTAAGTGCCTGCAAGGAGGAGGAGGGGAAAGAAGCTCGATAATAGTCAGAATGGTTGCAGTATTGCATAACTTGGTCAATTTGATCATCTTCTGTGTTTTATCAGGTTTGTTTTATTGCAGTCAGCCTGTGTCCGTACAGTTCCCATTTTAGGGAGCTTTAGTTCCTGGGAGCTTTCATGCTATCCCCATTTCTAGCACTGTAAACCGGCGGCCTGCTGTTTTAATCACTCCTCTCTTTTTCCAGTGTTATTTGCGCCCTGGTACAACCCATCTGCCTTGAATCTAGTGCTCCACTGGGGCTGCACACATCTGCCAGCCAGACTACCTTCGTACACAATTACTCAATCCACCGTAAGGCTCTTTAATAGGAAACAAGTGTGACAACGGCAAGCCCTTTTTTCTCTCTCGCTCACCCTCTCTCCCCCCTCCTTTTTTTTTTTTTTTTTTTTTTTAAACCACATAGTCAAACTGCCCTAATAGAGATGAAGCTTGATAGATCCACCCAGGTGTAGGTGAAATGGTAGAGCCTCAAGCGTAATAGATGCTGTGCTCTTGTGCTGAAGTTCAGTACAGTGTCCTGAAGGGTTGTCTAGCAGCAATGAGATGAGTTGTGCTTTGCACAGTGAAAAAGTCAATGAGCTTGCTCCAGCCTACATGTATTAAGAAAGCAACCTGGATCTAGGTGAGTGCTGCAGAACTGTCTCTTCTCGTCAGTGCACGGACAAAGCAGAGCACACAGTAAGTGGAAAATTTGTGTTTACTTCTTTTACTTGGGAATTAATTAACTGTGTTTACTTTTGAGGGAATCCTCTAAAGGCTGGTACAGAAATGAAGCAGAATAATGTTTGCATACAGATCCCCTGTGTATTTCTTTCTGTTTCATTTTACACCATGCCCTTGTCCTGCTACTTTAGCCTGATTGCTCAGACCATACAGCTGGTCTGAAGCAGTTTTCTTTTCTACAACTGAGCTATATAATGATATCAGTAATGCAAAGGTCCATATCTAATTAAATATGTGCCTGTACAATATCTGGTTACTGGGCAGAAGTAGGTTTTAATAATTTTTATTATAAAATACATAAATGAAAATCCTTAAAGAAAGTAAAACGTGCTAAAGCCCTTTTTTGTTTCCTTTTTTTTTCCTTTTTTTTTTTCTTTTTTTTAGTATGTTGAGGGATCTGGGGGAGCAAAAGAAAGAAAGAAGTAAGCAATAATTAGAAATGTTAGACATTAAATCTAAAAGTAATTTAACCTGAAAAGGAAAGCTGAATTATTTTGTTTACCAAACCGTTGATTCAAATGTACTGAAATGGTTGCCAAACTGCAAAGTAACAAAGAATATCAACAACAGTGATAGTAAAGATTGAAACAATACAAAACAAAAAAAAAGTCACTTGTCTAAAATGCAAGAGGCATATTAAAACCAGATGTATAGAATCTCTACTTTGAATCCACAGTCTTTCATGCTTGGTTTAAAGCAGCCTTAAAATCGCCTGTACTTTGCATTTACAACTTCAGATTCGCTGTTAAACTGTGCTTGAACTTGAAGTCAAGATCTGATCTTAGCACACACATACTCTTCAAGCCTTCTACCAGACTTTTACTTTGCTATTGGGAGTCTGTTTACTACTGTACTGTATATCCTGAAGCACATTAACAAGCTTGCTGTGATGGATTTTTGGGTGGAATGCCAGCCAATGTAAAAGAATGTGTCCATTGCATATACAAAATATTCTATGTGAGAAATAAGTACAGGCAGCACAAAAAGAATTTGCTGATGATGACACAGTGTAAGAATACATACCAGGAGTATGTCTGAACCTATTTTCTGGAGGATCCAATGAGATGACACTTCTCACTTTAGGCTTAATTTATTCTGAACTACTGCCTAGGTTGGTGGCTGTCGTCAACACTGGAAGTGGAACAAATGACTGTGCAGTTATCCTATAAAATGCTTTCAGTAATATCCCTTTCTGCAGAAGAGTAATTTTCTTCACTCTTGGACAGACAAGTATATATGTTCCTCTTAATTAGCCGTGGCTTTAGGCTGCTACAGTTATCCTTTGTGCATGACAGCTATTAGCTTAATTCTGTGTCTGAAAAGCATCCAGTCTGTTAACAGAAAGCTTCTAAATATATCCATTTAAAAGGGATGAAGTTGGAAATTTGGGAAGGTAAAAAAAAAAATCTCAGAAGAAATATTTAGACCTATAGTTGCTGGCATCAGACAGTGGTCAACGTCTACCCCCTACAGGGAGAGAATCTAATTTCATTGTGCCTCCTCTAGTGCCTGAACACTAGAGTAGTTCAGTTCATACACTTGAGCAGTGCAGTTATTCTTTGGCTCCAACAACTTCTCCTTAATGGCAAGGTCAGACTGTGATTAATAGAAAGTCATTTTCAAAGAACTAATAAATAGAAACATGTAACTTTTTTTCTGTCTTAAATTTAACCCAGTGGAAAATGGCTTTTAGACTTTAAGAACCGTCATCAGCAGTACTTTTCTTTTACAGCTTCAAAGTGCAAGTGTGAACTCACAAAAAATTCCTGCTTACTTATGTCAGCTGCATAATGTATCTTGAATACAACATTGCAACAATCCATGTGCAACAATACAATCTGAAAATTGGTCCTAGATATACTTGCATAGTTATAAGGTTAAGGTGCAACCAAATATTAGTAAGGTGATAGGGTTATGGGGCACATTCTCCATGTGATATTCACATCAAGTACTCTGGTAGTATTTACATCAAAACAAATTACTGATTTTTAAAATAATTTTAAATTTTGAGTGGTATTTTGTTTTTAATGCAATTTTTTACTCTGTTAGGCATTTGGGGATAAAACCAAAAAATTATGAAGATGTTAACAATAGATAAGTTCACATGTTTACATAAATCTTCCTGATAAAATTTATCCCAGTTTGCTAGCCAGTTTAATTCAAGAAACCTAGAAAAGTGTCATGTGTTTTTGATCATGTATACTGTGTTACTATTGACTTTTAATAGGACATATGCATTTACATGTAAGTTAAAACAGAATTTATTTTCTATTGCATTTTTGTGATAGAACAACTATTACATATTATCAGTACACATCATTTGACACCTTTTCTTCCCATTTGTTTATTATGACTGTGAGTTTTGAGTGCATGCAGTGTAACCACTTAATCTACTTCTTTTTCTCTTTCACCATCTTTCTGATATTCACATGTAAGTACACACAGCTATACTCACAAAAAATGTTGTATTCTATGCTTTCTGCCCAGTTTGAAATGAATCTTTGGATACTTCAAGTCATCTTCCTTTGGCTTCAATGCCAAAAATAATTGGAACATGACAAATATGGCCTAATCCTGACCTCAGCTACAACTCATGAGTGTAATGATGGTCTGTATTTATGCATAAAACAGATTCTCATTAACCTTGTCCCAGAAAGAATCCAGCACATATCCATACACTGACCAACAACGTTTATTTCTGATATTATTTAATGCTAATGATGTACTTTACAGCAACATATCACTTACTGGATTATGCCATGTCCTTCTTTTCAATTAATTGGGGGGGGAAGAAGAAGAAAAACACCCAACCCCCCCGATAACAGGGTCAGAAAAAAATATCCAGATCAGAAAGAACATGTTATTCACTTAAATATTCAGACTGAAGTGTGTCATCATTAGGCCTCTTGTTTAAATGCATGAATACAACCCTATAAAGCTTAGTTTAGGCAGAGACATTTGAGATTTTTAGCTATATTAGCTCTATATCCAACCAAGAGCCCAAGTGCAAATTCTCAGTTATGTTCAGATTTATAATGGAAGCACTTCATTAATCTATTGCAATAAATACATTGTAATGAATCAGTAGAAATATTTGAAATATTTTGTTAATAGACATATTTGCACATATTGTTTATGTTCAAATTTATGCTGAAGACATAAATATTAAGCAAGTCTTTTTTTCTTTCTATAGATAACATTTCTGCAGAAGGCTTTAATTTTACTCCCATTTGCTAGTGTAGGGGAAGCAATAGGTCTTGTGTGACACAATGAATACTGTATTATCTTCTTTGATACTATTACTCATGGATGCTAAAGATTTAATGAGTCTTAAACTGAAAAATATGTAGAAAAAGTGCTTGTAGGCATAACAATGTGTTACTCATGAGCATCAAGGACATTACCAGGACATTATCTAGGGTTACAGGAAAACCTCAAATCATGTATGTTCTATTAATCCAAGATATTTTCCATAAGTAATCACTAAAGAAAGGTTTGTGTGTTTTGGTTGTTTTGTGTGTTTTGTTGTTGTTGGGTTTTTTATAATCTCTATTACTATTCTTCATAGAAAGCACCAATTCTAAGCTAGTTCAGATCTTTATTCTGCTAAGGCAAGCATACTGCAAGTCTCATCATCAAGCATTGCTCATGTTATTTACATTAAAATCACATGAATTATTTACACCAATACAGGGAAGATTTGCAAACTTTATTTTCCTAAGTCTTGATAACTTCTGAGAATTTAGGTAGAAATTAATATAATTTGGGTTTCATTCTTATGTTAAGTAAGTATCAATGCTGATTTGATACATGAGCTGTTACTTAAAAGGGTATTTTAACTACTGCCATGGAAACTAAGCTTTTGATCTAGAAAGCTTATGTCCAGTGATAATTAGGTTTTGCTAGTGAATGTCTCACACATACTATTAAAATAATGTTTAATACCAAGTAGGTTGGATTTAAGGATAAACCAGTATCTGAGGACTATGAATACAATAAAAGCATTCTTGATTCTGTTTATGTTAAAATTAAATTGCCTCAAGAGAAAAAAAATATTCAAATTTTCTGGTGCATTTTATGTCTTGCTGCTCTGTATCAGAATGAATCTCTTACAATACCATAATGCTGTTCTTCTTCCTTATTTATTTCCATGGTATCACAGTAACAAGTCCCTGGTGGGGTTCAAGAGGGGATTGGATGTGGCACTTGGTGCCATGGTCTAGTCATGAGGTCTGTGGTGACAGGTTGTACTTGATGATCTTTAAGGTCTCTTCCAACCTTGGTGATACTTTGATAGTGTGAAATTGTTGGTTATTGATAATTCTTAGTATACAGACTTGAAGATGTTCACATAAAGTGTTTCTGTTTGGCCTGAAGGATGGCCAAGGGCTCAGGTCCAGCCAACATGGATTTAGGAAGGGCAGGTCCTGCCTCTCCAACCTGATCTCCTTCTATGATCAGGTGACCCGTCTGGTGGATGTGGGGAGGCCTGTGGATGTAGTCTATCTGGACTTCAGCAAGGCCTTTGACACCGTCCCCCACAGTAAACTGCTGGCTAAGCTGTCAGCTCGTGGTTTGGACCGCAACACTCTGTGCTGGGTTAGGAACTGGCTGGAGGGCCGAGCCCAGAGAGTGGTGGTGAATGGTGCCACATCCGGCTGGCGGCCAGTCACCAGTGGCGTCCCCCAGGGATCAGTGCTGGGCCCCATCCTCTTTAACATCTTCATTGATGATCTGGATGAGGGGGTTGAGTCAGTCATCAGCAAGTTTGCAGATAACACCAAGTTGGGAACAGATGTTAGTCAGTTAGAGGGTAGAAAGGCTCTGCAGAGGGACCGACTGGACAGATGGGCAGAGTCCAATGGGATGGCATTTAATAAGTACAAGTGCCGGGTGCTGCACTTTGGCCACGGCAACCCCATGCAGAGCTACAGGCTGGGGTCAGAGTGGCTGGAGAGCTGCCAAACAGAGGGGGACCTGGGGGTGCTGATTGACACCCGCCTAAACATGAGCCAGCAGTGTGCCCAGGTGGCCAAGAGGGCCAATGGCATCCTGGCCTGTATTAGGAATAGTGTGGCCAGCAGGAGCAGGGAGGTCATTGTGCCCCTGTACTCTGCATTGGTTAGGTCACACCTTGAGTACTGTGTCCAGTTCTGGGCCCCTCAGTTTAGGAAGGACATTGAGACACTTGAGCGTGTCCAGAGAAGGGCAACAAGGCTGGTGAGAGGCCTTGAGCACAAGCCCTATGAGGAGAGGCTGAGGGAGCTGGGATTGTTTAGCCTGGAGAAGAGAAGGATCAGAGGTGACCTCATTGCCCTCTACAACTACCTGAAAGGTGGTTGTAGACAGGAAGGGGTTGGTCTCTTCTCCCAGGCAACCAGCACCAGAACAAGGGGACACAGTCTCAAGCTGTGCCAGGGGAGGTTTAGACTCGAGGTGAGGAAAAAGTTCTTCACTGAGCGGGTCATTCGTCATTGGAATGGGCTGCCCAGGGAGGTGGTGGAGTCGTTGTCCCTGGAGGTGTTCAAGGGGAGATTGGACGTGGCACTTGGTGCCATGGTCTAGTTGTGAGGTCTGTTGGAACAGGTTGAACTTGATGATCCTTGGGGTCTCTTCCAACCTTAGTTGCTGTGATACTGTGATACTGTGATCTCTCTGATACTTCTCTGATTTATCCCTCTGATTTCTCCCTCTGATACAAATGGAAGTTGAGGATGAAAGGATTGAGTGACTGTGGGTTAAAATCAGAGGGAGGACTAACAAAACTGACATCTTGGTTGGAGTCTGTTATAGACCACCCAACCAGGATGAAGAGGTTGATGAAATATTCTATAAGCAACTGGAAGCTGTCTCAAGATCATCAGACCTTGTCCTTGTGGGTGACTTTAATCTGCCAGACATCTGCTGGGAACTTAACTCAGCAGAGAGGGGGCAGTCCAGAAGGATCATGGAGTGTATGGAGGACAGCTTCTTGATGCAGCTGTTAAGTGAGCCTACCAGGGGTCAGGCCCTGCTTGACCTACTGTTCTCAAATAGAGAAGGGCTGGTGGGAGATGTGATGATAGGAGGCTGTCTAGGGTGCAGCGACCATGAGATGGTGGAGTTTCCAATATGCAGGGAAATAAGGAAGAGCAATAACAGAACCCTCACTTTGGACTTCCAGAGGACAGACTTCAGCTGGGGTCCAGAACGGTTGGACCTACTTCAAACAGGAGCTCTTGCAGGCACAGGAACAGGCTGTGCCCATGTGCTGAAAGATGAGCCAGTGGGGAAGGCAACCAGGCTGGATGAGCAAGCAACTCTTGAAGGAATTAAGGGGAATAAAGAGGACATATCTCAATTGGAAAGGTGGGGAGGTAACTCGAGATACATTTAAGGATGTTGTTAGATCATGTAGGAGAAAAATTAGGGAGGCAAAACCCCAGTTAGAACTTAAGCTGGCCAATTCTGTGAAAGACAATCAGAAGCATTTTTATAAATATATTAATGCTAAAAAGAGGGACAAGAAGAACCTCCACTCTTTATTGGACCTGGAGGGGAACATTGTAACTAAAGATGAGGAAAAGGCTGAGGTACTAAATACCTTCTTTGCCTCCATTTTCAACAGGAAGACTTCAGGAAAACTGGCCTTCTGAACCGGTAGATGGGGTCAGGGAGCAGTATAATCCCCCCTGAAATCCATAAGGAAGTAGTCAGGGACTTGCTGAGCCACTTGGATACTCACAAGTCCATGGGACTGGATGGGGTCCATCCCAGGGTGCTGAGAGAATTAGCAGATAAGCTGGCCAAGCTGCTGTCCATCATTTTCCACCAGTCCTGGCTCACTGGAGAGGTCCCAGATGACTGGAAATTAGCCAATGTGATGCCCATCTACAAGAAGGGCTGGATGGAGGAATCTGCAAACTACAGGCCTGTCAGCCTGACCTCAGTGCCAGGCAACATTATGGAACAGATCGTCTTGGGGGCAATAACTGTGCACCTGCAGGACAGCCAAGGGATCAGGCCCAGCCAGCATGGATTTAGGAAGGGCAGGTCCTGCCTGACCAACCTGATCTTCTATGATCAGGTGAACCACCTGGTGGATGTGGGGAAGGCTGTGGATGTAGTCTACCTGGACTTCAGCAAGGCCTTTGACACCATCCCCCATAGCAAACAAACTCCTGGCCAAGCTGTCAGCCTGTGGCTTGGACAGCAGCACTCTGTGCTGGGTTAGGAACTGGCTGGAGGGCCGAGCCCAGAGAGTGGTGGCGAATGGTGTCACATCCAGCTGGCAGCCAGTCACGAGCAGTGTCCCCCAGGAATCAGGACTGGGCCCCATCCTTTTCATTATCTTTATTGATGATCTAGATGAAGGGATTGAGTCCACAAGTAGTAAGTTTGCAGATGACACCAAGCTGGGAGCTGTTGTTGGTCTATTAGAGGGTGGAAGAGCTCTGCAGAGGGACCTTGACAAGCTGGACAGATGGGCAGAGTCCAACATGATGGCATTTAATAAGTCTAAGTGCTGGGTGCTGCACTTTGCTCAAAACAACCTCATGCAGTGCTACAGGCTGGGGTCAGAGTGGCTGGAGAGCAGCCAGACAGAAAGGGACCTGGGGGTACTGGTTGACAGCCAGCAGAACACGAGCCAGAAGTGTGCCCAGGAGGCCAAGAATGTAAATGGCATCCTGGTCTACATCAGAAATAGTGTAGCCATCAGGAGCAGGGAAGTTATTCTGTACTCAGCACTGGTTAGGCAACACCTTGAGTGCTGTGTCCAGTTCTGGGATCTTCAGTTTAAGAAGGACATTGAGACACTTGAATGTGTCCAGAGAAGGGCAAAGAGGCTGGTTAGAAGTCTCAAGCGCAAGCCCAATGAGGAGAGGCTGAGGGAGCTGGGGTTGTTTAGCCTGGAGAAGAGGAGGCTCAGGGGAGACCTTATTGCTTTCTACAACTATCTGAAGGGAGGTTGTATCCAGGTGGGGGTTGGTCTCTTCTCCCAGGCAACCAGCACCAGAACAAGAGGACGTGGTTGTTGTAGTATAGATAGCAATGCTTTCAGGACAGGTGTAAGCAGGTGAAGATGTTTATTACATTATAGAGCAGTTGTATAGTCTATCAGAAGGCACGTGCACCTCTCAATTGGTCATTTTCTACTGACATGCGTGTAATTAAGGCATACAATAGGTCAAAATAACAAAACAGTATTTTAACACATCCAACCAAATTCTGCCCAGTTTCTCTCCTTCAGTTACAAGGTGCTTATATTACCTCAGAGTCAAAGACAAAACATATCTTTCTCTAATTCGAGCAAAGGCAAATATTCATAGCCTTCCAAAGCTATCTGAAAACAACCCTCTTCCCACACACGGTCTCAAGCTGTGCCAGGGGAAGTTTAGGCTTGAGGTGAGGAGAAAGTTCTTCACAGAAAGAGTGATTGGCCATTGGAATGTGCTGCCCAGGGAGGTGGTGGGCTCACCATCCCTGGAGGTGTTGGGAAAAGGCATTGGACATGGCACTTGAAGCCATGGTTTAGTTAGTCATGAGGTGTTGGATGATAGGTTGAACTTGATGATCTCTGAGGTCTTTTCCAACTTTATTGATTCTGTGATTCTATGATTCTACTCTAGTACCAGTATGCCAAGTTGTTTTCTTCATAACTACTAGTAGGTTGATAGTCAACAGAGGTGAGCAGCTTAGATGGTGATGGCAGCAGATACAGAGTCAGAAATAATGGAAGTGAATGCAGGAAGAATTGAAAGTCATGCTTGTCTAGAGTCAAGCTATACATGAGCCTCTTCTTCCTATGAGGCACTGGAGTGCAAATGTCAGGAGAAAAAACCCAAACACACACATCAAAAACAACAACAACAACAAATAACCACACGCACACAAAAAAAAAAAAAAAAAGCAGCAAAGGACTGCATTTTAGGAGCAGAATGCTCTGTCCTTGTTCTAAAGAGTGAGTTCACTTGAAATGATTAATGGGAAAGCTTTCTCTTTTTTTTTTTATTACTATTCTTTAAAGGGTGATAAAAATATATGAACCCCATGCACAAATCCCATGCACAAGGAGTGTAGGTTTGATTCAGCACCTTATACTCTGATGTAAAACCTTAGAAAACAGTGGCAAAGAAACCAGGAATCAGAATAATTTATTTTTAATTTCTATTTTCTTCCCTTTACATTTAAGAATGAGAAAAAGATTCAAATAGACAACAATAGGATTAGACTGCGAGGGTTTCCCCAAATCTTATGTTAGATTTACTGCATTAAATTTAATTCAGGTGTTATCTCATTTGTTTCTTTGGAAATGACATCAGGGCTCAATTTTTATTTTGAACAGTCTTAAAGTAACACCACCTATGATTTTTGTTCCTCTGACAACTTTTAAATTAAAAATCTGTAAAACTGGGACAAATTGGCCAAAAATACTGCAAACAGGAAGAGCTGAGGTCAAAAATGTGTTTGTCAAATTTCCAGGAGGTTGTTCTGGAGCTTAAAAGCTTCATGAATGAGTACCAGTCTTTGAAATATCAGCACAACAAATTCACGTGGTTCATATCACAGATGTGTGTCATACCTCTATAACAACATTAGTATTATCTTCAATGTTCACATTGCAGAAAATTAAAGAAACATGCATGTTACAAATTAATGTTGGGGTTTTTTTTCCTCAGTGGGTTTTCTCATAGTGCCAATAGACCCTACCATCTGGAGAGCTAATATGTGCTAGAGTTTGATTAACATTGGCTTTTAAATCATAGGCCTTATGCATGCACACAAATATAGATTTTCTTTTAAATATTGTGGCAACTGAACCTGTTTTTATAAATCATGTTTTATAAAATTCCTAAAAAGCTAGTTTATTCATAAGCTCAGCTATATTGCAGTTCCGAATTAGACCTTGTAGTTAACTCAGTGAGGATAGTGCAAGGCATATCTACTATTCTAGTCAAGATTTTGAAGACAAAAGTCTCTATAAAGACAAAAAAGTCACAGACAAGTATGTCACCAACAATACCACCTCTATCCCAACCAGAGTCTTCTAGCACCATCCCAAAGTCTTCCTAGTCCAACCAGCCTTATCACAAAATGGGGCATTCACCTCACGATCCCAAGCATCATGCTTTAAAAAAACTACTTAGGAGGCTTTCACAATATTTCACTTGTGCCAAGATGAAAACAATTGAATAGTAATGTTTTAGAATCATAGAGATGCTATATGAAGCCTCATGACCCTCCAAAGCAAATAATATGCAGAGTAGGTGTGAAAAGGTACTGAGGGCTCCGTGGCTTGCAGAGCTTTTTGCTCTGTAGGGATAATCCTACTTCTGTTCACTTTGATCAGCAAGACAAAAAAATCATCCCTGAAAGATATTCCAGTCACTAATACACAGCTGAAAAGTGATACAGTGCTATGGTGTTGATTTATAAGGGTAGGGTAGGGCAGGACTGGACAGGCCGGGACAGAAGAGGAGTTATAGTGGATATACTTCTTGAAAGATAATCACACTTCCAATGTTAGTAGTGGGCAAAACTCACCCTTAATAGAAATGTTCATTTCCATTTCAGGAAATAGAGCTTTGAGAAGGCTGTGCAGATGGCTGGTACTGCAGACATTTCTTGTCAGTACTCCTTATGAATCCACTACAATACAGCATGCCAGTGAAGATCATAGAATCATAGAATCAATAAAGGTTGGAAAAGACCTCAAAGATCATCAAGTCCAACCTGTCACCCAAGGCCTCATTAGTACTAAACTGTGACACCAAGTGCCAAGTCCAATCCCCTCTTGAACACCTCCAGAGATGGTGACTCCATCACCTTCCTGGGCAGCACATTTCAATGACTAGCAACTCTCTCTGTGAAGAACTTTCTCCTCACCTCAAGCTTAAACTTCCCCTGGCGCAGCTTGAGATGATCCATGGGTGAGTGATTCCATGTCTCCATAAGTCAAATTTCCACAAGCTGATAGGTGTATACATGAGGTGGCAGGGATATATCAAGCAAAGTGCTGTTTGTTGTTTCATGGAATTAATTTCTGTCTCCTCAATTTATCTATTTGTCTTTTTTAAAGAAACTCCATCCAAGATACCTTCCTTGGCAGCCATTTTTAGTAGACTGAGAACAAAAGATTTAATGACATGTCAGTTGATCTACTCTGTTATCAGTGCAATGACTCCCTTCACACCAAGTTTATGCCACATTAACAGGGTATTGTGGGAAAGCAGATACAGCTGATGCCCATGCTGTGTGTGATCTATGAAAAAGCACCAATAGCTACTGTCCCTAGAGAGAAAATTTTGGCCCAAACTCTCATTGACTTCCATAGCTCTTGGATCACAGAATCACAGAAATCAACCAGGTTGGAAAAGACCTCAGAGATCATCAAGCCCAACCTATCACCTAACACGATTTAGCACAGGGGTTTGATTTAACAAGGTCTTTTTCAACCTGGTTAATTATTCTACTCTATTCTATTCTATTCTACTCTGTTCTATTCTATTGATCTTTTAAAAAAGTTAAATATATACACACTTGGATTCATAAAAGAATACATCAATCACATTTCATGTTATTAGTTTTAAGATCCTGTAGGCTACAAATTTGCTTATTGCTATTATTTACCAGCATTTTCATGACCAATCACAAATATAATGAAGGATGACAACATCCATTTGCAACAATTAATACAATCTCACAGAAAACGTGGGTTTATGAACTTGATTTTCTCAAGTGTTTTGGATATATTTGAGTTTTAAAAGGCCAGAGGCTACTTGTCAAAATTCATTGGAGAATCAAAATTGGTTTGCAGTTTTACACCTGCAAGACAAGTTTTCAAAACTTGTAAACTTCTTTATGGATATATTTTTTTGACCTTCAGATTTGCTGGGAAAAGTCCAACATAATTTTTTATATGGCTGAATTATAAATATTTGAAAAATGGAGGGTTTGGGTTTTTTTGTGAAAATGCTGACATAGCTTTAATTAATGCAGCGTGATTTTGTTATACACTATCCACAATGTCTATACATACAAAGTACACGCTTTAGTGTCCTAGTTTTTCATTTAAGAAAAAAGCTTTTACTTAGCAGATGTAGAGAGCTAAGCATAAATAGGCTAAAACAATACCTTTATGCTGTTTAAAAAATGATATGGAATGTTATTACCACATAAAAGGGCTTATACTTTAGAAGACTCAAAGGTACAGAGAACCAGCTAAAGCAATAAACTATTCTGGTGTACTTAATTAAAAAGCTCCAAGTTACTGAAGTCAATTGAAAAACAGAATGTTTGAGTCTTTAAGGTAATTTTGTCCTCTTTTCTTAAGTCCTTATCAAGTGTTAAAGAATTAAAATGCAGTTTAAAAAGAGAATAATTTGCTTTTCTTCTGTTGAAGGCAGTTCTTTATGCTGTCAGCTTAGACACATGTAATAAAATGGGCAGTGTGGATGTAATTGGGTGACATGGTTGAATTTAATTTATCTTCAATTAATTGGAATTGCAGAAGAAACAGGGAAACCGGTATTGAGACATTTCAGAAAATAATTTTTAAATGTCAATCACTTTACATAAAGCTGGAAATCTTTGCTGAAGAAACCAGAAAGCATTGCTAAAATATGTTCCCAGTTTCTAAGCACTGAGTTTCAGAATGGGTTTTGACTCTGTCACATGAAAGACCAAATCCCAGACTGGGTTTATTTGTGAAACTTGAAAGATTATGAATAAGAATGGATTTGTGTGAATTATGTTTTTATAGTGTTTAGTTTTAGTGCTGTTGTATATAATTGATTTTAGGGAAGTGAGCATTTTTTATTGACTTATTTTTTGTTGGTTAGGTTTTTTTCTTGCTCCCCTTGCTCCCCTTTTATTTTTAATTTTATTTTCTTCCCCAAATGTTCCAGCATTCCACCACCTTCATGGTAAAGAACTTGTTCCTGACATCCAGTCTAAATCTGCTCTTTTCTGGTTTGAAGCCATTGGCTCTCATCCTATTGCTACAGGCCTTTGTAAACAGTCTCTCTCCGTCCTTCTTGTAGGCACCTTTCAGGTACTGGAAGGCCCCTTTTAGGTCTCCTCAGAGCCTTCTCTTCTTCAGGCTGAACAACCCCAGATCCATCAACCTGTCATCATAGTGGAGGTGCTCCAACCCCCTGATCATTTTTGTGGCCCTCGTCTGGACCTGCTCCATCAGGTTCATGTCCTTCCTATATCGAGGGCTCCAGACCTGCACACAGTACTCCAGGTGAAGTCTCACCAGAGCAAAGTGGCAGAATCACCTCCCTGGATCTGCTGACAACGTTTCTTTTGATGCAGCCTAGGATGTGATTGGCCTTGTGGCTGCAAGCTCACACTGCTTGCCCATGTCCATCTTTTTGTCCATCAGCACCCCCAAGTCCTTTTCCAGAGGCCTGCTTCCTATCACCTTAGCCCCCTGTCTGTATTGAAAGTGAGGATTGTTCCAGCGCAGTTGCAGAACCCTGCACTTGTTCTTGCTGAACCTCATGAGGTTCACCTGAGCCCACCTCTCCAGCTTGTCCAGGTCCCTCTGGAGACAGCACTGCTCAGCTTGGTGTCATCTGCAAACTTGCTGATGGTACACTTGATCCCACTGTCTATATTATTGATAAAAATTTTAAACAGCACAGGTCCCAGTACAGACCTCTGAGGGACACCACTTGCTACTGTGCTCCATCTAGACTTCAAGCCATTGAGCACTACCCTCTGGATGTGACCATTCAGCCAATTCCTTATCCACTAAACAGTCCACCCATCAAATCTGTATCTCTCCAACTTGGCAAGCAGAATGTTGTAGGCTACTGTGCCAAAGGCCTTACAGAATTTCAGATAGATCATGTCCATAGGTCATCCCTTATCCACTGATATAGTCACTTTATCATAGAAAGCCACAAGGTTGTTCAGGCAGGATTTTCCCCTAGTAAAGTCATGCTGGCTGTCTTGAATCACCTCCATGTCCTCCATATGCCTCAGCATGGCATCTAGGAGGATCTGTTCCATGATCTTCCCAGGCTCAGAGGTGAAGCTGACAGGTCAGTAGTTCCCAGGGTCCTCCTTTCTACCCTTTTTAAAAAGGAGTGCAACATTTCCTTTCTTCAAGTCACCAGGGAATTCAACTGACTGCCATGACTTCAAGTATCATGGAGAGTGGCTTGGCAACTGCATCAGCTAATTCCCTAGGGGCTCTGGG